>NW_023416292.1:41424976-43824976 GCF_014176215.1 Rousettus aegyptiacus | reverse complement strand
AAATGTACAACAACGTTCTGAGGTTAAAATGCCCATCCTTTTTTACATGATTTAAAAAGGCTCTTCATGCAAATTATATTGGTAGATTTTTTTCAGAAAACATAGATCTCAAGTACCACCTGACCTTTCAGCATTCCAATATCAGATTTGCTTGACTTACAGACTTCTAAGTATTAACTTCTTTTGCAAAGATATACTATACACTTTATAGTTAATGCCTAGAAAATAACCAACTGGAATGTGGACTCCACTGAACTGGAATGATCTTATTAGAAAATACAGTTAAAACATGATTAGACTGAGCTGAAGTGAGCTCTGAAGTATAACCGAGTAAACTTTAATATCTGACAAAAAATAAACATAAGAGGAATGAGAGATGTAAAAATATTACCAATTATTTTATGCTTCCAAAGTGGTCCTAACTCCACAGAACGTGCAGATATATTCCCATTTCCGACCTTAATCTTTCTCATTACTTACATTTAATGACTCATGTAATTTGTTAGCACCTGAAGTTTGTTCCCCTTTTATAAAATACAAAGTAAGAGCCAGCTGAATAGAGATAAACGTCAGCGCTAGAAATCAGCATTTGTGAAAATGTTAACGTATCTTCGTGCTTCACCATTTGGTGAAAAAATAACTCAGATTCCTTCTTCCCCGCCTCAATCTGATCCCTCTGTCTGGCTCTTTGCACAGGACCTGAAAACAAAGCCAGATCTTTCTCAGAGCAACTTACTGTGAAGTCTCAAGACCAGGTGCGTTTCCACTCCTTACCTGGGCAACTGGACACACGTATAAATGTTTCCACAAAAAAAGAGGTAAAAAACAGGGAAGGCAAAACTAATACTTAAGTATTTCAGGTGGATAAACCCACTCTTCAGAACTGAGTACGACTAAAAGTTACACAGGTTTTAAAAAACCTCACCAGAGCACCCAGGCGGGGAGATTTGCATAAGGGGCGGCGAGGAGAACAGCGCCGGGCGGTCGGATCCCAGCAGGGCCGCGTTCCGGACCGTGGCGCCCCGGGTTGCCCGCGGACCTGAGCTGACAAAACCCCAGGTGCCGACCCGGAGACCGAGGCTGAAGACCCGGGGCGGCCTCAGCCACGCGGGTCGGGTGGGCAGAGAGGGGCCGGCGTTCCAGCGCCCCGGGGCGGAGAGGCGGCGGGCAGGACTGGGGGGGAGACAGTACCTGCCAGGCGGGGCAGACGGGGTCTGCACCGCGGCGCGGCCAGGCTCCCTCCAAGTAGTCCAGCGGCGCGCGGAGTCAGGCCGCAAGCCATAGCACACAGGTTGTGCCGGGGCAGCCCCGCCGCGCATGACAGGAGCCGGGGCAGGCTCCGCAGGCATTCCATAGCGCTGAAGCCAGGCGGAGGCAGCAGCGAGACCCCAGCTCGTCATGCCGGACACTGGCGGGTCAGCCGGCACTGCGTGACCCCGCGCGGGTGCCCGAGTGCCGCCCTGCCTGCCGCGCACGCGCAGGGTGCGCCGCGCCTGTGCGTTACTCCCTGCGCATGCTCGAAAGGGGCCTGGGGAGCGATCTTTCTGTTCGGTGCCTGTGACGTAGGGAGGCACGGGCGCCGGGTGAAGAAGGGGGCGTGTACCTCGGCGAGGCAAGTTGGACCCAGATTTGACCCCTGGGCCCTTGGAATGGTCTGGCCAGGACGTAAAGTGTCAATTACTTATATTAATTAGTAATCGTCGAATGTGAAAAAATACTCAACTTATGTGTAATGCTTTGCAGTTTCTGGAGCCTTTTCACACATGTGATAAGGTCTGCAGTTTGGAAGCGAGAAAGTGATGCTCACATCCAACTCAATTTATATTTAAGTGTAATATGGCAAAAATAATGAACCATCTTATAGAATGCTGCATTAAACTTTTGCTAGTGAAGAGAGAAATATAAACGCACAGGATTTATATTTCATATTTAATCAACTGTTAAGTATAAGTTTCAAGGTACCATTCATTATTTTATGTACTACCAAGAAAAAACCACTGATAAACTATGCTTTCTAATTATATCACTTAAGTTATCCCAATTTCAGTTTTTAAAATGTGCAAAAAGAAAGATTTTGAATTGATTAGATGCAGTATATATGCATATTTATAGACTTATCCCTCCCACAGTAGTAATGTAAGGCAGTCATAGGTTTCACAGATATGCATTCATTCACTACGTGTGAACACAGAGCTAAGGAAACATAAGAGAACCATTTTGTTCGCGGGGTGTTGGGATTGAGGGCAGATTAGGAAGCCAATAGAGGGCTTCCTAGAAGAGGGGATGTTTGACTTGAGCGAGGACTTCAAGTACTGCTTCCTGAGGGCTATAGTTAGGAAAGAGACCTGTGTATAGAGAACATGGTTGGTAGATTTTTTATTTTACTAAGGGCTGGAGTGATGAAATACATATTTTAAAAAACATTACAACCATGTCTATGGCCATGCTACCCTGAACGTGCCAGATCTCGTCTAATCTCAGAAGCTAAGCAGAGTCGGCCCTGATTAGTACTTGGATAGGAGACCACCTAGGAAGACCAGGTGCTTAGGCATTAAAAAAACAAAACAAAACAAAAAACAAAGAAAACCATTACAAGCCTTCAGACATTTCTTAGAGACAATGTGATAACTCTTCTTTAAAACTTGGCCCCCAGCACGATTCAGCTCTGTTTAACAAGACCCTTACAAAGCCTTAGAAAATCTCTGGGATGTGGCTAGACACATATTTTGTAATTCATGTCAAGAATTCAGAATTTAATCTGAGAAGGGTGGGAGCCATCGGTAGGGGGGGGGATTTTGAGCAGAGAGGTAATGACCTAATTTATGTTTAAATGGATTGTTCCTGCTGTGTGGGGGAAGAGATTATAGAAAAGCAAATGTGGAAGCAGAGAGATGGTGACGATGGTTTGGGCTAAGAATGACTGGAAGAAAATATTTGCCAATCACATTCTCAATGGTCCCCACCTTTTTTTGGCACCAGGGACCTGTGCTCCTATAAGAATCTAATGCCTAATGATCTGAGGTGGAGCTAAGGCGGTGATGCTAGTGCTGGGCTGAGGCTGCAAACACAGATGAAACTTTCTTTGTTTGCCCACTGCTTAGCTCCTGCTCTGTGGCCCAGTCCTAACAGGCCACCGACTGGTACTGGTCCACAGCCCTGGGGGTTGGGGACCCCTAACGTAACTGGTAAAGGACTTGTGTCTACACTACGTAAGGAATTCTCAAAACTCAATTATATAGGTACAAAACTTGGCAAAATAAAGTAGGAAGTATCTTGAAATCATTCATAGGGCCTTGCTCTGCACAAATGTAGACACCTAGGAGATGAGAAATCCATATACCACCATTTTTTATAGCATCCCCTAAAAAGCAAACTAAATTATATTATTTAAGGAATAAGATAATGTGAAATAAGTGTTTAAGCAAGGGGTCGATAAACAAAATTCAGAACCATGATTAGCTGTGAGATTAAAAGTTTGGCAGGGTTGTATTCAGGAGGAATGTTATGGTAATGTTCCAGTTCTTAAAATGGGAGGTGGGTTCTGGGTGATTATATTAGTACGTATTAAAACTTAGAGCCGTTGTATATGTAATATATATATATATATACACACACACACACACACACACACACTACATACAGCTTTATTAGGCAATATATGATATACACAAAAGAATATATAACTAACGTCGTGTATATGTTAATAAGGTATTTAACATATATAACCTTTTGTAATAAAAAATTGTTTTTGACCAAACTGAAAGTTCCCTGGGGCTTGAGGAGCTGTGTTCCAAGGATCACATTTAGGAAGGGAGCTTGGTGGCTGTACTGTCCACATGTTTCATGCACACAAAATTAAGAAAAAAAATCAGTGAACCTCCCAACATAATGTTCACTTGCCCCAATATGAGCAATTAACAATTGCTGGTCAATTTTGTTTCCCGTACACCTCCACCCACTTCCCTTTCCCTGGATTTTTAAAAGCAAATCCCAGACAGCCTATCATTTTGTCAAAGTTTCAGTACATGAATCTAAAAGTTATGGACTCTGCTTTTTAAATGTAACCCAAATAACATCATTGGATTCCCAAATTCCTTAATAGAAATTACTTAAAATCATCAAATATCCAATTAAGATTCACATTTCCTGAATTGTTTTCTGAACTGTCTTCTTTCTATTTTTCTAGTTGGTTTATCCTGGTTCTAAACAATGTCCATATAGCATAGTTAGTTGAAATAGTTCCCAAGTCTTTTTTAATTTATAGATTTCCTCTCCTCATTTTTCTAATAACCTTTTTGCTGTTGTTATTGTTGATGATGGTATTAAAACACTAAGTCATGGATCTGAAGACTTCCCATTTTTGGTGTTACTGGTGGCCTCCCTGTGGTGTCATTTGACTTGTTCCTCTATACCCTGTATTTCTTATTAATTTTGTAGATTCAGGTGGACTTTCCTGTAAAGACTACTTCACAAGTGGCAATGTGTTCTTCACTGGGATGTCGTTAATGTCTAATTGTCCCTTTTTGTGATGTTTGAAGAACTGTGATGCCCTAAATTTTATCATTCCACTCTTACAAGCCAGAAACCTCCTTCATCAGTTATAGAATTGCTCTGATTTATATAGGAGAGGCAGGATATGTTCTTGATTCTTTCCCTTTATTTACCAGCTTTCAAAATGAGTTTTCACCCAGAATCTTCTAAAGGCAATCGATGAGGATTTATTTTCACTTAGTATTATTGTGAATGTATGAATATTCACCTATATAATGTGTTTCAAGATAGGATATTTATAGATTTTTTTAGGGTCTGGTACAAGATGGGTCTTTCAATGCAGTGAAACTGATTAGGCAAGGTTTTCATATAATAGTTGAAGATTGATGGATGCAGTGAGGGGAGGGTTTGAAGAGACTTGAATGACACAGTCATGTGATAACCTAGAATAGTGATCTGTGGTTCTGATGAGGAGCTGTTACCCTGATGAAAGCTTGTTGGATAGCTGGTCTACTGCTCCAGTAAATAGATTTTTAGGAAATTCCTAAAACAAACAATAAAGGTATTTGATATATATATATATATATATACATATATATATATAAAAACATACACATATGTGGCTTGAGATTTGTCCTTTCTATTTGAGGTGTATTTCTTCCTTTCAACCTTAAAATTTATCTGTTATGTGTCAATATTTCCCCCTCTCCATTTTTATGTCATTCCATTTGTTTTAGTTCTATCTTTAATAAAAACTAGAAAATTTTAAAATAAGCTCCCTTATTTTTTAATCTTTTCCTGCTGCCTCTGGAGTGTTGAAACTGCTCTTCCAACTACAAATTCCTCTTTAGTTTTTTCTCTTTTACTATTTATCCTACATTATTAATAAATAGCATCAGTGACTATTCACTCCAACTATTCCATTTTTCATGTTTAATATTTTTGTTCATTTTAGTTTTATTTTTTCTGACTCATATTGCTATTGTCATCCCTCATCTTCTTAAATATATTTAAAAGCTCATTTAAAAACTTTGGTCCATCAGCTCTAATAACTCAGTTTCAGATGATAGGTGTTCAATGGTGGTCTTTTTATAGTAGTTGTACTCCTCAGATGTCTAGTTATTTGGCCTGTGAATTCATGATCCCCTGCCTTTCAGCTACTCTGATAAATATTCTTCCATCCAGGGGAAGTCTCTGCCCTCAGGGTAGAATCAGTATGGCAAGGAAACAGTCACCCAGCAGCCCTAGTGGTGCGTGTGTGTTTGCGGGGAGGGTAGTGAATGAGGAGAGGGGGTCCGTCTGCAGCTGTTTTAATTCCACTAAAATTTCAACCGTGAAGAGCTGGGCAATGATTGTCCCAAGGTAACATAGGAGAGAAGTAAGAGCAGAACCTCAGAACATCGAATTATTTCATCCCACCGTCCTCAGCATCTCCTCCCGCCCCGCCCCACCTGCCACACTTGCAGATGAAGGTCATCTTCAGCAACCCCCACCCCAGGTTTCTGTTCTTGTACTTCCTAGCACCCTCGCGTTCCTCCAGAGACTCGGGCTTCTCCAGGACAGACTGTGGGAGCCATCAGAGTCCACTGTCCTGGTGAAAACGGCAGCCGCATGAGAGTCGCACGGGTTTTTGCGGAGCCCCACCTTGAGAGCATCTCCTGGAGTGTCTGGATTCAGCGTTTCGCCCTACAGTTTTCTGTCTGTCTCCTCCGTGACTGACATCAGTGCTGTCCTGCGCCTCAGTTTCCCTCCCTCACCTTCAGATTAGGGATAACGCTAGTTTCTGCCGTGTGGATTATTTGATAATGCTTGTAAAGCAGTAAAATAGAATCTGGCACAGGTGAGTGCTACTCACCTGCTCGCTGTGGCTCATATAGCAAAACCATACCTGTCCTCACCACTCGGAACAGATTGGCTGAGACTTCCTACTTCCTGCTCAGAGCTAGCGGGGACCCGCTAAGAAGGCCGCAGCCCGGACCCTCCTGGGGACCGCCCGTGCTGCGGTCGGAGAGGCAGGTGTCCCGGGAACAGGGTGGATGGGTGGGGTTGAGAGAGGAGGCCAGACCTTTCCTTCCGAACAAGTAAGGGCCGCTGACCTGTCGGGGCAGGTGTGGGCCGCGAGCAGAGTTGGCGGCGCTTGGAGGCGGCCGCCTGGGGGCGCTGCGCCCCTTCCCGCTGTTCGGTCTTGGCCATCACCGGCGCTGAGTCGTCCCTCAGTCCCGGCCAGGAGCGCAGGATGCGGTGCCTCCGCTCCACGCACCTGGTGAGTATCCGCCGCGGGGGAAAGGGCCAGGTCGTGGGGACCCGGAAGGCGAGTCGCGCCCCTGCTGCACGCACGTGCCCTGCCGAGACGCCTCCACCCCCCCCACCCCCCGCCCCAGTCCGCGCAGATTAACCCTGCCCGGACCGCGGACCCCAATGCGGTGCCGGGCGCGGGCTAGGGAGAGGCTGGTGGCGGACACGACCTTCGGGCCTCCTCCAGGTGCACTGCCAGGTAGGGACTTGGCAACTGAGAACTTCACGTCCGCCCTGCACGAGCCGGTGTTTCCAAGCTCCAGGAGAACTCCGGGCGGCCACAGTACAAAGCAAACAACAAAAAAGTTACTTTAAGCAGTCTTCGAGCCCGTTTGGGTTCCATTTCCAGGTTGGGACCCGTATAGTGCTTTATTCTCTTCAACTTTCTCCCCTCTTTTTCTGGAAGGTTTCTGCAGAGAGAACCCCCGGCCAAAGAGAGTGGCGGCCTCAGATTTATAGGAAATGCACAGATCCGCAGTGGTTGTTCCTGTTCTTTTTCTTTTGGACGGGTTTGGTAAGTGTGGGTGCCAGAGAGTGTGTCTCAATAAGTGCCCCGAATGAAAATCGCATACTTAGGGCCGCTCCTGGGAAGTCAAGGCTTCTGGGGGGTACCAGGGGAAAGTTGGTGCTGCAATGAGAGACACCTGCTATGGTGGCAGAATAAACATCAGTCCTGGGAATTCTTGTCAGGTGTCTCAACCTGCTGTCTTGTTGCAGGCCTCCTTCTAAGAGAAGGTTTCATAAGGAAATGAGAATTACCCTTTTCAATGGTATTTGATTAGCCCATGTGTGATCTCTTATCTCAGCTCACCTGGTGGAAGTTTTTTTGTTTTGTTTTGTTTTGTTTTGTTTTTACCATCTCAGTCCCCAAGATTAAAATGTTTCTCAACGGTTTGCTTTTCCTCTAACAAGAAAATCCAGAGTGAGTCTAGAAATAAATTACCCTTACTTCAGCTGAGCAGAGCAAATGCACTCTTGGTGCATTGTGTTTAGCAGCTGACAGGGAAAACAGGCCTTTGATATAAACTCTCTAGTTAGATAGGTAATGATATTTTCCCCATGTTTTCCTCCTCATTTCCAGGTATGTATGATTGCTGGTGGACCTCATCAGGCTCTGCCATTTTAGTCCTGGGGGAGTCTCTCAGAAGCTGAATCTTGATGCTTTGATACTTATTTTAGAGTTGTAGGTAACAGCAGAAAAAGCCTCAGTTTCTTCAAAGACCATGTTGATGAAATCATCCATTCCAGAGTGGAACATGTATTTGCTACCTGGTAAATGATTAATTTATAAAGCCTGATGATACCTACAAGAAAGTAATTACCTTTGTTGAAAAGATTTAAATTGGAATAGACCCTAAAATATCATATTTGTTTCTCTTTCTTTAGAAAAGGATTTGTTCACTTGTTGACTTTCCTGACTGGTTTCACGTGGACAGACATGGTTACAGGCACAGTAGAAGGTTGGGCCTGAAAGATATAACCATATGTTCTGTGTTGCCTATATCGTGGCCTTTGGAGCTCTCCTCTAGAAGTTGAGAGAAATTGAGCATCTACGGCACCTTTTCCTTAATGCCCTGCAGTTGGCTGGTGCTTCTGTCTGGTCTGCAATTGTATAAATGCACGGAACAGCTGTCCTGCTTGTACCTGGCAGCTTTGACCTCGGGCTGTTATATTTAATGGTCTTCCCTAGCCCCTAGTACAGCAAACCTAGCACCGAACTCCCAGCCCAATGGCCGTCTGGGGACATCATAGCCTGAACGGTTATGAACCATCCGAGGGGTGGCACAGAGCTGCCAACTGCTCTAAAATTACATGTCATTTGCAAAATAAACCTGAAAGTTTCAATATGCCTGTTCTCCTTACTATATTCAATTTGAATAGTGGGAGTCCTTTCTTAGCTGACTGCCTTTTAGTATCTTCGGCAACATTTTTAAACCACAGATATTTAAAACAGAACAAGGAGTGTTTTTTTTCTGTCTCTGCTATGTAGTTTTTCTGGTCTTGTGGCATCTTGACCTTGGTGACGTGCTAGATAGGGTTATTACTGGTGCTGCCCTTGGTGTGGGCTGGACAAAGGAGGTCTGGGGCCAGGGTCTAGAACTGTAAACAGGGGTGTTCTTTTGCAGATAGAAAGAGTGCCAGCCTTTGTTTATATGTGCATAAGACACACAACAGAATGTCTCAAAGTCTGGACCATCTCTACCTCTGCTTACCTCTCCCACCTCATCCTTTCCTACTAGTCTTCAAGACTCCATTCCCCCCTTCCCCTGCTGCCCCCAGCACCATCCAAGGTGACCTCCTTGGTAGCCACACCTACCTTGTACACACATCTACTGAATCACCTGTCACATGGAATTGAAATTGTGTGTTTGAAATTGAAACCAAGTTTTGATGGTATGGCAGGGACTCAGGATTACCAAAATCCTCTCCCACTCATCCCCCCCAAACCTTCCACTCCCCCCACAAATTTCCCAAGGGAGATAGTAATTCGAATGCTGGTAAGTGGAAAGTATCGCTTCATTATTAGATCTCTGGTGAACTGGGCAGAAGCATGGGGGCCCTTTCCTCCTTCTAAGTCCCAACCCAGTGAGGATCTCGCCGCACTCCACGTTGGAAGGGCAGGGGACGGGTATGCTGAGGTTGGGTCAGCCGTGCCAGCCACTTGGTTGGCAGTCACACGCACACAGCCTGGAAGTAAAGGCCAAGGGGTCTGTCCACCAGCAAAGGTGACTCACTCAACCCTGGAATCTACCTATCATGAGACTGAGGAGGTGCTCGGGGTGGAGGGGAGCCTTCTTCCAGGAATGTCTGCAGGTTAAATATCCTGCTTGTCTTCTAGGCCAAGTGCCTTGAGGATAGGAACTTGATTTTGTTCATCTTTCTGTCCCCCGGTAACAGTCTCTGGCACACCTGGGTACTTGAAGACTTATTGATTTCTAGATTAATAATGCAGAAGATCTGAAATATATTCGACTTTGGGACAATGTGCCTTAGGAACATGGTATCAGTACCATATTTTATTAAATCAGGGAATAATCCTATCTACTGGGAGGATTAATAGTATTCTATGCATTGTATATTGGGGAACTTACAACATTAAGTTTGTGTTAGGGGAAGATAAATACTCAATCTTGGTAGAAGGTGTGTCAGGCATATTAACAGAACTGAAATTTTGAGCTGAAATTTCAAATATTCTACATTCATTATAAAATTAGATAAAAGTGACTAATAAATTGCAAGATGCTCTTATCCCTCATATTCCTGAGGTTCTGTATTTTGTATATTTAAGCATATTTCAAAACACCATTTTCACACTTATTATAAAGGGTATTTTAGTACATATCAACTTGTCTCAACCCTTGAGGGTCAGAGTCCTCTACAAGGCTAAAATAAAAAGGAAGAGAGAGGGGGAGGCAGAAAGAGGAGAGGGAAGGAAGGAAACTCAGGGTAGAAAGAAGGAAGGAAGGAGGGAAATGAAGGGAAAAAAGAATAGAGCAAGGATGGATGGATAGATGGACAGATGGATGGACAGACGGATGGATAGACAAAACTCAGGGAAAGAAGTAGCATACCCTGGTGTTCTTAGATCAAAGAAGAACCTCAAGGGAAAAAAATTCAGCTGTCCTGGTGACCTTAGGCTAAGAAGAAAAAATGACAGACTCTTGGAGAAGACAGTAAGAAGACAGGAATCTGTTTCAGTGTTTCAGAGCGTTCTCTTAGCCAGCCTGTTAAAGCAAGCATTAGGGTAGCAGCAGTGTCCTGACTGACAGTGTTGCTGAGGGAGAGAAGTGCAGCAGTGATGCTGGGGAGTTCATTTTATGTCAGTATTCAGGGGTGGTGGGGGTGGGGGAGGGGACCAGTTTGTAAGCCCTTTGGCCAGGCTCTCATGTGCCGCCTGGGTTTTGCCAGATGTTCATCACGGGCTACTCGGTGGCGGCTGGAGCCACGGGAAGACTCCTCTTTGGCTATGACAGCTTTGGCAACGTGTGTGGCAAGAAGAACTCCCCAATAGAAGGGGCTCCTCTTTCAGGGCAGGACATGACCCTAAAAAAGTAAGTGTTCAAGTAAATCCCCAACCTACAGAGGCACTATATTTCAAACTTTGTGTAAATTAAGTCATTCTGAGCCTGGAAATTTTTCCTATTCAAAACTCGGTGAGTCTAGCTCGTAAAGGGAGGCATGTGTGTGGCAGTAAGGACACAGGTTTTAGAATCAGCCAGTCCGAAGATCAAATTCAGCCTCTGCTACTTTTTAGCTGGGTGACCTTGGGGGTAGTACTTAACCTCTCAGAGGTGAGTTTTCAGCCTTGTAAGTATGGTTTATTAGACCCATCTCACAAGGTTGTTTTAAGGATCCACTGCATGAGCTAAGGCTTAGTAAATTTTGTTACCACTATTATCAAAAAGTATCAATTTGTAACCAATTATATATTACCGAGTGTACATCAGCCACAGTATTGTTTCAGTGTGGAAATACCTGGATCTCCATGGGGAATGTGAAAGACGGTATCCTGCTCTCCTCCCCTGTCTACACTCTCAACCACAGCACTGTGGAGTCACATTTCCCCCCTTCAACTCCAACACAAACTGGAAGGGGAGAGAAAAGAGTCCCCTAAAGGGAGAGAACTCCTTGGCCATGATTTTCTAAGATGAAGGCTGACTGCCTTGCAATAATTTTGGGGATTTGATGATCAAAAGCAGCTCTTAGGAGAGAAATTTTAGGCTCTAAATAGGTCCTGAGTGTAAGTGTGGAGTCACCAAGTACGAATCTCAAACCAGGCCACTTCTACCTCTGAGTGGTGTCTCTGAGGGGGAATCTCTGTACTCCAGGGTGTGGATTACCTGGGGGCACTTCCTCTGCACTTGTGGGTGTCACTTGCAGAGACAGGAGGAAGAAGGGGCTGCCCAAGTGCACCCATGCTCCTGTGTCACATCGTGTTCATAATGCAGTGTTGATAAATATTCTACTTTGAAAAGTCTATATTTCATTAATTTCAATAGCCAAAAAGTAGAAACAACCCAAATGTCTATCAACATAACGCATGGATAAACAAAATGTGGTGTATACATATAATGATTTGTTATTCAGCCTTAAAAAGGAAGGAAATTCTGACACATGTCACAATATAGATGAACTTTGAGGATATGCTAAGTGAAATAAGCCACTTGCAAAGAGGAAAATATTTTAAGATCCCATTTATGTGAGGTATCTAGAGTAGTCACCTTTATAGGGGCAGAAAGTAGAAGAGTGGTTGCTAGGAGCTGGGGTGGGGGGGCAGTGGGGAATTTCAGTTTCGCAAGATGAAAAGAGTTCTAAGAGTGCGTGGTGGTGATGGTCGCATAACAATATGAATGTACTTAGTGCCACTGCACTGTACACTTAAAATGATTAAAATGGTAAATTGTTATGTGTATTTCACCACAGTTAAAAATATATACTTATAATAAAGTATATATTTATCATACACCCAGGAAATCCGTTCCCCCATCTCCTGTTGTACCACTTCCCTTTCATCCCCAGTTGGAGAGAAAAAAAGCTTTTAGGACGCCCCTTCCGCACACATGCACGCATGCACTCATGCATGCACGCGCGCACACACGCACTCCGCACACCTCTTTATCCCTCCCCTAGAGGGCCACCTACAGGGCCCTTCCTCTGGCATCCCTCTGATCCTAGCAACCTGGAGAGGTGTTGGACATGGGTCTGGGAGCTGCCACTGCTAGCCCCAATTTAGTGACTTCCTCAGATAACTCCTTAGTGTTACCCCCCAAAAATGCTAAATCTGGAAAAGGGAAGTTTTGTTGACATTTGAGTGTGGTTCCTAAGTTGTGTGACTCTCTAGATGACCCCCAGGAAGCAAAATATACATTAAATTATGCTGAAACGTTTAATTACAAAAGTTTGCTTAGTTATTCCCACATTTGATAGTATGTGCATATTTTTGTAAGAACCATAGTTAATTCCAATGAGAAGTCATCCTCTAAGACGTTCTCCTGTTTCTTCTGTCTCCCAGGCACGTGTTCTTCATGAATTCCTGCAATCTGCAAGTCAAGGACGGGAGGCTTGGTTCCACTGCCCTCTGTGTATCTAGCTGTCCTGAAGAGCAGCTCAATACCCTCGAAGACATCCAGCTCTTTGCAAACAACAGTGGTAGGCACTGAGAGACGGGCTCATCCCCCTGAGGCTGGGACCATGCTGGGCTAACCTATGCAGACCTACAAGAGACACCTTACCCTGACACTGCTTTCTTTGGAAACACAGAGATTGTCCTTCTTTGTGGGGCCTTCTTGTGTGGAAAAGGCCATAAACATTATCTCTTGAGCTTGCTCAATTTCATTCAGGTTTATCTGGATTTACCTGAAACTTTTGCTGTTCTCTGCTCACTGTTGGGTAGTGGTCTTCCATAGAGAGTATAGACAGCAGACATTTAGGGCTTGAAGGCAGAGTCATACAGGGGCCAGAGAGCTCGGTGCACATGGGCACATCCAGTCCTAGACAGAAACCCGCAAGCTTCTGGTCAGATTGCCAGCAAGTATGTTCTTTCATCAAAATATTGAGGCCTGTGGCTACCAGTGGGATAGTTGTAAGTTGTACCAAACATTTGTATAACTGAAGTACCTTGCTCTGAGCCCCCTTTTCAGATTGTGGTTTAAGTGTTAAACACAAAATGAAAGGAAATTGGAGGCAACTCACTGCCAATTTTATCTGCCTATGAAATGGTATGCCAGATTTTTAAAAGTTATTTGCAAGGCTGGGTTGAAAATACCAAGCTTGTACAATAAATAACCTTCAGATCACTTTAGTACCAATCATAGGGTGAAAGTCCCAATCATTTTAGTTGTGAACTTGACTTTTAGAGAGAGAATGAGAAAGAGAGGACCTAACTTGACTTCAGACAGTATGTTCGCCCTTTTTTCTCTAGGTCGCCCGTCAGCCTGTGTTCTAGATCTGAGTGATTTTTTCTGTCTACCTACCAGTTTCATAAAACGATTGTGGTTTTCTTACTGGGTCCCCTGGAAACGTGGGCACAATATATGAAAATGGTACAGACTGTGTGTCTTCTGCTTCCAGGGTCCTTCCTGTGTGTTTATAGTTTGAGTTCTTCCAACTACACCCAGAATCCAAACACAGACTCATTGTGCCCCAGGCTACCTGTTCCTCCAAGGTAAACACTTCCATACATTTTCTTTATCTATTAGCAAACGTGATCGGGTACTTGGTACATGTCTGTTCCTCTTCTGGGTATTATGGGGAACACCAAGAAAACAGCAGGTAGAGCCCCTGTCTGCAGGGAGCTTATAGTCTACAGGAAACCAGGGATAAACTAGGAAAGATTATTTGCAATGTACTTGACAGACAATGAGTTAGGAATCAGGCTAAAAAAGGAAAAAACTGAACAAACAATAAAGATAAACATAGTCCTCAAATGATAACACTAGGGCTGGCAAAAGTAATATATGAATTGTTACAGAGTGAGTGGTTTTATAAAGTAGTTTGTGTGCATTTTTTCTGCTCCAGCTATTTGTCACAAAGTAGAAATCATTGGCGTCTCTTTTTTTCTTGCAACCAGACACTCGTTTTTAAGCTCTAGATTTCTCTATTAGAAACACCTAGATATGCAGGCCAAGTGGCCACCACACCTTTCTTCTCAATGAGAACAGTAAACCGCTGCTTCTTAAGAATAACACTCAGTGAACATCTTTAAAGGTCTTGTTCATCCCTGTCAACTAGGCACAGAGGAGGCACCTTGTGAATATTTGTAGAATAAAGCTGTAATGATGAAGCAGTAGTTGCAGCGCCTTGGTAAATGGCTCATGTTTGGGCCATTGAGAAGGATAAGGGGAAAACTAGTTAATCATTGCCATTCTCAGGATGCTGAGATGTGCTGAAGGAGGACTCGGGTTTATTTTGTGTTACTATTCTTTTGAAAATTGTAAATATGTTTAAATGACTGAGTCTTCTGTGCAGAATCTCTAAGAAACAATGGTAATTTAAGTAGAACAAGGCATTGTGCCAACCGCCTACCTAGTACAGTGTTTATTAAACTCTTGGTTGGGACCCACAGGAAGAAATTTATTTCATCACAACTCCCAGTATACACACCCCTTCATACAAATTTACATATACAGAACAGAAATAGAAGTCTCACAAAACAAGATTTTCTCCTACTACGTATGACTCACACTAATAGTTTCTATTCTATTTTACTTTTTTTAAAAAAGTAATTTATTTCATAATATTTTAATGGGTTGCAAATGGAGCTTAAAAATGCTGATCTAGCAGGTGTTAAAAGAATAATTGAGTAGGTTGTAGCTGAATAGGGGAAAGAATATAGTCAATCATCATTGTAGTGTTCTTTTCTAAATTATTTTGCGCTATAAGCAGTTAGAAGAGAATTATTTGCAGAGAAGAATACCTATTGCATTTTTCTATAATACCTTATTTTTTAAATTCTGGATGTCAGATATCATAAACATGTCTCAATGAAACATAACTGAATCCAGGAAAATAAACTGCAGTGTTTTAATAGTTTGAAGAAAAACCGTTTAATACTTGGAGGGAAGGGTGTTTTTTTGTTTGTTTGTTTGTTTTTTAGTTTTAAACCCTTCAATCCTCATCTCCCCATGTCTCTCTCTCGCCAGCCCCTGGCCACCACCATTCTAGTCTCTACTGCTATGAGACTATTTTATTGAATGTAATCAGAAAATCCCTATAAAGCAGGTCAAATTTCCTTGGTATCTGGGAAAATCAATAATCCTGAATTTGTCACTTACTGACAGAGCTAACTCTCTCCGTATGCTACCGAAACAAACTAAATGGTACAACTTAGTTGCATGGAAGAAAGAAGCATTTGTGGAAATATACTAGAAATCTAATGCATACTAAACCCAAACAAGAGATGAAGACCCACGGGAAATAGAGTACATTAAAAACATTAATAAATGCCTTAACATTTTACGTATACCTTTCAAAATGCTCTCACATGTTA
Source organism: Rousettus aegyptiacus (assembly GCF_014176215.1). NCBI lineage: Eukaryota > Metazoa > Chordata > Mammalia > Chiroptera > Pteropodidae > Rousettus > Rousettus aegyptiacus. Next base: position 43,809,201 of record NW_023416292.1, on the reverse strand, counting down.
CCTACCACAGCCCAGTGTGCAGTATTTCGTAACATCATCCTCGTCCTTCAGGTGACTGTGGTCCCAGCTTTGCCACTAACCAGCTCATGCCCTTGAAGGAAACTCAGATCACCGGGTCTCGGCTGTTGAGTGTGGTGTTGGGACTCATACCACAGTCATCTCATCTGGCCCTTTTCTCACCAATCAGGACTAGCGACAGTCATTTGATACATGGCAAACAAATCATGGGGAAAACAGCAGCCAAGCACCTTTGAGTAGACTAACCATGTTCTAATTCTAACTCACAACTTGATTTTCTTTCTTGATATGTATTCTTTAATATGTAAATATCCTTGTTAGCTTTGCAGTGTTCCTCTGTGGTATATATTTTAAGGTACATAAGGTACATAAATAATATTGCACATTTTTCTTAATGCTCTGTAGAGAGCATTTGTTAATGTTTTGTAGATCTATCCATGTGAATGAGTGTTAGGAGGATTATAAGGGATGCAGTTGGTGCCCTGCCCAGTTATGTTTTACCAGACATAGTGGCCTGCCTCCCAGCTGTTCTATGTATTGGCCGAAAGCCACTTACAGCTGCCACCTTCTCTGGGGAACTACCCTTGGTCAAGCAAAGCCGACTGGCCAAGGAGGCTGCCCTTCCCTGCCACTCCCACCCCTGGAATGTGGCCAATGACTGACAGATACAAGGGTGCATGTGCCCAAGACCTCCCTGGGGATCAGGCTGAAGCAAGTCCCCAGCCAAAACGCCCCCTCTCACTTAGCCTTTTATTTTTTAGCCTTTTCTTCCTCATTCCCTTCCTCCTGAGAACACTGCCCTGCAGAATCACTTGAACAAGAATCCCCATCTAAGGCTCTGCTTTTAGTGAACCTGACCTACGATGGTGACTGCATATCATCATCTAAACTGGTGCCTCCACCATCCTGTCTCTGCTTCTATGAGATTGGCTATGTTAAATTTCACGTATTTTCATTTTGAGAGGGATTTTTTTTAAAAAAGCACTCTTTGTAACTGTGCCTACAGAAGGAATTGAAAGAGAATGGAATTTTTAAAGTTGTACTTTAACCAGAGTTGGATCTCCTCTTACTATAAATGGGATGACAACTGTAACTCCATGGGGAGCATATATCTTGATACTGATGATAATAAGAGTGAGCATTAATTGAGATTTTGACACTTGCCAGGTACTTTTCTAAGCTCTTAACATGTATTTATTTGGATCTCAAAAACCTCTCTGTCATAGATACTGTTTTTATCCCTATTTTATAGCTGAGAAAAGTGATGCAGAGCCAGGTTAAGGTACAGCCAGCAAGTGGAATTGCCGCCATTCTAAACCAAACAGCGTCCACATTTATTTCTATGACCCAAAACAGTCAAGGCTCCGCTGGTTTTATTTTGCCTGGCAAATGGCCTCCTTGGGTTCTCACCAAGGCATGGGGGTTACTGTGTGGCCTAGGATCACCATCTCTCTACCTCTGAAGCCAGTCCTCTTCCTTTCACCCCTTAAATGTCGACCTTTCTAATAACAACTTTCCAAGTGAAGACAAAACTACTATTGACTGGCCTTTCTTGGATGAATTTAGGGAGATAGAAATAGCTTTGAGGGCTCCATTTCCTTTTCCTACACAAGCAAGTGTTTGTTTTAAGATGGAAATGATCATATTTATCATGGAAGAGCTGTGCCAAGACTGAAAAGCTTGAAAACATGAGAAGCGTGGCTATAGGGCCAGAGTACATTTTCTAAATATCTCTTTTTGACTAAACCAATTATTTCTTCTTCCTCTTTCGATCACATGAGGTATAATATGCCCTTTTAGAGAAATGGCTGAATATCAAGAAGGTTTGTGTACCTAGGTATGAGCTTTTCAGAGCAGTTAGAAAATGCTGCGGAAGGTAACAGGTGGGCAGATCTTGCCCCCTCTGGTGTTCAGTGTAATATTGTATTGTGAGTCCCCTGTGTATTTAAACTCTGAAAAGCTTAGGTTTTACCCTCCAATAAATTCTAGTTGTAGCCTCCCATATAGGTGCCCATGCATGTCATGACATTTTTTGCTTGGATGAATTCCAACAGGGTCATCTAAATACAATCAGCTCTCCAAATTACTTCCTGCAGATTTGAGTGGCTTTGCTGGTGGGGAGAGGAAAAGCAGAAATGGGGAAGAAATCATAGTTTGCGACCAAAAGACACATCCCCCACACCAGCTAATGAAGTACTCAGTGGGCAACTGGTCAGCCTCGCACCAGGGGTGACCTACACTTTATGTGCCTCTCTTCACCCTTACAGCTAAGATGGGTCATTCTTTACCAGCACAGGGTTATTAAATGCCTAAAAATTACCATAGTTAATAAACCATGTTGACAAAATTCAGGTCTTCTGGAGAATCGATTTTGAGGGAAAAACAAATAAAATGACATTAAATATATATCAGACATTAAATCTATATCAGACTTCATTATTCAGAAATATTAAATGAAAGTTCAGAAAACATTCGCTTTAAAAAAAATAGATTTGTTGGTGTTATGGCTGTTTAGTAATAGAAAGAAAAAATCTGTTTTAAAAATTGGAAGGCATGAGGTAAAATTACTACTCTGCAAGTGGTAAGAAAATTAACCAAAAAAAAGCAAATGAGAAGAGAACTTATTTAGATGGCAGGGAACAAGATTAATATACTGAAATCTGTAGCATTCATATAGTTTTTAAAAAGACTCTTTTACCACATCAAGAAAAAATACGCACAAAACCATACAAGTCTCTAGAAAGAAATTGTGAATATGAAACAAAGAAAATTTTATAGATTTCTGAGGTACAAAGAAAACTTGAACAAATGGAAAGACAGACTGTGTTTTTTAATTTTTTATTTTTATTTACTTTTTTATGGTGATATTGGTTAATGAAATCCAATAAGTTTAAGCTGTATGCTTTAACAGTAAGGCAAATATATGTGTGTGTGTGAGTGTGTGTGTGTATATATATATATATATATATATGTATGTATGTATGTATGTATATATATTTATTTACTTATACTGTGTGTTCACCTCCTATAGTTAGATTTCTTTCTGTCACCACATATTTGACCCCCTTTGCCCGTCTACCTCCCCACTCCCTTCTGGTAACCACTAGTCTATCATCCATGGCCATGAGTCTCTGTTCATTTGTTGCTTTTAGGTTTGTATCCCACATATAAGTGATATCATGTGGCTTTCAACTTTTTTTTGTCTGGCTTATTTCGCTTAGCATGATTATCTCGAGATTCATCCATGTTGTCGTAAATGACAGTATTTCGTCTATTCTTATGGCTGAGTAATATTCCACTGTATATGTATATGTATACCACAGCTTTTTTACCCAATCATCTATCATAGGATACTTTGGTCGCTTCCATGTCCTGGCCACTGTGAATAATGCTGCTATGAACATCAATGTGCAAATACCTTTTCAGATATTTTCAAGTTTTGAAGTAAATAGCCAGTAGAGGGATTGCTGGATTATATGTAGATCAATTCCTAGTTTTTTGAGGAACCTCCATACTGTTTTCCACAGTGGCTGTACCAATTTGCAGTCCCACCAGCAGTGTATGAGGGTTCCTTTTTCTCTTCATCTTCTCCAACATTTGTTATTACTTGTCTTGTTGATAACAGCTAATCTAATGGGTGTGAGATGGTATCTCATTGCGGTTTTGATTTGCATGTCCCTAATAGCTAGCGATGACGAACATCTTTTCATGTTTGTTGGCCATTCGTATGTCTCCTCGGGAGAAGTGTCTGTTAATGTTCTCTGCCAATTTTTTGATTGGATCATTTGTTTTTGTTGTTATTGAGTCGTATGAGTACTTTGTATATTTTGGCCCTTATTTGAGGCGTTGCTTGCAAATATATTTTCCCATTTAGATGGTTCTCTCTTTACCTTGTTGACAGTTTCTTTTGCTGGGTAGAGGTTTTTAGTTTGATGTAGTCTCATTCATTTATTTTTGCTTTTGCTCCCCTTTCTTTGAGGTCAAATTCATAAAATTCTCTTTAAGTCCAAGGTCCATGAGTTTAGTTCTTATGTTTTCTTCTATGCAATTTATCATTTCAGGTCTTATAATCAGGTCCTTAATCCATTTTGAGTTAATTTTGGTGTGTGATGAGAGACAAGTCTAGTTTTATTCTTTTGCAGGTGGCTTTCCAGTTTTCCCAGCACCATCTATTGAAGAGGCTTTCCTTTCTCCACTGTATGTTTTTGGCTTTTTTGGTCAAAAATTATTTGCCCATATAAACATGGGTTTACTTCTAGACTCTTGATTCTGTTCCACTGGTCTGTGTGTCTGTTTTTCTGCCAATATCATGCTGTTATGATTATTGTCACTCTGTAGTATAATTTGAAATCAGGCAGAGTGATGCCTCCAGCCTCGTTGTTTTTTCTCAGGATGGCTTTGGCAGTTGAGGGTCTTTCGTGCTTCTATACAAATCTAATGATTTTTTTTTGTTCTATTTCTTTAAAAAGTGCTGATGAGATTCTGATGGAGATTGCATTAAATCTGTATAATGCTTTAGATAATATGGTCATTTTAATTATGTTGATTCTTCCAATCCAAGAACACAGAACATCTTTCTATTTCTTTGTATCTTGTTTAATTTCTTTTAATAGGGTCTTATAGTTTTCATTATATAGGTCCTTCACATGTTTTGTTAAATTTATTCCTAGTTATTTTATTCTTTTTGTTGCAATTGCAAAAGGAATTATTTTTTTCCACTTTTTTTTTTTTGTGACAGTTCATCGTTAGAGTATAGGAATGCTATGGATTTTTGAACATTGATTTTGTATCCAGAAACTTTACTATATTTACTCATTGTTTCTAGTAGTGTTCTTATAGAGTATTTAGGGTTTTCTATATAGAGAATCATGTCATCCACAAATAGTGACAGTTTGACTTTTTCATTTCCTATTTGGATGCCTTTTATATCTTTCTCTTGCCTGATTGCACTCGCTAGGACCTCCAATGTTATACTGAATAAGAGTGGCGATAGTGGACAGCCTAGCCTTGTTCTTGATCATAGAGGGAAGGTTTTTAGTTTTTTTATCATTAAATATAATGTTAGCTAAGGGTTTGTCACATATGGCTTATATTATGTTAAGGTACTTTCCTTCTATGCCAATTTTGTTAAGTATTTTGATCAGAATGGATGCTATATCTTGTCGAAGGTTTTTTCTGTATCTATTGATGATAATATGATTCTCATTTTTCAATTTGCTTATGTGGTGTATCACATTAATTGATTTGCATATGTTGAATCATCCCTGTCACCCTGGGATAGAGTTCACTTGATTATGGTGTATAATCTTTTTAATATGTTGCTGTATTCAGTTTGCTAGATCTTATTTAGGATTTTTGTGTCTGAGTTCATAAGAGATACTGGTCTGTAGTTTTCTTTTTTTGTGTTTTATCTTTACTAGGTTTTGGTATCAGGGTAATATTGGCTTCATAAAATGAGTTGGGAAGTATAGCTTCCTCTTTGAATTTTTTGAAGAGTTTGAGGAGACTAGATATTAAATCTTTGAATGTTTGGTAGAATTCACTGGTGGAGCCATCTAGTCCTAGACTTTTACTTTTTGGTAGATTTTTCATGATTGTTTCAATTTCCATACTGCTGATCGTTCTGTTTAGATTTTCCAGATTTTCTTGATTCAGTCTAAGAAGGTTGTATCTTTCTAAGTACTTGTCCATTTCTTCTAGGTTATTAAATTTGGTGTTATATACTTTTTCAAAGTATTCTTGTATGATCCTTTACATTTCTGCAGTGTCTGTCATAATTTCTCTTTCATCTCTGGTTTTGTTTATTTGTGTCCTTTCTCCTTTTTCTTTAGTGAGTCTCATCAGGGGTTTGTCAATTTTATTGACCTCCTCAAACAACCAGCTCTTTGCTGCATTTATTTTTTCTTTCTTTTCTTCTTCCTCTTCCTCTTCCTCCTCTTCTCCTCCTCGTTTTCAATTTCATTTAATTCTGCTCTAATATTGATTATTTCTTTCGTTCTGCTGATTTTAGGCTTCATTTGTTCTTTTCTAGTTTTTTAAGATGAAGCATTAGATTGTTTATTTGGGCTTGTTCTTGTTTTTGGAGGTAAGCCTGTACTGATTTGAACTTTTCCTCGTATGACCACTTTTGTCATGTCCCAAAAGTTTTGATATGTTGTACTCTCATTTTCATTCATTTCTATGTATCTCTTGATCTCTCTTTTTGTTTCTTCTGTGACCTAGTCATTCTTCAATATCATGTTGTTTAATCTCCATCTATGTGTTTTCTCTCTTTTAACAGTTGCTCCAGCTTCAAGGCATTATGATCAGAGAATATGTTTGTTATGATTTCAACCCTCTTATATTTGTTGAGGCTATCTCTGTGTCCCAGTTTGTGGTCAATCCTTGATAATGTTCCATATGCACTAGAGAAGAATGTATAAGCAGCTGCTTTGGGATGAAAGGCTCTGTAAATGTCAATTATGTCCAGTTGGTATAATGTATCATTTAAGGATATTATTTCCTTACTTCCTTATGTTTGGATGATCTGTCCGTATCTGACAGTAGGGCAGGTATTTAGGTCCCCTACTATTATAGTGTTTTGATCTGTTTCTCTCTTTAGTTCTGTTAGTAATTGCTTTACATATTTCAGGGCTCCCTGATTGATAGTATAAATATTAATAAGTGTTATGTCTTCTTGGTGCATGATTCTCTTTATCATTATGAAGTGTCCCTCAGTATCTTTCTTTACCTTTTTTATTTTTAAGTCTATTTTATCTGATATTAGTACTGCTACTCTTGCTTTTCTCTGAATGCCATTTGCTTGAAATATCATTTTCCACCCTTTCACTTTGAGTCTATATTTGTCTTTGGAACTTGGATGTGTCTCCTGGAGGCAGTATATTGTTGGTTTTTGTTTTTTGATCCAATCTACAACTCTGTGCTGTTTTATTGGTGAGTTCAGCCCATTTACATTTAGAGTGATTTTTTAAATATTATGTTTTCCTATAACCATTTTATCTTTTGCCTTTTGGTAGCTCAGTGTTTCCATTGCTTTCTTGTCTTTTTCTGTTTTTTTTTTTTTTTAAATTTTGGTAGGGTTTTGTGGATTTTCCCTCTGGTCCTTCTTGTTTTATGTTATAGACTTCAGAACTTATTACCATTACACATATGTAGAGGATAGTTTTATTTATATAGTAGTCCAGTTTCTTCTGCATGTGGCTTATCTCCATTCCTCTTAGTGAATTTGGATCTTTGAATCTTTCCCTTTTCAGTCATCGTCTCAATTTGTACCTATGTACACTTAACGTTTATTACTATCTTGCTATATAGCAAATCTCTTATTGTTTAAACTTATAATGCTCTGTTCTTAGTAAGGGTTTCACTCCTCTGCTTCTATCTGCCTGCTAGTTGACTACCTTATTCATCGTTATGTATTTTTTTGTTGGTCATTTTGTTTTAGGTGAGCTCGCCCCTTTCAGTATTTCCTGTAATGTAGGCCTCATAGTGGAGAATTCCCTCAGTTTTTGTACGTCTGGAAAAGTATTTTTTTCTCCTTCATATCTAAAGGATAGCTTAGTTGGGTACATTATTCTTGCCTGGTAGTTTCTTTCATTTAATAGTTAAAATATTTGATTCCATTCCTTTCTGGTTTGTAAGGTTTTGCTGAGAAGTCTGACAACAATCTAATGGATTTTCCTTTACAGGTACTGTCTTCTTTTCCCTGGATGCCCTGAGAATTCTTTCTTTGTCACTGATTTTTGATAATTTTAATACAATGTGTCTTGGAGAAGGTGTTTTTGAGTTGCTATAATTGGGTGTTCTGTTGACTTCTTGAATTCCAAGCTCCAGCTTATTCCCTATATTTGGGAAATTCTTGTCAACTATTTGTCTGAAAATGCTTTCTAATCCCTACTCTTTTTGGTCCCTTTCAAGAATGCCCATTATTCTTACATTTCCTCTCCTAATGGTATCAGCTAGTTCTTATATTTATCTTTCATTAGTTTTCATTCTTCAGTTTCTCTCATCTTACTTCTGAGATATTTCTAGATTTCTGTCTTTGATATCACTGATCCTTTCCTCCATTTGGTCAACTCTATTTCCTAAGCTTGCTAATTTATTTTTCATCTCTCTCCGTGTGTTCTTCATCTCCAGAAGTTATATTTGGTTCTTTTTGACAGTTTCATTCTTCTTGCTAAAGAGCTATTCTGTTTTTCAATTCCTGAAATGGTTGCTATGGATCGTTTTGGATCTCGTTGAGTTTTCCAGAAATACCATCCTGAATTTTCTGTCATTTAAGTCACATAGTTCTATGTCTTTAAGCTTATTTTCTGGAGATTTTTCTCTTTCTTTCTGAGATGCCTATCACCTTGATTGTTCATGGCATTTAATGGACTATTTCTCTACCTGAGCATAAAAATGTATTCTATTTTTTTAAGAAAAATTTATTATATAAAGGTCTTTCTTTAGCCTGTTGCAAAGAAGGTGTTTTTCTTTTGGTTTCCAGTAGGTGGCATCTAAGTCTCTTGGATCCTTGCTTTATATAATGTTTTAATAATTCCTTTTTTAATCTTATAGGTATTTAATCATGCTCGCTACCCTCAGTCTCAGTCTCTGTCAGTGTTAGTGACAGTTTCGGTGGTGTTCGCTGAGATTCCCCTGGGGCTCCGCAGTGTTTGGTCTTGAAGGATTTAAGAGGAGGGGCTCTCTGCGTTGGAAGGTAGGGACTGTAGCTCAGCCTTGTGTTTTGCAGCCGCGTCTGGTAATAATTAACTGTTGCTTCTCTACCAGCCCTGCTTCTCTGCTGTTCCCACTTCTCTGCTTTCTGCCTTCATCCCTGGGCAGTGCCACCGGCCGTGTGGAACTCACAGATATCCCAAGCAGGGCTGTGCAGGGAACCTGATGCATCATCTTGCCTCACCCTCCTGCTGCAGGGAGCTCTGGCTTGGAGAGGCAGCTTCTTTATTTCTCCCAGTCTACCGCCCAACACCCGGGGTTATGACCTGTGATCACTCTTATTCCCTCACTCAGAAATGCTTGTGTGCAAGTCAGGAGTTTTTTGTTGAGGTTCCAATGTTCAGCTTATTGTTATTTCAAAGGGAGAGATCTAGGGATGTCTCTTAATCTGCCATGTTTTTGACATCACTCCCCTGTGTTCATGATAGTAGAATTCAACATTAGAAAGATGTCATTTCTCCCTAAATTGAGCTATAAGTTTATCATGATTGAAGTAAAAATAACAGAATTTTAAAAAGAAACTAGATAAACCAGTTTGAAAGTTTGTAAGGAAAATTTTTAAAAAATAACAGAAATGATCAAGAAAAATTTGAGAAAAAAACCAACAAAGTGGTTTAGCCCATTCAGTTTTTAAAACATTTAAAGTTTAATAATTAAAATACTGTGGTACTAGTTTAGGTGTAGGAAGATTAATGGAAGATTGCAGATAATCCAGGAAAAGACCCAAATGCTTACAGGAATTTAGTACATGATGAAAGTGGCATTTCAAATCAGTGACAAGCAGATGGTCTATTCAACAAGAGATGTTAGGACAGTGGGGTAGGCATCCAGGAGGAGAAGCTAAATCCATACCTTGTGTCTCATGTGGATAAATCTTAAATTGATTAAATATTTCAACATATAAAATAAACCAGAAAGTACTGGAAGCCATGGTAGAATTATTTTATAACCTGAAATTAAGGCAGGCTTCTAACTATGACTTGAAACTCAGAAGACATAAAATAAAAATTGAAAAATTTGACCGTATTAAAAACCAACATTTCCGTATGCCAAGAACATGAAGCAAAATTAATAGGCAAATAAGTTGCAATTCATATAAAAATGATTAATTTCTCTAATTTTTAAGAGGTCTTGCTAATCAACTTTTAATAGGCTAAGGTCTCAAAATGAGATAAGAATATAAATAGATGCTTCAAAGAAGAAGCATAATTTTTTGAAAACATACAAAAAGAGGCTGGATAGGGAAGGTTCCATTTAAGGCTGACATTTTTGCACTGTAGGCTGGCAACATCTTGGAGGTTTTATAGTGCATTATATTGGCAAGGGTGTGGGGAAACAGGCCCTTTCATACATTGCTGAGGCAGTGAGGGCAATCTATCACTATTCATCAGTGATGAATGCACATACCTTTTGATCAAGCATTACTACATCTAGAAATTTAATCTACAGTATCCTTATACCAGTGTGGAAAGACATATGTAGAAGATTATTCACTGCAGTGTCCATAATAGCAAGAGACTGAAAACAATGGCTGTCAATAAAGGACTGCTTAAACAAACTGCAGTATATCATTTAACATAACACTATTTAGCTCTTTTTTTTTTTAAATAAATGATTAGTAAACTAGGAATAACAGTACTTTCTCAGTCAGATAAAGGGTATCGATGAGAAGTCTACAATTAATATTACACTTAATGGTGAATTATTGAATGCTTTACACCTAAGACTAAAAATAACACAAGATTATCTGCCCTTATCACTTTCACTAAATGTTGTAATGGAGGTCCAATGGAGGAGTTGCAATAAAGTAGGGGGGAAAAAAAGAGATGAAACCACCTATATTATAGCTGACCTGATTATTTACATAGAAAATCCAAAGCAATCTAAAAAATAACTACTGAATTTAGCAAAATTGTCCAATACAAGGTCAAATCGAATTTCTATATACTAGCAGCAAATAATTAGGAAATAATTTTTTTAAGTCTGCCTTCAGCAGCATAAAAATATAGAATACTTAGGAATAAATTCGGCAGAAAATGTGGAAGACCTCAATTGAAAACTTAAAGCCATTTCTGAGAGACATTAACAACTACATAAGTAGAGAAATATTCCTTATTTACAAATTGTAAATTTTTAATATTGTTAGGATGTCACTTCTTTCCACATTGTTCTATAGGTTCAATACAATCCTCCCAAAATAATTTTTGTAGAAATTGACAATTTCATTCTGAAAAATACAGAAAAACAAAAGTCCTAGGGTCACAAAAAATTCTTGAAGACTAAAGTTAGAGGGCTCACCACCTGATTTTAAGACTTATTATAAAGTTACAACAATTAAAACAGTGTGATGTTGGGATGAGGATAGACAAATAAATAAATGGATGAAGAAAGCCCAGAAATGAAACTGCATATACACGGTTAATGACTTGTAATGAAAGTACTAAGGCAATTTCATGGGGAAAGGAAGTCTTTTCAAATAATGGTGCAGAAATAAGTAGAAAGACATGGGGAAAAATGACTCTTGGTCATTTTGTATGAGAACTCTTACCCCATACACAAAATTACTTTGAGGTCAATTTTAGACCTAAACATAAAATGTTGAAGTTGGTGTTTGAGACCAATGAAGCCGGTCTCCAAGGTTAGGTGTCTGGTTTCTAGGGGTCCCCATTATCATTAAGCATCCAGAGCATCAGCTAATCACTAGCAGCACAGTCACCCAGTTTTCCCAGTGGTGTACTTGGCACACAGGGTGCTAAACCTCTTTCTATTACTTTATCTCTTATGCTTTCTGGGTCATTGAAAATTTTAAACAAACATCGTTTTTTAAGATAAATAATTAAACAAACCTCTTTACCATTTATTCCATCTTTTTTTTTTTTTTTTTAGCAAGTCTTTCCCTTTGTTTAACCGGTGCATCCCTCAAACACCAGAGTGCTATTCCCTGTTTGCGTCTGTTTTGATAAACGATGTTGACACCCTCCATCGAATTCTAAGTGGAATAATGTCAGGAAGAGACACAATCCTTGGCCTGTGTACCCTCGCATTAGGTAATTATTTTTATTTCATGACAATTTATGGATTGTCAAAGTTTCTTGTACTTATCTACATTGTACTATGAAAATTAGCCTCTTGACTTAAACATAAAACTTCACTTTGTATATATTTTTTATAGGTATTTTCAATGTTTCAGGTTCAAGTGGGAGATGGGACAATAATTAGGGGAAGACTAGCTGGCTCCCTCCCAAGAGGCCTCACTAGGTGGGGGGGCCTTAACATAGTGACCGTGTTCCAGTGCCTGGTCCTCAGCTCTGCAGGCTGCAGGCTGCCAGTTTACAAACTGGGCATGAAAAGTACAACTGTCAGAGGGACCAGAAACACATGTCTTCGGGCCAGGGTGCCCTCCACCTGTAGGCAAGCCATATTGGAAGGCTGCTTGGTGAAGATGGGAAGGAGGTGTGTGCTTCCAGGTCAAAAAGCATCAGACAGCAGTGGCCTGACATGTCCAGCTCTCACAAGGAATATCCTTGCTTTGGGCTGTAGGCAGGTCAAGAACTTGAGCCAAGACATGCCCTTTCCAGGCCTTTGTAGAAGCACAACACACCTCTTAACCCTTTGATTTCTCGTTTTTTATGTTTCAGCTTAATGAGCCCCCTTTAAGAGTTGACTGCCCCCTTTAAGAGTTGGCTTCCCCCTTTGGAACAAGTTAATACCCTCTGCTGCTGTAGTCAGTAGTAATGGCCCATTATCTACCCCAGTGGCTGCCTCCCAACCTATGTTGAAAGAAACTCTTTGGTCAGATACTAACATTATTTTGCCAGTTTATAAATTGAGTTTTCCATAATTTCAGTATCAAAGTTACTAATTTCTGAGTGCTTGGGATGCTTAACTAGTCGCCAGAGTTCTTATGACCCAGATGTGCCAGGCATTATACTTAAGTCATTCAAACCTCAGCAGAATCCTGTCACCATTTGTAGGAGAGGAAGCTGAGGCTTAGAGAAGCTAAGTGAGTTGGCCAAGGTCACACATTCAGTAGTGAAGGAGACAGAGCTGAGACTCAATCCAGAACTGATTCCAAACCCATGTTCTTAACTACTACACCAAAACATCTATATGTAATCCTAATTTCTGGTTTAGAAAAAAATAAAGTAGTGTTTATAAATTCAATGTAATACTTAGAATAAATTTAAAAGCTTAAAAACCCAAATATTGGAAAATAATTTTCAGGGTTTTTTTACACATGCAGTTTACCATGTAATTAGAATGTTAATTTTTTTCATTTTTAAAGGCATTAATCTTTCCTATTTAATAAGAATATCTGAAACCAATTAAAATGAGAGCCTTGCATAGGCTGGTATAAAATCAAAAGAGTTAAATATAATAAAAATTTTTAATGATTCATTTCTTCTTAAAAGAAAAATATATTTTGAGTATTTGGAAATAATATCTGCTTAAACAATTTTTTTTTTTTAATTCAAGAAGAATGCTCATGCTTTTGGAAACTAGCAGATTGAACTCATCTGTGCATCAGCCCTATTGGTGTGGGGTGGATTTGGTCATCATCATCCACACACCTTGGTTGTTTTTGTGATTTCTGTTATGCTTAACCTTTCAGCCTTGTCTTTGGCCATGATGTTCACCTTCCGATTCGTGACAACCTTTTTGGTTCACACTTTCATCGCTTTGGTTGTTTTGGGATTGTTGTGTAAGTATTTCCATTTAATTGATTTCTTTTTGATTAAATGAAAAGGCTTTCAGTTAAATATAGTACTTAAAAGTTGCCACTTTTGAGCTAAATGGTGTCTTAGAGGGTTTTCTCATCCAACTGCATTAGGATACACGTAAGACTCAGGCCCAGAGAGGACAAAGGGAGTAGTGCGTATCTCACAGATGACGGTAGAGTTAATGCCCACTCTTGTCTCTGCCACACTCCGCCCCCGAGACGAGCCTGTTCACTGAGTGACCTGGCATCCACACCGTTAAAAGACAATTTCAGTACCTGTCAGAAGCCTCCTAAAGGATATCTTCTGAACTTGCACATCACCTGTAGACACCACCAATGTGACATGCCCACATTTTCACATCCAAAGAAATGCAGGCCTTGAGCTTGGGGCAGGATCCTGGAGACCCTCTCTTGTGCCCACTGTTTTCATTGCTGGATCTTGGCCCCATCTAGGAATTGTGGAGAGGGTGTCCCAGAGGCAAGGGCATGGAGGAAGCTCCAGGCAGCGGCCATTTACCAGCTAGTCTGGGGTATTCGAGTTTTCAGTCATTGGTACAGCCACAGTGTTTTGTTCTCCCATTACTTAGGTATGCACTCAGCCACTTAGAGCCCCATGGCTCACAGGTCCACAGAGTGCCTGGGCTGGGGGACATGCGCATGGCTGGAGAGGGATGTTTTCCCATCTATGATTAGTGAGGACATCTGTGATCTTCCCAGTTATTGTGGCTGTGGCATAGGTAGCAGTCAGTGCCTAAATGCAGAGCATCTGCAGTGTCGCAGTATCTGCCCATTTTTGTAGACGCCAGTTTCGGATCCAGGCTCCTGCAGGAATTGTCACCAGCAGAGGTCATTCGGAAGTTTTAGACTTTGCACTCTAATGTCGCTTCTCGTACCATCCTGCCAGTGCAGTTTCCTCCCTGCTCACACCCAGACCCAATTTGGGCTGGACTGATGGGACACACCTGTATTCCGGGGTCACCCCATTGCACCTCCCAAAGACAAGGAGCCACTCCAGGTTTGAGGGGTCCTAGGGGGGCTGCCCTGGTCCTGCCCAGCTCCTTCAGAGGGTCAGTCTTGCTGTAAAGCCTAGGGATTTGGGACCCACTGCCTGAGCCGGGCCACCTGTTACGTGGCCCTGCATGTCTGGCTGCGGGGGAGGGTGGTCAGCCGAGGGCGAGTGCTGAGCCCGCAGTGGTTTTCTTTCTAGTTGTCTGCAGTGTCTTATGGTGGCTATATCATGACTACACCAATGACCTCAGCATAGCATTGGACACAGAATGGGAAAACATGACGTGCCTGCTGGGGTTTGCTGTTGTGGCTACAGTTCTCACGGTAAGAAATGAGCTTCCAGTAGGAAGTCAAGTAGCCAGCCAGAACTCTGAAATCCAAATACTTGGATTTTAACCAGAAACATCCAGAATGTGTTTTTCTTTCACTTCGGAGTGTGCGTCCATATTCGTGCAGTGAATGGACGCACATAATTCTGTTTTTATGTGAGATCTCTACGTAGGGATACATCAAAACCTTCAAAAAATAAGGAAAAAAAGTCTTCCTTTTTTTCCACATCATTTCTGCCATCTCTCAGAGGTTAATTTGTTACCTGGGCCAATTTGTTGTCCTTGTGGAACTATTTTTACCCCCAGTGGCTGTAAGGTGGACACTGAAGGGAGACAGACTCATAGAGTCCCTGTTCCCTGGTCGTGAGGATGGATGCGCTGCTGTCTCCAGGGTGAGACAGCCTGCACTGCCCTCGAGCACAGAGGGCCCTTTGCTCCCAAACCCACTGGCAGCTGGGTCACTGTGGTGCTCAGAGAACCTGCCGCCTCCACTGTGAACTCTGCAGTTGAAAACAGGCAAACAGTGTCGTTGAGGCAGCGGATTCAGCTGTTGGGGGAGGGTGGTTGGTCACTGCTCAGGTGGTCTTAGATGTGCCAAAGTCATGGGGCCCTGGAGAGGGCCTGGAGGTGGTTTCAGGGGGCCCGCGGTCATCTTTGCTAGTGTTGCTCACTAACCATTGTGTGGAGGAGCATCAGCCCGGGGTTTGCACAAGCCCGTTCAGTCTTTCAGCAGACACAGGCTCTCTCACAACTCCGTTCTCTCTTCTGAGGAAACCCTTCAGCTCCCACGTTTGTACTGTCTTCACGTTTTCTCCTCTAGTGAGGTTTCAGATCTGTGTTCAACTGTCTCAGGAGCAAGTGTGTGATGAAGTACAGCTCCAGCTCCATCCTGCCTCAGGCAAGGACCAGGCCCACAGCTCAACCGGGGCCAGCAAAAGGGGCTAGAGGAGAAAGGGCCGTCTGAACCCCAAGCCATATGCTGCTGGGGGGAGAGACAGGGCTGGGAGTCGGGGAGAGAGAGCCTCCTCCCTCTCTGAGTCCTCCACAGTGCATCTTTTGTTTTCACACATTGAACCATGCATGAATGGCCACCCAGATGCCAGGGTCGGAGGTGAATGTTCCTCCTCTCAGTGTGTAAGGTGAGTGAAAGGGGAAGCTGTGAGAGCAGAGAGGCTGTTTTTACCTGTGTATGAGGCCCACCCCGTAACCGGTATGAAGGATAGAATTGAACTAGAGCTCATACGCCTTCATTTGGCACATAGGTCACTGCTACTTGCTGGATGAACTTATTCTTGTGAGAGCCCTAGACTCTTCATTGCCATCACCATCTACTGAGCCCTGCTGTGCACAGGACCCTGCACTAAGCAAGGGAATCAGCAAGACACAACACACAGAGCACATGTCCCAGGATGAAGTGGGTCACAAAGAGAGGAGCGCCATGACATGGTGCACAGGAGAGATCCCGGCCTTTGTATTCTCGGGCCTATGTTCAAATCCACACACACCACCCAGTCTGTCACCTTGGAGAAATGACTTGGCCTCTCAGGTTTCGGTTGTCTCATCTGTTCAATGGGAATAGTCTCCCCAGCTCGCCCACAGGGGTGTGGCCTTTCCCCCTCCTGTGGGGCATCCATCATGGAAGCTGGTGTTTTCACCAGAGAGCCCCCCAAGTGCTGCCTGGCTGCAGACCCGAGGCTGGAGAGCTGGGAAGCTTGTGGAGCAGGAGGACGGCCAAGCCCAGGGAAAACCCTGCCTGCCAGCTTCCTCCTGCCGGTGCAGGCTTGATCCCGCAGAGCCCTGCACAAGGTGGGGGAAGGAGGACAGAGAGAGCCAGGTTATGCCCCTAGTCAGACAGCACTCCCTGTCCCCAGCGTTAGCTGGTGTCCAAGGGAGAGAGGAGTTATTGAGGGCCCATCTTCTCCCTCACTCCCTGCTCCCTTCTCTTGCTTTCCAAGACAAGGGAGAGGAGAAACCCACATCGGCAGGAGGGGAATAGAAGCAGAAGGAGGCCCTCATCCCTTCATGCGCACCTTGGAGCCTCCATCTTACCCATTTTCCCTCATGCCCTCCTTACACATCAGGGCCCCACAGAGACCCCGAGGGGCCCACCTAGTGGCCTGAATCTCATCTGCTACCCAGACCACTGGCATGGGGATGTGTCCCTGTCTTCCGAGTTCCCAGCAGCCGCCTTGTGAATCAGCCTGAAATCATTCTGGGAAGATGAGGTCTGCCTGTGACTAATATTGAAATGTTTTCAATATAACTGCTATCGGCAGTGAGGAAAACCGGTGTCAATGGTATTAAAGGCTTCCCTCAGGAGCATAGGCTGAAATGCAGCAGTTTGCAGCCCAGAAGAGTGAAGTCGAGGCTCAGCCCCCGTGGCAAGTCCACTCCTCGAAGGACCCCGCCAGCACAGGGGATGAGAGATGGCAGGGGCTGGGCCAGCACGTGGGGTGGAGAGTGGGTGTTTCTTTAAAGTGATATTTATATGCGGGGAGCCAAGGCCAGGAGAGAAGATGCAACCAGAGGTGGTTTTGAAGCGCGACCGCCATCCAGGCCGTCCCGCTGAGCTCCCTGCCTTTCGCAGCCCTTCAGCTCTCACTGAGCATCTCTGGTGTTGAGGGTAGAAGGTGGACAGAAGACAGTTCTTGACCCTGGAGGAGCTTATTCTCATTTTCTCCTGCTCTCTAACCAGACTGCAGTCTACCTTAGGGCACGGATTATATCTCGTTCATTGTTACAGCTGCAAAATCTAGCCGATGGGGACCAGCACATAGTAGATCTTCAGTTCATGTTTGAGAATTTATCTGTTCAGCGATAAGAAAAGCAGTGAGTAGCTATCTCAAAAGAGCTGTTTGTTGAGATGGCAGTAAAATATTAGGATTTGTTTTAAGCACTTCTCAGTTCTTCATTATTTTGAGTAATTTACTCTAACCCCTTTCTCACCAGGCAGTTCTGCTCATCTTGATTTTTGTCCTGAGAAAGAGAATGAAATTGGCAGTTGAAATTTTCCGAGTTACAAATAAAGCCATCAGCAGCTCTCCTTTCCTGCTGTTTCAGCCACTGTGGACATTTACAATCCTCATTTTCTTCTGGGTGCTCTGGGTGGCTGTGCTCCTGAGCCTGGGGACTGCAGGTAAGGCCAGTGGGCATGGGTCCCCACACCCTGCATCAGGCACAGAAACCTTCATCATTTTGGAATTGTTGGTTAGTTTTCATGGGGACCAAACCTCTCATGGCACTAGAGGCATCTGATGACAGCAGTGACAACATTTGAGGGCTCCGTTATGGCAGAAAGTGGGAAAATTCTTCCTTCTCTTTTGTATTGGCTTTAAAGAAGCTGAATTTGTGTTTCATGAGAGAATAAATTCAGTAAGGACTGAAAGCACTTTAAGAAAAATGACAACATAAAAAAAAGCCTATAGAAAGAATCTTATCAATTGCCTCTTTTGGATTTAAATTTTATCCAGGGTAATTACTACCAACTCCTGTCAAATTAGTAGGTGATAAAGAAGAACTCAGGAAAGACCCTATTAAACGGTTTTGCTCAGCAGAGCCAGCCTAAGTTTAAGGCAAACCCACACCACAGTTCACTTGGTACTAAGAGACCACACTGTATCCTCCGTTCTCCTGTCTTAGTTATACAGTGGTTTTCTACCAGAGAGATTCCTCAGAATCAGTCATGGTGCCTCATTACGGTTCAGTGCCAGGCCCCACCCTCAGAGATTCTGATTCACTTGGTTTGAAGTAGGGCTAAGTATCTCTGTTTTTTAAATTCACATTCTAGAGCCATGCTGTTCAAAGTGTAGTCTCAAACCAGAGAAGGAGCTTATATCAGAATGTATATTACTCATTGCTTCCTTCGCCGAGAAAGTCTTATTGTGGGGAAAAAAAGTCAGCAGAGGAAACTGGGCGTGGTGATACGCTGACGCTGACGTGCATTCCAGCACCAGCTCCTTCTCTCCCTGCCGGCCGGTAACACACGTACTGCCGGGCAACCGGGCCGTGGAGCACATTTCGAGTGGCACAGCTGTAGATCTTCTCTATCTCCTCTGCTTGATATGGTTACGGCCCACATTTGCACTCTGATTTGAGTGCAAAAGAGTAAATTGTTTTCTGAGACGGTCAACAGGCCATTGAGAGCCACAGCAGATGTCAAATCAACAAGGCTAATGCAATTCCTTAGTGATTTATCAAGTTTAGCTCCAGTCATATGTGTAGGAACAACTGCTATGTAGCAGAATCTTAGTAAACTGGATTCTCTTTCTTCTCCTCTGGAGTAAACTGATCCCTTGGAGGCACTTCAAGGTGGCAGCAGGCTCCCTACCAGACATAGCCCTTAGAACCCCATATTTCCAGCTTTGGAGATGCTACAGGGGCAGCCATTCCTGTTGGGGGGCGTCTCTGGAAGCTTGCTGAAGACCTGCAGTAAGCTCCTGATAATTATCCGGGAAGTGATGCTGGTCAGATGGGTACAGGACTGTAATCAGTCAGGACGAAGTTTGCCTGGGAGTGACAGAAAACTCAAAATAGTGGCCTAAACGAAATATAAGGTAATTTCTCCCTCACATAAATGAAATCCACAAGGAGGAGACCCCATGTGGGCATGGTCCTCCAGAGGTCAAGGGCCCGGGCGCCGTCTTTCTCGTTCCACCCTACTCAGGCTCCAGCCAGCATGTGTCGTCCAGCCTTTGGGAAGGTGGCGGGGTGGACGATGAGCATGCCACTCCCTCCCTCCCCCCAACAGAGGCCACGACTGCACTTGCACTTACGCCGTCGGGCAAACCCTAGTTACAAGGCATTGTAAGCATCATGATCTCCTTCGATGCATGTGTTGTTATGCTCAAGGTACAGGCAAGAAAACTGAGGCCCTGAGCATCATTTGTCAAGGGTCGCTCAGCGGGAAGTGCGGTGGGTCTCTGACTCCAGAGCCCTAGGACAGAGCCCGTGTTCTTCCCCATCACACGTTTCCCTGTGCCGGGGATTCAAGGCTTGGACATCAACACTAGGCCCCCTCAGGACAGAGCGGCACTGGGACCACCGTGGCTGGCTGGTGGATGGGGCCGGTGGCTACAGCACCAGGTGAAGCCAGAGCAGCTGGGACTGAGGCGTGGCAGGAGAGGGCAGGTACCACAGCCCACGGGGTTGTGGGCTGGGGTATTGAGCCCTTGCCCTTAAGAATCTCCAGAGAAGGTGAGGTCTTGGGAAATATGGCTCAGGACCTGTGAATGCCCTCCGGCCTCTAGGGCATAGGTGGTGCTATGCTCCCCCTTCCCCCACTGCGAGTATGAATGAAGGACATTGTTTCTGTGGTTAAACCTTGATGCTTTGGAGCAGGGAATGATCCTTTGTTCTTTCTTTAATTCACAAATGTTAGGTGAACACTGTAGGGATGGGGCCCTGGGCAAGGTACCAGGGGACGTGGTGATCCCTCGCCACAGCATGCACAGTTGAGCAGAATGGACTGACAGTTAAAGATGTGCTCATGACAAAGGTTGATGAACATCATGATGGGAGAAGAGGCCATGGCAGTTGGGGGAGGCTTTCCCTCCAAGTCTGTGGTGCAGTTAGAAGAGGTAACACAGGGGTGCACTCAGCATGCTTGAGAAAGGCCAAGGGCTGTGCTCGGGGAGGGTGCAGCAGGGCCGGGCAGAGGGTTTCCTGTGAAGGGACCTGGGATCCAGGCTGGCTCTGGCCTTCCCTTTTCCCTTTTGTTTTCTGACTTTATTGAAATATAATAGGCAATTAGTTGCTCATATTTACATTGTACAATTCAATGAGTTTTTCTTCAGTTATATTTGGCATACAATAATATCTTAGTTTCAGTTGTACAGCATAACGATTAGAGATCTGTGTAACTCAGAAAGTGGTCACCCCGCTAAACCTAGCCCCCTCTTCCCCTTTACATATTTATTACATCATTAACTATTTCCCTTATGCTACACTTTATATCTTCATGTCTATTTTATAACTATCTATTTATACTTCTTAATCCCTTTGCCCTTTTTCATTGTCCCCCAACTCCTCTCCCATCTAGTAGCCCTCAAAATATTTTCTGTATCTATGAGTTTGTTTCCATTTTGGTTGTTGTTGTTGGTTTTGTTTTTTAGATTACATATGTACATGAAATCATGTGGCATTTGTCTTTCTCTATCTGACCAACTTCATTCAGCATAATACCCTCTAGGTCCACCAAGGCAATATCTTTTTCCATCTCCTTCCTTTTAGTCTGTCCTTTTCCCATTTTTTTCAGTGGAAAAGTCATACTTTCTTCCAAGCTGCCTCACGAGGATGTTAGGAGGCTGAGCTGGGACCAGAGCTCTGCTTTGCAAATAAGCGCCATATTTGTTCCTTGTATTAGGGATTAATGTCAACTAAGGAGTGTCTAGTGTTAGCTTCAGCTTTGTAGTTTATTCTCTGCTCTGCCTGGCATATTTGAGAACACAGTTTAAAAGAAAATTGTCCTTTTTTTTTCCTTTTAGTTAATAGAGATCTAGAAGATGATGGAAGTTATTTCACAAAGTCTGCTAGTGGCCCAGACTGGTCCTAGGATTTAGGACTAAGTGGAGGGAGCTTGTACAAGAAAGATTTGAAACAGCTTCCGTTTTTCAGAAGCCAATGGTCCATTTGGGAAGGTGCAAAGGAAAGTAATCTCCATGAACGTCTCTGTGCCTTTGCACTTCATTTACACTGATTTGATGTGATCTTCATCTAGAATCCCTTCCTTTTCACACTCTGACTCCAGCTTTCTACCCCAACTGGCTTGGAAAACTAGTCACCCTTCAAGAAGTCTTTTGACTATTACGTTTCTTAGAAAATCTTCTTAAATCTCCCTGACATAGCTTCTTCTTCATTTTCTTAGCATTTTTTATATTTTTTATTCTTTCAACAGATATTAATTGTATGACTACTATGTGCCCTGGGTCCTAGTGATACAGTAAAGAACAAAAGTAAAGCACTAGAGAGTGGGGAGAAAGGGGATAAATAAGTAAAAATATTATATGTCAAGTCCTGTGAAAAACAGTAATGCAAGAAAATGACTTTCGTGTTGTCTCCCACTGGAGTACAAACATCTTGAAGGCAGGGACTATGTCTTTCTTTTTTCTGTGTCACTCAGTGTGCAGCCTCTGAGTGAATTCAGTAAGTGTAGCTTAATCAGGAAGCGGGGTCATATCTGTGCTATATTAAGTGATACGTTATACATAAAAGGAACTTAGAAAATTACAGGCTCCGTCAATGAGATTTTCTTCTCTTTTTCCCTAGTCCTCATGCCAGCAGAGTAGAAGCTGAGGCTGTGGGAGAGACAGGGAAGATGGGTGTCAGTGGGCCAGGGGTCCAGCAGGACACTTGAGCCAATTTGCTGTAAGAGGTCCAGTAAACAGAATGTGCCAGAAAGTGGAGCCCTTCCAAATTGGGCCTGCTTCCTTTGGAAAGTTATCACAACCAGCTGGACTGTCTTCATCTATACTGATCATAAGAATTGCCTTTGTGTTTTGAAATGTTTTAAAGCTTGCTGATAATGCCCAGATGTATAGCTAGCTTCACAATGAATCTCCTCCAGGTCATGTCGACAATCTCTAGGAAGATCTCCAGAACATCATCTCAGATTTCTATATGATAGGATCTATTATTTGAGGAAGGTTGGTTCATTCATTCATTCAACAAATATTTATTGAACATTTACTGTATTAGACTCTGTTATAGATGCTGGAGATACAGCTTTTCTTTCAGTTTGGAAGCTAGAGGGAAATGAAATAAAATAAGGAAATGAATTTGATAGTATGTTAAACAACGATAAGTGATATAGAGAGAAATAAAATAGAGAAGAGGAATGGGAATACTTAAGGAGGGGTACAATTTTAAATTTGATAATCGAGGAGGGCTTCGTTGATAAGGTGATATGTCAGTAAAGATTTGAAGAAAGTGAGGACAGAGACATGAAGCTCTGGGACAATGTTCTTGGCAAAGGGGACAGCAAGAGGCCAGGGTTCTGGGGACACAGCAAGGAAGCCTGTTCAGCTGGAGAGGAGTGTTTGAGGAGAGCACAGGCCATGAGGGTCAGGTCCCGAGGCCTTGGAGGCCTCAATGAGAACTCTCTAATCTTTGAGAAGTCATTACAGAGTTTTAAGCAGAATAGTGACATGATCTGACTTATGTCTGAATATCAGCGACCCAGGGAGGAGATGATGGTGGCTTAGGACAGGGTCATAATGGTGGACATGGTGTGACATTGGATTCAACCTCTACTTTAAAGGGTTTCATAATATATTAGTTGAGGGGTGTGAAATAAAGAGGAGTTGGGGACAACACTGGGTCTTTTTTAGCAACTAGAGTATGTGATTATTGTCACCTGAGAGGGGGCAAGACTTGGGAGGATCAGATCATTTTAAGTTGTGTTAATTGAGGTGTCTTTTAGGCAACCAGGTGGAGATGTCAGGTAGGCAGTTAGCTCTTTGAGTCTGAAGTTTCCAGAGAGGTCCCAATGAGAGCTCTACATTTGGGAATTTGGGAACATATAAATAGTACCTAAAACCACGAGATTAGAAGGAATGTGGAGGGAGAAGACGGGAAATCCAAGGGCTGTGCCCTGGTCACTTCCACATTAAAAGGTCCCAGAGATGAGAAAGAACAAGGAAAGGAGAACGAAGGGGAGCCACCCGTACGAAGGAGGAGAGGGAGTGCGCTGTCCTGGAACTTGGTGATGGGCTTCAAAGAGACGTGTCACATGCTGCTGATGAATAAGATAAGGACTGAGGACTGACCATTAAACTTAGCAACATGGGGGTGAAACAAGTAGTTTCAGAGAAGTGTTGGGGAGTGGATTATAATTGAAATAGGTTGAAAAATAATGGGAGAGAATTGGAAAGAGTACATGGAAACA
The DNA here is from genome assembly GCF_014176215.1 of Rousettus aegyptiacus. NCBI lineage: Eukaryota > Metazoa > Chordata > Mammalia > Chiroptera > Pteropodidae > Rousettus > Rousettus aegyptiacus. Next base: position 43,785,530 of record NW_023416292.1, on the reverse strand, counting down.
ATCTTGAGGAATTTGGCTATAAAGAGGAAAAAAGAAATGGCCAGGAAGCTGGAGGAGGAAAAGGAGTCAGGAGTAGATTTTTAAAAAGATGCAAGAGAATTAAAAATGGTTCACAGAGAGTACTTTGATGAAGCAAGAAAGAGAGGGAGGATTTTTGAAGAGATATCTTCAAGTAGGTGAGAAAGAGGATCTAGTAGGGGGTTGGCCCAAGGATCACAGAGAGTTTATCATAGTAAGGGGTGTTGGATTATGGACTCATGCTGATAGCGGGTAGATGGAGGGGTAGGCACTAGCAGAAAGTTTTCTGATCGCTAAAATTTTCTTAGAGAAACCAGAAGTTAGGTCATTGACTGAGAATGAAGATGGGAGAAAAATCTCTTAGAGGTCGGAGGAGAAATTATAAACATTCCAGAAGAATAGGAGATGAATAGACTAACAGAACAACGTGTGAATTCCTGTAGTCATTTCTGATAATATCTTTCTGGTTTTTTGTTTGCCTCTTTCATTTTTTCCCCTAATAGCTAATGTCTAGCAGAATTCCAGTGTACGGTTTATGCTTAATAAAGGTTTGTGAACTTCACAGAACTAGAATCATATTTACCTATACCTCAGTGATGGCTAACCCTGTATTGTACTTACTATTCTAAGTGCCTTCCGCAATTAGTCTTCATCCAGCTACATGTATGACATTTAGTCATGAGCCTGGATGGGATCACCAAGGGAGCGAATAGTAGACATTAATATCTTCAGATTACAGTCAGTGAAACATAGATTTTAAAAGTCTCATACCTGCTTGAGATTGTCAGTCATTAAGGGACAGTTCAGAGGTTGGTGCACCTTAGCCTGTGTGACTGTCAAACCCAAGCTTATAATCACGGCCCCAGTATTCATCTTATCTGCCTAACCTCTTCATCTTTCCATTGAGTGAACTGAGGCCCAGGTTGCTTATCACCAAAAACAAAGCTGAGGCTGGAGCCAAGTTCTCTCCCAAAGTCCTTACCGTGGTCTCTGAGACCCACCAGATCTTGGATCTATTTGTAGTCCAGGTCCCATTAGCTATCCATAGCAGTAGCTGCAACAGTCATTTATAGGGCTCTTGACTGCACTGTCCCCACCATCCAGGAGAGGGCAGTCATGTGCATGTAAACAGGCCTGCCCCACCCAGAGACTTGATCCTAGGCTTTCACCCTGAATGAAGCCAGAGCACCAGACAGCAGAGAATATTTGCTTAAAGCAGTGATTCTCAAGCAGCGATTTTGTTCCCCAGGCGGCACTTTGGCAATGTCTGGAGGCAATGTGGGGTTGTCATTATTGGAGGAGCGGAGGGATGATGCTTATACCATCGAGTGGGTGGAGGCCAGGGAAGCTGCTAAATGCCCTACGATGCACAAAAGAGCTCCCCTCCCGGCCCCCAGAGATTTATCTGGTTCAAAATGCCAGTTGATATGCTTAGAACTTGAGAAACTCTGTCCTAAACGAAAATCTATAAACAACCTGATATAACTGAACCAGAAGAATAAATAGAAGATGGCTTCAATAAAGGTGTTCAAAAACAAGTGACCAGTTGAGGATAACTTAAGGGTTCTGCTACCTTGGGGAATGCCAAGGGTTCGAAGGCCTGCACAGGTCTTATCATGTTAGCCACTCTCCATTTGCTGACTGCCGCCATCCGTGTGTGGAGCTGGGATGTGTGTGAATGCTCTGTGGGCAGCACAGGGCAGCCACAAGGAGAGACCCTTCCACCTTAGCATCCAGGGCCTTCGTACTTACCTCTTCTCTTTTGAGAAAATCATTTCTCTTGTTCTGTGGAAACATCCTCCACCTCTAAACTGTTTGTGATGTTGAAGACCTATTCTTGCAAAGCGGCAGTCTGTCCCCGGGACCTATGGACCTTGCAGCAGCAGCCGTGTGCTTGTTGGCTGCCCTGTGCCTCCTAATATTCCAGGGAGTGGCTCTCCAAGTCTCCACTGACCTCATCCACCTAAACATGCCTGTCAGGTCACCTGCTTTGGAACTGGGAGTGCTTTTCTGAAACACATCTATCTCATTTGGAAAAGCATAAGCATTTATCAGTGCCTTACCTGAAAGACAGATTGCCTCAAGGCTAGAATGAGCCCAGTGTTTGATAAAATATGAATGTCTCTGTAAATCAGTCTGCTCCACTCTTTCTCATAATGTGACTCTTGTTCAGCAGAACATAGAGCATAAGGAACTAAGACGAGCCTTCGTCTGTAAAGTCAGTTTGTCTAGAGCGGGATTATCTTCTCCCTCTTCCTTCACATGGACTCTACTGTGAATGTCTAAAAATACATAAATTATGAACCTAAAAGCAATTTCTAGCTATGAAAAAATACAGAATTATCTTTAAAAGTTGTTTGGGTTGTAGATTATACCAAAGAACAAAATGCCTACCTTCTTACAGTAGTTTATTTAAAATAATGAGGGGAGAATATCTAGAAATCTGTTACACTGGTGAGCTGTTAAAAACAATAAAGATTCTTGTCTATTTTATAAAGGCTGAATTTTTGGTGAAGTGGGATTCTGTAACATGGTTCTAACAAGCTTTGTGTGGCTTCATCCTCATAAGCTGTGCCTTATTACAAAATGATGTGGTAGAAAAATCATGGGTTTTTGAGTCCATTGGGTCTAGTTTTACACTCTCCTTCTGGTAATCATGAGCAGTGAGAATAGTCTCCTTCTGGTAATCATGAGCAGTGAGACCTTACAAAAGTTACGTGACTCTTCTAAACCTCAGTTTTGACATCTATGAAGTGAGACGAATATTAAAGTATATGTCAAGTGTCTTGCAAATTGCTTACCAATCAGTCACTGTAATTATCATTATTTATAGCATTTATAAATTAAGTATGTGTTCAGAATTTTTTAGTTTTTGCTATGGAGATGTTGAATTATGGTGGGTGCTTCAAACTTTTCTTTGGTGTCTATATTTCATGTTATGCCAAAGGCCAGGCGTGAGGAAGCATGGCCTATTGTACCATCTTCCATGATTAGGAAAACATGGGTGTAAAACATGTTTGTGTTTTAAACTTTAGGAGCTGCCCAGGTTATCGAAGGTGGCCAAGTGGAATATAAGCCTCTTTGGGGCATTCGGTATATGTGGTGGTACCATTTAATTGGCCTCGTCTGGACTAGCGAATTCATTCTTGCGTGCCAGCAAATGACTGTAGCGGGGGCAGTAGTTACTTCTTATTTCAACAGGTAGGTCTAGCATGTTGCTCCTGTTCGTTTGTTTGTATGTGTGTCATGTTGTGCATCTCTAAAGGTATTTTGGAGTTTTCCCATGTCCATTAAAAGGGGTTGGCAAAAGTAAAAGACTAAGCTAAAAATTTGGCTGGATGCTCATTTGGTGGTGAAAAGAAATGTTTTGCCTTAAATTTGTCACATTTCAAATTCAGAAAGGAAGGATTGACTTCTGTAAATATCAATTCTTACTGACTTCAAACAACAATAAAAGTGCTGGTCTATTTGAAACGCACTTCAGTAAGTTCTGTGAACCTCATTTTCTATATAAAATGAGAAGAATGTTTGCTTGGAACATAACTTTAAATCCTCAGGGAATTGTATATAACCATAAAATATAATTCATGTTCATATAATTAAGTACTAGTGAATTAGTCCCCTGTATGTTTACCATGATACTTATTTCAGCGTTTACACCACTTTACCTCTCGTGTGTCTGACTCTCAACGTGGGGCGATGATAAAGCCTTAGGCAGGAAGATCATGGCCAGGACAATGACAAGGTTGGACTCAGAACAGGAAGTTTACTCCTCATACAGCTGATCTTTCTCTAACCTCTCAGAGCAAATGAACAGATAAACATCACTGTTTTTGGGGGGTAATAAAGTCAAGCCGAGATAATTCATATCATCGAGCAGTGATCTCTTGCCTATAAATAGCATATGGGTTTTAATATAGTGGTGCCGTTTGGAGCCTCTGTCGTTAGAGACCCCATAGGATGTACAAAGGAGCTGCATCCCTTTTCATTGAGAACCTCCAGGGGGCTGGAGGTGGATGGTGTGCACTTCCTGCTTCTGAGTAGGGGAGCAAAGATTATTCTAACCAAACTGGCCAGCAGGTAACAGCTGTCGGACAGCAGTGGTTTTGGGTTATCTTAGAATCACAAAACCAAAGCATTTTCAATGAGGAATTTTGGTTTGGACTTCCAGAGAAGCATATGCATGTTATCTCCTAACCCCTCCTTTCACTCCAACTCCCCCCACCCAACTGGGAAAGAACGAAAGAGTATAAACACACAAGGACAGTGACAAACAGAGGCAATAACAGCAGATAAGAAATGTCAATCAAATGTCGAAAGCTGAAGAGAGGACGGGTGAGTGGTGACTCTAAGCAGACTAGAGAAAGCTAAAAAAGGAAAGAAAGAAAGCTCGTTTCTGTGTGTCAAGTGGGAAAGAAGGTAAAAATAAGATGCAGGCTGATTTGAGCCACAAAACCCTAGAGAGTCTCAGGAATTCACATGTAAAATGTACTTCTGAAGATGAGTAAAAGTCTTCCTAAGGAGTGGTTAGGTCCTAGGTCTCCTCCTCCACACCAACAGGAGATGGGAGCTTTGCTGCCTAGGGAGGGAAACCAGAGAAGGCCTAGACTTGGGGTATCTGGCACAGCTGATGCTGGGGGTGAGGCTCTGTAATGAAGGAAGGTGGAGTAAGTGATAGTCTAAATACTGAATAATGAGGACCTCTCACTACCACCAACCACCCACATTCCACAGCTCAACTCCCAGGATATTGACAGCCAGGTTGCTGTACCCAAGGCCAGAGATCAGACGATTCTTCTTTGGAGAAATTGCCTAACCCAAAGTGAAGACCTCCAGGTAGTGCCATATTGGGTCCCCCAATGAATTGGCCTGGTTCCCTGACTCAACCAGACAGTGAAACTCACTAGTCGACAGTCAACACTCATACAGAGCTTCCAGTTCACTTTTTAGTGCCTCGCCCTAAATGTGTGTGGGCAACCAGTGATTACTAAACATTTGAAGAAAACCTCTAGTGAAAGAAATATGCAAAGGAATAAAACAAAAGGAATTTAGGGAAAACAGGCAATGCAGGCAGCAGAAGAAAAATGCAGACAAAAACAAAAACAAAAAAACCCACTGTAATACCCTTAGAGCAAAGACATACGGCACCTATAAAAGAAAAAACAAACAAACAAAGGAATGGTGAGGGAATAAGGAAGACCTCATAGTAATTGAAGATATGATTGCAAAAGCAAAACATTTTCTATTAAATAATTAAAATATAAAATCAAAGAACTCTTCTAGGAAGTAGAGCAAAAAAATACACAGAGTTGGAAAAGAGGAGAGGAAGGATAAAAAGAGGATAAATTTAGGAGAGCCAACATCTGATTCATATGAGTTCCAGAAATAGGGAACAAACAAAAAAGCGAGGAAATTATCAAAGAAAATTTCCCAGAGCTGTAGGACATGAGTAAAGAGAAAATCCTAGAAGCTTCTAGAAGGAAAAACAGATCACAGGCAAAGGATCAAGAACTAGAGTGGAATCCAATGTTCAACAGCAACTCCGAACCAAGAAGACAGTGGAGCAAGCCTGTCACAATCCCAAAGCAAGACGATATCCGACCTATAATTCTAGACCTACTCATACTATTAGTCCAAAGGAGAATGAAGTCACATTCAGACATTTAATATTTCAAAAGATTTCCCTCCCCACATCATTCCTTAGGGAGGATGTTCCCTATTAAAATGAATGAGAAAGCCAGGGAGGGAAACACGAGTTTCAGGAAGTGGGCTCCAACTCAGAGAAGAGAAGGAAATCCCCAGGAAGGTGGCTATGCAGCAAGTGTAGAGAGCATCCAGTCCAAGGTAGAGCAGGAGGGCAGTGGGCTCCAGGAGGGATATCTCCCAAGGAAAAAAAAAGGAAACTGAGAGAATACCAGATGCATATTCTCAAAGGATATATACTTTGGCAAAGCATTTGGTGAAGCCCATGGAAAACCAAGCAAATAAAATGTGAAAATTATTCACTTCTGGAAAACCCAAGAGTTATACAGGAAAGGAAATATGATAAGAGTACCCTACTCTTTGGATCAGTTGTGAATGTTACTTGTATACTGATAGTATAAACATTAAAACAGGTTAAAAGCATTTCCTCTAAGATCAGGAACAAGGGTGCAGACTCTTATGACTCCTTTTTAACATTGTACTGGAAGTCCTAGCAGAGCAATTAGCCATGAAAAAAATAAAAGTCATCCAAATGAGAAAGGAAGAAGTAAAATTGTCTGTTTGGAGAAATATGATCTTATATAGAAAGAGTACCCTAAAGTCTACACAAAAAAAAACCCTAATAGAACTAATCAATGAATTCAATAAAGTTACGTACAGAATCAACATACAGAAAATTGTTGCATTTTCTATATACTAACAAGGGAATATCTAAAAGAGAAATGAAGAAAACACTCCCATTCACAATAAATAAAAAAATAAAATACCTAGGAATAAAATTAAAATACCTAGGAATAAAATTAACCAAGGAGATGAAAGACCTATATGCTGAAAACTACAAGGCTTTGATAAAAGAAATAGAATAAGATACAAACAAATAGAAAGATATCCCGTGTTCATGGATTGAAAGAGTTAACATTAAAATGTCTGCACTACCCAAAGCTATCTATAGATTCAGTGCAATCTCTATCAAGACTCCAGTGGCATTTTTCACAGAAGTAGAAAACACAGCCCTAAAATTTGTATAGAATTACAAAAGATCCTGAATAGCCAAAGCTATCCTGAGAAAGAACAAAACTTGAAGCATCAAAATTCCTGATTTCAAACTATATTACAAAGGTATAGTAATCAAAACACTATGGTACCAACATAAAAATATACACATAGACCAACGGAACACAATCAAGAGCTCAGAAATAAACCTTTGCATATATGGTCAACTAATATTTGATGAGGGATCCAGGAATACTCAATGGGGAGAGTAGAATCTTCTTAATAAATGATGTTGGAAAAACAATAATCATATGCAGAAGTATGAAATTAACTTTTTTCTTACACCACTCACTAGAATTAGAAATGGATTTAAAGACTTAAAACTCCTGAAAGAAAATATAAGGGAAGAGCTCCTTGGCGTTGGTCTTGGCAATGAGTTTTTTAATATGACACCAAAAGCATAAGCAGCCAAAGCAAAAATTAATAAGTGAACTAAAAAGCCTCTGCACAGCAAAAGAAACAACAAAATGAAAAGTTAACCTATAGAATGGGAGAAAATATTTGAAAATTAGATGTCTGATAAGGGGTTAATATCCAAAATATATAAAGAACTCATACAACTCAATAGAAAACAAAACAAAACAAAACAAAAAAATGAGCAGATGATCTGAATAGACATCTTTCCAAAGAAGACATATGATAGACAACAGGTACATGAAAAGATGCTCAACATCACCAACATCACTAATCATCAAGGAGAAACAAATCAAAACTACAATGAGATATCACCTCACACCTGTTAGCACGTCTGCCATCAAAAAGACAGGTTTGATAAGGAAGTGGAGAAAAGAGAACCCTTGTGCACTGTTGGTGGGAATGTAAATTAATATATAGCCACTATGGAAAATATTATGGTGGTTCCTCAAAAAATTAAAAATAGAAATCCCAAAAGATCCAACAATCTCACTTCTGGGTATATATTCAAAGGAAATGAAGACAGGTTACCAAAGAGACGTCTACACTCCCACGGTAACTGCAGCATTATTCACAATAGCTAAAATATGAAAGCAACCTAAGTTGTCAATGGATGAATGGTTAAAGGAGATATCTCACACACACACACACACACACACAAATGGAATACTATTATTCAACTATGAGAAAGAAGGAAATCCTGCCATTTGTGACAACATGGGTGGACTTTAAAGGCATTATGCTAAATGAGATAAGACAAAAACAAATACTGTATGATCTCACTTATATGTGAAATCTAAAAAAGCTGAACTCATAGATACAGAGAATAGATTGGTGGTTACTGGGGGCTGGGGTCGGGGGAGGATTGAGTAGATGTTAGTTAAAGGGTGCAAACTTCCAGTGGTAAGATGAGTAAGTTCTGAGGGGTCTAATAGATAGCATGTTGATTTTAGTTAATAAGACTATGTACTTGAAAGTTACAGAGAGTAAATCCTAAATGTTCTCACCCCAAAATAATATAATGGTAGTTATGTGAGGTGACGGAGGTGTGAGCAAACACGATAGTGATAATCATTTTGCAATATATAAAGTGTATCCAATGAATGCATTGTACATCTTAAACTTACAGTGTTATATGTCAATTATATCACAAAGCTTGAAAAAAGGCATTAACTAAAAATCTCAATATAATTATGTTGAATAGAAGTGGGGTTGGAAAATGAGTGTGGTGGGGAGGTTAGGCTGTGTAAGAGCACTAAACCTCCCTCTTCATAGCGGCAGGTCAGTAGCCAATATCTGAGGCTGGAAAATCAAGAAATAGCAGTAAGAACATGTGATTTAGACACGCGGAGGTGAGTTCCAGAACAAACAGCTAAGATATCTCTAGGGGGAGAAAATTTGGAGTGGAGGAAGAAAGCTGCTGTCTTTCCTATGAAGTCTAACATTACTATTTGACTTTTTAAGATGTTTCATTTATTACTTTGATAATATAAACAAGTTAATTTAAAATAATTTAAAATAATTAAAATTGTGAGTTGATTTATTTTTAGCACTATTGTTTCATTCATTAAAAACTTCTGCTTTTTTAAATTTTGTACTAATTTTGAAACCCCAAGGTTTTTCTCTAGCTTAAGGTTAAAAGTTTTCCCCAAATATTATTTATTTATTTATCCATTTATTTATTTTCAATTACAGTTGACATTTAATATTATTTTATATTAGCTTCAAGTACACAGCATAGTGGTTAGATATTTATATAATTTATGAAGTGATCCTCCCAATTAGTTTAGTATCTACTTAATACCGACAAAATATTGACTATATTCCCTATGTTATATTCCCATCCCCTTTATTATTTCATAACTACCAATTTGTACTTCTTAATCCCTTCACCTTTTCAACTAACCCCCAACCCCCTCCCATCTGGTAATCATCAGTTTGTTCTCAGTATCTATAAGTCTGTTTCTGTTTTGTTTGTTCATTTATTTTGTTCTTTAGATTCCACATATAAGTGAGATAATAGGATATTTGTCTTTCTCTATTTGACTTATTTCACTCAGCATAATACCTTTCGGGTTCATATGTGTCGTTGTAAATGGCAAGATTTCATTCTTTTTTATGGCCAAGCAAAACTCCACTGTGTATATGTACATCTCCTTTATCCAGTCATCTATCTATTGATGGGCACTTAGGTTGCTTCGGTATCTTGGCTATTGTAAATAATGCTGCAGTGAACGTAGGGGTACATAGATCTTTTTCTTTTAGTGTTTTAGATTTCTTTAAATAAATACCCATGGAAATGGAATTGCTGGGTCATGAGGAAGCTCTATTTTTAATTTTCCAAAGAACTTCCGCACTGCTTTCCATAGCAGCCGCATCAATTTGCAGTCCCACCAAACATGCATGAGGGTTCCCTTTTCACCACATCCTCACCAACACTTGCTTGTTTGTTTGTTGATTTATTGATGATGGCCTTTCTGACAGGTGTGAGGTGATATCTTATTGTGGCTTTAATTTGCATTTCCCAGTGATTGACTATGAGGACTAACTGTGACCACAGCATATGAGCTGCTGTGCAGGGGCTGACCCCACAGAGTGGGATTTGCCACAGTGGGATCTGGTGTCTGCCAAGACCACCCTTTGGGTGTGCTGCTTGTGTAGCTAATTGAGTGGTGCTCTGTTATGGTGTGTAGCTGGTAACTGGCTGTATTTGTTTTGGGGCCTCTTGCAAGGGGCTCCCAAGCAGGCCAAGGTCAGTTGCTGCCTATGACTGGCCCAAGGCTACCTGGTAGGAACTACAAAGCAATCTGTGATTGGTCACTACCTGTGTGGGACCTGGAGGCATGGTGGATAGGCCATGCTGTGAATCAAGGCTGGCTGCCACCAGTACCTGGCCTGGGGCAGCTCAGCAAAAGGCCTAGGGCATCCCGAGGCCTAAGGCATCCCGAGGCCTGTCACCACCTGCCAGTCTCAGCTGCTGAAAGAGCCTTGGGTGGTTCTCAAGTTGGATGAGGTAGGATTTCAGGGAGTCACTACGGTGGTGCAGGTGGTGTTTACCAGGTTCATTCAGCAAAGGCTCAGGGCACACCGAGGCCAGCTACTGCCCATCTGGGGCCCATGGGTCCCTGAGAATTGTCCAAGGAGGTCAGCAGCATGGGCCTACTACAGCCGGTGAGCCTAATCTGTGGGCCAGCCCTGAAAAAGCCTCCAGCAGGCTCGTGTTTGGTAGGGCGGGGTCTCAGGGAATCACCCAGCTGGAGCTAGCATGGTTCACCAGGCCAATGAAAGTTCAGATTTGGCTGTGAGAGGGGAGGACTCAAGACAGGGACCATGATAGCTGTTTCTCCAGCCCTCATCCTGAAGCCACTAGACCCAGTCTCTCTCTATACACCTCTGGCACCTCCCAAGTTGCTGTTCCTCTGCTGGAGCCCTGGGTGAGTGCCTGGGAGTGAGAGAGTCTCTGCACTGGCCCTTTAAGAAGACACATGGATGATGGAACCCCGGCTGGTTTTCACAGTCAGATGAAAGGGGACTCCTCTTCCAGGGACTGGTACTCTGGGCTGGGGAGCCTGGTGTGGGGCTGGGACCTTTTACTTTTCAGGGGTGGCCTCTGCAGCTGAGACATCCCTCCTGATCTCTGACCACTACACCAGGGTTTGGGACTGGCCTGTTTCACGTCTCTGCCCCTCCTACCAGTCTCAAAATGATTTCTTTATATACTTAGTTATAGGACTTCTGTTTAACTAGTCTTCAGATTGTTGTCCAGGCTGATTGTCCTATAATTTAGAGGTAATTTTAATGTCATGAGGAGAGGCAAGCACAATGTTTACCTACCCTACCTGTAAAATTTCCCTTTTACAATCATTCGCTTGACGAGGGGTCAACTGGGAGCCATAAAGATGTGGCTCAGGATGTGAGAGGAAGAAACTAGAAGCATTCAACTAGGAGAAGGCATGATTGCATTTTAATTTTCAAGTATACAAAGATGATTTCCATGTGCTGTGGATTTGCTGAAGGAGAAGTGAGGAAGTGGGTTTGTAGCTGAGTCTAAGGAAGGTAGATAGGAGAGAGATGTATTTCCTATCCCTGATGAGAGTTCCCAAGGAAAGCTAAAGAATCCCGTTCAGCATGAAGACAGTTTCCATTTTCTGTAGGACTAGAAAGATGAACCTTACAATTTCATCACAATTCTCCCAACCCTATCTTGCAGTGATTTTGCTGAAATATCAAGAAATGACAGTCTCTGTGGGTAACACACAGTACCCCTTCACTCAGGACCCAGTTGACATTAGAGGCCACCCATCCACTACAGCTCGGTCCTTGTCTAGGGGCCTCAGCACAAAATTAATTTTCCATATTGTTCAGCGAGTTCTTAGCACTAGGTTGGATCTCACTAGAGCTAAAACTTGCTTCTAGGACCCTGAAGTTCCTTGCTTGGCTTTATGCCTGTTGTTTGGGGGACTAGTAGTTGCAAAACAGCACTTATATACCGTAACTTAAAGGTGTCCCAGGACTAGGATGGATGGGATTGTGAAGCCCTTAGCCCAGCCACTTGAGTTGCAATGTCCTGGGGCCTTGGCTCTACTTCACGGAGCGCTCAGGGCAGCTGCAGATTTAAAAGGAAGAGGATGCTAGGCTCGTGTGGACATCCTGAGTCACCTCCTCTCTTACCCTGCCTGGGCCTTCCTTACTGCCACCACCACCAAGAGAATAGGGTAGAAAGTGCTCTACACTCAGTACTCCCAGGAGACAGATGCGTTGGCCTAACTGGAGGCCCCAGTCTCGATATAAGTTCATCACTGAGTCTCCCTGTATGCCAAACACTGTACTGTTGTCCCATAAGCCAAGTCTCAAAATACAGTTAAGTTTATGGATAATTTTAAGTAGATTAAATTAAGGTTAAGTCCAGAGTATTATTTTAGGCCTCACCAGGTATAATCAGATCCTCTTCCCGAAGGCAGGTTTTGCTGGTCGTGAGGGAGGCTTAGAGAAAGACACTAGCTATATACACAGCAGGGGATGGGTGGCAGGATGATGTTACCTTGGAACGGGAAGAGGGTCTAAGAAGAGACGGTGGGGGCCTCAAAGACACTGCACTTACTTTTCAGGGAAGGTATTAAGTGACTCCTGGCTCTGTGAGCTGGCCTGAGTTTAAAGGGCTTTCTTTTTAAACTGTCTCTCTTGTCATGTGATAACCCAGTTTCTGAACTCTCCTTCCAAGCCAGCTGCAGAGAGCCTGGAGACATCAGCCGGATGCATTATGGCCTAGGCCGACAAGGTGGTGCAGAAACTCCTCTGCCTGAAATGGTTTAGCTCCCCCTAGAAAACCTCAGAAAGTCGACCCCTAAGCTTCAATACCTGGAGGACCAACCCCGAAGGCCCCCATTCACAGTGGCCTACGCATTGGTTGTTTCCCTACCAGACTGAGAACAGGTGTTGTCCTCTTCTCCTTGCGTCCCCTCTTGAGCACCATAATAAGTTCTTAGACACATAAGTCTCCTAAATGGAAAAGTAAATGTTTTTCCTCTTAAAAAAAAATGAGGAAAGAGAAAAAATGTGTCATATTTTCCTGGCCTGCACTGTTCTTCTAGTTTATCAGATCAAAATGAATTTATATCAGCAATAGCTTCCCTGGCATTTCCTATTTTCAATAATACTGAGTTGAAACACACGTTGCCCTTTTTGTGGGACAAATAGATTGTAGTTATTCTGCTCCCGATCTTATTTTCATGCTTTATTTTCCTTCCTGGATGATTTAACAGCAAAATACAGCCATTGCCAGCTCTGGAAACATTTCTGGCTGCATTCCTTTTCCTCCCTCAAAACCTAGGCTGTTGTCAAAACCTTAATTCATGGTGAGTTATTAGCAACCAGACCAATTTGCAGAATAATCCATTTTGAAGAAACCAAGCTTCTCTTGGAATCAGAGAAGTAGCTTCTCAGAAAAGGCCTCATTTTCTAGAACGGGCATCAGTGGAATTCGGAGGGTCAGGGGAGGCGTTGGCTTAATCCTTCCTGCTTTGTTCCAGCCTCCAGGTTTGGCATAGGGAGAAGGCTGTGCCCTTTTCTTTTTCACTTCTTTCCCTTCCTGTGAAATTGAATTTTGCATTCTTGGGAGCTATGTCATGACAAGTCCCGTAAATGATTCACACTGAGGTGACCTTTAAAGAGCAGAGTAGAAATCAGCTGGGTTTTAGGAGCCTAGAGCTGTCCTGAAGCCAAAACTTCCTGTTCCTTCTTTGCTTTCAGCTGGAACTCACTGTTACCTCTATGGCTGCAATCCTAGTCATGTGATTTCATGGTGATTTTAATCACCAAGCCAAGCCGGCAATGTTTACATATGCTAGTGCTTGAATTAAACCTTGTAGGTTGTTATATAATTAAACTTCTGAAAATGAAAATGAGATTAATAGGAAACTTAAAGAATTGGTGGAAGGGGTAGGTGTTATAAAGAGGGAACCTGGTTTATTTTAACTCATTTCCTGTTCTACGTTTATTTGTAGCACTGAGTGCCACCGAAAGGAATTAACTTATTCCAAGAAATAATTTTTAAAAGATTTTTATTAAAATATATATACTAATATATAATATTATATTAGTTTCAGGTATACACCATAGTTATTCAACATTTATATACCTAAAGAAGTGATGACCATGATAAGCCCAGCAGCTATCTGACAAAGCTATCACAATATTATTGACTATATTCTCTACATTGTATACCACATCCCCTGACTTATTTGTTTTATACCTAGAAGTTTTAACCTTTTATTCCTCTTCACCTTTCTCCCTCTTTTTTGATTTTTTAATTACAGTTGACATTCAATGTTATTTTATATTAATTTTAGGTGTACAGCATAGTGGTTAGATATTTTTATAATTTATGAAGCGATCCCCCTAACTAGTCTAGCACCCACTTGACACCATACCTAGCCATACAATATTATCGACTATATTCCTTGTGCTGTGCTTTACATCCCCATGATTATTTCATAATTTCCAATTTGTGCTTCTTAATCCCTTCCCCTTTTCCACCCCTCCCTACAACCCTTATCCCATCTGCCAACCATCATCATGTTCCCTGAATCTCTGAGTTTTTTTCTGTTTTGTTTGTTAATTTATTTTGTTGTTTAGATTCCACATTTAAGTGCAATCATATGGTTTTTGTCTATCTCTGTCTGACTTATCTCACTTAGCTTAATACCTTCGCAGTCTATCCATGCTGTCACAAATGGTAAGATTTTATTCTTTTTTTATTGCTGAATAATATCTTATGGTGTATATGTACCACAACTTCTTTATCCATTTATCTATCGAATAGACACCTAGGTTGCTTCCAAATGTTGACTATTGCAAATAATGCTACAGTGAACATGGTGCATAGATCTTTTCAAATTGGTGTTTTGGATTTCCTCGGATAAGTACTCAGAAGTGAAATTACTAGGTCATATGGTAGTTCTAGTTTTAATTTGTTGAGGAACTTCCTGTTTTCTACAGTGGCTGCACCGATTTGCAATCCCACCAACGGTACACAAGGGTTGCCTTTTCTCTGCATCCTTGCCAACACTTGTTAGTCCAAGAAATAATTTAACCTTAGCTACCAAGAAGTATAAAAAATTTGCCAAATGCTCACTGCATCACTACTTTGTAAATTGTTAGTACCTTTGTTGATCTGAAACAAAGAGAAGTTTTGTGCTTCTTTTTAAATAGTTTTATTTTTAATTCTGTCTTTTTTTCCTAATCTCAGAAATCAAAATGACCCCCCTGATCGCCCAATCCTTTCGTCTCTCACCATTCTTTTCTGCTACCATCAAGGAACAGTCATAAAAGGATCATTTTTAATCACCATGGTGAGGATTCCAAGAACTGTGCTCATGTACGTTTACAGCACTCTGAAAGACAAGGTAAGCCAGCATCTTACTGCAGAGTTAATCACTGCAAAACTACAGCAGCCCCCAGGACAGGAATGTGACCTGTGACAGTGGCCATTTGGCAGGCTCCAGTGTTCTTCAGGTCCCATCTTCCCACCCCATTCCCACCTCCAGCAAACTTTTTGTGTTTTATTTATGGTTTTGTGTTGGATTTTCCACCCACTTGGAGGTGGGGGTGGGGAGGGGGAAGTTGTGAGCTAGGTGGCTTCCTTCTTTGCCAAATGCTGAACAAATGAGAGGAATTCTTCAGAGGAAATTTAAACAAGTTTTTGTGGACATTTAGATGCTTTTTTTAAAAGAGTAAGAAAATACAATATGATAATAACATTTGCTTATGTTTTAATGCTAAAATATTCCCTGCCTTTTATGTTTCCTAGAGGGTGCCATGGTAAGTTACTGTGGTGTGTGTGTGTGTTTGAGAGAGAGAGAGAGAGAGAGAGAGAGAGAGAGAGAGAGAGAGAGAGAGAGAGAGAGAGAGAGAGAGAGAGAGAGAGAGAGAGAGAGAGAAGGAGGGAGGGAGAAGGAAGGAGGGAGGGAGGGAGGGAAGGAGGGAGGGTGGGCAGGCGGGCCTGCCTTCCCTCTTAACAGTGAGACATGAATGGGCAAGATGACCTAAATCTCAGCTCAAAAGACAGAAAACTGTAGGGCTTTTGTGCCTGGGGTTTTTCTCCTCCCTGGTTTTTATTTCCATGCACATTTGGTTATGAATGCCAGTGGAAACCAACACAGCAGGAAAACAGCTGTTCTCATGGTGTTTCTGGCCCATCAAACAAGGGAGGGTTGGACTTTTCCCAATTTCTCTGTTCTCACATAACTCCAGTCTCTCCCCAGTCCCCACCTCAGCCTCAGTGACTTGGTCAGAGTTTTGCAAACTTACCTGACTCCCACCTTTAGGGTATAGGTACGTGTGCTTAGTAAATTGGGGAAATTTTACCCGTGGATTCCTTATTATATTTTAGAGTTGTTTTTATGAGCTCTTTTAAGCAGACATCTGAATTGCTGATATTTTAAAGTCCATAATCAAGTTTTGAGATTAGTTTATCAATTTGGAAAAGTCAGTTGAATTTCACATAAAGTAATCCAGCTTTCTTTTCCTGCAGTGTACTTGAAACAGTTACTTTGATTGTACAGTGCTTTCTGTATTTATCATATGTCATTATAGATACCAGTTGTGTGCCCACATAAAAAAAGAATCAAGTTTAACTTTTTCAAAAACGAATTCTATAGTGAGAATATTAGGGCTAAATTTCAGAGATAAAGTAGTCTAAATTTATCCCTTTCAGGAAAGGCTAGATTTCAAGGGATAAGAAAACATATACGTTTTGGTAACTCAAAGAGGCATTTCCACATCCAGGCCAAGTCTAGCCACTCTGGCTCCTGCATTTTGAAATTGATCCTTCAATTTTAGGAAACTTGGAGAAGGGTTTCTTGAAGAACAATACAGCTGTTTATATATTTATATATTTGCCCTTCTATGTTCTTCAGGCTTATTTAATAATTAAAACAGACATGAGAGAGATTAATAAAAGAAAATGACCAAATTTAATTACATACATATGTACGAAAACCCCAGATACATGAGAGAGTCAGAGACAGAAAGGGAAAATGAGGGAATATATGACATTCTGAATAAAGGATGAAGTGAGGCACCTTGGGGCTTCAGAGCGGAGGAGGACAATTCACAGGACAATAAGACAGATGTTCAGTAATTAGAAGTTTGCTCCTCCCTATAGATAGGTCATAAAATATTAATTCTAGCAGTAACTCTTACTGTGGGCAAGGCCCTAAGTAATTTAAACTCTTTAAGGTAGAGGTAAATGTTTCTTGTGAGCCTACGGGGTCCTGATTGCTTTCAGCTCCAAATAATTCACATGCCAAAGTGACACATTATGGAGAAAACTATTCTGAGAGAGAGAGAGAGAGTGTGTGTGTGTGTGTGTGTGTGCGTGTGCGCGCGCATGTGCACGCGTGTAAGTGTGCACATGTGTATAAAGATACATATATTGACATGTACAGACAGTTATTTAGAGAGATATATAGATATACATAGGCGTTAGTAGTAGATAAATTATAAATTAATGAGCAATAGGGAATCTTGTCATCCTTCCCTGAGCTAGATATCTTAAACTCTGGGAAAACAGCCATAAATCTAAAAGAGAAGTCGGCGTTTTAGTCTTTCTGGCAGAGATCTAAAAGGTTATTTATTACTCCCCAGATCCCATGAAGAGTAAGGGACCAAACTTCCTTTTAGCGAGTTCAATGTTGGAGAAATGTGTCCTTTTCTAGGTTAAAAAGCAGCCCTGCGGCCCAGTACTGTGTCTGCAGTTTAAACATTTCACAGCCACCATGTGATCTTTCCTATGTTAAATGGCTCATTCACAGCCACGACCAGGCTGTAAAGTATCCAGATCAAGTTTCATCCAATTGAATTAACACTGGGATAAGAAAATGTCCACGTGAGGCTGATTTTTCCTGGGGTCCTCATAGAGGACTATTTCAAGATTGTTTTCTGGCTTTTTTTTTTTTTTTTAACTCCGAGCCGTGGGTAGGACACTTTCAGTCACCCCTCCCCTAAGAGTTTCCTTATTCACTCTTGAGTTATACACGAGTCCAAGTTATATTTCAAAGGACTGATTTATCACTTAAAACTGAGCCCCGAAAGTCTCACTATAGGATTTATTTCCAAAAAAGTTACACTTGATTCTTTAACATGGTCATATAGCTAGTATCTACAAAGCATAGTTGTTTTATTTTCTTTGGGATGTGAATTTTTCATAAATATACACTGATTTGAAAAAACAAAGTTTACAGTCGAAGACACTAAAGGGGAGATGAGGGAAGAGAAATTTTATTTTTACTAGAACCAGAAGGCCTGGTTTTCACCTTCACTAGTAAATATGGACTGACCCATTTCCCTTTCTACTGAGGTCAACACACAAGAGGTAAGCCCACAAGAGAGGAATGTCGCTCATCCGTAATGATAATAATAATTAGTAGTGGCAGCATGTGAGCAGAAGAATTTCTCCCATACCGAATGAACATTGCTATGGTACTTCCCCAGGTGTAAACATTTCCAGGTAGAAACAGTATGCGTTGACCGTAACTCCTGCTTACCTTCCTTCCTGTGCTGTTTCTGACTCTCTTCCTTTGGTTCTGAACCTAATCCCAGCAGCAGAGTGCATGGTCGAAGTGCGTATTCAGATGCTGCTTCTGCTGTTTCTGCTGTCTTGACAAATGCCTGCACCATGTCAGCCAGGTAAACCTCCTCACATGTGCCCCAGGGGCACACAGAGTGGCTATGGGTGGACTCTGTCTCTTATGTCATAGATTGGGAAACTTTTTTTTCTGTAAAAGGCCAGATTGTGTAAATATTTTAGGTTTGGGGGATGTTCAGTCTTGATCAAAACTACTCAACTCTTCCATGGTAGTAGGATGGTACCTATAGACCAAATGTAAATGAATGGGCGTGACTGTTCCAATAAAACTTTATTAATGGACACTGAAATTTAAATTTCATATAGTTTTCATGTGTTGAGAAACCTTCTTTTGATTTTTTTCAACTATTTAAAAAAATTTGAAAATTATTCTTAGTCCTGGCTGGGGCAAAGCAAGCTGTCTGCTGGATCTGGCTCCTGGGCTGGAGTTTGCAGATCCTTACATTAGAACCTTAGGTCGTTAAAGCCATTCTTCAAATTTTGAAAGAAATGTCTCTTTTCAGAAATATAAAGGAGAGGAAGCTTTAGAAACCCTAGCATAATGAATATAGTATATCAACTGAGAGTTTATTGTCAATGTCTTCGCCAAGAACTATAATTTTCCTGAAATAGGAAAAGAGTCACCTCCCTAATTTTTATATATTTCACCAGACTTTTTCATTCAAGCTATAAATATTCCTTTAAAAATCAGAAAAATTATATACCGTGATTGTTTGAATTTCACATGAGTGAAATTTTTTCACATGAGTCTTTCAAATTGATGGAAATTTAAATATATATTTTATGTTTCTGTAGATAATTTAGGAGATTTTAATAGCCCTTAATCAAATTTATACAAAGCAATATTTTGGTAAGTTAGCAGGTAAGTTTAAATGTCCACAGAAATCTCACTTAGAAAAGTATTTCTTATTGCCCCTCTTTCTAATATATGTACCAGTAGAAGGGACTAAGTAGACCATCCCTGTTTCATGTCTTATAAATGGTATTAAGAAATGGAGGGCCAGGGGAGGGAAGGAGCAATTGGGGGGATCATTTTATGAACATTATAGCTGTCTAACCAATGTACTATGTACTTGAAACTAATTTAAATAAATAAATTTATTTTTTTAAAAAAGAATACCTTTCATTGTTTAAAAAGTATAGTGTTCCTATAGTAAAGCTCTATTTTTGAGGCTCCTCCTAAGAATCTTGGATCGCATTTTGGAGTGTGTTTGGTTTTTATTTGAACTGCTTTAAACCAGCATGTATGAAACACAGTAAAAGACCACCTCTCAGAATGGTGGGTCATATAGCAAGTGAAGCCAGACCCTGTGACTGTCTGGTCATGGTGAATATACCAACCCCTCTCTCCTCCTAGAACCATATGCACATATCCAGACACCAATTTATTCTGCAAAGATTTTGAGATGCATTTCAAAGTGTATTTACTATGATCAAATAAATATACATGAAAATTAAGGCTAAGACACATATAGATAGACCAGAAAGACAAAAGCAGTGGGACCATCTCCAGACAAATATGTTGCCCACATGGTCCCACAAGGCCTGGATGTTGAGTTGCCATCCCTTCTCGCTTTATTTGTGTAACTTAAGGTTCTTGCCACACTCTCTTTTACTCAAAGATTTCAAACTGTTCCATGGGAGCCTAAGGGTGCCTTGTGGAAGCTGCTGCAGGGACCACCACTTCAGGAGGGGAGGGAGATGAGTGGGGAGGAGGAAGAGTGGGCTCTGGCCCACCACCACCACCCTGCCTTGGCTTTCCAGCAGAGCAGCTCCACTTTGATCAGGTTTAGGGTGGGATTCCACTGAAAGTTTTATTCAAAGTCAGGATTCTGCTGCTAAAACACATTTGAAATCCATGGTCTCAGACCACACGGTCATGTTTGTTCTCTCTGCCCTGTTATCCTGAGGGACGTATTTTCTGCCTTCTGAAATCTCATCACCTTGTGTGAACCCAGTACTTTTTCCTTCAGAGTTCAAAATGTTTCCAAGATCACAAATAGCTTAGTATTAACCACACTATAATTACCATTATGAAGGTGAGGAATCCTTGCAAAAGTACAATGGGAGTGATTGTCCCTAAATCACAAAAAGGCTCAGCTAGCCTTGATCCGGCTCATAGTGAATCAGTGTTGCAAACAGGGATTGGTCCTTTGAATTCTGATCATGATACTGGTGCATTAGGCCTTGACCTTGTTGATCAAAAGATGTCTGCCATTAATCCAATGCCAACAGGAGTCCCCAATCTGGAATGCAGTAAAAGGAGAGACTTTATTCAGGTGAACATTTTGCAAAGTGGGAAACACAGCCTCTGGAGGAAACTGAGTATGTTCCCCTAAACAAAGGGGAGGCTAGCTATATAGAGAAAGTGCCCGCCTTGGTCTCTAATGGGCACATGTTTTGCAAATGAAGGACCCAAATTTGCATGACTTTTAAAAAAATTATTTATTTAAATTAGTTTCAAGTACACAGTACATTGGTTAGACATTTATATAGTTTATAAAATGATCCCCCTAATTGCTCCTCCTCTCCTCTGGCTCTCCACCTAGCCAATATATTAGTGCTAACTGCATTGCCTATGCCATGCCCCCCATCCCCGTGACCATCTATCAACTACTAATTTGTACTTCTTTAACCCTTCACCCCATTCTGCGAGCCCTCCAAGCCCCTTCCTCCTCTCTGTCTGTCACCAAATTGTCCACTATATTTGTGAGTCTGTTTTTGATTAGTTTATTCTTTTTGTTTCTTAGATTCTGCATATAAGTAATATCATATGGTTGTTATCTTTCTCTGTCTGACATTTCACTCAGCATAACCTCTAGGTCCATCCATTGCAAATGGTAGGATTTCATTTTTTTAATGGCCGAGTAATATTCCATTGTATATATGAACCATAATTTCTATATCCAGTCGTCTGTTGATGAGCATTTAAGTTGCTTCCATATCTTGGCTATTGTAAATTATACTGCCATGTATACTGAGAGACATACATCTTTATGAATTATTGTTTTGGTTTTCTTTGGATAAATATCCAGAAGTGCAATTGCTGGGTCAAAAGGTATGTCCACTTAATTTTTTGAGAAACTTCCAGACTGTTTTCTATAGTGGCTGTACCAATTTGCAATTCCACCAACAATGTATAAGTGTTCCCTTTTCTCCATAACCTCACCAACACTTGTTTTTTGATTTATCGATGGTAGCCATTCTGACAGGTGTCGGGTAATATCTCATCATGGTTTTAATATGCATTTCTCTGATTAGTGACATTGAGCATCTTTTCATATGTCTATTGGCCATCTGTATTTCCTCTTTGGAGAAGTATCTGTTCAGGTCTTCTGCTCATTTTTTAATTGTATTTCTTATTCTTTTTGTTGTTGTTGTTATTGAGTTATATGAGGTCTTTATATATTTTTGATATTAACCTCTTATCAGATGTGTCATTAGCAAATATCTTCTCTAAGTCAGTTGTCTTTTTGTTTTGTCGATGGTTTCCTTTGCTGTACAAAACTTTTTGGTTTGATGCGGTCCCATTTGTTTATTTTTTTTCTTTTGTTTCCCTTGCCAGGGGAGATATATCTGAAAAGAAATTCCTGTGAGTAATATCAAAGAGTTTATTGCCTGTGTTTTCTTCTAGAAGTTTTATGGTTTCAGGTCTTACATTTAAGTTTGATCCATTTTGAGTCTATTCTTGTATAGAGTGTAAGAAGGTGGTCCAGTTTCTTTCTTTTTCTTTTTCTTGTCTTTTTTTTCTTTTTCTTTTTCTTTTTTCTTTTTTTTCATATATCTGTCCAATTACCCAACATCATTTATTGAAGAGACTGTCTTTACCCCATGGTATATTCTTACCTGCTTTGTCACATATTGAGAGAGCATATAGGCATGGATATATTTCTGGGCTCTCTATTCTGTTCCAGGGATCAATGTATCTGTTTTTATGCAATTACCATACTGTTTTTATTACTGTAGCCTTGTAGTATAATGTGATACTTCCAACTGTTGCCTATGCAGAATGCACAACCCCAGAGCCAAGCAGGGTAGGGGAGGCTGATTGTCAGTGGGCTGCTGGCACTCTGTGGCTTGGGTGAAGCAGGATCTCAGGCAGACAAGGTCCATCCGGCCAATACAGCCTCAGTTTTGCTGCAATTTCTGTGCCTGAGTGTTCCCACTATAGTCATAGATCAGTGAGACCAGCTCCATCTGGGGCAGTCCCACAGACCTCTGTGCTCCCCAGACACAATATTGCAACTCTTGCAGGCAGCAGAGGTCTGCCTGCAACTGATTTCCGTGCAGTGCCTGCCCTATGCTAGCCAGAATTTGTTGCCTGTGTGGCTTGGGAGGACAGGGGTGAGAGTGTGCTGGGCAAGGCAGGGCTATGGCAGTTCACTGTCAATGGGCTGGCTGGGGCAATTTGTGGGTGGGTCAGGGGTCTCAAGAAGACAATGGTAGTCGGATTGATAAAGCCTCAGTCTTGCTACAACTTTGGTAACTATTCCATGTTCCAGCAGAAGTCCCAGATCACAGCAAGACCAGCTGCTGTCTGGGACTGGCCCACGGATCCCTGAGATCTGCCCAAGTTCATGTTGGCAGCAGTGATTCACCTGAAACTATTTCAGAAATATGGCTCACAGCACTGGCCACCAGATACAAATGCTTGGTTCTGAATTGGTGCAGGGCATAGCAGCCATCCAGCAACAAAAGCCCCAGGCAATCTGCAGGTTGGGCGGGTTGAGAGAGGGTGGCCTAATCCCCTCTGACCAGCACTTCCTAATGGCCCTGTATGTGTGTGTGTGTGTGTGTGTGTGGGGGGGGGGGGGTTGCACAGTCCAGCTGGCATGGTCTGTGGGGGGCCAGATTAAGGCACAATGGTGGCTGTCCTCCCAGCCCTCATTCTGACACCAGGTGATGCAGACTTTCTCAGTATGAATCCTGCGTGAGCCTCTGACCCACCATCAGTGTCCCAGGTGAGTGAGTGCAGGTCAGAAAGCCTGTGTGCGGGTCCTTCAAAGGGGCATCTAGGGTTTCAGTCTCCTTCTGTCTCACCCAGACGGCCGGAATCCCCTCTGGTTTTTACAGTCAGAGTTTTGGAATCTCCTCTTCCCTGGGCTGAGACCCTGTGCTGGGACCCTGGGCTGGGGAGCCCCCAAATGAGTCCAAGACCCTCCTCTCCTTCAGGAGAACCTCTGCAGCCTCGCTCTCCCTCCCAGTGATCCTTCATCACCTCGGGTGCGGTTCCAGTCCGATTCAAAACTTTGCCCCTCCTACGGCTTTGATATGGCTCCTTTATGTTATCAGACATACACATTACGATCAGCTGGACTTCAGGTGATTTTCCACGTTGATTATTTTATAATTTGGTTGTAATTTCAATGCAGACCTTGGAGGAGGCGAACGCTGCTTTTACCTAGTCCACCATCTTCCTCTGTCCTTCACAGTTTGATTGGTCCAAATGGCTCTGTCCTGATTGGTCAGTAAAGATGCAAATGAAGATATAGCTGTGCAGCTCCAATTGGATGGGGCAGGTCTCAGCTCATTGGTCAAAATATGATTCTAGTAACTCCTTTATAATGGTCAGCTCAGACTGCAGGCCAGGAGCCTCGGCAGCCCAGTCTGTCTTTTCCCTGAAATGCAGCATGTGTGAGAGGCCCCCTGTAAACAATGGCTGCTAGACCCTGGTCATGAATTTGGGCCCAGTGTAACTACAAGGACTCCTTCTTTACAGGTATATTCCTTTTCGGGGTCGGCAACTTAAACCTGTCAGAATATCTTTAATTTGGGGTGGCTCCTACAGCTGATGTGGGCACTGCTGGGAGAACTAAGGTTTAAGACATTGAGAAAGGAGAGGAGGAAGAATGGAAAAAGAATCGATGAATTGATGAGAAGAGAAAGGTCACCTCTAGTTTAAGTCAACTGCTGGAAAATAGAATGAAATAAAGATTTTTAAGAATAAAGATAATTATTGTATAATGGTGATCAGAGCTGTTGTTGACCTCATTTGGCAGTGAACAAAGGAAAGTGAGCTGAAAGTGAGTGAAGGAATTTAGATTCGACTTTTGAAAAACTTCCTGGCACTAGAGTGAGTTACTTGGGGAAGATTTCTCTGGAAATCAGATTTACAAAGAGCTGAGGCCTATTTAATTTTCCTTGTTTTGTGCAGTAGGAGATGGGAAATACTAAAAGAGAGTAAGATCCATTTGTTCTAATTCGTCTTCACTAGTCCTAGGGGGGAGGCAGGTGGCAGTAGCTACATTTTGTAAACATCCAGCCTAAGGCTATTCAGTAATTCACTTGAGTAGGGAATGCAGCCCCACAATCTCATCATTTCTTATTACTTGTCTGCATCATAAAAACAGATGTGTGTATCCTTGAAAAAATTATGTGTATACCTCACACATTTATTTATCCAGCAACCGTTAGTGTATTTATGCTGTATTTCAGGGATCCCCAAACTGAGTACTGGTCCGTGGCCTGTTAGGAACCGGGCCGCACAGCAGGAGATGAGCAGCAGACCAGCAAGCAAAGCTTCATCTCTATTTGCAGCTGCTTCCCAGCGCTAGCATCACCGCCTCAGATCATCAAGCGTTAGCTTTTCATCGGAACACCAGTTCCCGGTGCCAAAAAGATTGGGACTGCTGCAGTGTATTTGATCCATTTGAACTCAGGCATAATGGGGGAGGGGACCGTGGTGAAACAGAGTTAATGTAAAGCAAATCCAGGCCTTTCAGGAGCTGACAAACTCCTCTAGGGCCTAGGGGAACAGTCTGAGGCATCTGCATGAGATGTTTATGTAACAGTACACAGACATTCGTGTTTAACTGAGGACGGATAGTTAGTGTAGAGACGTTTCTCTGCCCCCCAGGATGCGATCTGGAATCATTCCTTGGTCTCTTACTCAGCCATCTCTTTTGATTTCAAGTGTGAGACTCCAGCGTGAGAAACAAGCCATGGCCAAGAGACAAGATAGATAACCTCGGGCTACCTCCTCCCCTCCAGCGGGCTTGAGAAACAAGCCAAGAGCGGGAGGCAGGCTGGATAGCCTTGGGACATCCTCCACCCCTAAGTAAACAAAAACCTGTAATTTAGACAGCTTGGGGCAAACTCTTTCTCTGTGCTGCCTATACTTTTTAAGTGTGTACTTTTGCTTTAATAAAACTTGAGCTTTCCTGCTTGCTGTCTGTCTATCATGCCCTTCAATTCTTTCTTGTGGCATATGACAAGACCCTGGTCACCAGAGCTTTGGGATCGGGGTCCCTTTTTGGACTCTGACCCTGTCTAGCTGTCCGGGATCAGAATGAGGGCTGTGGAACTTCAGAAAGAGGGGGTCTTGGTAATTGGGGAGGTGCTTTGACTTGGTAAGGAGAGGCTTAGAGGAGGTTGGATTGCCAGACCTGGGCTCTACGAGCACCACTGGAGGTCACCAACTTACTACCAACAATGGCACTAGCTGGGGACTCTTGGCACTCGCTGTGTTGCCTGTAGTATGCTAAGCACTTTTCCTGCATTATATCATTTGTTAATTTTTGACACAGCTCTTTGAGATAGTGTCTCCCATTTATAGACCAGGAAACTGAGGCTTAAAGAGGGCACATAGTGGCAGAACTAGGATTTGAATTCATATTTGTTTCGCTTGTGGGATCCAAGCCCTGAAGGACTATGTGTTTTTAAATAGCTAGAGAACAAGTCACAACCACTGCCTGGGGTGCATCTGTTTAGGGCCTGTCCAAGCCAGGGTCCAGAGAAGTCAGTTTGTTGGCAGTTGAGCAAGGCTTGTTACAGGCAGATTTTTGTGTAGGACAGGAAGGGTATAGGGACATGGATGGGGTGAAGGATAAATCATGCAATTATAGATCCAGAAAAGGCTTAACAGGGGTCAGGTCCCATCCTCTCCTGTCCCGACCCGCGGGACTTGTTATTTGGTGGGGGCAAGGGAGACCCAGCCTGTAAGGAAAAACGGGCGGAGAAAAAGGAGCGGAGGCAAGACAGTATTCTGATCAAGCCTCAAATTTTATTTTTGGATAACAAACATATTTATACGGCAAGAACAAAGGGGGGCAGGCAAAGGGTACCTGTTGCAATATGATTGGTCTTCAGCTGGTGGTGTGAGGAGCGGTAAGGACAGGGGGAAGTACGAGGTGGGGGGGAGAGCAGGAGACTATCAGCACCTTTGGTGGTCAGCCAGCTTCTCGGAAAGACTTGTTTATCATGGGTTTGGTTCTCACAGCCTGAGGGCTTGAGAAACCAAGGGCGCAGCTCCCAACACTCTCCCCCAGGCAAGTCAGTGTCAAAGCTCCTGGGAGGCCAGGTTGGTTCTCAGAGACTGTCTAGCAAGATCCTGTAGCCTCCCCGTCCTTCCCAGCATCTCCAGGAGCTGACAGGTGTTCCCCTTGGGCCTCTCAAGCCAGCAAACCAGCAGCTTCTACCTGCTTCCTACGTGTCCACTCGCAGTTCCTCATGGAAGTATCTCCCTAAGTGCACATCTCCTACCTATTGACAACACAGACCTCTGTCCCAGCTCTAATGGTGGCTTTAGATCAGTATTCTTCTGAGTTTGAAACCCACTGATGGGCCACAGGACTCTTCCTGGTGCTTCCAAACTGATCTGGACATTCCAGAATGTCCTTTCTTCCATTCTTGTAGTCAAGTGGCAGAATTTCACGGATTTTCATTTTCACATACAACTAAGGGCTATTTGCTGATCAGTAAAGTAGATAGTGTGTTACTACAGCTTACTACTTAGGAACCAAAATTGGTTTTACTTAGTTTCCTGAGGACACAAATTCATTATTCTGTTAAGACCTCTGGCTGCTATGGTGATGCCTGGCAACCCTGCAAAACTTGTGAATTTTGCCAATTGGGGAAAGAACACTTTGTTTTGGGTACACCACCAGCGTTCCCTTGGGTTGGACGTATTCTTCAAGTGCAATTATTCTTGTCTTAACATCTTTCTTATGTTGTTCATCTGGCTCTCGTTTAATTTGTTTCATTTCTTTTTATCACGTAGAGCATCGCATTCCTCTTCAATCCTTTGTTCTTCCAGCAGAAGTGGGAATGGGCATAGGAAGTGAGCTGTGGGCTGAGGTCAAACAGGTTTGAGAAGGACTATTTCCAGTCTCCTGGGAGGAGCTCATAAGTAAAGGCAGCTCCTGGCCAGGTGATAGCAGTGGGCTTCTGCCTTCTTTGTGGAACTTGGGTGAATCTTTCCACCTTACTGAGCTTCTGCAGAATAAGGGGATCAGCCTAAATGATGCTGAGGTCTTCATGTGGCTTTCTGACCCTTCTCGAGGTGCCCAGTTGAGAGCTGGGGCACACGGGCGCCACCCTGCTACATTGCGGCAGTGACATGTGAGACATGGGACAGAGTGAAAAAACATGAACTGTGGGTTTTCCTGTCATAGTCCAAACGACAGGATCATTTTTTTTTTTTCATGTTGAACTTCTTATTCATGGCAAGGATCACAAAAACGAGCGAGGTTTTAGGTTGATCTGGTCTCAAGCCACCAGAATCTTGGCGAGTGGGCTGAGAATGTGAGTGAAGAGCCACCTGTCTGCATCCCCTTATAGCCATTCTACAAACACTGCTGCTACAGAGTGATGGCGGTCAGTAAACAAAATAACCAGGGACAAGATTCTGATAAAATGCCAGTCACCTTGTTTCTTCTCAACAGTGAAGGACACAGTAATGTCCAACAGCTTCCTCATTCCGTTTCTGCTGTGGGCCATTATGCAGGGTAGTTGGGTGCCTGGTGAATCTCTGCCGTGTCTCCCAGTAAGTGAGGAGAGAACGAGATGACTCAGATCTACCTGAATGCAGTGGAGATGCCAACCTCCTCCACTCCGGCAGCCATCTAGTTATGATGTTTGTCGATGCACAGATCACTGCCTCCTGGCATTTAATTGGAAATGCTGCAGCTTTCTGTCTCCTGACTAACAAATATATTGGTCAGAAAGGCCCCAGACAATCTGGTCGACTCCAGTGCAGAGAAAAAGTTGTCGCTACTTGGCAAATACATGCATCTCTCTCCTCTCTACTTCACAGTCCCTCCCCAGCCCACACTGCCTGCCAATACTCTTTTTTTTTTTTTTTTTTCAGTGCACATAATGTTGGTCTCTGTCTTCTAAGCCTTTGTGGCAGATTCGACTTTGTAATATCTCAAAGCCTTCTTTCCCTCCTCATGCCTTTCTTGCACTTAGCTCGATTTCAATGGTTCTCTTTCTTGCAATCCATCAATAACAAAACCCTTGGTGACTTTTCTATGTCAGGTTTTGGTTCATCCCAAGCCAGCTGGCACATCTCCAGTGACTCCTCTCCTCTTCTTGGAGCCACATGTGCATCTCAGGGGGAAAAAATTAACACATATTGTGCAGTTAATCTAATTACCTATGAAGGTCCTTAAGAGGACACACTTCTTTTTGGTAACTAACATGCTGTAATAGGTATAGGTAGCCTCATCACAGAGCATCCAGACAGCCATTCTTTCAATGACAGCAGTGGTTCTGAATCCTGCCACCCCAACTGACTGGTGTAGAGTTATTCTGGGGCAGCCAGCTGATGGTGAGAGCCCCAAAGTGATGCCTCCATGTGTGCATGTCTTAGAAAGAAATTCACATGTGTGTCAATGTGATAGTTTGCATTAAGGCCCATTTATAGACAGTGGTAATCCCCACAGCCCAGCTGTTTCATGGCAAATGGTGCTACCCCAGCTTTAGATAGAAAGCAATTGAGACACCTATTTGTCAGAGGCCCCAGACTGTCTGGGAGAAAACTAACTGTCCTCATGTATTTTGGTGCCTGGCTCAGAACCTGCTGCACTTAGGGCTGTGGCTTTATGTGGCTTTCCTGGGAGCAGCCTC
This sequence comes from Rousettus aegyptiacus, assembly GCF_014176215.1. Taxonomy (NCBI): domain Eukaryota; kingdom Metazoa; phylum Chordata; class Mammalia; order Chiroptera; family Pteropodidae; genus Rousettus; species Rousettus aegyptiacus. The sequence continues at coordinate 43,756,348 of NW_023416292.1, read as the reverse complement.
TCTGGAGCCCAGCTCCCACCTGCTGGGGACATATTGCATGGGTCAGGCTTCAGGGGAGTGAGGCCCTGAAGCCTCTTCCCCGAGTGGGCCTTAGAGCTCTTTCCTTTTGGAGGGTAAAGCCCAGTGAGCAGGGCCATCTTTGGTTGGACTCTGAATCCCTTCCTGACTTGAAATTCCACCTTGTTAAAGAGGCAATTAATATTTGTTAAATAGGCAATTACCTCACTAGAGGGAAGGGAGGGTAAATTATGCAAGAGGCCCTCAGCCCATCGGGAAGCCCTGCTGGGAGGCAGCTGAGTGGCAGGCGTTACTTTCTTTGACTTTCTCCAAGTTTGGCGGCTCCTGACCCAGAATACCTGCCACTCTTTGGGCGCTTACGTGTGCCAAGCACTGTACTAAGTACTTCGTGTGTCTTAATTACCTTCATCCTCACAAATAATTCTGTGAGGGAAATACCGCTATTATCTTTTTCCTTTTTTTTAATAGCTCATGCCACTTAGGTTCACAGAGGTTAAGTAGCAACCTGCTCTAGGTTAGGTGGGAGGAAAGCAAAAAGGCTGGGTGTTGAGGTTTTGGAGACCCAGTAAGTCATTCCCTCTTTCTTATCCAAGTTCAGAACAATTATGCAACATGAGAGCCAAGCTGATGAAGATCAAAAATATCTTGAAATCTAGTCAGTGCATGAGACAATGTATTGTAGGAACAGTTTATTAATGTTTCACACCTGAATGAGAAAGATGAGCCCACCCTCTCCCAGGCCCAGCTAACAAGGTAGACCTTGCCTGGGGTTCCCCCTGTAAACTGAGTAGCTGAGAAGGCACATTCTTGGTGCCAGGCTGTGTTCTGCTTCTCCTTCCAAACTGAGTCCCTGAAGTCTGCTTCCTCCTCTTGGAACAAATGAGACGTATTACTGTGACAGAGATCCCTGGCTATGGAAATATGAACATAAGGTTGCCCCACACCAAGAGAGGCCATGGAGCGCCCTACTGTCCGTACAGCAGAATCGGGGGTCCGGAGGGCTTGAGGATCTCGACCAGGGCCACACAGTGGGCAGAGCTCATTCCGATCCTTCTTTACCCTGTGTTCTTCTCTTTCCCTGCCCTCCAAGATTCACTGAGACACTGGGACAGACAAGTATGCCAGATAATACAGTGTTTTGATATAAGCTGCCCTAGCTTACCTTTCAAGTAGAACCCTATATATCTCTCCCATCCCTTGGGCAACTTGGAAGTCAAACCCATGCTCATAGGGGCAGAAGTGTGGTGATTATTTGGCTTCTGAGAAGGTCAGGGTCTCACCTGTTATTAATGGCACCATGCCCTCGGCTCCCTTCTGCAAGTAGCCTCTCTTCTCTCCCCTGAGCCTCCCCTTCTTCCAGAAGATATTTGTCCACATCTTATGAGAGCTCCCTCTTCCTCACTCCTTCCCCTCCTTGGCCTTGGACCACATATCTCAGCAGTGTGATGGAGTGGGAAGGCAGACTTTGAGGCAGGTAGGTCTGGGTTGAATCATAGCTGCTCCAGTTATTACGTGACCTGGGATGGGTCCTCTCTCTTAGCTTCATTTTTCTTACATATATAGCAGAATTCTTAACACCTGCATCACAGGCAGTTGAGATGGTTAACTGAGCTAATACATATAAGCATAGCATGGTGTCTTGGTGCATGCTCCATACATGTTAGTTTATTTTGTGAGGGGAAGGAGAGGGTTTAGGTTCTTTATTTGTTCATTTACCACACATCGAAAGTTTACCACGTGACAGACAAACAGGGTAGAACAATGCCTCTCTCCCAGGATTATTATAAATAGAGATCATGTTTGCAAAGCTCTTAGTTTTGTGCCTGGCAGGGGAGTTGTTATTATTATCCACCCACCAAATGTATAAGCTCTGACTCTTTCCTACACTGAGGACAGTGCTGAGTTTCTGTGGTGGTTCATGCCGCCTGCTTGGCTAAGGGCGCATCAGCATCCACAGGGAGCTTCTCCAAGTATTCCTTCCTCTTTCTGCCCCGCTCCCATCTAGAACCCCAGCACCTACATGGTGGGGTGGGTGGGCGGGACTGCTAAGAGTGGCTCTTCTGGTGCTTCCAGTCCAGAATAATGACCGAGCCGCGCCCTCAAGATGGTGAGGAAGTGCCAGACCTCAGATCTGAACCCGTGACCAGGAGACAAAAATGCCTGCGGCCCAGGGTTAAGGCAACGTGCCCTGAGCGACATATCCGTTTGGCTGCCTCTTTTCTGCATCTCCTTTTCTTTTTCTTCGCCCCCATTTTCAGCAGTCAAGGGCATTTGTGTGTCTGCTCAGCAAGGGCAACTGGAACTGGTTCTCACCACACTGGTTCAGACGGCGTCTCATCCAAGGAATCACCACTCGCTTAACTCTAAGGCGCCTTTCCCACCCCGTGTTGTTCTTTGTGCCTTTCATCATGACATGCCCGAGGCACGCCGGAAACGCGCTGAAGGAGATCACCTGTGTTTTTGACTTCCATCTGTGAAAACTATCTCTGGAGTCAGCAAACTCTAATTACCACATAAATAAGAGAGCAGGTGACACATGAAAACGAGGGTTCTGACAATCCGTGTTTGATGTGGGACGGCGGCCCTGCAGACCAACGCCCGCCTGCGCCCTTCCCATCACAGGCGCATGTCAGCCGTGGGCGCCAGCACCCGCGATCGCAGCCAGGGTGGGGGCTGGTGGGGGCTGGGTGGGGGAGGCCGTTCTCATTACCTAAGGGCTTAAGAAACGTGAAGATTTTAGATTCATTTTGGCATTTCCCAAATTCACGTAGTGTGGAAATTAATTAAACCATAATTAGCTCCTACATCAAATCTAATCTTCCTCGTGATAGGGAGGTTTCTTCATGTCATGTCTCTTTGTCTGCTTCTGGAGCAGGCTCGTTGTCAGAGGACTCAGACTGCCCACCTCGGCAGCCCATGCCATCTCCTCCTCCCTTCGTTCCCTGCTGGGCAAGGCTCCGGCTGTGAGGTCATTTTCCCCCTGTCCTTCCCCAGCTGTCTTTGTCCTAAACATTAGGCTTGTCAGGAGAAGGATTATTGGCTAGGGTCTAGAGAATGTGTTCATAAGAAGGTAGAACAAAGAAGGGAGGTGTAAGCCATAGTGGTTTAGGGACTAAAAGCCACTCTGCTGCAGCAGTCACTGACTTGTTCCCTGCAAGTCGGAATCCAACAGTGCTCTGGGCTTCCAGCACCTGAGTTTGCCTTTGACTGACTTCCATATGGGTGTAAATCTCAGCCACAAACTCAGATGCGTAAGAAATACTGCACCATGTCTCCCAACCTAACTTCCGACTAGGAGCTCTCATCTGCTAACCTGGCAGAAAATTTAATTAATAAAATGTTATTTGGGGGCTATAATTCCCCCATGGGGTTATAGGAGTTGTCAGGTGTCCCCGGGCAGGTGGCCCTTGAGACATTTGTCTTCCCATCGTCATGGCTCCCGAGGCCCTGCTCAGGAAACAGGACTCTTCTGTAAGCCCCCATGGTCCTGTCTGTGGGGACATGCTGGTGTCAGGGTGGCCAGCCCTCCCGCTCTGCCTGGGATTCCTCTGGTTCTAGCACTGACGCCCCAGTCTCTGAAACTCCCTCACTCCTGACAAATCCGGACCCTCAAAGTGGACACTTCTCTTTAGAGTGGTGATGCTTCTTCATGCTCTGCTAAGAAAAAGCAGACCTGGACACCTGGTCAGGACCCACACATCTCTTCTCCCTCCTCCCCCAGCCCAGGGGCCTCTCCCTTTCTCATGGGGGAGCGGAGGAAGACCTGCATGCTCACCTGCTGCTCCCGGATGCTTGGCTAATACTGGAGTCCCCTTCCTTCACCTTCTCTCATGGTAGGGAAGCACCTAAGGAGCTTAACATTTTGGAAAGCAAAAGCCAGCAAGAGGTGCAGACTGGGTGTCTTCTTGATGCCCCCTCATCAGCCCCCTAACTTCACCTGAGGGAATGAGCACAGAACCTGAGTCCTACTTGAGTAAGGGATGCAGAGAGGATGGAAAGGAGAAGATACATGAGGGAAAAGAAAAAGAATTCAGGAAAGCCATGCGAATGATCACGCAGATATCGAGGAGAGCTGGACAGTCAGTCTTCAGTTAGTCTCATAGATGTTTGAGAAACAAGCTCTGTAAAAAGTAGCAGCGGAAGTGATTAAGGTAATTTTGGTTCTCTCGTCGAGGTGGGGCTAGAAATTTTCTAAAAGTTTTGGCAGATGGATCCAGGTTTTGACAGTTCTTCAGGTGATTTCATCTTTCCCCTCCTTTGGCTTTTATAGAATGCCTAAGCTGGCATAGGGGTGGAGCAGGGAGAGGCGTTTGCACTCCTCCAAGGAGGAAACAGCTGAGGCCAGATGACTTAACAGGATGCAGCTCAGTGGGAGTAAGAAGAGCTCTCTGGGCCTGTTTGCCATGCCCATGTCCTGCCCCCATCAGCTGGCAACAAAGAAACTTGGTGGGGTCCCAAGGACAGGAGGCTACTGACCTGGCTCAGGCCCTGCCCTCCGCCCCAAGCTTGGCCGAAGCACAGCTTCCATACATCGCCCGTGGTTGGGAGGATGAGGGAGCATGAGGGCCCACACTTTCTCTGCACCCGCCCTGGTTCCTGCTGCCTTCACATAGCCGTTAGCATCTGTGAAGAGTAGCAGGGAAGCACTAAGGAAAAGGGAAATACACATTCAAAATTGCCGCCCTCTCCTGCTGGAGCAGCTCGATAACAGCCCCTGGGACTGATGGGAAGGGACACCACTTTCTGAGAAGTGCCAGTGGACAGAGGAGGCGGAAATGGAAGGGCCGGTCATCTTTCGAAGCTTCAGAAAGAGCTGTCATTATAGTCATTGTCTTTAAGCAGATGAATTTTTTTTATCAGTGTTTTTAACTGCATGCCGGACCAAGCTATGGTACAAAGCAGTAAGTCTCAACAATCAATGGCCTTTCAATTGCAGGCTCCAGTCAGTGGGCTGTTCTCATCACCACAAGCCACCAACAGTGTGCCCAGGGGGGGACACACGCCAGCCTTAAGTTACTTCCTCAGTCATGCAAAATGTGAAGACGTGTAAGCATTTCCACTTCCGCTCTCAGTCTTTGTTACCATTTTCTTGGTCCTGAGCTCCAAATCAGATATGTTTGATATTCTCTTAACCAACTTCCTAGAGCCTGTAAATAACATAGCCTTTATTGAGTTCCTGTAGTATCCCAGCCCCACGGTGAACGTTTTACTCACACGGTTGAAGTTTATCCTCTCAAGAATGCTGCTGTTAGCTGGTCATTACCCCCACTGTACAGATGAGGAAGCTGAGGCTGGAGGCCAAAGAGCTGATCTGGGGCGGCAGCCCTACTATGTGCTGATTTGTAAGACTCCACCAACTGTGGCCTTCATGGCTTCATTGTGCTGCCTGGAGGTCCTTGTCAGGGATGAGGTTATGTAGGGGAGGAACCAATGGCTGTCACTAACTAGGGACAGCCCATCTGTTTCATCTTCTTTACAATAAGGCTAAAGTAAAAAACAGCGTGGGCCTTCCCACCACCTGCATTTCCTGTTTCATAGTCCACAAGTTGAATTTTGCTTCGCGAAGGACCAGGCCTCCCTTCTGCCTTGCTTGCATCCCCCACTGACTCTGCACAGGTTCCATGGTGCTCACTGGGGGCCAGCAGAGGGCTCACTGGGGGTGGCCCAGCCTGCAAGGCCTGGGCCCTGCACCTGCCTCATTAAGAATTGTGTCTTCATGGGTGTTTTCACTGCAGAGTGCAGAGCTCTGCTAGCGTGTCAGTGATGGGCCAAGTTCAGCAAGATGCAGTTGCCTGATTTGGCTTTTTCCGGACTCGTGGGAGGCGGGGGCACTGGCTGTGAACCCTCAATTCATGTTGCATCTCCATCATCTTTGCCTGGTGACTTAGCCCGTTGAGACTTCCACTCCCTTGTCACTGAAATGAGAGGGTGTTCCTAGGTGATGTTGCGGTGCCTTGCAATACGACGTTCTACTGAAGGAACAAGTTGACTCTTAATCAAATTTGAGTTTTGTATGAAGAAATATTATTTGGAAGACATCCCCGATTTGCCAAAAGCACCCTCCTTTATCCATTCAACAAACATTAGCCTTGCAGAGAGGGTGAGGTCTGCAAGGTGCCTTGGCAGAGGAAGCAGCATCCTGCAGGGCAGTAGGAGGTGCCAGCCCAGGGCAGGTGTGCGCGATGACAGGCATGGTGGCAGTGTGGGGAACACCTCATTAAGAAACCGAGACCGTCATTGTCTAAGAAGCTGTAAATGTTCAAGACCCTGACAAAGACAATAATAATGAAGATCACTAAAATCAGGAGGTGGGAGAAAGTGTGAGAGGGCTCATCTTTTACCATCTATGCTGCCTAAACCTAAAACACATTGTTAAGAAATAAGTTCTCTAACCTATTAACAATTTTTATAATGATTGCAGAAAGATTTTTCAGGAACCTAAGTATACTGTATGAAAACACATTGACTAAAATTCAAATATTCCTTCAATGTCGGTTTAGTTTCATTCTCTTCTTTTGAAGTCAAATTGCCATTAGCACTTTTATTTAATTAAAATATCATGTAGAGCATGATTGCATTTTTATAGCTTCTGTTCGCCTATGCATCCCTCCTTCTGTCTGTGAATATTCACAGAGAAGGATGGAGTGAGGTCACATGACGTTAGCGATAATGATTTCTGAGGAGTGGGAGCTGAGTGATTTTCTTGCTGTCTTCTCTTTCTCTTTCGATGTTGCTTGATTTTTTTAATGATGAGCATGAAAATAATAAAGCCATTATTCCAAAAAATAAGCAAAACAAATTTAAAAAGAGCAAACAAAACAGCACTGCTGTGCACCTGGCTTTACGGGCAGCGGCAAGTCTAAGCAAAGGCTTGTTCCTTCCTTTACCCCATCTCTACTGGTCCTGACCCTGTGGGGACTGGCAGGTGTCCCCCACTCACCATCTCACTGGATATGGGCGGCTGGTGACCAGTGAACTCTCGAACTGACTGGAATGGTGACCGCCAGGCCCCGCAAGGCCCAGAGGCTGTTTGCGTACCCGCCTCCCTCAGCATGTGTTTGTGGTAAAAACACAGCTTGGGATGGTTCCTGCAAGTTTTACTGTAGGTCCTTTGGATGTATGGGGATATGTCTGGGCTCATATTTCACTGTATTTCTTTCAGTTTGGAGGAAAGAACGAATACTTGTGTTATGCATTCATTGTCTAGCTTTTAACTTTGTTTTAGTAATTCTTGTTTTATTTCGAGTTCATAAATATCAGAACTTTGTTAGAAAGGCCTTCCAGAAATAAAGCTAGCTATTCAGTGGCATGGTTTTTGGCAGATGCCTTCCCTCCTATACAGGGGAAAACTCTGTTTACCTTTTTGGAGAGTCAACAGAGCCCAGGGTTCACAGTTCCTCCACCCAAAGAAGGAACAGCTTCGGTTTAGAGGCTGCCCTTAGCTGCAGAGGGACACAGGGCCCAACTGTGCTGGCTTCGGTTTTGACTTGAGGAGCAAAAATGTTTTTTCTGTGTAAAAGCTGCGATTAACATTCTTGGATAACTCTCAAAATAAATTAAAGAGGTAACCCAACTTTTCCGTTCCCTAAAAGTACTCTTAAATCTCCTACATTTTTCTTTACTAATTAGAATTTTCTGTGAAATAAGAATAATAATACCCAGTGATTATTTCACCGAGTTGTGGTGAGAAACAGATGAGGACAAAGAAGAAGATCCCGGGAGGGTGCCTCGTCCACTAAGAAGTGGACACTGAGCGTCTTTGCTGTAGAACTGTAAGGCTGGAAGACACCTCGGCCAGCAACAGACAAGGTGCGTGCGAGGTGGCGTTACTTAGTGCAAGCCACTCCGCCTGTCTCCAGTAAGCCATCCTGCTACGTCATGGCTTTTTAAATGATCTGCCTCACGAGAACACCACTTTATGGTTTCGAATCAATGGGAAGGAAAAGCACAAAGTACGGCTCAAAGTAAATGTTTTCCTGATGAGCCTGCGTGGGTCAGAGGGCCACTTCCAGTAAGCGATGCCACATGGGCCGTGTGTGCGCGAGGGGGGTGCTGCCTGACCTCTCTATGCTTCGGTTTCCTCACCAGCCCCATCCTCCAGTTGGCGTTGTTAAGAGGATTGAATGAGTTAGCACATTAAAGGGAAGAGAGAATATGGCCTGGCACTTGGTGTGCACTCCTTGAATGTTGCCATCATTATTTATTATGATTTATTTACACACAGAAGATGCATGCATACCTGTCTCCTGACAGCAAATGAAACAAAATGACAACAAAACAAATTAGGAAGCTACTGTTAGGTCTGCGGCAAGCCATTTGGGACATATCTCTGAGGCATCTCTTGAAGAGAGTTGGAAGGGAGCAGAGTACCTAGAAAGAGGGACAGTTCCCAAGACTCATATTTCTTCCCTGGAAAGGAGCTTATTTCCTTCAGGCCTGGGCCTGGCCTTATGACTGCGGTACACGTAACTCTGGCAAAGCCCAGTAGGTCCTGTGGAGGCACTGAGTCGGCCCTGGGAATGAGCCTTGGGAGGTACAGGGCTTGGTGGCTCCAGAGAAGATGCAGATGAGGTGAGATCTGCCCTGAACCTCCACGGGACATTCTGGGAGAGCTTCCAGAAGCACAGGCTGAAAATCACAGGAGTCCTGAAACTTACCATCACTCCCCTTGCTCCACACGCAGCATCTCGGCCCTGCCGCAGTCAGGCTCGTGACTCCTCCAGACCCGTTTCCCCGAGCCTCACATCACTGCCTCCTGCTACCGCTGCCTCAGCTCTCACCTACCCCATTCCCTGCGGCGGACGGCCAACTTTGGGGACTAGCTAAACGCCGCTCTGAGAAGTCTTTCTAACCACTGCCTCCTCCACACCTCTTCCCACATCCCGCCCCCCAGCCTATGCTTCTGTTCCCATCATTCCCCCATTCTTACTTGAGTGATTATATATTGTTCCCAAGTCTTCATAGCCACACAGGACCTTCCTCCTCTGAGTCATTCCCCACACCCTCCCCTGCCACAGGGACAGACTCTGGTGGACACTTCATGAAAGCCTGAAAACTAGCCAACCTGTCCCTGGAGAGTCTTAAATCCCAGGCAAAGGAGTGAATGGGAGACCTAGTGTTGAGATGCTACCGTTGTCAGGTTCGGGATTCTTTTATAGATTCGATATCAAGATACAGAAATATCCACTTTTGGGTGATGCTAAAGAAAAGTGCACACCAAATTGTGTCTGGTAATAAATTTAATAGTTTGATAACACTACCCTTGTTCTCTTGCTTAAAGATTAGCCTTCAGGATCTCCTGGTTAATTTTCACAACCAACACTGCATGTCACCTAATCCTTATTACATATAATCTTTTCCACATATTGTTGGGGTTTGCTGGTTGGTTACCTTAGTGTGTTCGCCTCGAGTCCTTTCAGTGCAGGCAAATATACATGCTCTGAGCAAGGACTTAGGACGGGGGTCCCCAACCCCTGGGCCGTGGACTGATAATAGTCCGTGGCCTGTTAGGAACTGGGCCACACAGCAGGAGGTGAGTGGCCAGTGAACAAGCAAAGAAGCTTCATCTGTCTTTGCAGCCGCTCCCCAGCGCTAGCATCACCGCCTCAGCTCCGTCCACCTCAGATCATCAGGCGTTAGATTCTCATAGGAGCGCCAGTCCTTGGTACCAAAAAAGTTAGGGACCGCTGACTTAGAACATTGAAACTTCCAGCTGCCTGACAAGGAAGCAGCTTCTACTCAGAATAAATATAAACAAGCTAATGCTGAAACTGCAGAAATTTTCAGTCCATATCCTGTCTTGAGTGGTTCTCTAGCTATTCATTTAGACATTAATTCTAGGTCTCTGTCACACTCAGAGCTAAACCTTGTGGTAAGTGAGAGTGGGAGAGTAAGTAACTGCAGGATGGCATGTGTAACTTCCCTGTCACAGTGGTTTGAATGCCCTCTTTCAGTGAGGATGACACATTAAAAAAATAAATAAATGGTTACGGGCCTCAAAAAACCTGTGGAGTCAACACATGCCTGAGAAATTGCCATTTTCACCTTTAATCCTTGTAGCCAAGGAGCAAAATCTACTGTGAAGAGTGGAACTAAATTGATTACAGGGCCATGGTCTTTAGGAAAAGGAAGTTCCCATAAAAACTGTCTTCTCCAGTATGGATCAGGAAGAAGACTAAGAATCTCTGTTTAGAGAGGGCATTGGTGGGGTGATGGGCTGGGGACAGAGCCTGAATGCAGAGGAAGAGGTTGCGGCAAGTGATGGAATTGCAGCTTCAAAGAAAGACGGAGTGGGGCCTGGAATGGGGTCTGGAGAGCAAGTCCTGCCCTTCCGGGATCCCTGCGAGTGGGCGGGATTAGAATCCAACACAGAGAAACCGCTGGTCCTTTCAGAACTTCCTTGGTGCCTACAGAGTTGCCTCTGTGTTTCCCAGTGCTAAATGAGATCATCTTTGGTGAGGTCTGGACTTTGCTAAGTGCCTTATGGGGAATATGGTCTTTAATCCTCCCAGCATCCCTTGGAAGCAGGCTCTGTAGCTCACTTTATAGACGAGGAAATCGAGGTCTGGAGAGAGGTGAAATCATTTGCCCACAACTGACAGCCAGCAGTAGAACTGGGATTTGAACCCAGAGACTATCTGGTTACAGAGCCTGTGCTTACCTTAACTCTCACCCTTTTAAGTAACATTTTGTTCTAATGAAAATCGATAGTGTAATGTTCAGAAGGTTAGAGTAAAAAAAGAAAAAAGAAAAAAAAGAAAAAGAAAAAGCTTCCTGATTTGCTAGAGGACTCGGTTTACAGTCCATGAAAAAATCATTATCCTGTCATTGCCCCCAACCCACCCAACGAATGTGTTTTTTTTTCGTAATTAACAAATTAGTCATCAGGGTTCTAAGAACCTTAGATGACTGAAGATGCTTTGTTAAATAATGAGCAAATGAGTTTCCACACCCTTTCTCAAGACTTAAATCCCCAAACCGGGGACAGCTTTCCACCAATAGCCATTTGCACACATTCAAAGTCAGAAACCTAAAGTTGTTTGTGGAATACCATTAAGGCATTTCTGAGGACTTCATCTGACTTAGAATAACTCCCCTGAGGCAAACAGGGTGCCCTGTGAGGGGAGGTGGGTGCCCAGCCTTTTGTCTTTAAAAACCAATCGTTTCTTTCCAGTTGGCTTGGTGAAGAAGGAGCTTGGCAAAGTGCGTCAGTTAATTTTACTCCTTTAATCCCATTCTTGTTACTCCTCTCCATCTCCGTCACTTACTCTGATTAAGTCAGACCAGCCTTGTTGGGAGCCGAATTACTGCAACAGGACTCCGAATTGGTTTCCTTACAGTGTTTCTGAGTGGGTGTGTGATAATTTGTATATCACGAGATGAAAATTTTATCTTTTGTCCGAGCCAAATGGAATGACAAAAATCCAAGCAGGTAATATTTTCCCAAGAAAGCTATAAATTCTTTGTTATAAACTATAGGACAAATAGTATTTTTATAGTTTTCAAGGGTAATATAAGAAATAGATGTTTTTGAAATAATCATATCATTGGTATTTTAAAAAATGACCTAAGAAATCTTCTCATGTGAACATAAACTGTGTCTCTCTCTCTCTCTGATTAAGTAGTCCCATTTCTGTAAATTCATCCATAAGAAATTATCCAAACTCGGGAAATTAAGATGTTCAGTGCATAGTTATTTATAATAGCAAAATATTTGAAATAGTCTGATATGCCCAAACTACACTCACACACACACACACATACCACTGATGGAATATGTAACATTAAAAATTAAAATTATAAAAGCCATGGAACAACATGAAAATGCTTATTACATAGAGGAAAAAAGTCAGATATACAATGAAACTGTACGATTTAAATTGCCTATTTTTTCATCTCTAGGTTTCTATTCAGTTTGTTTCCTACTCTGCCTCTTCATTTTCCGCACCATGAGATTCGTTCCTTATGGTCACTGCTCCTTCCATTGTTTCCTTAGCATCTTTAGCAAAGTCCCTTGAGTACTTTGTCTCAGATTCTCTTCATGTGTTCTGCTGTTTATTTCCTTGGGTTGTCTGTAAATTTTTTCTGTGAACACTTTTCTTCTTCTTCAAGAATGGTTGTTTGTGGCACTTCACCTTTCCCTGGCCTGGGAGGGTGGGGAAGGGGTATGATTTTCTTTGTCTTCCCAGACTGCAGTAATTTCAGTGGTCTGAGGCAGATGGTGTACATCTTTATCACTTTCTTGGGGTGGTTGGTTGAGTTTGAATTGAGTACAAATCCTGAATTTGTGCAGGGAGCTCAATTCCCTTGCTAGGACTTGAGAATCATCTCTTACCCATAAGGGGTTAATCCCCAGCCCCAAAAGCCTTTACTGATTCCATGCCCATTGAGGCTTTGGGTTCAGCTCCTACCAATCCCTAGGAGCTGCATTGTTTCCAACACCTAAACTTCCTTCCTGGTCCTCAAACTGCTGTGCATTGAAAAATAATTTCTACTTTATCCCTCATTTCTATATGTTTGTAGTGGGATGCTCAATCCACCATACTGACCAAAAGTACTTCTTTATTTTTTCCATTTACTGTAACTATGAAAAAATATATGTATATAATCTGACTGGAAGGGACTATAAAATGAAATGATTTGTTATGGGTTTATAGTAATCATTTTTCTTTTGAAAATATTCTGTGTTGTCATTATATTGTCTTTAAAACAGTAAGAATCATCATCTTTTTAACTATTGCCTTTCATTGCAGAATGCATATACTACCACAGCCATTAATGGGACAGATTTTTGTACATCAGCGAAAGATGCACTCAAACTCTTATCCAAGAATTCAAGTCATTTCACATCTGTTAACTGCTTTGGAGACTTCATAATTTTTCTAGGAAAGGTGAGATGTCATCACTAAAATAATAAATGAAGGAACTTAGGATCCCAAAATTAAGTCATGCAATAAGGCTTAAAACGAGAACGAATGTTTCTTGAGTGCTCACTCTGTGATAGAAGCTGTGCTCCCTTATATCGTTTAATACTCAGCCCTGTGAACTGTCCCTGTGTTGCAGATGAGGACGCTAAGGTTTCATAACTTGTCTGGGATTCCACAATAGGTAGAGCCAGGCTTTGAATCCTGGTCTCACTCTCTTACTTGTGAGTCATGCTTTCTACTATTCTGAGTACCACTATTTCATGTCTAAAATAAAAATGCTGCTAGCCTCAGAAAATAGATAACTTTGGGGAGAGACAGCATATAATATATGGAAATAGTATTGAAACCTGATAAAATGTCTACATTATGTGAGGGCATTAAGTCCATAAGTAGACAAAATTGTTGATGTTACAAACTTTCCTAGGTTACGTTTCTACTGTCACCTGAGTAGTCTTCTGCAAGGAACTTCCTATAGTCTTGTGCACAAAGGAGCGTCTTGGGGCTCCAGCATCTCATGATGTGAAGGACAAGTCTTGCAGTTGGGATCTTTAACTCTGAACCTCAGTCGTCATACCTATAAACTGAAAATGACACATGCCTTTCCTAGGTTGAGGGGGTATAACTGGAATATTGGTGAAAGTGGTGCCCCAGCCCCACCTTGCCCAAGCTTCAAGTTGGAAGTTCTTTATATTGTACCACAGTGTGTCTCTTCCCATGTGATTGTCACCCACTGGGCCTAATTCTGCACCCTTGGTTGTCCTAACCCCACTTGCACTTGACTGCCCTTCAAATTCTTGATCAGAGATGTTCTGACCTTCCTGCCACATCTTCACTATTTCAAGCTGGACATCCTCGCTTCTTCCAAACATTCCTCCACATAGGACACAGATGCCGGGGTTTTTGGTGGTGCCCCAGAGTGAACAAGATCTCGGTTTCCAGTTGTGACCTGGAAATGCCAAATATGGGGACTCAGCTCTTTGGTTAACATTTTGTGTCTGTGACATTTGGTGTCCCTCTTGTGCATTACTATCATAGTTAGCTGTGTTGGTAACAAGTTATGCCATGCTTGGATTGCACAGGTGGGTGTTAATTATGCATGTATTTTAAGGCTCAGCTGAGCCCTAGAGACTTTCCACGTGACATTAGCTTAGAAGCACAAACTGCTTATGCCTTTCAAAACAGCCTAAATAATCTTAGTTTTGGCTGTATTTAAATGGCTAATATTATTTATGTTATCTTGGTAGGATTATAGGTGATATATTTTCTAATAACTACTTCCAGACATTTTTGGAGTAGGGTTTCATCTTTATAAAAGATTTATCTTTTATTTTAAGCGACAATCCATTTTCATATACTTCCTGTAAGGAATACATAATTGCTAATGATATTCTAATGAGCATGTGAAATTGGTGATTCTTTGTTGTTGTTTTTTGAGTGAAATAGCATTCAGACAGTCATGTCCATCTTTGTGGCTATCCAAGGGCAATGCAGACTCCAGATGGGCTCCATCTTGTCTGTTAAAGAATTAGGTACACCCTAGCCTGTAATCCTGTTCCTGGAAATATAATTATTACATATAGCCAAAGCCTGGAGTAATCCTATTATCTCCCCACACCAGCATTGAAAAACCCTTTTGTTTAATCCCTAGGGTAAAAATAATCACATATTAAATTACAATGTATCCACTCAATGAATTTGTCCTACTGTTATTTAAAAATGGCATTTATGAAAAAGTTTTTAAATGGGATGCTTATCATGAGGTTAAGAGAAAAAACAAGTTTATGAAGTATCATTATATCTACATAAATACAAAACTGGGCACAGATAGGATGAAAGTACATAAACTCTTCCTATCCTCCATATTAATTTTTTTGTATCATAGCTTTTCATTTCTTTTCCCTATTTCATGCTACCAAATTTTCTGACAAGCATTTTTTACTATGGGGTACCCACAAACGCTCTCACACACATGCATGTATATGATATGATGGTAACTAACAATCTTTTTTACAATATTCTAACCAACCAGTTTATAAAGATTTGCAAAAAACTCTCGTTTTCACAGGTGTTAGTGGTGTGTTTCACTGTTTTTGGAGGACTGATGGCATTTAACTACCACCGTGCACTCCAGGTGTGGGCAATACCATTGCTATTGGTTGCTTTTTTTGCGTACTTAGTGGCCCATAGTTTTTTATCTGTGTTTGAAACTGTGCTGGATGCACTTTTCCTGTGTTTTGCTGTTGATCTGGAAACAAATGATGGATCATCAGAAAAGCCCTACTTTATGGACCAAGAGATTTTGGTAAGCAGACATTTCATTTCCTGTTGTAATCTCCATCTTCATAAAAGTGTTGAAAACTGACGCATAAGGGAGGCACATACCTAGCTTCACTTTCTTTTCCTGGGGCCTCTCTGAGCTTTTCCCACATGGCATGAATGTGTCCTACGAGTGAAACATGGGCTGTTTTCTGAGACTTAACCCACCTCCTTTATTGTAACCTTCTCCTTGGAGGCAAATGAAGCTGAACGATTAACACTGACCAAGTGACATTGGGGCGGAGGTGTTCTGGACACAGTAGCAATCCAAGTCCCTCTGGTGCTAATGGCTTGGTCTGGCCTTTCAGATGATCTGGAGGTTTAACAGCTGATCTTTTCTAAAGCATTTTTGTGTCCCCAAGCGTCACATCAAACCCATTGTATGTTAGGGGGCACACACTCCAGTGAAGAGTAATCCCCATCTGTGCCAGTATGGACAGATCTGCGATCTCAGGCCCTTTATTAACCCAAGCAGGCCACCACAAGACAAGCCACACCCTCGGCGGAGGCCCACGCTGCCTCTCTCTGGAAATAGCAGGCAGCTGTTTCCAACAGCTTTTGCAACACAGTTGTTATTTGCCTTATCCTGTGTAGACAGGGATATTTTAAGAGCTGTATGAAGTCTCTCATCTCTTTCTGTTGTCTGGGTTATGATGCTTTAATAATTTTCTTTCATTCTATTGCAATAAAACTTAGATATTAAAGCCCTTTTGCGTTTAAACAAAGCAGACCATCTTTCCATTCAGCCAGGCACTGAAGTTCAACGGGCACTTCTATAGTTTTATAAGTAATGTGTCCTCATCCTTCTCCATATAAAACATAAAAACACAATAGCATGTTAGCTAATTTGTACATACTCTCAAGAAAATATTTCTGATGGTGGAATGAAGCTAACCAGGTCTTCTTTTTTTGATTTACACTTTTCCGATTAAAAATTGGAATTAAAAATTCACTGTGAAATCTAACCCCCCAAATATTTTAATTCAACAGGAGAAACTTTGAAAAGAAATCCCCCAAGATGGTATGGCCAGGTAAATGGTTGCCCACAATGTAGACACACAACCCTGGTCTAACTCATTCTTTTGTTTTTCAGAGTTTTATAAAAAAGACCAATAAATTAAATGATTCAAGGGCACAGAGAGATAAGAACTTACGGAACGAAGAAGGAACAGAAGGAACAGAACTTCGGCCCATTGTGAGATAAGCGCCTGTTAGGTATTTGTACCTGGAAAAGTTTCCCTCCTTTAAGAGACATTCACACAATAAATGATAAGCCCTGATAGACTGTATTCTTCTTCTTCATTATTTTGGACCTTATTGTTTGGCCATGTTACAGTACTAGGGTCATAAAAGTTTACAACCTTTTTGTACCTAATGAGACAGAAAAAATCTTCTAAGACCATATGCATCAGTTAAAAAGTATACTGTGTAAACATTTATTTCATGGCACTGATGAAAAGCATACCCCTCACTGACAACCAGTAAATAAACCTTAGCAGAAATCTCTGGAATGCTGCCCTAATATAGAGCAGGACTTTTCCCAACTCAATCCAATCTTGGAACTGTGCTAAATGTGCTATAACTTTGCAAAGTACAATTCTTAGATTTTGTGACGATAAAAACCAAAACTGCCACCAGAGGCATAATTCTAACCAGATATGACTTTAGTTGGTTAAAAGTACAAGGCTACTTCTTACAAATTAACATTCTGGAAAAGTTATTTTCAACCACAGCCCCACTGGAGAATCACCTGGACTCTATCCCTTGAGAATTAGATTCAATGGCAGTGGGTGTGTTGGGGGGCAGGTTTCCTTTTTAAAGCTTTAAACAAATAGTAATAGGTAACATGTTGACTGTCAGGCTCACAACAGTTAGGTGAGTGGGTAAACAGGAGGACCAGTCTGGCTTCTTTGTGGGGTAAGCAATGCATAGAAGGCTTCCTGAAACCCCTCTTCAAAGATGGCAAGAAAGAGCTTGCTGCTCAGGTCTACTTTAACAAATGTAAATTACCACTTTTATCTTAAACAGCACTATGGAATGAGTTGAGCTCCAACAGTCTCCTTTAGAAAAGGAATTTGCAGAGCAGTTTCTGGAAATTCATTAGTCATTGTGGTGCGATAAGTAAGTAAGTAGACCGTTTCTGTGGGTGCAGCACACCCTGTACAAGTCCTTATTATCTGCCTTAGCAAAACACAAGCAGGCACACTTCACCCTTAGCCCAAACAGAGCCAATCCTATCAGAAGGAATCACTGGCTGAGAAAATGTCGGAAAGTGTGAGTTGCCAATTTTCTTTTAGTGAATGGATTTTTTTTTTTTTTTGTCATTACAACTCGCTTAGCCATTTGTCCTTCATTGTGTCATGACTGAAGGTCCTGTCTAATACTTCATACTGTAAACCCTAGTTAATCATCAAATAGCATATCCTATTCATGATCTGTATGTTTCTTTTTTAAAAAGTATATGTTTATTAGAAATTAGAAATGAATAGATGAAAAATTGTTTTAAAATAATGGCATTGTAAATGATTTAAAAATTTTATTCATTTAAACAATTTTGTGTGCTATATTTCTATGTAATGCATTCCTTTAAAAAATGTATCTTTCAATTATAGTTGATATACAGTATTATAAAGTTTCAGGTGTACAATATAGTGATGAGACATGTATACCTTGTGAAGTGAACACCTGGTAAGTCTAGTAGTACCCATCTGACCCTGTACATAGTTGTCACAATATTATTAAATATAATATATATTAATATATTATTAACTATAATGTATATTATAGTTAATATATATTAATATATTATTAACTATAATATACATTATAGTTAATAATATATTAATATATTAATATATCTTCCCTATGCTGTGGTTTAGATCCCCATGACTTTTTATAACTGGCAATTAGTGCTCCTTAAGCCCTTCACCTTTTGCACCCATTCCCCCAAGTACCCTCCCATCTGACAAGTATCAGTTTGTGCTATTATCCGTGAGTTTGTTTTTTAGATCCCAGGGGTAAGTGAAATCACACAGTATTTGTCTTTTTCTGACTTATTTTATTTCACACAATACCTACTTGTTTCATCCACATTGTTGCAAATGGCAAGATTTCGTTCTTTTTTATGGTAATATTTTATTATATATAGATACACCAAATCTTTATCCATTCATCTATCAATAGACAGCTAGATTGCTTCCACATCTTAACTATTGTAAATAATGCTGCACTGAACATAGGGGTGCATATATCTTTTCAAATTAGTGTGTAGATTTCTTCAGATAAATACCCAGAAGTGTAATAGCTGAATCATATGATAGATCTACTTTAACTTTTTGAGGAACCTCCATACTCTTTTCTGTAGCGGATGCACCAATTTACATTCCCACCAACAGTGAACGAGGGTTCCCTTTTCTCCACATCCTTGCCAACACTTGTTGATTTATTGACAACAACCATTCTGATAGGTGTGAAGATATCTCATTGTGATTATAATTTGCATTTCCCTTATGATTAGTGATGTTGAACATCATTTCACATGTGGGTTGGCCATCTGTATATCCTGTATAGAGAAATGTCTGTTCATATCCTCTGCCCATTTTTTAATTGGGTTAATGTTTTTTTGACATTGAGCTATATGAATTCCTAATAAATTTTGGATATTATCCCGTTATCAGATATATCATTTGCAAATATCTTTTCCCATTCAGTAGGTATCTTTTTGTTTTGTTGATGTAGTCCCATTTGTTTATTTTTGATTTGCTAAGCCAGTGTCAAAGAGTTTACTGCCTATGTTTTCTTCTAGGAATTTTAGGAAGTTAAATCTCTTTAACCCATTTTGAGTTTATTTTTGTGGATGGTATAAAAAAGTTGTCGTTTCATTTTTCCCCCCATTTATCTGTCCAGTGTTCCCAACACTATTTATGGAAGAGATTGTCTTTACCCCTTTGTATATACTTGCCTCCTTTGTCATAGATTGACCATATAGGCATGGGTTTATTTCTGGGCTCTCTATTCTGTTCCATTCATCTATGTGTCTGTTTTTATGCCAGTACCATGCGGTTTGATTACTGTAGCCTTGTAAGATATACTTTAATATTAGGTAACATGTTACTTCTAACTTTGTTCTTCTTTCTCAAGATTGCTTTGCAACTCTGGGTTTTTTGTGGTAGCATAGAAATTTTAGGATTATTTGTTCTAGTTCTGTGAAAAAAAAAGCCATTGGTATCTTGATAAGGATTGCACTGAATCTGTATGTTGCTTTGGGTAATAGAGACATTTTAAGGATGTTAGTTCTTCCAATCCATGAACACAGAATATTCTTCCATTTGTTTTTTTCTTCTTCGAGTTCTTCTGTGTCTTATAGTTTTCTGAATACAGGTCATTTACCTCCTTGTTAAATTTATTCCTAGGTATTTTATTCTTTTTGATGCAATTGTAAGTGGGATTGTTTTCTTAATTTTTCTCTTACAATGTTATTGTATAAAAATGCAACTGCTATCTGAATATTAATTTTGTATCCTGCTACTTTATTAAATTCATGTATTAGTTCTAATAGTTTTTCGATAGAATCTCTAGGATTCTCTATAGTATCATGTCATCTGCAAATAATGACAGTTTTACCTCTTTCTTTCCAATTCAGACACCTTTTATTTCTTTTTCTTGGCTGATTGCTATAGCTAGGATTTCCAGTACTATGTGGAATAAAAGTGGTAAGAGTGGACATCCCTGTCTTGTTCCCGATCTTCAAGAAAAAGCTTTCGGCTTCTTACCATTGAGCATAATATTAGCTGTGGGTTTGTCATATATGGCCTTTATTATGTTGAGGTATGTTCTCTCTATTCCCACCTTGCTGAGAGTTTTTATCATAAATGGATGCTGAATTTTGTCAAATGCTTTTTCTGCATCTATTGATAAAGCATATGTTTTGGCTTTCATTCTCTCCATGTGGTATATCATATTAATTGATTTGCAGATATTGAACCAACCTTGTTTCCTGGGACTAAATCGAACTAGATCATGGTGTATGATCATTTTAATGTATTGCTGAATTTGGTTTGCTAATATTTTGTTAAGGATTTTTGCATTTGTATTCATCAGGGATATTGGCCTATAGTTTCCATTTTTTGCAGTGTCTTTGTTTGGTTCGAATATTAGGGTGCTTACCTCATACAATGTGTTTGTAAGCTTTCCCTCCTCTTCATTTTCGGGTTAATTTGAGGATAGTTATTAATTCTTCTTCAGACGTGAGGTAGAGCTCGCCTGTGAACACATCTGGTTTGTTGGTAGCTTTTTGGTTACCGATTCAATTTCATTACTAGTCCGTTCAGATTTTCTGTCTTCTTGATTGTCTTAAAAATTCGTATTTCTAGGAATTTATTCATGTGTTCCAGGTTGTCCAATTTGTTGGCATGTAATTGTTTGTGGTATTTTCTTATAATCCTTTGTGTTTCTGTGGTGTCAGTTGTCACTTCTTTTTCATTTCTGATATTCTTTATTTGGGGCCTTTATTTCTTGATGAATCTGGCTAAAGGTTTATCATTTTTATTCATATTTTCATAGAACTAGCTCTTGGTTTCATCGCTCTTTTAGTTTTTTAAATTATTTATTATATTCACGTATGATCTTCCTACTTTTGTCTTTTAACCTTTATACTAGTTTTATATTTGGTTGATCCATTAGTTTTACTAAATGTTTACCTTTGTTAGTGAGACTTTTTTTCTTTCCTATATATTCTTATTTTTAGTTTGGCCTTTTCTATGTAAAGAAGTCCCTTTAACATTTTCTGTAATGCTGGTTTAGTGGTGATGAACTCCTTTAGCTTTTGCTTGCCTGGGAAACTATCTCTCTTTCGATTTTAAATGATAGCCTTGCTGAACAGAATAATTTTGGCTGTAGATTTTTCATTTACATTGCTTTGAATATTTCATGGCAGTCCCTTCTGGCCTGTAAAGTTTCTCTTACAAAATCAGCTGACAGTATTATGAGAGCTCTCTTGTAGGTAACTAATTGCTTTTCTCTTGCTACTTTTAAGGTTCTTTGTCTTTAACCTTTGGCATTTTAATTATGATGTGTCTTGGTGAGGGCCTCTTTGCGTTCACCTTATTTGGGACTCTGTACTTCCTGAACATGTATATTTCATTTGTCAGATTAGGGAAATTTCAGTCATTGTTTCTTCAAATAGGTTTTCAATCCCTTTCTTTCTTCTTCTGGACCCCTATGATGTATGCTTGCTGTTATCCCAGAGGTCCCTTAAACTATCCTCATCTGGGGGTTTTCTTTTTTGCTCTTCTAATTGGGTGTTTTCCCCTATCTTGTATTCCAAATCACTGATATGATCCTCTGCTTCATCTAATCTGTTGCTTCCTTCTAGTGTATTTTTCATTTGTTATTGTACTCTTTAGTTTTGATTGGTTCATTTTAATGTTTTCTATGTCTTTGTTGAAATTCTTCCTGAGTTTATCTATTCTTTTCCATGTTCACTGAGCATCCTTATAACCAGTTTTGAACTCATCTAATAAGTTGATTGTCTTTGTTTCGTTTAGTTCTCTTTCAGTTTTGTCCTGTTCTTTCATTTGGGGTATGTTTGTCTCCTCATTTTGGCTGACTCTTCGTGTTTGTTTCTGTTTGTTTCTAGGTAAGACCACTGTGTCTCAATCTTGAAAGAGTAGTCTTATGTAGGTGTCCTATGGGGCCTAATGGCGCAGTTTCCCCTAGTTACCCAAGCCCGGTTCTCTAGGGGTATTTCATGTGTAGGTTGTACGTGCCTTCCTCTTACAGCTGGGCTTTTCATTGCTGGTGGCACATTGGTGGATAGAGCTTCTCCTCAGGTTGACTGGCTGTGATGGCCTTCCACAACTATAGTAGAGGAGCTGTTGCGTAAGGGCTGACTCTATTGAAAGGAAGTCACTTTAAAAGGGCTCTGTTGCCAGCCAAGGTCATTCATTTGGTGTGTCAGTTGTGGAGCTGGTTGAGTGGACCTGGTGTGGTTCCAAGCCAGCCACCAGGTGTGTTGGGTTTGGATACTCTTGGGAGGGCCTCTCTTGTAGGCTGAGGCCAACATCCTCTTGCATTGTGATCTGTATTTGGTAGGATCTATGATCTGTGGTTAGTTGCTGCTTGTTCCGGACTTTGAAGTGCTTGAGAGGGGCCACGATGTGAGCCGAGGCCAGATACCAGTAATGCCAGGCTTGGGGCCAGCTGGTGGTTGTTACAGTGCAAATTGAGGCTAGCTTCTGCTTGTGTGGTGTTTGTGGTCCTTTGAGTAAGTCTGTAGCACGAAACATGAAAGGCCATTTGTAGAGCTGCTGGAAGAAGCTCAGGCCTGGTGTCCGAGTTGGGTGAGGCAGAGTCTCAAGGAATCACCAACCAGGGCAACTAGTGTTAACTGTTAATGGAGAGCACAAATTCGGCACCTGCCTAAACTAGGCCAGCTGGGTGGAAGGAGAGCTCAACAGAGGAACAATGGCGCCTGCCAGCACTTCCATCTCTGGGGAAAGTTCTTTCGACCCCTTTTCCTCAAGCCTTCACCTTGACGTTAATCATTTTATTCCTCCCCACATGCCCCTGGTGCTTCTCAAGCTACTGTCCCTGTGCTGGACCCAAGTGTTTTTGCGCCCACCCCTTAAGAACAGCGCCTCCCATCTCCTGCAGCCCCTTGTTTCTCTGGAACACAGTCCCCAGTGGTTTTCATAGCTAGATGTGGAGACTCCTCTTCCTGGCAGGGGAGCCTGGTATGGGGCTGTGACCCCTTGCTCCTCTGGAGGAACTTCCGAAGATGAGGTATTACTCCTGATTTTTAATTGCCACCCTGTGGGTGTGGGAACTGCCTATTCCACATCTCCACCCTCCTACCAGTCTTGATGTGGCTTCTTTATATCCTTGGTTATAGGAATTCTGTTCAGCTAGTCTTCCGGTGGTTCTCAGTGATGGCTGTTCTATAATTTGTTGTAATTTTGATGTCGTGGGAGGAGGCAAACTCGAGTTTACTTTGCCACCTTGACTCCATCCTATGTTTCCTATTATCATTTATTCACCCTAGAGTATGAATATAAAATGCCCCCCCCAACACCATCTCCAATAGTGTTCCTGAAGATGATTAAGATTATCCCAAGTTAGATTTAAGATAAATTTGGGGCAGCCGAGTCACAACAGAATAAGCAAGGGCCCACTAATCCTGGTTGCCATTTACTGTGTGCAGTGGGTAAGTCCCTTCATCCTTCTAGGTCTCCATCTCAAGCACAGAGTGCACCGTTGTGTGGATCAAAGAAATGTTACTGTACCTATTCATAACAGTACCTGGGGAAGCGTACTTTTTAAAATAATCAGCCTGTGGCTCATATGAAATGTTCAAAAAAATATTTATTTATAAAAAATGCAATGGGATAAGTTTATGCTGAGAAATGCAGCAATAAATACAGTTGAAGAAAACAGAGCAACTCTACATTGATACATTGGCACAAACAGGAATAACACACGCACCACCCAGACCTACGTGTCCGCAGGCCGATTTTGTACACGCTCCTTTAGAAACACCACTCTGAAAAGGTACTGTCAGCTCAGGTGAGAGAATGAGTACACATATAATCACAAATGCACACAGATGACTTTATTTAAAAATTAGCAAACAGTACTATAGAAACATCGATATGTAAATTTCTAAAATGCTGCATCTTAAATTTAGTTGGCAAACACCCCTTTAGCTATAAGCATGAGTTTAGTCTTCCACATCGAAACCAGACACTAAACTGTAAAACAAAAAAAGCTTCCTATTGTTTGAAAACACCAATTTAAGTAGAAGATTGTAAAAATGCATAGATCTGTACTAAAAGAATTGGCTGTACAGGAGTACTCCCCTTTCACAGTATTCCTTTTTACTTCATATATGAGTTACTGGTTATGCTGTAGGATTCAACTGTTACAGCACTAAAAGGCAACTATTTAGGGAAGAGGCAGAAAAAGGAATGTATGTAAGGCAATATTTCTTTTAGGTACAATAAGCATAATAGTGTTTTAGGAAGACAAGATAAAAATTACTCAAGGCTAGCTTGGTTCTCACTGAATAAAAATAATGGGCTAAATACTGAGCTCCTCTCTGTGAATCTAATAATCAATGCCTTGGTCACCATACTGGTAATCTCCGGGGTAGTCATCTTGGTACTCGCCATGATACTCATCTGGGTATTCTGCCTGATAATCGCTATCACTGATTTCCGACCCATTTGTTCCTGTTCCTTGGCTTCCATTATGAATGACAGGTTCTGTTGGAGCAGCACAGTATTTGGGATCATATACTTGCCGCCCAAGCCCATACACACTCATTCCTTTCTGGGAAGCGACTTTGTTGGTACCCATCTGTAGAGAAATTGTTGAGTTGTCCACTGGTTGCAAGGTTAGCTTCTGATCGTAGATGTCTCTCCTGGTACCTGGCGCTAGCATCCCCGCCTAGAATCAGAGCATAGTATAAAAGTTAAAACAGCAGCTAAAATCTATTCTTGTGAATATTTTCTAAACAGTGAAATTACTTTGAATGTGAACACTGATACAATAACTTTCCTTTGGTTCAGGGGTAAAGCTAGCTTACCAAAATACCCTGATGGCGAATCTCTCTTATGAAAGTAATATTCATTGGCTTTAGAACTAGGTCACCCTGACTTCAAATCCTTGTTCTGCTGTAAAACTGCTTGCTAGGTGCCTCAGGCAACTTACTTTTAGTTTTGAGTTTCTCATAGACAAAATGGAGACACTACTACCTTGGATTTAGAAGATTAGATGTAAAGAATGTAAAAACAAAACATCAAGCTGGCAAACCTGAAAGTAACATTTGAGTGTCTATTATGATGATATACACAAGCTGGGGGACCAATTTCAAAAGGCTCTGAGACACAGAAGAGCTATGTCTTCAGAACAACCACTCCCCTCCTTTTCAGAGTGCAGTAAACTCACACCTCATATTTCTCCATTAATGCCAGGCACATGCTTCTAGATTTAAAGTCCATAAGAAAGCAAACTTGGGTGGCAGCTATGAGAGATACCATGCCACATGAGGCAGGACATGTCCCATAAAGGAAGAACACCACCAAATCTCCTCTTGGGGTCATTAAGCAAAAGCACACTGGTTGGCTGTGAGACCTTTCTGTTCACCGATGGTTCGGAGAACCTCTCGATGAGGTGCCGGTGGCCTGTGAACAAGAAGACACTTCCATCTTGTGTGGCGTTAGAATCCTGCCATTCCCACGGCGCCACACTTCCTCCTGCTGCACTTCCACCCGCACACTTAACAAGCATGCCAGCTACAGCGTTCTGAGTAGAACGCCAGATAATTTTACCGACTAAGTAAGGGCTCCTTTACAAATAAAAGTCAGAAGAACTGGAATGAAAAATTTACTTGGATTTGAAGCAAGACACTGTAATAAACATCGTTTGCGTCTGGTTAGATGGACAGGCCAGCTGTTCTAACTGCCAACAAGAGCCATGAGCGATGCCATACTTGTGTTGCTATAGAAAAGGTCCTTTCATTCTTTTGCCTTCTCAGCAAAACCTCTTTTCTTGAAGGAATATACTCTAAATATACCATGCAAAAATACCTACTTTGAATTTATTAGTAATAATAAGGGCTCATCGAAAGAGCCCTTTTGTACATTTTGCTACGAGTATAAAAAGGACTGCTTACCTGGCTGGCTCCTTTGTTGGTGCCCATCTGCAGACTAATCGTGGTCTGGTCAAAAGGTTTGTCAGTTTGCATTTTGGGATCATAAAGATGCCTCCTGGTCCCATAGGCTGTCATACCTGCCTGGCTGGCACATTTGTTGGTTCCCATCTTTTAAGTTAAAAAATAAAATTAGCACTAATTACCAGAAGTTAACAACATATACAACATAGAGAAAACTTTCTGTTCTACTAAAAAGATGGAAGGGGCAAAATTAAGTCTTTTCCTGTGCCAAGACTGTGGACAACTAGATACAAAGGATCCCTCATGCTTTTTCCCAAAGTTCAAGGTGAACCTTTAAAAAGAATTTCAAACAATTCACTGGATATTAAAACCTCATTACATGATTAACTATATAAAAATATGCACACAAGGAATGGACAGATCACAAGAAGTTATTACATTGGCCGAATTATGAATAAATGTCTTCTGCTATTCTTCCCCCTTAACTCTCTGTAGCACAGACAACCAAATTAAGGGGTACCTGCTTCAGCCATTTAAAGGGACAGAAGCAACCTTTGGCTAGGCAATATGCTTTTCTGCTCCAGGTATGTGTTGCATAAAATATGGCAGCAAATGCCAGGTGCCTTCTTTGGCAACTTAATAGGGGTTCTTTAAGCTTCATCAAAATCACCCTCATTTTCATGGGAAAAAAACCACGTTTTATTCCTCCAACTCTCATGTCACTGTGCAGAGTCAGAGGCAGAATGAGGGACATGACCTCAACCAAGCTCAGAGGACCAATCATTAACTTCCCGCCCCATTGGGGATAATACAGCTCCAGGACCAACCACTCAGTATGCCTTATTCTACTAGCTGGGGACATTTCTACTGTTGGTTTTTTCCTTAAAAAAATTAAAGGAAAAATTTTGTACTAAAAGTGAAACCTGTTCATTGGAGAAGGTTCAGAAAACACAGAAAAGCAAAAAGCGGGGGAATCACTGTAGTCCTACCAGCCAGATATTTGCTGTATTTGTGTGTATCCTCCTCATTTTGCCTTATGTGTCTGTGTATATATCTATAAATACACATTTACATAAAAAATATGTGCATCTTTTAAATAAAGTTGTGAGAACACTAACCATAGTATTTTATTACCTGATTTGTTTTCCTTAATATTGGAATTCTTGCGTATCATTTATACATTACTAGTTCTTCTTACAGAGTTATAATTTAACCAACTGAGTGCTATTTGGAAATTCGGGTTTCTTACCACTGATACAACTTTGCGTTGTATGAAAATAAATCCACCTCACATTGACTCAGTCAAGAGGGGCACTATATTAAGCAGGTGTCAGAAAGTAAAGCCCATAGCATATTGGACATTTAGCCATGGTGTTTTTGTGACACTCTCCAGGGCAACAACGTGAACAGAAAAACAAATATGTGAACTAAGCATTTCCGGGAAATTAAATGGACAAATTCTAATAGCGCTTGTACAGTGCTTTCCTAATAAATGACTTTGGCACTGTGGATTTGTAAAATTGCCTCGTTGAGTCAATAATGTTTAGGATTTTCTTAAAAAATAAGTCAATGTAAGTAGCAGGTAAAATCATTTCCTGGAGAAACAACTGTCAATTGAGATGGTATGCCCAGTTTCTCCTAAAACAATCATCATGTC
The DNA here is from genome assembly GCF_014176215.1 of Rousettus aegyptiacus. Taxonomy (NCBI): domain Eukaryota; kingdom Metazoa; phylum Chordata; class Mammalia; order Chiroptera; family Pteropodidae; genus Rousettus; species Rousettus aegyptiacus. The sequence goes on along the minus strand of NW_023416292.1, from coordinate 43,728,759 downwards.
ATGGGCTCTACAAGGGCACAAATTATATAAACCGCACATTCATCCCAAGACCTACGTTCTTTACTTATGAGAGATACTTTACATGGTGAGGACTGATACAGAATAATTGATTACGTAATGCCACACTACTTACCTGCAAACCAATTACACTTTGGCCAGCTTTTAATTTTCCTTCATCAAAACGTCTTGTTTGTTTTTCTGCATACTTAACTCCAATGTCAATGGTTGTATGGAAGCCTTTTGTTTTAGCCTAGACAGAAATATGCACACTTACTGAAAATAAACACAAATGAAAATTCTGCCAGAAGAGTTTTATGGAAGGAACAACAAAGAAATGATACGGTCCATGGATGAAGACTTCATGAAGTACCACCCAAACTAGGGGTAAAAAACCTATTTAAGGCCATTCAGTAATACACCGTACCTCTAAAATGTGAGTGTTCTAATTAAGCTATCTTACATGAAGGAGCTGATGTCAGCCGCCTTTCCACAAAGCTAATAATTATGAAAGGGACGGGGGCTCCTCCCTGCCTAGCCTGTACTCCCATGGGAGAGCAAAGACGCAATTCATCATCAACATGGTGGGAATTTTTAATAAGCCATTTTATTAAAGGCATATACGTACCAGACCTGCTAGAGCCACCAGCGTAGTCTGAACCTGCGTCATGTTTCCATTCTCAAAAAGATCATTTGCTTCAAATATGTCATGTGGCTTCATACCATAAGCCTGAATAGCTTTAATAAAGTTGCCAATATTCTCCAACTATAAAGAAAAAGAGTATATAACTTTTGGAGCTAAACAGTAACATTCATATTATCTAAGAATTCTAAGTCCTCATGGCTAGATATAAGACTCCAGGCAGAAAGCTACCTGCCAAGAATTCTAGCCCATATATACTAGGCATAGCTCTCTCTGAAAAAAAGAAAGGAATAAAATGTATTTCAGAATGGGTCACATAATGGTCTTTTTAATATTTTTAAGCATTAAAGTTTTTTAATTTCCTCAAAGGCAAGATCTTCCTTATATGCTCTTAAGAATTCTGTGTCAGAGGTATCCAGGGCTAAAATTTTCTTTATCAAAGGCACATAATACATCAATAATTTATTGTTTTAATTTAAAACTAAATTTGTGGTTACTAAGTGGTTATTCTCTTATATCTCAAAATACAAAGTAAGACTAAATTGTCCAATTTTACTTAATCATACGCTTTCATGAACTAAGACTATGCTTAATACAGTGTTCTATAGTTAGCTATTAATTACGTTAAATTCCTTGCTTTTCCCTCTTTTATCCTTATGGTCTGGATTGTATTTCTCTGTGTAAGCTATCAAATTCTCTTTTGAGATTAGATAGGCTAAATGTAAAATTCTAGGTTAAACATCAATAGAACTAATTCTAAGTCATTATGAAAATATTAAAAGTAACATGATAAAAAAATTGCCATGTGCACAAATTTCTGCTAAAATGTCTATTTTAAAACAACAATCAAGTTTTCACTACATAAAGAGCAACCAACTAGAACAGGAGGTTGCTGGTTTGCCTGTAGGTTACCTGTGGCCAGTTTAACGAGGACTCGTTGACCTTCTTCACGGAGCCTGGCTGAAGCTTGTTTATGAGTCTGAAAAGAAAAATGTGACACCTTACTTATTGGTCACACAAAAACAAGGACTAGAATGTAGAGTTGGTTCCTTTAACATTAGTAGAGGAAGCATTAAAAACATTTGCAGAATATCAAGGTTTGACACCCTGGACTAGGAAGGAGGTCAAGGCAGAGGCCTAGAGAAAGGACTAGAACAGAAATGGCCAAATCAGGGCCAAAACTCACTCGCAGAGGATTATGCCATCTTTTAAGCCCAGCTGAAAGTTGGTGCCGATGCTCATGCCTGTCACTTCCTCTATCCAATTGCGAAGATCTTCTTCTGCCTGATGATCATACTTGGAAGCAATCTGAAACACAAGTTAAGTAACTTTGAGAATTTTCACGAAATCATTAGAAACTCCTGGCTTATAATTTGCTCTGCCTTAATCATCTATTGAGATCACAGCTGTCACATGCAGTAAATTACACTCACTGGCATTCACTGATGAACCTAACCCACGATTAAAGCTTCAGTAACTAATTAAAATGTTCTTGGTTAAGTTGGTAGTATATAAAATTTGAATAGCATAGGAGAGAATCTGAGACTGAGGAGAAAATATGAATCAAGATAACACAGATTACTACTCCTGACACATAGGAAGTGACAAGAGTTAATAATATATTACAATATAGTACCAGCCACATTAAACTTTCAATATTAAGTCATTAATTACCACATTCCAAAAAAAGAGGTTGGTAAGATTCTGACACAGACAACTATTTTATATAGTATCGCAACTGGGCAACAGTTTTGTTGCCTGGAAAATTCTGGTGTTTCTACACTTTCTAATGAGCCAGACACACACACACACACTCTCCCCACTCACTATTAATTATTGTACAACTCTGTTTATGTAGCCTACATCCTATTAGACTCCTCACAGGAGTCACTTCCAGGCTCTTAGTACCTAGCACTCTATCTGATACCCAAACACTTAATAAAACTAAAAGAATATTTGTTAATTCTTACAGAATCTACAATGAAGGCAACTTACCAACACAGATGCTATACTATTATACATACTAAAACTACCACAGGTTTTGAAAGATCCCTCCAAAATAAGACCATACACTTCAGTTAAAAAAAAAAAAAAGACAAAATTCATGCAAAATATTGTTAAAAACCACATGTTCAAGTCCTTAAGCTAGTCCTAGGGTCCTTAAAGAGGCTCGTCCATCAGAGTCATTAAGAACACAGCTGGAAGGAAAGATCGTGTGTCATTTTCCTTTCTTTAGCACAGGTGAAAATGTCAGCGTTGGGTAGATAGTGGAGATCACCATGCGTGTAGGAGTTAAATAGCGCTCTCGGAAACGGAAATGAACGTGCGAAGGCTTGCTTCCACAAAACGCAATTTGGCTTAATTGCTGAAAGAAATTAAATGGGATGCTGACACTTTCGTCATGGAGAGATCCTTCAGGTTCTAGTCTACCCGAGTCGGCCCTCTCCCCCTCCTCCGCCACCCAGGGGGGAACGATTCCACTTATTACTGTATCATTTAGGGAGACGGCAGTCCTTGATCCTTAGCATTTTCTTCCCACATTAGAGAAATGGCTCTACCTCTGTGACAGAATAATGAATAATTTATTTAGGTTGTAGATTTATTTAACCAAGATTACAAATGGAAAGTCAATGAGTTTATATTGTTAACTAACACAGCGCAATGTTCCTGGATCAAATTTTGGCCTGGAGGTTAGCATATAAAAGATAGTTTAGGTACAACGTAAAGCCAGTACCTAATGTATGATGATTTTCTGACCCCCAGTATTTCCATTCCCTAAAAACCACACATCTATTCTGGCTTCCTACCAGTCTGGGTTCTATGGGCATCTGCACGTGGGAACGGGGAGGGAGGTGCTGGTGCTGGAAGGTTCTGCCACAGGGACATACCGGCCTCTGTAAGTAGGAGGGGGCCATTAACTCCTATTATACCTCTCATAAATATTCTTAGATAATGCGTCTGCCAACATATCTATTCACATATGGCACCTTTAAAAAATGGAATAAGTTGTTGGATAAGAATTAACACCTGACTATATTTTCATACTGGAGTCTTGCTTGTTATAGGTGGCTAGAAAAAAATTCTGTATAAATTTGCAGGGGTTAAGGGTGACCAGAGAAAAACAGGCAACGAAAAAAAGGAGAAACTAGTACTCCGTCAGCATGAGCTACGGAAAACAACCTCCAAGTTGAATTTTCTTCTAAAGTGAAAGCACTTTCAACTACAAGATGCAGCTCAACAAATCTAAAGACAAAATTGATATGCGAGGGTGTGTGTGTGCCTTGGCTCTGAGCCTGGCTCTACCCATCTTGTTATGGGCCATTGATTATTTCATCTAACTTCTGATCCATTTCCTGTCTATACAACAGGAAAGCTGAATTCAATGACTGCACTGTCTAAACAATTTAATCAGCAAAAATTATCATGAAATTCTTTCTCTTCACTTTTTCCAATGTAGAGATGAAAGTTATATTGGAGGGCTTTTAGGTGTTTTGTAAGGTGGTGGTGGTAATTAACCAAATGAGGCCTACTAATAAACCAAAGAAATATAAAAGCATATTTAAGTTTCCTTTGTTCAAAATTTATCTGAAAGATCCAACACCATGTCCCAAAGTGATTACAAATCTAACTAACTTGAAATATCCCAGTAGGAACTCCAGAGAGGATATTTCATTTTCTCTTTTGACTGTTCTCATCAAGGGAGTGATGAGAGAAAAATCAAGGCCTGAAGTCAGATGCACCTGAGTTCAAACCTGAACCTGATTAGTTAAAGGGTAGGGCTCTGGACAGCTGACTCTGTCTCTGAGACTTAATGTAGTAGCACATGCACCAAAAAAATGTATGAGCACATACATGCAAGGCTCGAGGCCCTAGGTGGTAAACGAAAAATGAAAACTAGGTATGCACCCACATTATGGGTCTGTTGGTTTTGACTTAGGGTTTTCCTACCCAAATATTGCTAATGTTTTTTTTAATAAGTGAGCTTTCTGCAAGTTAAGCCAGCTAACTAGAATTCAAGATTTAGAAATATGTACTTGTTAAAAAAAAAAAAGTTTAAAATAAAAAAAAAATTCTAATATTTAGAGAACAAGTCATTTTCAAATTGTCTTAGCTCCTGGCCTGTAGCATTCTATTCCACATGATGCAGAAATCTTAAGTGTTTCCTTTAGAACAGGCTTCCCCAACCCCTGGTCCATGGACAGGTACCGGTGTTCGGCCTATTAGGAACCAGGCTATAGCACAGGAGGTGAGTGTCTAGTGAGCGAGCACTAGCATCACCACCTCAGCTCTAAGATCATCAGGTGTTCGATTCTCATAGGAGCACCGGTCCCTTGTGCCAAAAAGGTTGGGGACCGCTGTTCTAGAAGTATATCAGAACATAATCAAGCAAATACGATTACATTCTCTAACTACAGGGGTTGTTTTTGCGCTGTTTGATATATACCTTTTAAAATCGAGAGACTGGGAGTAATTAAACATAAAAAGTAAGCGTTGGCAAGTAAAGTTTATTCAGTTTTCATCTAAAAACCTTTGATTTCTGAACATCAAGCAGAAAATGATGGCATTATCTTCCTTGCAACAAGAAAGTTAGCTTAATTTTCTCATTAATACCTCATGGAAATTTTACTCTAATTTGTTTAAAAAATTACTTTCCAAGTTGTTTCTAAACATCATTTTCTTTCCTCCTCTTCAAGATTTATTTGACCTTCCCATGACTTTGAGTTTGACTGTTTTTTTCCAGCCCACAGCTGCTGCCTCGTTCCTCGCATACTGAAGCCTCCTTTCCCACCCGGACTCCTCCTTGCAGGGGCTCCCACGCTGCTCACGGCAAGGCACACCTGAAAACAATTCTACACAGGGAACACCTCCTGGAGGCTTCTCACCACAGCCCACCAGCATGCCCCTTGCCAAATGCAATCAAAAGGCAAAGAATACTGCCACTTGCGACAACAGGGATGGATCTTGAGTATCATGCTAAGTGTAACGAGACAGACGGAACAGGACAGGAACCATGTGATTCCATTCATATGTGGATATAAAACAGAAAGCAAAACAAACTCATAGACACACAAAACAGCACGGTGGTTACCAGAGGGGAAGGAAGGGTGGGGGGAGGATGCAGAGGGTAAAGGGGTCAAATATGTGGTGACTAGATTTTGGGTGGTGAGCACACAATGAGATATACAGACGATATATTACAGAACTGAACACCTGAAGCTTAATGATCTTGTTAACCAATGTTACCCCCTAAAATTTAATTATTTAAAAAGAGGCAAAGAAAATAAAGACCAAGAAAAAGGCCTCTAGGGCATCTGATACTGTCGATCATCCTTTCTTCGATGTCCACTATCGGGCTCCCACCCCCGGCATCCGCAGCGGCTGCTATGGCTCCGGCCTACCCGCCTTGGGCTCAGGCCCGGGTGGCTTCGGCCTTTTGCTCTTCCCACGGCTCCTTCCTCGGAACGGCTCAGAGCACCAGTCTGGAGTCACCCTAGGTGAGATAAAAGCCTGCCGGTTGTTAAGACAGAGCCAAGCCCTTCCTGGCACTGAGCTCTGAGAAGAATCCCTCGCAATCCCTATGAGCATAAAGAGCAAGGAGGGAAACTGCGCTTCCCAAACCATCTCCACGACTGACCCAAAGTGCGGCCCCTGCACAGGCCTTCTCGGTGTGAGCATCCAGCCAAAGTGCAATTCGGTGAAAACACGGGGCGCACCTGGCCTGAAGCAGGATGCTAACATATATGCCCAAGAACTGTCTGATGGGCTCACTTAAACCCAGTGATATTCGAGAATCTACTAAAGAATGTCTTTCCCACATATTCCTTCTTACAATATGTTCCCATAACAATACTTGTTAAAACCTGCAAGCATACAATTCCAGGTCACTGTCTCTGGTGGTTACAACAGTATCCCCCAAATTTCAGTCATGCCTGAACTCCCAACTCTCACTAGGCACCCTATTTCGACCACCAGGACATTCCAGCATCACCCTAAACTTTCTATGTAAAACCACATTCAACATCGGCTTCCCTCTCCCAAGTGTTCCTGTGCCCTCGATTCTTCTTTCAACTGCTTTCTCCATCACTCCGTCTGTCCTTCATTCAAATGACTACCCTGTATCATGCATGGTTCACAGGCAAAGTCTCTGCCCTACAAACTTACATTCCAGTGGGTAGACAAAGGTTAAATAAGATGTGTTAAGACATCTGCCAAAAAAGGAATAAAGTAGGGGATTGAAAATGAAGGGAAAATGGGAAGATGAGGACTCGAAATTGAAAACAAATTTCTACCTGAAATGTCAATATGCCCCTTCCCTTTCTTTACCACTTACCATTTTGATACCCTGTGCAGACAGGAAACAGGCTTTAACATTTTTCACCTACTAAACCCCTCCCCCAGTAGAGCCTTCAAATGTGTCAATAACTTTGCAAAGGTTTAAGTTTTCATGTTGCGAATACAACGGACTAAAGATCACATGCCTTGACGTCAAACTTCAAAAACTTCTGAAATCAGTGTTCCCAATTCCAGTGTGACCTAAGTAAGCACCTTAACCCTGGCTGACCCCATTTCTCACAGGCAGCCTCCTCCCTTCCAGAATCACTGTGAGATGAAACGCATGCCACAGGCAAAGGGGCAGGTCTCAGTGCCTGGCATGTGGCAGAACTAACACACTCCCTGTGTCTCGGTTGAGCACCGAGCGAAGCGTTCTATTCCCTGAACCCCACTGCAAACTGTTGAGTTTGTCTGCGATTTAAAAAGAAAGTCCCAGAGCGACAGGCTCGCTTGGCTCCAGGCCAACACCGCTGTCCCTTCCCATCTCCACCATCCGCATGCTGGTTCCTACCTCTCTACGTCTCTGCTCTTCTCTCTACTAAGACTGTTTCTGCATCCCAAATTCTCATTCTTTTTCACACTATTGCTGATAAAAAAAAAAAAAGACAGAGAAACTTTTTTTAAAAAGCAGGTTTGTATCTTATGGTGGCGAAGGCAGTGGGAATTCTAGAGGAAATCACTTTTTATTTGGGACAATGATGTCAAGGTAGTCGCATGCCTTCCTCAAGATCACTACAGAATCTGAGGCTCACTCTATGGTATGAACTTGCTAAAGATTTGATGGGTAATGCCTACTGAGGGGAAGCAGACTTTCCTACCCCAAAATATGTTTTTTGGGATACTGATTATTTTAAGCTGGCTATTTTCAAGAAACAAAAGACTCAGGAAAGACCTTTGACCTTCTCCTAACTGCCTAAAATAACTGATAGAGGACCTGCTCCAGGAAGGGAGTTATCATAGATAACTACAGTTTAATATAAACTAGGTGTGACAGACAAGAAGGAACCTAGCAAGGCCCCTTTTGATCAAAGTGTTCTCTGTGTCCTATTATTACAGATGGCCCAGCAAACATTGATCTACCATTTGCTTTAACATCTCCATGTGAAGTGCCTTCTGCCTTTCGATGTCCCAAAGCACAGCCCCTGCCCCCCTTTTCCTTAGCTCAAGATGACATATAAGCCTCTACTGCCCAATGGGACTCATCTTCTTATGGAACCCCTGCATTTATGTACATAATAAATTCTGGACATTTTCTGTTAATCTGTCTCATGTTAATCTGATTTTTAGCCCAGCCAGAACTAAAAAAGTAGGAGGAAAAGTTATTTTTTTGACCCCCAACACTACATTTAAAAACTATGGCAAAGCACTCCCGCCTCTGGTGAGCAGGAGTGCTGTCTAAGAGCACGTGACAGCTGGGCCTTCAGATCGAGGTACCAGCACGCGGCACCAGCACAATTCTTCCCCTTCAATTACATACAAACGAATACAAAGACATTACATGATTCGATGTATGAACACTGTGAAACTGACAAGAAATTAAAGCTTTGAAAATAACTTAAGAGTTGGTCTAGTGCCTAAAGCAAACAGTACAACTAACAAATAACGAGAAAAATGTGGAACCAATAGAATGTCAATTTTGTCTTCTCTCTCTAGAAAATGACCTTCAGATAACAAAGTTTAGAACATACATAGTTAAAAGTGGATTTTGAAAGTTCAAATTTAAACAAGGACGGAGTGTGGACAGAGGCTGGACTCCCAGCGGAATCTAGACTCAGGAATAATGATTAACTAAGATGTGATGTTTAACAGCTCACTGTGTGAGAAAAAAAACCCTTGGCAAACGGCAGTTAACAGGAACCTAGAGGGAGTGCAGGCACTTGGGTGGGCAGGGCCGTCATCGCAGGGCCTGCGGAGCTGCACCAAGCCTGTCGAAGAACACCTGCTGTGTCCTCTTGGGTGGGACAGGCTTTATTAGTCTTTGTACCCTTACAGCTCATACCTGACACACAGTGAGTACTCAATAAATGACTTTTCATCCACCGATAGTATTACTAGATTATGAAACCCGCCAAGTTTAAAGATCTCCCTTGTTAGGGAAAGGCATCTGCAATTGAATGCTGCTGGTTTTCATAAGTGTCACATCTCTTTGATCTACCAATCTAGTAATCTTAGAGGGATCACTAGGGACATATTTGTTTTACTCTCTGATAAAAGTCCCTTATGTCCACAGCACTCCTTAGGTCCCGCTGAGTAATCCTAGAAGTGGGGCCTGGTCAGCAGGAACAACACACCCACTGTGCTGCCAGTCGGTCGAGGCAGCAGGAGCCCCGGCGTGTGCACCTGAAGGCTTACATTTAGATCTCTTCTGTTTGGGTAACATACGATTTGGAAACTATTTGGCATACTTATTAAACTTATAGGAAGTAATACTGGCATAGTTAGAAAGAAGTGAAATTTGGATTCAGAAAGATTCTAGCTTAATAAACAAACTATTTAAGACATATGCAAAATCCTGTCCCAAAGTTCTAGACATAAGTCGTAATGCTTCCTTACATATGGAGCCTGAAAGAGCTAATACTACCTTAGTCTGCACAGGCATGCAATTCTTTATAACACGCTATTGGACACGAGGCAATTACCACTACCTGTACTAGAAACAGAGAACATCAACTTGCCAAAGCAAGGCTTAAAATCCCCCCTTATGGAGGTGCCTTGTCTACCTGACCAGGTGATTTATGTTGTCAAAACGGAATGAGTTATGTGCTTTGTAGTAAAACACAGGAACCACTTAATAACCCGATTGTACCCTGGTATGTGACACCACACACACCTCTGGCATTACCGTGATCAATTCTGGGAGCCAGACTTTAAAAGACGGCACTGACACACTGACATCAGTTTTTAAAAAGAGCAAACTGGATGGGGAAAAGGTTAGAAAAACCAGACACGGCCCACTGAGAGAGACCGGGTTAGCCAGTAGTGGCTACCTGCCACCGAGAAGGGTCTTTGGGGGCAGGAGAAACATCAACTGTTTCGATGACAGCATATGATGAGGGAGCTGATTTATCTGAATGCCAAAGAGCAAACCCAGGATTCGTAGAAATTCTCAGGAGATGATGGGCGAGAGGCAGGAACGGAAAGCCAGCATGTGAGTGCCCATGGCTGAACAGCATGCTCTCACGTCGGAAGGGGGCTGCTGGGTCTTGAATTTTATGACACTGTAGAGATCTTGCTGAAAAGGGATCGTAACTGAAGCCCCAGCTAAAATGAATGAAGACAGAGCTCTCACTTCTAGAATACTGAAGGGTCTGTACCTCACTCATCACAGTATTTGTGGGTATCCTGAGTTTCTGGTGCTCTCCAGATGTTCAAGCATCTGCACCCCCTTGCCCTCCCTTTCATGCCCTCCCCGCCCCAGTTGCGCGGCAGCAGGACCCTTACCAGCTCTTGAGCAAGTTCGCTTCACAGGACAAGTCTTGGAGTCTGTTATGACCCGAGGCATGAAATCCACCACTGCTGTCTCAAGTAGAAATTGGTTTTCAACTCTACCAACCCTCACAACCCACCCCCCCCTCCCACCCCCGCCCCACACTGACCGACCTAGCGCTAGCTGCCTACTGCGGACTGAGCCAGGACACCCACTGCTCCGATTCTGGGACAAGGGTGGTGAGGAAGCCAAGGAGACACAAATCCCAGCACTTCAGTTGGCTCCAAGGGACCCAGATCTGGATCCACATCCTGAATGCTTTTCTGCTTGCGACAGTGGAGCCTGCCATTTCAGAGGTGGCCTCACACAACTAGTAAAGCGTAGAGCTGAAAATTCTAATCTTAAACGTAGAATAGAGGCTGGTGGGAGATGTCACCTATAAGCCAGGTCCTACACAAATGCCGCCAAATACACAATATATGCAAACTAGAGCCTACAGTTCTTATACATCAAGACAAGGAAGAAAATAGTTACAGGTCTACAGATGCGCTTTTTTAAAAAAGCTGAACACGCTTCCGTTTTCCTGTCTTAAAGCCCAACAGGAGCCTGGAAGGGGTAACACGCACCCCTTGGACAGTGAATATTGACTCCATGTTTAAGTGACTGTAATGTAACCTGAGCACAGAAAAAGAGGGAGAAAGCACCGCATCCTCCAGCAGAGTGCTGCGCCCCAGCACAAAGAGCAAAAAAACCCAACCTGGCATCCCGTCCAGATCAAGGGCCATGGGGATGAGGAGGAAGCAGCATCCAAGGCTGCAGAGAGAAGCAGCTGGGTCAACAGTGGGTTCCACACACAGGCCTTGGCCTGGACCATCAGACCCAGCGGCTCTGGAGAAAGAGAGACACAACAATAGCAATGGAAAAGAGATGTCTTATCCATCAGGTTCTATCCACCAGCCTTCTTCCTTTCTCCTTTCCAGCTTTGCTCTGGGAACCCTCGTCCTTCTGCTGCTTTGCACCCCCCACCAGGCGTATAGATCCCTTCCCTTTATTTGCTCCATTGATGGGTGCAGACCACCACCAGCTTGTCTGAAACAAGAGCATCTCTGATTGAACCGGTGGCCAACCTCACTGTCTTGTCTCTTTTAGATCTCATGACAAACTTCATATCCTCACTTAGTGGTCCTTCCTAACTCCCCTCCCCAGAAATTTGCTCTACTTAATTAAGATGATCACCGAGAGGTCACCAGTGACCTGCTGGTGGCCAAATGCGGTGGCACTCTCCGCAGCGCTCTCGGAGGCCCCTCCAGTCTCTTCCTCTGGCTTCCTGTTCAATGATACCAGCCCGCAGCTTTCCTCTCTCATCTGCCTTCTCCTTTTCCCTCAAAAGACACCAATCCTCCTGAGTTCTGGCCTCAAATTAAAATGTTTAGGAGCATGTGCTCTAGAAACGGAATGCTCGATCCGGAATCCCATCTCTACCATACCTCAGTTTCCTCCCCGGTAAATCAGAGATTAACATCACTTACTGTTGGGAAAAATCAAAGACTTAATATACATAAATTTTAAGAACTCAAAAATATCAACATTTGTCCTACTATTTATGTTTTACTAGCCACTTTTGTCCAGATGCTAAGAAGATTTTCTCCTTCAAATTCGATATCATAAAAAGCAACCACTTGACACTCATTGACAACCATTTGATAAGGGATCGTTCTGATGCTGCCTAAGCTTTCTATTTTAAAAATGATTTATGTTACCAAATACTTGCAGAAGAGATGCCCTTAGCCTCGTCTCACTGGCAACTCCCGCTTGAGTCTGGTGGGCGTGATCAGTGGAGTAGGGGTCACAGATGTCAGTGACTCGAGACTCAATAGTAAAGAACTAAAGCAAATGACTTAAATTCTGACAAGGCTGCTCTGATGCAGTTTTGTTTTAATGTCAAGGGAAGATCTTCCCTTCCTTACCATTGGTGGGAAGCATAAACCGACTTTTTTAAAGAGACATTTTATCTGGTAATACCTATTAACACAAGTAAATGTTAGGTCAAAAGTTATACACTTTTCCACACAAATACTTTTAAATACCCACCGGTGGGAAAGTAATGAATAACGGAAATCATACAGACTATAATTCAGTTCCCAAAATGGCTGAACAATATTCAAAGCTGTCTAAGTGGCTGGAACAGAAGTTCTAGGATACTTTGGCTTCTTTACTTCTACATCTTGGTGTCTGCATTCTCCACAATGAACATCATAGGCAAGGAGATGGCACCCCAAGGCAGATGCACACTTTTCATGCAGAGATAAGTTGTCCAGAGGGTTCGGCAGGGCTCTGGACCAGGTCTGGGTCCACGGCCTGTCTTCCCCACCACCGGATGTCCTCCCACCCCACCCTAACCCAGCTGAGACAGAGGAACTCTCTGTACGTACCACACAGTCTATGCCACAGACGGAGACACAGACAACTATGCTTGGAACCATGAGTTAGCTCCAACTGGGAGTGGAAGGAGGCTTAAGAACAGAGCAGAGCAGTGGCTCAGACTCTGGCTTAACTGAAGTCCTTCCGACGCACAGGGCAGCGAGACTGCATCCAGAAGCAGCCACGGCCGTCAGAGTGCTGCTGAGCAGCGTGAATAAGCCGTGGAGCTGGAGAGAGCACAGGCTCGAACCTGCTCTCGGGAAACGGCAGCCTCAAAGGGCGCTGCCGGCACGGTTCACGAGTTCATCGTAAGAGATTTGGCAGAGATATCTCAGACTGAAACACGTTAATTCTTCCATGGGCCCCTATAAAAAGCAGCCTCCTACCACGTGCATGTTTTAGAAGGTGGTCTAAAGTGGACTTCAGGAAAGGGTGTCAACAGCAGAGCTGTCGCTTCAGGAGAAAAAGAACGTTTCAAAATCAAGCAGAGAGAGGAAGAAAAAGAAATGAAAGCCTAGCTGGCTAAGCACATGCCTGTGTGTGTGGCCCGGGCGGGGCGGGTGGGGCTATGACGCAACCTCAGGTCTTTGAAGAAAGGTAAGGAAAAAGCCGGAGACAAAGGCACGTCAGTCTTCAGAGGCTGGGCCCATTCCGGGACGGATCTGGCCACCGGTGGACTCTGAAGAGCAGCCCTGTGGTCTCAGCTCAGCTGCTAAGGAAAGACCAAGAGCCTGACAAACTCACAGTTGGAAGTTTAATATAAGTATAATCTCTATACTCTATTAGAAGTATGATTGCTGTTGCTATTTTTGCTTTAAAAGTAGAATCACATGTTTGAATTACAAGAGACGCCACATGGTATTGATTATTTCCTCTATTTCCTTCCACGTGAAACAAAAGGAGGGAGGGCAAACTGCAATAAAAAGGCACACACTCTATCCATCTGTGGAGCCTTGTGCAGCACTAAGCAGGCTGAGAGGCCTGCAGTAATGAAGAAAGATCAGCCTGCAAACATTTGAGAAGGGGAGGAGAAGAAACAACAATGACATCATAGCCAGCCTTGTCTAGCCACTCGGCAGCTAGGAGCCCCTGGAAAATTTGTTTGGGGAAGAAAGCAAAACAGCCATCAATGCTTAAGGCTCTGACTTACCCAGGAGAGTCCTGCCAAGCCCAAGGGGCCTCCTCTTTTGTCCACACTCACATCCCCCGTGCCCTGGCCTTCCCATTGCTGATGCGCCCGCCCAACAGTCCCCTCATTCCCCGAAGCTTCCATGTCATGAGGAAGATGTTGAAGAAGTTCCCTTCCTACCGCAGCATGGGGGAAAGCTAGGAATTAGTCTTATCTACTCATGGACTTGGTTCTCAAAGGTCTAGATGGAGCCTCTGGTGATAAGTGAGATTTGAGTACTAGAGAAATACGGACCCTCTCTGAAATCAAGAAATGAAAGATGTATTGTGTTTAATGGAAATCTATCTGTAAGGAAGAAAGGCCAGATAATACCATGCCTAGAAATAACGGCCTCTAACTCTACACAGAAGTCCCTGGTCGGAGGGTTAGAGACCTCGGAATTTCAGTGAGAGAAGGCATCACAGGCTGCCTAGGAGGAGTCCTGGACAGGGACTCTGCCAAGGGCAGATCACAGTCCTGACGGAAGCAAAACAGAGCAAGAGCTTGGGCATCGCTGTCTGCCCGAAGCCACATTCAGATACAATCAGTTCCATACACGAATGTCCAACTCCTGGAAATACACTCAACATCTAGAAGCTAAAGGAAGCTCAGGAGAACACGGAACCTAACCAGCAGCAAACCAGCCAGCAAAATGGAACAAGTGTTAACATTTACATAACATGTACTCTTAGTTCCAGGCCTTATTCTAAACACTTCACATGGGCTGTCCATCTTACTTACTTCTCCCAACAACCCTATGAAGGTAGGGACTACCAAAGCCTCACTTTACAGTTGAGACACACACAGTTCACTTGCCAAAAGTCAGAGTGAGAACCAGAACGAAGATCCTAACCCAGACGGAGTCCATGGTCCACATTTTAGCCACTTGGCCCCACTTTCTCCCTGGCAAGAACCTGGAGAAGACTCACTAAACATCTTCAAGTCCACAAGGATTCCCATGGTCATATGTTTTTATAATCTTTGCAAGATATTTTTCTACGTCTTTGGAATGATGATCCACAAATTGTGTAAACTTCAGGTGCCACAAAAAAACCTTGATCTACCCCCGGGCTCAAGAAATCCTTAATGAAAACCTGAGCACAGGTATCTGAGTAATAGTGAAGAGCCCATGATAGCTATAAGCTCAGTTACGGAGAACCAGAGCATGTAGTACATATGCTGTAGAAGCTTAATGCCTACAATTAAAGGACACTTGCCAAGAAATTCTAAGGACAAGCTCCCTTCCACCACCTAGTCATACTGAGAAGGGAGATAAAGCATGTCCTCACTCTCCTGGATATAACGGTGACTGGCTTAAAAACCAAAACCATCCAATTGTGTATGTGTTTTTTTTACATCACAGATGATATTAATTGTGCTTCATGATACGCTGTTAATTGAAAACACTCACTAACCCTCATGATCTCAACTTGGAAGGGAAGAAGGCATAGGGAAAAAAAAGATATATGTCTGGTTTGATGATAGTCCTATTGAGGTCTTCATTGTCAAAGCTTATTTCTGAAGTCTAAATGAATGAATAGAGGCAAATGACACAATTTCCACAAAGCTGTAGGTCACAGGATAGTGAGCTTGATAGTAATGCTCATTAATACTCCAGAGTAGATAAATCTGAGCATTTTAAAGAGGCAGCATGGTACCTCTTACGTCAGCAAAGTGTTTTTTCTTTATCCATTTTGGTCAAGAGGGGACCTCTATCACACTTGCACTACAGAATTCCTTTACACAGACTACTCAAACAGGGTTAATTTCTAGTTTCTAAAGATAGTAAAACCTATTCCTTATGGATCAACTCATTAAATCCACACGCATTTATTGAGCATCTACTATGTGTCAGGTTCTAGTCTAAAAGATCTTATGCATCTCATCAGTGAATTTCTACTGGAAAAAAACAATAAAGAAAAAGTTTTGAACTGTAAAGTGAAAAAAAGTTAAACATAAACCCATCTATACATTTTTACTATGATTCTGGTGTTCTTGCATTAAAACAAGGCAGACCACCTTAGGATACGATTTACAGTGGGAGTCCACAGTCATCCTGGGGTTACTCTGATCAGGGGCAGCCTTGGAACAAATGCTTGTCCAGGCAGGCCAGCAGGGCCTTATGAGATACTGGGTCTAACTGAATTATTACTATAGGATCTTTTAACTTACTCTTCTCAATGACTTACAGTATTAGTAATATCTTCCAACATGGTTTTTAGCTGTTGAGAGATACCGTTTTGTAGCCAAGCAGATTCTGAGAACTCAAGAGCTATTTTGCTCTAATTGGACATTCCACAGGAACAGACAACTGTTAAGACTGTGCAATCCGATGTCACACTTAGTATTTCCTCCCAGAAAACATATCAAAGTCAGCTTCACGCACTGTCCCCCAACAACCAACTTCTCCCAGTTTCCCAAAACCTGTAAGAAAGCTCCCTGCAGCATGCGCTCTAAGACATCCTTCACGGTATCCTGAACTTTCTACAAGAAACTACGCCGACTCTAACGTCTCGTTCGGAGCCAAGTATCAGGAAAGGCTGTGCTTCTCTTCAGGACCTTCTGTGTTTTCTCATGGCCCATAAGGGACAGGGGTATTTCCCTTTTCATCCTTGTCCCCAAGATGCAGGCAAGGGCCTGGACAGTACATGGGGGACCCTATTACTTTACGAGTGTTTCCACCCCTCACCGAATGACCTATATACCAGCTTCTGCATTTTTCCTGACCCTCTACTCTATTACGATCTTCATAGACTGCAAGTTATTGATCTTTTCATTGTTATTAAAGAGACGTTCATATTCTAGGCTTAAGGATTCTTTTTTTAGGCTGTTTTCAAACACCTTCTTGCCCATTGCAGGTGGTTGGGGGGGGGGGGGAGTAAGTTTGTATGTTCTACCAGCTATTATCATCTTGTCAAAGAAGTATCTTAAGTTTACAGATTTTTCCCTGAAATTTTACTAACTCAAAGTATTTAAATCAGGACTTTCTCAATTCATTGATTAACTGCTTTCACAAGTCAAATATAAAGACCAAAGGCTTATTTAATAGAAATGGAATACTACCTAAAGAGGAATTGACATATGAGTGTAAGAAATATAACATCAATCCTAAGTAATTTTCTATTACAAAGAACAACTACAATGTAGTCATTGAGTACTTACTACAAGCCAGGCCTGTCTCAACAATGTAGAGTTTAGGGGTATTTCCCCCCATCCTACTGATGAGGAAACTAGAACAGAGATATCAAATAACTCGCCCAACGTTATACAAAGCAGTAAGAGGCAATGGTGGAGGACTAGGACCCGTATCTGCTTGACTCCCAGGTCCATTCCATACAGCCTCCCCAGGATACTTATGCTTTTTCCACTCTGTTAAATCAGGTATCAAGGAAAAACAAATACTCTTACATTTAAGTGACTTACCCATTATGTAGTACATAAAGAAAAAGCAGGAAGGACTCGACAGGTGTCCAAACCAAGCAAAGTCAAACTTCCTGTTCATGTACCCACTCTTCAGGTGGTTCAGAGCCATGATTTGAAATGCAAGTACAAAGGCCCAGCAAAATGGAGATTTGATGTTCAAGTTCAGAACAGATTAAAACAGAATTACATGAAGAATCACGATGTCAGTAACAGGTGAGCATCAAAAACGGGGTTAGGGAGAGTGGACAACAGTGATTTACAGAACATCCCTGAATACTTCACTAAACTAAGACACCACTCTTAGAGTTAAAATTCTTAGAATATTCCAACTTTCTTCTGTAACTTTTGGGCTTCAGCCTCCTGATCTGTAAATGATGTTGGATAATCCTCCTGACTTCAGAGGGCTGTTAAGATCAAAAGACTTCTTATGGAAGGAATACTGTACAAAAGGACCATGTAAATGAAAGGGGTTATTAAAAGAGGGGTTTGGTACTTAAAGGATAAACCTAAAGTTATAACGAACTTTCCAAAGCTTCTGAACACAGGTTTTACTGTTTTTTTAAAAAGTCTAATAATTAGTGGTCTAGCCTCAGTCTATGCCTTTCCTTAAGTCTACTCAATAATAAGTAGGAAGCGGGCAGAAATCACTTTATTAGTTAAAAGAAATTAACATATTAAGAGAAGCAGGCACTTGAAGGACTGCCAAAGTTATCAGTACCTCATCTACAATGCAAAAGGTAAAGACTCGCTTGCTGCCAGCCAAGAATCACAAGGGCGAATTAAAATTAATGTGCACAAGCCAGACCAGAGTATCACATTCAACACTGTGGACAAGCAGATTCCTGTGAAAAGATTCCTAAAGCTCCTGTGTAAACCTTGGGGGAAAAAGGACACCATTTTGCAAATATTTTAGTGGGTGAGGGTTGTAGTCAACCATACACAAACCATTCACTTTTCTGTTCTTTAAAAAAATGTTCAGGAAACTAAGGGCAAAAATCAAGATAAATTACAAAGGAAAGGACCTAAAAATTTCGACTTTAGAGGCGTGGACTAAAATCAAGTCCTTGCTACAAAGATTGTTCAGAATTTAACAACTGAATTATAATATGATGCGTAGATTGTACGGGGTGATGAGAGCCTCGACTCTCCCTTGGGGTTTGATAAGGGTGCGCCTCCTCACTGCAGAATGCACTCCACGCCGCGCAGCCCGCGACGCGGGGATGCTACAGCTCCGACAATGCCACCCCAGGCGCGGTGGCCATCCCGACGCGCCGCGGCTCGGGGAGGCGAATGGGAATTAAACAGCAGCCCTCCTTTGTGGTGCTTTGGCCAGAACAGCAGAAAGGAGACAATGAGCGTTCTGTGCGCAGTTCCGCGCGGATTGGCTGGTCTCTCCCCCCAGAAACCCCTGATGTCATGGACTTGGAATGCAGGGAGGGAGGAAGGAAGGACAGGATTTGGGGAGGGGGACGCCTCTCATCTCTTTCCCAGACTCAAAGTCCCAAGATAAACTCGACGTATTCTTCTGTTAGACAAAAGTGACAAAACTGGATGCTCCCCAAACTCGATCATTCCAAAATACAACCCGCCAAAAAAATCAACCACGAACAAAAGAAACCCACGAAGACGCTCTTGATACCGTACCAGCCTCAGTACACAAACTTCTCAGGGCTTCATGAAAACTCTTAAGTCTCTGGCAGATAACGCTCCAAAGCGGCGCCCTTAGGCTTTGTCTCGGTTTCCCACAAAAGCCGCAATTCGCCGCTAGGCACTGAGATTCGGCAAACTGAAGGGTCCCTGGGGTGGTGGGGCGGACGCTTGGGAGCCTCCCTGCCCGGGGGAAGAGGGGGAACAATGCGGGGTCCACGTCAGCCCCGTAACCGCCTAACTTCGCTCGTGGCTGCATTCGCCCCAGGGGTTGGAGTGCGAGGGGGCGCAGGGGCTGCAGCAGTGGGGGTCAGGGCTGCTCTCGGAGTCCCCGGCCTTGCGGACCGGCCCCACCTAAGGGTGAGTGACCACGCAGGAGCGCCCCCTGCCCGGAGGGGCGCGTCCTGCAGCCACGAGCGACACCGCGGCCCCAGGCGCGCGCGGCGGGACCCCAGGCGCCGGGAACCCCCGCCCGCCGCTCGTCCGGCCCGCGGCGCAGGAACAAAGCCAGAAGAGCGGCCGGGGCGGGCGCCTCGAGCCCGGGACAGGGTGGGGACACGCGGCTGCTCTCCGCCGCTTCGACGCCTCTGCGGCGCTCGGCCGCAGAGCCGAGGAGCGCGGGGGGAGCGCGGTCCGGCGCCGTCCGGTCGCAGGGGCCCCACCCGCGCCCCGGCGCACCTTGTTCTTGACCTCGGCCGAAAGCCCGTAGGAAGGGCCCTTGTTGAAGTGGCTCATGGTGGTCGGCGGCGGAAGGAGGCTGCGTCCGGCCGCGGGGTGCTCGCGCTCGGCTTCCCGGCTCCTGGCCCCGAGGAGAGGCCGCAGCGCCAGACGCTGGGGGATCGCTCCTGGGCGAGGCGGAGGCGCGCGGGCGGTGCCTCGAAGGCTGGATCCGACTGCGTCCCGCCGAGCCTCCCGTCCGCTCGGCGTCGCGCACTCACTGCCCCCACCTCCGCCCGCGGCCTTTGGGGATTGGCCGGCCAGCCTGACCAATGGCGGGCCGCCTGCTCCCGCCTCGCCCGCCAGGGGCGGTGCGCGCCTTCCCCGCGGGGCCGCGGTCCCCGCCCCGCGCTCACGCCACCGAGGCAAGGCGGCCCCTCTTCCCGGCCGGGCAGACCAGCTCGCGGGCGGGGAGCGCCTGGCGGCCGCCCGGCGGCCTAGCGTTCCCGTCAACTTCCACGCCTTGGCTGCCGCGCCCAGGGCAGCGGCCGGAAGGCAGGGAGGCACGCCTTCCCCAGGGCTGGCCCGCTGCTAACCTGCAGACCCCGCTTGCCTCGTCCCCATCGCCCCCAGAGCGAGGACAGGGCCCCGCCACCTGGTGCAGGAAGCCCCGGGAGCAGCCTCAGAGCCCCGCTGCCAGAGAAAGTGGGCCCCTCCTCCGAACACCTGCTCCTTCCTCCCCTACCTCGCAGCTCTCACACCTGTCGGTCTGACCTATACCTGGCTGCCGCCATGGGAACAGTCGAGGCTTACGGCAAAGCCTGGGCTATTTCCAGTGCTTTTCTGAATTCTCACCAGTTGCTTTTTTTTGCAAGCATCTTCATCAGAAATTCAGCTAAACCAAAAGCTAGGTGGCTCTACGTTTTTTGTTTGTTTGTTTAATCTGGAGGCTTCTTTGAATCAGGAGACCTATGTTTAGAGATAAGTAGTACCCTTTAGGCCAGAGGCAACCTCCATTCTTTTATGGTCCCGTTTCTCACCTAAGGGAACTTTTCCCATTACCCCCCACCCCCAGCACCTGACACTGTAGTAGACGCCTTCCAAACATTATCTCATTTACAACTAGTAGGAGGCAGCCATTATATCCGTTGTTGGAGGTGAGAAAGCTGAATCAGAGACAAGTACCCTGGCCGGGATCTGACCCCCTCTACAGCTTCACCTCTTGCCATGGCTTCCCAGTGCACATCTAGGACATATTTTAATCCCTGAGATGCTAGTATAGAATTGTGTTGACTAAACACCAGCTACTGCGTCAGAAGAGACCATGGAACCAGATATGGCCACCTGCTTGAGACCAGAAGCCAGACATCTAACCATAGTTGAGACATCCTGGAACAGGAATGAGTAAGGGGACTTTAAAAGAAAATGCACAATACTGCTGTTTCAAGGACTTTGGAATGACCGGAAGTGGGAGGAAGTGGGAAAGTGCAGGAGGCTAACAGGGAGGCAAGTAATTTATGATGTGCAAATTTAGTCAGGAGATAGTAATAATAATTAGGTCATTCTTCCTACACAATGATGACATAATTGACTCATGATTAGTGGCAGGTTGTTTGGGCAGTTTTTCCAGTAGAGTGACAGTGGCCGTGGTCATCACAAGACCTCACCCACTTTTCTTTGGGACTAAGGAGTATGGGAAATGTCCAGGTTTGAAGTTACAAGTCACAGTTCCATTACATCCCTGACCTCTAAAGCCTTCCTGCTGCTATGTAAGCCTAAGTAGTCCACCACAGTGGAGATGGAGATTGGGTCAAGATCATTTTAATCTACTTAAAGGTCATTCCTTGTAGAATGTTCATTAATTATTTTCAGTTTTGTCATGAAAAACTTAGAGACAAAATGTGAGTTTTGTTTAATGGGAGTTACTGTTTAACGCGTACAGTTTTAGTTTGGGATGATGTAAAAGTTCTGGAGATGGATAGAGCTAATGGCTACAGAACAATGTAAATGTTAATATTGTGATAGTTTTGTATGGTGTCAGATAGTTACTGGTCTGACATGGTGATCTCTTCTTTAAGTACATAACTGCTGCATAGCTGTGGTGTACACCTGAAACTAATATTGTATATTATCTATAATTATAATAAAAGTTTTTAGAAAACAATGTAAATGGTTATAATTGTAAATGTACTTAATGCCACTTTTTACTTAAGGCAACAGGTGTGGAAAACCCATTTATAGTGGAAGGAAGCAAAAAAGTGGGACAGTCTTTAAGTAGGAGAGTTCATGGAGTCAGAGGGGCTAGCAGGGAGTAAAGTGTTTCTTCTGGATGTCCCAGGGATGTCCCCGTCACCCACCTCCTGCCTCTATCTTCCTTTCTCATGATCCCTTTCCTCCCTCTTCCTCTCTTCATTCTCATATTCATTCATTCATCATTCATTTTCTCTGTCTTCTTTTCTCTCTTTTATCCTTCCTTGTTCCTGCTGGAAGCAATGGGCAACATCCCAGCAATTTTATCTGTTGACATTCAGGATCAAAGAAATCGCCGACTGTTGAGGTTTTGTGTAATGTGCTCATGGGCATTTTTCTGGGGGAGGGTCCTACTGCTTTCATTGACTCTCAACGAGAAAAAGGGTCAAAAAGTCTCAGGGTCTCACTGCCTTTCACTTCTATCAAATACAGTTGCTTAGTTGTAGCTTTATAATAATGTGTGTTCTTGATTTTGATAAGGTTTAAAAGCTTCTGTTGGTAAGGTAAAGGGTTAACATCAAGAATCTCAGCGAAGCATTCATTTTGAAATACAGAATGACTCACATTCCAGTGTCACATTCCAGTCTTCTTTGTTGCTTATCAAAAACCTTAGATAACTTAAGATGGTATCAAAATACTAATGCAGTTTAATGCCTTTGTAAACTTGTTTACTCTGAAATGTAAAGGCCACAGTTCCCTACTGAAATGCAATTCCTTTTCACTCTTTGAGGAGTCATTTTCTCAGTGGTCTAAATTTCAGCACAAAGCACTGTTCTGACAAAGGAGTTTTCTAGATTATGCCGAAAGTGGCTTGTTGAAATACATTTGCACCCACTTCTTGAAATAAATGTATCTACCTTTTGGCAATGAAGATATCTGGAAAATTGACATTTCATACAGGAGTGTTAAAAGCATTAATATAGTGAACAGAAAACTTAACTAGCTGAATTTTTCTTTTATTTCTCATTGGGTTATAAACTCCATGAGAGCAGGAACTATTCTGTTCAACATAGTATCCTTCATGCTTTATACTAACCACTCAATAAATAATTATCTAATAAATTAATGAAAAACAACCAGCTGATAACACATCATACTTTATAGAAAGCATTTTTTAAAGCATGTCATTTGATCAACATTTACTTCATTCAATACATTTATTAACCATTTGCTGAATTCCAGCCCTGTATTGGGGGCTTTTGTTGGCCCTGGATTTCAATGGTAAATGGAAGGGTTAAGACCTTTCTCTAGTTTTCCATCTAGTAGGGTGGGGCACAAATCATAAGCAAGTACAATAAGGAAGATAATTTCAGGAAGCCATGAGCACCATGGAGGCAATAAATGGATATTGTGTTTGAGAGAGTGTGTGCTGCTTCCGAGACAGTGGTCCAGGAGGAGATGACGTTGAAGCAGATATCTGAACGTCCAGAAGATAAGGGGGAAATATGCTCCTGGCAGTGGAAGTCAAGGTAAATATATTGAGAACTAGCAGGAGGCATTGAGGAAGAGGGAGAAGGAGGAAGTGGGAGAGGTAGGCAGAGGCTGGGTCGAGGAAGGTGTCAAGGGTGGTGAGGGGTTTGCCCTTCCTTACAGGAGTAACAATGATGATCTGAGGTCCTGAAAAACCCTCTGTGCTTGTCTTCTGAATTAAATAAAGATTAAAATAAGCCTAGGTAAATTAAGTATTGAGGTAACTTAAAAATAGAAATTTATTTGATAATTCATCCAAAAAATGAAATAAAGTAGGTGGGCCCATTTTCCAGCCATTCTAAGTAAATAACCACCTCTTATATTATAACACTTATTCAACTGAAATCCTTCTTACTTAGGGGAGGGTCAACATAACAGGAAAAGAATTTTCCACTCTTTTTTGTGTTTAGAATTGGCCACTATACTAGATTCCACTTCTTTATCCAACTCTGCATTTTCGAATGCTTGGATTATAACAGATTAGAAAGATATTTTGGCCTCACCTAGTCTTTTCTCAAAAAGTTTTCAAGGAAACTGCTTTGTGGCTATGATTTATAGGCATTATTCCAAATGTAAAAAAAAAAAAAATCAATTTCAGCTGTTAAAAATTTGCCTTTTAATTGCTCAGTTTCACTACTAACTTATCAAAAGTTACACAGGGAAAAAAAAGGGACACTTACCTCATACAATTTTGTGAGATTTAAATGATATATATTATTTTTAAGTATATGCTCCAAAGGTGAAACTACATGTACTTTATTAAAAACTAACCCTTAATTATTATTTATCTTACATTCCATTTATTCATATATTCTTATGTTTGCAGGTATGAGCTAACCCACCATTAGTCATTATCACACAATTAGCATCGGTAGTGATCACCTTCTTTCACTCACATGTAGGTGAGGAAAAACTTTCCTCTACCTTCTTATGTTCTGTAACTGGTGCTTGCAAATTAAACTGACGAAAAGCAGATTAATAGGAGAAAAGACTTATCATGCATGCACATGGCAACTTCACACAATAGAAGTGAAAACCCAAAGAAGTGGTTAGGCTTGAGAGCTTACATACACCATTAACATAGGGCAATAAATTGTGGAGAGGTGACAAGAGAAAGGAGAGGGTTTGGGGGCTTCTAGTGGTGGGAAATTGTGGGAAAATAAATATATGGGAGAAAAACTAATGGAGATAGGGTTATTTTAGTAAGGTTTAGCAAACTCCGGTGATAAGAGTCTCCAGGGATTAAGAGTCCTTCTCTTCCTCTTGGGGCAGGAGAGAGGAGGGGGACACCTTCTTGAAAGCAAACTTATGCCCTGATTTTAGTCAGAAAAGGGGAGGGAAGAAGGTTCTTCTTGAGACTACTGTTTCTTAATTGCCTTCGCTTCAAAATAATCCTTGTGCCAAAGCAACGTAGTTTGCGTGACATATCCTGATCCTTTTGGCATGTTATCACCATCTTTCTATTATATCTTAAATCTATGAGCTAGAGGTCATGTTTTATATCTGTGTTTTATTTTGTTTTTTTGTTTTTTTTTGTTTGTTTGTTTGTGTTTTTTTGTTTTGTTTGTTTGTTTTTTTACT
The DNA here is from genome assembly GCF_014176215.1 of Rousettus aegyptiacus. Taxonomy (NCBI): domain Eukaryota; kingdom Metazoa; phylum Chordata; class Mammalia; order Chiroptera; family Pteropodidae; genus Rousettus; species Rousettus aegyptiacus. The sequence goes on along the minus strand of NW_023416292.1, from coordinate 43,703,742 downwards.
GGTTTCTAGTTGAGTTCTGAGTACAAAGCAGGGCCCCACTCATATTATTTATGAGTTAAAATTGTATTATCACCTCCTGAGGACTGCTGAGTCATTTATATAACCATCCAAAAGACTGGTTAATATATAACTTAATAACTTCTCAGCTCCTTCGGATGTAAGCCAAAATTCTGTTCTAGGCATCATCAACCTACAAAGGATAAATGAAGGTTGGCAAATGGTGCTCTTAAAATACACACATCTTTTCATCCAACTCATTTATTCATTCGACATATATCTGTCAAGTGGTTACTGTGTGCCAGGTTTTGTCTCAGATTCCAGAAAGATAGCAGTGAACAAGACAAAGTCTGTGTCTTCAAAGTCATGGCTTTCCCTGCTTGGGGTTTACTATCTAAAATGATTCAGGAAAAGTCAAAAAGTTTGCTCTTATAGCTTTCGTTTAATTAAAAACACATGTGCTCAGGGATAGCTGCGCATCCAGTCCTGTCCTTCTATTGTGGGACTCACATGTGCTTCCAGGATGAACTTTGAACATCTTAGGTTTGCAAAGCCCCCTTCACGCAGAGTGTCTCACCGTTAACTAGCCTGGGAAACAAACAGACAAGTAATAAAACGCTCTCTGAGCCTTGTATACTTTACCTTCGTGTTTTGTGTTCTAAGCAATGACCTGCTTATTTTAAATTATTATTAATTTAGTAAAACGGCTGTGTCCATAAAGCCTTTTCCCCTGGCGCCCTCCCTCCCCCTCCCCCTCCCCCTCCCCTCCTTTTCCCCCTCGCCCTCCCCAGCAGCCGCCTCCTTCTCCTCCTCCTCCTCCTCCTCCTCCTCCTTCTTCTTCTTCTTCTTCTTCTTCTCTTTCTCCTCCTTCTCTCTCTCTCTCTCTCTCTCTCCCTCTCTCTCTCTCTCTCTCTCTCTCTCTCTCTCTCTCTCTCTCTCTCTCTCTTCTCATTAATCATCCCCTCCAGGAAACCTTCACCACTCCTCCCAATCTGGTTAAGTACCCACTGTTCACTCCCATGGCTTTTAGTTTTTAATCTCTGTTATAGAAATTACTGAACTATGTTATAATTGTCTAACTTCTCTTACACTAGACTCCTTAAATCTAGAGACAAATTCACATCTATGATAACTAAATTAAAAGAAAAAAGTAAGAAAAAAGTGAGGATGTGTGGCAAAATTGATAATTCTCCTTAAAGTCTCCCCCTTTATTATTATTATTATTATTTTTTTTGAGTCAGACCCACTTGGTCCAAACCCAGCATTAATATTCTCAGTTGTAAGACTTTGGGCAAGTTACTTAATTCAGCTGGATCTCTTACTCCTGGTACTAAGCAGGAGCTTAATAAGCATTTGTGTAATGAAATAATAATGATCATTAGAGGCTTAATAGATAATGATAGCTAACATGTATAACGCTTACTCCGCCAGGCACTGTTTTGAGCACTCTCCACATGACTCTGTGAGGTGGGTACTATTATATGCTTTTTGCAGACGAAAGTGAAGAAACTATGGCCCAGAGAGGGTGACCTGCTGGGTTACTCAGGGAAGCTCCAGGGCCCATTCTACTAATGGTTCCACCCTCCCGCTGGCTGCTAGCTGCTGGCTGCTGGCTACGAGGGAGAATCAGAGAAGAGAGGAGTGAAGAACATGAACCATCCCCTGCCTGCAACAAGAAAAGTGTTCTCATCGCTGTTATTTCATCTCCTGGGGATGACCCGCCAATATCTCGAAAGTGCTGATCTTCAGTCTGATGTTTTTTTCTTTCATCTAAAACTTTACCCTACCTGCCAAAAACATCTCATATTATGTTTGACTCACAGCTCCTTGAATATGCTTGAGTGAAGAGTTTTTCTTCTCTATTTGGGACTGTCATCCTCATTGACAGAACAAGCAGCTTTGGAAGATCTTCACAGGAGGACAATACCACCCCTGAGGTAGCCAGTGCTCCCTCACATCCATAGGAGACCTTGTTAACTGGGAGAGACACGTTGGTTTCCTTTCTGATTTCTGAGATTTCCTTCTTACTCACTAAACCGTTAACGCATACGCTTTGCTTTTAAATGTTATAAATTATTTATTTATAAAATAACACATTTGTGCCTCTAGGAATGGTTAGTATCAGTCTAGAATCCTGGATGGCCCTCCGCTGAAGACCACTTCATCCCATCCAAAGAGTGAGCCCTGGAAGCTTGGCTTTTACCTCTCTTGGTTTAGCTGACTGGAAGACCAAGATGGAGCAATCAGTCTTCTCGCCTGGCTATATATAAGGTGCTAGGTTGGTCACTTCAAATGAGGTCATCTAAATTTAGAAGCTACAAGGTGTTCATTTTCCATCTTATATGTAGAGAACAGAATGTGAGAATATTCATTAAGTTACAGTTTCTGGCTTCAATATAACACCAGCATAAACAAGATAAAAGCATGTTTCCCTTTCCTATGAAAGTCTGCACCAAGGCACCCCAGGGCTAGTGTGGTGTGTCCATGGGGCTGGAGACCCAGGCTCCTCCTACCTTGTGGCCCTGCCATCCTCTGCCCACAGCTTCCATCCTTAGGTCCAAGACGTGGCTTTGGCCCCTGCCACCAATTCACTTGTAGGCAGCAAGAACGGAAAAGGAAGAAGAGAGGAGCTCTCTCCTTTCTATGTAAAAGCATAACCTCGAAGTTGTGCATATTACTTCTGTCCTATTGCATTGGCCAGAGCATAAGAATGGCTACCATTGGCAGCAAGGGAGGTTTGCAAGTGTAGCCTTTAGCTGAGTAGCCTTGTATCCAGCTAAAACTGTATTCTCATAGAAGAAGGGGAGGAATGATAGTGGCTATACCAAACATTCTCGATACTTGTGTGACTCACACAGCTGGCCAGCAGGGAGTCATTATGAAGTAGAGGCTCAGAGAAAAGGCAGTGGTGAGACTCGAAACCTCCAATAGACAAGAAGAACCCTACTGATTATTGTTGGCATCCCATTCTTGCTTTTAGCCCCTTATTGACACCCAGCAGCTTTTTTTCCCCCTTGCTTATAATAAATCCTTGGCTTTACATCAGCCTGCCCCCCAAGTGGCCGTCTGTCTGTTGACACCAAAAAGCCTTGTCTAAGACAGTCAACCCAATTATACATGCTCCTTGAAGGACCACATTCCACATTTTCTTCCTGACTCAGGGTTCCCACAGTGCTGATGTTCGGCAGATAAATATTGATTTCAATTAATGTATTGCTTCCTTTTGCAGCTAGACGCATTTTATCTGTATCCATCTTTGTTGCCAGTGATGGACTGTAAACTTCCAAATCACTTCAAAGAACAGAAAGGGTGGACTTGCAAGGGGAATAAGGAAAGTCTCGATTTGAGACTTAGAGGAAAATACTAACTGTTGTGGCAGGGCCCGTCCCTGAAATCCATCCGTGCACAGAGGGAGGGGCTGTTGGCAGGAGCAGCCCTCATCCACTGTTGTGCAAACCAGGACCACAGTGATTGCCTCCCACCAGCCTATGTGTGGACAAACCCTTGGGGATGCGTGAGTTAAATACCAATGCATCCAGCTCACCCTCAAATGAAAATGCTCCCTTTAGTCCAGACTTGGAGAAGAGTCTTGCATGAAAAATTTTTCAGTGTTCTAAATTTAACCAGCTGGAAAGAAGGACCTTTCTATTAAACGTTTTTTTAAATGAAGAATTTGCTTTTTAATAATAAAAAAAAAATCTGCATCAAAGGGATGGAAAACAATACTCTTGACTAGTTCATCTGACTCGAAGTCCAGCACCACAACATATCCAAACACATGCTTTTGTTGAGCGTCTTCAGCAGCAAATAAAACAAGGGGTGGGAGAAGCTTGCCCGACAGGGTTTTTAAGTTGCATTCTGCAGTATCATAATGAAAACAGCAGGAGTCAAGTTAAGCCAAAGCATTTTATGTGTCTGACTGGAATATTGAAGATATTCAATTAATTCTTGTTGAATGAGTATGTTTCAAAACTAATGCTGAAGCCATGAGTCTAGAAATATCTATAACATGAAATATTTTCATTTAACTCTGAAAACGCACAGTTTTTGTGAGTGGATATCAGAATTAACTTCATTTATACTGGAAACAAAATCAAATCCATTGTGGGGAAATAGTATGAGGGGAGCAGCAGGACTTTTAAAGTGAGATGTTCTAAAAATCATAAATTACATCATTGCCACTTTCTGCTTCTCTCTATAAATTAGAGCTAACTTCTACAGTGCTGATAGATTCCTAAACCTTTTATAATTCTAGAGAGCAGTCACCGAGCACAGAATGCAGCATTTTTATCCTTTACTCCTTCAAGAACATTTTTCAAATTCTGTTTCTGAGCCTTTTTATGAAAAATGATATGTTCATTTATTGACGTTAAATTGGATAATACCATGGTACCAGTCTTTTGCAAAAAACTGCTTTTCTTTCAGAGGCAGCTAGTTTGGCGCCACGTCAGGGGGCCCTCAGGACCACCCCCAGGCTTGATGATCCCAGAGGAGGACTCATGGGATCCGAGTCCATCGTACTCACAGCTCTGATTTCTTCCAGCGAAAGGACACCAAACACAGTCGGCAAAGGGAAGAGGCTCCTGAGTGATGTCTGGAGAAAACCAGGAGAAACTTCCAAGTGTCCTCTCCCAGTGGAGTCACAGAGGACATCTTCATGCCCCTAGCAACGCATTCTACATGTGAGAGCACGTGTGAAATGTTACCCATTAGGGAAGCTCACTAGAGACTCAGTGCTCAAGTTTTTGATCAGGGCCCGGTCATGTTGGCAGCTTCTGCCTGGCACATACCCAAATTCCAGACTCTCAGATAGAAAGCAGGAGTCGAGCATAAACCACATTGTTTGTGTAAACAGTCTAGGCACAGGAGCCACTCTTATCAGGTAAGGGTAGGAACCTTCTTAAAATCTACATTCCCAGACACCAGCCAAGGGCCTCTTCCTGGATACCATCTTGGACCTGTTATGTTAACTCTTTCCTGCACAAATACCATCAGTAAAATATCAATAATCATGATAATGACATTAATAAAAGTTCAATGAGGTTTTCTTTATTTGTTTTTGTTAATTCAGTCCAAACACAATCCTGATTCATTTTTATTTTTTAAAACCTGTATTCTCCTTAGTATTCACTCCAGTCAGATTGATTTGCCAACTATACCTCAAAATTTACTTGCTTTTCCTACCTCTGTTTTTTTGCTCATGTTTCCTTGGAATGTCCTCTTCCCTCTATCTATTGAAATCTCAGTCCTACTTATGTCCCAATTCAAGTACAGTTCTTCCATAGATGCTTTCTCTGAACTTAACAACCCAAGGGTTCTTCCCTCTCCTGAACACCCATTATACTTACCGTCTGTCCTGCTTATTGCACATGTAATAATATATGCTGCCTTCTACTGTTATTTAACCTTCTATTTGTGTTAACTGGCTTTCCTCATTAGATTTTAAATCAGGAATTTGACAGAAGAGGCTCTGAGTCATGTTAGAAGGAAACACATTCACCAAAGAAAGCACAAAAAAATTAGGTGGAGTAAGCCTTCTTTAAAGAAACAGAAGAAAGTGTGTGTTAGTGAAGAACATAGTTGTAGCAAGCAAAATTTTGCTTCCTTTTCCAAACAGAGGTTTTGTCAGGAAGTGACTTCCCAGTCAAGGACCACATTTTCCAGCCCTACCACCCCTCTCAGTGAAGTTATATGACTGGTTCCCAGTAATGGAAAGTGACTAGAAATGATGTGTGTCATATCTGGCCAAGACAGTTAAGAAGCAGATGGACCTTCTCTAACCACACTTTCCTTTCTGTTGGCTAGACACAGAGGACTCAGTAGGGCTGGAGAGTAATGGATCACAGAATAAAAGGAGCCAGGGTCTCTGAAATACCGCTTGATAAAAAACTGCCCCCTGTATCTGGCTGCTCCATGAGCAAGACATCAATTCTATTGTATGCAGCCACTGAAATGTGCAGGATTATTTGTTACAGCGTTGTATTAGTCAAGGCTCTTCATAGAAACAGAACCAATGTGTATTAAACATATATATGTGTATAATCATACACATACACATACACACACACAGAATGTGTATATAGATGGAGAGAAACTGATTATAGGAATTGGCTCACATGATTATGGAGGCTGGCAAGTCCAAAATCTGCAGGGTAAGCCAGCAAGCTGGAGACCCGGAAAGTGCTGATCTTGCAATTCAAGTATAAAGGCCATAGGCTTGCAGGATTCCTTCGTGCTTGTGGAAGGTCAGATTATTGTTCACTCAGATCTTCAACTAATTGAATGAGGCCCACCCATACCATGGAAGAAATCTTGCTTCAATCAAAGGCCAAAAATTTAAATGTTAATCTTGGCCAAAAACACCCTCACAGAAACATCCAGAATAATGTTTGTCCACATCTCTGGCTGGGCACCGTGGTCAAGCCAAGTTGACACATAAAAGTAACTATCGTGAGTGGCTAGCTCTTCTTTAATTTATAACAAAATGTGTTGAAAATAGCAACTCACCCATGAAGAAATGGTATTTTTCTCATTTCTGTCTTCACTCAGAGGCTATTCCAACTCTTGTAAAGAAAGATGCATTATTTTCAAAATATGCTAAAAAACCATCTTTCTACAAAGATGTAAGAATTATTTGCAAAAGCGCTGGAGAATACACTATAATGCTAACACCATAATCTGTTGTGTCTGCATTGGAAAGGACAGTCACCTGAGTTTTGATAAACAATTTATTTTTCTGCCTAGAATTGGACACAGTGAAGATCAGCACAAAAGATACCTGCCTCACATGTCCATCTCTAATGGAAATTATTCCCGTGGTGAGTGGTCCTCAGACTGAGGTCACCTGGCCTCTGTTGTGTTCACCATTGCGCCTTTTATGTCTTGGTTCTTATGATAAAGCTTGTAAGCAGAGTAGAACTAGTAAAATTAACTTCCTTACCTTCAGCAGAAAAAGATCACTCAAAAGCTAAGTGTCCTCCCTGACCCTAACATATCTAATAAGAATAAGAAAGAAGTGAAAGGGAATTGGTACTGCTTCTTAATATGTATTGAATGCTACAGGTCATGTAGGAGATATAATAAAAAGTTTACTATAACTAATATTCTGGCCAATGCCCCATAATGACCTAGGTGACTCACTACCTCCTCCATGAAGCCCACTCCTACCACTTCGGGGTTCCTTATTTCAACAGGATGTAGTCATTTATTCAATAAAAATCAATGAGTTGAACATCTACTATGGATATACCACTGTAACAGGAATTGTGAAGGATTCAAAGGACAAATTTTAGTCTCATTCATTTCAAAAAGCTTTTTAAAATTTAATAAACATTTAATAATTAAAAAGTTTTTAATTGAAGTTGGCATATGATATTAGTTTCAGGTGTACAACAAAGTAGTTAGACATTTACATTACTTACAGAGTAATGACCTTGATAAAATCTAGCACTCATCTGATACCATACACAGTTATTAGTGTATTATTGGCTATATTCCTTATGGGGATACACTGTATTCCCACAACTATTTTGTAATTACCAATTCGAACTCTTAATCCTTTCCATTTTTTTCCACTCAATCCTTAAACCCCTTCCCATATGGCAACTATTAAAATGTTCTCTGTATCTACAAGTGTTTGTTTGTTTTGTTTATTTGTTTTGTTCTTTAGATTCCGCATGTAAGTGAAATCATATATTTGTCTTTCTCTGTCTGATTTACTTCACTCAGCACAATACTCTCTAGGTCCTTCCATATTGTTACAGATGGCAAGATTGCATTCTTTTTTTTTAATGGCTAAATATATTCCATTGTATATATGTACCAGCTCTTCTTTATTCATTCATCCATTGATGAACACCCAAGTATTCTTCATTTCTTGACTATTGTAAATAATGCTGCAATGAACATATGGATTCACATGTTCCTCTGAAGTAGTGTTTTGGGTTTCTTTGGATAAATACCCAGAAGTGGGATAACTGGGTCTTTCTTTGTCTCTTGTTATACGCTTTGTTATAAAGTCTATTTTGTCTGGTATAAGTATTGCTACCCCAGCTTTTTCTTTGTTTGTTTCCATTTTCATGAAACATCTTTTTCCATCCCTTTACTTTTAGTCTCTGTGTGTCTTTCTATCTGAAGTGAGTCTCTTATAGGCAGCATATGTAAAGGTCTTGTTTTCTTATACATTCAGAGATACTTTCTTTTAATTGGAGCATTTAATCCATTTATATTTAAAGCAATTGTTGTTAGATATTTAGTTATTGCCATTTTATTATTCATATTTTTCTCTTTTCTCTCCTCCTTCTTCTCCTCCTTCTCCTCCCTCTTCTCACCCCTCTGCCTACTCTCCACCCCCCTCCCCTCCTTCTTTTCTTCTCCTTCTTCTTAAAGAAGTCCCTCCAACATTTCCTATAATACTGGCTTCTTTAGCTTTTTCTTGTCTGGAAAGCTCTTTATCTGACCTTCAATTCTAAATGATAGCTTTGCTGAGTAGAGGAATCTTGGCGGTAGGTTTTTCATTTTTATCACTTTAAATGTTTCCTGCCAATCCCATCTGGCCTGCAAAGTCTCTGTTGAGAAATCAGCTGACAGTCTTCTGAGAGCTCCCTCGTAGGTAACTAACTACTCTTTTCTTGAAACTTATAAGGTTCTCTCTTTGTTTTTAACCTTTGGCATTTTAACAACGATGTGCCTTTGGTGTGGGCCTCCTCTTTGGGGTCATCTTGTTTAGGACTCTGCACTTCCTGTGCTTGTATGTCTATTTTCCTCACCAGGTCAGGGAAGTGTTCTGTCATTATTTCTTCAAATAGGTTTTCATTTCCTTGCTCTTTCTCTCTTCTCCCTCTGGAACCTTCATGATGTGAGTGCTGGTATGCTTGATGTTCTCCCAGAGGACCCTTTAACCATATTCATTCTTTTGGATTCTTTTTTCCTGTTGCTGTTCTGTTACCTTATATTCTAAGGTGATGATTCAATCCTCTGCTTCATCTCATCTACTGTTGATTTCTTCTAATATGTTCTTCATGTAAGTTATTATAGTCTTTATTTCTTACTGGTTCTTTTGTTTTCTATCTCTTTGTAAAAGTTCTGAGTTCATGTACTCTTCCCCTAAGTTCATTGAGCATCCTTATCACCAGTGTTTTGAACTTTTCATTTGGTAAATTGCTTGTATCTATCTTGTTTAGTTCTTTTTCTGAGGCTTTGTTCTGTTATTGCATTTGGGACATGTTTCTTTGTCTCCTCATTAAGGTTGCCTCCCTGTGTTTTTTCTATATATTAGGTAAGGCTGCTATGTCTTCCCCTCTTAGTAGAGTAGCCTTATGTAGTAGGTGTCCTGTGGGGCTCAGTGGAGCAGTCTCCCTGGTCACCTGAGCCAAATGCTCCAGGTGGGTCACTAGTACAGGTGTGTGTAGCCCTCCTGTTGTAGTTGAGCCTGGGTTGCTGTTTGCATGTTTGTTGGAGGGATTGACCCTCAGGCTGTTTATTAATGAAGACTGGCCATGACTACAGTGGAGGAGCTGTTTGCAGGGAGGAGCTGTTTAGCACAACTCTGGTGCCTGCCCAGTGTAACCTTTGGGTGTGTCATCCTCAGATGTGGCCTTGGTAATGCTCTGGCTTAGATTGAAGCTGGCCACTAGGCATGCAGGCCTGGGCCTCCTGGGAGTAGCTGCAGGCTAAGTTCAGCTGCAGCCTGTGCCCTGCCAGGGCCACCTGGCATGAGCAACAAAGCAATCTGCAGATGGGTGCCACCTGTGCTGGGCTTAGATGTACTTTGAAAGGCAAAGCCGCAAATCGAGGCTAGCTGTTGTTAATACCAGGCTTAGGGACGCTCATCAAGAGGTATGGGGAACACTGAGGCTAGATGCTCCTCTTTAGGTTTTGTGAATCTTTGAGAGATTTTAGGAAAGTCCACAGCATGAGCTAAGACAGGCCGTTCATATGGAAAAACCACTGGAAGTGGCTTGGCTGGGCCTGCAAGTTGGGGTGGGGGTCTCAGAATCACCAGTCTGGGTGAACTGTGTTAGCCAGGTTGATGGAGACTCAGATATGGCAGCCCTTCCATCTGCAAGGTGAGAGGTGGGAGGCTATCAACGAAGGAACAATGGCTTCTGTCAGCATTTCTATCTGGGAGGAAGCTGCCCTTCCAGCCCTTAACCTGAAGCCAGACAACTCAGTTCCTCCCTGTATGTTCCCTGGCACCTTTTGAGCTGCTGCTGCAGCGTTGGAGATCAGAGCGAATAAGTCCATCAATGAGTAAATCAGCACATGAACCCTCAAAGAGGCAGCCTTCCGTCTCACTCAGCCACGATCTCTGCTGATTTTCACTGCCAGAAGTTGTGGGGACTTTTCTCAGCACTGGAACCCTGAGCTGGGGAGCCTGGTGTGGGGCCGAGACCCCTTGCTCTTTTGGAGGGACCTTCATAACCGATATTTCCTCCCGATTCTCAACTACCATATGTGGATATGGGACCAGCCACTCCCGTGTCTCTGCCTGCCACCCCACCACCACCCCCAGTCTTAAGGTGGCCTCTTCTGTGTGTCTCCAGTTATAGGATTTCTGTTCAGTTAGATTTCAGGCAATTCTCAATGATGATTGTTCTGTAGTTTAGTTGTAATTTAGGTGTGGTCATGAGAGGAAGCGATCACAGTGTTTACCTAATCCATGTCTTGACCAGAAGCCTTCGATAAATTCTTAATATGTAATCTCTGCAATAAGCTGTTTGTGTGCATTTAAAGGAAAATGCTATCCTACTTTTACCCTGTGTTCTTCCTGACTTCACTTTTCTGGTGTATACGAACACTCTGTTTGCCTGCAACCAGTAGGAAGGGCTAGTTTCCTGGGTTTCCTCCCTTGAAGGGCCGCTCTGGCTCTCTGATCTTTAAATTGTAATGGAATGATACATTTTCTACATGGATAAGAGGGGGAGAGGGAGATGTGTGGGTTTGGGCTGGAAGTGCCCAGCAGCCTATGGTCCCTTATCCACTTCCAGAGGGCAAGATTCTATAAAAAGGTCACGGTAGTTGTGGCGTGAGGAGGAAGTCCGTTGACTTTTTGACTTGCAAAGGTCTAAGCACAGGGCCAGGGCTACTGCACCCCAAGGCCACAGGGAAGCCCACCCCACAGATGAAGTCTGGCTGGTGCACAGATAACCGGAACTGCTAGAGATGAGATTATGGAGCAAAGAGCACACTTGTCTGTTGCCTCCATCCCCGCATTGCTCCTTTTTTTCCCATTCACTTTTTCCTGAAGGTTGAGGGCTGGCACCAGGAATATGGAGCAAATGTTCCTGTGTGGCAGTGCTGTATGGATACCCAGGCTTGTCAGACCCTCAGGCATCTCTCACCCTTGAGCAGAGAGGAGGGTGACCTTCCAGAGACTTCCTACCTCACCATGTGGTACAGTTCTTGGTTTATTTATCAGACTGAAAGTTTATATTGAAGTTTAGATATTTTTGTTGGTTGAAACCTTTAGTAATTTCCCTGGCTAGGCTACAGTTTCAACATTCAACCTTACCAAGTCCTTGCTCCAAAATTTAACTGCTGAATTCTTTTCCCCTGCCCCCCACTTCCCAGCTGAGACTCAAAAGGGAAGCCTGGGAAGTCTGAAGGAGGGTGGGATTTCCCCTCCTCTTGTCACATAAACAGGGAAGTGAAGGCGGCCTTTGTACTCTTAGAGCTCAGCTCCAAGCATGAAATGCCATGAGTCTAAGCATTTCTATCACTTGGCTGGGATTAAGCATGAAGAACTTTCTTTTTCATTCCAATTAAGTGTGAACCTCTGTGATGCATTTTGGGGTCCATGGTTATCACTGTAATTATAATTATACTACATCACACACTGGATGTTCTGAAAAGCTTTAACGCACAACGCTAACAACAATAATAATAGCAGTTACTACCAAAGCTCCTGGCAGTGCACCAGGTGCTTAATGTGAAAGCTTTATCATTTCCAAGCATTCTTATTTTACAGTGGGGATACTGAAACACAGAGAGGTAAAACGAAAATAAACAACAAAAGCCTGCCTAAGGGCACACCAACAGGTCAGAGGTAGAAGCAGAATCCAAACCCAGGGCTTTTGGTTTTACCAAAACACTTTTAATCTACTCCACTATCTCACAGGGAAAAATGAGGTACATCAAATTACATTTAAATTACTTAAATGTACATTTAAAATTACATTTAAATTACTTAAATGTACATCAAAGTACATTTAAATGACTTTAAATCTACAAAGGAGATTTGATATATAGAAGGATCTGGTGAATCTTTTCATCAAGCAAATCATCCTTAGTTTGTGTGAATCAGATTTTATATATATTTGGCATTTTACAGTGAGCTATATAATGTTTGGTCTTCCTATTTGAGAAAGTAGAGAGGTTTCAAAGCATACTTCAAGGGGCCCTTGTTCACTTCTGTGGAGATCGTTACTCAGCGTTCCTCCGTGGGAACGCGAAGAGGACGGCAGATGTCCCTGTCCTCAAGGAGTGTGTAGTTTCTGGCTTCTTGGAGTGCAGCACTTCTTATCACTGGGTTGCTTAAAAAGAGAATGTCCATTTTATTTATGGCAATAAGTCAATAGCTTAAACAATTTTATTTTATTTTCTACTTATCACAGTAATACTATCTCATTGTAAAAATGAAAAGAGCAAACGTTACAAAAATGCATGATATATAATAGAGTAGTTTGCGGTATTGCCAGCCCCAAAGAAAAACAAGCAGAATTAGAGATGAAAAATTTAATATTTAAATCTCTTTCTCCAAAGAGGGCCAGAGCACTGGCTTGTGCCCCCTCCCCTGCCTCGAGCTGCCCTGCAGAACCCGCGGAGACTTTTTCATTAGGCAACTCCCAAGCTTGCAGCAGGCACACGAGCTGAAAGTAAATACGAAACAAAACTCCAGCCAGAGGGTCTGACAAAGGCTTTTCCCCCTGCTCTGTTAATTTATTTTCATGAAAAGATGCCAAAGACCTTTTAAAATTAGGACCGTTCTAGGAAATCCAGGGTAGATGGACACCAGATGTATAAGGGGAATCAGGGCACAGCAAACACTCAGTAGATGTCTGCTCAATGAAGGAATGAAAACTCTGAACTGATATTTAGAAAATAAAACCAAAACAAACATGAAATCTGACCTGCCGGACTTTGTAGGTTCTATAGGTTTCCAATTTACTTTTTTCTTTCTTTTGTTCAAATGCAGCAAAGAGAAAAACAGCCAAGTGTTTTTTGGCTGATTTATTTTGCTTTCAGTTTCTGCCATTTCAGGTCCTATTATCATGCTTCGAGGTGCACTGAAGTGCAGCAAACCCCAGGGGTGTCCAAGGCCGAGCCGGAAAGCCTTGACCGAGACACAGGCAGCAGAAGATATTAATAATGTAATGTCAACACAATCTGCACTCAGGAACCTCCAAGAAAAGAACACCGAGATAACCCTGGATCCGGGGTACACAGCCCTTTTTGAAAATGCTTTACTGCAGAAGGGCAGTAAGCGTTTTACAAGAGCTATGAAGAAACGTATTTAAGTTAATAAAGCTCTTTATTGAGTGTTTACTGTGTGTTACAACCTGCTTTACATCTATTAACTCACTTCATCTTCAAACAACTCCATAAAGAAGTTGCAACTATAATCCCCACCTTAAAAATGAAACAACTGAGGCACAGAGAAACTCAGTAACTTGCCCAAGGTGAGGGGACGTGGCAGAGACAGCAGCCGCAGCCAGGCAGCCTGGCACCAGGGCCCGGGTGCTCATCCACTCTGCTCTATCACCTTTCAGATGACAGAAACACATGATCAATTACTGGGTTACCGAATTTTAGGTTGTGTAGATTGTTTTCCCCCTGACAATGCATCTGAAATGTTGACAATACCATTTTTTAAAAGCGCTCTTTGTTCTCCTGAATCTATCATTTGTTCATTCTTTTCAAAAGTACTTATCAAGTACCTACTATTTGTAGAGCAATGTGTTAGCACTTGTCAGGAAAACAGAGGTAAATAAAGCATAATTGTACTCAATAGTGTTTCCAATGAGTTTGGTTACTGAGCTTCTCTGTGTCGCAGTTGTTTCATACGTAAGGTGGGGATTATAGTTGTGACTTCTTTGTGGAGTTGTTTGGAGATGAAGTGAGTAAAGTGCATTGTAACACGCAGTCCCACCACCTACCAGCTGTGGATGTCAGGCAAGTCTCCTCACTCCTGAGTTGTTTACTCACATTGAAAAGAGGGAGCATAGCGGCCGTTTTGCGGGGTCCATGGCGTGTCCAGCGGAGTGCCTGAAACACAACTTAGCCAGGCTCTGATTCAGGCCCTTACGCCCTGAAAAGATGAGACACATGGATGCAAGGAATGATGACGTCCCTGTCGAACGCCCCAGTGCAAGCCACAGAAAACCGAGGGGAAGTAAAATCGGATGAGTTGCACCTAGGATTGCCCCACTGAGGGAGTGCCGTCGTTGCGGGTGGTGGGAAGGTCGGCGGGAGAACGAGGGCCTTAGTTACCCGCCGTCCTGACTCTGGGAGTCCCACCGCCTTCCAGGCCATTTCCTCACGTGTCGTGAGCGGCGGCTGGCACAAACGATGCCAAAGTTTCTATCAGTTAAAAACTATTTGAATCAACTTTTTGGTCTCCATTCTTTCTTGAAGGCACAAAAGAAAAAGAACCATAACTAAATTGCTCCACAAATATAGAGTAGTGTTTTTTCTTTTGAATTCCACCGATAGGCTAAGCATTGGAAACGGCCAGCCACTAGCTCGGATCTCTACATGGGACCAATGGAGCCGCCGCACAGCAAACAAAATCCTCAGGGTGCAGGGCTCTTCTTCTTTAATTCTTCTTCTTCTTCTTCCTCTTCTTCTTTAATAATTCTTCTTCTTCTTCTTCTTCTTCTTCTTTTCTTCTTCTTTTCTTTCTTCTCTTCTCTCTTCTTTTTCTTCTTCTTTCTTTAAATTCTCTCTTTCTCTTTCTTCCTCTTCTTCTAATAATTCCTTTCTTCTTTCTTCTCTTCTTTTCTATCTTCTTCCTCTCTTCTTTCTCTTTTCTTCTTTCTTCTTTTATTCTTCTTCTCTTTCTTCTTTTCCTTCTTCTTCTTCTTCTCTTTTATTCCTTCTTCCTTCTATTCTTTCTTTCTTCTTTTCTTCTTTCTTCTCTTCTTCTTCTTTCTTCTTATTCTTCTTCTTCTATTTACTATTTCTTCTTCTAGCTTCTTTGTCTTTTGTCTTCTTCTCTTCTTTTTAATTCTTCTTCTTTTCGTTCTTCTTCTATTCTTCATTATTCTTCTTCTTCTTCTTCTTCTTCTTCTTCTTCTTCTTCTTCTTCTTCTTCTTCTTCTTCTTCTTCTTCTTCTTTCTTCTTCTTCTTCTTTCTTCTTCTTCTTCTTCTTCTTCTTCAACTTAAATTATACAGGTAACATGATTATTGGTCAGGGAGAAAACTCAAATTCATAGAAATTCATACTCTAAAATTAAAAGAAGTTAATGTCCTTTACTTTCTTAATTTATTTCCTCCACAGAGTAAGTATAACTTTAAAAGAAGAAAATAACTTTAATGAAGTCAATTTTAAAAATTGGTTTCTGGTCTAAGAAGCAGAATGACAAAGATCAACCTCGGCTCTGTGTTGTCTTCTTGTGATGAGGTATTTGGTGATAGGCAGTATCCTTTTAGCTCTCACAGTAGTCACACTGTTGAGTTCCAGGTGTCATACATGTGTTTTAACTGTGTATTCTTTAATAGCATTGTACGATAAGTCAGTTGTTCTCACTTGAGTTCTCTTGGTAGTATGAAGTGAAAAGTAGGCCTAAGTTTCAGTTAGAGCTTTTGTGACTAGCCAGTTCTGTGCCTTTGGTTCCTGTGTCTTCACTTGTTTTTTAAAAAAAGTAAGGGTATCCACTTATAAACCTTCCACCTTAAATTCCATGTTTTCACATCTGAGTTGTTAAGTTCTTTTTAGAAGAGGAAAAATATAATAAACAATTGAAAGTTCTCTTTTGCCGACCGCAAGCAGAATTAACTTATTTGTGCTTTGGCAAACTGCTACTCCTATGGTTCTGTCTTTTGTTTCGACCCCCAAATGGTTTATTTTATATCTCAAACTTATATTCAAACATCTGATTTATTTTGCATGTCAGTCTGACCACTAAGCGCATGTCATCACATCACTTAATTTATAACAGGACATAAATTTGCTGTCGGCTCCTCTAGCTAAAATAGAACCTAATAACTTATAGTCATCCACAGCGGGATTCACAGGAAAGACCACTGAACAACACTAACAACAGCCAAGAGATCAGGAGAGAAACAAAAATGCAAGGCAGCTATCTGTAAATCAACAAAAAAATCATTAAAAAAAAATTTCCACTACTTTTTTCCCACTTTTTCTTGCATCCTGCTGCCCTCTGAGAAGGCCACCCACACACACACGCGCGCACACACACACACCACATTTTTTGAGGAATGAGATGATTGACTAGGCACAAGAGGAAAAGAGATAAAGTTGTTTGTTTTTTCCATTAGATTTCAAGCCTCAGATTTGAAAAAATGATTTTATAATAAATAAATATGTCCTTAAAAAGCTTCAAAATCTTAGTGTAAATTTATATCCTTTTTTTTGGGGGGGGGGTAGAAAAAAGATTATGGAGAAGCTAATGAAAGCTATAGCCTATCATTCCTGAAAATGCATAAATAAATCCCAAAGTTTGCAAACATTTCCATGGACCCCAGTTTAAGAATCTCTGGTTTAGTTGTAAGAGAAAATTAATTTAAAAAATATCGAATGTATGATTACCAGATATGTAGTTAATAGTGGTAAGCCAGGCCCTTAATTTTGCAAAATATTTAATACATAATTAGTGTATGGTATAGATTAACTCCCATTTACAATGTATGAAAAAAGTAATGTTAACAGGTTTGGTAAAACAAACCTGGGTGTTAGACCATTGGACGCCTCTCTGGAACAACAGAGGAAAAGGTGAGGAAACCCTTCCATTGTATAACTGACTCGTTTCCTTCCCATAACTGGAAAACGCCTTTTACCATGCGTTGCCTTCAAGCTGTATGTTCAGCGTTCTGTGTAAACCAGGAATTATGTGGACATTCACCTCTGAAATGCTGTCAGACAATGGAAGAAACACAATTTGTTTTTTTTTAAATTAGTTTCAAGTATACAGTACATTGGTTAGACATTTATACAGTTTATAAAATAATCTCCCTAATTGCTCCTTCTCTCCTCTGATTTTCCATCTAGCTGATATATTACTGCTGACTGCATTCCCTATGCCGTGCTCCCCATCCCTATGACCATCTATCAACTACTAATTTTTACTTCTTTAACCCTTCACCCCATTCTCCCAGCCCTCCAAACCCCCATCCCCTCTGTCCATCACCAAATTGTCCTCTATATTTATCGGTTTTTGATTATTTTGTTCTTTTTGTTCCTTAGATTCCATAGATAAGTGAAATCATATGGTATTTATCTTTCTGACTTATTTCACTTAGCATAATAACCTCTAGGTCCACCAAAACACAAATTCTTAAAAACCCTGACACTGAATCAAAATTGTCTTGATCAATAATCAAGTTAGAACCTTCACAAAAGTCACCGATGCTTGTGAGAATTCAAGGATTTCTGTTGTTCAACCCAGATTGTTCTAGCCAATGTCGATAGGAAGAATATGTTGGCAGCTCACAAAGACATGTTGCCACTTACCCCGTTGTTAGGACAGAAATATAAACCTGTCCTAGTTCTTTATGAGTCCCTCTGGGGGTTTGTTCTGAACTACAAAGAAAGGCAGTCTTCTAAGAAGACTTAAAAAAAAAAAAAAAAAAAAACTGTAACCGAGGGGAGGATGTAGTAATAATTTGCAACATGGAGCACTTGGAAACATGGATAACTAAACAGGAAGAGAAAAAAGGCTCCATTTAGGGTCTGGAGTGGCTGTATTAAGCCCATGACTTCAAAGCATGTTGAGAGGCAGACAAGGTACTTCTCTAACTAACATCATGAATGGAGCTTTTTCCATCAAAGAAAGGCCTTAGGTCATGAGGGTGGAGCCCTCATGAATGAGATTAGTGCTCTTATAAAAGAGACCCCAAGAGAGCTCTCCGGCTTCTTCTGCCATGTGACATTACAAGGAGAAGACAGCTATCTATGAAGCAGGAAGTGGGCCCTCACTAAACACCAAATCTGCTGGCTCCTTGATCTTGGGCTTCCTAGGATCCAAAAGTATGAGAAATAAATTTCTGTTATTTGTAAGCTGCCCAGTTTATGGTATATTTGTCATAGCAGGTCAATTGGACTAGGGCAGAATAAATGGCAGAAATGAAAGAGAAAAACAGATTCTAATGGCAGGTCAGCATTTCCTGTGATAGCACACTGTGGGTAAGAGAAGACCAGGACGGCAAGATGGTGCCGAGAATACAGAGGCTGAAAGCACAGTGTCTCGGGGATGGCGCATCTGAGCCTGAACCCTAGCACTGCTACCGAGGGGCTGTTTGACTTCAGACAAGTCACCCAATGTCTCCAAACCTCAGTTTCCTCGTTGAGGAAGGAGGCATAATAATAGTACTTATAGTTCACTGGGTTGTGAGGGTTCAGTGTAAGGCAACTAGTGTAAGAGCCTCTATGAGTACCCAATAAGTGCTTGTTATAATTATCAGTGTCTTTGAAAGAGACACTATTACAAATTTAATGTCAAAGAATCATAGAATTATTTTAAAAAACAGAGCTGGGAGGTCCTTTGAGAGCAAGAAGTCCTCACTTCTCATCTTATTCGTAACACTAAAAAATGATTACTAATTAAAATTCCCCCTATTCTCCCACTGGCTTCCTTTGGCTGGATGCAAATGAAAAAAGCTGAGATCCAGTCTGATTACTCTTGAAAAGAAAAGGAGGGAATATAAAGTCCTCTAGCACTAAGAACAGTCCTGGGTAACAGGAGGCATGTCATAAATATTTGTTGAATGAAAACAGACTTGGAAAGGAAGAAATCTTGAAGAGTGTGATTCCAGAAAGGAAGGAGCAAAACGTTTTTTGTTTTTGTTTTGTTTCTTAAGGGAGAAGGAAACAGAAAAAGAGTATTTGGGCACTTGGCAGAGGAAGAGGGAATTTGGGAGGGAAAAAAGTGTTTTAAGGAAACTGTAAGGATGTTTTGCTGGTGAGATGTGGTGCAATCCTTACCCCCTCTCATCTTTAGTAGAAATCAGCATTGCCATGCAAAGCCTCAGGAATCATACTTGGGGGGGGGGGGGGTTGGCATGTAGTGACACAGACATCTGACCACCAGGACAGGCACTGGGCCTCGGAAGCCCAATACCGTTTGTGTTGTATCTTGATGAACAAATATGGGCTCAGAGAGGTCAAGGGATTGGCCCACGGACCTAATTAATGGCAGAGCCAAGGCTAGAACTCAGATCTCCTGATCCCCATTCCACTCACCTTCCTGAAAACGGGTATGAAGCTCCTTCAGTCTTCTGCCATGCTTACTTGAACAGATCACAGCGTCAGCAGTGTAACACATTACTGGTTCTGCCCACTGGGCCTGTGCTCACAGATACCACACTGTGATTGCATATCCTAACACTCCAGCCTGGCTCGGCCATGTACCATCTTCAGAGGCTTGGACAAGTCATAAGCTCTCTGAGTTTTATGTTCATCATTTAAAATGGGAGCTAAGACTACCTCTCAGCACCTTTGCAGAGATCCAGTGAGATGTGAAAGCTGTATATAAAAGAGTAAGTGTTGGACACATGTTTATTAAGTAATTATTTCTATTATTATTTGGTACACTTGCCAATATGGTATTTCTTTGAAGACATTAATGAAGAATGTTTCCCTCTTTTGCTCCCTTAACTGATGTCTTACAAGAATTCAGTAATTAAAAAAAAAAAGTATTCTCTTTTATTATGTAGCACGTCATCAAAATAAAAATTTAAAAATGAGAGAACAACCTTTATACGTAATTCCTTAACTCAGAGATATCCATTTTAAACACTTTGTTTTCAGCTTTTTAAACTTTCCATGTATTTACACAGATTTTCAAATTGTACTTATAACACACTCATTTGCATCATTTAAAAACATTTACTTAATATAACATTTTAAGCATTTTTCTGTCATTAAATATTCCTCAACAACATGATTTTGAACGACTGAACAACAGTCTATTATGTGGACATACCATACTTCATTAAACATTTTCCAATTTAGGTTGTTTCTAATTTTTTTCTATTGTAAGTAGTGCTTTGATAAACCCCTTCATGTATAATCTCAGCTCTAAGCTTACTAACCTCTCTGTTCTTCAGTTTCTTCATCTGTAAAGAAGTGGTAGGATTACTAACTGCTTCATGTGGTTTGTGAGGACCAAGTGAGCAAATCCATGTAAGAGACAAGAATCATGTCTAGCCCATAATGAGTACTCAGTACTGTCAGCTACCATCATTATTACTAACTTCAGATATTTGTGGTTTGTGACCAAAATATAACTAAATTGATGACTTGGTATTAAGTATATCAAATTATGCCTTCTAAAAATACTTTAAGAATGTTTTTAAAGCTCTGTTCAGAAATTTGCTTTCTCGAACTACCTGTAATTTGCTGGATGTTTCAGTATAAATTGTAACTCAAAGTATGTTTAGTCGGATTTCATTTCTGTGCCTCGGGATGTCCTTGGAGGGAGGGAAGAAGGGGTCTTAACATGTTAGAAGTCATTTCCTGGTTTTAAACTCTGGTTTAACAGGGTTAAAATCTAGGTAAGGTGCCTCCTTGATATTCTTCGGTTGGACTAGCAGCTGTGGGTCAGGAGTTCAGAACAAAAAGTGAAATCCTAGGATTAACTGTCATACTCTTGTATCAAATATTTTTCTGTTGAATCAACTTCTCATGGTAATTTTTTTCTGGATGAGGCATTGCCACCAGAGCTGTCGGCCACATTCCCAGTTGGCACCAATAATGTAGCATGGAGTAGGAAAGTCACTCAGCTAGTGGAAGACAGGACTGTCCGTATCTCATCAGAGCCTTGAGGATCTGCAGATTCTGCAGATTTCGTTGGGTGGAAGCAGGAAAGGGAAGAACGTGGAATCACAAGGACAGCAGTCCGAACTTCGGCTTGGCCGCTAACCAGCAGTGCGGCTTTAGGCAAATGACTTAACCTTTCTGCACTTCAGTTTTATTCTCTGCAAAATAGAGGTGGTGATAATAATACCTACCTCACTAGGCCTCTAACATTTGCAGGACCGCGGGCAAGAGTCTAAACAGAAAAACCCAGCCCACAGCCAGTCTCCCTTCTCTTTCTACCTGGTTCCATCTCACACTGTGCAGTGTCCAGCCCAAGCATGCAGGTCCTAACCTGTCCCCACTGCAAGCTGTCCTGGGGAGGGCAGACCTGGGGAGAGGCCCACACAAGTCCTAGGGGCACAGTTGGGCCACTGAGACTGGGAATTCTGGGATCCTAGGCAGCAGAGTTTGGTATGGCTCACAATTCTGGCTGCACGAGGAAGGAAGTGGCAATTGGAGGGAGCCTCTAAAGTGTGGGGCTGCCGTTGCCTGGGTCTGAGAATTAAATAGATCAGCGCATGGACCTGGCATGTCACTAGCACTCGATAAACGATGGAAACGATTATGATGACCGATGCTGTTGTTGTGGCAGTATTGTCATTGGAAGGGATCTCAAGAATAATCTCGTCCAAATCCTTCATGTTATGTGGTGAGGAAACTGAAACACAGGAATATTAAAATTAACCACGGCTGAACACACGCATAGTGGCAAAGCCAGATCCCAAACCCAGGTCTCAGCACCCAGCAGCTGTCCCTCTGCTCCACACGGTGGTCTCTTCAGCAGCATGAAGAGTTTGGGGTCAGTGCTAACTTTAATAATCACCATCCAAAGAGTTGACTTGTGCTATCACAATCTCCTGAAAAGGGGCGGAGCACGTGTCCTTGCAGAAAGGGGAGGCCTTCAGTGGGAGTCAGTGCCCTTGAGTATCCTGTGAAGGTCTTGACAAGGGTACGTCGGGACACCTCAAATATTTACTGAGTCGGGACACCTCAAATATTTACTGAACAAGGAGGAGCGGAGCCTGCACGTGATAAAGATGGTGACCTTTTTCACTTGATGGAGTCTTGAAAGGTCTGGACTAAATGTTTTTTTAAGTCAGAAAAACCTACCTACTCAGGTTCAGGAATGAGGTTTGCAGACTGAATTTCTTTTCATGAGTTAAGCACGAAATTAATGTATCTTTACAATTTCTTTCCTGGTTCTCATTTTAAAACTAGGTTGTTTCATTTTACCTGTAATCAACACATTCTTTGGCTTTTGAGTATCTGAAGATTTCTTACATGACTTATATTTTTAAAACTTTAAATTATGGAAAAACGCAAACATATGTCAAAGTAGAGGAAATAGTAGGATGAGAGCTTGGTGTATTGGTGCCCTGTGTACCCACCGTCCCTCAGCTTCCAGGGTGATCATGCAGGGTACATCCTGTTTCACCTACGGACTTCTCTTCCTTCCCTGGTGATGGAGTCTGAATCAAATCCAGATCTTTCATCGTTTCACCCCCACACACTTTGTTTTCTGTAACATCCTGATGAACACTTTAAGCTCCCTTTCCATCTGGTTGTTCAGACTCAGCTCCTTTGACTGGGGAGTCAAGAGGCCCAACCTGGGCTCTTCCGGAGGCCTTGCAAGTCATAGGTCCAGAGAATCCAGGGCAAATCAGCTTGAAAATGGAGCCTCTTTTAATTTGGCTGCCAGGCTGGAACTGAATAAAGAAACATTTTAGATACTTTCTATTCCTTGCTGAATTTCTGCCAACTCTGTATGGTATTTCCATAAAAGTCTTGTTTTCCTCCCCTTTTCTTTGAAGAATGAAACTTATTTTCCTTTTTTTTTGAGATGGGGGTCTTGTCATTTCGGACTCCTCCATCCCTCCTGATTCTACTGGCTTTGATTCCAGCACTGGTCTCAGTTTACATATTCTGGGCTTTGGCAATTCACATGAGGACCCAGGGAGGGGGAAGGTGGCCCTGCTCAATGTCATGGGAAGATTATTGTACTTCGGTCACTGGAGCTCAGCTGAAAACTTAAAAAAGTTCTCTTCATAGTCATTGAATTTTAAATCATTATTCCGAAAAGACTGAGAGGGGAAAAAAATAGATTTTAAGTTAGACAGAAAAAAAGATTTCACATTTCCCTGACAGGACGTTGTTCTTATTTTCAGTTGAATGGCTTGGCTAGTAATTAAGTCTTCGTGCTCAGCAGCTATCTCCTTTTCTGCATTCTTGCTGTTAATCGTCATATAAGGGACACATGACTTCTGTTTAAATGCTAAAGTTTATTAGAGTGGAAAAAAACCCCTCAGTTATACAGGAAAGGAAAAGAGATTAAGAGTCAAGTCCAACCATTCGCTTATTCATCTGCATATGGTTAAAAGATTTAAAAGAATCCACTGGTTTCTGTTTCACTGCTACATGCTAGCCAAAGAGCAAGGAGAAAAAAAGCCTTTCACCAGCTCTGGTGGAGGAATACATTTTCCTGTTTGCCTTGGGGGCAGAGAAATCATTTCCTCTTCTAAGCCAAAGTAACCAAACTTTGGAGGGACTGGCTCCTTAGAAAGGGTTATTGTTTCAATTACCTATTACTTTGTAACAAATTCCCTGAAAACTTAGTGGCAGAAAACAGCAACCATTTAATTCTGCTGGTGGACTCTGGATCAGGAATTCACAGCATAGAAGGGAGGGCTCCTCTCTGCCGGAGGTGTCTGAGCGTCAGCTGGAAGGACCAGGCAGGCTGGAAGTGACACCCACGACAGGGCTGGAATCGTCTGATGGCTTCTCCCCTCCCACATCTAGCACCTGGACCGAGATGACTCAAAGTCTGCACGCAGAGGTGGCTGTGAACCAGACACCTACACGTGGCCTCTCTGGGTGGCTGGGTCCTGAGGGGGGAGCCCAGGGGGAAGCAGGCAGAGGGCAAGCATTTCAACAGACCAAGTCAGAATGACACTCCCTGCTCTCTGCATTCTAGTGGTTGGACAGGTCTCTCAGGCCAGTTTAGATTTAAAGGGGGCGCACCCAGACTCCTCCTCCTTTTGGGGAGGTGGCCGGGTCATACTGCAGAAAAGCACATGGACAGCCAGCTCAGGAAAATACAGTTCAGCTCCATCATCTTGGCTCTTTGCTGGGCTGTGGCCCTTAATGAAGCGTCTTTGGCGAGGGGCTGTGGGAGACAGTTGTTTCATGCGGAGGCCATCTTCTCCCTCCAGGCCCCCTTACTAGGCTCTTTGCATCCAGTTCTTGCTCAGCTTGTCCCCAAGAGCCATGCTTTGTCTCTAGAACCTTCCATCTTTGTCTCTGGCCGTGGGCAGAGTCGGAATCACAATGAACAAGCATATTCCCTGTAGCCACTTCCTGGCTGTTCCTTTCTGGCTGCCGCTTAGTTTTTTGTTTTGCCTTTTGTTAGCTACATAAAAACCCACAAGTATATATGAGTATACATGGATAGATTCCTTTACTATCGATGACAGCTTTTTTTTATTGAGAAATAACTCACATACTGTAAGATTTGTCCATTTAAAGTATATGATTCAGTGGTTTTTAGTATATTCACCGAGTGGTACAACCATCACCACTATCTAATTCCAGAATATTTTCATCACCCCCCCCAAAAAAAATCCCACACGCATTGAGTCTCCCTATCTCTTCTCTCACGGCCCCTAGCAAAAATAAATCTACTTTCTATCGATTTGCCTATTTTGGAAAATTCCATATAAATGGAATCATACAATATGTGATCTTTGTGACTGGCTTTTTTCACTAAGTATATTTTCAAGGCTCTTTCATCCAGGCTGTAGCATGTCATATATTAGTATTTCATTCTTTTTTTGTGACTAGATAATATTCCACTGTATGAATATGCCACATTTTTTCAATCTATTCATTAGTTGATGGATGTCTGCTTTTCTGGTGTATATATTTAGAAGTGGAATTGCTGGGTCATATGGTAACTTTGTTTACGTTTTTTGCAGAACTGAACTATTCTATGTTCCCACCGATGTGTGAGGGTTCCAACTTCTCCACATCCTTGACACCTGTTATTTTCTACTTCTTGTGATTACAGCCGTCCCACAGGATGGAAGTGGTTGCTGCACATAGTTTAAGGAGAGCAGTCCTTCAGGACTCTTCCACACCAAAGACACCCCAGTGTGCTTGTAGACACAAGGTTACTGAGTGCTTACTATGTCTCAGGCTCTGAGCTAATGGCAGTACATGTATCTCATCTAGTGTGATACTCACAACTTTATAAGCAAGTATTATTATTATTATGCCTGTTTGACAAGTAAACAGACTGAGGCACTAAATAACTTGCTAGAAAAGGACAAAGTGTGGAAGACATGAATTTCCCATATTAAAAAAATGAGAGAACTTGGACACTAAGGCGGCAGTTTGGTGGTGTAAGTGCAAGGCTACAAAAAATTTTTTTTTCAGTACAAAACCAAAACCACTGGCAGATTGTGGTTGGCAGAATTCTAAGATGGCCCCCAATATCCCACCCCATGATGTATACACTTTTATAGCCCCCTATTCTAAAGTATGGGTGGAACCTGTGAGTCTCATGGGCTGTCACCCCCTTGATTATCTTATACTAATAAGGCAAAAGGGATTCTGCAGATGTAATTATGGCCCCTAATCAGTTGAAATTGAGTTAATTAAAAGGGAGATTATCCTAGGTATGCCTGACTCAATTCTGAACACTAAAAGAGACATAAACAATAGGAGAGACTCTCCTGCTGGCCTTTAGGAAACAGGTTATCAAGAGTCCTACAACTACAAAGAACTGAATTCTGCTTATGACAAACTGAATATGCTTAGAAGAGAATCCAGAGTTCCCGATCAGAAACCAGCCCCGGCTGTCACCTTGGTTACAGCCTTGTGAGACCCTAAGTAGAGAACTGTGAAGACTGTGAGGCCCTACCTGGGTTTGTAACCTACAGAACAGTGAGACAATAAGTGTTTTAAACCACTAAGTTTCTGGTAATTTGTTACACAGCAAGAGAAAACGAATATGCAGACCACCAACTGACTGCTAGAGAAGGTGAAGCCACTGTTGTGTCATTATGTAGAGCAGCTGTTCTCAAAATGTGGCCTAGGGGCACTCAGGGGTCCTCAAGACCTTTTTGGGGACCCATGAGGTCAAAACTATTTTTATAATAACACTAAGATGAAGCTTGCCTTTTTTTCCGTTCATCCTCTTATGATTTTATAGTTTTCTAGACGTTACCTGATATGTGATGATATTATTACTCTGATGGCTAATGGAATGTGTCTCTGTGTATTAAGTGTTTAAAACATTTAATTTCTATTGTGGTAAACATTGACAAATATAGTCCATATAAACAAAAGTTCTTTGGGGTCTTCCATAATTTTTAAGAGTGTAATGAAGGCCTGAGACCAAAAAGTTTGAGAACCATTGGTCTAGATGCAACATAACTAAGTAAGCCTAGAAAAGTCAGAAGGTATAAGAAGTCATATGTTTACTTAATACCTATATTTTGTCCAAAACTTTGGTAGGTATGACCAAGGTTGGAGCAAGGAAACAAAAGTAGTATGAGCAAGGCAAATATAAAGAAATAATTAGCAAAATCACTTCTTTCTTCCACAGGTGTTTCTATGTAAAAGTACTGCGATATGATGATATGCACTTCGGTGCTAATCTTAGGAACAGGTGGCTATATCACAGAGGTGTTTAGGGAAGTGGCTGAAATGGGGCAGATTTTGTGGGAAAGCAGAAATTTAAGGTGGGAGGAAAAGTGGAGGAAGGAGGACAAATATTTAAGGCAATATTCTTCAGATCTCAGCTGAACTGTCGCATAGAGAGGTCTTTCCTGAGGTCCCTATCTAGAACACCAAGCACATCATTCTCCATCTCTGGACCCTGTCCATTTCTTTTCTTTTTAGGGTTTTTTTTTTTTTTTTTTTTTTAACCTAACATACCTGTTCAGACAGGTCTGGCGAGAGCTAGAGTACCTTGGTTCAAATCCCAGCTCTGCCCCTTTTCAGTCACAAAATCTTGGATAAATTACTTAATCTGTTCTTTGGTCCCTCAAAAAATGTGCTAATAAAACAAGGAATTTGTGTTGAAGAGTTGGCTTAGGTTGTGACCATGAGACTGAAAAGAAAAGGGTAAATACGAACCAGTTTGAAGGCAGAATCAATAGATGAATTCAGACAACAAAGAGAGGATGAAAAGTCAAGGGAAAATTCTGGGGATATTTTTTTAAAAGGCAACCATTATATGTGGATTAAGGAAATTGTAAAAAATAAAAAGTATTCCAAAGTTTCTTGTTTGACAGATGTGACAGAGGCTGGCATCTGTTAACTACTCTGGAAGGAAAAGGAGGAGGAGTCTCAAATCCGTGTTTAAAGTGAGCTGGCGAAAAGAATACAGTTATAAACAACTTGTTTTCAGAATGCTCGAGGGACGGCCCTCATGGAAGAAAGGTCAGGGCAGACAAGAAACCTGGGTGTCTGCTCACTGAGCCGAAATCTTGGGGAAGAAACTCCACAAGGCCCCCAAAACTGAGCTGTATGGAGAAGGATGATCTTTCGCACTCATGAGAACATTCTCATTGCGGACAAGATGCTTCATATGTTGCTGTGACAAACTCCATTTGGTGAGATGGGCTTTTCAGAAGAAATAAAGCACTGATATAACCTGTGGAACTGCACGTAAGGGGGCAGTACGTTTCCCAATTGTAATCTACCTTTGAAAGGCCAAATAAACAATGTCTTCTTGAGTTGGAAGGGCCCTCTTGCTCTTCAGCTTAACGTCGTACAGCATTCCTCTTGACATTCCACAGCACTCTTCGTTCCAGGCTCATGCTTCCTGTGATGACTTCTGGATGTCCTATTTGAAGCAGAGAAGATTTTCCGACCTGGTGAGCCACTGAGGCCTTGTAGAGGAGCTGAACTGTAGATAAAAATCTTCCAGGGAAGTAGGTGTGGGCAGGATGTCTGGTTTCCCTGCCTCTCATTTAAAGACTGATGCAATTAATTTTTCATGGCGTCTCTTCCAGTAAAAGTCACATTCCAGAGTGTTTCAAGAAAAATCGGAAAGGATAAGTAGCTACTGATCTTCCTCGGTCTGAGTTGAGAGTAGAGTACAATCTTTCTCAATGTCACAGGCATGCACGGCAGAGAAACTGTGCCCCTGGCTATAATCTCAAACCAGCCTTCTTTGCTAGTGTGACACTGAAGACTCAAATTAGCCATAACAACACACAGCAGAGCATGTAGTTGTTTAGCAAATAATCTGAAACCGAGCAAGAAGGCGTGATAACATTTGCCTCAGCCTGGCTCTGAATGTGTGCACAGCAGCCTGGGCCCAGAAGGTACTGCTAAGCTTTTCATGATATAACACACACTGATTCTTTCTCTCACATTCCAGGCTAACCACTGTCTGAGTCGGGCTCTGTCAAACATCTGGGCCATATATTTCTGGAAAATATCATGGCATCTTTTCTACAACTTTCTATGGCATTGTGAGCTCTGGCCCAACAGGAGCCTCTGCAGCCCAGAGAAGCTTCCCAGGAGCACAGACAGGCACTGACTGAACGCACTACAGTCCCATTTCACGCATCAACTATTTACCCAGTGCCACTTGGGAACAAAGTACAGAGCAGAGAAAATTTCAAAGATGATTCAAATGCACATGCTGCTGTCCCTAAAAATACTTTCTCTCCAGAAAAGTAGAAGCTTATTTCATCGCAGCTTGCGGTCGAACCACACGGTAGCCGTCCAACATTGCGGGCCTCCTGTCGGTGGAGACGGAGCCGGAGCCTGCAGCCTGAGAGGTCGCCTGGAGGGGCGCCGCGCAGCCGCTCCGCCCCCCGCAGCGCTTCCACTGCTCTGAGTCTTCCGTCCCGTGTTCCTCAGGCCCCAAACCTGCGGAATGTCCTGCTGACAGATGTGCTTACGCTACTTCACTCACGAAAGGAGATTTATAGAAGAACAAAAAAGCCTGGATCAGCCTCGACATTTTAATTTTACACCATCTTGGGTGATCACGGCTCTTTTCACTAAAAGTCAACCTCTTCATTAATTTCTTACCATTTCCTTATTAGATTTATATCGTACCTCTAAAAAAAGGAAAAAACAAATAACTAATACTACAAGAGGGCTTGGCATCGTCGGTTGCCCTGTTAGAGGAGCAGAGCGCAGAGGGCGGGGGAGGGGCTCCTGTTTACGGAGGAGGGGCCTGGGCCGGGTCGCCTGGGCCTGGGCCGGGTCGCCTGGGCCTGGGCCGGTCCGCACCAGCTGTTGTCCTCCTGCTGCAGCTGACGTGGCCCGGTGAGAGCACAGGTGCTCGAGCAGGACCAGCTAAATGTGGGGTCCCTGGGTCAAAATATATTAAGAAATTCAAGAGTGTGACAGCAAAATATGAAACCAAGTGCAGGGCCCTCCTAAGTGCGGGTGCCTGTGTGACTGCATAGGCCACACGCCCACGAAACTGGCTTCCCTCTCGTGCCGGTCTTCCTGGCTTCCAACCCTGGCTTTGCCCTTTACTAGTCATGCGATGTTGGACAAGGTATCTGTAAAATGGGGATAACAGTCCCTATCACAATGAGTTATTAGGATTAAATGAGTTAATATTTGAAAAGTGCTTAGAAGAATACCTGGTATACAGCAAGCATTTAGTAAAATGTTTATTAAATATATACTGTACTATGCCTAAATGTCTCAAAATGCCAGAGACAACTATGGCCTGAAATTGTGAATTCACTAAAACATTAGAAAAAATGTTTTGAGAGTTTGGATTCCTTATAAAGAGATTCACATTTTTTATTAGTATGGCAAGGGTCACCTTTTATTTTAACAATTAAGAGATTTTAAAAGATATTCTAAATTGAGGCCGACTACTCACAAAGCAAAACTAACGAATGACAAAAGACACTGGTTTATGCTTCAGGTTCTGGAAGCCTGTGAGGTGCAAACTGTCATGAAGCAACTTAATATGACTGCTTCCTTTATGCAGAGAGGACTTACTAGAGAATTCGCTGCTTCCATGCAGGAAATAAAGCCTGCTGAAGCAGAACAAAAGCTAAGAAATACCATTTTCTTTTTACAATGCAGAATACCATTAAAAAAAAGAAATTTTACTAATCATTCAGATTCTATATTTAGATCTAGAAAAAATATTGCTAAAACAAGTCAGAGATAACCTGTAGGCAGTGATAGATATTTTTATAGAAAAAGTGTGGTACACAGAGGTATAAATACTTAATGGTTTATTAATGTTTGTTTTATAAGAGCAAACTCAGTTATTTCCCTGGGTTATTTATACATTATTTACTCTTGACTATCAATAATTCTCAGGACTTCCAGAAGCTTTTACAAGAAACATGTAGTTTTTCTCTCCAATAAAAATAAATATTGTTGACTGCAGAATTCTAAAGAAGCAAGTTGTCATTTGTTAAACGATTCGCCCAAGGTACACAGATTTGGGATATTTCTCCTTAAGAGTCGGCCACTGAACAATGAAGTAATCGGAGAGGTGAAAGAGAATCTTTCCGGACAGGGACAAGTGTTCGACTCGGCAGATGCTTTCCACGTAGACAATGATCACTTTCTTTATTCCTAGTATCCCAAGGAGAAGGGCAGATACACAAATAGGAACACATGTTCCTGGTCCGTTACACAACACCTTAAAAAAAAAAAGTTGAAGGTCAAATTAAAATACAGAATACTAGTCTAAATGAGGCATTTGGCATTAAAAATGGTCACGGCTTAGAGGTTTTTTTTTTTTTTTTTTTTCATTTTAAGTCTTGAATTATCCCTTGTCAAGATCTAATATGTAGCAAACCCATGAACTTAGAACCACTGGGACTGTGCTGCTGGCTCTCCTGCTCACCAACTCTGTGACTTGAAGCAAATCACTTAACTCTTCTGGGCCTTTGTGGCCTGCCCTAGGCTACGGGAGGTGTCAGCAGTGCCTGGAGCTCAGCCAGCAGTCACTAGACAGGGTGTGTGCTGCTCTTCTCAGACTGCTCCGTGGATCTTGAATGTCACATAAATATGCAGAAAAGTGATAAAATCAGCTATGATTCACTGTTTTGTCATGTACCAATTTGTTCTTGTCGATTTTTAAAATCTGCCCTACCCTTCTCTGCTGGCAAACATCCACTTGTTCTCTATATCTGTGGGTCTGTTTCTGTTTTGTTTATTCATATTTTTTAATTTTAGATTTCATAGGCAAGTGAAATTACATGGTATTTATCTTTTTCTGTCTGACATACTTTACTTAGCATAATATCCTCAAAGTCCATCCATATTGTTGCAAATGTCAAGACAGAATGTTTTTTTAATTGCTAAATAATATTCTATTGTATATATGTGCTACCTCTTCTTTATCCATTCATCTACTGATGGACATTTATATTGCTCTTATATCTTGGCTCTTTCTAGTAATGCTGCAATAAACATAGGGGTACATATACATTTTCAGATTAGTATTTTTGTTTTCTTCAGATAAATACTCAGAAGTGGAATTGCTTGGTCATATAGTAGTTCTATTTTAACTATTTGAGAAACTTCCACAGTTTTCCATAGTGGCTGTATTAACTTACATTCCCACCAACAGTGCCTGAGGGTTACCTTTTCTCTACCTCCTCACCAGCACTTGTTATTTGTTGACTTACTGATGATAGCCATTCTGACAGGTGTGGGTTGATACTATGGTTTTAATTTGCATCTTCCTGATGATTACTGATACTGAACATCCTTTCATGTTTGTTGGCCATCTGTATGTCCTCTTTGGAGAAATGTCTATTTAGGTCCTCTGCTTAATTTTTTTTTTTAACCGAATTGGTTTTTTTCTTTTCTTTTTTTGGTATTGTTATGAGTTCATTATATATTTTGTATATTAACCCCTTATCAGATGTATCATTGACAAATATCTTCTCCCATTCAGTAAGTTGTTTTTTATTTTGTTGATGGTTTCCTTCACTGTGCAAAAACTTTTTAGTTTCACACCATCACATGTGTTTATTTTTGCTTTTGTTGTCTTTGTCTGAGGAGATTAAAAAAAAAAAATTGCTAAGAGAGATGTCAGAGTTTACTGCCTATGTTTTCTTCCAGGAGTTTTATGGTTTCAGGTCTTACATTTAAGCCTTTAATTCATTTTGAGTTTATTTTTGTATATGGTATAAGAAAGTGGTCAAATTTCATTTTTTTTTAAAATTCATGTATCTGTCCAGTTTCCCCAAACCACTTATTGAATAGACTGTCTTTACCCCATTGTATATCCTTGCCTCCTTTGTCATAGATTAACTGACCATAAAAGCAAGGATTCATTTCTGGGCATATTTCTATTTCTTAAAAATTCTCAATAAATGTGGGTGCATTGCCTTTACCCTCTCTCTTCTTCACCACTTTATAAGCTCTTTATGGGCAGAGTCAATAGGACAATCTATACTCTGCATGTTAAACAAAATAGTCACTCACTGAATTTAGCTGAAAGGGAGAAGGAAGGAAAGGAGTGAAAGGGGTAAGAGTGGAGGGAATCCTTCTTTCCCTATCGTACATGGAGTCAAATATTCTTTTTGCCAGACTCCACCCTGTTTGTAACTCTATCATATACTTATTACAAACCTCATGGCATAACTGACAGTTAAAAAAAATTTTTTTACCATCCCACATCCATTTGCCTTTTCCTCAGGGGAACCACACTGTATCCCTCATTCTCAATTTAAGTACTTGAGTGGAGTAGACTCCACACCCAACTATAAGGAGAGGACATGTGACTCCTGTGTGACCAGTCAGATCATTGAATTCCTCGACAAGAGCATTTTTCAGGGAAGAACACATAATCCTGTGAGAATCCACGAGACTGAGTGGGACACTTGTCAGGGCTGCTGAGGGTGTGGCGCCTTTTCTGCTGCCCTGGAGCCTTGGAGGAAGGGGGCCTGGCACTGCAGAGCAGAGAACGAGGCCATCCCAGAGCAGGACGGGGCAGAGCAGAGAAGACAGGCTAGGTCCCAAAGGTAGTAGCATTTAAGATCCAGGAATCCAGCTGTGCCAGAAGGAAAGCACAGCTCCCCTGAGACCTGCCAGGTTTGTGAGAGAATACATTCCCTTTTTGCTTAAGCCAGTCTGATTCAAGGCTTCAGTCACCAGCAATAAAAGCATCCTTACATGATACAGCCTTTTATTTTGTCTAACTCCTTGACTAGCCTCTGACCGACCACTTGTAGTGTCAACTGGTAGGTGGTGTTCAATACGTGCCTAGTGGGCGAGTTAACAAATCAATAAATAAACTTCTCTGAGGGCAGGAAATCCAAGAGATGTCTGAAAGGTAAGTTATGGGTCTAGAAAACAGAAAGAGGTCAGGGTTAATATAAATATAAAGTCACGAGGGTAGATGAGCCAGATGAAGGATCAAGAACAGTTATAAGAAGATTGATGTTCTGTAGAATTGGGTCACTGCAGGTCATTGGCATGTATGAAAAGACATATTTCACTTAAATTGTCCAGTAGGAACCGAAAACACAGAATATGGGCCAAGACCTCTGGTTGGAAGGTTGCAAACCATGAAGCGAGGGTGAAGGTGAGAATGAAAGCCAGGTGGAAAGTCCAATTAGGGCTGCAACCTGAAGAAACTGGACAGAGAAGCAGAATCCACCTCTGAGGTCCACTGGCCTGAGGACTAGATTTCTGGACAACCTCTTGCTGGTGGAGGCAGAGGTGGAGGCTGGAGAGAGCTCCCTGAGCAGGGCAGCGGGGATGGTCTTACTGAGCTTCTAGGGCCCTGGAAGAAGTGGGAGGACTGGAGGCCGCTGTCGAAGAGCTGGTCCAGGCAGGTTGCCTCTGTGGAGGTTACATGTCCTATCGAGATCAGTACTTCCGTTTATAGGTCATTGGCTCCACTATACCAGGAGATGAGGAAGAGAGCAAATCCTGAGATATAGGAACAGTCAGGAGACACGGAAAGAAGAGCTTGGTTGTAAGAGTTAATAGGAAGCAAAGTCAGGTATGGTGCTTAAGAATGCACCTTTTTCCTTCAGAGGGATAGGAAAACCATAAGGCAATCTGATTTAGCCTATGCCCAAAGTGTGTCAAAGATGATGAAATAACCAATAAGGTTTCTTGCAACCCATAACGCTGCAAAGGTAGTGATGGAGAAAGAATCTTCAGATTTGTCTAAGAGAGGAGTAACAGAAACCCCAGAGATGGCTATTTCAGTGAATACAGGGCAGGAGAAGAGTGCATACGTGGGCGAGGGGAGGTCAGGTAGGATCTGGGTCAGCTAAGCAGGGCTGGAGAAAGGTTTATAGAATATGAACATAATGATCAGTGGGAACAAACGGGTGGTTAGGGAGGAACTGATTATATAGAAAAGGGTGAGTCCTTTCAACATCAGAAGAAAAGAGTTCAGAGTACTGAGTCTGGGTTGGTCTGGGAAAAAATGTACCTTCTGAGAACATGACAAAGGATAAAAATAGTGGCCCAGGAAGGTTGCCCTCAGTGGATTTTCTTTCAACTATTATTAACTTTTATGCTCAATGCAAGAACTACATAAAACCATTAAAAGAAAAGCAATCCTCCAATTTCATCAATCTGTTAATATTCTGGTATAGTCTCTTCCAATGTTTGTCTGTCTGTCTGTCTCTCTCTATACACACATACACACACACAGACACATATATACACATACACATTTATATGTTATTATAAAACATGCTCATATCTGCATGTACATAATTGTGAGAGCCATTATAAAGTTCTTTTTATATTTTTGTTATAAAAAGTTTTTAAAAATCCATGACTTTTAATGAAAACATCTATTTAATCCTATGGATATCTCATAATTCAACTAAATATTCCCTTATTGTTAGAAATTTAGGTTTTTTTCCCTATTCTAAATCATGCTGTTATGAACATCTTTGTATACAAATCTGTGACCCCTAAAGATTTAATTTTGCATTGAACTATGTTCCAGAGTTCTTGCTGAGAGAGGGTAGAAGCAATAGCTTCAAGGACTTAAGGAAGTTGTAGAAAGTTTAATAAAACAACTGTCATGAATTGGGAATGGGCCATGTGGTCTTTTCCTGTGTGTGTTTTTGTTCCTACCTAGAATCTGTTCGAGCAATTTCTTACCATGTGAGCTGCAGCGGCAGGCAGAGCCCATCTCTCACAGCACGAGTAAGATATTCCTTTATAGGTCCCCTTTGCACCTGGTAAAAGGGCCAGTGACTTGGCCAGAATATTGTCTAGATATGACCAGGAGCTAATTGAGCATTAGAACAAGGTCAGAGGAGGCTCTGTTTTGGTGGCGAGTGTGCCGCTGGCAGCGTCCAGCACCTGTGGTGCCGGCAGCAGCGTTCACGGTCCGTCGGTGGTGGCAGCGGTGTCCCCCCAAACCTCCTCTGTGGCCAGGGGATTCTGGCCACAGTTCTAGCTGCTCGGCTGCCACCTTCTCCTACTTTAGTTAGCTTTCCTGGTAATTCTGAGAGTTCTCAATAGCCTTTCATGAGATTCTTTTATTTCAATCAGAGTGGATTTTTATGGTTTGTTTCCAAGAACCCTGATCGGTATGGAAAGGACAAAGACTTTGTGAACAGCAAATGCAGAGTTAGAGAAGAAACCGTCATAGGATTTCCTCGGGCAAGGCTGAGAGACCTGGACCGTGAGCCCAGGAAGTAGACAGTGAAACATGGATGAGAATTATGCAGGAAAAAGAGCTCGGGTGCGTACTGCAGGGAATGGAAAGGGCACGCAAAAGGCCTCATCCCAGAGAGGAGGGCCAGGGCCGTGGGACGAAAGTCTCAGAAAGCCGGACAGAGGAGCGTCTGCGGGTTCTTAGGGAGTAAGGAGGTGCACAGCACGTAGGGGTTTGAGTCAGGACCGGAAGGCCGGGGGAGAGCGGGGAGGCAGAGCTGGACGCCAGCCATCGGTGGAGGTGGACAGCAGGAAGGAAGAGGATGTGCAGCAGATGGGCTGCTGTGTGCCCTTAGCTCTCAGTATGGTGCACTGTATTTGTTCTTTTTTATGTCTATTTAATCATTTGAGCGGTAACAGTTAAACGGAACTATCTGAATATCAACACCAATATGAAATAACCAAGTAAATCCTAAACGCTACAATCACCAATTATTTATGAACTTCGAGGTCTCTTATAATTGTATTGCTAACGCACAGAGAATTTCCAGAGTTGTCATCATCGTGCAGACAGCATTGCGAGGTCTACTTTTCCTATTACGCCACCACTTCCATTCCATGTTACTACGGAGGCATTGCTTCACTGCATGTCCATGTAACAGCTCACCTAGCCACTTCCCTACTTCTTTATCCAGGCACAGCTTTCATCTTCCTCTAAGTCATACGAAAAAGGTAAATAAGTTATAAACTGTTTTTATCTAGGCTAATGCATTTATGTTGTAAGAATACCGAATTCATTGCTGGCTCCTCAAATATCACTTGCATTTTGCTTGGTGACAGAACGTTAACATGAAGACCAGCTGTGGGCGACGGTGGGACGGACCATTCCCAATGTAATCGAATAAAGAACTTCAGTCCTGTAGGATCTTGCTCAGGTAGTAAGTTCCCTATACCGACACCCCAGCACTGATAACTTCAGTTCAGCCAGAAGATTCTTGCTTGTGTTACATTCATATCATCCATCAAGAGGGGAAACCACATGTTCATGAACGGGGCTTTGCAATCATACAGACCTGGGCCGGCTGCTTAACAGCAAGGTGACCAGGCACAAAGGAAATATTTATTGAGCAAAGATAATATGCCAGGTACTGTTCTGGGTAGGTATTAAGAATGTATTCGTGAACAAAAGTCAAAAGTCCCTGTGCTCACGAAGGTTACATTCAAGTGGGTAGACAGAAAATAATAGATACGAAATAACATGAATATAGACTACATTCTATAAGGGAGCAGAATAAGGGATCAGGAAGATACGGGAATCAAAGATCTGGGAGGAGGTGACTTACGAGCACGTACGTGGTGACATGCATGGACAGGGTTCTGTATAAATCAGCCATCGATTAGAACAAGAGGAAGGAAAGAAGATGATGTTGAGTTTGTGGACTGACTATAAGTTACCAAGAGTCAATGAAAGGGTTTGGGAGGTTGAGAAGGGTGAGGATTTGAGACAGATTATAATTTAACAGTGCTGTTTTGTCCAGGTGAAACTCTATCTCTGGGGTTTGAACTTCTTGTGGAGAAAAATGTCAACAAAGATGTAGTGCAAGATGAGCCTAGTCCTTGCGATCCTTCGGGGCAGGTGCATAACTGGTTCTAATGTACCTGCTTTCCTGTTCCGATAAGGTGGGGAATGTCAAGGCTGGAGAATGGTAACCCAACCAGGAACAAATGTAACACAGGGAAAACAGTATCTACCTAACAGCACTGCTGTGGGATTAAACGATACAAGTAAAGCATCTAATATAGTGCTTGGGCCATGATAGAAATTCCATAAATGGTAGCTACTATTATAATCCATCCAAAAGTGGAGTAGTACACTTGTGGCATTTTTCAAACTCTTAAGAGTACTGTGTGGCACCAGGTTTGTCCCTTACTTTGTCAGGCATGCCACTGACCTGGCATGATTTAACTTACCCTTTAGAGGGTACCTTATCAGAGTAACACAAAGCTCCATTTTGGTCACTTTATTGCCTAGTCACCATTTTTTTGCCCTGTGAGATCCACTCCAAGTGACACCTATGTAAGAAAATAACAGAAGCAGCATGATTGCCAGGAGTAGGATCCTCTGGATGTCCACGGATGGTGGGTGATCAGAGGATTCTCTAGCCTCTCTGCTCTGGATCTGCTGAGTCCCAGAAGTGTACTTCTCAGTGGCCTTGAAAATTCATGACCATAACGTGGGAAACAAGCCTGATGACATGATGAATAAGCCTGATCTTGTTCATCTCAAAACAAGAGTTGGCTACTTTTCCCTTGTGCAGAAACCAGGTTGCCCAACCTTCTTGTGATCATCCCAATTTGGGCCTGAGCCACGGGGGTGGTGAGTAGGTAGCAGTGACAAACAGACATCGGGTCCAATGTCCCCTCCACGACTAGGTGATGCCCATTGTCGTTTCAGTGCCTGTGAATAGGGCCTCCGCACCGGGCCCCACACAGTTTGGCCTCCCAGTGACCGAGTGTGGAGAAGGCCAAAGAGGTCAGAGGGTGCCAGCGCCACGCCGGGCTGGCTTTTCACTTCCTCGCCCTGATGTTCCATCACAAACAATATGCAGATAATTAAACTTATTTAAACTTATTATTTTTTCTTTGTCTGAATGGGTAAGCCATGGCTGCTCTGCATCACTGAGGATCATGGTCAGGCTAACTACACATTGTTTTCCTAACCTTCCTGGCTACTTCTACATTCAGCCAAGGAAATTGCATCTTTTAGTTTTCCTGTTCTCTGGACACAATG
Organism: Rousettus aegyptiacus; assembly: GCF_014176215.1. Lineage (NCBI taxonomy): Eukaryota > Metazoa > Chordata > Mammalia > Chiroptera > Pteropodidae > Rousettus > Rousettus aegyptiacus. Next base: position 43,665,318 of record NW_023416292.1, on the reverse strand, counting down.
GTCAAGGTGACAATTTCCTGCCTTCCTGGTCTTTTATTATTTTCATTGTATTTTCAACCCTCTGAAATGTTTTCACGGAGGTCTTTGAATCCCGGCAATCTGGCATTTTTCCCTTTTGTTTTCCCCACGCCCTGCACTCGACAGCTCTCCCAGAGGCACAGATTGTTAGAACTAGATGCAGCCTCTGAGGGTCATCATTTCAACCCTCTCTCTTTAGCTGGAGGAAAAAGGGACATTTATAGGGCAGCTGCTACTTGCCAGGCACAGAACCTGGGTGCGGAATTTTGCATAATCGATCACCTCACTAAAACCCTATAAGAGGCCTCTAGGTGGACATCGTGATCCTTACTTTTCAGACAAGGAGATGAAGGCACAGAGAAATTAAATGACTTATGTATGACCACACAGCTGAGACTCAAACCCAGCTTTTAGAAGATGGGGCTCTGCTGTCCACCATCCTGGTCCAGCACTGTCCTGTGCCTGCTGGCCAGATCTAGTGCTAGCCGGAGTGGGCTGAAGGCAAGGTGGGCCCCAGGACAGATACAATATGAGGAGTTTAACCAAAGGTACAATTACTGCAATTATTATTAATATTTCATAGTTTCAAAAGAGAAATCAGTGGCAGACTAAAACATGCCATTGGACTAAGATGGATTAGAAAAACTTTTCAGCAGATAAAATGGGGAAAATGGTTAACATTAAAAAAATGAGACTATCCTTTCTAAACAGGAATTGAACTGGCTTGAATTCAAAGCTATTACATAATTCTGACTCTGTCAAGTCCCTCTCTTACGTAGGTAAGTGACATTTTCTTTGTGATATTTCCCTAATTTTTTTTACTTGTTCCTATGTATAGTTTGTTTTGCTGAACTGACAACTAGTCAGTTTTCCTGAGATAATGTATGCACAGATAATTTTTCAGTATAAACAAGGCTTATGAATTTTTATAGAGGATTATCTGATTCCTTATCTCATTCTGAGGTAAGAGGATACATAAAAAACACTTTATAAGAATCTGATTGTAGTGTGTGTAAAGAGAGGCAGGAAGAGAGACAGATATACATATGCAAAGAAAGACAAAGATAGAATTTGACAAATCGAGATGCGTTAAGTACTCGTATCTTGTTCTGGTTAAGAACATGGTACTCTGGAGCCAGGCTTGGCTTCCATACTTTGAATAAGCTGTCAAGGTTCTCCAAAGACCATGTGTTTCCCTCTGTACATGCAGGTGTTGAAAAGTTTTTTTCCTTTCACTGTCCACCACACATTTACCAGAATCTGCGCAAAGGTGCACCTGACTCCATCAGCAACTTGCAGAAGCAGAATGACACTGCTTATCAAAATCAGGGTGTTTTCTTGTGAGGTTTTTATTGCCTTCAGGCTTATCTGAATTTTGTTAAGTATGTTTGGCTGCACTAATGACTCCTTATTACAGACTCAAAAGACAGGAATGTTGGTAGGACCTGAGAGAAGCAGTGAGTTTATCCCCGTTCCATTCGGAGCGGATCTCCTTTACACTTGCAAGTAGCAAACTGACTCTGTCCTGGTGTTTTGCAGGTCTCCACATCACATTTACTTGGGAGTACTTGAAAAAAATGTAGGTGTTTTCCAAATCGGAATCTCTGGGTCCAGGGCTCAGGAATACATCTTTTAATCAAGCTCCCAGGTGATTCTGGTGCCAGCTTGAGCTTAGAAACCTCTGCTTTACACTACAGGAAGGGGGCTGGCAATCTTCAGACATGGCACCGCACCTGCATTTGTTCCTCCAAAATGAGTCTGTGTGCTAAGGGAGAAAGAGAGGAGGAGGAGATCCATCAAAGGCCACTCCTTCTCTCATCCAACCCAAAACCACCTTGGGAACAAGCAGCCCAGCAAATTCATCCGAAGGAGCTTTTCGGTGAGCCTGAGGTTCCCAGCAGCAGGGAGAGCTGCCTGCAATCACAGTGCTCAGCCAGGACGCCATCCCCCACCTCCCGTGGACTCAACTTAGAGTCATGTCTTAGAAAGCAAGTAACCCTGGGAAGAGTCCTATCTTAGAAACTACAAGTTAGCTCCTTAATTATCTGTTAATGCTTTAGAAAGGATCAGTTGACAGCATTCTGAGAATAAGGACAGGACACAGAGAAGACACCTGAGGGGTGGGTGGCAGATGGCAAGAAAGCATATCCTCTGCCACTCAAAGTTATATTAGCTGCCAAGGTTTCTTGTCCCACTGTGCTAAGGGAGCATCTCGGTAGACGTGGGAAAGCTTTGTTGCTCGGCATCACAGCTTGGGTCTTCGGGGGAGCGAGGGCTGGACCAGCAGAGCTCTGCGAGTAGCACCAGAGTGACTTCTCTGCCACACTGTCTTAAGGGCGCGAACAACAAGTTCAATCTAGCGAGTAATCTGGGAAACATCTTGCCTGACCAAGAGCCAAATATTATTAAGGAAGAGAATCTCTGCCAAACCTCCAGGTTTTCTAATTCAGACATGAAGCCCCCCTATTCCTTGAAACCACAGTTTCTGTCTACTTGAAACAAGATGGGGTAACTGAGGCACTGACTGTTGGGCAAAGGGCAGTAGTGAGGACATGGACTCTGGAGCCGGACTGCCAGGGAGTAAATCCTGACTCCGTAACTTCCTACCTGTGTGACCTTGGGCTAATTATTTCACTTCTCTGTGCTTCAGTTTCCTCATCTGTAAAATGGAGATTCAAAGAGTGCTTTCCTGCAATAGGGTTAGAGTGAGGATTAAATGAGGTGAACTCTGCAAAGCCCCTCATGTGTATCTGTTGATGTTATAACCTCTCTGCCTAAGGCTGCCTCACAACAAATGTGAAAAGAGGGTCTTGGAGCTGAAGGGGGAACAGAATCCTTGTGTCATCTGCAGGCTGATGTTCTTTTCAGACCAACAGTGGCTCTTTTGACTGAATTACAGTCTTCCCTCCTCCGCCATCCCCTGCTGAGGGCACTGTTGGCCACTGTCCAGGCATCTTCTGTTGGGGCAGCAGGTTCTTAGGTCCTCTTTTAAGAGCCTTTTAAGAGAAAAAGAGGTGGGATGGCAGAAGAATAACTCCCTAATTTGTATAGTTTAGCTAACTGGACAAATAATGTACATCATGTTGTTTATTGATAGGGCTTCCTAGGGCAAGATTGAAAATAAAATTCTATTAGACGAACAGTCTATTCTAGGGTATAAAATGGAGTTATCTTAACCAGGATTAAATCACATTTCCTGAGTCTGACAGAGCGTTTCCTGGGAGAGTAAGTGCTGTGTGGCCATTAATGCCACTCGGTCATTGTTGTTCATGACTCACACCCCCACTGGCTGTGCCACCCCATTCAGCCTCCCTGCCGACCCACAGTGCTTTGACTCTTTGAAACAGACCCGAGAGCTGAGTCTGAAACCCAAACCGGGCTCCCTTTAGTCGGGGGAAATGCTGGCAATGGGGAATTCTGAAGGGGACTTGAGCAAGGCACTAAGACATGTGACAGACAGTAACTTTAAGCTTGATGTTAATTATAATAAAGTACGTTAAACACCACTAGCCCGTTGCTCTGGGGTGTCCCATCTGTATGACTTTTTAAAAAAATGTATTTATGAATTCAATAGTTATGTCCTGAGAAGAAGGGTAGCACAAGTAATGATTAGAGAGTGGGCACGGCAGTCGCAGGCTGCTGGCTGTGGACCCTGTCTGTGCTGCCTAGCAGCCATCGGGCTTTGGCCACGACAGTTTTCTTATCCACAAAATGGGGATAAAATGGCGGGTAACTAACGTGTAGGGTATCATGAAGATTACATGAGTCAACACCTGTAATGATGTCTGGCATTGTTCTGAGCCAGGGCCAGGGAAGGGGCGTATGCCACGGGGCGGGGGGGTGGGGGGGGGAACTACAATCTAGAAACGTGGAACTGAATTCCATCCCTACTGTGTGCTTCGCATGAAACAGGCTATGACGAAAGCTAGCAGAAACTGCTGATTCACTGTTGGGTCTCTAGCCAGTTTAACATCACAAAATACCTTGGGGAAAAAACAATGGTTTCATACATTGCCTCTACAAAAATCAAGAAAAACCTTTGTAACATGTCATTAGCTAAAAACTCTCTGCTCCAATACTGAGAGTCTTTAAAAACTATGAAATAGCAGGAAAAGTTTTAGTCTTCAAATAGGTACAGAAAATATTTTTTTTTGTTGTTTTATGTAATCACTTATTAAAACTTAAAGTTTATGTTCATCATTGATACGCCCAATAATTCTCTACTATGAGGAGCACAGAGTGCTATGTCCAATCAACAGAAAACTTTAGACAATATACAGCTATAAAAGGGTGACGGAAGCACATCGTGGACTGTCCCGAGGCATAAATTCATCCCCTGCCCCTGCCCCTCCCCTTCCACCTCGCAGGAGCACTCACTGATCTTTTCTGGTTCCCTGTTCTTAGATCCTATTTTAAAATAGAAAAAATTCTTGTAATATCCTGTAAAAGCAACTGCAAGGAGAGAGCCTTTCTCAGGGATTAAATTCCCTCCATCTGGGCAATTTAAGGTAAACAAATACAATTTATACAGCCCGAAGAAAATGAAGATATAATCTGCAATATAAAAAATATCTAGCCAAGTATTCAAAGAAGCACTTTTGCTAGATTTTTTTTTAAAGAAAAGTGAACTAAGGCTTCAGGTGCTTTATGTGAATGGTTACCCTTGAGTCAGGAGAGTCTATACATCCTGGCATTCTTGAAAGCATCCAGTCCCCAAATGTCCCCAACACACTGACTGACTTCTTCTGCTCCCCGTTTTCCTCCTCTTGCTTTCTCTTTCCAGTCAGGGGAAGGCACAGCTCTGTGTTGCACCATGCCTGAAGCTTTAACTTGCTGGGAGTTCCCTCTCTGCTTCTCTCCCTGGGCTGGTCCAGCCCCTCTGAATGGTCAAAGTCCATCTCTCCTTGGGCTCCAACTCTCTTTCCAAGGCTGCCTGGATTCCCCTAGCTAACTTTCTAATCCTCCTGCGGAAGGGTCTCTGGCAGCACTGCCATCTGAAATGGTATTACTTTAACTTTAGGAAACAGCCCTCTTATCTGATACATTTCTCTTTGTCCTTTTTCACCTGAACCCTGCCAGTTCTACCCCAAAGCCTCTTAATTCTGCGTCCTGCTCTTGACCTCCACTACCCGGCGTAGTCACTTCCCTTTCACAGGATCACCCAAAGCCTCCTCCCTGCTTTTCCAGCCTCCCCTCCTCCTCGGTTTCACTTTCCACAGTGCTGCTACACCAACTTTTCCCTGAAACACAAATCTAATCATGTTATCGTTTATTGTCAATGGGTTCCTGCTGCCCTTAAAAAAAAAAGTCCAAATACTATGAATAAAAGTGTTTTTCCTGAGACAGACTATTATCTATACTGTTTTTCTTCATCATGTGGTTTCAAGGCTCACCTGAATTATTTTCCATGGTAACAGAGAAACTTAGGAGTATCATTCAAGTTAATACAACAAAAGCAAATGTGAGGAATCAAGACATCTATCTCTCATGTTATACTTGTTTATAGCCATATACTGGACTTTGGTGATACTTCAGGTAAAACCAGTTTTGTAGTTATAAAGTAGACTTAATTGTTCCAAATGCTTCCTTTATCCAGATTAATGAGTTTTGTAACACAAGCCAGAATTTAAAAAGATTTGGGCAGTCAACTGTGGTCACTGGAAAATTTTTTTTAAGTGAGTAAGGAGGGGAACAAATGACCAAATTTAGAAAAAGAGAAAGAGCAGGCAACAGAGACACATCAAGCTACTGAATGACCAATTGTACTCCGGGCTGGTCCCCATAGAAGTCATATTCTTTGTACATAGTATCTCATTTCGCTTTAGTCTCCAGAGCCACAATAACAGGTACGGCTATGCATGCTTTACAGGTGAGGAAACAGACTAGTCTTAAGCAAGGAAGAACTGAGGCTGCAAAGTACAACAAAGCTTTACCTGAGGTCTTAAAGGATTTGAATCTGGGAAGACAGATTCAGGGAAAAACTTGAAATGTGCTCTGGGGAAGACAAAGAAAGCTAGAGCCTATAAAGGCAAAAACCATAAGCTATAACAAAATAAATAGGGAGGCAAGTTCCAGGACCTTCTAGGGCAGGCATGAAAGTCCAAATTTTCTCACCTCGTCTGGGTCTGGGCATGCGTGAGTCTGACTTCCCTAACGGCCTCCCAACTCCAACTAAGGGCCCTTTTACATTGTTAATTCCATTTGCAGATGATCTATTCACACCACCAATGTTTATTTTGTTTACTTTAGTAATGCCGGTTCAGTGTAACGTTTAGGGTTAAGGTGGGGGGGGGGGCACTCGACCCTCCGGTGTCTCTGGAGGGAAGGGCGTTTCTAGGTCGCAAGAAGGAAGCAGAGTCCATTCTCAGCCTTCCCACTCCACCCTTCCCCAGGGAGGAGGACGGCTTGCCCGGCCAATGAGAACAGGAGAACAGATGGAGGATGCTCGGCTTGGCCAGGGCCCAGTAAGCTTTTTCACTTTTTTTTTTTCAGCTTGTCTGACTTCAACATGTGCCTGCTCTCTGAACCCTAAAGTGTGGAGCAGAGAAGAGAGGCAGGCCTGCAAGCTGAGTTAGGGGAGAAATATTAGTCATGATGGCTGCGTATAGAAGCCACATCCTTTGATCTGCCTTTTAGCAGTTGATAGAGCTAATAATTAGATTTCTAGGTATTATCTCTTGGTTGTGAACATAACAGAGGAAGACAGAGTGCTATTAATTGGTTCCACAAAAGCTAAATACAAGGCACATAATAAGCAGTCAATAAATAGTTGCTAAATATGTGAATTAATTTGTCCAAGGCCATACAGCTAATAAGCAATAGTTTTGAATCTATGTCTGACAGAAAAGTCCATGGTTTTCTAAAATTCGACTTCAGTACTTCTTGTAGAACGTTCTATTTCCAGGCTCAAGTACGGCTTCCTGGAAACTGAAAACACTGACTGGTGTAGGCATTAACCACCTTAAAAACACACGTATGCAGAGAGGAGGGAAAAAAATGGCGTGGATGATAGAGGCTCTGTTTGTCTCTGGTGGCCAAATCAAAGTTGTGATGGAAACAAGGAGCAAGAAGCAAGGAAAATCACCTGGGATCTAGATGAACAAGGCATACAGATAGGGAGATATCCAAGAAATCGCCCTACAACGGCAGAATGTAGGAAGTTCGGGTGAGGACGCGGGGCTGCCTGGTCCCCAGTGGCTGAGTGAGACAGAGGCTGTGGCAGTGGCAGATGCCTCTTAAAGGGGCCACGTCCACGAGCAAATTTTCATGGTGACAGACCTGCTAGCTCTCTGAGCACCAGTGCCAATTCGGCTATGCACAGGGGGCACCAGGGAGACATTGTCAGAGTGAGGGCCAAGGCGAGACTTGCTCTGTACAGAAGTGTCGGCAGTATCCATCGGCCCCTGTTGAGTCCTCCCCCATACCAATGCATGGACACAGCGCTGCCATAGCCCTGACGTCATCAAACTGGATAAACCAAGGTCACTCCCCACAGAGGATTCCCTGATGCCCCGCCTTCCCCAACTCGTGGCCCATCCCAAGCCACATCCAGGTGTATCCTCAGCGAGTCAGGTGCTCCTTGCTGAGCAGTGCCTAGACTCACACAGGAGGCAGCTGGCCTTGGTTTCTGATGTGGCCTTTTGAGGCAACTGTAAGCATAGCATCTATGGATTGCTTGCTGAATCTTAACAGGTGGCCCCAGAGAAGTAGCGTCTTGGGCTAAATTTGGCCTGCGGCTGAACCGCTCTCAGGACTGTGCCACTGGACACCTACTTCACAAACCCACAGTAATAAGACTGGGAGACTTAGGAGCTTTGCTTAGTACATAGAAACAGACACAGAAAGGCAGCTAAAATGGGAAGACAAAGAAGCAGAAACCATATGACAAGACAGAACAGAGATCCAGATATAATGGAGTTAAGCGATCTAACAGATGCAGAGTTCAGAACACTGGTTATAAAGATGCTCAATGAACTTTTTGGAGTTGTAGAGAAATTCAACAAAGATAAAAAACATAAAAATGTAAATTATAAAATGGAATTGGTCTGAAACGAATAACACGTTTTCTGAGATGATAAGTATCTTAAATGGAATAAACAAAGTAAATAAAGAAAAGGATCAAATGACCTATCTAGAGGGTGGGAAAGCCAAGGACACTTAATCAGAATGGCAGGAGATAAGATGCCAAGACTATAAAAATAATTTAAAGAACATATGGGACACGATTAAGGGTCCAAATATCCATCTGATTGGCGTAACTGAAGAAAATCAAGATGTTGAACAGCTGTTTGAAGAAATAATGATGGAAAACTTCCTAACCTGGTGAAGGAAATGGACGTAAAACCCAGGAAGCTCGGAGAATCCCCAAAACCAGCGATCCAAAGAGGCTCACACCAAGACACATTGTAATTAAAATGCCAAAGTTGAAATACAAAGAGAGAATCTTAAAAGCAGCAAGAGAAAAACAGATATTTACCTATAAGGAAATATCCATAAGACTGGCAGTTGATTTCTCAAAATAAACTGCAGAACAGAAGGGCTTAGCAAAAAATATTCAACGTGATGAAGACTCAGGATCTACAATATAAGCTACTTTGTCCAGCAAAGCCATCATTTAGAGTTGAAGGGTAGATAAAGAACTTCCCCTAGAAAAAATTAAGCTAAAGGAGTTTATCACTACCAAGCCAGTATTACAGGAAATGTTGGAGGAACTTCTTTAAGAAGAAAAAACATGTATCAAAAAGAGGAACAAAGAATAGTAACAACTACATTCCTATCAATAAATACCTTAAATGGAAAAGAATTAAGTGCTGAAAGGATAAGAAAACAAGACCCCTACATATGCTGCCTACAAGAGACTCACCTCAGATTAAAAGGCACGCACGGACTAAAAGGAAGGGGATGGAAAAAGATATTCCTTGATGGACCTAGAAGGTATTTAAGTCAGACCAGAGAATGATAAACACTATATGATTTCACTCATATGCTGAATCTAAGGAATAAAGAGAACAAACTATTCAAAAACAGATTCACAAATATAGCGGACAGTCTGGTGACGGACAGGGGGGATCGGGGTTTGGGGGGTTGAGAGAATGGGGTGAAGGGCTAAAGAAGTACAAATTAGTAGCCGAGAGATGGTCACAGGGACAGGGAGCATGGCATAGGGAATGCAGTTAGCATTAATAATGTTGGCTAGGTGGAGGGTGGGGGAAGGAGGGAGCAATTGGGATCGTTTTATGAACTATATATGTCTAACCAATGTACTGTTTACTTGAAACTAATTAAAATAAATACATTAAAATAAATGAAAGAACTTAGCTGATGATCTATTTGTCCACAGTGGCTGGGGACGGGTTCAACATGTGTACTTGTTGTCGGCTACATCACGGGCCGGTACTGCGCCCTCTCGGTACCAGAGGAGCGACCTAGAAGATGCGAGGAAGTAGCAGAGGTGGCACTAGCAGTGCACGTAACAGTTGGGGGAGGAGAAACACAGGCAGCCAAGCATGAAGCAGGATGTACACGAAAGGGGCAGGACAAGGGACTGGGGAAGAGGAGGATGAAGTCCCAACAGAGATTTAGGGGAGGAGGTGGGGAAAGGAAGAATGAACATAAAAGTCCTAGGAGGACAAAGGCTGCAGAGATGGGAAATACAAGTCCAAACAAAGAATATACAAGGGAGACAGATAAAGAACAGGAGTAAATCACCTACTATGAAAATAGACCCAAAGTGATTTTCTATCTCATGTCAAGAGGATGAAAAGTAGGAGCTGACCTGTGTGCCTGTAGCCTTCAGGAACTAAGAAATAAAACACCCAGGTTAAAAACAATTTGGGGAGCCAGAAGATGACAAGATTCCTTCTGCAGGCAAAAGGACCGCATCTACTATCCCTTCTCCCTCCCAGCCCCCAAGTCCTCAGTCACAGAAAAAGGGGGAGCTGTTTATCTGGCAACCATGTATGAGCTCAGCAGGGCCCCTATTCTGATGGAGCTAATACAGTTGGTTTTAAAAAGTATCCGGTAGAATTCAGGATTGTGTGTTCACAAATACCACATAAAAACAGGGGCGTCTCTGCTTTCCAGGCAGCTTTTTTCACTGTTTAAAGGCCAGGGTTAGTCTTTCTTTCCCCCTCACCGGAGCAGCACACAAAGAATTCTCTGACACACCGCACCACTGCAGATGAAAGCTCTTAAGTGTGAGTGAAAGCCGCAATGTTTAGAGTGACATTTACTAGCTGCAAACAGTGAAATCAGAGAGCTCCAGTCCATGGAGATTCAATGTCAAGCTTTACACATTTAGCAGAGTATCAGCTGTGGAAGTTTTTAAAATCCAGGATTTAGTTTTAAATTGCAAAGAGCACTTACGAAATATAAAAGAAAGAATTTTTAAAGCAAGGAAACCATGGCGCCCTTAGCTGACACATAGTATATATATTTTTAACTGACGGAGAGACAATTGCAGGATAATTACTGAGTTTAGCTCAACAATACTGGTAGTGCCCCCCTTTGTCACCATTCCATATTAGTGAGAGCAAGGTGACATCCCCCACACTTCATACATTGAAAGATATAAATTGAAATCCAAAACACAAGAGTTTCTAGGCACATAATTTTCCACAGTAGGCATAGACATTATAAGCCCAAGGGTTTCAAAATGAATGCTTTTGAATGCACCTAGAAAAGTTAGAGGGGAAAACAGATCACTTTTTTCTTTTAAGAGTATTTTCCATAGGTAAATTTATTCAAGACAAAATTAGCTATCATTGCCAAATATATAAAATGCATCTTTGTGACTATATAATAAAATCTCAAAATCTGACAATATCAGCAGTCCTTCATTGAAGATTGCTGATCAGCACTTTCTCTATTATGCTTACTATGAGGTGGAGAACAGATACAAAGCCAATGATAATGATTTAACGTTTCGAATGATGTTTCAAAGTTTATAAGCATTATATTATCTCCATTTTACAGAAAAGAAAACTGAGGCTTGAAAAGATTAAGGACTTTGCTAAAGATCACAGGACTGTTAAATCAAATCATGTGGGATTCCAACTGCAGCCACTGACTCTAAAGTCTGAACAATTAACTTCTACTCGAGAAACTGTCTGGCACAGACCACAGGCATGTGAACAAGAAAGTTCAATGCAAGAAATGCCTCAAGGACATGAACTGAGACGTGGACTGAGAAATTGTGTCTCAGGTCTGGGACTTGAAGAGGAGACATTTAAGCTGGGTCTTGATGCATGAAGAGGAGTTTTTCCAGGAGAAAAAGGTAATAATTACTCTAGGCAAAGGGAGCGACAGAAAGCATGGAAGGCTTGGCATGTTCGCAGAATGGTCACTGTGTATCTGAAGAGGAAGCACAGAGGCTAGGAAACCAGGCTATTTCGATGGCCTGGATGAATGCGTAAGGGGAGGCTGGAGCAAGGAGAATATAGGGTGCCAGGGAAAGGCAGAAATGATGTGGTCGGTGACCTACTGGGTATGCACAGTGAGGGAGATGAGTCCATAGTCGCTAACTCCTCGGACTGCTGCAAAGAGTGAAAATGATGCCTAAGGTCAGGTTTAGAACAGCTGAGTTACAGGCACTGGAGGGCTATCTGGGCACACTCTCCACTGCATTCTCTACTTTAACAAACACTGAGGCCTTTTGTACCAGGTACGATGAAAGTTAAAAGAGAACAAAACTGGGTCTTGCCTTCCCAGAGTTCATGCATTGTATTGCTTGGTTTTCAATGGTGACGACATACTGGGAACTAAATAGGAAGGTTTCTGGTGGTTGTAGTTTCTGAGGGGTGCTATTTGCACTCAGTGGACAGGTGCCATGGACACAGACATTCTGCAATATCTAGGACTGTTTAATACAACAAAGTACTACCCTATGTCCCACTGGACATCCACATGGCTGATAACATGTCTATAATTATCTAAGCTTAGACCTAATTTTGTTTTATATAGAAAGATAAAAATTTTTTTTGGCATATTTAATATGTACTATGAATTTTTCCAAATAGAACTATGATGGAAATTGAGGGGAAGACTGTTTTTGTTTTGTTTGGACCTTTACCAAGAGCTTGTTCAGAATTTAAGAAAATTACATAAGTTGGGGGAGATGAGAAAGTTATGCAGATGGGAGAGGTGACAGGTGCACAAGGTGACTGTACTTAATGCCACAGAACTGTACACTTAAAATGGCTAAATAATATTTTGTTATAAATATTTTTAAAGTTTTCAGTTATAAATTAAAAAAAAAAAGAAAAAGAAAAAAGAAGATGACATCATGGATAGCAAACCCACTCAGTTTTTGGGTTTCCGGTGCAAAGCACCTGCATCAGCCTGCACTGTACCTGTCCTATGAGTCCACACTGCAGGTCTCTCTCCTTGACTCTGCTTCCTGGTGTGGTGTGGTCATGCCTGGAGATATTGTAAACCATGTCATCTGATTATGAATTACTTTCTTTTTCTTACAACCAGGGCACTATTTTGCATTTTTGGAATTATGTGCTGCACAGGTAGTTTATATTAACTATGGATTCGATTTCGGGAGAACAAAGGGTGTATTATGAAAAGGATACACTAGGTTGAAAGGGTTGAGAATCACTCATGGGAGACAGATGCACGTATAACTGGAGGTAAACCTCAAGGGAAACCATGGAAGCACCTCGCAGAGGTACGAGTACAGAGGGAGAACAAGGAAAAGAGCCCTTATGGCCATGGGAACCCGGGGAGGCCCTGGGGGAAGCACTACGGGAGCACTGACCGACTGCCATCCTCCACTAGGATAGCTCCAGATGTGGGGGGTGGTATGTGCCTCCAGCGACGGCTACTCCTTTTGGCAGGGCTTTTATTTTTATCAACTTCCTTTCAATGTTCTTCCTGTTTTTCCCCCTACTATGCCCCTTGTCCCAGAAGTCTACAGTGGGCAGAGCATGATGGATCCTCGGCCTATGGGGAGGCTCATCCACAATCTGAAAACTAGTCTCTGTAATACTTTCTGGTTAATCTTTCCTTTAGGCTAAATCTCCCTACTTCCTCCGACTGTTTCTCATATAACTCGGTTTCATATTCCCTCACCATCTGGGTTATTTTCCTCTAAACATGCTACAATTTGTCAGTGGCCCTTTAAAGGCGTAACACCTGGAACTGAATGCAGTTTCCAGAGCTGAAGTATATAACTATATTTCCTAATATCCCCAAAAGAGGAAGATGTTATTGCTCCACACAGTGAGATTAGGGTGGGGAAAGGTGTGTGTGTGGGGGGGTCTGTCTTAATCATCATTGTATTTCCAGCCTCGGAAACTTTTCTTTTTTAAGCAAGTTATATCTGAATTTTTAATACCTACAATTTGAGTTCTGATCCCAAACAGTTCTTTCTTCCAAGTTTGTTTTCATTTTGAGGATTAAATGAAATAAAATGTGGTCTGGCACTAACAATTATTTTTATTTGCTTATAGTATCTGTTTACTGCCATCCTACAATTATTTCTTGTCTGAAGACATTTTTCTCTTAAAAGATTGGGCTCTGCCCATGTCCCAAGTCAGTCTAACAGAGATTGGCAGGCACACCACCCTTTCCAGGGGCTTGGCCTGTTAACTAGAATCAGTATTTCTGCCTTTAGCTTGGTCCTGATGTGTGCGTGTGGAAAGCCTCTGCACTCCTGTGTCTAGTGACCCTCAGCTTGAGCCCCGCCATGCACAATCCCATCTGCGCTCCTGATCTTTATCCCAGCTTGGTGTGAGACTAAAATTCTGCAATTGTATGAGTAGCTCTTGTCTTTAATAGGCTTTGCCTTAAGAGGCTTGTCTTTAAAAGGAATGAAATACTGATACATGATACAGCATCTCTAACTCTTGAAAACATGATACTAAATGAAAAAAGCCAGACAAAAAAGGACAAATACTGTATAATTCCAATAATACGAGGTACCTAGATAAGCAAATTCATAGACAAATCCAACAATATTTAAAAATAATTATATGCCACAATCAAATGGGATTTATCCCATGTATGCAAGGCTGGTTTGACATCCAAAAATCAATTAATGTAATCCATCACATCAATAGGCTAAAGAAAAAAATCACATGATCATATCAATAGATGGAGAAAAAGTGACAAAACCCAATATCCATTCATGACAAAAACTCTCAGTAAACTTGGAAGGGGGGGGAAACTTCCTTAATTTGATAAAGAATATCTACAAAAAAACTATAGTTAACATTATGCTTAATGATGAGAAACCAGAAGCTTTCCTATTAAGATCAGGAACAAGGTAGGGATGTCTTCTTTCATCACTCCTTTTCAACATTATACTAGAAATCCTAGCTAATGTAATAAGGAAATAAAAAGTGTACTGAATGAGAAGGAAAAAATAAAACTGTCATTGTTTGCAAATGGCATTATTGTCTATGTAGGAAATGTGGAAAAACGGATCAAAAAATTCCTAGGACTAAGAAATATTTATAGCAAAGTTATCAGATATAAGGTTAATACACAAAAGTCAATCACTTTCCTATTGAGCAATTGGAATTTAAAATTAAAAACACATTATCATTTACATTAGCATCCCAAACACTGAAATACTTAGGTGTAAATCTAACAAAATATGTACAGGACCTATATGAGAAAAACTACAAAACTCAAACAAACTCAAAGAACTAAATAAATAGAAAGATATTCTATGTTCATGGATAGGAAGACAATATTGTCAAGATGTCAGTTCTTCCCAATTTGATCTATAGATTCAATACAATCCCAGTCAAAATTCCATGAAGTTACTGTGTAAATACTAACAAGCCTACTTTAAAATTTATGTGGAGAGGCATGAGACACAGAATAGACAATGCAAGACTGAAGGAGAATAACCAAGTTGGAGGGCTGATACTACCCAACTTTAAGACTTACTATAAAGCCACAGTAATCAAGACAGTGTAGTATTGGTAAAGGAATAAAAAACTAGATTGAAAGAACAGAATAGAAAGCCAGAAACAGGGCCACAAAGACAGTCAACTGATATCTGACAAAGGAGCAATGGCAACACAAGGGAGCAAAGATAGTCTTTTCAACAAATGCTGCTGGAACAACAGGACATCCACAGGAAAAAAATAAAAATCTAGACCCAGACCTTATGCCCTTCACAAAAACTAATTCGATGGATCATAGACCTAAATGTAAACTGCAAAACTATGAAATTCCTAGAAGATAGCACAGGAGAAGAACTAGATGACCTTGGTTTTGGTGATGACTTTTAGATATAACACCAAAGTCACGATCCATGGAATCATTGATAAGCTGGACTTCATTAAAATAAAAAAATTCTGTTCTTCAAAAGACATTGCCAAGAGAATGAAAAGATAAGACTGGGAGAAAATATTTGCAAAAGACATATCTGATAAAGGACTGTTATCCCTAATATACAAAGAACTTTTGAAACTCAACAATAATTGAACAAACCAATTAAGAAATGGGTCAAAACTCTTAACAGACACCTCATTAAAGAAGATATAAGATGACAAATAAGGATATGTAAAGATGCTCCACATCAGATATCATTAGGAAAAGGCATATTAAAACAACAATGAGGTATCACCCATAAGAACAGCCAAAATCTAGAACACTGACAGCTCCAAATGCAGACGAAGAGGTAGAGCAATAGGAACTGTCACCCACTGCAGGTGATAATGCAAAATGACACTTTAAAAAGATAGCTTGGCAATTTCTCACCAAACTAAACAAACTCTTACCATAACGATCCAGCAACTGCACTCCTTGGTTTTTACCCAAGGAACTGAAACATATCCACACAAAAACCTGCACACAGATATTTATAGCAGCTTTATTCACAGTTGTCAAAACTTGGAAGCAACCAAGATGTGAATGGATAATTAAACTGTGGTATATCCAAACAACCGAATATTATTCAGCACTAAAAAGAAATGAGCTATCAAACCATGAAAAGACATAGAGGGACCTAAATGCATATTACTAAGTGAAAGAAGCCAATCTGAAAAGTCTATATACTCTAAGATTACAACTCTGAAATTCTGTAAAAGGCGAAACTATGGAAACAGTGAAAAGATCAGAGGTTGCTAGGGTTAAGGAGGGATGAATAAGTAGAGCACAGACATGTTTAAGGCAGTGAATCTATTCTGTATACTATGAATACATGTCATTGTACATTTGTCAAACCTATAGAATGTACAACGCCAAGAGTGAATGATAATGTAAATTATAGACTTTGAGTAATAATGATTTGTCAATGTAGTTTCATAAACTGTAACAAATGTACCACTCTGGTAGGGGATGTTGATAATGTGGGAGGTTATGCATATATGGGGACAGAGGGTACACAAGAAATCTCTGTGCCTTCTACTGAATTTTGCTGTAAACCTAAAACTGCTCTAAAAAATAAAATCTATTTTTTTAACAAGTGAGAGAAAAACAAGCTACTATGTATTGGGTAGTTCTATTAGCCATGTGACTACTTATTGTGAATTATGGATTTAGAAAATACCACAAGGATAAGTTAGTTCTTTTTGCCATTCCTAACTTCTGCAAAGAAAAGTAAGTTCTTGTTGACTGGAAGGAAAAAGAATATCATTCCATATTTAGTGGAAAGTTCTATAAATTTTAAAGATAAAGTTCCTATTCCAACAGAAGGCTTAGGAGAAATAAAAACAAAGTTCTTCATTATTTAAACAAAGAAGCTGAACAAAGGGAAATTGTTCTTACCATATATTTACAATACTGTGTGCTGATGTGGCCACGTTATGATCAGAGAGCCAATTGAGAAAAGGATGAGGGATGTAGGGGCATCTAAATTAGATGAAAAACCTGAAGATCCCAATTCCTTGCATATAAAACTGGATTAAGGTTTTCTATTTTCCTTATTACTGAAATTCGAAGAATAAATTGTTTTAGTCTTCACTTTTAATTAGAAAAGTGATAAAAAGTGAAAATAACTAAAAAATTTAACCAAATTTAACTTAATTATTATTTCATCATATGAACATCCATGTAAACATGATTTGGATCTTTGGTGAATGTCATGGTAACTCGAAAATCTCTAGTTTAGGGAAATAATCCCATCCAACTCAATCGGAAGTAGAGTTGAAACTAAATTTTTATAAACTATTTTATAGTTGTTATTGTAGGGGAGCTACCATGTTATTGTAGGGGAGCTCAGTAGGATGTTGCTACTCATTAAGGAAAAATTAGTTCTTCATATTTGTTTTTTTAAAATATTTTTTCTTTGTTTAAACTTAAATACGGAAGTATAGTTGGTATACAATCTTATATTGGTTATATTAGTTTCAGGTGCACAATAAAGTGATTCATCATTTTTATACCTTACAATGTGCTTGTTAATTCTAGTAAATCATCTGTCACTGTGCAAACTTATCACATATTATTTATATTCCCCTTCCCCTTTCCACCCATCCCTCCACATCTGTTCCTACTAAGAAATAAATACAAATGCCAGAGGTAGTGGTCACCAACGCTGCCTTAGCAGAATTAGGGAAAGTTCTGAGGTATCTCTAATCAGGCAATGCTCTGCAGATTAGTCACATACTACATCACCTGGTACTGGGTTTCCCCTTGAGAACATCTATGCTCCAGGGCCAACAGGGCCTGTTCCAGGGAGCCTTGCTTTGATAGAATTTCCTAGCACATGACTTTAGAATCAGTGAAACAAAGACTCTTAAAGCTGGAAGGAACCTTAAAGATCAAAAGTGATATTGCAGGAAAAAGTATAATCTTGTAAAAGGTTGTTCAACTCTTTTTTGTGTGTGTCTGCACCGTTGATTAAGTAACAAAACAAAATAAAAAACAATGCAGCAGAATCTTTCCCTCTCATCATAAATATTAGGATTTCTATGTATGTGTATGTAAATACAGAATTGTCTCATTTTCCCAGTCTGGGATAAATAACAGGCTGTATTTGAATATGACCAAAAACTATTGTTTATTCACATTTTATTCTAACCCTCCATTTCTTTTAATGGAAGTAAGTTTTCTGTGCTCCATTAAAACAAAACAAAACAAAACAAAACAAACAAATAAACAAAAAAAACAGTGACCAGAATCTAGAGGTTTACAGTATTTTGCCAACAGCTAAAACAAATAATCCTCAGAATCTGCACTGGCTATGGAGACAAAAGACATCAAACAATTACTTCAGAGTTCCAAAACTAATATACTGGTCTAATGGGGACTAGACTCCAACATGAAGATTTTACCATTTTCACGTCCCCTTTATTTTTATTTTAATAGCATGGCCTTTGAATCACTTTTCCTTAAAAACAAAAAATAAAACAACTTTCCGGCACTTCCAAATTTTGGATTTTCTAATTGAATTATGTAATTCGATTATGAAGCAATGGTTTAGTTTACCCAACTTTTATCATTTTGTGTTTAGAATCATTTTCAGAGATCCAAACTGGCTGATTACTGAACAAGTTCTAATTACTCCTCAAAGACTGTGGGAGCCGAGGCTTTTCTCATTGTTCACTATTTGGCTGGAAAACAGGCTTCCTCTTGTAGCACCCAATCTGTTATTGATTTAAAAACTGACCCAAAGGGCTGTTTGTTCTGGGCTCTTTGAAGTACATTTGCTGCTCCTGCCTTCTGGAACTATTCTGTCAGACATCCTGAAGATTCATGCCATACTCTTCACTATGTATTTTGTGCCACCAGGAACAATGGGATAGTGGCTCATTAGCCTGCTCTCACCTCTGAATAATCACACTGGTGTTTCTGTCTTAGACCTTGAGGCAGGTCAGTTCAGTTCCAAGTCTACATCATCCTTCCCTCCTGGCCTTGGCCTTGGGGCCTTGCCTGTCCCATAGACTCTTGTGAGCATAAACGCCATCCATGTCTCAGAGCCACCTCCATCTTCCATGGTGCTCAGCTCAGGTCTCAGTCCACAGCAGTTATTCAGTGCAAAGTAATAACAAATTTGTGAATAACTTATTTATTTAAACTTATTTATGAATAACTTTTTATTTATAAATAATAAATTTATAAAATAACAAATCCAGGAATAATTTCAAAGGGCAGAGATTCAGATTAAAACAAGTAAAATCCTGCTTTGTATCTAGGTCTTATAATCCTAAGAAATGGCATCAGAAAGCAAGTTTATCTACACTGATAGTTGCAGGTCCTCTAAAAAATTAAAAACAATTCAGTGACATTTTCCTTAAGAATCAAGTGGGTGCTTTGGTGGAATGGCAGCAGAGGAAGACCTGAGATCCTAAGGCTTGGGTATGTTTCTTGATCATTTTCAATCCAAAGAGACCTCTGCACAGTAAACCTACAATGGCACTTAGTAAAGGGCAGGCCAAAGTTCCTATGCTCTTCATAACCAAGAGGACAGGGCACATCCAGCTTGTGCGGAGGGAGAGAATCACAGTTACTAGGTGATCTAAGAGGCAGTTCAAGAGTCCCCTGAACTCCATCCGTGTCTCAAGGGATCCAGGAGGGAAAAGAGGGCGCTAGCTGAGGGGGAGAAGGTTAACTGACAGAGGAGGAAAGCAGTGCAGTGCTTGAGGGAGCTGGGATCAGAAGCTGCTGATTTTTGGCATGATGTGTTCCGGTTCCTTACTATCCAGTTATTAATCAAAGACCTTTCTAAATACCTGACACGCTGCTAAGCAATGAGTGACAATAATAAAGCCAGAAGACTTAGTTTTTGGCACTTATAGTGTTCACATATAATTTGGAGAAGGACGAAACTAATAAAGTAAAATGACCAGAGAACAATTAAATGCTAATCTGTAAATTCAAGAGGAGTTCACAGGAGGGAAAAATCTGGATGGAGTGAAACTGCAAGACAGAGTTCAGAAGAAGCTTCCAGAAAGTGAGAAAATGAATTCTGTAAATGAGAATCAGGCCCATGATGACTGAAAGGAGCAGATTCAGAAGGATGTCCTTGAATGGTGGCCCAGCAGGAAAGAGCTGAGATTCACTGGTAAATCCTGACACAAAGCTTTTGGAAGGGCTAGAGTCTCTGATGAAAACACAAGAGGGCCAAAAAAGAAAGAACAGAGAATCAAATAATCCCTGGTTGTTTTCATGTCTGAAGGGGCTCACCGTGGCATGAAAATTGACACGAAACAGTTAGGCATACCACATCATCCAAGCTGGGCGCTGTGCTGACGTTTATTAACTCCTTGTTAGCCTCTCAATTTCTGGAAGAGGATATTTAACCTAGTGACAAAATGGCAGGAGAAGACCTGGGAATCTACTATGGAGTTTCCTTATGCACATACTAGTTATATTCACATAAGACTATAAAGTAGGAATTATGGTCTACAGATGAGGAAAAGAAAGTTTATGGAGATTAAATAGATCACTTAAGTGTGTCCAAAAATCAGAATGGCAGACTTAGATTCTGAACTGCAGTATGCACATTGCCCAAGCCCATTTCCTCCATTCCATGTAAAGAGTGTACACTCGATCACCCCTAGAGAGGAGAGAAATTGAGGCTGTGTCATTTGTAGCGTGGTCTAGAGCTGAGCTGGGAGTGAAAAGAACTAGGTTTTATGTCCCTGCTTTGGACTAGGCATTCTTCTCTCTTGGTTCTATTAGCTAAAGTTTAAAAAGAGGATGTGAAATTAAATTATTGCTAAGTTATCCTCCATACAAGTTTATGATTCTAACTATAGAAGTAGATTCCTTACCAGTGAATGACCTAACATGATTGTTCTAAGAAAAAGAGGGAAGGGACTATGAGAATAAACACTGATCTTTGTATCGAGAAATCCACCTAGATTTAAACAATCTAATAAATATTAACTATCCTGCCACGATAGCAGTGGTGGCTCCAGGACCTTAAAGAAGGGTTTAGGGATAGCAGGTTTGTTTTGCAACTATGCACAATAAGCCCATGGTCTTCACGTCATGGCTTGCATTTAATTTAATCCTCCATGACACATATGAGGCCTATAAGCCACCCCAGTGCACTGCTACTATCCATGAAGGTCCTTAGGAAAAGGCGTGCAGGTTGGACACAAACACGGTCCACTCAGGGAACCCACGGAAACCAGAGGTAAGAGACTACAGAGAGCATGTATCCTGGACGGGGCAGTCACTCCTCAGCTCTGGCTGATAGCCACGCTACAGTCGGCTGTCCTTCCAATTTCTCAAAAAGAGCCAGAAATATGTTTTTTTTTTTTTTTTTTTTTTTGGTGCAATGTGAAATACCTTGAATAATTATGTAGTCCAAATACTGACTGACTACGCGGCTCAGACGAAACATGTTTGTATCCACATGTGGCCCAAGGATCATCAGAATCAGCTGATACAAAAGGCAGAGGCCTAATGAATGTTAGTCTCAGAAATAAAATAAAAAGTCATTGAAGTAGGCAGAGAAATGGCATTGAGAAAGACCTTACCCAGTTCACATTTGAATAAAGTTAATTGGTAATCCATAAGTGCTTATTCATGTAGCTCCTATAATGCTTACAATTTTTGTCAACACCTACGTGTTTCCTGTAGTCAATAACAAGGAAGCCCTTAAAATGAAGGTGAGAGTGCTGGTTCAGGGACAGAAAAAAAAATGAGAGAATTGCTGAAAATGAAAATTAAGTTCTATTTCCCAACAGACCTAAGGGGAGAATTCCTGTAGTGGAAGCTGATCAGGGAAACTGGGAAGCAGTGGAGGTCAATGGGCTAAACCAGGGCCTTCGTGAAGAAAGCAAGGTGGGAGAGGGTGTCCAGGAGATGAAAACAGGGGCTTCAACATGGATGCTGAAGGGAGGGCAGAGGTGCACATGAGGGAGAGGAAGAAAGAAAGAAAGAAAAAAAATGGCCACAGTGTGAAAAGTCACAGAAGAGAGAAGGCCAATTGAGAATGTACAGGGAAGGGCGGCAGAAAGATAATCAAGCTTCCGAGTGTGTATATGGGTGACAGGTGCTCCTTGAATAAACCATGAGGGCCCTCAGAAAGACTCTAAGAGATAAGTCACCATCATAAGTTAAAAAATATTTTGGGGGCAACCACTATATCTAAGACACTGTGAGGTGCAGGAAGTCCAAGTAGCCTAAGTCATTCAGACAGGAGGTGAGTGGAGTTACCAATTTTGAACGTAGAGAATCATCTTCCTGGCCGGGGGAGTGGTCTGTTTAAGAACAAGTAGATCTGATCTCTCTGTTCCTCTAGTCTGGCTTCTTATTATTTCCATTTGATAGGGAGGAGAAGCCAAGCTTAGAGAGGCTAACTGATTAGCTTCGAGTCACACACCTAATTACTGACAAAGCTGAGAGTAAACCCAAAACCTCTTGATTCCCAGTATGGCATCTTTTTTTCTTCTGTGCCACAACTAAGATATAACAGATGCAAACCATAGAAAACAGTAATATGGAAATTTTAAGAGGAAATGTAAAATAATACTCAGAGTGAGTTCTTGGTGAAATCTACATAACAAAAGTAGGGACCTCTTCATCTGTGACCCAAAGACCAGAAGTTTGCTACACACAAGCCTCAGGCAGTTCCCACAGAGGGAAGGGAAATCCATACCCCTACCAACTCTCAGCCCTCATCCCGCCCACTACAATTCTGTTCTCCATTGGTAGTGAGCAGTGAGGAATTTTTTTCTCCCTGTGTGATTTCAGAGAGATGAATCATGGCTCTTGAAAAGCTGAAACAGGAAAGTTGGCTTAGGACAGCAACAGACCTAGTCCCCTGAGCTCTGGGCACTGCCTCCACTAACAAGATTTATCTACGAAATACTGTATTGTGTAAGCAAATCTTTTGAAAAAAAAAATAGCACCTGGAGCTTTGAAGATGTAGACACAACTGATTTGAGCATGAGACACCTGTCTTTAGAGAAAAGTGATTATTTGGCCCATAAGAGCAAATCTATTTTCACAAACTGTCAGCTATAAACATTAAAAAAAAAAAAAAAACTTTGTGAAAGATTTGTATAAATGGCTTAAATAAATGTGAAATCAGGAAGACCAAGAATGCAAAATAGTATTTTGCTAACACATGGAATTTGCTGCCCTTTGCAATTTTACAGCTGATCCCACTGCAGATTTCATTCTTTATGGCAGAATCCCAAAATATGGAAATTTTGACATCATAAACACATGAAACTTATAAATCTAGTGTTCATGTTTCTTAAAAAAATGATCAGTCACAACATATTTTTTCTGTAATATAAAGGTCTCATCTGCAGGGAACTTCTTGCTTTTTTTAAGAGTGTTTAATACCAACTCAAGATCTTTAACCTGTTTCTAACTGGACCCTTTTCACTCATCTAAATGCTAAAATACCACATAGTGTTTGAAATTTGTAAGGTGTTTACTCATTCCTCTTAGTAAATCTATGGTAATCATAGTTTTCTTGTCCCTAACTGTAAAGTCTTTTAGTAAGATATTTTCATAAATATTTGCTCATGTGTCTTAGAGAAAATCAGTTTGCCCTTTTGACCTTGTGGAAAAGGTTCCATGGAAGGTGAGTGTAACTGGCTTACATCTTGTATAAGGTGCTGTCCTGGTATAAGCGGAGTCTCAAATCTCAAGTTCCATGTAGAGAAGTGAGAAGCTTTGTGCAGCTGATTTAGTTTCATCTCATCTAACACTAGAAAAAAAAATCCATACGCATACATACACACGAGGAGTCCAGGAGAAAAAGAAATCACCAAAACACAAACTCCCAAAGAAGAAATGCTAGCCTGAAAAGGTACATTTTACCTAATGACTCGTGGAAGAAAACAAGAAATTCAAAAGATGAGACTATGAAGAAGATGGCATTTTGTCTCCAGAGGTTTTTAGAAAACATTGTTTAAGTTTTCATCTTTTTCCTTTATAAATAAAGTAAAAAAAACCCCCAAAACCCGAAGTGGCTCTATGACACTTAGACATTAAAATAAAGCAATTATTGATGAAAATGTTTTGAAACCTAATGGTGGTGACTGTACAACATTGTGAATGTATTAAATGCCACTGAATTATACTTCAAAATGGTTAATTTTATGTTATGTAAATATCACCTCAATAAAAAAATAAAGCAACTGTATTCTGCTTAAGGTGAATGAGAAACTTTGTCATTTTCTCTAAATTGCTTTGATAAAGACAATATTTAACATGTCAGAAACATGCTATCAAAAATATCCTTAGATGAATTCCAAGGCTTAATTTCAGTGGGTGAAAAAGTTAACCAAGGAGTGAGTTCCAGAACAGATGGCAGAGTAGGAAAACACTGTGCTCGCCTCCACCAGTGACCACTTCAAAATTACAATTAAATTATATATATAGAACAATCAACCTGAAGAACCATCCAAACACTGGCTAAACAGAAGTTTTATAACTAAGGTCATAAAGAAGCCAGGTTGAGACTGATAGGAAGGGCAGAGACGTGGGTGGCCCCACACCTACACATGTCAGCTGAGAATTGGAAGGGATATCTCAGATGCAGAGGTCCCCCATAAAGAATGATGGGTCCCAGCCGCACACTGGGCTCCCCATCCCACAGCACCAATGCAGGAAGAGGAGCCCCCAAAATATCTGCTTATAAAATTAGTGGAGATTTTGTATGTTTGGGAGAGACAGAAAGCTGCTAGAAATCACTTCAGATTGAAA
This sequence comes from Rousettus aegyptiacus, assembly GCF_014176215.1. Taxonomy (NCBI): domain Eukaryota; kingdom Metazoa; phylum Chordata; class Mammalia; order Chiroptera; family Pteropodidae; genus Rousettus; species Rousettus aegyptiacus. The sequence continues at coordinate 43,640,715 of NW_023416292.1, read as the reverse complement.
GACACACATACACTGAAAGGAACAGAAAAAGACATTTTATGTGAATGGAAATGAAAAAAACTGGGGTAGCAATAATAATATCAGACAAAATAGATTTTAAAACTAAGGCTATAATAAGAGACAAAGAAGGGCATTTCATAATGATAAAGGGATCAATTCAACAAGAGGATATAACTCTTGTAAACATTTATGCACTCAACATAAGAGTACCTATGTATATGAAGCAAATATTGACTGACATATAGAAAGAGATGAACAGTAATACAGTAAGGGTAGGGGACTTTAACACCCCATGACATCAATGGACAGATCTTCCAGGAAAAAAAAATCAACAAGGAAACAATGGTCTTAATGACACATTAGACCAGATGGATTTAATTGCTATTTTTAGAGCATTTCACCCCAGAGTAGAATAATACACATTTTTTTTTCAAGTGCACATGTAACATTTTCCAAGATAGAAGATGTTAGGCCACAAAACAAGTCTCAATAAATTTAAGAAGACTGAAATCATATCAAGTGTCTTTTCTGACCACCATGGTATGAAACCAGAGATCAATTATAAGCAGAAAACTGAAAAATACGCAAATACATGGAGGCTAAATAACATGCTGCTAAACAATGAATGGGCTAACAATGAGATCAAAGAAGAAATCAAAAGATGCCTTGAGCCAAATGAAAATGAAAACACAACAATCCAAAATCTATGGGACACAATGAAAGCAGTCCTAAGAGGAAATTCATAGCAAGACATACCTACCTCAAGAAACAAGCAAAATCTCAATCTAACCTTATGTCCAAAGGAACTGGAAAAAGAACAGCAAATAAAGCCAAAGTCAGTGGATAGAAAAAAAGAGAGATCAAAAAACAAAAGAGAGAGAAAGAGAAAGAAGAGAGCAAAAAAACAAAAAACAAACAAAAAACTAAACCAGTCTGAAAAAATACAAAGGATCAATGAAACCAAGAGCACGTCCTTTGAAAAGATAAACAAAATTGTTAAATCTTTAACTAGATTCTTCAAAAAAATAAGAGAGAGGACCCAAATCCATGAAATCAGAAATTGAAGAGAAGTGACAACTGGTACCATACAACGATAAAGCATTATAACAATTTTATGCCAACAAATTGGCATCTGGAACAATGTGAAAGAAATAGATATATTCCTAGAAATACAGAATCTTTAAGACCAAATCAAGAAGACACAGAAAGTCTGAACGGACTGATTACTCATAACAAAATCAAATCGGTAGTCTAAAAACTCCCAAGAAACAAAAATCCTGGACCAGATGGCTTCACAAGTAAATTTTGCCAAATACTCAAAGAATTAACACCTATCCTTCTGAAACTATTCTAAAATATTCAAGAGGAAGGAAGACTCCCAGGTTCATTTTAGGAGGCCACTATTACCCTGGTTCCAAAACCAAAAACATTACAAAAAAATAAAATTACAGGCTGAGATCCATGATGAATACAAATACAAAAATCCTCAACAAAATATTAGCAAACTTAATTCAGCGATACATTAAAAAGGTCATACACCACAACCAAGTGGGCTTTATCTTGGGATACAAGGTTGGTTCAATACCTGCAAATCAATTAATGTGATATAAACAAAATGAAGAATAAAAAGCATATGATCCTATTAATAGATGCAAAAAACCACTTGACAAAATCCAGCATCCATTTAGCATAAAAACTCTCAGCAAAGTGGGAATAGAGGGAACATACTTGAACATAATAAAGGCCATATATGACAAACCCAAAGCTAACATCATACTCAAGGGGAAAAGCTAAAAGCATTTTCATTAAGATCAGGCATAAGACACAGAAATGCGCTTTTACCACTTTTATTCAACATAGCACTGAAAGTTATCAGACAAGAAAAAGAAAAGTTACCAAAATGAAATCCTACCATTCGCAACAACATGGATGGACCTAGAGGTTATTATGCTGAGTGAAATAAGTCAGACAGAAAAAGATAAATACCATATGATTTTACTTATATGTGGAATCTAAAGAACAAGATAAATGAAAGAAGAGAAACAGACACAGATACAGAGAAGAAAGTCATGGTTGCCACATGGAAGGGGTTTGGGGTGGGGGGAAAAGGTGAAGGGATTAAGAAGTACAAATTGGTAGTTACAAAATAGTCACAGGGATGTAAACTGCAGCATAGGAAATACAGTCAACATTGTAATAACCATGTGTCAGGTAGGTACTAGACTAATGGGGGGGGGGGAGTCGCTTCATAAATTATATAAATGTCTAACCATTATGCTGTATCCTTGAAACTAACATAACATTGAATGTCAACTGTAAGTGGGGAAAAAAGTTAACCAGGGAGCAGTTATGCCATGTTTTTTTTTTCTATTCTGTTTTTTTCATTCCACTTAAAAGCTCTAAGCACCCATCACTGTTTAAATAGCTTCTTTAACTCCTCCCTTTCTATCTTCCTCTTTCGTGATTTTTCCCGTTCAATATTTATTGAACTCCTGTATGCCCAAAGCACTTTATAGGTGCTAGCATTGCCAAGATGAGTAATACATCTTAACCTTTCCTCACTAAAAACATAGCTCCCAATGTCAAGTGTCAGCAGCCTCAGGCCTGGATACAGTTGGAGTCAAAGTGATGAAGCCCAGTAACTTTCATGACGAGATGTGTATTTAACCATGTTCCAAGGAATTACAATGATTGTGCCCAGACCCACCAGGCAGGTGACATTGGTCATTTCCCCCAAGTACTAGCATCCCGGGGCTGGTTTCCATCACAGTCCATCCTCCCCTGGACCTGTGTTTTGCAGAGAAAGAGCTAAGGCCCCGCTCCCTTAGGGCCAAGGTGCAGGAAGTCTCCATTTAGATTTCCAAAAGCCCCCATGCTACTTCCATTTCAACTCTAGTTATAGATATCTCCAAATCTTAAGGACTCCACTCAACGTGGACTGCAGTAGCCCTTCCTAAGTGCCACAGTCCACACTCGCCTATTTGTGCTCTGTTTGTGCTCCCTTCTTTTCTTTTTTCCTTCAGAATAAAGGGAGATTTAAAAAATCCTAAACAAGAATGTCAATTTATTGCTTTTCAGATGCTATAAAAATAGAGCTATATTGATTCACCTGACATTTTAAAATAGGCACTGAAAACCTCTAAAACTGGGAATTCTAGGAATCGCTTGTACATTTAAACTTAAGATCATTTCAAAGACTTCTTTTCTCTTCATCCGTCTGTTCTCCCTTAGCACCAGTGCCCCGCCTCTTTCCCACAAGGCCAGGCCTCTCCAAGTTCATTGCCTCTGACCACACACCATTCCTTCCTTTGAAAATAGCTTTGTTTCCGTCATGCTTCCCTTATTTTTACATGCTCACAATTAGATGCCTTTTCCTTTAACTTTCATGTTTGTTTGCACTGTAGCCACATTACTATTCTTAGGAAAACATGCTAGCTTTCACCGTGAAAGGAAGAGGCCCCACCATGTCCCGATCTCACACATGCCTGTGATGGCCTGGAACAGTGACAACTCGGGGAATGATGCAGGCAAAGCAAATGTAGAGAGCAAAAATGGAAGCCAAAGCCACACTGGCTTCTGCAGAGAGGAAAAAGGTAACGTTTGCCAAGTGTAAATGGATCAACTTGGAAAAAAAATCATTTTCAAGCTTTGAAGCATCGCCCCTAAATGAAGAAAAATCAAAATAATTCAAAACAACCTCAGATACTTTACAGCCTAATTTTGACACAGATTTTGTTCTGAGGTCACTCAGAATATGAAACAGAAGCCATAACATTTAAATTAAATACGTCATTTCTGGATGGAAGCAACTACAGGTTGTCACCCAGCCAATGTGTCAGGGGCACAGCTGGTAATTTCACCATGCGGCTGGGAAAAGCGGTTTGTCAGTCCTAAGAAACTAGATATGTGGGAGGATTTTCACATAAAATCACTTCTTCCAGTGGACTCTGACCATCACCAGACTTGCTATATGCACATATAATATAGCGCTGACCCCTCTGTTTCTGTATGAAGGTTACTAAATGCAGTGTGTATACAGAGGGGAAACCTAAGCTTGCAAAAAGTAAACCTGGCATTATCTTAATGCATTACGAGGAAGAATGGTCAACAGAGGAACAGGAACTAAACACATTTAAACAAATGGCTCCCAAATATGATTTCCTTAATCTTGGAAAACAGAAGCAGTAGACAATTGTGGTCTAACTATTTCTTATTTGTCTTGGCTTGAAAAATCTTATTCTCATTTAACTCTACTAATAGATAAGGATCTTGGGTCAGATGACCTTAAGTGTAACTTAGTTTCCTTTGAACATGTTATAAAGGTTTTTGATCACCAAAAATATAATACCAGATGAAGGTCATTATACAAAAGACAATCGAACCAACAGCAGTTAAGGGGAAAAATTAAGTTCCTGTAAGGGCTGTGGCTTATCAACAAGAAGTTAACTGACACTTCTAATGTTTCAAAAACATGTCAATCAATAGGTCAATAAAAATTTTATATCCTATGCAAACAGTGGCAATCCCTGTGCCACTCAGTTTGTGGCTCACCACCGAAAATGCCTGATTCAAAAAAAAAAAATAAATCACAGTATGCCACTTATGAACAATAACCCACTATCCAAGTCATTAACTAGCTACTGCTATGAACTTAGACATTTCACAGCTCAAACTGGGTATGAAACGTGGAAAAAAATGACTAAGAACATAATGGCCTTCTTTCATATAAAGCATGACTGTACATGTAATAAATACATCTAAATTTGTCTTGGTGAATTAAAACAGCTTCAGCGTTAGGCAAAGAGGTAGAGTATTAGGCTGAAATGGTCCATTTATATGCAGAGCTCTTTGCTTGAGTATTTAACAACAGCCAGGTTGGAAAAACGCCAGTGATAAACACTGCAGACTCAGGAAACCCTTCTAGCTTTTTGGCCTTTCATAAAGCCCGAGAAGAACACCAGTTTAGAGAGTGGGTGTCTTTGTTTTGTGATGACTCACATTGTCCAGGATTCATTCATTTATTTTTAAGTCATTCCACAGATATGAGAAAGGCACTTTTCTAGGAAGGGCCATGGGAACCACAAAAATACATGGCCTTTACCCTCAAGAGCTTTACAGATCTTTCCCCCATCAACATAAGCAGTCCTTGTACTTTAGTTTAAAGATGGGCAACCTTACAAATTAAACTTTCTCTTCTCCTTGAAACAAACTAGTTTCACCTTAGGGGCATATTTTCAAGAAAATGTGAGATCAGGCTACTCACTCAAAGACTCTTACTTTTCAGAGAAACTAAAGGCAGAACAGTGAAGAAATCTTTGGATTCTGAGATGCAGAACGGTGAACTACAAGGAGTGTCTAAAATTCATATTACTGTGGGATCAATATGTACATTACACTAGGGGGAAAATGGCATACAACGGATTATGAAAGGTCAAGATTGGTGGGACTATTCAGATATGGTTTCAGAAGGGTTAACAAAGCATCCCAATGTCTCTTGCTACTATCAACAGAACTATGAGATAGAAAATTAGCGAACGTATGGAAGTCAAAAACATTGCCAACTAACAGAATCTAATAAACAATTTTACAACATCCCACATAATGACAGCAGAATACCTATTCTTTTCAAATACTCATGGAATATTTACCAAGACAGACCATATCCTGGATCATAAAACAAACCTCAACATATAATCTATGGGTCAAAAGAGGAAGTCTCAAAGGGCATAAAAAACAGTTAGAATCAAATGAAAACAGAATATAACATTTGTAGGATAAAGTTAAAGCAATGCTAAGAGGAAAATTTATAGTACTAAAATGCTTACATTAGAAAAGAGGACAGATCTTAAGTCAGTAACTAAGCCCCTACCATAACAAACTAGAAAAAGAACAAAACGAACCCAAAGCAATCCGGAGAAAGGAAATAATAAACATAAGAGGAGAGAAAATATAAAACAAAAAGCTGATACAAATGGCATCTATATAAAAAAAAAGAATTATATACCATGATCAAGTGGGATTTATTTCAGGAATGCAAGGCTATTTCAATATTTGAAACTCAATCAATATACTTTACCATATCAATAAGCTAAAGAAAAATCAAATGATTGTATTAATTAATACAAAAAAGCATGTAACAAAATTCAACTCATTAATGAAAAAATTCTCAGCAAATTAGAAATAGAGGTTGTGATGATTAATTTTATGTGTCAACTTGACTGGGCCACAGAGTGCTCACACAGTTGGCCAAACATTATTATATGTCTGTGAGGGTGTTTTGGATGAGATTAACATTTGAATCTAGAGCAGACTGCCTCCCTAGTGTGGGTGAGCTTCATCCAATCAACTGAAGATCAGAACAGAACAAAAAAAGCTGAGTAAAATCCTATTCTATCCATTCTAGTTCAATTTTTCTGAAGAACCTTAACATGTAAGGCAAACTCAACTTGACAAAGAGCAGTCATTAAAAAAACCTATGGTAGTATCATACTTAGTGGTGAAAGAATGAATGTTTCCCCCCTAAAATTAGAAATAAGACAAAAATGTCTGCTCTCAGCATGCTTACTCTACATAGTGCTAGAAGTCTTAGCCAGTGCAATAAGGCAAGAAAAGGAAACAAATGATATACTGGTTGGAAGAGAAGAACTAAACCTTCCCTATTTAGAGAGGACATGATTGTCTTTGTAGAAAATCCCAGGAAATCTATTTTAAAAACACCTAGATGTAACAAGTCAGTTCAGTGAGATCACAGGATATGAGATTAAAAAGCAAAGATCAATTGTATTTCTATGCATTAGCAACAACATGTAAAGACCAAAATTAACAACACAATACCATTTATAATTTACAATAGATCCAAAAAAAGGAAAATACCAAGATATTAACTTTAAAAAACATATATATATAACCTGTTAGAAGACTCAATATAGTAAAGATGTCAATTTTCCCCCATAACTGATATATATATAATGCAATTCCCACCAAAATCAGAGCGAACTTTTGTTGAACATATAGACACACTTATTCTAGGAGTCCCATGGAAAAGCAAAGAAACGAGAATAGCTAAAACAATTCTGATAAAGAATAAAGTGGGAGATATCACTTTACCTGAAGTTCAGGCTTACTAGACATAGCTATAACAATCAGAACAGTGTCTGGCAGAGAAATAGACACAGAGATCAATGGAACAAAGATTCCAGGAGTAGACTGATACAAATACACCCGACCAATTAAAAAAAATTTCCACCTGCTTTTTGACAAAGGGGCAAAAGCAATTCAGTGGAGAAAACAATGTATTTTTTAACAAATTATGCTGTACACTGATAGGCAAAATGAGCTTCCATCTAAACTTCACAGCTTATGTTAAAATTATTCATGAATTTAAATGTAAAACATAGAACTATAAAGCTTTTAGAAGTAAACACAAGGAAATCTTTGGGAATCTAGGGCTAGGTTAAGAGTTCTGAGACACGACAACAGAAATACGACCCATAAGAAAAAAATGATAAATTAGATTTTATCAATAGTAAAAACTTTTGCTTTGAGAGAAGGCAGAGAAACTGGAGCTCTCATACATTGCTGGTGAGATGTAAAATGGTATAGTCACAATAGAAAATAGTTTGGCAGTTTCTTATAAAACTACACTTGAACTTTCTATCAGACTCAGCAATCTTATTTTCGGGCATTTACCCAGAGAAATGAAAACATATATATACAAAAACCTGTACATGAATGTTCACAGAGGCTTTATTCACAGCAGTAAAAAAACTGAAAACAATTAAAATGTCCTTCAATGGGTGAATGGTTGAACTGATCTATCCATACACTGGAATCCCATTAAGCAATGGAAAGGAATTATTGATACATGCAAAAAACTGAATGGCCCTCAAGCGCATCATGTTTAACGACAGAAGTCAAGTTCAAAAGGCTCTATACTGTATGATTCCATTTACAGAACATTCTTGAAATGACAAATTATAGAGATGGAAAACAGATTAGTGGCTGCCATGGGACAGGGATCTGGGGTAACACAGGTAAGTTCCTTTGTGGTGATGGGACAGTTACGTATCTTGATTTTGGTGGTAGTTACACAGATAAAGCACAAGGATAGAACAGTACAGAACTATACATATTCACACACAATGACACATGAATGCCTATTAAAAATGATGAAAGCTGAATAAGATCTGTAGTCTAGTTAACAGTATTGTACCAATATCAGTTTTCTAGTTTTAATGTTGTATATATTACAGTTATATAAGACATCACCATTAGGAGAAGCTGAGTTGAGGTGTACATGGAACTCTATGTACTATTTTTGCAACTTCTTTAGCAGTTAAAAGATGCTTAAAAAAGATGTATTCAAATGCATTTTAAAAGAATCTCAAGTAGGAGAACAGGCTGTAGGCTGCAAAGATGGATGAACAATTTCTGATTTAAAGTTTTTTTCCCAAAGCAATTACTCTCTATTTCATGTCTACCTGTTGTTTCTTTACCACTTTTCTTGAAGCTAACTAAATATTATGCTTCTTGAGGATATAGGCTATATTTCATTCATCCCTTTCAGTGCCTGCTACAATGCAGATGTTGAAAAAGTATTAGTTTTTAACTGAGCAAGTTAGCTAATTCTGGCAGAATCTGACCCATTTCTCAAGAGCACTGGAGTTATGCTATGCTGACTAGCCCTGTGCCCATGCTACTTAGACCTCTTTGGACTTTGAGCTCCTAATCTATAGAATGGAGGTACAGAATACCACGTCAGAAGACTGTTAGGAGAATTAAATGAGTTAATATATGTAACATACTGAGAACAGTGCCTGACACATAGAAAACAGTCAATAAATGTCATTTTTCTAACAGATTTTAAAAACATGACATGACTTTTAGGTAGATCCATTCACGTGAATCAAAATGATAATCAATAAAACGTTTACGTGGCCATTTCCTTTAACTTTCATTGGATTTCAATAAAAAGAAGTCTGTTTGTAGGGATAATAGAGAAAAAAGCCAAACATGCCATCTTAACAGTATCTATAATATTTAGCCTTATAAAAATGGCTACTTTACTATTGCATTGATATCTCAAGTTCCAGGTACCATTAATTTCTCATAACAAAATATTCTAGGTAAAATTCTAATTAATAAAAGTACAGTCTAAATATTTCAACTTTATGTACATTATGTGGCTCTCTTATTTGATGGACTTATTAATCTTTTACTCTTCTTAAGATGATCTTTATTCTTTTCTCACTAAGTAACTCTTGTACATCTTTGCTTAAATGTCATCTCCACTCTGAACCTTATCCAACTCTGCACAGAGGATCTATCACACTGTAACCATCCAGCTGTGGGCAAGATTGCTATCTACTGTGCTGACTTTTATATCTCTCGAATACAGTATAAATCCTGTCACATAGCAGGGTCCTTGACGAATATTTGTGAATGAAGAAACCACTGGCTTCTTGTAATACTGCCAGAGAGATTTTCACTTCCTACCATTAAGGCACTTGGCATACTGTGTTATAATTACTTTCCCGTTTGTCTCCTCCACTAGAGCGTAAGCTCTCTGAATGCAGGGCCCATGTCTCACTCATGCTTGCACCCTGAGTAACTAGCACAGTGACTGGAATAATCATTAAGGATATGCACTAAGAGGCTAACACGGGCCCGGCACTGTGGCATAAGTGCAGTGAACAAGGCAGTCACGGTTCTTAAGGAATGAAAACAAACACATAAAAAGAGAATTTTTTATTTGGATCAGTACTACGAAGAAAATCAGGCAGGGCAATAAGACAGGGGGATGAAGTTGTGAGCCAGAGGCAGTGCTGGTGGTCAGGGTTGGCCTTTGAGAGGAAGCAGCATCTGAACTCAGAGAACATGTCACGTTTAGATCAAAGTGAAGAGTTCCTAGCACAGGAGGCAGCAAGTCAAAGGCTCTGAGAGATGAATCAGCTGGCTTGTTAAAAGCAAGCAAGCAAACAAACAAACAAAAATAAACAGGCAGGTATAGGTGGCACGTAGTCACCCCGAGGAGAGGAGAGGAGGTCAAAGCAGCAGGTTGGGGCTGGAGCGTGTGGGTTACACAAGTTTGACTTTATTCTAAGAGCACAGAAAGCTACTAGAAGATGTTACGTGTGAAGTAAGAGAACCTAATTCATATTTTTTTTTTTAAAAAAGACATTGGTTAAGTGGCGAAGAAATTGCAGAGGATCATGAACTTCTCTTCTACAGGCAGACAAGTTAGGAGACTGTGGTAGGGGGTTGGATGGCAAGGTGACAGAGAAAATGGACAAAAATGGGCAGATTGTGTGATAAATTTTGAAGACATGGTTGGCAGGACTTGCTACTGAACACAGAAAGTAGGGTGTCAGAAAGAGGAATCAAAAATGTCTCCTGGGGATTTGACTCAAACAAATTTATCAACATGGGAAAGAAGAAGAGATATCTACTATTTTAATCAGACTGAGAAATGTTGAGATGCCTACGAGATAACCAAGTGGAAAAGCAGCACGTAGCAGGCACTTGAGACAAGTTTCACTAGTCTAACCCGTAATACAGCAGTCCAAATCTGACTATTCACTGCTTCTAAGGTTACAGAGACAAACAGAAACTAAGAGATTGAAATGACCCAAGAGCTCAGTTCATCTGATGAAATATGTCATTTTTGGCTGTTACTGATGTTCCCTGACCCAAATTTTAATACGAAGGGGCTAAATTTTATGCCAGAAATTTCAGACAAATGCTGTCAGCTCAATTCAAATATTCGCTCCACTTTTCTAGGCCTTATAAATACTGGAGTGGTTCAGTGTCAAGAGACCAGGGAGCAATGACTCACCAGGTCACTTTTACTCAAAGATCGTTAAACACCATTTATAAGGCCAAATGGAAAGCCAAATATTTTGATGCTTTTGGCAACTGCACATATTTTAATACACTTTATCTTTTTAAAATTCATATTGATTGAGATATATTGATATACAGTAAAATTTACTCTTTTTAGTGTACAGGTCTGAGTTTTGACAAATGCATACAATTAAATAACCACAACACCGCAAACAAGATCTAGAACAGTTTCTCACTCACAAAAGTTCCTTCAAGGCCTTTTGTTGTCAATTCCCCCCACCCCAGGCTGGCAACCACGGATATGTTTTTGGTCCCATTGTCTTTTTAAACTCAAGAAGAGTCTTATGAACTTATGACTTCTAGTAACAGATGCCTGGCAAAGCCATATTTCTTGAAAAATATGCTTGACATACTAGAATCACCTAAAAAAGTATTTAATGACCTTGTAAAAGAAGACCATCCTTTCCACTTATTGTTAAGGATTAGATTCAGGTCTCCAAAACAGAGTTTACAACTTTTCTCTAAGGCAAGTTTTTCATTTAATAATTGGTTTGAAGGAAACAATTATGACTCTTAATATACACTCAATAGACAGATTGACTTTTTCTTCAAAATAACCTGAGGTTTTAAATTATTTTTTCATCTACAAGTCATTTATGACACAAAACAGTATATATCCTCACAATGGTTTTACATAGGATTTTCTGTAACAGGAAACTGGAAAACGTGAATTCGATTAATTTTCCAAGCCAATCTCATATATAGAATTCTGTACTAATACTTCTTTAGTAGTACTATTCCCCTTATTTTTATTATCCATTTTGAGTTTTAAAAATATTTTGACAGATACAGATATTTAACTTTAAAATATATACTATTATTATTATTCAATTAGATCAGCCTGTTAAATCTACTATGAAAGCAAGTATTTAACTTGAGCTGCTGGGATATATTTTTATTTTATATTATTTAGAGAGTAATATTTAATGTAATTGATTTTAAAAGTAATTTATTAATTGATTCTTTTTTAATTTATCAATCTATTTTCATGATTACTTTAAAAAATTTATTAAATTTTTTGGGGTAACATTGGTTAATAAGATTCTATGTTCAAGCACACAATTCTATAATACACAATCTGTTTATTGCGTTGTGTTCACCCCCCAAAGTCAAGTCTCCTTCCACTACCAAATATCTGACCCCTTTTATCCTCTTCTACCTCCCACCCTTTCCCTCTGGTAACCACCATACTGTTGTCTGAGTCCATGAGTTTTTGTTTGTCTTGTTTGTTCACTAGTTGCTTTTTGTTTTATCTCCCACATATAAATGAAATCATATGGGTCTTGACTTTTTCTATTTGACTTATTTTTGTTATCAAGATCCATCCACATTGTCGCAAATGGTAGTATTTCATCTATTTTTATAGCTGAGTAGTATTCCATTGTATACATGTACACTGTATATATGTACTTCTTAGAGATTAAATATTATCTATTGAAGGATACTTTGGTTATTTCCATGTCTTGGTCACTGTGAATAATGCTGTAGTGAACACGGGGGTACATATATATTTACGAATGAATGTTTTTAAAATTTTCAGGAAGAACCCAGAAGAGGGATTGCTGGCTAATATGGTAGCTCTATTCTCGAGTTTCTGAGGAAACTCCATAGTGTTTTCCAAGCTGGCTGCACCAATTTGCATTCCTACCAGCAGTGCATGAGAGTTCCCTTTTCACTACAACCTCTCTAGAACATATTTCTTGTCTTGTTGATAATAGCCATTTTAATAGGTGTGAGGTGTTATTTCACTATGGTTTTGATTTACATTCCCCTAATAGCTAGTGAAGTTGAGCATCTATTCATATATCTGTTTGCTATTTGTATGTCTCCTTGGGAGAAGTGTCTGCTCAAGTCCTCTGCCCATTTTTTAATGGGACTGTTTTTTTTTTCTTGTGAAAATATATGAGTTCTTTATATATTTTGAGGTATTGGTGGCCAAATATCTTTTTTCCCTTCAGTTGGCTGCATCTTTTGTTTTGTTGATGGGTTTTTTGTTTTTTTTTTTGTTTTTTTTTTTTTTTTTTTTTTTGCTGTGCAGAAACTTTTTAGTTTGATATGATACAGTCCCATTCATTTATTTTTGCGTTTACTTCCCCTGCCTTTGGGATCAAATTCAGAAAACCCAGTCTAAGACCAAGGTCCATAAGTTTAGTACCTATGTTTTCTTCTGTGTTTTATTGTTTCAGGTCTTACATTTAGGTCTTTGATCCATTTTGAGTTTATTTTTGTGTATGGTGACAGATAGCAGTCTAGTTTCATTCTTTTGGCATGTGGCTTTCCAATTTTCCCAGCACGAATTATTGAAGACATTTTCTGTTTCTGTTGCATGTTTTTGGCTCCTTTGATAAAAATTATTTGTCCATATATATGTGGGTTTATTTCTAGACTCTCAATTCTGCTCCATTGGTCTGTGTGTCTGCTATTCTGCCAATGCCATGCTATTTTGATTACTGGCACTTTGTAGTATAATTTGAAGTCAGAGAGTGTGGTATTTCCGGCTTTGTTCTTTTTTCTCAGGACAGCTTTAGCTCTTCAAGGTATTTTGTGGTTCCATACAAATCTGATGAGCTTTTGTTCTATTTCATTAAAAAATGCCATTGAGGTTTTGATGTAGATTACATTAAATATGTATATTGCTTTGGGTAATATGGCCATTTTAACTATGTTGATTCTTCCAATCCATGAACACAGAATGTCTTTCCATTTCTTTGTGTCTTCTTCGATTTCCTTTAATGTCTTGTAGTTTTCAGTGTATAGTCTTCACAACCTTTGTTTGTAAGTTTATTCTTATATATTTAATTTTTTTGTTGTAAATGCAAATGGAATTTTCATTTTTTTCCTGAAATTTCATTATTAGTATATAGAAACACAGTAGATTTTTGTATATTGATTTTGTATCCTGCAGCTTTATTATATTGTTTCTAATAGTTTTATGGTGGAGTCTTTAGGGTTTCCTATATAAAGAATCATGTCATCTGCAAAAAGTGACAGTTTTACTTCTTCATTCCAAATCCAGATGTCTTTTATTTCTTTCTCTTGCCTAATTGCTCTGGCTAGGACTTCTAGTACTACGCTGAATAACAGTGGTGAAAACAGGTATCCTTGTCTGATTCCTGATCTATTAATTGATTCTTAATTGGTAAGAATAAAGGAACACATCTGCCATGGTATTGGCCAGAAATGGTGATTCAGTGGTTAAGCCCTTGGAATCGGAAAGTCCTGGATTCTAGTCCTAGCTCTGTTATTTATCAGTTGTGCTAACTCTGGGCAAGTAAAGTCATGTCTCAGAGCCTCTGTCTCCTATCCATTAAATGCAAACAACAGTACTACCTACCCTATGCAGCATGAATGCAAGCACTGAGTACTGCATTTGGCACATGTAAGTGTGTTCAATAAATGTTGGCTATTATTACCAGATGGAAGTTCCATTTAAAAAACATTAAAATGTTTTATTCAGCATTCAGTCTGGAACAATAAGGCTAGAGTCTTCACATTTTATAGATGACAAAGTGAGAAACAGAGACAGCTGAATGGAGCAACAGACTTAGTAGCTCTAGTGCACGCACTTAAAGAAAAGCAGAGAGGCACCTGGCCATTCAGACACTCGTGTAACTTAAGGTGGTAACCTTCTGCCCACTGCCATCCTTTCTAAAAGTGAGTTTTTCTTCCCGTTTTTTAAAGAAGTAAAAAAGAGATAGTGCTTGTGATAAAAGTCTTAAGAAAGCCAAAGATGAATACAGGAGAGATCTGCATGTTGCAGTTTTGCTTCTAGTGTAGAAAAAAAGGCCTCTTACCCATGAACTTTATTCTCCACACTTTTTCACTAAGTGGGAGTCTGTTCTGTGAAGCTGAGCATGTCAGAAAAGCTGATCAGATAACGTTCAGGTCTGAAATAACTTTTAATACAGACTTGCGTTTAAAATGGAAATAAGTATTTCACAATTTCTCCCTTCCCCCCTTGTATTCCTTTAGAAACATAATAGTTTTTTCCTTTAACTTTTTACAAGCAAATTTATAGCACTCATAACATTTTAGACTAAATTAGAAGGAACCTGAGAGGACACCTAAATCGACCCTTCTGTTTTAAGGTAAAGAATGAGGCCCAAAAGGGAACTGAATAAAGTAAGATAAAAGTCAAAGTCAGCCTGGGACCACGTGTCCTAATGCCCCATTAGCTACTCTTCCCACGATAAGGGGCCAGGCAGTCACTGGAGCTCCTATGCGTCCAGGGCAGACATCAGCCAACATGTCACTTCTCCCCGCTGAGTCTCAACACCTTAAAGTCCTAAAGTCACTGCACTTAATCCGGCTGTTGCCAGTGACAGTGGCCACGTCTCTAGTGATTTGGTATGTAAACCTAAACTTTTCCACTTAGAATGTGAAGACTCTTTTTCTTTCTCCAATTTTGTCTCCTTGAGTTTTACATATAAAATAAAACTTTCAGGGCAATAATGATCCTTTAAGAAATCGTCTGAATTCCAAACACTAAAAATGTGTTTGGAGACTGTGAGATAAACTTATTTTGCCAAAAATATAAAAATAAATACAAGCAAAATTAATCTGTGGTGACAGAAATCAGAAAGTGGTTGCTTGGAGCTGAATGGGAAGGGGCAAGGGGACACTTTGTGGGGTGACAGAAACGTTCTATATCTTGACAGGGATGTGATCAAACCGTACACTTAAGATTTGTACATTTCACTGCACAGAAATTTATCTTTTAAAATCAGTCTGAACTGCTCATGTAGAAAATGCGGATTTTAAAATTCTCATCTAAGGGACTTGAACTGTAGTCCAGCTGGTGAAAGGCAATGACTAAACTGATGGAGATCTCTCCAAATCACTGTAGCTAAATGCATTTCTGTTCATCTATGCATGAGAACAATATCCACTGTACCAGAACTCAGGTATGTGGGAAGCAAGTAAAGGGTCCCTTTCAGGCTATGTCAATTAATGGCGTCTACCTTAAATAGGAATGAGAATCATTTAAGAACTGTGTACACTACTGTGATAACATATCCACGGCTCTGCATTGTCTACTGCAGTGCATTTAGAATTTAATAACAGAACTTCCACCTAAAGACCACAAAGAACTTAAGACCTTTATAGGTAAGGAAGGTAAGGCTGCAAACAGTGCACTAATTAAGTTTTCTTATTTCTATTTTCTATATTCGTTTCCTGTAAAAACTTGAGTGTGTATGACCTTCTGGCCACTGCATATCATATTTGGTAACAGTCTTAACAAAAACAAGAGGAGTATTGAAAGGGAACACAAAAGTGGCTCTTCTTGTGTTGACAAGCACCTGATGTTGGCTCGGGAACCACAGGTGGATAGGCGCGCACATTGGTTAAAGATACTGCTCTGCGAGTGTCACGGGACAAGAAGGAGAAAAGGGCACATTTCGAGTACAAGCAAGTGATAGCTAAAAAGGAAAGAAATTTCTCCCCTCTTTCGGCAAGGGCATTTAAGTGATAAATTTTAGCATACATCAGTAAAAGGTCTAGTATCGTATCTGGCAGGCTGATAAATGGTAGCTGTTTAAGAAAACAGTATTTCCTGTTACTTATGAATGATCTGCAGGAGTGATGGGCATACGTACCAAATCTGGCTTCACTTGGTAAGTCAGGGGAAAGGAGAGCCACATGGAGTACAAGGTGGAGAGCACTGTGGACAGCCAGGGCTGCTGCACCTCACGGCTTCTGGGAATACGGTGGATGTAGTATTTGGGGAACTAGAAGGAAACAGTAAAAATTCAAATCAAATGGGCCACCGATACCAAAGGTAAACATTGTAACAGTTAACACATGTATAATAGGAAATGCTTTCTTGATTATTTAAAATTTTCATTCCAACTACTTTTAAATTAAGTTATAAAACCCTTTTCATGCTTTATATAACACACATCATTGGGTTATGACAGAAAAGTTCCTAAATATGATATAAAAACATTATTCAGTTTTAACAATAAGTTGTGGAAAATTTTCTATAAAATATATTTTAGGCAAAGAGCTTAACACGCTGATCTACAGAGTTCTTAACAAATCAACACATAAGTCAAATAACCTGGTACCAAGATGGAAAGAGGAGATGGACTGACAATTCCAAACAGAAGAAACACAAACAACTAACTAATAAACATATGAAAAGATGGTTAACAATTCTATACAAAAGAAAACAATGAGTCATTTTCCCCCTACCTGATTGACCAACACTGTGGATACCTATTTAACCCTATTTGATACAGATGAAGCTGCACAAGGGCTTGAACAACAGAAGAGAATGAACGTTTCTTGGCGCCTGGCTAGCACACAGATTAAATCAGAGAGTAAAGGATTAAATATTTAACATAGTCCCCTCCCCATCTCTCCTATGGCTTTGAGAAACGATATGCTCCTTGAGAATAGAAAAGCTTTTCCTAAACTAGTTAATACACACAGCTATTGGTCCTAACTTTTTCAGCATTTAGAAAGAGCCATGAAATTGTGTCTGGAGGCTTGATATGCTCTAGGAGGGCAGAAGTGTAGTCCTTACACACTTAGAATAAAATGAAAATGGGCTGCACATGTGACCACTCTGTGTCACATATGATGATAAAGAATACTTCCTCCTCCTTCCATGTGCTACTAGTGGAGAAAGAAAGATTTGGGCTCAATGTGGTATTTATATTTATTTATTAATCATTTATTAAATCAACATTGTTTTTCCCTACAGGATTAAGGAGTACGGTAATAAATGTTAACTAGACTATAATACTGAATAGTTTACCAAACTACAGGGCTATACAAGGAGCGGTAATGAAGTGGGGGGAAATCGTAAAGAATTTTGTTTGAGGTTTGTGCTTGCCTAGTTTGTGGAGAATATTAATTGAAAAATATGTAATAGGCAAAATAGCACCATGGAGCCAAAATCCTTTATCAAAAACCATTTGGGTCAGAAATGTTTCAGATGAATAATATGGTGGATATATACTACATAATATCCCTCTTTTAGTTTTTGGGAACTAACCAAACATATTAATATTTCTACAGCAAAACATGATTTTCACACGAAGTAGAATAAAGACTAAAAGGCTCACGCCAATTCAAATAAGGTTGTGCTGTCAAATAAACCTGTGACAAACTTGGAAAGTTTTTTTCAGTTTTCAGAGCTTTGTAGAATTTCAGATCAGAGACTGTGGACCTGTATTACCAAACACATTTAAATACAATAAAATGCGCAGTCAAGCGGATGTGAACCTGGGGCCATGCGGATAGGCACAGTACCCTCAGCTTAGCTACGACTGACACTTAGAAGTGGGTGCTGGGGTATCTGGTGTCCTGTGTCACCTAAAGAAAACAGAGAGCCAGGCTGTGGCAAAATCTTAAGAAAGTTTTTATTTCTATAGTTTTAGAAAATCATGGAATATTTTGAAAAGTTGATGAAAAACTTTATCAATAGAAGGCTTGTATTTTGATCTTAACAAAAGTTCTTTTGAAGACTAAGGAATGGAACAGAGTTTCAGAGAGCAATAATCAGGCCTGGCTATGACCTTAGGCCAGGCATTCCCCAGGGGCTGTGGCATCTGGAGAAATCCACGTGAAGGCATCTTTATAGACATACTGTTTTTGTTACTCTGTACCTTTGCCTTGAGGGAACTGTCCCCGACTCTCTTTTATGTTCTATTAATGGGATGCAGGACATAAAGAATGCTTCATCCATCATCTTACCCTTACCCCCAGGCCCAACATCTGGTTCAGAGTGACCAAATGACCTAAGCAGGGTCAGTCTTCTCCGGAATGCCTACAGAGACACAGGGAAAGCTCTTCCTTTGAAGGACACTGTGGACTCCTAGCTAAACTGGCTCTCCAACCATTCTCCTGGGGCTGAGACGTATATACGTGTTTTAGTGTTCCTCTGCTCACTAGGCTTTTCTGTAACAACTAAAACAGAACTATCATCTTCACCACTTAAACTTGCTATTCCGGCATTCTCAAGCCAGGAATTGACAAGTGAGCAGTAGAATCTATTTTAAACAGATTTCCTACATAGACATGAAGATCATAAAGAGCTAAGTTGGGGTTGGCAGGGATGAGGGTGGGGGGAACTGCCCCATGTTTCCTTCCAAAACCTCTACATACATCCCACTTCTACCCACTTATCCCCAACGTCCTTGCTGCTCCCTGGTGCAGGCTATAGCCATCTTCACCATGACTACGATAGCTTCTTAACTTGGCTCTGCTTCTCCTCTTGGTCCCCTACAGATTCTCTACAGAATCTCCTGAGTAATCTTTTTATAATGTACAGACCTTTCCTTTCATTGTCTTGCTTAAAACTCTCCAAAGGCTTGCTTATCAATGCACTTGCGATAAAATCCAAATTCCTTACAATTGCCCCCAAGGCCCCATATAACCTGGCGTCCAGTTCTAATGGCTCCTTGCTCACTCACTGGGGCCACACAGGTCTTTCTACCGCTGTGTGAATGTGTCACACTCATTCCTTCCCAAGGGCCTTTTCGGTTCATTCTGAGCAGTCAGCTTTGCCTCCCTCACCCCCAACCACCCCCTCCCCCGACTGCCTCGTTGTTGGTTCCTTCCTGCAAATCGGGGGTCGCCTGAACATTATCTCCTTAGAGAGGATCCTGTTTTCCCCACTGGGTCCGCCCCCCCAATGCATAGCCACTCTCCACCACACTGTTCATAGCAATTATCAGTATCTCAAATTAACTGTTCATTTATGTGTCTGATTGCCTCTCTCCGCTGAATGCAAGCTTCGTGACAAGAAATGATTTCATGTTGCTCACAACTATAATTCCAGGGCACAGATGGATAAATGACTATTATTACAGTTTCCAGAAGTCCAGTCTGTGGTCAAAGCTGGGAAGGTGATCTCCTTACCTCATAACATTGCAGGACTGTCTTAAGAGACAAACTAATTCCACCACCTCATTTCACAAATAAAAAGTCTGAACTTTCCCAAGATGACAGAATGCAGATGTGTAGGGCTGGCACCTGAACCCAGGTCTTCCAAGTGTACCGAAATATGCTCCTGACCCACCCCACTATAGGCTCTTCTTGGATCTCTGCTTCACACATAGGAGCTCGCCTTCCTCAACCCGTAATTGGCTGAAGCAGCTTCCTCTGGAGCTGTGCTCCCTGCCTTCTACTGCTTCTACATATAGGCAGCTACCCATCCTGACCCATTTCCTTTTCTTCTGATTCCACCTCATCTACTCTACATATCTACAGCCTCCAACCCTAGAGCTTAGTGCCTCTTTTCCTGGCTCTATGGAAACGGCGATCCCTGCCTCCTCCCCTCTCTTTGTCCTTTGTGCCCTGTTCTGCACCGTAGGTTTGGCACTCCAACCCCACCTACCACTGTTACCCGTGGCTCCCTCCCTTCCCCCTGAGACTTTCTGGGGAAAAAGCCAGAATAAAAACATAGAGCCTCAGTTCAGATGTTTCTGTTGAACCTTCAGCCCCAAGTCCCTTCTGGCAAGTTCTGCTGTTTTGCTATTGCTCCTACCTGATAGCCAGCCAGTTATACACGTCTAGAAAATAAGTTTCCGTTGAGTCCTTTCTTTCTGTGCAGTTCAACATGTACAACCTGCAGTACATGAGTGTCCTGAAACATGATCCTGTCTCTTTCACACAACTGGCAGGGGTATAAAAAATAAAGAAGTGAAACTCTTATTCTCCCTCCACCACACAGTGAAACACCCTTTCTATTTGAGCTTCCTAATTAAGAAATGGCAGGGACTGTGACCTACAGTACTGTGTATAGCCACAGAGCCTCCCAGAGTTCCACACACATACTTAATTGATGCAGAACTAAGTGGTAAGAGAGTCAACAAAAGTAAAATGCTTAAGAATAAAAAAAGAAGTGGAAAAATGAATTTTTCCAGGCTTCTAGTTTGTCTGAAATTATGTGAAACAGTGAGTTAAATGCTAATGGTATATGACAACTTGTAACTTTCAGAGTATCTTCCAGAATTACATCACTGCTAAAAACCACAAACATATCTGGCTTTAGATTCGGGACAAGCTAATAGAAGTTTATAGTGATTTAGATGGAAACAATTCCACCAAGGAATCCAGACGGCGTCATAAACCACAACAGAGCAGATCAAGCGGTCTATGAAGTCATTCTTTGCTGTTACCACACACTGGGACATACAACGCATTTATTATTTAATGAATGCCACACTACTGCAGAATCTTGGAAACAAAAATTTTACATAATCAAAAATGATTTCAGCTTTCTTTCATAACTTTTCAACAATGCAAAAGTACAGCAAATTTGAAAAGAAGAAATGTTGGATGGTTCAACCAATCATTCTGAAATCAAGATGACCACAACCTACCACACCAGAACATGTTTTATACGCATGTCCTTCAAATATGTGGCAGCTGCTCTCCATGGGAGCTGATGACGTGTCACGAAGGAACGACGGGGCGATCCATTCCAGACGGGGTCCTGCCGACGGTCTCTTCCTCTGGGCCCCGGTCTCTCGCTGTGAGGCATGGAGGTCTCGGGAGATCAGGAATCACCAAGGAGCTGCAGTGTTCCTACAATTGGCTCTCAAATCTGAATTGTCACAGATAAAGCGGGCCGCAGCTCCTCACCCCCAAGGGATCGCAGCTACTCCTCACTTTGCCTTGAGAAGCCCCTCCTTGCCTAGAGGTCTCAGGCTTCAGGAAAATAAAAAAGTCATTTGTTCTTGATAGAGTTATAAGAATCTCACCCAAAAGATTTCAAAAGTCCTTTATAATAAATACTAGTTGTCCTCTTCCCAGCCTTTTATTGTATCCTTCTTTTGTCCACAATAACCCAGTTTTTCCTTGGGTAATCCAATCCTCTCACATTCTTGGTCAGATGATTTTGGTGGAATTTCAGCTCCATCTCCTTCACCCCCAACCTCCAGCTACAATAGTAGGTCTGGGAGAGCGTCATCAACATTGAATAACCCTCGCCCCTAGCCAAAGTGATTGGCTGAAAGATGGGGATGCAATCAAATTTGAGACCATCAGACAGATGTTTCCTGGGACTTCTGGGAAAAAGAAGTTTCATCTCTCCCTCCCTCTTTCTCCTACACGCTGTAAAAGACTTTCTTCTTGCTTAAATGGTTTAGTGCAAAAAATACGAAGCTGGGATTAGGGTTAGGGTTAGTTTTTTTGCAGGAGCTCTGCATGTTTTAAGAATTCTGTACAAATTCAACTGACACAGGGAAACTGGCTAAATTACCAGAAGGTTGAAAAAACTGTAATGTTAATCATAGTTATTTCAGTTCCATCAGTTCAAAGCCTGATTCGAAGAAAGTTCAATCTAACTTGCCTTTCTTACAGAGATGGGACGTGAGATAATTAAGGTTTAGAAAGGAATTTAAAAGAGTAAGCTATGTAAAATAGTTCAGAACCATGTATACACCTATCTGGTATAACCATTTATTCACTGAAATAGCCCCGTCAGGTTTTTTATTTGCAATAAATTACAGTTATTTTCTTATTCATCTATTTACTCGGAATTATCTTCCAAATTAGAGTTATTTTTTTTTATCTTTACCTATAATTGAATACAGTTAAGATCCATTAGAAAAGATTAAAGTACACATATACATTAGTCACATTCTAAAAATGTAATTATGTTAAACCATGAGTTGTAATATGTAACTTAGGAACTGAAACAAAATCCCACAATTATACTTATGTAGTTTACACATTTGTTTCTTTTAGAATCGCCTGGGAATTATGAGATACCAAACCAAGAAGCTGGAAGTTGCAGCAGTTACCACAGCCTCAGCCCACCGGGTGAGGCCGGCAGGTGTCGTGTAACAGAAGCACATGTCGTGTTAATGTAAGGGCTACTGACTGATAAATGCTGCAATCACCACCCGGCAGTGCTGCAAACATGCACACGGGCAAAGGGATGCAATTCGAAAGAACGCCTATTTATTAAAGTAACAGAAAAACTAATGCGCTTCCAAAATACAACTCGACTGGTCCTAAATTATTAATGTTTATGATACATGTTCGGGTTATTTAGTAAATAAGTATTTCACATCAATAGGTTATTACTTCTACCGGGGCTTTTATCTCTTCTTGGCTTTGTTTTTAACAAATAACTTCCATTGTTTTTTATTGTAATCTTAGAAAATATAGAAAATGCTCAAAGAGAAAAAAAAAAATCAACCATTATCCACAAAGAGGGTGTACTACCCTCTATGTGCACCCTTCAGATCACTAAAGTCCTCCCTACAACTGAAAACATTCTACGATGACCTCAAATTTCTAAAATGGGAATAATTTGTAATTTAGCAGATTTCTTCCCCAATTTTCTGTTGTGATTCATGTCAAAACACACCCTCCATTTGTCTGTACATGTCCTGCACTTTCCAACTTCCTTACTTTTTCCCATGGTATCTTCCTCTCTTCATATTCTCCTACCTTTTTGGAGAAGACACCCCCCCACACACACACCCCAACACTCTAGACCAGAGATCGCTCCTTCCCCCGCACTCAAAGCACTTGTCTTGCATGTGTGTGTGTGTGTGTGTGTGTGTGTGTATGTATGTATGTATGTATTTATAACTAAATATATATATATTGCTTTGATATATATATGTATACACACACACACACACACGCACACATACATACATACAGAGTTTTGAAGTTCCCTATGGTACCCTCAGTTTGGTCAAACACCTGGGGTAGTTTATCATCTCTGTTGCTTTCTTGGCACCATCTCTTTTGGAGTTAGTTCTCTGTCTCCCTGATCCACTCCCAAACGGTTCTCTCCTGGCCTGCTGTATACCATGGTCTTCACACCAGAACTCTCTTCACTGCCACCCTGAGAATTCTAGGGCCAAAGCCTTCCTCATTCTTGGGGCCCCCGTGTTTTGGTGGAGCACATCCTCTGAGAAAGGGCATATGGGAATCAGTCTGAGGACACTGTTCCACTGTCATTCTGAATGCTTGAGGGAGTTTCAAGTGGAGGGTAAAACGGTCAGGATTTGATGATACCGCTGGGAGAAATTCTAAGTGTCTGAACCTATGGTTGCATGCTCCTTAGCAAATCCGTGTCTTCAGAGCTAATCTGCAGTCTCCCGCCTGGGGGATACAGTGTGGGATTCTGGGAACTGACTGGAAAGGAGGCCTACGTGATGAATGTTGTGGGGACAAAGGGTAGTTATTCACTCTCCCAATCCCTCTGTTTTCAGGGCAATGTCCTACCCCATCTACAGTCTTGCTTCGTGTTCCCAAAGCTAAAACTTGTTTAGTTCAGCCTTTATGGTGGGAAAATTTGGGGTTTTCTATCGGGATATGGTAGAGGGGCTGGGTGTCTAACTAGTCTATAAAGCAGAGTTAACCAAGAGGCCTCTAAGCCCCACCCTGCACTGCCCAGTGACACTTTTATTAATTAACTCCTAAGGCTTCCAGTATTTATGCTTTTGCTTCTTCAACTGCACAAAATACTTCTCGAGACAAAAGGGCAATTTCTTTCCTTACTTGTATTCCTTAAAACGTAGTCCAAATTCTGCATACAGGAACTACTCCATCAATATTCATTCAAGAAAGATTTTACTTCTGGGAAGGCAAAACTTCTAGAGAGCTGTTCTACCTATCTCAAACCAAGAAGGGCATATAAAACAGATACAGGAGTACCGCAAATTCAGCAAGGTG
Organism: Rousettus aegyptiacus; assembly: GCF_014176215.1. Taxonomy (NCBI): domain Eukaryota; kingdom Metazoa; phylum Chordata; class Mammalia; order Chiroptera; family Pteropodidae; genus Rousettus; species Rousettus aegyptiacus. The sequence continues at coordinate 43,616,157 of NW_023416292.1, read as the reverse complement.
TTTGGTAAATAGTCTTTAAATAAAAACACTATCCTAGGTGGAAAGACTGCTCTAAAGCCATGTAGTAGTGCCTTTTCAAACTCTGGGGATGAAAACCATCCCCGGCAAGGATAGATGATGTTTCTAAAAAAGAAGTGGAGACAACTCTCATCTTTCCCATGCCAGATCAGTCTTTAAATATACTAGAAATCTCCACTCTATCTGCCATTCTAAAGTCTGCCCTCTCCTGCCTCTGCGGAGAAGGCAGGTCCCAACAGCTCAATGTTCAGCAGTGCACTGCCACCTGGTGGCAGCATGGGGGGATGACATGGGCTGGGAGGCAGCAGAGGAGAGTCCATTAATACAAGTCCTTCAACATCTGGAAGGACTCTGCAGGATTTCTGAAGCATGAAGGACCTTTTGGGTTGGAAGAGGGAAAGACAGTGGGAGAAGGGAGGGAGAAGAAAAGGGGAGAGGGAAGGAGGAGAGAAAGAAAGGGAGAGGACTTAGGAAATTGTTTAGAATCTTTGCAGGGAGGGCCTGGGCAGTCTCTTTGGATCCCAGGTTGTGTGCGGGTTCCTGTAGCCACTGCAGAGGCTATCGACTCATTTGGGTGGTATGAAATATTATTTATAAAGACACTTGGAGACGGGTGCTCACAAGGTCAGTAATGGTGATTCCATTCTTACAACTGCTCAGACCTAAAGCTTTGACATTCTCCTTGACTTCTCTCTTTTGTTTCCATCCCACATCAATCTGTCAGGAAATTCTGTTAACGCTACTTTCAAAAAAATGTTCAGAATCCAATTATTTCCCTGTATTCCTATCCCTGCTGGTGCAAGTCATACTATCTCTGAAAATGTTAGAATACTGCATTATTTGTGCAAAGAAATGTTTTAGAGAGATAGCTGTGGGCAAACAAGAAGACCTGAGTCCAAAGTAACTGTAGCATATGTAGGGTTTGCATGTACCAGGCACTTGGTATTGCTGGCGTGAGCAAACTATGGCAAAATATGAACTCTACAGGGCACAGGAGGTTTTGTTTACTGACCAGGACAAGAAGAGTTTGGGACATGTATTACATTTGTCTGTAACTCCTAAGATATTTATACTCTTTTATGTTTACTACATTTACTTCAAAACAGGAATTCGGTCAATGATCCAGCAGAATGCTACGGTGGCCATGGGTCCGCATGCCCTTTAACAGCAGCAAGTTACTTAACTTGGGCTTTTTGGGTTTTTATTATCATTTTTTAAAATTTATTTAAATTAGTTTCAAGTAAACAGTACATTGGTTAGACATCTATATAGTTCGGAAAACGATCCCCTCTGTTGCTCCCTCCCTCTCTTGACCCTCCACCTAACCAACGTGTTAATGCTAACTGCATTCCCTATGCCGTGTTCCCCATTCTCGTGACCATACATCACCTACTAATTTGTACTCCTTTAACCCTTCACCCAATTCTCTCAGCTCCCCAAACCCCTCTCCCTTCTGTCCGTCACCAAATTGTCCACTATATTTGTGAGTCTGTTTTTGATTAGTTTGTTTTTTTTATTCCTTAGATTCTGCATATAAGTGAAATCACATAGTGTTTATCTTTTTTTCTGGTCTGACTTAAATACCTTCTAGGTCCATCAAAGTATGATCTTTTTCCATCCCCTTCCTTTTCATATGTAGGGATCTTGTTTTCTTATCCTTTCAGCCATTATATCTTTTGGTTGGAGCACTTAATGCTTTTCCGTTTAAGGTACTTCTTGATAGGAATGTAGTTACCATTCTTTATTCCTGTTTTTGATACGTTTTTTTCTTCTTAAAGAATTTTTGTCTAGGAAGCTCTTTATCTGTCCTGCAACTCTAAATAATAGCTTTGCTGGATAAATTATTCTCGGTTGTAGATTCTGGGTCTTCGTCCTGTTGAATATTTTTTCCCAAGCCTTTCTGTCCCGCATAGTTTCTTTTGAGAAATCAGCTGCCAGTCTTATGGGTGTAATTATCTGTTTTTCTCTTCCTGCTTTTAATATTATTTCTTTGTATTTAGCCTTTAGCATTTTAATTATGTGTCTTGGTGTGGGCCTCTTTGGATCCCTGATTTTTGGAATTCTCTGAACTTCCAGGGTTTTATGTCCACTTCCTTTACCAGGTTAGGGAAGTTTTCTATCATTATTTCTTCAAACACATAGCTGTTCAACATCTTGATTTTCTTCAGTTGCGCTAATCAGACAGGTATTTGGACCCTTAATAGTGTCCCATATCCTCATTAAATTATTTTTATAGTCTTGGCATCTTATCTCTTGCAATTCTGATTGTGTGTCCTTGTCTTTCCTGTCCTCTAGGTAGGGCATTTGATCCTTTTCTTTATTGACTTTGTTTATTCAATATACTTCTCATCTCAGATACTGTGTTCTTTATTTCAGACTAGTTCTCTTTAATAATTTCCATTTCCATTTTTATGTTTTTTATCTCTTTGTTGAATTTATCTACACTTCTCAAAAGTTCATTGAGTATTGTTATAACCAGTGTTCTGAACTCTGCATCTGTTAGATTACTTGACTCCATTATATCTGGATCTCTGTTCTGTTCTCTCATATGGTTTCTGCTTCTTTGTCTTCCCATTTTGGCTGCCTTTCTGTGTCTGTTTCTATGTACTAAGCAAAGGTCCTAAGTCTCCCGGCCTTATTAGTGTGAATTTGTGAAGTAGGTGTCCAGTGGCAAGGTCCTGAGAGGGGTTCAGCTGCAGGCCAAACTTAGCCCAAGCCTCTGCCTCTCTGAGACCACCTGTTAAGATTCAGCAAGCAATCCACAGATGCTGTGCTTGTAGTTGCCTCAAAAGGCCACACCAGAAACCGAGGCCAGCTGCCACCAGTGTGAGTCTTGGTGTTGCTCAGCAAGGAGCACCTGACTCACTGAGGATACACCTGGATGTGGCTTGGGTGGGGCCTGAGTTGGCATAGGTGGGGTTTCAGGGAATCCTCTGGGCAGAGCAACCTCTGTTATCCAGTTTGATGATGTAACAGCTATGGCGGCGCTGTGACCGTGCACTGGTATGGACTTAACAGGGAACAACGGATATCGCCAGCACTTGCATATAGAGTGAGTCTCTCCTCAGCCCTCAATCTGACAATGTCTCCCTGTAAGTCCCTGGTGCCTCTAGTGCACAGCCAAATCGGTACTGGTGCTCAGAGCAAGCATGTCTGTCATAGCGAAAATCCATTTGCAGATGCGGCCCCTTTAAGAGGCGTCTGTGGCTGCTGCTGCCGCTCCCGCTGCATCCATCTCACTCAGCCTCTGGAGACCCAGCAGCCCCGCGACCTCACCCCGTCCTACCTTCTGGCGTTGCAAGGTGATTTCTTGGATTTCTTTCTAATTGTACAGCTTGTTCATCTAGATCCAAGGTGATTTTCCTTGCTGCTGCTTCCTTGTTTCCATCACAACTTTGATTTGGTCACCAGAGGGATAAACAGAGCCTCTATCACCTATGCCATTTTTTTCCTCCTCCTGGGCTTTTTGGTTTTTAACCTTTTTTTTCTAATCAAAGTAACACCTACACTTACTGTAAAGTTTTAAGAATGTGTGTAAGTACAGAAATGTTTACTGTGGTATTCTGTGAAAAACTGAAAAGGGCAATAGGGAAATGGTACATCAATACTGTAGACTATTATGCAATTATTAAAGGTATAGGGCAGACCTATAATGTACCGACACAGAAAGCTATCAGGTATAGTTAAACGAAAAAAGCTGGTAACAACAAAGTTCGACGTGATTTATAAACTAGCCATACCCTGTCTCCCAGTGTACATAGTGATGTGAATGTATGTATTCATACTATTTTAGGTACATGTAGAACAGGAGGGGAAAAATTATAGCAGCAGCAAATAACTCAAGCAGATATAACGATTACCTCTAGGGAATGGGAATGGGGTGGTGAAAGGGAACTCCCACTTTGTAGTTTGTATACGTCTTTACTATCCAAAGTTTTTAAATCAAAGAACAACAAAAAAATGGAAAGAAGAGTAAAGAAACAAACATAGGTACTTACAATCCTGTCACAGTTAATCCTGGGGCACATTCGACAAAGATTTGCTGAAATATCCACGTAAACATAGTGTCTTCTACAGAATTGGCACTCATTTAGGATTTTTTGAATAAATAAACAATCTTTCTTGGTAAAACCTTATAAGCTTAATTACAGAGTAGTGGTAAAGAAATTTTTGACCCTTCAAATCTGTTTTCAGCAACTTCTACTGCTGTACATATGAAGCAAGCCCGTTCTTTAATGCATACATGCAATATAAAAAATGCTTTACTTGAGCACACTGAGCTTTTTTCTTTAGTGATATGATCTAAAGGTGCCAACCTGTGCTGTAAGAGTAGTTATAAGGAGTAAAGATCGTCAAGGGAGTGGTTAACAGATAAGACTGAGACTGGGTAGCAAGTGAAAGGATGACCCAGAACCCACAGTGCACTGCCTGCCCTTCCTCATTTCCTTCCACGCCTCGCAGAGGGACGTTCCTGCTGGAAGACAGCCAACGAGGGGACTGCTGCTCTCCAGGAAAAAAGCTCTGGTTTGATTTTTCACTTACCATCACATAACATAGCTCTGGTAATCGGTTTTCTTTAGAGAGGTTACTGTCCAGTTTTCTTAAAGATATTACCTTAGCTACTCTTTATTTTAGAACAAATCCCAAGGGAAATTACATTTCCTTTAGAAGGTTTTTCAAGATATTTTTTCATATAAGTAATTTCACAGCTAAACATTTGTTTTTGTTGTTGTTGTTTGTTTGTTTTTTGCTTAGGTTTTTGCTACTTATCTTTCTAATCTCACTTGCTTTATTCAAGATTGAGATGTTTCTCCCAAGGGAAGCCTGTTCCTCTTAAGGAGCTAGTGAAACTACTCAGAAAAACACTGGCTAATAGTAAGAGTTTAAAAGTACACAGGAATAATGATTTCCTTTCATTCTCATGTACCGATAAAGTGAATTACATAGCTAAAGATTTTAAACACCATTAAAAAATTACATTGAATCTTAGGAATCAGGAGTAATTTGAATGGAGTTTCTGCAACAAAAGTAGGTCATTTCTACTGCTGAATAAGTAAAATTACATTATTAATATAAAATTTAGCTTAAAATCTGCTGTTTATTTACATCTAGCATAAAAGGGAAATACCAGCATCTAAATATTTTTTCTACAAAATAGCAAAAAATATTTAGAAATTTACTGAATAATTCTATATAGAGATGTTATAAACCAAACAAAAGAAAGTTTCTATGTTACTTGGGTCTGCTCAAAGCAATTCACAACTGGTAATTAGTATTTCTGATTTCTGGAAGAATAGGCTTATGTTGACAATGTGGGTTTGAGCTTCTGACCAGAACCAGGCGTGAATCAGTGTACTTTTAACTCTTCAAGTGCTCCGAGTGATATGGACAAGACACCTCCTTGCCCAGGTACAGGGTGCCATTACTGTTAATGCTCTAAAATGGTACAGATTTCCTGGTTCACTTAAGAAGTCTGAAAAAATTAAATCGTAAAGAGATGCAAAGCCCTTAACCACATGAGTATTATCTATAGCTAGAAAATTATTGTTGGTACAGTTACATCGAAAAAGAAAAAGTGAGGAAAATTGTGTGGGTAGGGTGGGAGGCTATTTATACAAATAGTCCAGAATAAGCATCTACACAGACGATAAATGAAAACTCTGACTTTCACTAAAATATGAATTTGACTTTGGTTTTTGTAGGTGACATAAACCAACCTGAAAACTCACCTTCCACAAACAAATTAAAGTACTGTAAGAAATATAACAAAATATTTTTTTCTGAACTTGGAAGAAGGGAAATCCCTACTTGCCAGAAGCAAGAGGAAAATGAAAAGCGAGCAGATAGCCAGTGATGCTGAGGTCTGAGCAGGAAGACATGCCAGTAATTTAGGGCTGGGCTTTGGTTATCCCTGCAGGTTGGGAAGGAGAGGCTGGCAGCTGATGTTCTCACAACAACAACAGCTCCATTATACTAGAAAGTTGGAATGCTTTGGAGCTCAGTTCTTAGTCCTCTTTTATTTTTTAATTGTACTCAATCCCTGGGTGATCTCACCTAGTTTCTTATTTTTAGTACCATCATGTAAACACAAATGACTCCAAAATTTATATCCCAGACCTGACTTTCCTCTTTAACTTCAGATTCAAAGATCCAATGACACACAGTCAACATCTTACTTGTAGGTTTACAGACATCCCACACTGACTCTCCTGGTCCCTCATGTAATTTTCCTCATGGAAATAAATGACAACTCCATTTTTCTTGTAGCTTAGGCCAAAAATCTGGACATCGTCCTTCATCTTCTCACCACACTCAGATCTTATTTGCCAATAAATCCTTTTAGTTCTACCTGAATCTCCTTCCCAGAATCTGACTAAATTCCCCGTTGCCATCCCAATCCATGCCACACTGGTTTTTCATGTGAGTAATGGCAATAGCCTCCAAACTCCTTTACTTGCTTCTGCCCTTCTCCCTTTTAGTTTATTCAGCAGCCAAAACAATCCCATTAAAATATGTCAGATCACATCACTCCTCCATCTAAAACTTTCCAATGGCTCCTCATTTTACCTACAGAGAAAAGAATCTGAGACTGAGAATGGACCACAAGGCCTTAAAAAACTACCCCAACATCCTTACCTTACCCCTATGGCCTCATAACCTACTCAGTTGTCCCTTGCTTACTTTGCTTTGGCTACACTGACCTCCTACTATTTCACAAAATGCCAGGCACAGACCCATGTCAGGGGCCACACCCAGACACATCATCATTAAAATGCCAAAAGTTAAAAATAAAATCTTAAAAAGCAGCAAGAGAAAAGTAGTTAGTTACCTACAAGGGCGCTACCATAAGACTGGTAGCTGATTTCTCAACAGAAACTTGCAGGCCAGAAGGAATTGGCATGAAATATTCAAACTGATAAAAATGAAAACCCTACAGTCAAGATTCTTCTACCCAGCAAAGCAATCATTTAGAATCAAAGGACAGATAAAGACCTTCCCGGACAAGTAAAAACTAAAGGAGTTCATAACCACCAAACCAGTATTACAAGAAATGTTAGAGGGACTTATATAAGAAGAAGAAAAAAAGTTCAAAAGCATGAATAATAAAAAGCAGTAATTACACATCTATCAACAATTGCTTTAAATGTAAATGGATTAAATGCTCCAATCAAAAGACAGAGTAGTTAAATGGACAAGAAAACAAAACCTTGCAGATGCTGCCTACAAGAAATTCACTTCAGATCAAAAGACACACAGAGATTGAAAGTAAAGGTTTGGAAAAAGATATTTCCTAAAAATGGAAACAAAATAAAAAGTTGGGATAGTAATACTTTTACCACATGAAATAGACTTTAAAACAAAGGCTATAAGAAGAGACGAAGAAAGACCCAATATTCCCACCTTTGGGGACTTACCTGAAGAAACCCAAAATGTTAGTTTAAAGGGACATGTGAATCCAAATGTTCATTGCAGCATTATTTACAACAGCCAAGATATAAATGCAACCTGGGTGTCCATTAATGGATGAATGGATAAAGAAGAGATGGTATACATAAACAATGGAATATTACTCAGCCATAAAAGAAGAATTAAATCTTGCCATCTGCAACAACATGGATGGACCTAGAGGGTCTTGTGCTGAGTGGAGTAAGTCAGACAGAGAAAGACAAATGCCAAATTTCACTTACATGGAGAATCTATAGATCAAAATAAACAAACAAACAAAACGGAAACAAACTTATAGATAGAGAGAACATTTCGATGGTTGCTAGATGGAAGGGGGCTTGAGGGGATGGGTGAAAAAGGTGAAGGGATTAAGTACAAAAGAGTCATGAGGTTGTCAAGTATAGCATAGCAAATATAGTCAATAATATTGTAGTAGCTATGTATGGTGTCATATGAGTGCTAGATTTATCAGGGTGATCATTTCATAAGTTATATAATACTTAATCACTATATTGTACATTGAAACTAACATAATATTGTAGGTCAACTATAATTGAAAAATAAAAAATTGTTTTTAAAAAACAGAAAAAATATGCAGAATACAATCAAAGGAAGGGTAAAATCAACACATATCTGCCAGCGAACAAAACAGGGAAAGAATAAATCACTTACAAACTTTCCATGAAATAACTAATAAAAGATACACTTCTGGAAGAAAGATATTGAATTCAAAAGGAAGGAGTAATGAGGGTAAGCAAAGAAAATGCTATGTAAATCTAAAGAAGCACTGACTATATAAAACCATAGTAATAATAAGTAATTCAAGTGGTATAAAAACGAGGTAGAACCCAAATACTGAACAATAATCTATAAGATGGGAAGTGGTGATCACAGTTAAGAACATTCTAAAACCTCATTTTTCAGTAGGAGGATGGAGAGATTAAGTTACCGATTTTAAGTTAAGTATTCATGTTAACAATTTAAGGATAATGTCTAAGAAAACAGAATAATTTTAATTCCAGGAAAAGGAAAAAAGGGGGGATAAAGAAGGCTCGATTAATCCAAAAAGAAGACAGAAAAGAGGGAAAAAAAAGATTTAAAGGAAAAAATATGGTAAGTAGAAAGAACCAAATAAAATAGTAAAAATAAATCTAATACATTAGTAACCACAATAAATGTACATGAACCAAACATGCTAGTTAAAAGCTAATGATTTATGGTTCTAAATTTAAAAAATTGTGCTGTATGTCATTTATAAAAGACACACCTAAAACTGAATGTCACACCAAAAAGTAAAAATATAAAGATGGAAGAAGATATAACATGCATACAGTACAGCACATATAGGTATAAGTTCTCCTCAAACTGATGTAATGATTTAATTTAATTAAAATAAAATTACAACAGGATTCTTTGTGAATTTGTCAAAGCTAATTCAAAAACCCAAATGAAAAAGAAAGAATTATGACACTTCTGAGGAGTAAGACTAAGGGAGCTTGTTATTAGCTCAGGGATAGACAAATGAACCAGTTAACAAAGAAGAAACCTGATGTAATAAGCATTTGATAAATGCTGCTGGGCCAATACTGGTGGCTGCTGTACTAGACAGAGCAGATCTAGATTGTTTGTATTTGTGGATGATAAAGGCTATGCTAGCAAATGTATTGATCACTACTGATTTCTTCAGTAAGACCCCCCTCTCCTCAGTGTTGTGAACTCTATGGAAAGTACAGCAGATAAGCTGTCAGGGAAGCTGCAGGTACAGCTTCCCTAAGCTGGAGTGTAGAAATAGGACTAAGTGAAGTCCACCTTTTAGCAAGACATGGTGGGAAGGTATCTCTCCATCATGCTTCCTCTCTCTGAACTGTGGACACTGGGGTGGCCAGCAGAAAGGAAAACAAGCATGTTCACATTACTGCCCTCAGTGGCTCTCCTCTGCATCTCTGCAGGACTCTTACCACCTTCACATTCATGAGGAGACAACCTTTCAGGAACAGGGTAGAGTTTTTATTTCTCTAACAGGAGTGGCATTGCCTCAGCAGTAAATTAACTAATGGAGGAAGGAAGTAAAACCGAGATGCTTGACCTACGCTGTGGTGCCACTTGGATAATAAGAAAAAAAAAATGGCACTTAAAAAACCCCAAATCTTGCCTTTCTTATTAAAGTGAATCAAACCCAACTTATTGGGTTCCAAAGTGGCACTTATCCACACTACATAACAATCTTCCAAATGTTTCACTCAACCATGAAGTAATTTAGCAAATAAACAATACACATGGGCTAGGAGGGAAAAAGTATGTATGCTGAATTAAAACTGAAGCCTTCGAATTGGATACAATTGTAGACTGATTATTGAACCAAAACGAAGACATCTGTTTGTTATGTTGGAAACAATAAGAATTCTGTAATTATCTGACCTTATATCACAGCTAAATTACAATACTATTTTTATCCCTTGTGTGAAAAATCATCATGTTCTCCAAATTGTCCACCAATTCTAATACATGCACTAAGATAAGAGATTGAATGACATTTTTAGTTTCTGATATCTTGGATAAGGAATGCACAAAAGAGGCAGCGTGTCCTGTGCAGAAAAAGCACAGGCTTTGGAGAAGACATGTTTAGGTAAGTGCCACATATTTGGTGGGGCCATGGCTGATTATTTACACCTCTGAGCCTCAGTTTTCTCATTTATAAAATGAAGATACTATTATCTGTCTCACACGTTACTGGAAGGATCAGTTACTGGCATGCATGAATGAATAGTGTCCTCCAAAAACCCATGGCCACCTGGAGCCTATGAACGTGGCCTAGTTTGGATATAAGGTCTTGTAGATGTGGCTAAGACAGGTGGGCCCGAAATCCAACAACTCGCATCCTTACAAGAAGAGCATGTGAAGACAGACTCAGGAATGGCCCTGTGACCATGGAGGCAGAGATTAAAACGATGCTGCTACAACCCAAGGAAGGCTAAGGACTACCTGCAACTGTCAGAAGCTAGGAAGAGGCAAGGGAGAATTCTCCTCTAGAGTCTTCAGAGAGAGCATGGCCCTGCTGACACTTTGATATCAGACTTCTGCCCTTTAGGACTGTGAGAAAATAAATTTTCGTTTTCTTAAGCTATCCAGTTTGCGGTGCTTTGTTACAGGAGCCCTAAGAAACTAATACAGTATTGATTCCTAAACAGAAATGAAGCATTTAGCTTATCTTCTAAACACCATGCATTTTGCTCTGGCTGAATAATAGCAGATTCTGATCCTGTCTGACATGGACTCTTCAAGAACACATTTTAACTGTGTTTTAATTGGGGATCATGTTTATAGGTGATCAAGACTTGACTAAAACAAGCTTTAAAAGGTTGGAAGGAGCAGGAGGAGGAAAGTGGGGGAGGGTAGTGGAGAGGGGCTATCTAGTGAACCCTACTTTCCAAGAAAGATATGGACCACCAAACCAGGACCCACACAAATGTGGTTAGACCTCTGCAGTCACTGAAAGCAAGACTCACCAAGCAGTTTCCTATTTTATTCTTCTTGTGTATTAACTTCATTCTTTTATCTATCTATCTATCATCTATCTATCTATCTATTCTTCTTGTGTATTAACTTCATTCTTTTATCTATCTTCATTCTTTTATCTATCTGTCTTTATCCACCACATGAAAACATGACTACCAGAAACTTTCACGTTTTATCTTTTACGGATTTTGCCCCTGAAGAAAGACTGCCTTCATTCCTAATTCCCCAAGCCCAAAAAGCCCAGAGAAACACTTTGAGTAGCCTGAGCTAGGTCACTAGGTCACTGAACTACCTGTTGCAGCCCCACGGTGGGGCACGTACCAGAGAGAAGGATGAAGACAATCTACAAAAAAGAGTAGCTCTAGTTTCATTCCTTGAAAAAGAAATAGTTTCACTTTTTTCTTTTACTCCAAAGTCTAACTAAAATGCTAAGATTAAGTCAGCAAGCGAGGATACAGAAGTAATTTTAAAAACATACAAATATGATTTGAATAGGAGGTAGTTATAGATAAATCAAATTATCAATAAATGTAATACATTGATAAAGAACTTTAAGAGCCAAAGGCACATAACTGGATGCTTTATGCGTGTAAGTATAAATAAACTGTTTTTGCATTTTTAATTAACTAAAAAATAATTTCTTTTATTTAAAAGAATAAAAGAGGGATTCTGGGAAACATGGTGGAGTGAAACACTTCCTCAGATCTGTCCCCTTGAAACATCAATAAGCTGAACATCTAAAACTCAACAAAAAACACCCAAACCACACACAAGCACGTCTGAGCATGGGATCTGCGCATAAGAGCCACCATCCCAGAACCTCGGGAGTCGGGCAGTGGACTGGGAGAAACAAAGAAGCTGCTTCTTACAGCCACTGGAGCTCCCTGTAGGAGGAGGGGGAGGGGAGAAGGTGCAGTGTGTTCCCTGAACAGCCCAGCCTGGGAAAACTGTGAGCGCCCTGTGGCCAGCCAGCAGGAATGGAGATAAGGCATGCATAGAAGAAAAGGGACAACTGTATCTATCTATCTATCTCTATCTATCTATCTATCTATCTATCTATCTATCTATCTATCTATCTATCCATCCATCCATCCATCCATCCATCCATCCATCCATCCACCCACCCACCCATCCATCCATCTATCCTTTTCATATACATAATGGTAACCACACACCAAAGACTCAGAATGGAAGTATATAACATAAAACAAGAAGAACCAGAGGGAAAACCCACAAAAGCCAATCAAAATAAAGAAAATAGAAACACGAGGACAGGAAGCAATGGAAACACCGAGCTACCAGAAACCAATAGATAAAATGGCTATTGGAAAACTTCATATTTCAATAATCACCCTAAATGTAAATGGTCTGAACTCACCAATAAAAAGGCACAGAGTAGCAGAATGGATCAAAAAACAAAACCCAACCATATGCTGCCTCCAGGAGACATATCTCAGCTCCAAAGACAAATATAGACTCAAGGTAAAAGGGTGGAAAATGATATTTCAAGCAAATGGTATTCTGAGAAAAGCAGGACTAGTGGTACTAGTATCGGACAAAATAGACTTCAAAATTAAAAAGGTAAAGAACGATACTGAGGGATACTTCATAATGATAAAGGGAATCATGCACCAAGAAGACATAACACTTATTAATATCTCAGCTCTCAATTAAGGAGCCCCAAAATATATAAACCAATTACCAACAGAACTAAAGGGAGAAACAGATCAGAACACTATCATAGTAGGAGACCTGAATACCCCTAAATGCTGCCAGATATGAACAGATCATCTAAAGAGAAAATCAATAAGGAAATAACATCCTTAAATGACACATTAGACCAACTGTATATAATTGACATATATGGAGCATTCTATCCCAAAAAGCTGCTTATATATTCTTCTCTAGTGCACATGGAACATTCTCAAGAATCGACCACATACTGGGACACAGAGATAGCCTCAACAAATATAAGAGGGTTGAAATCATACCAACCATATTCTCTCATCATTAAGCTTTGAAACTAGAGATCAACTGTAAAAAGAGAGCAGGAAGAACCACAAATACATGGAGATTAAACAACATGCTACTGAAGAATGATTGGGTCAGAGAAGAAATAGAGAGCAAGAGATACATAGAAATGAATAATTACAATAGAACAACACATTGAAACTTTTGGGACATGGCAAAAGCAGTAATAAAAGGAAAGTTTGTACCATTTAAAGGAGTATCTCAAAAAAAAAAAAAAAAAACAAAAAAAAACAAGCAGGAGCACAAATAAAGAACCTAAACTTCATCTTTAAAAACTAGAAAAGGAAGAACAAATGAAGCCTAAAATCAGTAGTAGGAAAGAAATAATCAATTTTAGAGCAGAACTAAATGAAAATGAAAACAAAAAAAAATAGAAAAAATAAATGCGACAAAGAGCTGGTTCTTTGAGAAGGTTAATAAACTTGACAAATCCCTACCTAGACTCTCTCTCTAGAGAGAGGACACAAATAAACAAAACCAGGGGTGAAAGAGGAGAAACTAAGACAGGCACCACAGAAATACAAAGGATCATACAAGAATACTAGGGAAAAAGTATATAACACCAAATTTAATAACCTAGAAGAAATGGACAAGTACTTAGAAAGATACAACCTTCTTAGACTGAATCAACAAGATCTGGAAAATCTAAACAGAATGATCAGCAGTATGGACATTGAAACAATCATCAAAACCTACCAAAAAGTCAAAGTCCAGGACCAGATAGCTTCACCAGTGAATTCTACCAAACATTCAAAGAAGATTTAATACCTATTTTCCTCAAACTCTTCCAAAAAAGCGAAGAGGAGGCAATACTTCCCAACTCACTTTAAGAGGCCAATATTACCCTGATGCCAAAACCTGGTAAAGATAACACAAGAAAAGAAAACTACAGGCCAATGTCTTTCATGAATACAGACGCAAAAATCCTAATTAAGATACTAGCGAACTGAATAAACAACATATTAAAGAGATTATACACCACGATCAGATGGGCTTCATCCCAGGGGCACAAGGATGGTTTAACATATGCAAATCGATTTACATGATATACCACATAAACAAATTAAAAAATAAGAATCATATGATCATATCAATAAATGTAGAAAAAGCCTTCGACAAGATACGGCATCCATTTATGATCAAAATACTTAACAAAATCGATATAGAAGGAAAGTGCCTTAACATAATAAAGGCCATCTATGACAAACCTTCAGTGAACATTATACTTAATGGTGAAAAACTACAATCCTTCTCTCTAAGATCAGGAACAAGACAAGGCTGTCTGCTATCGCCTCTGTTATTCAATATAACATTGGAGGTCCTAGCCAGTGGAATCAGGCAAGAGAAAGACATAGAAGGCATTCGAATAGGAAACAAATATGTCAAACTGTCACTATGTGCAGATGACATGATTCTCTTTACAGAAAACCCTAAAGACACCACTAGAACACTACTAGAAACAATAAGCAAATGCAGCAAAGTTTCTTGATACAAAATCAATGTTCAAAATCCATAGTGTTCCTATACTTAACAATGAAGTGTCAGAAAAAGAAGTGGAAAAAATAATTCCTTTTGCAATTGCAAAAGAATAAAATACCTAGGAATAAATCTAACAAAACAGGTGAAGGACCTACATAATGAAAACTACAAGACTCAACTAAAAATCTAAGAAGATACAAAGAAATGAAAAGATAGTCTGTGTTCTTGGATTGGAAGAATTAATATGGTTAAAATGACCCCATTACCTAAAGCATTATACAGATTTAATGCAATCTCCATCAAAATCCCATCGGCATTTTTTAAAGAAATAGAACGAAAAATCATCAGATTTGTATGGAAGCACAAAAGACCTCAAATTGCCAAAAGCCATCCTGACAAAAAAGAACGAGGTTGGAAGTCTCACTCTGACCGACTTCAAATTATACTACAAAGCAACAGTAATCAAAACGGCATGGTATTGGCAGAAAAACAGACACATGGACCAGTGGAACAGAATTGAAAGTCCAGAAGTAAACCCATATTTATATGGGCAAATAATTTTTGACAAAAAAGCCAAAAACATACAGTGGAGAAAGGAAAGCCTCTTCAATAAATAGTACTGGGGAAACTGCAAAGCCACCTGCGAAAGAATGAAACTAGACTGTTGTCTATCAGCACATACCAAAATTAATTCAAAATGGATTAAGGACCTGAATATAAGACCTGAAACAAGAAAATGCATAGAAGAAAACAGAAGAACTAAACTCAAGGGACCTTGGACTTAAAGAGGATTTTATGAATTTGACTTCAAAGGCAAAGGAGAAAAAGCAAAACTAAATGAATGGGACTATATCAAACTAGAAAACTTCTGCAAAGCAAAAGAAACCGTCGACAAGGTAAAGAAACAACCATCCAAATGGGAAAATATATTTGCAAGCAACACCTCTGATAAGGGCCTAATATCCAAAACATACAAAGAACTCATACGATTCGGTAACAACAACAAAAAAACAAATGATCCAATCAAAAAATGGGCACAGGACCTGAACAGACACTTCTCCCTAGAGGACATACAAATGGCCAACAAATATATGAAAAGATGCTCAACATCGCTAGCTATTAGGGAAACACAAATCAAAACCATAATGCAATACTATCTCACACCTGTTCGAATAGCTATAATCAACAGGACATGTAATAACAAATACTGAAGGGGATGTAGAGAAAAAGGAACCCTCATACACTGCTAGTGGGACTGCAAATTGGTACAGCCACTATGGAAAACAGTATGGGGGTTCCTCAAAAAACTAAGTATTGATCTACCATATGATCCGGCAATCTCTCTACTGGGTACTTACTCCAAAGACTTGAAAACCCATATCCGTAAAGATATTTGCACACTAATGTTCATAGCAACATTATTCACAGTGGCCAGGACATGGAAGCAAACTAAATGTCTTACAATAGATGACTAGATAAAGAAGATGTGGTATATATATACAATGGAATATTACTCAGTCATAAGAAGAGATGAGATACTGCCATTTGTGACAACATGGATGGACTTCAAGTTAATCATGCTCAGTAAAATAAGCCAGACAGAAAAAGTTGAAAAATCACGTGATATCACTTATCTTAATAATGAAGCAATAAATGAACAGGACAAACAAACAGAGACTCGTGGACTTGGACAATGGACTAGTGATTACCAGAGGGTAAGGGTTGGGGTGGAGGGGGAAGGTAGATGGGGTAAAGGGAATCAAATATAGGGTGTAGGAGGATGGTGAAGTGGATAAAGGGGATCAAATACATGGTAGTTGAAGGAAATTGGACTTTGGGTGGTAAACACACCACAGACTATATAGATGCCAAATTATAATGTACACCTGAAAATTATATAATTGTATTAACCAATGTGACCCTAATAAAAACTTAATAGTAAAAAAAAAAGAACAAAGGAAAATATCAAAAATTAAACAATCCCTTCAATGTGAAGATTTAAAGAAATTCTTATGTTTTGATAGTAAAAGAAATATATTTCATCAGTAGTAAACATCTGACTGCCTTACGTGGGCAGGGCACTGAAGTGTCATGGATTTTTTCCAGTGATAAACTCAATACACAACTTATAACTTTCTTGGAAATAGAAATGATCACTTACCCTGGTATGGAGCTCTCTATCAGCTCGATTTAGTTCAAAAGAACTTATTTTCTGGGCACTCATTTCATCAGTGTCAGCAATGATGTAATGTCTGGGAGAGTAAGCATTGGACAGGTACTCAAGCAGCCTGAGGATCTCGGTGGTATGTCCACCTGAAAAAAAAATATTGGAAGGTCTTAGATTAAGAAATTTGTAATGGATGTATCCTATTCTAGCAGTCCCTAACCTTTCTGGCACCACCGAAGGGTGCTCCTATGAGAATCTAATCCCTGAGGTGGTGATGCTAGTGCTGGGGAGCAACTGCAAATACAGATAAAGCTTTGTTCACTTGCCTGCCACTCACTTCCTGATGTGTGGCCCGGTTCCTAACAGGCCATGGACCAGTAGTGATTCATGGCCTGGGAGTTGGAGAACCCTGTCCTATTCGACTATCTATACTGTTATGTTTTGTGTTTTTCTCAAAAGACAGAAGGAACAGCTGGAAACAATAATCTATGCCCTTGTATGAATACTACTTTTATATGAGGAAGAGGCTAACAAATGTATAAAAATAAAACCAGCACTAGCGGTAGGTGCTGAGGAAGGTACAAAGAAATATGAGACAGCTCCTGTTATCAAGAAGTCTAGCGGGAGAGGGGCAAGACACAAACAGACATATAAAGAGCGATGCAGGACAGTAAGCAAAATGTAAATGGAGGGTAGTGGAGGGAAACAAATGGTTATGAAAAATCAATGCCATAAGAATACTGGAGATCCCTGATAACAGCTGAGATGACTTAAAGATGAAACTAATGGATAGATAGGACTAGGGAGGCCATTGGGCAGAGGTGGTATTATTTGGACAAGTGATGGCAAGATCTGAAATGCCTGTTCAAGGGATGGTGGGACTACTGGGAAGATAAGGGCAAAGTAAGGTCAGGAAAATAGGTTGAAAAGAAATGTCAGGGAGGCGTGAGCACTGACCCACAGGGTTCAGGTCTTCCTAAGGAAGACTGCTGTTCACCACAGCTTTCGTAACCCCAGCTCCTAATGGAGGTCTCAG
Source organism: Rousettus aegyptiacus (assembly GCF_014176215.1). Lineage (NCBI taxonomy): Eukaryota > Metazoa > Chordata > Mammalia > Chiroptera > Pteropodidae > Rousettus > Rousettus aegyptiacus. Next base: position 43,598,464 of record NW_023416292.1, on the reverse strand, counting down.
CACACCACAGGTCCTCAAATACTTATCATCTTCACCAAACAACTGAATGCTCTGCAAAATTTTAATTTCAAAACCATGAATTGAAAAAATCAACTGTGTTCACTTAAGTTTCCTTCAAGGAACAAAAACCCAAAAGGACACCTACCTATCACATTAACTATATGCCACTGAAGGAAAACAATCACATTCCTTACCAACTAGCTCTATCATACCTATTTAGTTTCATTTCACAATTTCTCAGCCTCAGCCGGGTTGCTGTCCTTAACATTCTCTATAATCATCCTGTTACCTTTCCCTTGCCTCTAATCACTCCGTTCTCCCTACTTACAGAGCTCTTCCCGCTCCCCTCACTTCTCATGTTTGTAAAAAAAAGCTTTCAATAGTGATAGAGTGAATAGAAGGATAATCAAACAAATGAAGTATGTGATTTCTCTCAACACATATATTTTCTTATAGTATAAAGGGAAGGATTACTCTCCAGATTGCAGAAGGAACTAGGATAGAGGAATAAAATCAGCACAGAGTGTGAGTTTCAAGAATTAGAATCATACTTTTTAACTTGTCACCCGTGTTCTTATACAGGGCAAGGAATTTACACATCTGATTTATACTCATTTTAGTATTTTTGTTTTTAGCCTTGAAAAAGTGTGGTAGTTTGCAAAATAGGTACTTGTTTTCACAGCTGGAACAATTAAGGATAAAACCTAATATTCACAACATTTTCCAGTGCAATTGAAACTTTATTAAACCTGCTTTAACAGTCTTTTTTTTTTTTTAATGGAAACCATCACTGAATACATTCCTTGAAAATTTAAACTTGCTACTGAATTAAGTCATTAAAATGATGGGCTTTATCTACCATTTTACTCTTTCATTAAGATTTATTCTTTTGGAACAAAATCTGTTCTATTTTTTAAATATCCAAAATCAAATCACTTCTCACCACCTACTTTGCTACCACCCTGCTCCAAGGCACATCACTTTCCACAGATTATGACCATAGCTTCCTGGTCTATTCCCCACAGTCCACTTGTCTATTCAAGTGTCCACTTCAGTCTGGTTTCAACACAGCATTGAGTGTGATCCTATTAAAAAGTGCTGATCAAATTACTGACCTTTGCTCAAAAACATCCAGTGGTTTCCCTTCTCACATGGAATAAACGGCTTCTTATCATGTGACCCCTTAATCTGTTAGCCTTGGACCTCATCTGCTTCTCTCCCCATTACTTGGTCAACTCCAGCCCTTTGGTCTGCTTGCTTTTGGATATGTCATCTTCCCAGGGAGGCTTTCCCTGACAATTCTGTCTAAAACACAACTCCCTCTCCTCATGTCACAGTATGCAGTTTATTTCTTATCTCATTGTGGCAAATGTCCATTTGTTTTTTTGTTAGTTTTTCTATAGTCTCCACTTCATTCACTGCCGTATCCTTGCACCTGTCACACTGCTTGGGACACAGTCAGCAGTCCATGGCAAATAAAATTAGTCAGCTTTGTTATTCTCAGAGAACAGTTTAGTGTCTGGCCTCTCCTAAGGCTCAGAATATGTTAGGTGAATAAAGTAATAAATTATACTTGAACATAAGTTTAGAACATTTGTTCATACTATAATTATTCTATCTTGATGCAATCTCCTGGCATTTCAAAATTTACACAGCATATAATGTATACCTCGGTCAGAACTGCCACTTAAAATTGTGAGAACCTATAGAGCTGGTGGACTGTTTAGATAGTATTGCGTGATAGGACAGCTTGCTCTTCTTGCACTGACACAATAACCTCCCTCCAGTGTGGGCTGTCCTACACTTAGGAACTTATCCTCGTATATATATATATGTATATTACAAATATGACAATTCACCTTGCCTCATTTCTCACATGGAATTTATGATTCCTAAACTAAATACAAGCTGTCTAGATTAATAACGCAAAATAGTAGTTTTTATTCAGAGAAATTGCACGTTAGCATGAAAAGGCTTCTGCGTCCTCTTTGTTCACTAATAATTTGTTAGAAAAATATACGCTGCAGAGGAGGTTAATTGCAGATCAGGGCAAGTTACTCATTTGTTATTAAAGACCTGACCTGGGAAGCGTCAGCCAACCAGCATTTTGCCTGGCTGGGCTGGCCGGTTCCGGTAACGCAGAGAAACTACAAACCTCAGCATGCAATGCTGCAAAAGTGCTAAGGAGACCAGGGAACGCCGTCACGGTGTACTCTGGGGTTTGTAGTGTCCAACCCCAGCCCGACAGTCACTGCCCTGATACTTACCAGACCCGGCCACCACCATGAGACTGAGAGATTTCCGGGGTACAACGCCCCGGGAATGAAGCACGATCCACAGCCGTAGTGCTAGCAGCACTGCAGCCGCTCCTGCCACCGCTGCCAGAATAACGGCGCTCTCCATTCAAAGGAAAAACGCATGCGTGCTAGCCACGGCTGCGGCACTGAGGACCCGTCAAAGTTCAGGAACTACGGGCGCCGAGGAGACTCAAACCCGGCGAGTCCAACGTCTTGCTAGTTTGCGCAGGGCGGGGTTCAGGGCCACGGGCGGCAGTTCCGGCTCTGAGGCTTTGGGACTCTCCACGACTCCTGTCCAAACTGAAGCTGGAATTCCGAAAGTTAAGCCCTGGAGAAGTTAGGCTAACACCGGTGATGAGATCAGGCCAGCTGCGCGCCCTCGAGGTCTTAGAACTCCCAAGTTAGTAGGTGTTCCAGCGCTATCAACTTTGTGAATTCCACCTGAAGCCTTTGGCATACATCGCTTTTTTTTCTTCCTTTGTTTTCCTCCCTCCCTTCCTTCCGAAATGTTCCATTCGCACATGCTTACAATTATTGAAAGTGTTTGCCAGTAAAAGATACCTTAGTACAAAAAAAAATTAAATTCACAGTCCTCATCCTGTCAACAAAAGGATGTAGGCAAATAATAGCGTTTGGATTGCTGTGGAGAGATGTTGGAGGCTTTGTAAACTGGCACAAGCAAAACAAGCAAAACATATTGGTCATGTTAAAAATTACTCGGCTCCAGGCCCTAGAAGACACTTGCAGCCCCTCGTGCCCTATCCCTTCACCACTGTAACTACCTGTATCTTTAATAAAAATCAGTTTTACCAGACTTGGCTTGCAGCTGGAATGAGTGGAGTGACCGAACATGTAGAGGCTGCCAGTAAATGCAGAGAATCAAAGAGGGTGGAGTAGCAAACGTTTGCACTTATGGGCTGTTAATTTAGATTAAGGCTAGGGTCAAACCGTTGAGTGTTCTGAAAAGGGAATTGAGGACTGTAGGGAGGAGTTAGGTGGCAGTCAGGGACAGGAACAAAGTTGGGAACTCTTGAACAAAATAAATGGATACCGGGTGAGCCAAGTCCTGGGCTCTGACAGGCATGGAACATATAATCAAGAGATCAAGAACCTGTACAGCATTAATCAGGAAAAACAAGGAAGGCTGAGCAGGAAGAAGCAACTAAAATTTCTCTTTGGGAGGTAAGTTGTACTGATAATGCAGGTAACATGCATGGGGGTAAATTATAGTTGGGTGAAAAGCATGAAAAATGTGTTAGTTGACAAAATGAATAATGGTTTTGAGCCATAACTAATCATAAGTAAAGTCTGGAAAGTGATTTTTATTATCTTTGTAAATCTCCTAAAGTTCCTATTGCAAATATCTATTATGAATATTTTTTTAAGTGTAGATTATTTTGCTCTGTTCTGTAGATTTGTGCTTGTTAATTTATTCAGTGTATTAATAAGCACCTGCTATGCGCTAAATTTAAGTACAGGGGATCTCGTATGAGTAGGACAGTCAACCAGACAAGAACAGAGGTAGAGGTGGCGGATTTGAGATGTATGTTATGGATAAAGTCAATAAGATTCGTTGATGGATTAAATACTGGGAATCAAGATGGCTCCTAGATTTTTGGCTTCAAAACTGGTTGGATGGCTTCATTTGCTAAGAATAGACAGGAAGAGAAACAAGCTTTTGTGGGTAGAGAAAGGGGAGGAGAGGATGAAAATGAGGTGTTCTGTTGTGGATGTTAGTTTGAATAGCCTGTTAGACATCTAAGCGGTTATGTCAAATAGGGAGTTTCATGTACAAACATGAAACTTGGGTCAGAGCTAGAAGTATAAATTTAGAACTCAGCATGTAGATGATATTTAAAGCTGTAGGACTGGGTAAGATCATCTAGAGAGGGAGTCTAGATCAGTCCTGTCCAATAGAACTTTCTGCACTAATGGAAATGTTTTACGTTCATGTTGCTCATTCTCCACACGGGCCTACTGAGCACTTGAAGTATGGCTAGTGAGAGTGAGGAACTGAGTTTTAATTTTATTTAAATTATTTTAAGTTTAGACAGTAGCTAGTGGTTACTGTGTTGGACAGCTCAGGAGAGAGAAGAGCCTGGGGTGATTAACATTTAAAGGTCTAGTAAAGGGGACTGAGCCAGCAAAAAAGATGGAGAAGGAAAAGCCAGGGAGATAGGAGGAAAATCAGGAAAGAGTGGTGTCCACAAAAACCAAAAGAGGAAAATAATTCAAGAATGGGAATGTAGTCAGCTATGCCAGATGCTGCCGATAGGTTGGATCAGGTGACTTCGGAACAAGTGTGTCACTGGGGATCTAAACAAAAGCAGAATTTCTGTGGAATGGTGATTGTGGAAGGCAGATGGAAATGGGCAGAAGAGAGAACAGAAAATGAAGAAAAGCAGTCTCTGCAGACAATCATTTCAGGTTTTTCAAAGGGGAATAGATAAATTGGATGAGAAAAGGAGGAGAATTTTTAAGATAGGAGTCACTAGACATATTTGTCTGATGTTAAAAATGATTCTCGATAGAGGAAAATTGGAGCAGGAGAGAAGAGGAATAAGAACAGTAACAAATTTCTTCAAAAAATGAAAAGGGTTGGAATCTAGGGCACAAGTGGAGGGATTGGTCTTTGATAGGAGGGACCCTTATTCCATGGTAAGAGGATGAAAGGCAGGGTTATGGATGCAGATCCTGGGAGGTCTGTAGAATTGCTGGTGAATAGATGAATGTGTGGGGACTGGGGGTAGAGTATGAGAGGTTTGAGGAGAAAGATGGTATAAAATAATTCATCTGGTGTATTGGCACATGCACCAGGATCAGCGTAGGATTTCTGAGTAGACTGGAATGCCCATCTGAAGCTCGTGATAAATATAGAGAGAAACCAGTTAGTGGAATGCTATGTCTTTTTCCCCCAGTGGAAAAGGCAGATAATTGGCTTTAATCAGAGTTAGATTTTTGACAGGTGAATACGTTAGAGAGAGAAGGTTCCTTTTAAGGGAGTGAGATCCACGGAATTGCCTCTGGACATAGTGGAAAGTAAAGATAGGAGAGTAGAGGTGGGAGAATTGATGAATATTGGAAGAGTGTAAGGTCAGTGGATTGGAAGCCTAAAGAAGATTGAAAAATTGCAGTGAAAAAAACTAGTCACTCAATTATAGAGATAAGTGGTGGTCAGTGAATAGGATTTTTAAAGTCAATTTTGTGTTATTACTGGTAGTATTTAGGGTGTAACTCTAGGAATGAATGAAGAAAGATCATGATGGAGGTGCCCACATGGATGCCAAAGTTACGAAGGGGCAGAGAGGAAGATAATGAGCTCAAGTTTTCAAAGAGTATGAGGTTGGAAGATGACAGCAGCCATAAAGGGCATTGGGTACAAACTGGGTATCTTCCATTTGTCACTCTGGTCCATACTTCTCCACCCCACTCAGTGCCATGGGAATGGAAACCTATGGATAAAATCAACAGGTTTCCTTGCTTTCTGGTTCTGGTTGGGTTTGGCCTAAGGGGACTGTCAGCAGATCTGAGGGAGGGAGGCCGTGTTCCTGGACTGCAGGTGTCTGCTCTTCAATGTGGCCTTCTCTACACATCTCTCTCCTTCTGGGTCCCAGGACTCCTGTTCCTTGTTCCTTCAGGCTAGGGGTGGTAATAGTTCTGTTACTAGCCCTGAGTTACTACATTATCCCTGTACCTTTTCTACCTCATCCACACCTTTGTAAATAGTCCCTTTATTAAATCATCCCCAAATTAACCTAACATGAGTATGCCATCTGCATCCTGTTGGGGACACTGATACAGGGTGGTACAACTGCATGGCAAGAACTTCAAAGGAGGTAGAGTTTTTGGAAGAAAGAGAAATGGTTTGGAAGCAGCGATCAGGATCAAGAGAGATGCTGAACCCACTTCCTCTGGGCGTGAGGAACAAATGGCTTCTATTTGAGAGACATACTGAAGAAGTTTGGGAGAGCAAGGCTTTGGCTTGTACAGGGAAGTGGACAAGACATTCAGAAAGAAGCTGAAGATATAGGGGAAGTTTACAGGTTATAGATCAGGAGGTTCAAAGGGTAGAGTGAAAAGGTTTGAAGGGTGGTAAGGAATGGGACTTGGGTCAGATTGAAGGGGTATGTAAGTAACTGGAGATAAGAATCAGGATGATAATGGCTGATCTACAAGGTTTCTGAGGATTGAATAGGGATGAGGGCAGGCTCTCAATTCATTTCAGTTCTGTTCTACTAGTACTTATTACGTGTTGCCCTGGGCTAGGCACTGGGGTACACTGGTAGGACAGTAACAGTCAATACCCAACCAGTGACTTAACAATGAGCTTGACTGTGTGAACCACATACCTTTTGACAGAGCCTCCTAGAGAAAACACCCACTTTCATGGACTGCCCGGGAGTGTGGGCTGCTAGGGACCCTGTCATCTAGGCCCCTTCCCTCCCCCCCCCCCCCAAATTCAACAATCTTCAGTCCTAGTAAGGACAGTGAAGTATGCAGAAAGAAGACTGAAGCTTTTCTGCAAGAGCCTGGGAGGCTACTTTGGTCGGCATTATGTCCATTCATGACAAGGTAACATAAAGCCAGAGGGAGTTCTTAGTCTGGGCCAGAGACAGAACTTTGGGCACCAGGACTCCTGGTTGTATGCCTTACCATTTGAGTTCTGGAAGGTCGGGTTGGATGGGTGACCACAATTGTCCCAGTACAACCCAAATAATCTGGCAGGCAAGACTTTTTTTTTCCTTCTCCAATATATTAATACATGTTTAAGTCACAACCTTTTCCTGAATGAAGCCAGTTCCTACGACTCCTTGAATTCTAACGCTTAAGTCTAAGACACTTCATTGGCGCTTTACTGTGTCCTTACTATATGGCAGGTACTCAGAACATGAATTAACTAATTTAATTCTCACAACAATCCTATGGGGTAGACATTGTAATGATGCCCATTTTAAAAATGAAGACATTAAAGCACAAGAGAGCTCACACCACATCATATACTCTAGGCCACAAAGCCAGGAAGTGGTAGTCAGAATTCAAAAAAGCTGACTTTTCTATAGCATCATTAAAAGTATTTATTGTATATTTATACCAGCTACTGTGTTATATATTAAAAATAACATGATAGAAATATATTATTTACTATGCCTGAAACTTCATTTATAAAATTAGAACTAAATAAGGGGAAGGGGATTTTGAAAAAGTGGCTTTTTGACATGCCAATCAAGAACTGCTTTTCTGTTTTGTAGCTTTTTCTCCAAGTAAATTAAAAAAGGATACCAGATTAGATAGATAGACAGACATATGTATGTGTGTGTTTCTCTCTATATACATATATTCTACTCTTGATTCAAGCCTTGTTTAAGATGAATTTACAGTGAAATTACTAGATAGCAATTTTATTCTCACTTTATGTCCATTTATCTCAAGTATGCTTTTTCTAGATATGTTTTAAATCCCTCGTCCTATCCCTATACACCCAAAATGCCTTATCAGTTTCAAATATAATAGGACATTAAAATCTTGTTTTAAAATACAACTCCAGGTTACCATGGTATCATACCACATTATACTGTTTATTAATGACAACCACAAAAATACTAGCTCCTTTAATTTTCAAAGTTACTATTTCTTTAGTTTTAGACTTGTAAATCAACTAAGAGACAATTCTAATTTCTGCACTAGACACTGCTTGTCTTTAAAATCTTTAGGCTTAATTTTCTCCTTTCCCTCCCTCCCTTCCTCCTTCCCTCCCTCCCTCCCTCCCCCAGAGCCTCTGCCTAGTACCTCCCTCAAATTTGTCTTTTCTTCTTCATTGTATATCTGCCCCCCTTTTTTTATATCTCAAATTCTTTTATGCTGCCACAGAGCTTTTTGCTCCTGATAGAAACACACAAATTGTGTTTTCACTCTTATCTGACTCTTATTTGTCCTTTACATGAAGAAAACACATGGCAAATCTCCTGTGACATTCACATCAATAATAATACATGCCGGCTACCATTCAGGAGGTATTTATGTACTTCCTCAACTACCTCTCACAACTGTCCTATAAACTAGAGTACTATTATTATCTCCATTTTGTAGGTAAGGAAATTGAGGCTTTACAATGCTAAATCAACACTGCTGGGGCTTTGATCAGACTTCTGTGGATGTACTGTGGCCATCTAGTGGCTTCAGGGATATTACTTAGGGAAGGTAATTAATGCAGAAAACATTTTACATTAAGAAGGGGACCAGAAGAATGAAATTTACAGATGTGCTAATTCAAAGTTAGTGTTCTCTTAGAATGTTTGTGGAAGTAATATATGAATACATTTTACAACAGTGGTATAGAGTTCTTGCTGTGCTCTTTAACCTGGTTTCTTCTCAGCATCTCCATAATTTATTTACTATCCTCTTCATCTAGGTCTCTTGTTAATTTGTTGCAAATAGGCTTGTTAACTTAAAAACTTTTTTGATAGAAACCTCAGATGACATAGCTGTTTTTCTAACTTAAGATTCCCTTCTCCCTACCAGAACTCCAGTGGCATCTTTGCTGGCTATTGTTGTTTTGGAGTAAGTTAAAAGATAACTGAAATGGACCCGGGAAAGTCAACACTTTGTAGTATGTGATTAATATTTAGGGCACTGTGGAACTGTCTTAACTTGGAAATTTAAAAGACTCTCTAAATTTCTCTTTCTAAAAAGTTGCAATAAATTCACAAAACCTTTTAGGGTCAGTTTCCTCCATTCATTATGGCTTCTTTTTCCTGAATCTTTAACTACTGACTCTTATTGTGTCTTTACCCTTAGCCTATGAAGCTCAAGTCTTCCCCATTAAAAAATAAAGAAGATCAATAAAACCCCTCCTCAAATGGTCTGGCTCAGCATTACTTCAGATTCCATCAGGAACAGTTCAACCACATTAAAATGGCTCTCCAGTCTTTAACTACGCTTTTCAACCTTTGCCAGAGTGTATTTCTACTCCCAGGTGGTTTTTATTCAATTAGCTCTTTCATGGAACTGAAGCCTGTGGTGAGCAAAGAACAAAGTTATATTTCAGATGTTGAGAGGTGGTCATTCTGAACATGTAGCCAGGCAGCCTACTCTTAGGGAGGTCCAAGCATATGGAGGTTCCGTTCACCATGTGGTGGAGGCATGGCCCCCCTTACACTACAGAAGTCAGGTAGTGCTTGACAGACACCTTGCCCTAGGATGGCACTGTCCTGTGCATACTGGATACCTCTATAATATACTGATCCAAATGCCTCTGACTTCATCCCACTGAGTGAGCATTCTTTTTTGGCGTTGGGGTAGCGGGGAGGCTCCAGAGTGTAATCGGCTCAAGTCTCATAAGCAAGTTTGAAGGTGAATCTCCCAAAGTCATTCAGTCTTCCCACCAAAGTGAACTGTGTGTCACCTAGAACATAAGCACACATTGGGATAAGAAACATTTGTTTTCCTTAGAGAAAGCTTAATCTATTCCTTTTTCTATGAAATGGTATTTCTCCCTCTATATATAATAATTATTATAATTTTTATTTTTCAAATACAGTTGGCATACAATATTCTATTAGTTTCAGGTATACAACATGGTATATATAATATTATAATTATAATTTTTTATTTTCCAAATACAGTTGGTGTACAATATGATATTAGTTTCAGGTGTACAACATGGTGATTAGATGTTTAAATAACTTACAAAGTGATCACCCCAGTAAATCTAGTACCCATCTGACACCGTACATGGTTATTAAAATATTACTGACTATATTTATGCTATACTGTACATCCCATGACTCTTTTTAACTATTAATTTGTACTTCTTAATCCCTTCTTTTTTACTCAGCCTCCCAACCCCCTCCCATCAAAATGTTTTCTGTATCTATGAGTTTGTTTCTGTTTTGTTAGTTAATTTCGTTCTTTAGATTCCACAGGTAAATGAAAACATATGGCATTTGTCTTTCTCTGTTTGACTTATTCCACTCAGCACAATACCCTCTAGGTCTATCCATGTGTTGGAGATGGTAAGACTCCATTCTTTTTATGGCTGAATAATATTCCTTTGTATATGTATACTACCTCTTCTTTATCCATTCATCCATTGATGGACACCTAGATTGCCTCCATATCTTTGCTACCAGAAACACTGCTGCAATGAACATATGGATTCACAGGTCCCTTTAAAGTAGTGTTTTGTGTTTCTTTGGATAAATACCCAGAAGTGAGAAAACTGAGTTAGTCCTTCTATGTCTCTTTGACTCTCCAGCCTTTCTTTTGAAGTCTGTTTTGTCTGATATAAGAATTGCTACCCCAGCCTTTTTTTGTATGCTTTCATTTTCATAAAACATCTTTTTGCATCTCTTTAGTTTCAGTCTCTGTGTGTCTTTCAGTCTGAAGTGAGTCTCTTGGAGGCAGCATATGTTTTGGTTTCTTGCCTGTCTATCCACTCTATCTTTTAATTAGAGCATGTAATTCATTTACATTTAAAGTAATCGTTGATAGATATGTAGTTATTGACTATTTTTACTTTTAAGGCTTTTAATTCATATTGTCAAAATGACCTGCAGAAAGATTATATCCGATGTATATGAAAGCAGCACATTCCTTAGACCTTTACCTGTTAGAGGTGTAGGTGAGAATGATTTCTCATTGTTATTTTTATTTGCATTCTTTCATTACATATAAAGCTACTTATTTTTTCATATATTTCTTAGCCATTTACATTTTGTCCTTTTCACCTTTTTTTTTTATTATTATAGGGACATTGGCTAATGAAATCCAGTAAGTTTCAAGTGTAAAATTCAACAGTAAATCATATATATTTTGTATTGTGTGTTCACCATGCATAGTTAGATTTCTTTCTATTACCACATATTTGACCCCTTTTATACCATCTACTTCCCCCCCACCCCCTACCCTCTGGTAACCCCTAATCTAATCTCCATGTCCATGAGTCTTTCTGTCATGTTCATTTGTTGCTTTTAGGTTTATATCTCATATATAAGTGATATCATGTGTTTTTCAACGTGTTCTATCTCACTTATTTCACTTAGCATGATCATCTCAAGGTACATCCATGTTGTCACAAATGACAGTATTTCATCTCTTATTATGGCTGAATAATATTTCATTGTGTATATATACCACATCTTCTTTATCTAGTCATCTATTGTAAGACATTTGGTTTGATTCCATGTCCTGGCCGCTGTGAATAATGTTGCTATGAATATTAGTGTGCAAATATCTTTTTGGATATATATTTTCAAGACTTTGGAGTAAATACCTAGTAGAGGGATTGTTGGATCATATAGTAGATCAATCCTTAGTTTTTTGAGGAACCTCCATATTGTTTCCCATAGTGGCTGTACCAGTTTGCAGTCCCACCAGCAGTGTATGAGGGTTCCTTTTTCTCTGTACCCTCTCCAACATTTGTTATTACTTGTCCCAGGGATAATAGCTATTCTAGCAGGTGTGAGATGGTATCTCATTGTGGCTTTGATTTGCATTTCCGTAATAGCAATGTTGAGCATCTTTTCATATATTTGTTGGCCATTTGTATGTCCTCTAGAGAGAAGTGTCTGTTCAGGTCCTCTGCCCATTTTTTTTTGATTGGATCATTTGTTTTTTTGTTGTTGTTACCGAATCGTATGAGTTCTTTGTATGTTTTGGGTATTAGGCCCTTATCAGAGGTGTTGCTTGCAAATATATTTTCCCATTTGGATGGTTGTTTCTTTACCTTGTCGACGGTTTCTTTTGCTTTGCAGAAGCTTTCTAGTTTGATATAGTCCCATTCATTTAGTTTTGCTTTTTCTCCTTTGCCTTTGAGGTCAAATTCATAAAATCCTCTTTAAGTCCAAGGTCCCTCGAGTTTAGTTCTTCTGTTTTCTTCTATGCATTTTCTTGTTTCAGGTCTTATATTCAGGTTCTTAATCCATTTTGCATTAATTTTGGCATGTGGTGATAGACAACAGTCTAGTTTCATTCTTTCGCAGGTGGCTTTGCAGTTTCCCCAGCACTATTTATTGAAGAGGCTTTCCTTTCTCCACTGTATGTTTTTGGCTTTTTTGTCAAAAATTATTTGCCCATATAAATATGGGTTTACTTCTGGACTTTCAATTCTGTTCCACTGGTCCATGTGTCTGTTTTTCTGCCAATACCGTGCCGTTTTGATTACTGTTGCTTTGTAGTATAATTTGAAGTCGGTCAGAGTGAGACCTCCAACCTCGTTCTTTTTTGTCAGGATGGCTTTTGGCAATTTGAGATCTTTTGTGCTTCCATACAAATCTGATGATTTTTCGTTCTATTTCTTTAAAAAATGCCGATGGGATTTTGATGGAGATTGCATTAAATCTGTATAATGCTTTAGGTAATGGGGTCATTTTAACCATATTAATTCTTCCAATCCAAGAACACAGACCATCTTTTCATTTCTTTGTATCTTCTTAGATTTTTAGTTGAGTCTTATAGTTTTCATTATGTAGGTCCTTCACATGTTTTGTTAGATTTATTCCTAGGTATTTTATTCTTTTGCAATTGCAGAAGGAATTATTTTTTCCACTTCTTTTTCTGACACTTCATTATTAAGTATAGGAACACTATGGATTTTGAACATTAATTTTGTATCAAGAAACTTTGCTGCATTTGCTTATTGTTTCTAGTAGTGTTCTAGTGGTGTCTTTAGGGTTTTCTGTACAGAGAATCATGTCATCTGCACATAGTGACAGTTTGACATATTTGTTTCCTATTCGAATGCCTTCTATGTCTTTCTCTTGCCTGATTCCACTGGCTAGGACCTCCAATGTTATATTGAATAACAGAGGCGATAGCAGACAGCCTTGTCTTGTTCCTGATCTTAGAGAGAAGGATTGTAGTTTTTCACCATTAAGTATAATGTTCACTGAAGGTTTGTCATAGATGGCCTTTATTATGTTAAGGCACTTTCCTTCTATATCGATTTTGTTAAGTGTTTTGATCATAAATCGAAGGCTTTTTCTACATTTATTGATATGATCGTATGATTCTTATTTTTTAATTTGTTTATGTGGTATATCATGTAAATCGATTTGCATATGTTAAACCATCCTTGTGCCCCTGGGATGAAGCCCATCTGATCGTGGTGTATAATCTCTTTAATATGTTACTGTATTTTGTTCGCAAGTATCTTATTTAGGATTTTTGCATCTGTGTTCATGAGAGACATTGGCCCATAGTTTTGTTTTGTTTTGTTTTGCGTTATCTTTACCAGGTTTTGGTATCAGGGTAATATTGGCCTCATAAAATGAATTGGGAAGTATTGCCTCCTCTTCGCTTTTTTGGAAGAGTTTGAGGAAAATAGGTATTAAATCTTCTTTGAATGTTTGGTAGAATTCACTGGTGAAGCCATCTGGTCCTGGACTTTGACTTTTTGGTAGGTTTTGATGATTGTTTCAATGTCCATACTGCTGATCATTCTGTTTAGATTTTCCAGATCTTGTCGATTCAGTCTAAGAAGGTTGTATCTTTCTAAGTACTTGTCCATTTCTTCTAGGTTATTAAATTTGGCGTTATATACTTTTTCCCTAGTATTCTTGTATGATCCTTTGTATTTCTGTGGTGCCTGTCTTAGTTTCTCCTCTTTCACCCCTGATTTTGTTTATTTGTGTCCTCTCTCTTTAGAGAGAGTCTAGGCAGAGATTTGTCAAGTTTATTAACCTTCTCAAAGAACCAACTCTTTATTGCATTTATTTTTTCTATTTTTTTTGTTTTCATTTTCATTTAGTTCTGCTCTAAAATTGATTATTTTCTTTCCTACTGCTGATTTTAGGCTTCATTTGTTCTTCCTTTTCTAGTTTTTAAAGACGAAGTGTTAGGTTCTTTATTTGTGCTCATTCTTGTTTTTTTTTTTTTTTTGAGATACTCCTTTAAATGATACAAACTTTCCTTTTATTACCGCTTTTGCCATGTCCTAAAAGTTTTGATGTGTTGTATTATTGTTATTATTCATTTCTATGTATCTGTTGCTCTCTCTTTTTATTTCTTCTCTGACCCAGTCATTCTTTTGTAGCATGTTGTTTAATCTCCATGGATTTGTGGTTCTTCCTGCTCTCTTTTTACAGTTTCCACCAACTTCCAAGCATTATGATCAGAGAATATGGTTGGTATGATTTCAGTCTTCTCGTATTGGTTGAGACTATCTCCGTGTTCCAGTATGTGGACAATCCTTGAGAATATTGCATGTACACTAGAGAAGAATGTATAGCAGCTGTTTTGGGATGAAAGGCTCCATATATGTCAATTATATACAGTTGGTCTAATATGTCATTTAATGATGTTACTTCCTTATTGATTTTCTGTTTGGATGATCTGTCCATATCTGACAGTGGGCCCCCAACTATGATAGTATTTTGGTCTGTTTCTCCTTTTAGTTCTGTTAGTAATTGTTTTATACATTTTGGGGCTCCCTGATTGGGAACATAGATATTAATAAGTGTTATGTCTTCTTGGTGCATGATTCCCTTTATCATTATGAAGTGTCCCTCAGTATCTTTCTTTACCTTTTTTATTTTGAAGTCTGTTTCATCTGATATTAGTACTGCTACTCCCGCTTTTCTACGAATGCCATTTGCTTGAAATATCATTTTCCACCCTTTTACTTTGAGTCTATATTTATCTTTGGAACTGAGATGTGTCTCCTGGAGGCAGCAAATGGTTGCATTTTGTTCTTTGATCGAATCTACAACTGTACCTTTTTATTGTTGAGTTCAGTCCATTTACATTAGGGTGATTATTGAAATATAAAGTTTTCCTATAGCCATTTTATCTTTTGCTTTCTGGTATTTTGGTGTTTCCATTGCTTTCTTGTCCTTGTAGTTTGTTTTTTGTTTTTGTTTTTGTTTTTTTAAATTTTAGTTGGATTTTGTGTATTTTCCCTCCGGTCCTTTTTGTTTCATGTTATATTCTTCAGTTCTGAATCTTTAGCATGTGGTTACCATTATGAATGCGTAAAGGATTGTTATATATACATAGACCATTTTCTTCTTGTGTGCCTTATCTCCATTCCCCTTTGTGAATTTGCATGTTTGAATCTCCTATTTATTGTCTCAATTTGTCCCTATGTATGCTGAGCGTTCATTACTATTTTGCAATAGCAAATCTCTTCTTATCGTGTAAGCTTATAACGTTCTGTTCTTAATAAGGGTTGCACTCCTCTGCTTCTATCTGCCTGCTAGTCGACTGCCTTACTCATAGTTATGTTTTCTTTCTTTTTTGTCATTTTGTTTTAGATGAGCTGACCTATTTCAGTATTTCCTGTAATGCAGGCCTCGTAGTGAAGAATTCCCTCAATTTTTTTATGTCTGGAAAATTCTTTATTTCTCCTTCATATCTAAAGGAGAGCTTAGCTGGATACATTATTCTTGGCTGGTAATGCCTTTCATATAATAGTTTGAATATTTGATTCCACTCCTTTCTCACTTATAAAGTGTTCTGAGAAGTCTAACAATAATCTAATGGGTTTTTCTTTATAAGTACCATCTTTTTTTCTCTGGCTGGCCTGAGAATTCTTCATCATTATTTTTTGATAATTTTAATATAATGTGTCTTGGAAAAGGCCTTTTTGAGTTGAGATAATTGGGTGTTCTGTTGACTTCTTGAATTTCAAGCTCCAGTTCATTCCTTAGATTTGGGAAATTCTCTTCAACTAGTTCTCTGAAAATGTTTTTAATCTCTGCTCCTTTTCTTCCCCTTCAAGAATGCCCATTATTCTTATATTTCTTTTCCTGTTGGTATCAGCTAGTTCTTATATCTCTCTTTCATAATTTTTCATTCTTCAGTTTCTCTCTTCTTCCTTCTGATTTATTTCTAGATTTCTGTCTTTGATATCACTGATTCTTTCCTCCATTTGGTCAACTCTATTTCCCAAGCTTGCTATTTCGTTGTTCATCTCTTTTAGTGTGTTCTTCATCTCCAGAAGTTCTATTTGGTTCTTTTTGAGGGTTTTAATCTCTTTGCCAAAAAACTCATTTTGATGAATGTTTTTTTCAATTCCTGGAATTGTTGATATGAATTATTTTGGACTGCATTGATTTTTTTCAGAAGTACTATCCTGAATTCTCTTATTTAAGTCGCATATTTCTATGTCTTTAAGTTTGTTTTCTGGATATATATCTCTTTCTTTCTGCTCTGCCTAGTCACCTTGGTTGTTCATGGTGTTTAATGGACTGTTTATATACCTGGGCATTAATGGAAGTGTATTCTGCTTTTTTTTTTTTTTTTTTTCCAGAAAGAAGATTTATAAAAGTCTCTCTCTAGCTTTTCACTAAGAAGGCATTTCTCTTTTGGTTTCCAGTATCCTTTCCAAGAGGCATCTAAGCTTCTTGGATACCTGCTTTATTTAAAATCTTAATAATGCCTTTTTTTTTTCCTTATAGATATTCAGTCATGCTCGTTACCCTCAGTCTCGGTGTCTGTCAGTGTTAGCAACAGTTTCGGTAGCATTTGCAGATTTCCTTGCAGCTCAGCAGTTTTCAGTCTTGGAGGGTCTGGGAGGAGTTGCCCTCTGGGTTGGAGGATAGCAATGGTGGCTTAGCCTCGCGTTTCGCAGCAGTGGCTGGTAATGATCAGCTGTTGCTTCTCTGCCATCCCCACTTTGTTTTGCTTTCTTCCCCGATCCCTGGGCACTGCTTCTGTGTGGAGCTCGGAGCTCTCTCAGGGAACCTGCCACACCTTCTTCCCTCCCTCTCCTGCTGCAGAGACCTCTGGCTGCGAGAGGTAGCTTCTTTGCTTCTCCTAGTCTACTGCCCAATTCCCATGGTTGTTACCTGTGGTACCTCTTATTTGCAGATTCCTTGCTCAGATGTACTTGTGTGCAGGTTGGGTGTTATTTGTTGAGTTTTAGATGTTCAGCTTATTGTTGTTTCAAAGGGAGAGGTCTGGGGACATCTCTTACTCCACCATGCTTTTGCTGTCACTCAAGTTATTGCCTTTTTATTATTCCTATCTTTGAACTTTTTTTCCTCCTTCTTCTTATAGAAGTCCCTTTAACATTTCCTGTAATATTGGTTTGGTGATCTCTAACTTTTTCTTGTCTGGGAAGCTCTTTATCTGTCCTTTGATTATAAATGATAGCTTTGCTGGGTATAAGAATCTTGACTGTAGGTTTTCATTTTCATCACTTTGAATATTTCATGCCAATCTCTTCTGTGAAGTCTCTGTTAAGACTTCTGTTAAATCTCTGTTGAGAAATCAGCCGACCATCTTATGGGTAACTAACTGCTTTTCTCTTGCTGCTTTTAGGATATGCTCTTTGCATTTAACCTTTGGTATTTTCCTGATGATGCATCTGGGTGTGGGCCTCTTTGGGTTCATCTTGTTTGGATCTCTTTTCACTTCTTGGGCTCTATGTCCACTTTCTTCACCAGATTGGGGAAATTTTCCATCATCATTCTTCAAATAGGTTTTCAATTACTTTTTCTCTCTTCTTCTTCTGGTACCCCTATGATGAGGTGTCGGTGTGCCCCTTAAACTCATCTTCATTCTTTTAGATTCTTTTTTTCTTATTGCTGTTCTGATTGGGTGTTTTCTGCTACCTCACCTTCTAAATCACTAATTTGATCCTCTGCTTCATCTAATCTACTGTTGATTCCCTCTAATGTATTCTTCATTTCAGTTATTATAGTCTTCATTTCTTACTGGTTCTTTTTTATGTTTTCTATCTCTTTGTTAAGATTCTCACTGAGTTTATCTACTCTTCCCTAAAGTTCACTGAGCATCCTTATCACTGTTTTTTTGAACTTTGCATCTGGTAGATTGCTTGTCTTTATTTTGTTTAGTACTTTTTCTCTTGCTTTGTTCTGGTCTTTTATTTGGGATATATTTCTTTGTCTCTCCATTTTGGTTGCTACCTTGTCTTTGTTTCTCTGTATTAGGTAGGGCTGCAATGTCTCCTAGTCTTAGTAGAGTGGTCTTATGTAGTAAGTATGCACAGTGGCACAGTCTTCCCTGTTCACCTGGGTTGGGTGCTCCAGGTACTTCCTTTGTATGGGTTGTGGTATCCATCTGTTATAGTTTAGCTTTAACTGCTTTTCTCTTATCACTGGGAGGGATTGACCTTCAGGGTGATTGGTTTTGAGGACTGGCTGGTAAGAGTCTAGCCCTATGGAGTGAGATTCACTTTAGCAGTATTCTGGTGCCTGCCCTATCCACCCTTTGAGTATGTTGTTCTTGGATGAAGCCCCAGGTGGTGCTCCAGCTAAGTCCAAAGCCGGCCACTGGGTGTGCTGGCTCCAGGGCCTCCAGGAAGGGTCCCCACTGCAGCCCAAGTTCAGCTTCAGCCTGTGACCTTCCTAGGGCCACCTGACGTAAGTCCCCAAGCAAATTGCAGATGGTCACCACCCACACTGGACTTGGAGGTACCTAGAGAGGCTAAGTCACAGACTGAGGCTGGCTGCCACTATTTCCAGGCTTTGGGCAGTTCAGTAAGAGGTACAAGGCATACTGAAGCCAGATGCTGCTTCTTTGTCATTTGTGAACCTTTGAGAGATTTTAGAAAAGTCTGCAGGGTGAGCCACAAAAGGTCATTTGTATGGAAAAGCCTCCAGAAGTGGGTGGGTGGGAATGTAAGTTGAGTGAGGCGGGGTCACAGGGAATCAGTGAAGCAATCAGTCTTATCCAGGCTGATGAAGACTTGGATATGGTGGCACCTGTGTCCGCACCCTGGGCAGGGGGAGGTCTCAACAACAAAACAATGGACTCCACCAGCACTTCTGTCTGGAAGAAAGCTGCCCCTCCAGCCCTTTCCCTGAAACCTGACAGCTGAGTTCCTCTTTATATTTCCCTGGCACATTTTAAGCAGCTGCCCCAGTGTTGGAGCTCAGAGTGAGTGAGTTCGTCAGCAAGTAAGTCTGTGCACGGGCCCCTTAAGAGGAATTCCACCTGCCCTCCCTCTCATTCAGCCACAATATCCACTGGTTTTCACAGCCAGAAGTTGTGGGGACTTTTCTTCCTGGCACTGGAACATGGGCTTGGGAACCTGGTGTGGGTCTGAGACCCCTTGTTCTTCCAGGGGGACCTCCACAGCCAAAATAATCATCCCAGTTTTTAAACACCATACATGAGTATACGACTGGCCTATTTGGTATCTCTTTCCCTCCTACAAGTCTCGAGGATACATCCTTTGTATGTTCTTAGTTGTGGACTTCTGTTCAGGTAGACTTCAGGCGATTCTCAATGATGGTTGTTCTGTAGTTTAGTTGTAATTCTGATGTGGTCATGAGAGGAGGCAAACACAATGTTTACCTACTCTGCCATCTTCACTGCAAATCTGTGAAATGGTACTTCTTAAAGGAATTTCAGCTTTATCCTATAAGAACAAGGGATTGCTACCTTCCTTGCCACTTTGAAGAAACAGCACTAACTTGAATTGGAATTTATTGGAATTTGTTGATTCTGGGTCTTTTCTTATGGGGATATGGGATGGAAGGGGTTCATATTTCTAATTTAGTCTGCCAAACAAAAGTGCCTCCCATTGGTATTCTAAAGGGGGAGGATTTTGCTCAAACTCCAGGCTGAGGTGTTTTTAGTTTTTCATTTCTACACCCAGCTTGAATCCCATGACTCTGCAAGGAATTAGCTGTTGATCTCGTGCAGAAGTGGCAATGACTGACTATGAGACTAGAGATGGAAACACTGTCTCTGGAGGCCCCAGAACCCCATTACTATAGGATTCAACCACCACATCCAAGAATATTTCCAAACTTGGGAAAAACTTCACCAGCCTAAGATGCAGGGCACTCTGTTCTTCCAGCTATTCAAAATGCACATGTGCTGGGCAGCTATAACTGGACCACCTTAGTCTATGGGACTTGATACCTCAACTCAGCCCTTGGGGGCTAGTTCACATGCAAGTGGAATTAGTCCTAACCCACTTTATCTCTTCTTTCCTGAAAAGTGAGTGTTCTTTTTTTTTTAAAAAAAAAAAAACAAAAACAAAAAACTAGTCCATGCTTGTTGTCTCATTTTCTTTTGTTCATTTTTACTCCTTAATTCATTGAAATCCAGCTTCTGCCATGATTATTCATCTGTAACCTCTAAACCTTCAAATCTAAAGGAGATTTACTTTTCTAATATTTCTTGTCTTCTCTAAGGCAATTGAAAATTTTTTCTCTCTTTGACTTTCATTATTTTATTTTCTTCTGATTTTTCCTCATATCATTATTCTATCTTGATATTCTTTTTGGGTCTTTATCTAATTCCCTTGAAATGAAAAATGCTTTTATTTATCAAATACATTCAGAAAAATACTTAAAGTAATAAAATGGAAACTTGGGTACTCACTGGCTGTATTTTGCCTTCTCTTTTTTTTCTCTCTCTTTAGACTGTTATTCTCTTTCCCTCTGAGAAACAATATTTTTACTTACCTCTTTTTGCTCAAGAATTCTTAAGCCTGGGTATGTTTTCATCTTATATATATATATTTTTTTTGTAGCAGCCTAATGGTTGTCACCATAAAATCTATCCTTTTCTTTCTGGTCATAAGTTCTCTCAGTGGGAAACTACATTTCTTATCCTGTTTAGCAGGTAGGTATGATTTTGAGGGTAAGTTCTTGCCAATGGAATACAAATAGAAAGGATGAGTACAACTCTTACCTTATCCTTTTAAAAGAAGATGGTTTGCCTTCATGGACCTGTCTGTGACCAGCTGCAACTGTGAAGATGAGGAAGATATCCTATGAGAGGATGGAGCAACAAGATAGAAGGAATCTGGGTCCTGAATGACTTCATAGAAGAGAATGCCTGTCGGTCTAGGCTCAACTTTGTGTGAGAGGAAAAAGAACTTCCATTTTCTTTATGTCACTTATTTCTGGGGTCTCTTTATTAGAGCAATTTAGCCTTGACTTTAATATGAAAATGGATACCTAAAAATTAGGGACTTCTAACAAAATCTTAAAACATAGCATTACCTAAGCAGTCAGATAGTTGGCAGTGAGGAAACATCTTGAAAGTTAGAACACAAGTGATCCTTGTAATGCCATTGCAAAACATTTGCTAAAAAGTTTACCTACTCAACTTAGAAGGCTGACCATGTTCCTTCTATGGCTGGACATAAGTGGGGGTGCGGGGGGTGGGCATTTAGAAAGAACTGGAATATATAAATATGCAATGATTGCTTCTTGCTGAATTTAACAAGGTTTTTTCAAGAAATGAGCTCACATAAGACTTGACAGGTTTATAAGAGATGGAAGGAAATAGAATGTACAGAAAATTGGAAACTCACAGGATTGGAAAATCCAACTATTTCTGTAGTCCAAACATGAGAAGAGAAAACTATTTTTTTCTGAGACTTTTAAAAAGTCCTCCAATTAAGATTCCTCAGCCAAAGAAACAGATCTAGCCTTGCAGCAAAAATCAGATTAGGTTATTACTCTCACTTATTTTTTTTAAGATTACTTCAAAGTCACCACTATTAAAACAATAAAAAGTTTATTGAGTAGAGCATAGAAACTGGAGAATAAGCAAGCTTAAAAGCTAGGCCCAGGAAAGAACTTTGGGTATGGTTCCTGGCACATGTAATGGATTGGGGACGAATAGCATAGAAGTTTTTGAGGAAATTGTATTGCTAAAAAAATCATAAATCTGACCTGCAAAAGTCTGTCATTATGTGTGTCCTCAAGCAGTTTCCAGGAGAGTACACTCTCCAACATCAACTTCAATTTTGAACCTAGAGAATAATGGACAAAGAAGAACCTCTCAGAGAATAAACCCAGGGGCACTGCAGGCACAACCAGAGGCCTTCTGAGGGGTAATCAGAGTACTTCTTCCATGGCCAAGGTAGGAATTCCTGTCTGAAGAGAAAGGGAAACTGTTAAGGATGACCGGTTGCTTCATGTTTCCTATTGTTTCCTTTTCAAATGGAATTTTTTATTGTTGTTAATTCTGTTTCTGATCCGTCATTGTATATTGGGTTGAGAGTAGGGATCGAGTAACTTATTTTTAGTTTATAGGTCACTGAGTTATATATAGCCATATCTGGACATAAAAGAGAAGGCTGTACTTCTGCCCAGAGACACCAGATCTTGAGTTGGCTATAGAAACTGGATAGAATCCTAGATGGTCTCTTTAGAGAGAGAGGTTGAGATATATGAGAAGAAGAATGGGTGGTCTGGAGGGTTGACTAAATCTCTTTGTTCACCTTAATTAATGCAATCTTACTGGTAGTTCAGATTTGTTTATTCAGAAACCTATCACCAACATGTTGACAACTCTCAAATTTGTCCAATTAGGATTCTCTTTTATGTTCTACACCTATATTATCTAAATGTTGGATACCCTTGCATGAGTTACCACAGGAAAAACCTTAATCACAATATGTCCAAGACCGAAATGATTTCATTTCTCTTTAAACATGTACCGCCTCTGTGATTACAAGAAATGGTTACAAATTCGTCCCCTTTGTGCCTTTGCTTTTTGACTTTTCTGTTCTTCCCATAAAAAAATGAACTCTAAATCTCTGCCTCCTTGTATCTGGGCTTGCCTTGGGACTTGTTTTGGTCAATAAAATGCAGCCAAAGTGATGATGTGGGAATTATGAGTCTCAACCTCAAGAGGCCTTGCAGGCTTTGCTCTCACTTTCTTGAAAAGCTTTGGCCATCATGTGAAGAGGCTGGACTAGCCTCTTTGATGATGAAAGGCTATATGGAGAAAGATTCCCAGCCAACATCTAGCACCAACCACCAGTATAATTGGCAACATAATTTGCAAGGCTCAGTAGGACCCCTTGTTCCATAATTATTAAGAGTTTCAAGACAGTAAGAGCAGAACAATAGATGAAGCACAAGTTGGTTGCTCCTGAAGCCGGCCTTCATCACCAGAGAACCATCTTGGACCATCAAGGGCCAGCCAAGTCGCTACAGCTGACTATTACCACATGAGTAAGCCCAAAGCCAGCAGAAGAACTTCCCAACTAAGTCCAGCCCAAACTGCTGACCTCACAGAGTTGTTAGCTAGTAAATTACTGTCATTTTAAGGCATGAAGTTCTGTGATAGTTTGTCAAGGCAGCAATGAATAATTAAGACATTGTTAGTTATGATCTCCTATCCTGGATAATTATAGCCTGAGTCATTCAACCTCATTCATACTTTTCACATCATCTCTATATATTTCCTTATCTGTACAACAGAGCTATTTCTTATTAGGATCTGGGTATGTTAAATGAGGTGAAACATGAACAGCACTTAACACGGTCACTGCGCTCAATAAATCTTAGTTATTATGATTGTCTTGGATTCAGTCATGCTTATCCATGAGATTCAAAGACTTCTGGGCTTGTACCAGAACAGTATGCAGAGAGGCAAGAAAAAAAAAAAAAAAAACAGACATAGTCCTAGGGAAACTTTAAAATATTATGACATTAGAAACTCAATCAATCTCTAGAGTCAGACTTTCTTCTCACTGTGGCTCTGCCATTTGCTTTGTTTCTTGCAAGTTATTAACCTCTTTAGGTTTTAATTTTGTTGCTTCAGAAAATCTGGAAGATATGTGTTCTTAAACCTCTCTGCATTCTGCAACAGCAAAGCATAAAATGTTACAGGAGGAGATTCTGATTAAGAGGGAACGGTTTGTACACATCACAGCCTGTTCTCTACCAGTTAGCCTTTGAGGGACCCTTTCACTTTAAGGTCAGTTCTTGTCTTTTCCTTCCTCATTAGTCAAGAATCCATTCATTCACCAATTATTTACTGAATACCTTGGAATGCAATGATAAACGACCAGTTTCTTCTCTTCACAGAGCTTCTGACTAATAATAGGTCCCAAACAATTAAACCAGCAAGCTCAACACTTTGTGAGAACTTAGGGATCCGAGAAAGCTTCCTGGAGGAAGTTACATTTAATGAGAAACTTGAAATGTAGATGAATAGGTTTCAATTAAGCTGGGGTCAGGGGGGAGATGGTGGTGTGTGTGTGGCTTGGGGAGAGAGGATGATTCCAACGGCATATGCAAATGCACGGAGGGAAGAAAGCCAGGAATTTGGGGAATTTAAAGTAGTTCAGTAGTGCTGAAAACCTGACTTAGAAGCCAGAAATGGTTAGAGAGGAGGCTACTGGGATGAAATCTGTTTGCTCTGTTAAAAAATTTGGACTTTATCCTAAGAGCAATTGGAAGTGATGTGTTTAAAACAGAGGAGTAACATTTAGAAAGAGTACTCTGACTATAATGTGGACAACAGAAGGAACAGGACAGAAAGCCCGGCACCTGATTTTATAGATAAAGTTTTATGGGAATATAACCATACCAGTTCACTTACATATTGTCTACAGCTGCTTCCAGGCCTTAAGTGCAGAGTTGAGTAACTGACCATCTGGCCCATGGAGCTCGAAATATTTACTACCTGGCTCTTTAAGAAAATGTTAGCTGATTCCAGAAAGACTGTGGCAATAACCTAGGTTAAGAATGGTGCCAACTTTAGGGAAGATAATGGGAGTATTGGAAAGGCAGACCTATGGAGTTTGTGCCAAATCTTCAATGACTCTGAAGAAACCATGACCTAAATCTTGGTTGTGAATGTCAGGGTTTTTTTCTATCTAGATAAAATTGATTCAAGCCCCAATTACACAACTTTTAGATAAAGATCAGCATTTCCTAAGTGTTTTTGTCAGTTTTTTAGACATCCATGATTCCAGTATTACCTTGGACTCTGCTCTGGCTTATGGTTCAATTGACGGACTGTCTCATTATTCTGAGTGTGCTGTCTCTATTCTGTTTGAAGTGAAACTTGGCTGCATGATTTCTTCACATAGCCCCTCCCTACACCACCACTCACACTATGTGTGTGTCGTGGGGGCAGTTTAGAGGTAGTGGAAAGCTTACTGAAGATTTGCAAGACATAAGGGGAGTTGAAAAAATACAAATAACTTAGAATATTATACCTTTAAAAGTATTTTAGTTATGTTATGAATTACTCTGCCTTCCATCTCTTTTTCTCTTTTTTCTCTCCCCCTGCAACTCCTTCCATACCCTCAAGTGAATTTCTAATATAGGAGTCTCTCTTTCATTATCCTGTTTCTTGCTAACCCAAGTTCTCAAGCACAGTCATAATGACTCATCTAGTACCAGCCATGGAGAGAATTGGTTTAACTTCACTATAGTAGCAAAGTGTCTTGGAACCAGGGTATGGTACTGAGGACAGATTTGGATCAGACAAGGTGTAATCTAACTCATATACCTGGGGTAGCCAGGAAAAGAAGTAGTCCAAAGTCAGGGTTTGGGGTTGGGGTTGAGGAATGGGTAATGAAACAGGGAAACCAAGATCACTTCTACAAAAGTGGTGTAAATATCAGACCTAAGGGAAAAGGGTGAGGTTGTAAATAAGAGGCAGCAAGGGATCTAGAATAGAGAAAATCAACCAAAAGAACTATATTGTAGACTCTTGACTACTTTCATAAACGTAGCACGTAATGCAATGTTAGACACACAGTAGGGACACAAGAAATGTTTGATAAGCTGAACCTTTAACTTCATGCCACTCCTGAAATCTGCTTCTCCTTGTGCTCCTGGGATTTGCTGTTTTGATATAGATCAATCTACTATGTCTGAACAAGTCAAGCAGTGTTGTTTATTTCTAAACAACCCAGGTAAACAAGCATCAGTAAGTGTGTTTAACATGTTCTTCCTTCAAAAAGACCCAACTTAGGTCTCAAAATATTTGTATTACAACAAAAATTGTAACACATAACTGTTAATACTACCACCATTATTAATTGCCTATTACAGCTGAAGTACAGTAGCAGGTGCTGAGGTTTCATTTAAACCTCACGATGACCCTATTATATTCATTTTTACAGAGAAGATTCTGGCTCAAAGATGTTCTTTTCCTTAGGTTGTGACAAGTGGCAGTTTGTCTGACCTCAAAACTCTTGATCTCGATAACACTAACCTTTGCTGCCTTAAAACTGCCCTGCCTCCAGCTCCTAAACCTTTGAGCTCATTCCTTTGCTTAAAACCCTTCATCATTTTCTAATCTCCTCCTGCACAGAGTCTGCAATATTTAGTTGGCATAATTTATTTTTCACAATTCCTGCCTACTTTAGTGACCTTGTCTTCTGTTTCTGTTTCCATAATGCATATTGAGTTCCAAATATTTCTGGTTCCTGGGGACATGCCAGGCTCCTCCATGCTCAGGTTTTGTGCATTCTCCCTCTTTCTCGAGTGCTCTTCCTCCCCTTCAGCCTGAGCTTTAAAACCAGAGACCCAGTTTCTAATCAGTCTTTCCTGGGAGATCTCATAATCTCTTTGGGTTTCGATTCTCCTGTTAGTAATTTGAGATGATATTTTCTACACTTTGGAAAGAGGTTATCTAGGATGAATTGCATGCAGTTTTGCCACTCAGTGGCTGTATTATTTTGGAAAAGTACCTTGACTTCTCTAAGCTTCATAAAATAGTATAATGATGGTTATTTAAAACAGGACCTAACACAGTACCTACTTAGAGAGAGTTATTATTATACAACTCATGTGTGAATTAAATAAGATTAACATATGTAAGGATTTGGCAGAGTAATTCTTAGCACACTGTGCTTCCTTAGTGATTTCCTGCTCACTCTTCCAGATTCAGCTGAAATTCACCTTTACAATGCTTTTCTGTAAGCAACCTGTACATTCTATATATGGCTAGACATTTTATCAGTTGCGCTAACATACCTCTATTTTCATTTATTATATCATGTATGTCTCCCCCCCACACACTAGAGTATTTATTATTTTACTTGGCAAAAAGTCAAATGCTACATTTTTTAAAACAAAATCCCAAGCAATCATACACATTATCCAGCCCAGAGAGGGGCTGGCAACAGTACAAAACATCCTACTGAAGATCTGTTTTTAAACATAGAAGCCTGTTTAAAATGACAGAAGTTCTGCGAGAACGAAGAAATCTATACCCTGTTTATTAGAAAAAATTAAGACAATTAAAAGATCTCTAAGCATCCAGGATTTACCCTGTTTATAGCACCTATTTCTCTAGGTCAGAAAATAAGAATTCTAGAACTTATGGCAGCTGTCTTGTACCACTAAGAGGGTGGACCTGCTGTCTCCCTGCCAACTCCCATCATCAATGAGAAGACACTTTTTTTTATCAGTCGCCCCACTTAACATCCAGCAGAGGGCATAACTGGGAACTGAAGTTCTAATCTCCTCAGCTAGCCCGGACTCCTTGAGGACGGGACTATTTTATTACTCACCCAAACCTAGAATGGATAGATATTTAACACACATTAATTGATTGACTGAGTACATTCATTAATACACAAGAACAGGTCTCAAGGAATTTAGAGTTAGTAGTACTATTACCACTAGTGCTACTACTACTGGGTAATGTTGATCGAGTATCATGTGCTTAACATGTCCTAAGCTCTTGTGCTCATTAACTCATCTAGTTCTCACAATAGCTGTATTAGGCAATATTATCCCTATGTAAACTTTTTAAAATTATGAAATATTTTTACCATTTTACAGATAAAGTAACTGAGAGGAGAGAGGTTAAGTAACATACTCAGAGTCACACACTAGTAAGAGGTGTAGAAAAAAATACGTTTCAATAGAAAACTCTACATTGCCTAGAGGACTCCTTCTAGGTCATCTGACACCTGCCTTTCAGCATCTTTGATTTATTTGGATTATCTGATTGTCATCTTTCATCATCTTTTAGCCATTTTACAACTCTGTAAATGTGTCTTTTTCAGACTTTCTTTTGAACAGGTTATAAATCTGCCTGGTTCCCTCATTGAGTGCGTTAAATTAAATCTTTATTTTTCTTTTCTGTTTGTATCAGGGTCATGATTTTAACTTTTTCTGAAAATTACCTTTTAACAGAAATATAAATGAAATGTAACTCCCAGTCTGACAAACTTTAAGGCTCATTTCTGCAACTCAAAGGACTTTACCTTCACTATGTACTTTCCTGGGGAACATTCTTGTAAAATGCAGAGTTCTGAGTTTCACCTCAAGAAACTCTGATTCTTGGGGTTTTATTTTATTTTGTTTTTAACAAGACTCTAGTTATTGTGTTTGCGGGTGGTCTGAAAAGCGCTGCTTTGAATGACTCTATTATACTACTTTTCTAGTGAGAGAAATTGACAGAATTTGGTGTTTACTTGGATATAGAGTGTGAAACAAAAGGGAGGAATCTAAGAAAATTAAGGTTTCTGGGTTTAGTGATTAGAGGCATGATAACTCCATAAATGGAGAAAAGTGAGAAAGAAGAGTATGGGGATGAATAATGAGTTATATTTTATTGCATTTGAAGAACCTGGGAACACATGGTAGGATATTGGGAATACAGATCTGGAGCGTAAGAAAGAGAATTTTAGACAACTGTTGTATAAGTAGAGTTGGCATCAGATATATCTCAGTGGATTGGGGAAATAGGGAGGACAGAGTTAAGCCAAAGCTGAGATTGGGTCCAGATTGGATAAGGCCATTAATTGGAATAGGTAGAGTAAAAGGTTAATTGCAAATTAGATGCCATAATTAAAGCAGAAAATCCCCTATGTTATGTGAAGGAATCATCATAACTCAGAGATGAAAATATCAAGGGCTAGGAGAATGAGTAAGAGCTCATTGAGAAATGAAAGAAAGGAGGTGGATCAAGTTGAAGAATGTTTTTTTCCAGGACATAGGTTAGAGATAGTGCTGGATTTGTCTGGAAGATCTACTTTAGATAAGCAGTGAAACTCCAAGGAGCTTACGCAATAGATGCTCATTCATTTCCCAGGTAGGGAAGAAGAGAAAGAGGAACATAGAGCTGGTGGGAGGCCATTCAACTCCTCAGGAACGCCTTAATCTTATGTAAAGGTGGGGGAAAACAGGAGATTCTTGGAGATAATTTTCTGTGGAAACTAGCAGAAGGGCTGAATTCTGGGTTCGGGGTGATAAGGCAATAACAGGGCTATCAATGAGTTAACTCTTTGTATTTTTATATTGACATTCAAATTCAAAGAATGATTGGTTTTTATTTTTGTAGTGGTCATTACAAACCGAAGAAGGGCAGAGCTACCAAAAAACACATTTAAATTATTTAGGAGACATGTGGTTTTGAACTTCAGCTCTATCATAGTTCCCCTTTACAAGCAGGGATACCTTCCAAGACCCGTAGTGGATGCCTGAAACTGTGGGTAGTACCCAACACTGTATATACTAGTTTATTCCTATATATACCTAGTTATGATGTTTAATTATAAATTAGGCACAGTAAGAGAGTAACAATCACTACTAATAAATAGAATAATATATACTGTAATAGAATTTATGTAAATGTGTTCTCCCTCAAAATATTTTATTGTACTGTACTCGCCCTTATGATGATGTGATACGATACAATGCCTGTGTGATGAGATGAAGCAAGGTGAATGAGCCATCATCATTAAGTAATATAATGGTTACTTGAATACAAACACTGTGATACAGAGACAGTTGATCTGATAACCGAGATGGCTATTAAGTGATTAAGGGATGGGTAGTATATACAGTGTTGATATATTTGGCAAAGGGATAAGTCGCTTCCAGGGTGGGACAGAGTGGAACTCACAAAATTTCATCAAACTATTCAGAATAGCATACAACTTATGAATTATCTATTTCTGGAATTTTCCATTTAATATTTTAGAACTGTGGTTGACTGGGTAACTGCAGAAGGTGAAACAACAGATAAGGGGGGACTACTGTATGTTTGTCCCCCTCCCCCCCAACTTCTGAATCAATATAACAAATGTTGAATCTAGATAACTGGTGATTTTAGCTGTTGGTTATTGTTACTTACATGTTAAGAATTTCTTGTATGGCTATCAGTCAGGATTTATGCAATTGTTTATGTTCTTGCATTCTTCGTTGAAAGAGTTAATAATTTGGACTAAGATAAAGTGAATTAAAACCGAGTTCCTTTTACCTCTACGTAGATACATTAGGACTACTTTCTCATGATGTACAAGTAAAATACTGTGTGCATAAAACCATTAAAAGTCAAATCTTGATAGTTTTTAAAATGTCATCTCATACAGGACTTCCTGTACAAACCAGAAGGCAGTTCCTCTGTAGATCTCTAAAAGGGAAGGCAAAGCCGTTCTTTAAATCACTTGATTCCCTTTTATTAATTTTAGATAATTGTTCTTTTCTTCTCTAGATGTAGGGTATCCATTAAGACTCTCCTTTTGCCATAGATCTTCAAACTCCTAAATGAGTTCCTTGACAAGCTTTGCAAAGCTGGAAAAATATGTTTGAGAAGAATAGATGCAGAGCTCCCACCTGCCAGTGTAAAGTGCAAAGGCGTATAAATCAGAACTTTGTCTTCAAGCAACTTAAAATCCAGGTGTGTTTGTTGATCTAACACCCAGAACCCAGGTTTGAGACTCTCACCTATGCTTTGGACTCTAATATATCATAATGTTGCCTGTTCTACTGGTGATGAGCTTTGATAATTAGGCACTTGTCCAAGAAAGCTAGACTTTAGATTAAGATGCGATTTCTTTTATTTCTAAATTCAGAAAGTATTGTTTTCTAACTGATGACAGCAAGAGAGGTAATTTAGAAGGTGTGGGAACAAGACTGTTGCAAAGAAGACTAGTTGGAGGCCAGGGCTGTGACACAATGCTGAATGATTCTGTTGGCCAAGAAGGAAGTCAGAGGTAGTTGCCAGTGGCTGTGGCCTGGTGGATCATGTAGCCAGGCAGAAAGATAGAGAACCATTGCTGAAAATGTGTTATCTGGGAACTGGTTATTGCCAGTTTCTATCTCAGATATTTATAGGAAAAGTGAGTTTCATATCTACATCAAAAGAAGTCATTTCTATGCTAAAAAAAATTCTGAAATTTCATTTTAATTTGAAAGATTATATATTATATAAAATTATATTATATAATTATATTATATAATTATAATATATATAATTTATATATTATATTATATAAATATATTATATATTATATAAATATATTATATATATTATAATTTATATATAATTTATATATATAATTTATATATTATTTATATTTATAATTTATATATTAAATATATTATATATTATATAAAATTATATTATATATATTATAATTTATATAATATATAATTTATATATTATTTTTTGTGAAATGCTTGATTTGTATTTGATTGGATGAATTCATAAATTAAGTAACATTTCCTTATCCTGATGATCTTTCTATTTGTTATTACAGTTTTTAATGTTATGCATATCTCGCATTATTAGTTAAACTTTTCCTTACCCCACAATCTATTTTTCCCTACTTTTTTGGCTATTAAACATTATGTTAGCATTTTGGGATACTCCATATTTTATTATGGAATATATCTGACAAAATTTGGAGACATTTAGTTGTAACAGTCTTTCAAAAAATTATTTTGCACCTGGTAGTTTGTATCATGGAGAATTTTAAAATCTGAGACTGGAACTATACCTTTCCTTGGGGAAAATATATCCCCACAAGATGATTTTTAAAAATTAAAACTAAATTGTCTTTTTAAAATAATGGCTTAGTATATTGTAAAAGATAACAAAAGTATTTGAAAAGAGATGGCAATGGGTAATTTTTTAAAAGTGTTATTGGAGGGCAAAATATTTTGTTTTTATTAAAATGCAAAGAATGCAGGCCTCTTGATTAAGTGGAAGATCTGAATATATGCATTTTCTATATGATCTGAATATATGCATTTTCTATATGAATAATTAGAACTCATTTTTGATGTTTCTAACTTCTCATATAGTGTCTAAAACAGGAACTTCAGTTAAAGATGCACATGATTTAAATGTATAAAGTGGTTTGATTATAGTAACACAATTGCATAAATGATAGTCATAATGATATTACAAGATCAATTTAATTGGGACACATAAGGGAGAAAATATGTTTGTATTAAAAAATAATGTCATGAAAAATTGCTCTTGTTTTTTCTTTTTAGTTATTTTTAAGATCATATGATCATTTGAATTTTACTTATTATGTATTACTTTCATTAAAAATAATTTATATTTCCATAATTTATATTATAATTTGCATAAATTATAATTAATATCAATCATAATTTATTTGGAATTTATAATAATTTATATTGTTATATTATAGGAAAAATCACATAAAATAAGCAAAAAGAACATAAAAGTCATAGAATCTCACCTACCCAGAGATAACCACTGTTTATGTCCTGAAATAGTTTCTTCTTGAAAAATTCTGAAAAACAAAAGTACTTTTAAATACTCAAAAAACCTTACAAAAAATTCTTGAAATACTAAAACTCCCAACAAGAAAATAGTAGTGTCTGAGGTTGTTCATTTTTAACTAAATCAACCTTTCTTATCAAAATGTTTTGTGTCATTTTGGTTATATCTTCACTAACAGAGAAGAGGAGAATTGAAGCCGTTTTCCAAAATATTTTTACTTTAATTATCTTGTTGTTTTAGAAAGAAGCAGCTTTCGGTCTCAGTTTTCCAAATAATTGTCTCTGTTTAGAAGTTTAGGAATTTTTGGAAACAAATTTATCAAGAAAATTTGCCTCAAAAGAATTTTTGTATTTTTTTCTCTTTTTAAGTATGGATGAATAATTCCATTTTTTTCTTAACTTTTTTGACTGTTTTTAAGGAACAAAATTCGTAAAAAGTGCAATTAACTTTGACACCTCACACTTAAAATGCAGAAAAACTTCAGATAGTGAATACAGAATCTGGGAGAACCATCTTTGGAGTATTGGTAAAACAAAGTTAAGAGTTTTTAAAGATTTTAATGTGAATTATGAAATGGATAATTTTAAAGAAATTAAGATGCATTAAAATATTGAGAAAAATATGCATTAGATATATTCTTCTACCTCCTAAGGTCATTGAGTTTTGATTAGTTTAAAAGTTACAAGATTCAACTAATATTTACTGACTTTCTTTCCTATCTTTCAGGCCTTGTCCTTGTATTTATTCACTTAATGCTCTGTAACATTTCAAAATAACCTGAGGATTTAATGATGTGTTGTAGAAGCCTCACCTGAAAAAATATTATGGGAAACAAGAGTATAGTGGATTTCTGTGGGTTTACTTGGCCTTGGCCACTGTTGTAGGTGTTAGAGAATATGCATATCAGAGATGATGATGGTGAAATCAGGAAAAAAAAAAACCAAAACAGAGCAACTGTCAGTCCCAGGAGACAAGCCATAGGAGTGAATATGGAGGAGGTAGTCTTAATGCCGAGTCCTGACATGGGCAATCTGTACTTACTTGCAAGGCTGACCCCACAGATGTCCACATACAACTGTCCCACTCATGAAGAGTTATGAGGTAGCTACATGAGAGCATAAGGAAGGTAAGGTGTGGAAAGCACCTGCAGCCTTAAGCAAGAGCGCCGCGGGACTGGCTTTGGCCAACTCAGACGTGGCCGGAAAAATCAATAATTGTATTGTGCTCTTCTTTCTGATGATGAAAACGTGGGCATCATTTAAGCGTAAGGCATACTGTAAACTCAAAATCTGAAAGGAATTTTGGTGACGTGGCGAGCCCAGGTACTGACCGCACGGAAGCGGACTCAGGCGCAGAGGTCCCCAGTTGCGGTCTCCGTTACTCGCTTTGGACAGCCAGGCGCCGCCCGCCCTCTTCCCGCGAGGGTGCTCTCCCAGGACCCCGCAGCCCGCCTCGGCAGTTCTCGCTTCTGACCCCCTCCCAAGACCCGGGTTCCAGCCCCTGAAGGTCTGCCCGGCTGCCAGCCACGGGGCCCCGCCCACTCTGGCCGGGGGTCGAAGCCGCCCGGAGCCGGAGCCGGAGCCGGAGGTGGAGCTCGGGCGGCCGCGGCCCCTTTAAGGAGCCGCGCTGCGGTAACCCGAGCCCGCAGCCTGGGAGGGCGGGCGCGCGGCAGCTGGACCTCCGGGACGGCTGGCTCTCCAGCCCCGCCGAGCATCTCGCGGGCTGGCTGTGGCCAGCGACAGCCCTCGGCCTGGCCGGAGGACTAAGCGCCCGAAACCCGGCCTTGCGCAGCCGCCGCGTACACGCGACTCTGCCCAGGACTCGCGGCACAGGTGACGCCGTTTGCAGAGCTCGGAGGAGGGCGGGAGCTCTATGCCCCGCGGGACCCCACCCCGGCCTAGCGTGGCCAGGGCTCCGGAGGCCCGGGTCGTCCCGAGCGCGCGGGGCTGAGGCGGCTCCAGCAGGTGCGTGCGGCTGCGCAGCATCCTCCGGCCGGTGGGCTGCGCAAGTGGGGACCTGGCCCGCGGCCCCCGCCCACCCGGACGCCTTTGTGCGTCCGACTCGCGCTTCCCAGCTGTCTGGGGTGCCTCCCGCGTCTCAGCTCAAACGGGCGGGTGCTTTGCGCATTCAGGAAAGCCTTCTTGGTGGAGCCTGGAATACAGTCAGGTGCATCAAGTGGGTAAGTCTTCCCCCCTCCTGCTTCTACTAAATAAAACAAGAAGCTTTTATTCACCCTGGCGGTGCTCAAGTGGGTCTCATTTTTAGCCAGCGAGTTCTAAGAGTCTAGTGCTGAGGGACTGGGCGCAGAGTCAGAGGTAGACATTTGGTTTCTGTTTCCAGCGCTACCATTGTCACCCTGCGCAAGTTGGTTAAACCAAGTGCCTCGGTTTACCCAGCCGTGAAATGGCATCTGCAATACTAGCCTTTTCCTACAGCCCTAATACGGTAGGACAACGGCTGCGAAAACACTGAGTTGTTAAGTTTATGAAAGGGTCACTGTTGCTGGCCAGTGTTTTCTTAGCTGTACACATCTGAGTGTTAACGTGCACATTTCAATGTGAAATTATAAAATTGTTCTTTGAGAGTGACATTTGACAACGTTTAAATCAATCTCATACCAGTTAGGGGATAAGATGGAAAAGTTTGTGTGGATGTTAGGAGTTGGTGTGTGAAGTAAGAAAAAAACTGTCACTTTAGTAAAATCTTCACTCAGTCATAAATGGAGTTGAGAAAAAAGGATTTTGGATTGTGTGTGTGTTTTAAGTGAGATACTGCTATGTGAGTACAGGATATAGATCAGAATGCAGCTTCCTCTTTGTGTAATCAAGGTAATACAGTAGAGAATCCCATTTCTCTTTGTGAAGTGTTATATGTGAAGTAGAGAATTCTTCCCCTTGTTTGTCTTTTCCTTAAATTCTATGGATGAAACTAAATGAGAAAAGTGTACTCCTGCCACTCTAGAAAATTAGAAACAATAGCTAGAGGAACCATGGATTTTTTTTTTTTTTTTTTTTTTTTTTTTTTTGCCGCCATCCTTCTGTGCCGTCAGATGATCCAGAGGGTATTCTATTTTGACGGCGCTTCTTTTTTTTCTACCCCTGCAACTCCTTTGGCCACATTACCGCCCTCCACAGTTCAAATCATTAATGTGTGATCTTGCACAAATTTTATCTGTCTGGAGTTGGTTGTCTCACACCCAGCTGCTTAGCCAGCCGTAATTATTTGCACGTTAGCTATTACTATTTCTTTCACTCTAAGCGTTCTTTACCATTTTGAAAAGAAGAATGGCTCTTTGTAATTAAAGCCACGTACTTGGAGGTGCCTAGGAATAGCAGTGGCCAAAGGGCCGAAACTTGATAGCAAACTTCCTTGGAGTATGGATGCAAGAGTTGTCCTACTTTTTTCTTCATTTTCTGGAATATTCATTGGAGAGATTCATTTGATTACCAAAGTTAAAGAGAGGCCTTGGAGTAGGGAGCTATCAGAAATCTCTCAGTGATTAAAGAGTGTTTCCAGCAAAGGAGTGGGGAGGAGGGAGTGGCGACCTGGGAGGTGATGGAGTGCCCTCCGGGTAACCACATGACCAGAGAGTCAGCAAAGGAGCCCAGGGGAGTGGTGGAGCTGGTGCCCTGGTGTGACTTGCCCTTCAGAGCCTAGCGCAGCTGTCCTATAGCTTTAGACGTGTTCACTTTCCTCCCTTGGTATACAGGAGAGGAAGCCCAGTGGTTATGATTCTCCCTCAACACTGGCCTTCCATGTAGGGGAAGAAATAGCAATTCACTTCCTAAGAAACCTTCAGACCTCAGTGTCTCCCACACTCCTCTCAAATTACTGTCCCATATCCTACAGATAAAGGATTCATTTCACTTCGGTAGCTCTCGGAAAGTTAAAAAGTGGGATATTCAGTTTGAGAAAAGTTAACAGCTTATAGGAAGATACAGAAAACTTTTTTTTTTTCCTGTAGAGGAAGAAATGAATTGATTGGGTGAGAATTGTGGGCTATTGGACAAGGGAGAGCAGGACTGGGCAGCAGATGTGCTGGACGACTTGTGCCCTTGCCCTTGGGAGAGGAAAGGGTGCCACCACACTCATGCCGTCACCTTGTTGTGCTTTTCCCCTTCCCATTTGCCCCGTGAGAGGAAGAAGACAGCAATACAGAGGTGGAGTAACCATCTGTTCTTAGGATGGGAAACAGACTTTAAGTCAGCATTAGGGATGAGCTGTGTTAACCTGGTGTCGGTATCAGACCCTGGATATATTTATTACACCTGAATGCATTACATCAGGAGAGTGAGGTGAATTTTGTAAGAAACTTTGAGTTATTTCAAGAAAGACTCTGGTGGTGTTTTTTTCTTGTCGGAGATGAAAGGTAGCACACAGAGAAATGGAGTCCTACTGCTCTGAGATTTCTTATTCATAGTGAGACAGTTGGATGTGCTACAAGCAATTTCCAGACCTGAAAAGAAGGCAGGAATAGCAAAGGATTTTTCTTTCTTTTTTTTTTTTGGCTGAGAACGTTGGTCTGTTCAAGAAGGCAATCCTTTGTATACGTGAGCAGAAGGTTGTGAATCAATCACTGTAAAAGGCTAAGGTTTGTGAAAACAGCCGATGAATAAGACAGCTGGAAGTCTGTTCAGAGCTTGAGCCTGCATGAGGAAGTGGGTCGCTGAGCAGTGGGACCAGCAGCAGTGGGCAGTCTGACTAGATGGTGGACAAAGGCTCGCCAAAAGCAGTGTTTCAGAATTTTTGGATTATAACACAGTACAGAAGGCACTTTCACATTGAGACCCAGGGCATAAGTAAGTACATGTATATCTGAAACAAGTTTCATGAAACAATACATACCCTTACTGTGGATTGCATTCTATTTTCTGTTTCTGTTTCTACTCTATTTCTGTTTATATTCTGTGTTCTGAAACACTCATCACCTATTCAAGGATCACAGACGACTGTTTGGAAATCAAACATGTGTCTAATGGATGGAAGAACAGGTTGCAGTAGAGCAGGCTGGGCCTTGGGCTTGGAGATGCTGGAGGAGGTGAAGTGCGGAGCATGGAATTGATTGAGAGCTATCTGGACCCCTTGTTGGTAGGGGACTTATCTGGTGCTGATGGGTGCTTGACCCAAATTAATGGAAGGCAGCTGGCTGGGCACATGCAAAAGGGGACTTCCTACCTGTTCTCTCTACTTCGAAGAAAAACGATTGGTTTTAAGGGAAGAGGAAAGAGTAAATTTGGATTTGAAAGCAGTGTCTTTAGATCAGTAGAATTTTTTCCCTATAGATTCAATAAGATGACAAATGGATTCAGAACAAATTGTCTGATGGATTTAGGCCACATCCACTTTCATCAGCCAGAGAGAAGGAGAAGGGGCTCCTGGTACAGTGGGTGGGTGGGTGGCTCACATCTTCTCTTCTAGCTTTGAGAAGTTTGTGCAGAAGAAAAGGATAGAAGTGTTGTTTGCAAAGGCCATTTGCTGATCAAACCTGTTAGGAAGTTGGATGCTTGCCTCACAGAGATTTGGAAAAGTATTCTCATTACATTTTATAAAAGCATTAGATTATCAAAACTTCCTTAGATGTCTATTTCAAGATTTACAATCAAACTGGAATCATCATGCATAGTCTTAGGGATTGCCAAAAAATTTTTTTGGAGAAATAGGTGAGGCAGCACCCAGCATCCTTGAGTGAATTCTGGTATCTGTGCTCTGGAGTTAATCAAGGGTGGAGTCTATCTGCAGGATTTTGGTTCCTTTTTGTAACAATTAACATCTGACACACCTGGCATGCTCACCAGTGGGCAAGAACAACAAAGCCTGGAGGAAAATGTTCACAGGTATCAGTTTACCGGGGTTGCTTGCTTGCTACTTGCTTTTATCATCCACATGCTGACCTAGTTGTTTCATCCCAGCCCTACTTTTTCCGATTTTCTTCTTAGTTGATATGTTTTCAGAGTTTGATTTTATATCTCCTCAACTGTCTGGTATCTCTCTATCTAACGCTTTCAACTCTGGTTTCTGCGATGTGACCTTAAGCCCCAGACTTATGGTGTCTGCCTGACTATTCCCGTGGAGCCCAAGTTTGGGGCTCAGCCTTGCTGTGTTGGTATCCACTGTATCTTGCTGTGACTACCCTAAAAATAACTGTACATCGATGGGTTTATACATTGGTTGGGATTTAACCTTTAAATTTTGGAGACATGGAGAAACTATATCGTCGAGTTAATTAAACTAACTTTCTTAAAATAGGCTTTAAAAACTTTTAAGAGTACATTTGAGGCATTGACAACTCCCTATTTAGTATATTTATTGTGGAATAGGAGGAGCAAGGAATTTTCATTTGACAAAATATTTAGAAAAAAATTTAATAACCCTTTACAAAGTGTTACATTTTAGGGACATAATTTCCCAAACTAGTCTTGCTCAGTTAACATGTTTTGCTCTAAGACATGTAAAAATAGACACTTATGAATTGAAATGCTTTATAATTTGTTACATGCTATTTTAGGAACTTATAAAGACTACAGCTGTGCTCTAATTGAGAAAGATTCTCGGCCTTTTCATATTTTAAAAACCTGCAGGAGTGTTACTAAACAGATCAGTTGCTTACATGCTTTGTGGAAGAATCCAGGGCAAGATAAAGGCTGTGAGTGGGAGGCCGAGTCCTCTGAAGGGGAGGCCTAGCTGCTTAGGACAAAGGCGGTGTGTTTGCAGCATCCCAGCTTAGTGTCTCTGAACCCAGTCCTAAAGCGCTAGGCGGTTTTGAGGACTTGAAAATGCTTTATAGTCTCAAGTCTCTAAATGTTTTCTTCAGTGTTTTTTTCTTTTTAAGTTACACAAGTTAACCTTACTCATTTGAAAAAATCATCACAAACAACTAATGCTTGAGAATGAAAGTTCACTTCTCCCCTTTCTCCAACTCCTACCTTCTTCAGTTTCACTCACAAACACAGCCAGATATCAGTTTTGGGGCTATACCCCTTCCGATCTTTTTCTCTACAAATGCCAAAATGTGACCAGTCATGTATTTATGAAAAATCTATCATTTTTTAGTCTACTTTTTTCCCCACTCCACAGT
Organism: Rousettus aegyptiacus; assembly: GCF_014176215.1. Taxonomy (NCBI): domain Eukaryota; kingdom Metazoa; phylum Chordata; class Mammalia; order Chiroptera; family Pteropodidae; genus Rousettus; species Rousettus aegyptiacus. Next base: position 43,558,906 of record NW_023416292.1, on the reverse strand, counting down.
ATGTGATGGGCATTCTTCTGTATCATCTCATTCATTTAAATGTCTGTATAACCTACGGTAGTGTAGCTGTACCAATATATTTAACCATTTTTCTATCATTGGACCTTAAGGTTGCTTCTCCCAAAGCTGCAATAAGTACCCTTATACATGCATCCTTTCACAGTATGTGAATTTGTTTTGAAAACAAAATAAAATAGTATGCTGCTTATTTTTATAATTCAAGTAACATAGTGCTATCGAAATTTGCACATCCTATCACTTAATTTTCCAAATAGTCAGTAGTAAATGTGTAGTGCTAGACACTATAGGGATTTCAAAGTTAGGGCAGTGTGCAGCCCCAGCTTATAAAGAGGTCTCTATCTCGAGTAGGGGGAGGAGGCATATGCGCGGAGTCTACTTTCTTTAGTTTTATTTATACCCTACTTTGTTCCAAAACCAATTTGGAAAGCCTTACAAAGACGCATACAGTACAATGAGATAAAGTCAATTTAGGGTAAGAGAGGAAAATATGCCAAAGGAAAACAAGATGGAGGTAGAAGTGAACTTAGTGTACTCTGAGGTACTGTTCTCTTCTCCCTGGACGTGCTGGTGATAAGCTTTCCAGCAGCCAAAGAGAAGAGGCCAGCAATCCATCGCATGCTTCAAGGCATCTAGGAGAGAAACCAAATCGGACAAGTCCATCTAGTCTTGAACCTAGGAGGGAGAGAAGTTTTTCCTTTGGATTTGCTTCAAGAATACACTGCATTTGCAATGGCCAGCATTCTCAGTGGCACTCCCAGTGTTGTACAGTTGTACAGTCAGACCTAGTGCCCTTGCTTTCCGAGCCATTTCATATTATGTTCCTTGGTGCTGGCCAGGGGTGTCATGCTTTGGCATTGCTTAGTGAAAGGTCATTAGGCCGAGGTGGAAATTCATGGGTTTAACCAAGAAATAGTTTTACAAGGACCTGAAGGGATGCATGACCAATAAAAACAGCAATCTGATATTTTTCCTGGACGTTTTTCTACTAGGTAGTATAGAACATATTATTTTAGTGGGATTTCTGTGAGTGGAACCCATTTGCCCCCAAATACTAGGCTTGCACTGTTAACAACCCAAGAAGCGAGGCTGTTGTAGATGACATTAATATATTAGAACTATGATAATGACTGAGCAAAATATTTTTCTTTAAAAAAATAAAGAACAAATCTCTGCACTTGGTCCATGCAGAAAGGATGGTACTTGTCCACATGGGTCAACCCCACAAGTTAGAAAGGGTCAGGGTCAGTGAATACAGATGTCGAACTTGTTGCACAGAGCAACATGGGCAGAAAGTGCGTCACATTCATAGTCCTAAGAATTGATATAATTGATCCACATCTTTTCACAAAAGTTCTGTGGTGAAACCTAGAGTGGGATAAGTTATATTGTTTTACTTCTCTAAAGACACTAAGCTGGAGAATCAAAGAGTAAAAAGTTAATATTCTTTAAGGTTCTTCCTTGACCTCAGATTTCCAAAACTTCATAGTATTGGATTTCACCTCCGAATTTACAATATTTTATTTATTTGTTTGTTTGTTTGTTTGTTTAAATAAATACTTACAGCACCTGGTATTCCTAGGTGGTCTCCTATCCAAGTACTAACCAGGCCCAATTCTGCTTAGTATCTGCGATCGGAGGAGATCAGACACGTTCATGGTGGCATGACCATAGACTAGACAAATTCACAGCTCCTTGCTGTCATCTCATTTAAGCCACCAGATTCCCCAATTAGATCATAGGTGTAGACAGCCTACAGGGCTTCCAGGCCAAAGGTTAGAAGGAGGGGGAAGTAATCACATTGCTTTAGGCACAGGCTGTCCTACCTCCCTATCACTTGGTGCCATCAGAGAGAGAGATGTAACATTTCTTGATTAGGAAAAGGTAGGTAGTAATAATAAACACTATCCTTTATTGAGTAGTGTTTTGATCTCCTGCTGAATAACAAACCACCCAAAACTTAGTGGCTTAAAACCATGACTTATTATTTCTCATGATTCTGTGGGTGGCTGGGCAGTTACTCAGTTAGTTATAGGCTCACTCATGTGGCTGCATTCAGCTGGAGGGTCAGCTGGGCTGGAAGATCCAAGATGGCTTGCCAGTGTGACTGGTAGTTGGTATTGAGTGTCACCTGTCAACTGGGCAGCCTCAGTTCTCTGTGTGGCCTCTCATCCTCCAGTAAACTAGACAGGTTTATTCACATGGCAGTCTCTGGGCAAGAAAGTGAAAGGCAGGTGTTGCAAGGTCTTTTGATTCTTACCTAAGCTCCTTTTCCTAACCTTAGAAGCCTCCTACCCTCTCTTCTCCTGTATTCTAAATTTGTCAGCAGGTGGCAAGGTCAGCCCAGATTCCTAGGGGCAGAGAGACATAGACATCAACTCTGGATAAGAGGAGTAGCAATGTCCTATGACAAAGGAATTTTTGGCCATTAAATGATTTATCACAGTGGCTACTGTGTGCTAGGTGCATTTAACTGATCTTCGTTTAAGCCACATAACCACCTTGCAGTGTAGGCCTTTTTTTCCCTGTCTCATAGGCTTCGCAGGGCAGAGAGGTCGTCTTGTCCAACTGCCAGCCACGTGGTAAATACTGGGGCTGGGATTTAATGCTAGGATTCTCTCTAGCCGAATGGAGTTTGTCCTAACTCAGCAGGAGGGAGAGATTTGCTCAATTACTTTTCATCCCCTCTAACTCATTTAATACTCTTGTTTCCTTTGGGGAGAGGCAAAGAGAGAGAGAGAGATAAAAGCAGGTTGGCCAAGCCACACTGCCCTGAGATCTAGGGATTTTCTCCAGGGTAATCAGATCAACAGTGGAGGCAAGAAGGACCTCTTTCTCTCCCTAGGTTGTGACTTCCTAGGTTGCTTGGCAGGTGTTCCAATGTTTCCTTTAAAAAAATGAGTAAAACATATTTGGAAAAATCTTGCTCTGTCCAGCTTTTCCTTGATTTCACAGTGTTGGGAGGAAGCCAAGAAATGTCACAGCCAAGAGGCTCCGGCAAGGGAAGAGCAAGGCTGTGGCAGTTAGTCCATCAGAAGTTGCATAGAGGTTGGCTGCAGAACCTCATTTCCCTTCCTGGGTGCCACCTAGCCCCTGTTTTCATTTCAGGGCCCCTCGCTCAGACCCCTTCTGAGGCTCAGGGAGGGTATGGCACTTGAAATGTCGATTTTCTTAAAGATGGGCCCTCAAACTGTATAAAAGTATCCAACCTCTTTTTATTGTGTCAGGTTCAATATTTGTGTGACTTTCCGATGACTCTTGTCTCCTGGCTTAAGACATTCTGCTTTATCCCAAACCGATGACTGTCATTGGAACTTGTAGGTTTCAGAAACAAAGATTTCTTTATAAAAGTTTTAAGTGGGATGAGAAGCTAGGAAGCAACATTTATCAAGTAAATAAAATGTGCCATTTGTACTCTGAGCCTTAAGGCCCTAGAAATGAACTAAATTTCCTAACAAGAGAATGCTTCACTGCGTTGGGACTTGGGAAGCAGCAGAGCCCTAGGGGGAGCTGGGGAAGCAGACGTTTTCCCACTGTCAATTTCCAGACAGCCGCACTTGTCAGGCATTATAAAAACAAACTCCAAGTCAGATAGTGTAAAATGGCATAAAGACAAAAAAAGTTGACGTGACATAGATTAACTATAATAAGTTTTATTTTAGTGTAAGATAATAACCAGAACATGTAAAAACTGTAAGTGTAAACTAGGAAAATAAGAATCAAAGTCTTGTTAAAAATCTAATAAAAAATACCTATAACAGAAGGGGTTACTGATCAAGTGTATTGGGAAACCAGGGGAGGAATTATTTCTCGAAGGAGCAGGAAAGTTTAAGAAGATGGGATAACACTCGCCTTTGCTGTGTCAGAATCTCCTGGTGGGGACTCTTGGCTGTGTGAAAAAATATATATGAAGAAACCTATCCCCCTGCTCCCAGTGCCGAAAACAAACTGTAGAAAGGAAAACTGTAGGCTCTTCTTCACTGGTAGGAGTAAGCAGAACATGCACCCAGAAAGTGTTGGGCGCGGGGAAGCTCTGGGATATGAAAATTTGAAAAACACTGAATTAGAGGGATCAGAGAAAGAGTCCCAGAAGGCGTTTAACTTAGGATGTAAAAGGATAGATAGGATTTGAGAGATAAAAGGGAAATCTTGGATTAAAGAGATCTGTAACAATACGAATTAACTTTCAAAACAGTCCTAAGTTGACAGCAAGAAGGGGCCACTCTGTGGCCCCCCGAGGTCGGATACTTCTTGCTGGGGGTGAGTGACTCTTACAGAGCCGGGCTGAGGAGCAGTTTACCCTCCTTCCTCCTTCCTCCTCTAACACCCTGTGGTTGTAATTACTACATTGAATTCTGGGAAAAAATAAAGACCAGTTAGAAAAGTATGAATATTCAACTTTAAATGTTTGTTTATTATCATTAAAACAATCTACAATCCAAAAATACTGTTTCAGGGGGGTGTCAGTTGCTAGGGTCTGTAACAGGCAGAATCCGGTAGTTTCTATTTAACTTGAATTGTTACATGCTCTTGGAAGAGAAAGGGTTGAAAGAGTGGGAAAAATATAGCAGGAGTCCCTAATCGCCAGGCCCCAAACCAGTACTATTCCGTGGCCTGTTCGAAACTGGGCCGCACAGCAGGAGGTGAGCAGCAGGCAAGCAAGAGAAGCTTCATAAGTGTTGGCAGCGGCTCCCAGAGCTAGCATCACCGCCTCAGTGCCACCTCAGATCATCAGGCATTGGATTCTCATAGGAGCACCCGTCCCTGGTGCCAAAATAGGTTGGGACTGGTGACTGGGTACCCTTAATCAAAATTTATTGTCTTTTTAGTGACAGGAACCATAGAGATATCTTTTCAAAAGTCACGAGCAATTCCTTGTTAAATATTAAGTAACATTGTTAATCTGAGAAAAGGAGTGTAACTTAATCATGTTAATGTGGGATTCCTTAGCATTTCCTGGTTTAGTCTTCATTTTCTTCCCATTTGCTGCAGTTTAAAAAAGCAGTACCGTGAATTTTGGAGGATTTATAAAAGTTAGTTGGCTTTTATGCAGCTGGTTTCATATAGGCTTTCACACTAATGCTGTTGATTCTTGAACTTGATACTCAGAAAATAAAAAAAGAGGTGCAATGTTTTCTGCCTGCAATACTCCTAACTTTTTAAAAAATATAGTTCTCAATGCAGAATTTAAAAAATCAACAGTAAATAAAACTAACTGCAGTTAGCTGTGAGCTTTATATGCATTTTATCAGATGCTTAACAGTTTTTATATGAATGAAAAGTCAAAAGTGGGGAGTGATAGTAATTCTTTACTAAGGAGTTTTAATGTCTCTGGTGAATTATTGAAATTTTATGAGCATTTAGACAGATACTTGCAATGTACCACCCATATGAGAATGCAAACAAAACCCAGAATGAGTTTGGGGTAAGTTCGCCTCTTTTTTGATAGGGTTTTTGTTTGGTTGGTTTGGTATCTTCTGCAGTCATGTGTTCATTTACAAATGATTTACAGTTGGTAAATAGAGACTTTAGAACACATGTTTGGGCTGCTGATGTGGTAGATAAATCAATTAGAATAAGTACTTTGGTAGCTGAAGAGTGTGAAAATACAAAGAAGACTGCAATTGTATATACACACGAAAGCTTTGAATGTATGCCACGTATTATAAGAGTTTGGAGAGTCAAACCAAATATCATACTGCTATAGTCTGGTGTTTGTGTCCCCCCAAATTCAAATGTTGAAATCCTGACCCTCAGACCTGGTGGCATTACTTAGTGGGGCCTTTGGAAGGTGATTAGATCTAGAGGGTGGAACTCTCACGAATGGGGTTAGTGCTCTTATAAAAGAGATTCTGCAGGGCTCCCTGGCCCCTCTGCCTGGCAGAGGGCCCTCACCCCACCATGCCGGCATCCTGATCTCAGACTTCTGGCCTGTAGAACTGTGGGCAATAAATTTATGATGTCTTTAAGCCACCCAGTCTGTGGTATTTTGTTATAGCAACACAGACTAAGACACACACTCAGTACTAGTTCATTTATAATATTCATGCACTTTGCTGTTGAATATTTGGAGGTGAGAATTTTTTTTTGAAGTCAGTCTGTTTTCATGCTGTTGACATAAGAACATCCAAACCTTCAAAGAATTTTTGTGAGTTTTTATTTGAGGGAAACTGAAAACAACTGCCCGGAAGCAAGATCTTGAATGCTCTGGAGAATAATAGTTTTGCAGTTTATTTTATACATTTGAAATTAGGGAGGGAACCTAAGGAAGATTACATGGAGGTGGGAGAAAGCAAGGCAGGGATTGGATTACAGGATAGTTAATAAGATGATGTGTTTCTTGAGCGTGGTTAAACTTATTTCAAAAATGTGTTCACCCAGATGCAAGAGAACAGTAGACAGGGCTTGCTTAAGGCAAAGATAAACCTTTTACTAAAAAAGTTATATGCCTGAGGTGTGACTGCCCACCATGATCTGCCCCGTTAGGAATTTGTGATCAGATCATCCTGTTACTTTCTATAGAATCTCTTTTTTTGCCTATAATGCTGTAATACTAGCGTCGTCAATTTAGAAGGTTCTTTTTTCCCAATATTCTGGTTATACTGGTAAGATGAGGAACCGGTAACTGATGAGATACTAGCAGAGTGGAAAGCACATGTAAGAATATGAATGTCTGTTATTGTCATTATTTTATTTGAGAGACGTTTAATGAGCACATGCTGTGTGGCAGGTGCTGTGTTAGGTGTGGGGACACAGTCGGGTGGGGGCATGTGTCCTACCCTTGTGGTTCTCACATTCTACCGGGGGAAGGAGTTGTCCTTTTATTTTTAATTCAAATTATTTGTTATTTTTAAAATTAAATTGAGTAACATTGATTAATAACATAAATTTCAGGCGTACAACTTTATGTGCGACATATGTACACTCTGCTGTGTGCTCGCCACCTGAAGGATAGAGGAGACTCATTTAGATAGCAGCTGTAAATGTGTGTTTGGCGGGGGGGGGGCGGGGGGGCACGTGATGCTGTGTGCTGTGAGAGCAGACAAGGAGGGAATTGACCTGGTAATGGAGCTCAGAGAAGGCTTCCCTGAGGAAGTGAGGGTTGACCTCCTGCTGAAGAAGTGTGAGAGTTCATTTGGGCATGGAGGGGTGGGAGTGGAGGAATAGGCCATGCAAAGGCCCTGTGGAGAGAAGAACATGGTATCTTTAAGGAAGAGAAAGAAGGTGTTAACTGGAGTGCAGCAGGCAGGGACCAAGTTTAAGGGTTAGACCTCGCACTCGGTTTTAAATGCTGTGTGGTGCCGACAGGCAGTCAGTTGGCTGTACGTGTCAGGAGCTCAGAGGAGAGCTCTGGGATGGATATTTAAACTCGAGGCGGTTCTGCAGACAAATGGTAACTGAAGCCATAGGTATAGGTGGAATCACATAGGAAACAGGTGAGAGAAGAGGATCTGGAACTGGACCTTGGAGAATGCTGTTTTTCAGTGGTCGGGTAGAGGAAGGAGTGTGGTGTTACGGAAGCACAGGGAAGAAAGCATTCCGAGGGGAAAGTGGTCCGTAGCGTACAGTGTTCCTGAGACGTCAGATAATGTGAAGACCACACATGGAGTTCATTGCTGACCTTAGCAGTAGCTGCTTCAGCGAAGTGATGAGGGTGGGGACAAGAATGCAGTGGGCTGAAGAGTGACAGAGGTGAGACATGATGATGATATGGACAGACCTTTCTAGACCTTTGTCTTCAAAGAGGGTGAGTGGGAGGAAGAGAGACAGGGAGAGACGATACAGGACAGCAAACTATACTGAAAAGAAAAACAAGATTGAAGAAGAGGTAGTGACTGTGTTGATTTTTGTTGTCACTGGGAACTTGAGTCTGTTTAAAAGCCAATAGAAAGATCTAGGTCAGAAAAGAGTGAAGGATAATAGGGAGCAAAAGATTCCCAAGAGGGCCAGAAATGGTGGATCTGAGGTACACAGGTTAGAGAGTGGGAGGGCCGATAGGGGAAGGTGCAGTAGTCCATGTGGTTGACAGCGTGATATCGAGAGTTTTCATATGTTGGCTTTTACTTTTTTGTGAAGTGAGATGGGGATTCTATTGAGAATGGGGATGGATGGTTGGAGGTTCAAAATGGGTAGGGATGATTTGGAAAGTTAATTGTGGAGAATGAAAAGACTGGTCAGCCAGTGCAAGGAGGTAGTATTGCGGAAAAGCTCCAAAATCAGACCAGCGAAAAACCAAGCAGTAACTCAGAGAAAAGGAGAACTCAGTTTTATTATGCATGGTCCCAGAGGAGCTGGTGCTTTGAAGATCTGGGCACTGTGCTCGGTTGCAACATTCCTTATATACAAGAATTTTACACAAGCTGATTGGTCAGTTTGAACTCAAACCATTACAAATGGTGGGAGTTGCTATGGGTAACCAGCAAATACAAATGGGTACAGGAAGTGAGAGCTGCTAGGGTACAAATAGTTACATTCCTTGAGCACAGGGCAAGTAGAACAGGTTCCAAGCGAATTCTTCAAGTGAGCTCTTGCATGCAGCAAGCATATTTACAGAAGCAGAACAGAGAGCTGATTAGTTTCAATGAAAATTCCTGAAATTTCCTCTTCAGTAGGAGGCAGGGCGGTGTTGATGGCCTTGTGATTCCTCTGTAATTTTACACTCGCCAAACTCCCTCTCTTCTGGTACATGACTTTTTCCAACAGTGTGCCGATTGTTCAGGGCTGGTCAGTGAGTAAATAGTTGGGCATGTCCGTGGCTGGCACTTTGCCAGCTCTTGACAGTGGAAAGGGAACGTAGGGTGTTAGTAAGAGTTGTTGAAATGGTGGCCTCTAGGATTTAAGCTGATTAAAGAGAGAAGTAAAAAAAGAGGGAAGGGCTAAGTGGGCTGAGGAAAAGCCGAGAGGTCAGTGGACTTGAGAATGCTGTAACGCTGAGCACGCTCAAGGGAAAGGTCAACAAAGGGAATACTTGAAATGTTACTTTGGAGGCAGAAAAATTGGCTGAGGTGTCATGGAAGAGGTACCATTCCCAGTGGAGACAAAAGGACAGAGTTGCCGAGGAAACCTGGGCCTTCTATGAGGATGGGAAGTCACTCACGATGATGGTGGGACCTGAGGACATCAGTGAACCAGGCCTAAAGTCCTCGGATGGGAGGATGTGTTTGGGAGGTAGGAGCATGATACCGGTGAGGTGCAGGAGAGGGCGGTATACCTGAGTAGCAGCAGGGTGAAAGCATTTTCAGTGTTTGTAGGGAGCGAAGGAGTGGAGAAGTGAGGCCTGCAAAGGACCCTGAGGAGCAGAGAGGAGAGAGGGTCACCTCCTGACTCTTAAGTGTGACCGCTGGAGAGGGTTGCAGAAAAGGGTGTCTTCAGAGCACATCAGGGAGAGAGCCAGGGTGGAGCACTATTGTCGGGGTGTGAGCCACGGTTCCAGGGGCCTAGTAGAAGGGTTTGGGAGGTGAAGGGGTGATGAGCTGGCCCCAGTGGTTGGGAAGCAGCTCCGGAGCACAGCGGTTGTGATGGACGGTAGATGATGGACTTCTGCAGTGGGGCTGCTGACATTTCGAATGTTGACCAATGTAAACAGAGCTTAGTTAGGGGCTTAAATCCTAGTGGCCTGAGAATGGTTTTGTTCCCCTTGGCTGGTGTATTGACAGACCCAGAATCCTGTGGGAGCAGAAACTTACTGAGTGTGCATCGCATGCCAATTACTATTATAGGTACCTAACACACGTTATGTGGTTTATTCGTTGTGACAACCCTGTGAGGTTAGTACAGTTGTTACCTCCATTCTTCAGGTGAGAAAACTGAGGTTCAGTTAAGGTAAGGTAAGAAACTAGTCCCAGATCTCACAGTTAGCAAGTAGTAGAACCGAGATTCAAACTCGAGACCGTGACTAAGCCCGTGTACTTCCCACCATGTTGTATATACTTCATATATACTTACATGTGAAATTTTGATTTTTAAAAGCATAAACGACAGACTGTCAAGAAGTTAAATGTACTGTTTAACACAAAATTGCCTCTTTAGCTACCAAAATTAAGGTCAGCCCCAGAATCCCAGAATCTTTGAGAGGGCTCTGAAGGTTTGACCGGCACCCACCCCCTCTGTGGACCACCGCCAGTGTTCCCTTTACCACTTCCGTGATAGATGCTGAGCACTTCTCAGTTGTTGGAGGGTCTTTTCAATTAGCCAAACTCTTCCCTCCCTGTAATTTTTGCCCATTTGTGCCCTTTCAGGGAATGCACAGTTAAGTTCCCTCTTTCACTTTTTCATGAATTTTTTAGCTGTTAGAAGAACAGTCTCAAGTCCTAAGTAGTCTTGTTCCCAAGCTAACATTGCTCAACCCTTTAACATTTCATGGTATGATATGGTTCCTACAAATCACCATCTTAGTTACGCTACTCTAAAGGTATTTTGGTATGTAATTAATTCAGAGGAAAGTGGGACTGATAAGCATCTTGATCCAAAGGTATACTTCTGCATTCCCAGATTATAAATGAGCCTGATGTTTGTTTTTTGTTATTAGTATCTCCATTGCATTATTATCTCATTGGTTTGTGTGACCTACAATGCTAAGGTTTCCCGTGTGTGCACACGTGCACTCACGTGCACATATGTAGATTGAGTAAAAATATAAATATTTGTAAAAATATACTGAAGCAGACCAAAAAGAGAGAACCTTATGGGACAGAAGGAGATAATTCTCTAGTCTACTTAAGATCATTGATCTACATGCTACCTTTAGTTTTTCAACCAGCTCTGGATTTACCTACTTTTGTTATCCAGCCACATTTCTTCGCATTACATAAGGCTATCGTGAGAAACTTTCAGAACTTGTCTGGAATCAGGTTGACCTTCATTTGGTACTGTTCAGTCCACCAGGCCTTGGCAGTCAGTCAGTGTGGGAGCGAGGGGCGGGAAGGAGTCCAGGGTGCCGGAGCTGCTGTAGATGGGAAGATTAGGAAGTGAGGTGGGTGATAGTGTCATTCCCTGAGACGTGGAGCCCTGGGGAAAGGACTGGCATGGGGCTAAGTCCGGCTGGGGTCACGTGGAGCCTGTGGGGCCTCCAAGATGCCCACGTGGAGCCTTCCAGAGGGTAGCCGGCCGTTAGGACTGTGACTGGGCGAAGGCAGGGCCTGGCTGCACATGACTGAAGTGGTGTCGAAGGTGTGGGGCTCACCCCCCCGGGCAGAGCCCATAGCGTGCAGAGAAGCGCTTCTGGGTCGGGGTGCGGGGGTAGTCAGCCTTTTCACATTGAGGCTTTCATGCCCGGTAGCCTCTATATTTTGATGAAGAGGGAAGGAACCATCTCCATTTTAGGACAGGGGAGAGCTGGAGCGTTGCGAGCAGCGGGTATTTGGAGTCAGTGTGGGGACAGGACAGGCAGCTCACTAGGGCTGGGAGAGGGAGTGCTGACCACGAGCAGGACTTTCTTCCCAGCTTCTCCCTTTCTTGCTGCAAATACAGACAACCATACAAGACCTTTCTTCTCTCTTTTTAAGAGTTTTTACTGCTAAACACTGCAGCGTGGTTCCTGCCTGAAACTATGGAACGTGCAAGGGTGCAGTTGTGCGCGTGCGTGGAAGTGGTGTTCGTGATGCCTGCCTGCCCTGTGCTTGCCAGGGAGTAACAAGCGTGGGGGAATGAGAGTCACAGCTGTGTTCCCAGTTTGGCAGTTCCGAACTCAGCTGGTGGAACTGAGTCCTTTGGGCTTCAGCTCAAGAAGATGTCCCCTCGGTTCACCTTGAATGCTTTCAGTACCTCCTCGCTGTTTGTATCTCTTCTCTGCTGGGTGTTTATTCCCCAGAAAGTGGAGAGTGCTCCTTAGCACCTTGAACTCACCACTTTAGGTAGTGGAGATCTGTTTCTGTGTTTCCCTACTGGCCCATGAGCATGTCCCCAATTTTTATTCTGAGTCCTTGCACAGCACCTGGCACATGGTGGACATGGGACAGACATTGGATGAACTGTTGGCTGAAGCAAGACACTATCCCTGGCTGTGCTGTTTCTGTGGCCCTGCCTCTGAGGCAGCTCTGCTGGAGAAGGGGTCTCGCAGGCCAGTGGCGGAGAGGTGGACTTCAACCCTTTTCATGTTTTTCTTTACTGAGAAACCAGCTTCAATTTAAGTCTATGGAAACCGTCTCTGGGGACATCCATCACTGTATTCAGGAGGTCTCCGGAGGTGTTTCCTTGGTGTCCACAATGCTTGTGAATCAAGAGGGGCTAATTCTGTTGTAAAGTTCATGTCTAGACACTCCCCTTGTAAATTGCCCCAGAAATATTTCACACTTCTGTTCAGCTCAGCCTTTCTGGGACAGTATCCCAGCCTTCTGCCAGCTACTAGCCACATGTGGAAGAATATGAAATAGGTCTAATACTTTTCTAATTTTACTGTGTATTTCTATGCATAATAGAAATACTCTCAAAGGCCCTTAATCCAAGTCATGAACATTTTTTGCTTTTATCCATTTTACCATTTTCTTGCATAATTTAGTGAATGAACAGAAGCAACTGCTGCTTACCTGAAGCCTGGGTTTTCTGGGGAAATTTGTAAATAATCCCTAGATGAGTGCTTGATCTGCCATGACTGATGAAGCAAGCAGCTGTGTAATGAGAAGCAAAGCTGGTTGTAGAACGATTTAATTAACTTCTGTCTGTTGAGCCTTTAATGGATTCCACAACTTGACTATATGGAATTCTTTAGTTTAAAATGAAACATTTTTTGCAAAGGGAGACTCTCAACATATGCCCCATAGACCCCAGTTAACTGAAAGTAAGTCTGTTGAAAACATCTGATATCCAGTACAACAAAGACTTAGTAAAAACTACCTTTTTAAAGAATGACAAATTTTTTAATGGTGCGCTTTTAGAAAATGTATTGCTTAAATAACAGTTCATAAAATGGCTACTGTTGCATGACTCCTACAGTTTATAACATTTAGGAACCATTCATGGAAATAAATGCTGATTATATATGTTGAATTTTAACAAAAATAAATGAGTATTCGGTGCCTAGCCGCCCTCCAGAACCAGCAGGGAACATACAGACCCCTCCAGGGCAAGCTGTCATTGGATCTAAGATTATTCATATTATTCATCTAATCATATTGAGGGTTAGACTCTTCACTCTCTTCTGGTTACTGGTTTCATTTTCTTCATTTATCTACATACATGGCCTCCAGATCCCTATTTACTTTCTTTTTCTTTCTGTCTTTCTTTAATCCCTGTTTGCTTTAATCTTAGACATTATCCCTTTTCTAACATTAGAAAATCATAACGATGTTTAATTTATACACAAAACTTACTTTTATGTATTATTTGGTTACTATTAAAGTAAAAGAGCACAAATTAAAAATTTTAATGCCCAATAAACACATTAAATTAAAAAAAGGTAAATGAGCAATAAAGTTAATGGAATCTCATGGAGAACTGTAATATCAGTATTTTTTGCTGAACACACACACCAGAAAAAAAGAATGAGGAATGAATTCATTACAGACACATGAATTCTGTGAGAAGGGCCCCTGTGGAGGACTGATTTTTTTATCCAATAGCCTGGTTGGAAGAGAATGAAGTGAGGATGTTGCTTGTGCAGCCAATGACTCAGTTTTTTTCTAGTGAGTTGGCTTCAGTAGGTGACTTCATTTCTTCACATTAGCAGCTGGAAATATCTATTGATTCATTTCCTTTTAATCTGAGGGTCAGCTCTATCAAAGACAGAGCCATAGAAACACTGTATTTGCTGGGTACAAGCAAATGCTTCAATGTCCTTTTTTGGTCTAAATGTTCCTAAGATTTTTAGGAGCTGAATAAAATTCAGCTCACTGAGCCAGAAAACAGACTTTGAATGTGCATATATGCATGTTACTATTCGCTAACTTTGTCCTTAAAACCTGAAGCTCTTTTATAAAAATCTTTTATTTTAGAGATAAAAAGCTATGGAGGATTGGTCCAAGGATATGTGTGATTGTTGCAGAAAAATTGCAAAACTCAGCTCAGCAAGAAACCAAGTAGCACTCGGAGGCTTTGGAGAGCTCGTATTTTTTACACCGGTGGTCCCAGAAGAACTAGTGCTCTGATAATCTGGGCCCCCAGTTTAGGGGCAATTTCTCTTTTATACTCACGTTGTTACAGTTGGCATGGGCTGATTTACAGACCCTTGGAGTTGCTATGGACTACAGGCAGTTACAGAGCATGAGATTTTCAAACAGGCACTGAGGCAATAACATCTGTTCAAACAAGCACAGCAATCAAAGGGGAGGGTGAGTTTTCGGTTGATTTCGGGACTACTCTGCCCTTTGACCTATGCAGCAAGCATGTCTACAGAAGCGGAACAAAGAGCCGATTACAAGATTAGCCATTTGAGTGAAAAAATTCCTCTTCATGATTACAGAATATTTTTTTAAGTTAAATACTAATTTAAACAGTAACAGTGGTATGGTTATTTTGCTAGATGGTATTATTCTTCCTAAGATTTAAATTTTTAAAAAAATATCTGCTGTACAAACAACATTTAAAACAAAATTTATCGTATAGTTTTTTTATGTAATTAATCTTTTGTTTTGCTACTGCAGAAAATGTTAGTTCTATTATGACTTAATTGTTTCTTAGAAATTGCCCAACCAACTCTCTCATTTTATAAATGATGAAATTGAGTTGTAGAGAAATCAGCTGATTTGGCCTTAGTTTAGTTAAAAATATTCCTAAAAGAGCACCTTCAGTTATAGCACTTTAAATTCCCTCTTACTGTTAAACTTTAAGACTTAGATAATTTAGATAATTTTGAATAGAATGATGTTGTATTTACAATATTGAAATCTTTAAAATAATAGAGTTTTTTCTTCTTTTGTTTTTAAATACAACTATAGGCGATAAAGCATAACTGGTAAAGTCTTAAAATTTTTATAGTTTCTTTGTATTCTTACATTTGTGCTAAATTAAAATAAATTAATAAAAATACATTAAATTAACTTAGTCTTATCATGAGCAATTTAAAGCAATTGATAGTCATCATTTCTCTTAACAGATTGAAGAAATATGGACACCAACACCATACTGAACATCAGCACAGTTTTCGCCAGCTTTTTCACTTTTCAGCTTCTTTTCTACTTTCTAAGTGATTGGTTTTCAGCAAAAGTTTCTACAGGTTTTAATAGTCTCAGCTCCAGAAAGAAGATTGAATGGAACTCAAGGTAAAGCTTATGAAAACGTAATTAATTTTTTTAAAGGCTAATTTTATGAAGTAAAATTATTTAAAATATTTCCAAAAAGTCTTTTATTTAAGATCTAATAAAATCTAAGGTCAGAATTTTTATTTGACCTTAGGAATAAAAGAAAAAACAAGTAGACAGATCTCATATAGGAAAAAATTTAAAACTTATACTGAAAGATGTTAGGAAACATTTATTCAGCTTTCTGGGGAAATGTGGGAAGAAGGTCAAGTAGATTCCTGCTGACTGTGGAGGAGTGCTGTTTTGCATTCTTCTCTGAAATGTTTATGATGACAAACACGTGTTCTTTGGAAATGACAACAGAAGTAAACATTCGTTGGGGCTGCGAGTAGCCTATATATAGCGTTGGCTGCTTTTGCCCTACAAGGGCAGTTACATACCATATATCAGAGAAGGCAGTGTGAGGTTCATGCATCTACCTCTCTCTTTGACTGAACTTTTTCATTATGATTCAGAGCCCTCCAGAATCTATTCTCTTGTTATACAATCCAAAAGTAAAAATTGCTTTTTAGATTTTTTAAAATAAAAAAATAAGTAGAAAATGAATAAGATGTTAAGATATAGAGGGCTGCAGTAGTTTTCATTAGTTGGTTTCTGTGTGTGCAACTCCTTAATTTCTCACAAGTTTTCAAACACAAAGTGACTAATGACTACCTCACTGGCTTTAGAGACCTTCAGATTCCTAAACATCAAAGTGCGTTTTCAAACCTCGGTGAATCAGAGCAGCTATGGGAATACGTTTTGTTGTTGTTATTTAGTTAAAGTTAATGCTAACTTTAAAACGAATTCAGCAGATCTCTAAGATTGCTATAATTAGTTTTCACAGAAATTTTCTCTTAGAATTAAAGACCTGCCAAACTCTAAGTATTTATTTGAGCATGGGCATATTTGACCTGAAATCCCCTATCTTTGTGCCAAATTGTTGTACACACTTCCACTTTTGTCATTCAGGCTGTGAATTAGACTTGTTTTTTCTTTGGCACCTTACACTGATATGTTTGGTTCATACAGGCTACAGGTCTTTTCATCCAGAAAGTGAAGTTTCTTTTTCCATGTAATTTTGAAAAACAAGAGGCATGATTTGTCTTAAGAGTAGTACAAAGATATTTTTCAAATGTGAGATATGAAAGATACTAAGCATTACTTTAAAAAACCTTTCTAACTTAAAAATAGATAGACTGACTGATGGGAAAGGGAAGAGATATGGGGACATACATTTTATGTGGTTAAATTTTGAACTGTTTTCATTTCCTTGGTTGATACAAGCTAGGAGGTAGAGGCATTTGAATCTTGGAGAGCTGTTAGCCAAGAAATAGGGGAGCACAGGGGGATAGAAGCAAAGATGAAACAAATAAAATGATGAACTTGGAAAATACATTGCATCATTCAGTCTTATCACTGCCATTCTATGATACATGGAATCGCCATTTGGGAAACTGAGTTTCCATTTGAAAACAAAGTCTGGGATTGTATAAAATAGATTATACAATCCAAATGGTGTGTTCTCGTTCTCCCTCTCGCTCTGTCTGTGTCCATGTGTCTCTGTCTCTCTTTTTCTCTCCGCCCTCAAATTTACTCATTTCCCACTTCAGCTTAGTTTACATGGGACTTAAGCTGTGAGGTAGAGAGTGCAAAGAAGGGAAAAAAATGATTTTTGAGGAAAGTAAAATCCAGCCTCCAGTCTTAGACAGATTAACATCACTCATATAATTCTTCCTAGTAATCAAGAGTCTCTGAATAATGCATGGTCTAAGTCATCTAGCGAAAAAAAGGACAGGAGGAAAAAAAAGTCACCAGAAAATTCAGACCTGAGAGATAACAGTTTAATTAATTATAAGTGGGAAATTGCTATACTTAAATAGTTGCTTTTCTGAAAACCTACATACTTATAGGTATTGTTTATATCATGATTAAAAGTTTTTCTTATATCCACTTCCTTTCCTATGGTATAGAAAGTCCTATTGTATTGAAATACTCCTAATTTTTAACTTAGCTTCTCCAAAATTGAACTGTTTTGTCTGTTTGAGCTATATAATTTCTATTGGTAATGCTCATACTACTTTGAATGATTAAATCAGTAACTTAAAATTGCTATTCTAAAATGGTCATTATTGCCTTAAAAATAAACAAATGTCTTTTTGTAAGACATTTCGTTTGACCCTCTTTTGAAAAAAAAAATTGCAATATTTTATCTTGCGTTTCTTTTTAGACACTAAGGAATCTACATTTTGCTTTGCTGGGAAACTGGTTTTAAAGAATGAAAAATGAAAGTTTTAGTAACAAGTTTCTGAACAAATAGGCTTTTAATACAGAATAGTATGTAAGCACAGGGTGTTTTCTTCGTTCATTGTATTGCGAACTATTTGATCCAAGTAATGTTTAACTTTTCTCTCGTGAATTACTTGCCATTTCCATTGCTGAGGGCTTATAATTCTTCCCTTTAACGATATAACATCTCAGCGGAGAAGGGAATTTGAGGCCTGAACTTCAGGAACAAAATGTTAGATTTTTTCCAAATGGAAACTGATATTTTTCATCTCAACCTTATTCCTTCTGTGAAAGAAAATTCGACCTGGATCTTGTGAATGAACATTTTGCTTTGACTTGGACATTTCTTTTAAAAACAGATTTTCTGTGTAAATTTATGGTCCTCAGTTTTTCTGTTTATAAGGTCTTTCATATTAATTATAAAGAGAGATTAATAAGAGCTGCCTTAACTTTCTTGCAGATTTGTTATAAGAATTGAGTACAATAATGCATGTGAAGGTGCATTTCATGGTCTGTTTGAACATGGGGTTGGTTGAGGCCAGTAGATTTGGAAGTCATTTTTGACTGATTGGAGCAGGAAATGAATTGAATTGCACAGTGATGCTCTTGAGGAGGGAGCTCTGAGTGGGGCGCAGGGTGTGGGGTGGTGGGCTTAGCAGTCACCATCTATTTGCACAAAACCCTGTCAGCTGCATTATGAGACGTTGCTGCCATTTTAGAACCTCTAAGAGTCGTATGCTCTACAGACTGAGCTAGCTGGTCCACTCGTTCATTTTAGAACTTTTAACCAATAAGTAATTCACCCATTTTCTAACAGAAAATTGTAGACGTGGGTATCCTTCTTGTTATTAATTCCAAAGTAAACTTGTGGCCCTTGGATTTCTAAGTGACAATTTCGTATTATACATACTATCAGATATACTCCATTCCTCTGGATTTAACTTCTTCGGAATGTTAAATGCTTTGCACAATTAAAGTTTATTGGCAAAGAATCTGAAATCCTACATACATTTCATTTCATTTCAGGGTAGGATCTACATATCATTCTTTGGTGGTTGGAGTTATTGGCCTGTACCTTTTCTTCTTTGATGAGGCTACAATCACTGATCCACTTTGGTAAGCTGTTTCTTTCCAATATATTCAATTTGATTTACATTTTGATATTAATTATTAATAAGAACATCTCTTTGAAACAGAAAAAATGCTGATGGTATATGGTTTATTAAAATGCTTGTGTTCAGACTTATTTTAGCACGGTGCATTAAAATGATTTGTTTTAGATTTGAATACAGATAACGAGGGCCATTTTGCCTTAGTATCATTGTTATCCAAACAAGGAGAATATAATTATGTAAACACTTACTTACACTGTTAGTAAAACAAATTATTGTAACCACCGTTTTGAGCAAAAATGAGTTATTATTGAGATAGGCTAGTCAACTTGGATAATATCTACTTAAGACTTGATTTTCAAATTTATATTTAACCCGTCATTTGATATCAAAGGTATGAAAATTAGAATTATACATGTTCATGTAAGAGGAAGTTAGTACCACATAAGATTTGAAGCATGAATAATAACTATGTTCAGCGATAATAGGATAATTTGTAAAATGGGCCTTTCTGAAAATTTTAAATGGCATTCCAATGGCAGAGATTTTACAAACTGTATTTCCTGGTGTTTTATGAAAAGAGTTTGGCTCAGTTTGAGAGATTAGGTATGTTTTGAGAAAGCACTGCATGATGAAGTGGGGAGGTTTAACCAGGTCTTTTGACCATCTCTGTTTGACTGCAGTGATTTTTTTTTACACCTACAGCACCTGGTCTTCCTAGGTGGTCTACTATCCAAGTACTAACCAGGCCCGGCCCTGCTTAGCTTCCAAGATCAGAGGGGATCGGGAGTGTTCAGGGTGGCATGGCTGTAGACGCAGTGATGATTTTTATTCATAAATATGGAGTTACGCTGATCAGAAGTATACTAGTATCAATAAATTTTCATTGGGAAGATATTGTTCAAAGTGAATCCATTTAGTGAATTTAATGCCTTTACCAAGTTTTTTGTGAATTTGCCTAAACAATTTCTAGCTTTTTTCTTTTAATATTTTTATTTTACTAACATGATTGTTAACAGAACCAGTTCTTTTGCAAAGTAAATTTTATAACAAAGGTTTGATTAATTGATCAATTTTTGTCTATATATGACTTTTACCTGTTATAATTTTTTGATATTTTTACATTTTCTGTGATGCCAAAATTTATTCCAGGTCCAATGTTCCTAGGTTATGTGAAGACGACGTGATTTCTGCCGAGTCTTTCCATCTGTGGTTTAATTGTTATCAGTTTTATTTTCTGTTCATTTCACCAGTAGTTCACATTATAAGTCAGATGATAAAGAACTGATAATTTGGATTTGTTTCGTGAGATGAAGAGCATTAGTGCAGCAAAGTGTAGGATCTTGATATGTGGAGGGGTAGAAACATCAGGATTAAAATGTCCTGTTCTGACGACATCCTGACGTGTGGTTACAGGCAAACCCCTCCAGTCCGCAGTAAAGTGATGACGATAATAGTATATGGCCTCAAAAGCAGGGGCAGTGTGGGTGATTTCTTGAGGTTGAATCTGATTTAGAATAAGGAAAAATTAAAAAATCAGCATCTGGAATTCTGTTTCAGTTCTTTTGCAAACAAATCGTATAAGAACACGTTTATAAAAAGTCTTTTGATAAAACTACTTTTCTAAAACTTTTAGCTAATAAATATAAAAAAAGATTATGCATGCAATCAGAACTATTATCATAGCTAACATAGTACCTTATGCAAATGACAGTTTACCATTTGAGAATCTGTGGAAAGCATTTTAATTAATTTTAAACCTTAATAGAAAAAAAAGTAGCTGTAATCTATAACCTATGTGCTAAAGAAAGATACTTTTTTTTTTTTTTTTAATATTTGTAGGGGTGATTCATGGCTTGTAAAACTGAATGTTGCTATTTCTTCAGGCTACCTCATTTCTGGTATGTGGTATATTATTTACTGTTTTGTTTATTTTTTTAAATCTTTAAAGTTCCATTTATTAAAAAGACAGCTATAAACAACCTACGAAGTATTTATGTTCTAACAATTTAGTAGCTGTTTGATAAAATAATGCACATAAAATGAAAAGATTAATATTTTAATTAAATTTTTAAGTAACCACTATTATTCACTAATTCACTGTTTCTTTTTAAGTTACTTATGCACAGAATACATAGACTATGCTTTTAGTTTATTTATTTGAGAAGTAGCTTTTAGGATCCACACAGTGGGAAAAAGTGTCTGCTGTGAAGGTTCTTGTTGGAGAGCAGAGCTACAGAGTGGGGCCCTGTTAGGACTGGACAGTTTTCACTAGCAATTGTCCCTTTTTGGCCTGAAGAACCTCTCAGGTAGAATTCTCATGAAGCTAATGTAATTTAAGCTTCAGCACCCCTCATTTGCAAGGGCCCTTGAAATGTGTTCCCATGGACATCGTTTTGGTAAAATTTGCAGAAGTAACTATTTGAGCCATAATCATTTAAGATCAGGTATTCTTTCTGTCCCACATTTCCCTCTGTCTTATTTCTACCCATGTTTTCGATGGAGTTGGAATAAACTTTGATACAATGAGATAGAGGGGAAGTTAAGTAGAGCATATACCATAAACTGCTTTTTGAAAAGACATTTTGGACTGTCTCCATAAAACAAGAGAGAAATAACCCAGATTTGGGCATTTATATAGAGAACCCTCTTTTATAAGTTTCAAATTTAATAAATAGATGAAAAAACATTCAAATAAAAATAATTTAATATGAAGTAAAAGTGATGAAGTGATCAAAAATTAGATTATACCAAAACATGCAATTCATTAAGAGGAAGAGATAAATTTTAAAGAGAAATAATAGGGTATTGGATTATTTGATGGCCCAATTAAAAGAAGAGTGAATCTCGTTAACTCCTTGGAAAAAAATTTGCTTATTTGGCACAAAATACTGTCATTGACAAGCATAACACAAAGTTTATAATATGCCTCACAAACTGGTTAATGAATATTGTTAATTCAGAGAGTCATCACTACCAGGGAAATCTTGTATGAAAGAAACAATATTTTCCCAAATAAGATAACAATCCAAACGCCTTAAAAATAAGAGCTATGAACTGAAACAAACTTTTCTAACCCAAACTGAGTGAAAAGTAAATTCTTTTTATTCTCTCTATAGAAAATATTACAAGATCATTATCATATAAATTGGTGACTAAAGAGTACACAGCCAAAATATGTAGGGAAAATGTATTTAGACAGGTATACCGGGCAGTTAATTCCTAATAGTGTTATATTTTCTGGATTTCCACATTTGTGCTGTTTTTCTTTTTAAAATTTGTAATCTGATGATTTTTTTCTCTTTATAAATTTTCACATTTGGTTTTATATTAGTAACTTTTTATTTTTTGTAAAAGAAAGTCTCTCTGTACTTTATAAGCTTCGAGCTCATAAAACTTTAATCCTCCCCTTGTTTCTATCATGATAGCTATTTCTTTCCATGCTTAAATTTCATGTTAACAATTGGGCAAAGAAAATAGTTGTGTTAACAGTTTTTTAGAAGTTTCTGTTGTGTTAAATGAAACTATTTTCTGAATTATAGTGTTTAGATTCAGGCTCTTTTAAAGAAAATTGATGTCTTGACCTCTTTCTTTGGTGTATCTTTTCCATA
The DNA here is from genome assembly GCF_014176215.1 of Rousettus aegyptiacus. Taxonomy (NCBI): domain Eukaryota; kingdom Metazoa; phylum Chordata; class Mammalia; order Chiroptera; family Pteropodidae; genus Rousettus; species Rousettus aegyptiacus. The sequence continues at coordinate 43,536,664 of NW_023416292.1, read as the reverse complement.
ATCATCATTCTTGGTGTTTTTTTGTTTTTGTTTTTTTGCTATTTTAAATTAGTATTTAACCGTATCCTTTGTTAAATTTTAAACATTTTTTATTAAATTAGTGTTATAAATGAGTTGGTCTTTTTTTACCTTTTCTGTGGCCATCTCATCTGTATGAATTATTGAAGTGACCCAAAGCAGTTGTTTAAGTTTATTTTAAATTTATTTTTATTCCGTAATATTTTTCACTTTAACCCTGGAAATGTTATTTATTTATACTTTCAACAAATACATCACATAGCTACATGCCAGGCGCTGTCTAGATGCCCACACTTGGTCCTTGTCCTGGAGGAGTTACAATAGAGTGGGGGAGACCATTATATGGGAGCTCATACTTCATGATAAAATGGGTAATTGACAACGGAGATGTGAACAAAGTGCCATGGGCTCAGAGTGGATTGCGATCAATTGTCAGGGGAGTTAAATACACGTAAAAAACAATGCAGTTTTCTTCCTGCGTAGTATCTTACTTATTTTTCCTTCTTAACAGACTTGTTGATTCTTATTTTGTATTGGAAAGTGATTGGTGACAAATATTTTATAATTCATCATTGTACAGCTCTGTGTGCCTTCTTCTTCATACTGGTGAGTGCTGGGATTTACAAGTTTGAAAAGCAGACAAGTTTGGGAGGAATGACTTAGGGGTAGGTGTAAATCTAAACATACAATTCTTAATTTATGAAGACCAACTCAAAATGCATTCAGGGGTTCCTCTTGTGATATCTTGTTTATTACAAAAATAACTTTACTTGTGTTAGTATGCCTATTTGGATTCTTAAACTTTGAGAAAGGCGGATGACCGCAGTTTCTTTTCACTTGAAATTTTTAGGATCCTGAAGCTACTCATATTTGTCTTTTGAGATGCATTTATAATTGAATCTGTAGCTAGTCAGGACTTGGTATAAAATCCTTATTTTCTGTTCAATTCCATATGCATGCATAATTACACTTATGTAAGCTGGAGCAATCAGAGAGTCTCACTCAGAGACCATCAGAATTCCAAGACTGAGCTAATAGAAGATCCTCACAGCAAATCTCAGGCAGTAATGCATATTAAATTTGATATCTAAAATTACTTTTTTATGTATTATACGTTTGTAAATTAGCAATTTTATATCCCTTGCATGTTTGTTAGGTTTCTCTACAATGAATTATTTTTCAATCTGGATATACCAACAAGCCCAAGATAGATATCTGGAAATGATACACAGATGTAAACTAGGATGGTGTAAATTTTATGTAACAGATATGGTATACCATTCCATGTTTTCTGTTTTAAAAATTAAATGTAACCACTGTCTTTTTTTTCTCTATAATCCTTATTACTGGGCATTTGTGACTATTTGGAGGGTTTTTTAAAAAAAATCATACCAATGTATATTAATATTTTTCTATTCACAAAGATACCTGGTGAATAAGGTGAAAATTTGGCATTATTTCTGTAAGAATAAGATATATCAAAGCATCTCTCTATATAAATCCAAATAACTTAATGTAAATGTTGTAAGTAAGTACTCGTGTCCCAAAAGGTATCTGTCATTGCCTTATTTTTGTGAAGCAATAGGCTGTTTTTACTAGCATTGTCTTCTTTTTTAGATTTTAATAGATTGCAGGTAGTTATTTATAAAATACAGCTTTCTACCTTTTATATGTCTTCAATATTTGGTATATAATAAGCACTTGTTTTCTAAACACATATGGTAAAAAGACATGGAAACTGACTTACAAAACAGTGGTTAGCTTAGGAAGAATGTGTGTGCGTACCCATGGGGGCTCAGTATCACGCTGTAGTTTAGAAGTATGTTATCTGAACATGAATCACAAATAATCATTGTGCTGTGAAAAGAATGTCAGCTAGTGAAAGATAACCAGTCACTCACATGCATTTGTAAATATACTATGACGTACTGTTCACTCTTGGCCACTGCAATCACAGGCTCGGCAAATGGCTGGCTGTACAGGGACTGGCGAGTTGAATATTTATTTATGTGGGATGAATACTGTTTTCTCTTTGGAATTTAAGCCTTTGTTAAAAAAAAAAAAGTGCATACTAGATTTTTAAAAAAGAAATGATCTGTTTGCTTATTTAGTAAAGTTGATAAAATCAACTGTGATTTTTTTTTTCTAGAGATGGTTGCTTTTTTGCTGTCTTCCTGTGTTATATGAAATAAATTAATGGTATGAAATAAACTTATCTAATTAAAGTGAATCTATTCATAGAAAAAGAAAATAGGAAAAATTTAGATGAAATAACTGTTCATAGATATAGAAATCCTATATCATTTATAGATCTTACATTTGCTGTTTGAGTATAAGAAAAAATTTTTTCCATGCAGTGAATTCCCAGGCCACTTTGTGCATATTAAGTAAGGCTAACAAAATAACAACAACGACAACAGCAACAACATCAGCAACTGCTACAATTATTATTTTGTATAAACTTTCATGATTCTTATCCTTTATGTTGCACTTTGACTTGATACTTATACAGGCATTTAAGCTGTTTCGTAGTAAGTTTTCCTTAAAAGATTTTTTAACTAGAACTAAGTAAGACTTTAAATGAAGAATAGAAGCTGAGATACCTGTAGGTTTTAAATGTATGCCCTATGCCGAATAGTTGAAAAGTGAGATTCTTTTGAATTTAGGGTGTTATAAAGTATTATAGGTTATATATAGGTTGCACCAATAGCATGTCACATATGCTTAAAAAAGAAGCTGCTTTCAAATTTATACTATATTAGGGGAGGGAACAAACAAAATTACAGATTTCCTGGTTAGACCATACCCAAGATTATCATCACCTGAAGTCCCTAAACTTGCATATGCCAAGGGAGAGACTGCCAGATAACTGTAGAGGGAAGATTAGATTAGGTAGCTGTTGTCCTATAACAAACAATTGAAGGACCCAGAGAGGTCAGCCTAGAAAAGGTAAGAAGTTGTGGGATCTGATGGTTTTGAAATGTCCTTGGAAATGTGGAAAGACTACTAAGTGGAAGAGAGAGTTGACTTATTTTGGATTCATTGAGATGTCAGAACTAGGACCAATGGGGATGGTAAAGAGAGGTGGGGTGGACGTCTGTTTTACAGAGGAGACATCCCCCGTGAATAGAAGATTATAACAGTGGCTTCGTAAAGTGGTTCTTCTACCCTAAGATATCATCAATCAGATGCATGTAAAAATAGATATAATAAAGCAGACACTTTGGGTAGGAGCTTGTACTACATCATCTCTTAAGTTCCAACTCTGAGATTCTGTGATTCAACTTTTTTGTTGAAATGATTTGATTTAGTTCTAATACTAGAGAGCTAGGCAATGAACAAGTAAAAATAAACCAGGTTATGTCACCAATTTTTTAAGTAACCCTGGGAGGAAGAGTAAAAGCAGCTAGCCTGCAAATCCATTCACTTCTCTGGGAGAAGGGAAAAGAAGAAAAGAGGGCAAGCGACTCTGGTCCATTCTCCTTGTCAACGGGACTTGTGGGTAAAAAGAGTACTGGCATTGCTGGGAGGAAGGGATCTTAACTCCAACATGCCCTTAGGATGTCCCTGGCTAAGGATTCCCTCCTGTAAGGAAAACCCAGGCTACATGACGCCTGGCTCCTCAGAGAATGTCATGAGTCCGTACAACTTTCTGGGGGCATAAAACAGAGACGTTTTCTAAGTTTCTCACTGCTGCATGCAGAACCTGGCGAACCTCACTCAGAGCCTCATGTGTCCTGAGCCCCTTGTTCAAGACCTGAAGCGCCTGGCTTGCCACCTGCCCTTATGTCCCAGACCTCTCTCTGTCACTTCTGAAGTACATCATAGCTTCTGTCCTTGCAACATCTAGTAAAGCTTAATGCTCAGATCAGTCGCTGTTTCCCTTGAGTCTGATCTGGCAATTCAGCCCTGTGCGTTAGCTTGAACCTCAACTCTCGTCTTGTAAGTAAATAATCAGAAAACCCTGAATGCTTAAAGTTAAGCAAATAGTTATTAAATATAGGGTGGATTTTGTCCCCCAATCTCAGATCTAGATTGATGGTACTTTGGAAAGGTTTTCCCATGGACATGTGCTAAAGCCGTAGGTCAGTCTAAATAACATAAATAAGTACCTCATTATTGCTATAGCAGAACACAGTCACATTTTTAGACAAGATTCCCATCTGTGATGCCCCAAACCTCTTTCATACCAGTTATATGGCCCGCAAGGTGGGAAGGGCTCCCCATCCCACTTCAAGCTGTTGGTGCAGTATTTAGCACCATGCTAGCAGTAATCCGTGCATAAGAATTCTAGTTATCTTTCTCCCATATCTTCCAAATCCCTGACCCTAGTCACTCTCAACTGTTAGAAAATTAAATCTCCCGTGGTAAGAAAATTCAGATTTTCATAATCACCAGCTAAAAGGAGAATTTTCTTTAGGCTCTGGAAGGGATCAGACAAATCCTGTTTTGTTTTCCCTCACAGAGTCGTGCAGAGGCCATGGCAAGTAGGAGTTTTACACTAGGCAAAGCTCTTTAAAGGTAGATGGCAGAAGTGGAGACACCATATTGACTAGAAGTGAGCTGTGAGTTTTGGCATAATTTACTAACAGTAAAGTGTCAAAATTTATAATTTATTTAAAAGTATTAGAGAAGACTTAAAGCTCTCCCTTTAATAATATCTCTCTCCCTGGTTTCTCAGTAGGTTTCTTCAGTGTGTGGGGGGATAAGGTAATGAAAAATTACTTATAACATGAAGCTTATCAAACGGTTACCTGTGTCTTTGGAAGTATGTGCCACACATGATGCTCTCACAGGCGTATTGGATTAAACAGGTGGAGAATCACTGATGTACAGGAAGCAAGACTGTGCAGCTTAGTTCTACACCCCTGTGCAGCTCACAGTGGCTTTGAACTAAGGAAGTGCAGGGTAAGGGGTGGGGATACAGTGGAACCTCTGGGATTCATTTAAATACTTGAGATTTAAATACAAGAAAATATTTTAAAATTCAAGCACTATATCACCTGGTGATAAATTAGTAATACTATAGCAGTTTAGGGAATGAAAAAAAATGAGTGTGTTAATTTCTGTTGTTCTTTTGGTCTGAATGTGGATGTTTGCCAAAAAAAAAAATTCTGAGTTTGTAGAAATACAGGGCTTTGTAAAGTATGACATTTTCTAGGTCTGATTCTCCATAGATAACTACTGACAGTATTTGATATATTTTCTGATAGTTTATACACTGTTACTAATGGCTGTTTGCAGAATTTCTCAGCTCAACATAAGGCAACTGCTTGAAATCTGGTTTTATAAGTAAACAATATACACATAAGTGAACATAAGTGACATTTCTAAATTCTCATAATGAAGATCAGTGTAGCAGACTTGGTCTGTTTTGATGTTGATTGTTATTTTATGCTGAAGAACTACTAATGTTTTTTCAACATTTGGAAATTCTGATGAAAAGTTATCCCCGACATTGTGTTTTATGTTCATCACCTAGAAAAATGATGTGCTGGAGTACGTTGGGAATTTCCGCCTGCTTGCAGAATTGTCCAGTCCTTTCGTGAATCAGCGGTAGGTTACTGATATCATTAATTATTTTAAACCCGCGCCATTTATTTTTAGCCTGGGAAAAATTTTTTTCCAAGCCTAAAGCTACTATATCAAAATGAGCATACGTGGTATGAATTATTATCACCATGTACAGCACTGTAAACACTGGACATGCATGGTTTATATTTGCTTTCTCTACTTTGTCATATCTTTTTTGCCCTTTAACCCATTAAAATTAAGCTTCCTCTTCTGTTATTTTGCTGGAACTGTTTCATTAGAGGCACCAGTGACTTCCCGTTGCAAATTCGAGTGAATTCTCTTTGGTGCCTGTGTTGTATCTCTGTGTACTTGTTTCTGTCAGTCATTGCCTCCTTCTAATGCCTAACTCCCTTTGTTCTCATGATCCTGCATGCATCTGCTTCTTGTGTTTCTCTGACCATACTCCCTGTCTTCTTTGTAAGAGACCGTTCCGTTCCCCAGGGCTTTCTTCTGGGTCCATGGATCTTCTCTGAGCTTCTCCCTGAGCGAGCTCAACTTTCAAGGTTTCAGCTCTTACCTGTCTGCTCATTTTGTGTCATGGGTTTGCATGAATTTTACAGTTGGTTAAATTCAAGTTACAATTCTACCTTGTCACTTACTTGCTCTGACCTTGGGTAAGTTATTTAACATCTCTGAACTACAGGTGCTTTCTCTATAAAAAGATACTTCTTTGTATTATAGTCAAGTGTTTTCTCCTCCCAGGTGGCACGTCAAATTCAACATGTCTAAAATAGAATGCACCATGTTTCCCTCTGTATTCTCTTGTTTTCTCTAGTTCAGCCCATGACTCAGCTATTCTCTCCGTTACCCCTGCTCGACATGTGGAATCATCTTGGATTATTTCTCCCTCGCCTATCTTTGGTCCATCACCAGGTCCTACGGCATCACTGCCTACATATTTCTTGCCCGTGCCATCTCCCTTCCATTCCTCCTGTTAGTGCCCTAGGTCATCTCTTGCCCAGGCTACTGTAACAGCCTCTAACCCTGTACTACCCAGTACAGTAGCCACAAATCACATGTGACTACTTACATTTAATTTAATTGAATAAATTAAAATTTCGGCTCCTCGGGCTTCATAGCCCATGAGGCTAATGGCTCCTGAACAGGGTAGCACATCTGTAGCACATTTTTATTGTTGCAGAAAGTTCTTTTTGACAGAGTAGGTGGGTGGGTGAGTGTGTGTATTGTTGGGGGCGGGGCATGTCAGCAAACTAAGGCTTAAGGGTCAAACTCCCTGCCTGTTTTTGTAAATCTTGTTTGAAGCACAGCCGTGCTCATTTGTTTACCATGACTGCTTTTACACTACAGAGGTAGTCAATTGGTTGTGGCAGAGACTGTACAGCTTCCAAAGCCTGTCCCTGTATGTTACTGTGGAAGAAGTTTGCAGACCCCTGCTCTAGACCATCTGCCTGCCTCCAGTCCTCTCTTCCTTTTCATCTCTCTTCTATATTATCATCTTCCGTGGTGATCTCTCTAAAAAATCAGCATATGCAGTTCCCTTGGTTGAATCCTCAGTGGATTAGAGGATAAAATTGGGTCTCTTTAATGTGCTGGAGAAGGCTCTACAAGCAGAGCTGTCTTATCTCTTTCTGCCACAGTTCCCCTCAGAAATCTCCTCGCACTCCAACTGTCCATGTTCTAGAAAGGCTGCCTGGCTTCTCACTCATCCTTCAAGACCCAGGGATCATTTCCATCATAAAACCCATCTTCTTCCAGAATGGATTGGGTATCCCTCACCTGTGTTTCTATAATAGCGACATAAAGTTATCTGTTATGATTAATATATTTTATTGTAAAATTATCTCTCTCTGTTTTTTATTTATCTCTGCATTTCAACAAATAATATTGGAGTGGAAGGCAACTTTTCTAAAACTAAGTTCCTGAACTCCTCTAAATTTCAAGAGTTAATATTCGTTAAATACAAATGTTTACATGCCTGAAAGAATCACACTGCAACCAAGATATAGCTAAGGTCAGCTCACAGCCCAGTTTCTGCACAGTCTCAGAAACAGGACGGCATCCAAATCCTTACTGGAGTTGCTCCAAGGAAGTCAACAAAGATCCAGTTTGTTACTCACAGCGACGCTTCTTAAAATTCTCTTCATTTCTTGTGAACTCACAGTATCTCCTGGACCCTGCAGCTTTCTCAAGGTTCACTCGATTTTCTGACTCTCAACTCCCAGCTCCGCAAACTCACCGAGCCAGGACTTCGTAGGACTGGTTCTTTGCTCCTGTCCTCTTTTCTCACTTCTTTTCTTTCTTTCTCTACCTGTAAGTAAGCCCCCTCTCCACTTTCCAAATGTGAATTAGAACAATAATACAAACAAATTACCTCAAATAGTAATAATAATTTTTTAAAAACCTGAATTGTTTTTACACTATTTGTAAGCAGTGAAGAGAATACCACACTCTACACAGTTAACTCTCAGGAAACTTAATAGAAAGGTTCAAGTTCCGTTAGAAGGGCTGGGGAGGAAGAGGTGCTAAATGATCAAAGGCAGGCTTTTCTTTATGGCGTTGAGGGGGATGACAAACACATACAATCTGCTCTCTTTTCTTTTCACCTGGCTCGCTAATTATGTGTGGTGGGTAAAAGAGAGCATTTCCCTCTTTCCTCCCCCCACGCACATCTTTCTTCTTTCTCCTGATTCTTTCCCTCGCAGCTTCAGTCTGACTACATTCACAAACTGTTAGCCTTTATTTTTTGGAATGAGTGTACTAATTAGGTAAGAAGACACGGATTCCAACAAAATAACTGGCCCTTCTGACATGAGAGACAAAGATAAGTACGATTATATAAATATTATTTCACCTTGAATTCATACATGAGTTTTTCTTCCTTTAAAAGAGACTGGCTTAAAGACCAGGGACTAGTCATGTGGAAAAATTGGCAGAAAATAAACATGGCAGTTGCATAGGAAAGCCAAAGGACATGCTCTGTAATTCTGGGTTTGTAGATCATCACCTTTCCAGACAACCAAAATTTTTAAAAGTGTGTGAAGTGCTTGGAGAACAGGAAGTAGTCTGGGCTAAATGTAGTGTTGGACTTGTGGCATTGAAGAGAAAGGCTAGAGAGGTAGAGGCAAGGGAGACCAGTAGGATATCGTAGTGTTCTAGGTAAGAGATGCTGAGGACAGAAGATTGTAATCACAGCAGTGGAAATGAAATGAGTCAAGGGACGACTATAAAGAATTTTAGGAGATAAGATGGACAGGGCTTGGTTTTGGACTGTCAGAAGAGTCTATCAAGATTCCAGGTTTCTGACTTGGATGAATAAGTCAGTGGTGGTCCCAGTGAATAGGGTTGGGAGGATCAGAAGAGAAACAGACAGTTTTCTATGGTAGTGGTCACAGGGGAAGGGGAGGTTAGACAAAGAGCCAGAGTATGGGTTTTAGGCATGGACGTATTTGAGAATTTGTGATTAGTCAGGTGAAGATGCCCAGCAGTAAATTAGAAATATGGAACTACAAGCAGAGCTTAAGAGAAGACTTGAAACCAGAGATTTGTGTCAGGGTGCTGAGCCCATGGATGAAGTAGCCTTGGTGTATAGCATGTAGAAGGAGATAGTCCTTGAGAAGCACAGCTATATGAGGGACAGGTAGAGGAAGTGGAGACTGAGAAAGTATAGTTAGGGAATGAAGAAGAAATACTATCATGGAAATCAAGAGAGGAGAGAGAGAAGTCTGGTAGAGGTGTCATATGTTATAGAAAGGTCACCTGGGATGAAGGCTAAGATGAATCCACTGTCTTGATTATGAGGAAGCCACCAGTGATGGATTTCTTTTTTAGGGGAATGCAGTTATATTGTACTGGCTTGCGAAGTACAGCAAGGATGTTTGAATGCACGGTTGACTTCGCTTTCAAAAAGTTTGGCAGGGAAGACAGAAGGAGAGAGTTTTGGATTCGGAAGAACTGAGCATGTTAGTATGAAGGAAGGAAGAATCAGTCTATAGATGGGGAAGTAGATGGAGCAAGGAAAAGGGGATCATTGACTAAAGTCCCAGGAGGTGGGTTTGGATCCAGAGCATGGGTGAAGAAGCAGTTCCTTTTCGAGAGATCGAGAAAAACCTCTTTATCAGAGTATAAAGGTAAAGGTGCGTGAGGCTTCAGGGTCAGAGCGTGGGGAATTCATGGCTGGTGGACTCAGACATATATCCCAGTTAGTGGAACAGGCCACTTCCTCTGATGGGATTGAGAAGTGGAAGGGAAGTGATGAGCAGGAAGACAGGTTTGGAAGCAGCTCTGTGGACAACGTGGAGTTAGTGAAAGGGATATCAAGCAAATTTGGGAATTCGGCTGAAGTTTATTTAGATCTCTTTAAATTATATCTGTGCCATTTATCTTAATATCAGTATGGGTAATTATAGCTACTTATCTATCTCTTAGTATGTGTCACAACAGCTTATAATGTGTTATATATATATGTATACATATATATGATATACATATGTATAATGCAGTATGCTAAGTCTGTATATTATGTATATGACAGCTTATGTAAATATATAACATTATAGGGAGGTACTGTCATTATCCCCAATTTGCAGAGGTAAAACTGAGATATAGAGAGAAGTCAGTAACAGAGAGAGGTAAGAAAACAGCTGCTCAGTGGCAGAAGCAGGCTTTGAACCCAGGCAGTGTGGCTGTGGGGCACAGTACTCACCTTCCCCATACACCGTCCCGCCTAAAGGAAGCTGGCTTGCCGAGAGGCTGGAGGTAGGTCGGGTGGGTGGGATAGATGTCGTGGTGAGAGAACCAGGGGTGCTGACGTGTGTTCTGAAGTTGCGTGAGCTCACGTAGGTTGCAAAGGATGCGCATCAAAGTCCGGGGGCTGATAGTGAGGGATTTGAGAGTTAGAAGGTCAAAGAAGAGGAGGTGGTCGAATTGGATAAAGTGAAATATGCGATGCTAAGTGTTGTGCTTAGGAAGGGTTGGGTTATTTGAGGTACAGCATTTCTGAGTAACCCCAAAGCTACCATGTAGTCAAAAAAGAGCGAGTGAGGGTACGAGGGTGAGTCTGGAGCAGAGAGGCTGGAGGACAGGAGGTTTGGGATAGACCGAGGGGCGTTGTTTTGACTCTACTGCTTCAGTGACAGTTTTCCTGTTTGTGATATTGTTTTATTAATTTGACTGTTGGCTTCCTGTTTTCTCTTTTAATTGCCAGGAATAATATCACTGTTCACCCTACATGTACTTATAAATTGGAATACACCTCTTATTCTACAAATTGTTCCTATTGGAGATTTTATTCTCACTTAGTAAAATAATTTGTTTTTTTTTTTTAACTGTTAATTTTTAGTTTCCGAGGCTGAGCCATTTCTCATTCAGTCATGATTAATTCAGTCAAATTGAATATTAAGATACATGGATGTATTTTTACTACATTTACACTTGAACCTCCAAAATAATGAGGTAATATTGTTTGTTTTTTTTTTTAATAAGCTTTTTAGAATAGTTTTTGATATACAGAAAAGTCGCAAGGATGAGGTAGACGTGTTCCCATATCGCCCACCCCCAGTTTCCCCTACGGCGTCATCTTCCATTAGTGTGGTGCATTTGTCACAATTAATGGACCTGTACTGGTCATTATTATTAACTAAAGTCTATATTGTATTCACATTTCCTTGTTTTTTACCTAATGTCCTTTTTCGTGTCCCAAGATTTCATACGGATGCATTACATTGAATCAACATGTTTCTTTAGATTCCTCTTGCTTGTGACAGTTTCTCAGACTTCAATTATTTTCGGTGACCTTGTCAGTTTTGAGGAGTACTGCTCGGGTGTTTTGTAGAATATTTCTCAATTTGGGTTTGTTTTATGTTTTTCTTATGATTAGACTCGGCTTAGGGGAGGAAGACCACAGACTAGAGTGCTGTCCTCTTCGCACTGTATCAGGACTGCATGCTCTAAACAAGTCTTATCACTGTTGATATTTACCTAGTTCGCCTGACTGAGGCAGGGTTTCTCACATTTCTCAATTTTCAAGTTACTCTTTCCACCCCACATGCCTTCTATATGAACTCTTTGGGAGGTGGTCACTATTCTTGGCACCACCTTGAGGAGTAGGGGTTTTGCTTCACCTCCTTGAGCAACCAATATCTACAAGAATTATTTGCAGTTATTCTGCACAGGATATTCGTCCCTTCTCCCTCATTCATTCATTCATTCATTCATTTATATTACTATGGATTCATGGATATTTATATTATACTTGGGGCTATAATCCAATACTACATTATTTATTTGGTTATTCAAATTGTTAGTTTTTTCCTTTGGGAGCTCTTTCTGTTCGTTTCTGTGTCCCTTGGACATAACCTCATCATTTTGTTTTTTGAGCACTTTCTTACTTTCTGGCATTAAAAAATACTCTAGACTCATATTGTATGTTCTCTGTCCCAGCCTTAGACTCGGTCACTTCTCAAGGAGCCCTGATTCCTTTAATTGGAGAGTGGTATTAGAAACCAAGACCCAGCTTTCTAATGGGAGGTCATCATTGTTCTGTGCCCTCGCAGCTGACAGCCTTGAAACCTCTAACCAGTGTATGCACACATCTAGAATTATTTTTATATATGTCTTTTGTGTCTTCATATAAGTCGTAGGGGGCTGGCTGTTCACTGAATTTTAAAAACTAAAAACTAAAATTTAAGTGGTTAATCCTTAGAGATGCAGAGTAAATGCGATGTTTCTTTCATTTTCTTCCAGGTGGTTCTTTGAAGTTCTGAACTATCCCAAGTTTTGCAAGGCTAACGTTATCAATGGGATACTCATGACGGTAGTATTCTTCATTGTGCGGATTGCTGCCATGCCATCTTTCTATGGCTACATTTATTCCGTGTCTGGAACAGAGGCCTACAGGAGGCTGGGATTTTTATTCCAGTTTATCTTGATAGCTACTTGTAGTATTTTGGATGTGATGAATGTCATGTGGATGATCAAAATTTCAAAGGGGTGCATCAAAGTCATCTCTCTCTTCAGACAAAAGAAAGCTAAAAACAGTCTTCAGAATGGGAAACTTGACTAAAAGTGGGCTATTGATAAGCATACTTCATATCTACCTTCGTTATATCTACTGATAGGATGAATTCTTGGCATGTTCTTGTGTTTATTAATTATACTTACTATCCAGGATTTCAGTGTCTTTTTTTTAACCTTTAGAAAAGAGAAACTAAATTTTTATTTTTATCCCCAGATTTCTTTTCCAGTTTTCTTCTGCATTATACGCATGGATAATATCATAAAGGTTTAAATAAAAAGTTATAAATATAGTGGTGAATTCAGAAATCTGTTAACCTGCATTGATATTTTTCTCTTTGAAAAGATGACTATGCCAATTTAGTGCACTTGATTTTATGTCACCAATTTTGCTGAAAGAATGGGAACTGCTTTTAAATATGTAAATAGCTAACATTTTGTTGAACCACATTCATTTCTTATTATGACTGTCAAGGCCTGTGTAAGGTTTAATTTCTAAATTATCGAAATGCTCTTTTTCTTAGGCTATTAAAAGTGATGTATTTTTCATTTAGGTGTGCTATCATCTATTAATGATGAAGCATTTTACTTTGGGCACATTTAATTAAGTTAGTCATGGGAAATACTTCCGGCATTTTGAAATTTTTCAGACATCACTTTATTTCTAGCATTTTATCAAATTATTGCCTTTTTACTTTATAGTACGTCTTAAAACAGATTTTATAGAGCTCCTTAAGAGATGAATTCCTCCTAAAAATGCATGTTAGAGATGACTATTAAGGCTAATAGGAGCAATCATTAAGAAAAAGCTTTACCACTGCTATTTCTCTCTGTTTCCCTGGCAGTTTTTCTGTGAAAAATATATTATTTCTATTTGCAAAGCATGCCCTCCTAAGTTCAGAATCTAACATCATCAGTACCAAAGTCTTATATGTAGTTATCATACTCCTAAGGTGAGCCTCTTCTTGGTGAGACCAAAACCACAAAAAAAATCAGTATTCATATTTTACTCAGAGTTTACACCCATACTTGCTTAGTCAACATTTAAAGCGTTTTGAATTTTTATCTTTCCTAAAGGACACGGGGAAAAAAAACATAATTTAATCCAACTCTTCTGATACCAATATTATTGTCTTACATGATGATCAATGACTGGGGACTCTGGTCTTTTTTATATATTTGTTTGTTTTGGTTTTTTTGTTTGCGTGTGTGAATTTATGTTTCTTTCGCTTTGGTTCTTGCAACCCAAGTATAGAATTATGTAGTTGCCTATTAATGCCTTTATTTATTTTTCTCAAGTACTTGACTTTAATGACTGCTCTCACCTAAGAAAAAAGAAATTTAACTGGTGGTGTATACTTGAATTTAATCAAACCCAAACCAAAAGATCCATTCAGATTCTCAGTTTGAAAGAGAATGTTTGACTCATTTTCATGCTCATGTTATGAGGGTGAAGTGTTTCAAGACTTTTGATCTAAATTGATTTGATTTGGCTGTTTAATGTAGATAGTGCCTCATTAAGTGTCAGAACATTTAAAGAAGTAGTTAAAATCTCAACCAATAACCAAATGGTAAAATGAGATTGATTGGCTTATACTAGATACACTTATTTTTGAAAGTAATGTCAAATATTGGTCTTCATTTTTTAAAGCTACTAATATTACATTGATTTGTTACTAAATTTAGTGCCTTCCACATCGTAGGCACTTGCATATGTATTGATTGTGTAGAGAGTGTATGAATGAAAGCACATGGTTTTATCTTGTTCTTTTCTTGCTCTTTTGCAAGAAAACTGGCTTTTAAAAAAATGTTTATATTAGAAAACTATTTTGGAAATTCATTCCTTTAGAAAGAAATAAAACTTGAAATAAATATTTTTGACTCTGAACATTTCTATAGTTTCTGAACACAGATTTTAAACCCACCATCAAAATGAAGGTTAGTGAGTTTCCATATAGCAGTTTCAATTTTTATGGTTGCTATTTCATGTTTAAAACTTCATTTTTATCTTCATCGACGGCATCTTTCATTAGTATAGCTGCTCACTAAATAAGTATATTTAAAATATCAGTGTTTCGACTAAAGTTTGTTATTCCTTTAGTCAGCAATTCTTATTTTACGCTGGCTGCATGACAGCCAATTTATCATCTAGGTTCAAATCCAAAAGTATACTCTATGTATTTTCTGTTATAGCAGACATAAGATAGAAAAGACACTGTAATTTGTCATGTTACTTTAAATCAGGTCTTTACAGGAACTGTATTTTGCTTTCCTATGATTGTACCCACCTCCCTAAGATACAAGTAAAGATAACACATCATTTATTAAACAATGAATCTTTCATTTATTAAATGACAAACTTTTGGTGGATGTTTTACATATTACATATTTTGACTATATGGATTAATTTAAGTATTTCTATTTGGTATTCTGATTTAACAACTCAAAATATTTATAGAAAATAAAAGCAAATTGGTATACATTTTTAAGCAACTCTATTTTTGTAGAAAAACATTAGTAACTATAAAGATGCTCTTTGAAAGTATAGTAGTCTAGAAAATAAAAATTCTTAGAAAATTTTGAAAATGAATGAAAATCAACTAAATAGCATGCAATATAGATTCCGCATTAGATACTTTATTTGACTTGGGAGAATTTAAAAATTAAGAGCTTGAGTTTATAGAAGTTGCATTCTTGTGTCCAAAATCTTTTTAATAAGTATTTTTTGCATTTATTTAAAACTCAAAATGGACTATTTATGTAAGAGTGCAAAGAAATTAACTCCTGCCTAAATTATAGTAAGTTGAAATGCAGTTTTTACTCCAGCTGTTAATTTTGTCTTTACCATTGCTAAGGGTGATTAATGCACTATGACAACCCACTACTGTCGTAAAGGTCTACTTTTAAAAACTGCCTAGTTTATAGGTGTTGCAATCAAATTCTTTTCTACATTTTAGTAATCTATTTAACTCAAGTCAGATTTTTGCTAGAGTATCAGTTTTTACATTGTATGCTTTCTCTGGAGAATGGTCCTTCACCAGTGTGAAGAGCGCTTGACTGCTGGTCGTACTATTTGTGGGCATGTGTTTAGAAACATTATTCTCTTGCAGATGTATAGGGGAAAATATGTTTTAATTTTCATGTTTGTGCTGTTTCATTTCTAAGGGAAATAAACATGTCCCAAAAGACATTATTAAAATAAACGTACAAGTTTCAATTTCTAGGTTACTCTTAACTGCAAATTTGTAAACATACATTTGAATTGGCTCGAAGTGGTTTAGTCTGTTAAATGAAACTGAAAAGTCCATATAATGTTGAGATTATCAGTTATACTTCATAGAAGAGTACGTATTTACATATTTTGGATTCCATAAGAAGCAAACCCATATAATTTTATCCGAAATGTGGCACAGTGTTTCTCAACAGGTATGAACCAGCACAGCAGTGAGTCCCTGTCTGTGTGGGGAGGCTGGGGCTGCACACACAGCTGCGCAGCCTTGACTGCAGCTGGGTGACAACAGACACACTAACTCTACTGAAAGTGAGTTCTGACACAAAACACATGTGATATGTGTGAGAACTGTGAAAAGCCAGCAGGACCTGGTGTTGGAGAAGACATGAGGACTGATTTTCCCTTAAAAGCTGTGATGCGCCTTTCTCAACCTAGAAGTTATCCCCCTGAGTACTTCTGGTCCTTCTATCCCTTCCTCCTAACACCCCAAACAGGTCATCAGCAGCTCTCTCCCTTATGCCAGCACCTTTCTGAGTCAAGTCTTGAGGCCTCCCTATACCTGTAAGCTTCCCTGTCTATTGTGGCAAATTTAAAAGTTTACAAGTATGTTCTTTCATTGATAAAAGCATTGAAGTAAGTTTAGCGATCAAACCATAATTTATTAAGAGGCTACAGGAAGCCATTTAGCATTTAATAATACTTGTTTACAACATGAAGCAAAGCTAATTATGTTTTGGTTTTATTGAGAAACATCTGTAGTTTCTTTTTTTTTTCAACTAGTTTAGCAATAAGAGCTTTATAACATATTTCAGCTGGGAATTCATTACAGGTGTGTAAATTACCTGAACGTTCTTCCTTAGACCCCACGGCAGGAGGAGGAACAGGCAGCTCTGTGATAGGATATTACGAGGAGGCGGCCTGGTCTGCGGCAGCGTTAGTAAGCCCTGCTCTTTAATCAAGTCACCTTAGTTATTATGATCATGTTTCTTTTAAAAAACAAGCTTGCCAGCAGATGGCTTACTCAGGGTGTTTTCCAAAGTATGACACCCATGGACTTGAGTCCTCGCCTTTCTAGCCCAGACCTCAAACTGCCTCTACTGGCTTTGACAGTAAGTCATCCCTTTATTGAAAGATATTTTGGATAGTAGTGAGGAGCTGAAGGCAGCTGCTAAAGATTGCTGTGCCTGCACTGAAAATGTTTACATCATCTCCTTAGAGGAGTAGACAGTTTTGATATCAGGCCCTATATTTAGACCAAAAACAATGAGAAATATTTCTAAATCTCAAAGATATAATACCTCTGGCCAAAAACTCATTAATATCATCTGTATATTTATTTCTTTATATCTTTATGTAATTCTTTCTGTAATTAAGTGCGCATTAAGGTATTTGCTACTTTATGGTTAATGGAACCTAAAAATATAACTGTAAATGTCTATATTTTCATTTCTTGCTTGGTTGGCTTCTACTATGATTATGTCTACTTTTAAAGAAATTTTTGCATAGATAATACTCTTACTAACTTGTAACTAGGATGAGTTACAAGATTTTTTGGTAATTAGAGTTTATAGTAATAACTTTTAGGCATAGGTTTAATTTGAAAAAGTTACTTCAAACTGCAGTAAATTCAATAGCTAGAGTGATATGTACATAATTTTTTTCCCTGGGAATATAACATTCATAATTAATCATCATAAAGATTTTGGAAATTTTTCAAAATACATTTAATGTTTTGAGAACATACCTTCTGATTTATTTACAGAAGGCTGAAAAGTTTTGTTTTCTTTATGAAATGTGAGCCTTGGTAGTTTACAAATCAGTGTTATTCAGATTTATTGGCAACTAAAATAGCAATTTAGTATTCTTTATTTTGGTTTCTTGTACTTTATGTGGAAAGATTAATAAACATCTTTAGGTAGTTCCCTTAATATTTTAAATGTTTGTATACTTTATTTGTATGTGTGCCATTTTAAAGTATATGCAAGTTCTAAGCAATAATCTGCATGTTATACAAGGTTGGCATTACTTTGTCATGACAATTTTATTTAATATTAATGTATATAAAATAAATATCCTATATGTAAATCACCCCTCTTCCCCCAATGAAAGTCTTGGGATTTTCTTGTGTAAGAACACTAATGTGGTGCAAAGCTTTGTAAGTTGTGAAAAAAATAAAATAAAATAATTATTCGTGCAAAAGTTTGAGTCTGCAAGGTGTACACTTTAATAGTAATTAATGAATAGATTGATGATAAAAAATTACTTTTCTCAAATCAAATCACCACTTATAGCACCCGAATTCTAAAGTTATTATTTACCCCTTAAGATGCTTTAGAGCTTGCTTGCTCCCTTCCCACCCTTCTCCTCCTGAGGCCCCGGCCTTGTAGCAAACCGTACTCATACCACATATTTTAGTTGTTTGTCAGTGGAAGGAATGGTGCTATCTAATCAATAGGCTCTTTTAGATTAAGTAAAACTTTGGCAGTTGTGTTTTTAATCTCCTTTTCTTTGTCCCTGAGACCTCTCATGTGATCTCTAGTGGTTTTTGCCAAATGTCTTGGCTGGAATTCCTGCCTTCTCAAATTGTCTGCGGTCTTAATGCTGTCTCTTGGTCTGAGAATATCCAGTAGATCAGGAAGCAGAGCACTAATTGTACAGAATCCTGAAGTGGCTTGGCCTTTGGAGAGTAGCATGAGTCATGCTTCAGAGCATGCCGAAATGCTGTGTGAAGACTGGCAAGGGAACAGCTGAATTTCAAAATTAAAATAGCAGTACCAGCTGTCAGTGGAGATGGGCCACAGGTGAAATGACAAGATCCAGAGTCCCTCTAAGTGGAAACGGCACTCTCCCACTCCTCAGGTGTCTCAAAGATGAGTCACCCTTTATCTCCTGTGTCCTAGTCTTTACCAGTATTTACTTATTGTTTTCCTTCCTTTTGGTGGTTCTTAAATATACACAAATAAATGGTATGGCGAAGTGGCAACTTTTCTCCATTCTGGTAACTGACAAACTGGCAGGTGTTCCTGGATGCGCCCCCAAACTGGACTCTGGCCCATGCATGACCCATCTACTTGAGTGACCTGTTGTCATTTATGGCACTGTGTTCCTAACTCCTCCATCCCCACTCTGACTAAATGGCCCCTCCTCTTCTCACCTACCTCCAGCAAAATTCTGCCACATTTAGTCTTGTCCTTTTACCAAATCATTGATGATACCACTCCAGAAATTCCCTGAGCAGAACTTTCAAAGTAGGGAAATTTGGGGGAGAAATGAATGGTAATAGGGATGATGGCTACATTCTATCAAGGATAAAATTCAAGGATAGATGGAAATTTTGAAAGAATGACATTAAAAAGGAGTGAGAAAGGACTGCAGAGAACAGGAAAAATAAAGATCATGCTATGTACATATCCATTGCATTTTGGGTAATACGAACTTGAGAAAAATGAACGTAGTAGAATTCCTATACCTGATGTACAAATTTTTGTCTTTTCTATGTTAAAATGCAATATACACATTATTCATTATATGCCTCTATATGTGTATATGTGTGTGCAAGAGAACAGATCTTAGCAGTGTCTCACCCACTGCCCATAACCAGATGCCTCCGTGCAGAGGCAGGAAGGAGGAAGTGGCTTTAGTGGAGTCATGGTCCAGGTGGGCTGCCTGGCCCTGCGGGAGATCCCATGTCCTGCTCTGTTGTAGTTTATGAGAACCAAACTGCCCAACCATTAAGCTTCCTGGAATGACTCATGTCATCAGGCAGGCTCAGCATGACGAAATGAAATGAGCAGTTTTTAAAGGACACTGTTGTGGATGAGAAGGATGTAAGAATGGATTTGGCACAAGAGGGTAGGATTTTATTTGAATCGTAAGTTGGAAAGAGCAATTTAGAAAGAATGTGGTGCCTGAAAGCCTAAGATAGCCTTGAAAAAACACACAAATCTCTGTGAGTCTCAGTTTTGTTATCTGTAAAATAATGTTTGAAGTATCTCCAATGTTCCTTCCAACTCTCCTATCCTATTAGTAAGAGCAGTAATTGGAAACAATTAGGAAGAAACAAGTGTAGCTTTAAGGCTTAGTAATATGATTAAAATGACATCTGAGGGAGATTCACAGTGTCAGGTGAACGGGACGCCAGAACTAGGTTAGCAGTGGAGAAACTGCCCAAGCAACTGCACAGTGGTTAAGCCGGATGCACGGCCTGAAATGAGGAAGGAAAATAAGGAGCCAGATCTGATAAATATTAATAGAGGGAGAGCCAAATGGATTTAGAAAAACGGCACATAACTCACGAATAAGTTCGTGGAATTGTGAGGTGGCAGGTGCCACTGGCTGTGATGTCAGGACATGGGAAGCCATGGACTCAGCGGGCGGCTGGAGAGCAGGCTGGTGGCAGCTCTGAAGGGAATGCTATGGATGAGAGGAAAAAGAGGGGAGTCAGGGTCTGCGGCCTTCTGCCATGAATGAAAAATAGAAGGTACCGTAGTTGGAAAAGCAGCATGGAGCCTGTGGGAGGCCTTTTTAAAAAATTAAATGTATTGGAATGACTTTGGTTAATAAAATTATATAGGTTTCAAGTGTACAGTTCAATAATACATCATATGAATGTTGTATGTTCACCACCCAAAATTAAATTTCCTTCCGTCAGCATGTATTTGACCCCCTCTACCCTTACCTAAGTTCTCCCCTCCCCCTCTTTCCCTCTGGTAACCACTGAACTGTTGTCTGTGTCCATGAGTCTCTATTTGCCTCATCGTGTTTGTTGCTTTCAGTTTTATATCTCACACATGAGTGAAATCAACATTTTATATCTTATTTCACTTAACATGATAATCTCAAGGTCCCATCCATGTTGTTGCAAATGGCAATATTTCATCTTTTCTTTTGGCTGACTAATAAGATGTGTATATATGTAACACATCTTCTTTATCCAGTCATCTATTGAAGGACATTTTGGTGGTTTCTATGTCCTGGCCACCATGAATAATGATGCTATGAACATCGGGTACATGTATCCTTAC
The DNA here is from genome assembly GCF_014176215.1 of Rousettus aegyptiacus. NCBI lineage: Eukaryota > Metazoa > Chordata > Mammalia > Chiroptera > Pteropodidae > Rousettus > Rousettus aegyptiacus. The sequence goes on along the minus strand of NW_023416292.1, from coordinate 43,515,844 downwards.
CGATAAATGTTTTCAAAGTTTTGGGGTAGATACCCAGAAGAGGGATTGCTGGGTCATATGCTATTTCTATTCTTAATTTTTTGAGAAACTGCCATATTGTTTTCCACTGTGGCTGTGTCATAATGAAAGATGAAGAATTCAATCTGGGGGAAAGAAAAAGACTGCCTCACTGCTGTGTTTCCCATTGCTCTTTTCATTTCTGACCTGCTGTCTTGCCTCAACCCCTGTATCTGTGTCTTCTGGGTTTCTGGCCGGGTCACTGACCCATAGTTCGCCCACAACCCTTCGGGCCCTCCAGCTGTCCCTCTCCAGCTTCCGTGATGTCATCCAGTCCTGTCAAGTCAAAGGGCTTAGAAAGGTCTGGAGATGGTAAGAGGTAGAAAATGAGGCCCTTCTGTGGAGTCTGGCTGAGGTGTAGTGGGAGGAGGCTGGGTGCTGCGGGGTGGAGAGAGCCTTGCCGCTGCTGGCAAGGTGGTCTTTGGATGGTGGGAGGAGGGGCAGAAGTGAAGAGCTAACCTGAAAATAAAAGGCCTTCCAAAGTGAGAGGCAACAGGCATTTACTTGAGATCAATAAGCATAGCTATTTGGGACACACTGATTGGGGCAGAAGCCCAAATAATATTCGGGTTAGGAGACAAAGGCAATGGGTGTTTAAGAGAAAGAGAAGGGAATAATTACATAATAGAAAGAAGGCATTTCTATCCGTGAAGATAAGCTAACATAGTGACATGAATTCTAAAGCAATTTAATTTTCAATCTGGTAGTCATCAGTCTGGTAATCATAGTAACTGCTTTCTTATTATCTCTGTAAACATTTCTCTGGGACACAAAGTTGCTTTAGTGCCAGTCCAAAGGTTATTTTGTCCTGTTTTAGCATTCCAAAGGTTTGAGGTATAAGAACTGCAAGGCAGTTCCTCTGGGATGGCAGCTCCGACTCCACTTTAAAGTGGCTCCATTTATATTATTGTTTACAAAAGGTTGGAGCAGAAGCCGGTGCCTCCTGGAGCAGGGGCGGGGAGGCTGCGGTGATCATGTGCGGTTTCCAGTTTTGGCTCACGAATTAAGAGGTGAAGTGGAGAGGCGTCCTAAAACATTTCTTCATGGACTGCCATACAGTCTCCTAGTTGGTCTCTCCCACCACACTCTCTCCCTGCCCATCTATCACACATGCTGCTGACTGACTCATTTTAAAACATATCTTTAGGAAACCAAAACAATAATTCATAAAGATCTATGCACCCCTATGTTCATGGCAGCACAATCTACAATAGCCAAGATATGGAAGCAACCTAAGTGCCTATCAACAGACGATTGGATAAAGAAGTTATGGTCCATATATACAATGGAATATTACTCAGGCTTTAAAAAAAAGAAATCCTACCATTAGCAATGACATGGATGGACCTAAATAGAGGTTATTATGCTGAATGAAATAAGAAATAAATACCATATGATTTAACTTATATGCAGAATCTAAGGAAAAAAAGAACAAACTAATCAAAAACAGACTCACAAATATAGTGGACAATTTGGTGATGGCCAGAGGGGAGGGGGTTGGGAGGCTGGAAGAAAGGGGTGAAGGGTTAAAGAAGTATAAATTAACAGTTGATAGATGGTCATGGGATGGGGAGCATGGCATAGGGAATGCGGACAGCTTTAATGTAACGACGATGTGTCGAGCCAGAGGAGAGAACGAGCAATCGGGGATCGTTTCATAAACCAAATGTCTAATGTACTGCATACTTGAAACTAATAATAAAATTAAATTAAACAAACAAAATACATCTTTAAGTTGTGTTACAGCCCTGCTCAGAGCTTTTAATATGTTACTCCTAAGTCTAAGCTCTTTAAACCACAGGTAAGGTTCCCAATGATTTTACCCTACCCGAGTTACTCTCATTCTACCAGCTGCAAGCCATGGCACTCGCTGTGCCTCGAACCTGGAGGCCCTCTCCTTTCACAGAGTTGTCACCTGTTTGTCCTCAAGACTCATACTGAGAGAACTGGTTCTTTTTTTCCCAATCAAAACAAAACATGCGTTTAGGTAGAGTTGAGAGGAATAAGTACATAAAATTACTTTAATAGTTATTAAGCACTGGCTAGATTGCCAAGTGAGTTACTGGAACAACCAGGATCAATTTTTGAGCTTGGATCTTGGAACTTCCTATTCTGGGTTAGTGTCTAGAGCCATAGCTGAGCTGTTGTTTCCTCTCAGCCTGAAGGCCAAAGAAATGAGTTCACCCACTACCGCTGAATGGGGCAAGTGGTGGGAGCTCAGCCCTCTTCAGCCATCGGTACACAGTTTTTCGAGTGGCACGGTGGAAAGACTTTTCTCCTGGGAGTCTGGACACTTGGATTCCAGTTCTGGCTCCACCAACAACTAGCGGCCGTCTTCGGCAGGTGCAAGTGCTTTCACCTTCCTGGCCTTTGGTTTTTTTTTGTCTGCAAAGTGAGGAGTTGAACTGGGTGAACTGAAGAACCTTTTTCTTTCAAATTCCATCAGTCTATGATAATGGTTATTAGAATCAAGGTTAGGATATAGCCCAGGCTATGGCAGGCTACAAGCAAAATTCCTGTCAGATGGCAATTCTAGAGCATTGGTTTTAATTGTGTAAGTTTTTGGAGGTGGCTTCAACTCTCACTTTGATTGTGACTGGGATGCCCTTGGGTAAGGCCACTTGTTTATGACTCTGTTTTCTTCACTTGCCAGAGGAGATAGTATTCCTTGCAATTGATAAACCTAGCCCAAAAGGCTGAATGTAATATTTCCTGAGTGCTTCAACATTATTAGGGGAAAGAGATAAAGTTTTAATGATGTACTTTCTTACTATACTTGAAGCCAAGTGGATTTTAAAAATATTCTTTCTAGTGTTAACCTTTGCAAGATGTAAACATCTTAATCATGGTATTCAAATATGGAAACCCATTTTGTTTCCCATGATAAAATATCATAAGGAAAACAGATGACTAATGAAAATGTAAATAATAAGTTATTTATTCCTCTTTTACCAAACCAAAAAATCCGAATCCTCCAATTATCTTCGAAGCCAGCTTATCACTAATGGGTCAATTACCTTGGTTGACTCAGTCTTGGGTAATCAGACTTTTCGTGAGATTTCTATGTTCTTAGTAATCCTAAATGTGGGCTCTGGAGTTATTTGGTAGGCTTTGTGCACAGTCAAGGCCAGGATGAAGCGGGCCGGGAATTATTCGGACAATGTTTACTGTCTTTTCCTTCATTCAGGGTACAGTTAATTGTTTCCTGCAATTTATTGGTCTCTAGCTGACTGGTAATTGAAATATCTATAGTAAAGATCCACTCCAAGTTTTTACAATCAGTAATGCACTCTCTAAGACAATATACATGAAGAAAAGTAATGTATTAAGTAAATCTGCACTGCTTTAGGGGAAATTTTAATGATTCCTTAGCATTGTAATGAGCAAAAATACATAATTAGGATTTATGTTCTAAAGAATACAGTGAGAAAATGATGTGCCAGTATGTTAATATTTTCTTTAAAAATTACTAAATGAAGACTTTTATAACTTTGTACCATTATTTATAAAAAGGCCTGTAAGATTTTTATTAAAAATGTGAATCTAGAAGGAAGAAGTCTACACTCCATTGTCTATCCATTTCATGACTCTCCGATAATTAACTTCAATGCTTAAATATTTTTATCCTGTATATGACCAACTGTTTACATTTTCTGTGCTTAACCCAGGCTCTAGGGACCTGCTGGAAAACCATGCAACTCTATGTAATTGGAGCCACCACAAATTCATGATCTCAGTTGTCACTTGAAAAACATTTATCCTATAGGCACCAGGCACTGTGCAAGGCAGAGGGTATAAATAGTGAACAAGATCCTTGCCCATGGGAGCTGGAAGGGAATAGAGGTAAGGAAGAGAAAAGCATATAGTATGTCAAGTGACTCTGTAGGGTGTGTCATTCCTCTTTGATCCCAGATCTAGTATAATGTTTCACATATGGTAAGCCACTCAATCAAAAAAGCGTCTAGTCAGCACGTACTATAGGCTCTGGAGACACATCAGTGAACAAGGAATTAAAGGAAGGCTCTGCTCTCTTAGAACTTGGAGAACAGCAAACAGGTCTGAAAAAAAGAAAAAAATATCCAAGAGAGTGATAAGTGCTGTGGAGGAAAGAAAGGACAGTGGTGATTGGGGGGCATTTAAGAAAGTCCTCTTTGTGGAGATGACCCTTGCATTAAGATCAAGTGGAACCTAAAAGCATTGTGAAGAGCATTCTAGGCAGCAGAAACAGCAGGTTCAAAGTCCCTGGGGTGGGGATACTTGTGGTGTGTTCAGTGAAAAGGAAGCCGGTCTGATTGGAGCACTTAGTGAGGGGTAGGCGAGATAAGGTGTGGTTGGAGAGCTAAGCAGGTATCAGACCATCGTAGGATGTTTGCCTTTTCATCATGCTCGGAATAAGCAGTCCAGGTGAGAAATGATGGAGGCATGAATGCAGGCTTTAAAGCATTGTGGAAACATTTTATGGTGGTGACTCAGTATGTAAACATGTATTCATAAATAAAAATTTCATGAGTCAGTACCTGTACGATGAGCAATTGCACTCTAAGATTTTCTATTCGAGTTTACTGTAAAAGGAATACTGGTTCTCACCCACTAAACTGATTTCATAAGTCCACCAATGGGTTGCAACTCACAATTTGTGAAATGCTTGTTCAGACTCAGGTGCTGACAGTAGAGAAAAACAAACAGATTTTGGGGTACATTTTAGAAGTAGAGTTGACAGTGGTTGCTGATGGACTTGTGGGTAGGTAAGGGGAAAAGTCTGATAAATGATGATTTGCTATGATTTTGGCCTGAATAAATGGGAGGATGGTGGACTTCTATCCTAAGGTGGGTAAGACCAAGGGAAGAACAAGTACGAAGGGAGGAGTGAAGGGAAAATCAAGAAATCTCTAAATACTTCAAAAAATTCTGATCATATATGTTCATGTGCATAAAGATTTGTAATATTAATCATTCAAATTACAAGCCAATAATAAAATATTTTAATATAGACTCTGAAAATATTTTTAAATATTAATTTTATTTTCATCATAGAAATAAAATTTGCTTACAAAGATACAAGAGGACGATATATGATCCATGGTCTAGCCACATAAAAGTGACCATGGTTAATTTTTTAATGTTTTCTTAATGTAACTTTTCTCTCTACATATGTTTTTGTTGTTATTGCCTAAGCTTTCATAAAGATAATTGTTTAGGATTGGAATAATATAAGCAGGATGGAGATAATCAGTGGATTTGGAGACAGTAAAGGTGATAATCATTGAAGCTTAATGAGTAGCTTTATTTTTGTAATAACAAGGTAATTTTAGTGCGGAACCCCATTATTTGGTCCAATGTTTCACAAACTTAAAAAGTTCATACACGTGATCACATAATTTCCAACCCGTTTTGGATATGTGCCCAGATTTGGATGTACACACTCCATACACGCTTCTTGAAAAAGCCAGCTCCATTCCCTGTACAGCTTAACAAAATGAGCCAGCAGGGCTCAAACTATGGCCATGTTAGAAGTAATATTTTATTATTACTAGTTAAATGTATACATTTGAATAATTACAGTGGTATCCTTTTTGGTGCAAGTGACGAAATCCCAAACAATGCATGTGTAAGTCATGTCAGTTTTGTTTCCTCAAGCTTCTCAACTTCAGAGATGTTAACATGTGAAAAATATGTGCATCTAAGAATTGATATACACATGGTAGGTGGCCCATAGAGGGCATCTCACTTGGCCAAAAAAAAAAAAAAAAAAAAAAAAAGTCATCGATAAAATTATTTGAAATAGTGAACTCGTTTAGTGCATTAAAAATATTCGAATAAGCACTCTTTAGTCTGTATAAAATGGGATATACATGTATCAATCACTTTTTTTTTTTACATCAACACAATGGTAGGCTGAGCTTGTAGGCTAAAAACAACTTGCCCTAAGTGAAGGAATGATTTTCTTTAGTTCTATTAACATCCCACTCACAGAGACAATTGGGTGCCATTTGAAGATACTTGAAACCTGCAGCTTTTTCTTGCCAAGATTTGCTATAATATAAAAATTAAGCAGTAGCAAGGCTTAAAGATTTTTTAAAAGAATAAATTCCTTCAATTTCTAAGCTAAAGGCATACTCAGCTCAAATTCAGAAAGAAGGGACTCTTATAAAGGTATTATAAACTTACTAATCTGTTTTCCCCCCACAATACACTTTAAAAACAAAATTGAGATATATTATACAACATATCGAAGTAAGAGGAAACTAAGAGAAAAAAGGAAAACTTAAGTGGTCATGAGTTATACAGTTATACAGAAAATCAGTCTCATAGCTTCTTAATTTTAATTGCTATGGCTACATTGTTATATATCACTACTCTCTCTTCGGGTGACTTATTTTTTAAATAATTAATATTACCCTGACTGCTGAATAAAATATAATACCCTAGTCAAAGATTCAGGCGGAAATATGATATATTTCTAACCAGGCTGGATCAGGTACCATGTGGTATCCCATTTCAGTTCAGGACATAAACACTATATAGACTTACCTACCACATGACTTCTGGACTTAGCCTAGGAATATCAAAATTTTTTTGTGTTAGTTGTAATGATTGCTTTAAAATCTATTTTTTCCTTTGTACATAATCTAGTCAAGTTAAGTAGCAACTGTGGGCAACTATTACTCAAATGTAAAAAGTTACCGTAAAGGTGAAAGCGTACATTATATATATTATACTCTTTTTACTCTCCTGTATGAAACTGTGAGGCTTCATTAGGAATAGGTCACTATTCACTTTGTCTATTCATTCTTTCTTCATTAGTCTGAATGTGATGCAAGTAAGTAAAGACATAGGTAATGATCTTGCTTAATATTGATGTGTATTAACATGTTAAAAGGATAACAAAATCTAGTGGGAATCAGAGTAAGGTGAACCATAACTTATTTACTCAGTATAACCATGTATTCATACATTCTTGATTTATTCTACAAATACTGAGTGGCTCTTATATACTAGTCACTGTGGTAAGAGCTGGAGATACAACCAAAGGTGGAATAGAAACACCCCCACCCCCATCCCACCTCATGAAAGTCTTACTCAGCTGAGGTTATAGACACATAAACAGCTACAGTGCCATCTGACGAATGTGTAAAGATGATAAGTGTTGAGGAAATATAGGAGGAGTTCCCAACTCATACTCAAAGGGAGAGGTGGGATTCAGAACTGAAGAATGAATAAGAATTCACCAGGCAAAGAGATGGCAAAGTGTTTTGTAAAAAAGGAGAAGGAGATAAGGACAAATGTTTGGTAATATCCCAATAATAGGAGTCGTGGCTGTGCTTCATCTGGAAGTATAATGTTTCTTTTAAACCCGATGAAGATATCAGTGATGAAACTGCTGGCCAGTCAATGTTTCAAAGGCAATGAGAATCGCATAAATATAGCAAAATATTTATCTGAAACAATAGGTAAAGTATTCTAGCATAGCCTTTTTATTCTTAAATAGTTTTTAAAAGGTAATAATAGTACCACAAAAAAATAATCTTTTCCGTGCTTTCTTGGCTTGATTTTTCACCCCACCAAAAAAGAACAAAACAAAAAAGTGAAAAACAACAACAGGAAAATATAGAAACACGACCGCAAAAGGACTATTGTTTTGATCCAGATTGTGTTAGAAAGACTGGCAAACCAGTTCTTCTCTATTCCAGTTGCTGGGAATTACATAACCATCATTGTGACATTCTTGACTTCTCTTAATTTCAACAGGCTGCAGATTACCAAATGTGTGGTCTTTGAAGACCTGTCTCCACGCTACACTACAACTTCTGAGAGGTCTGTTTCAAACCAGTTGCCGTGGGACCTGGCAACTGTACTTGCTGTATAGTAAGATGCTCAGTTAATGCTTGTTGAAGAATGAGATCAGAGATCCACCTTTCCAGCCATCCTTTTCTCCAGCTTTCCTCGCCCCCCCCCCCCACTCCCCACCCCTCCTATGAAGGGAAACCTCTAACAATAGTCAAACCAGGCTTCCTGGCCCTTCTCTGATGGCCCCCCGTTCACCTGGCAGGACACTCACCACCCTGCCCCAGGAAAGGCTGATACCTCTCCCAGACTGGATTTGGAGTCCTGGGGGGCAGTGACTGTGTCTTCTTCTTTCAAGGGATGCCTAAGACCTCATAAAGTAACCAGCATGTAGTGGGTGCACCATAACTCTGTTGAATAAGCAATTGTATGAAGTAAACTTTGTAATGAGTTTACTTGTATCAAGAAATGTTTATTGAATTACTAACTTGCCAGGCACTGTTTCAAATGTGGAGCAGACAGGTGAACAAGATTGATCAGGCCTCTGGCTTCATGGAAGTTAAAATTCCAGTGGAGACAGACAACATACACGTCTTACTTGTTTTGGATGTCTGACCGCTGACAGCTTTCAAGCCCTATGCATCCCTTTCCCCTTCTGCCTCACCTCTGGGCAAGCAGGTCAGAAGATTTGGGTTCTCCTCTCCTTTTTCAGACCACAGAAACCCCAGCGGTGCATAGAACTGTAACCCTCGCCTTCCCCCTAACCATAATGAGCATCTGCACCAGTGCCCCTGCCTTCATTCAGGCCGTTTTCAGTCGCCCTGCTTTTCCCAGCCCCTCTTGGTGTGCGTGTGCCCTCATCGCTCTGGGTGTCGGTCTGCACCAGCCCGTAGTGCTGGTGGGGAGCCGAACCTGCTCTCCGTGGGGCAACCACAAACACAGAGGCAAATGAGCCAGGTGTTTGCATGTAATGGTAAGTATTATGGGAAAAATAAAAGAGTTAGGAGTGGAGGCTTGGCAAGGGTGAGCTCTACAGAATTAATTATGTTATGTGACAATCTCTTGAGCAAAACTCAACTCAATGTGGCAAGACTGCTAGCTGTCTCCCAGTGCTGTTTTCCCAATCTCCATAATAAGAAAATAATAATAATAATAATAATAATAACAATACTGTATTTCTTCTACCACTTTTAGCTGGGTACATAGTCTCCTGCAATAAAAATGACATTTCCCAGCTCCATTTTTAGTCTGGAGTGGTCATGGGACTTGATTCTAGCCAATGGGCTTGGATTGGGTTCCATTCTTCTGACCCGATGGAGACCTGGTGGTTGGAGCTGCAGTGGCTGCCCTGGACCATGGCGTGACCTTGGGGATCCAAGCTGTGCAGAGGAAAAGAGAAGGTGCTTGCATCCTTACATTGAGGAGCACCCGAGCTCCGCCTGCCTCCCCAAAACTTGAACATCTGAGAAAAAAACACTTGTATCTTGTTAAAACTACTGAAATTTTCGGCTCTGTGCTTTTCTCATTGGAACTAATCCCAAACCATACATTTGTTGAACATACAGCTTTAGAACCTGTTATCTTCTGTCTCCGTATCTTTCACCAACTATATTCTTGCTCCTTAGCCCTGGTTCTTTTCCCTTCCCTCATACTTCCTCCCTTCCTTTCTGTTCTTTTTTTCCTTAACTAACCATGATGCAAATTTAAATATCTTGAAGTATTATCTATAAAATATATTTTTAAAATTAACTTTTATTATAGAGAATGTAAAGTACACAGGAGTAGACACAATCAAATGCCAAATTCTTTTGTACCCACAACTCTGCCTCACTAATTATTAACCTGTGGTCAATTTAGCTTCATCATACCCTCATCTCTTCCCTCCTCCTACAATATTTTGAAGCAAACCTCAGACTTCATATTATTACTGAACAAAACTCCAGGTCTCACTGTTGCTTAAAAAGCAGCTAAATCAATCTTCTGCTAGAAAGCCAAATTCCTAACTCAGACTTTCCTTCATTTCCTAAAAATCATCCTTTTCATATCATTTTCTGAGGGTTCATCTTTATTTTTTCTCTTTGATTCTCACCCTTCCTCCTATTTTTTCCCTTTCTTCCTCCTTCTCTCTCTCTCTCTCTCTCTCTCTCTCTCTCTCTCTCTCTCTCTCTCTCTCTCTAATATATCTTTTACCTACAGCCCCCTGCCCACTCCCCACCCCCCAAGGAAATCCAGGTCTAATTTACTCATTCATAGTTGTGGTTCTTTGATACACATTTCTCTTTCAATTTTCAACCACTGAGAATTTATTTTGCAAAAATGGCAGAGTTTTCTCATATATAGTTCCTTTATGAATTTGGAGAAAATAATTTAAAAAAAGTCGCACAGTCCCCAACCTTCCGTCAGATAATAAAAACTAGCTACACTAGTAAAAACAGTGGGAAAATAGAGCGAATAAGAAGAATCTACTTACAGTAGTAGTCAACATTAAGTATTGGGTGTTATTTTAACTAGACAAGTTCTAAAACTCTAATGATACTGACGACTTGTTTTTATAACATTTATAAGGCATCAATCTTTATATCAGTGGACCTTGGGCTGTGTGGATGTTTTCTTACCAGGCAGGCTGGAAATGTTTTGATATCACTCATGCCTAAGAATCAAGCATGTTTCTCAGAAGCAGAGTGTTACCAGTCTTTTAGAGGGAGTACAGATTACTTGCACATGGAAGAGGCAGATCTTTTCACAAAATGATACGATTACAGTGTTACATGCTCATAAATTTTACTTCCTTTTATTTTGTAAAAAATAAATCTGTGACTCGCACACTGTAACAGAACAGAAAGAACTATGACCTATCAATACTACTGACTTCATATGCTTTTGGAAATCTACTATGTTCCTGAGAATAGCAAATATATTTTTCTTCTGGGAAGCTGGGGTACATGCCATCCCATAACCTCACTACTTTTACCTGTACCATGATTTCGAACGTACACCAATAAGCAGTTGTGGTAATTCCTGTCCCCTCAGGGTGGTCAAAGCGCTACACATGTTTATACTCGTCTAGATTGAAGACTGGAAACTGAGAGCAAAGGCTTGTTGCTTTTGTCTCTGTATTGCAACGCTCAGCTCCTGGACCCAGATCAACAGTCAACGAGCACACAAGAATATTTTGTGAAATGAGTAAATACAGAAACTCTTTAAACAAAACCAGTGTCATGGCTTATTGGGAGTCAAGTTTATTTAGCAAGTTGGTATTCAATGTCTCTTTTGTTCTTTGTTCTAAGTACTTCCTGGAGGCCTTTTTACTTTTCTTGTGGTCCTAATACGACAGTTTTCCTTATCACGCCCTACTCACTTCAGTATTAGGATTCCCAGTTTTTGTTTTTGTTTTTTTGACATACTAACATACTCTTAAGGTTGTGTGTCCCCATTTCTATGCCCAAGTGGGGTTGGACTTATAATTTCAGACATAGAGTTGAGAATTTAAGTACATATACTACCCATGATAAAGTGTTTTCCCAGAAGATTTAAAACCACTATTTCCTGGGCTGTGAGAGATTTAAAACTTCTTCTTATTGTCTTGGGGAAGCAATGATTTAGAAAAGCTGCACGTATAAATAATATTGTTACAGTAAGCCAGCCACTGTGGGGGCAGGGGGGTGGTGGGGGACTGTGCTCTACGTAGACATTCATCCACATGTCTAGATATTCATTCCACATTTAAATATTTAGAATTTTCAGTAGCCCATGAATACAAGAAAATGTATTACATTAAGGTGGGCTTTGGGTATTTGACATGTAGCTGATGTTTTCATAGTGTGAGAAATATCAAGCTGACATTAGCTGTCTTGGTGATGATTACTTTCAAATGTCAGAGAGCAGAAACTTATCAGGGGACTTCAGGGCTTTCGGATAGTGTCAACTTAAAAGACATTCACATCGGCTTCTTTTTATTTAAACATGCTAAATGGAGTATGAAAAGCAGGTTAAGAAATCCACAGAGAAAGCAAGAGCAAAGAAGAAACCTATTGACAAGAGCATTTTAAATAGATTGATGTACTCTTACATCAATTTTGTGGACACCTTGCTGACAGCAGGCTTCAGCGACTGTCTCTTAATATTTCTGACAGCTGTAATCTTATTATTCATATTATTTCACTCATATCATTTATATTGAATTCAGGAAATTTAAAATAAGGTCCGAACTATCTGATTTTTGTTGATTATCTTGAATAATAAGTGAAATAACAAAATACTTTCCTACCACTTTTAATACTAATATTGGGCTTCAAACTAAAATTAAATAACAGAGATATTTTAAATAGAAAATTGACTTATTTTTGTTCACCAAACTTTTTAGTAGCTAATTATGAAGCTACTGCACTGCTGCCACTTTGGAAATAAAAGTTTTTTAAAAAAAATATCATTAAATAAATTGGCCATATCAAAGATAATTATGAGTTTAAATAAACCTTCATCTTCCCAATTATGTGCACAGCAGTGCTCTGACTTACTTGGGGTCACTGAGATCCCACGGCATGCTCTGAAAAGCATTTCTCATGCAGTCTATCTTTGAGAGTTCCTTTCTGTTCTCGGAAGCCAGTATCTTCCTCTTTAAAATCCCTTTCTATCAACAATGGAAATGCTGTCGATGGTGGTAACATGGATTCAGAGTCTTAAAATCAGCCCTGTTTGTTCTGACTTCTGTAGGTCAGTGAGAGGAGTCACTGTGCAGCCATCTAAATCACCTGATTTATTTCACACAATGCTATTTCTGGTACAAACAAAAACTGCGAGGCCTCTGTGAGCTACCCCGGCTACTTCTGGGGGCTGCGAAATGTTAAATGTGTTATTCGAAAAACTAAAATGTCTTGGTCAAGCCAAACTCGTTGACAGGATCATTGTAACTTCACTAAGTCGAAGCTTAAACGGATGGATAATTGCTACTCTTATCAGTTTTGCTCAAATTCTTAAACCTAAGTGCTAAATTCAAGGGCCATCACTTCATTAATTAAGCTTCAAGAGTCTCACTGTTTTGTATGCGTCGAATTTCTCAAAATAAATAATATTGAAAAGGTAGCATTTGCTGCATTTATACACTTGATTATATCCCTAAAAGCCGAAGAGTTCCACTGGCGGATTTCAGCAGAACTGTCCCCTGTGAAGGCAGGAGACAAATGCGGCACCTTGGCGAATAGCTCCCCACAAGGTTCTGGGCCACCGCAGCAACATCCTGAAATTCAAGGGCTGGCAGGTTCAATCTCCCCTCTTGCATCCAAAAAGGGAATGAGGCCCTGGTCCAGGGTCCCAGCGCCAGTTACAGTTCGGCCTCTGGGGCTTGTTTGAGCCCCAGATGGCCTGGGCCACTCCATGAGGGCGGACGATCTCGTCTGTATCTCCATGCCCAGTTCAGTTCTGAGCTGGACAAGGGCTAATCTTTTCTGGTCACTTTCCTGCTTATTTTCTTCCTAATCAAGTTCCTTTCGCCTGGTGGGTCCTCCATCCCGCAGCCCAGGCCGAGTCCAGGCGGGACGGTGAGTGTTAAATGTCTGGAATAAGAGTGGGAGGAAAGCCTCGGCCACCGGGCCTTTGGCGTCCAGAAAAGTCTCCCCCAAAGACAGAGTCTCCCCTGGGGAGTTAGGAAGCAGGTGCTTCGGGCGGCCTTCTTAGGGCCTTCGGGCCCGGCTCGCCCGCTGCTCGCTGCGGAGACGCGGGGCGCCCCCCGGTGGCCGCCCGCCGCGCTGTTCCAGGCGCGGGAGGCCGCGGCGGAAGGGGAGGCGCTGAGCCGGCGCCGCGTGGCCATGGAGGCGTCCGCTCAGGAGGAGCTCTCGGCCTTGGCGGCGATCTTCTGCGGGCCGGGCGAGTGGGAGGTGCTGAGCCGCTCAGGTGACTGCTGCGCGCCGCGGGGTCGCGGCTCCCGCTCCTCCGCTCTGCCGAGGCCGCGCTCCCTGCCCGGGGCACACACTCGAGGGCCGGCTAGTTGATGAGGCAGTGACGCGCACCGGGGTGGGGGGGCGTTGTGTGGGGCGCAGGCGGGAGTGTGAGGCGCCCGCCTCAGTGTGCCCCGGCCCGCGCGTCTGCAGTGAACCGGGAACCTGATGCTCGGGCTTGGGCGCCCCCTCCGGCCGGTCCCTGCCTTCTGCGCCGCTTCGCCCCGCTCCCCACCTCGCCCTTCCCGCTCCGGGCTCGCCGAGCGCCCAGCCCTGCGTGCCAGCCTTGCCGCCTCCGGGAATGCGCTCCGCTACGCATTCCTTGGCGGTCCCGTACTTGTTCTTCAGCTCTCACCTTAAAAAGAGGCCTATCCTGACACCCTTAGCTTAAAGTCAGCTTCCCCAAATCGCATTATTGGCTGTTCTTTGTAAGCACTGTACATCCTGTCATCTATATATTATTTGGTGGTTTCAAGTTGCTTGAGGGCAGGAACCCTGCCTGGTTTGTAATCACAGAACTCCAAGCGAAGGACAGTGTCAGGCGCATGGTAGGTGATCAGTGAATGTTTGCTGAATGAATTTTTGAATTCGTATAGTGCTCAATCTGAATCTTTTCTCAGTTATGTTTAGAAGTCGATTGCTTTTCTTATACTGTTTTTTCTGGCCCCCTGAATGGTAGGTGCCAATTACAGGTTCTTGGGGACACATCGATCATTCAGCCAACATTTATTTATTCCCTGCAAATATCGACAGTTTCAGAGGCACTACCCTTTTTAAGAAAGGTTCTTTGGCTATTTTTGATGAGAACTAAAACTTATCCGGTTCCTGTCTGTGGCTTCTATTTAGTAAAAAACAAAACTGAAGTTTATGAAAAAGGGCAGTGATGCAGATAATCTTCTATTTTTGTGTGGCTTTCAGATACATCATGTAAATTTTTTGGCATGGGATTTAGCCTTCTGTTATGTTTCAGCTACTATTAAAGTTGCCTTCCTGACCATAAATTGGTTGACCTTTAATAAAGTAGGTAGTCTAAACTGCTGGGTGTCGTGAGAAATCCTTCTTGGATTAAGATGGTTTCATGTATTCGTGTGATGTGTTGTTATTCACACGCACAAAGCAGGAGTTGACTCCCCTTCATTTGTTCTTTCATGCATCGCCCATCTACACACATTCATCGAGCCCTATGTATCAACTGGCACTGTGAACCAATTAGTGTAATGGACCAGCTTTCTCTTTAATGCCTAGGCTGTCTGTGTCTTTCTGAAACAGTTGTATAAAAGCCATATGAACGGATTTACTCACAGTGTTTTCTTGACACCACTGTTCTGATTGGATAGCATTCCTAGTTCTTCATCATCTGACTTGCTGTCTCCATTGCTCTCTTATTGATAATTGCTTCTGCCTGAGGCAGGCTATTAGAAGAGATCATCAGTTTCCCTCAAGTCCTTTCTTATGGCTCAGCTGGGAATATCTTGGAAAAAGGAGCCTGTGATTTTTCATCACACCTTAAAGAGGCTGAGTAGTGGCGGTCTGGGTCATGAGGACATGGCAGAGCATGAGACACTGCTGAAGGGTCAGGGAAAAACCAAGAAACGAAGCGTAGGAAGAATGGGAGCAGTTTCTTCACATCGAGAACACTGTGGACCCTTTATCTGCTGTTAAATTAAGCATGACTTTCGAGCCTTGCCTCCTAATTAATTTAATTCAGTGTTCTGGCATCAATAAGTAATTGAATTATAAAAGAATTCAGTGTAACAACTTAGGACATTTTGTTGCTGAAAGGTTCATTGGAGAATAGAACAATTCGCTGATTGAAATAGGGTTGTTTGATGTTCACAACTGGGAACTAAGGGTAAGGTAAGGAATTCTTACAGTGGTCCCCAACCTTTTAGGCACTAGAGCTCAGTGCTTCTATGAGAATCTAAAGCCTGATCTGAGGTGGAGCTGAGGCAGTGATGCTAGCACTGAGGAGCGGCCGCAAAGACAGATGAAGCTCTGTTCACTGGGCCGCCAGTCACCTCCTGCTGTGTGGCCTGGTTTCCAACAGGCCATGGACTGGTACTGGTCTGTGGGCCAAGGGTTGGGGACCTCTACTTTAACAGACCCCAGTAGACACACAGTGAGTTGCTGGCTACCACTCTGCTGGTCACTGTCAGCATGGGTTGGAGGATATAAGCTTGATACTAGAATATTTTGAATGCCATTGGTTTCTGACTTCCCCCAAATAAGTTCCTTGTTGCTGCTGGAATCAGGAGAACACTGTGGAGGATGGCAGTTGTGGTACAAGATAGGCCAGGAAGGCTCAGGGTGCCAACCCAAGGGTCAGCTGTTAAGGCTGTAAGATTGAAGAGGCTGAATAATTGGATTCAGTTTAGCTGGGGTAATTTATGCTGAGAATTGCAGGGACTTATATACATTTTGGCCTCTTTACAATGGTTATAGTAAGCTCATAGTAAGAGACATCAGGGATAACTGTCTCTTATGAGTACAGGTTCTGTAAAGCCCGACACTCCTGTCTACTAGGGAGGGCTATGGGTGGACTAAGGTGTACCCTGCCCCTCCTCAAGCAGTACAGTCAGGCCAGGTGCCAGGTTTAGTGGGATCACCTACTATGTACCTGATACTTTAAATGCATCTTACTTGATGAAAGTTCTCTTAGCTTTATTTTATAAAGCAGATAACGGATGCTCAGGTTGGTTAGGTGACCACCAGACTCCAGGGTGTATGGACCCTAACACTGCATTGTATTGCTAATAGAGATGGGGCTGCTGCAGCAGGAAGACAATTCTTAGGAAAGGGCAGAGGGAGAGAGAGAATGAGAGAGAGAGAAAGAGAGAGAGAGAGAGAGAGAGAGAGAGAGAGAGAGAGAGAGAGAGAGAGAGAGAGAGAGAGAGAAAGAATGAACACTCAGAGAAAGAGATGGGTATGATACCACCTAAGTGCAGGATAATTCTGCAGGGGAGTGTGTGTGTGCATGTGTGTGCACACCTATGAGATAGATGGGATTGGTATTATTATAAATCTTAATTTTCCTGATGAAGTAATTTGGGGCCACAGAGATTATATTGCCTTAGTGCTTATTATATGCAGAGTCATGTTTCTGGAAATTATTTTACAGATCAAAAAGTTGTACAACGGGAGGTATATAAGACCCAATAGCATGTGATAAGTTTACACAGGAGTAGCTCCATAGTGAAATTTTGTATTCTGCTATAATTAATGTTCAGGTTGCATAGGACCTTCTTGCAAAATGAATCATGACTGTCACCTACTGACCCTTCTAACTCTGCTGTGCACTTTCGCCTGTGGATTGTCAGTACTGAGCTCACCAATTCATCCTTGAACTTCACTTCTAAAGGATGGGATTGACACTTCTAGCTTTTCTTATTTTTATTTTTTAATTTTTTTTGCAACCACATTTTAAATGTATATAAAAATTCAGCTGTGACAAAAACCAAGCGCTAGTGGATGCATGCTGTGGCGAGCCACCGGGGAGCGAGAGGAAAGAAAATCTTGCGTGATGACATGTGAGAGTGTGTTGGGGGCTTCTTAGTGGTTTTCTGAACACAGCCTTACTGAGGATATAAAAAATTGCAAAAAAATAAAAAAAAAATTAAAAAAAGCAAGTCTAAGGAAAGTCAATTGTATATGGTATATATATAATTTAACAGACCCTAAATGAATCTTGAAAAACTCAATATCTTAAATTTAGCTTACATTTTCTATTGTCTTTTGTTATCGTGTATGACTGTGAAGTAGGGTGAATACTTGAGAATGACATTCGTATGGAATCTGGGGGTTCATTCCAGATCTCTAGTTTGAATTTCCGTTGTTTGGAGTGTGGTTAGGAGCAGAATTTCTTCCAGGTACTTGTAGGGAAGAATACGGTTTGAACCTATTTTTGTTTGTGTTTTAGTTATGAAGTTGCTACACTTAGTATAAGGCAGAGTGTCTTATTCAAAAGAAAAACAACTAGTGAATATTTATTTGAACTTCAACCAGAGGCAAAACCTATATCTTTTGGTAGGGTCTTTAGAATAGATGACAATTGTCTGGGTACTTATGAAAATGTTAATTTTCTAGGGCAGGCATAAGTTTTCTAGGGTACCGATGTTTACTAAGAATGATGAGTTTGTGGGTTAAACTCAATAACTAGAGTTTTTTGGGGTCATGGAGGGTCAGAGTGTTAGATTATTTTCCTGTTAATCACTGTGTTTCTAAGCTGTTAATAATCTTAAATCAAATAGGGGCAACTTCATTTTTTTTCCAAGATTATTTTCTTTTTTATTTATTTAAAAATTTTTTAAATTACAGTTGATACACAATATTATATTAATTTCAAGTGTACAACATAGCGATTTATACAACATTTATATAACTTTCAAAGTGATCACCCCAATGAATCTCGTACCCATCTGATACCATCCGTAGTTATTAAAATATTATCGACTCTATTCCTTATGCTGTACTTTACATTCCATAACTACTTTGTAACTGCCGATTTGTACTTCTTAATTCCCACCCCATTTTCACCCACCCTTACCACCTCTCTGCCCTACCCAATCTGGCAATCGTTAAAATGTTCTTTGTACCTGTGAGATTGTTTTTGTTTTGTTTGTTTTGTTTTTTAGATTCCACATGTAAGTGAAATCATGGCATTTGTCTTTCTCTGTCTGACTCTACTCAGCTCAATACCCTCGAGGTCCATCTATGTTGTTGCAGATGGCAAGATTTCATTCTATTTTTATGGCTGAGTAATATTCCATTGTATATATTTACCACCTCTTCTTTATCCATTTATCTGTTGGTGGATACCCAGGTTGCCTTCATATTTTGGCTATTGTAAATAATGCTTTAACAAACATATGGGTATACATGTCCCTTTGAAGTAGTGTTTTAGATTTGTTTGGATAAATACCTGATAGTGGGATAACTGGGTCCATCTTTGTCTCTTGTTATAGCTTTTATTTTAAAGTCTATTTTTTTCTGATATAAGTATTATTCCCACACCGTTTTTTAATTTCCATTTTCATGAAATATTTTTTCCATCCCTTTACTTTTAATCTGTGTGTGTCTTTTGATCTGAAGTGAGTCTCTTGTAGGCAGCATATGTAGTGTCTTGTTTTCTTATCCATTCATCCTCTCTATATCTTTTGATTGGAGCAGTTAATCCATTTACATTTAAAGTAATTGTTGGTACATATGTAATTATTGCCATTTTATTATTCATATTTTTGACCTTTTTTCCCTCCTTCTAATTCTTAAAGAACTCCCTCTAGCATTTCTTGTGATTTTAGTTTTGAGGTGCTGAACTCCTTTAGCTTTTTCTTGTCTGGCACTCTTTTATCTGTCTTTTGATTATAAACAAT
The DNA here is from genome assembly GCF_014176215.1 of Rousettus aegyptiacus. NCBI lineage: Eukaryota > Metazoa > Chordata > Mammalia > Chiroptera > Pteropodidae > Rousettus > Rousettus aegyptiacus. The sequence continues at coordinate 43,496,700 of NW_023416292.1, read as the reverse complement.
AACTTTGCTGGGTAGAGTAGTCTTGGTTGTAGGTCTTTTCTTTTCACCATTTTGAATATTTTGTGCCAATCCCTTCTGGCCTGCAAAATTTCTGTTGAGAAATCAGCTGACAATCTTATGGGAGCTTCCTTGTAGGTAACTAATTGCTTTTCTCCTGCTGCTTTTAAGGTCTTCTCTTTTACTTTTTCTTTTGGTATTTTAATTATGATGTATTCTGGTACCTCTTTGGGTTCATCTTGTCTGGGACTCTATGCTTCCTGGGTGATTATGTCTATTTCCAGGTTAGGGACATTTTAATTATTATTTCTTCGAATAGGTTTTTTCAATTCTTTGCTTTCTCTCTTCTTCTTCTGGTACCCGTATGATGTGAATGTGAGTACACTTGATGTTGTCCCAGAGGCCCCTTAAAGTATCCTCATTTTTTTGGTTTCCTTTATTTTGTTGCTGTTCAGTTTGGGTGTTTTCTCTTACCATATCTTCTAAATTGCTGATTCAATCCTCTGCTTCACCTAATCTACTCTTTATTCCTCCTAAGGTATACTTCATTTTAGTTATTATTTTCTTCTGTTTTTTTTTTTTTAATGTTTTCTAGCTCCATTTTTATGTTTTCTAGCTCTTTGTTAAGGTTCTCACTGAGTTCATCTACTCTTCCCCTAAGTTCATTGAGCATCTTTATCCCCAGTGTTTTGAACTATGCATCGGGTAGATTGCTTGTCTCTGTTTTGTTTAGTTCTTTTTTTCTGGGGCTTTGTTCTGTTCTTTCATTTGGGACATGTTTCTTTGTTTCTCCATTTTGGCTGCCTCCCTGTGTTTGTTTCCATGTATCAGGTAGTTTTGCTCTGTTTCTTCGTCTTAGTAAAGTGGCCTTGTGTGGGGCCCAGTGGCATAGGCTTCCCTGGTCACCTGGGTTGGGTGCTTCAGGTGTGTCTCTTGTATGGGTTGTGTGTGCTCTCCTGTGGTATTTGAGCCTTGGTTGCTGTTTGCACATCAGTGGGAAGTATTGACCTTTGGGCTGATTAGTTGTGAGGACTAGCTTGTTAGGGGCTGGCCCTTCAGAACAGGATTCAATTTTGTAGGGCTCTGCTGTCTGCTGAGTCTGTCCTTTGGGTGTGTCGTCTTTTGATGCAGTCCTGGGTGGTGTTCCAGCTCCATCTGAAGCTGGCCACAGAGTGTGCCAGCCCTGGGTTCTCCTGGGAGGAGCTCTAGCCACAGCCTGTGTCCTGCCCAGGGCCACCTGATAAGAGTCATCAAGCCATCTTCAGATGGCCACCACCCGCCTTGGGCTTGGAGGTGCCTTGAGAGGCCAGTCCACGAACCGAGGCCAGCAACTGCTAGTAATGGGCTTGGGGCTGCTCGCCAAAAGATACAGGGAACACCAAGGCCAGATGTTATTTGCTTGGGTTTTGAAAACCTTTGAGAGATTTTAGGAGAGTCTGCAGCATGGGCCAAGAAAGGTCATTTGCATGGAAAAGCCACTGGAAGCAGCTTGGGTAGGCCTGCAAGTTGGGTGGGGTGGGGTCTCAGGGAATCACCAGGGCTGGGTGACCAGTGTTACAGGTTGATGGAGACTTAGTTAGATATGGTGGCTGCCTATGTCTGCACACTGAGAGGAGAGAAGGTCAACAAAGGAACAATGGCTTCTGTCAGCATGTCTGTCTGGTAGAAAGCTGCCCCTCCAGCCCTCGCCCTGAAGCCAGACAACTCAGTTCCTGCCCTTAGTTCCCAGACATCTTCCAAGTAGCTGCCCTAGTGCTGGAGCTCAGAGCAAGTGAGTCCATCTTGAGTAAGTCCACTTGTGGGCTCCTTAAGAAGAATATCTGCAACTCCAGCTGCCCTTCATCTCACTCAGCCACAGTCTCCTCTAGTTTTCACAGCCAGAAATTGTGGAGACTTCTCTTCCTGGTATTGGAACCCTGGACTATGGAGCCTGGTGTGGGACTGGGACCCCTCACCCCTCCAGGGGGTCCTCTGCGGCCAAGATAATCCTCCCGATTCTCAACCACCGCACAAGGGTGTGGGACCAAACCATTCTATCAGTCTCAAGATAGCCTCTTCTGTATGTCCCCAGTTGTAGAACTTCTGTTCACCTAGCCTTCAGGTGACTCCCAGTGATGGGTTGCTCTGTCATTTAGTTATAATTTTGATGTGGTCATGCGAGGAGGTGAACACAGCATTTATCTACTCTGCCATCTTAACTGGAACCCTGGTTTTTGTTTCTTTTTGTTAATTAAAAAAACAAAACAAAACAAAAAACAAACCCCTCAAAATCAGACTGATAGTACATGTGGTTACATAAATTCTGAAGCAAAAAGGACTTTAATAGCATTACAAACTAAGGCAGATGAGAGATAGAAGGGTAATTTACATACTTCTAGAGTTTTAGGGAGAATTCGAGTATTTAAAAGAATGTGTAAATTTATTACTATGTTAAATATTAGAGGAATGGAGCATGTTACTGGACTTTCTGTTTTTTTTTTACAGAGAGAGCATTATTTTGTGTGATTTTAGTTTGTTGAAGGGGAGGGTGGTGAGGCAGGGAGCCACCAAGAAAACCAATTAGGAAGAATGCTATTTTTTTTCAATTATTAAAAGAATTAAAGCAAGTGTTCTTCTAAACATATCTAATAATTTCACAGTTCTCAAAGGCAAAAGTCAGAATTTTCTCCCACTGCTTTTCTGTTTGATGACTAGGACCAGAAAATTACTAAGAAAAAAATGAAAATTGCTAAGGATTTAAATGACCAACTTAATAGCCTTTCAAGACTTTCTCCCTGGACCACCTGTTTCCGTCAGTTATTTGAGCATAGTGAAGAGGACCAGGTGGGTATTTATATGGCCAAGATTGGAGAACACTGTACGTTTCAGAGTTTTGGTAAGAAAGGGGCTCTTGCTTGAGAGGAAAAGCTTGCTTTCTAGGCATGGACACTGTATTAGTTTCCTGTGGCTGCTGTAACAAATGACCCAAAACATGGCAGCTTACCACATATTTATTCTCTTACAGTTCTGGAGGTCAGAAGTCTGAAATCAGTTTCACTGGGCTGAAATCAAGTGGTCAGCAGGGCTGTGTTCCCTCTAGGAGTTCTGGGGAGAATCCGTGTTCTTGCTTTTTCCAGCTTTTAGAACTGCATTTCTCATGGCCTCTTCTCCATCTTCAAAGCCAGTGGTGTAGTGTCTGCTTCAGTGGTCATACTGCCTCCTTCTGTGGTAAAACTTCCCTCTGTCTCTCTCTAATGAGGATACTTGTGGTTACATTTAGGACCCACTGGGCAATCCAGGTTAACCTTCCATCTCAGGATCCTTAACTTAATCACATCTCCAAAGTCCTTTTTGCCTTGTCAAGTAGCATTGGGCCATTGTTTAGCCTATCACAGATAAGGACTTTTGCATTTGTGAGACTCATGATTATAAGCTAGCGGCGTAATGCTCAGAGCTGTATGACTGTAAAATTTAAAGTTTTGTGTAAGCCATTGTTTTTTGGGTTGTGTCCTAAAAAAAAAAAAAAAAAAAAGATTAATTCCAGTGGTGAAGAAAATAGTTAATTTGGTTCAACCACAATAATTCTGGATATGAAAATCCCACAAAATAAGTCTAAAGTACCATGGAAATCATAATTCAGGCTTCAGAGAGGTGCTTTGGCAGTTAAACAAAGATTCCAGTAGGCAGAAAGGGAAGAGCTAAGGACCTACTTGGCAGATAGCATAGCAGGAGCAAGTGTCAGAGAGGAGAAAGCAGGCTCTGTGTCCAGGACAGGGCATGTGGGTTAGCTGGAGCCAGGAATAAGGAGAGAGGAGGTTGGAGTTGTGGGCTGGCTCTAGGAGTTGGATAGAGGAATTTGTAATTTGTCATCCTGGGAGAGTGGCATAGGATATTCTGGTGTGGGCGAGAGGCAGGTGGTGAGGAAACCACTATTGCCAAAACCAGAGAGAGACCTGAATTAGGAGGGTGGTGGGTAGTGTGAATGCAAAACTGGAGAAGTTAGGGTAGGACTTTGGCAGTTGAATACAAAGTATGAAGCAGGGAAGGGAAAAGAGTCAAGCTTGGGTAACTGGAACAAAGAAGTTGTTCATGGAATTATGCTTTAAAGAGTCCCTGTGCGTTTAGGGGGTTAGGAAGGAAGATAAAGCAACAAAGGAATGATTAAAGATGTAGGGGAAAAGCCAGGATGATGTGGTGTCTGGGAGTTATGAGAAGATTATGAGAGGATTTGGGGAAGGAAATTGGCTCAGTAGGTTCAGATGCTGTGGAAAGGTAGGGCGGGATAAAGGCCATCGAATACAAGTGGTAGTCCCTAAATCTCCCTCAGGCTTGACAATTTGCTAGAACTCAGAAATGCTGGTATATTCATGGTTAGAGTTTATTGCAGCAAAAGGACAAAGATTAAAATCAGCAAAGAGAAAATTTGGTGCATGGATTGAAGTCCAGGAGAAACTGGGTACAGGCTTGCAGATGTTTTTCCAGGGGAGCCACACAAACTGCTTACTTTTCTTAGCAAAGGTGTGTGACAGCGTGGGAGAGGTATGGCCAATGAGGGAAGTGAACTTGAGTCTTGGTGTCCAAGTTTTTATTGAGGGTCAGGCATGTGCCTTCCTTTCCTGTTTGGCTGACCTCAGATACTCAGACTTGAGCCCCCAGAATAAGATTAACCATAAGTCACATTGTTAGCATACACTATTTAATCAAACTGGTACCATGTGGCCCAAGGCCACACTCCTGTCGGCAGACTATTCCTAGGGCATAGAGCTCATCTCTCAGGAGCCAGCCAAGGGACAGTCCTGAACACAGGCCTTTCTTAGGGGTGTGCAGGCCTGGCTGAGTTAACTTTTGTCTATAGAGTGGCAGGCTCTGAGGAGCTCACTGGGTAATGTTTGAGAAAGGAGCTTTTATATATACAATGTTTTATAAATATAATATTTGAGGGAGGAGCTTATATATAAAACATGTTTATATAAATTGTATATACTATGTTTATAAAAACAGATAAATAATAATAATAATACATTTTGAGGTGTAGATGAGAAGTTGAGGAAGATCACTTTGAATTTGTCTACTGTTTCATGTTATGAAACACTGGATTGAGTCAACGTGACAAGATCGGTTTCTCACCCATTGTTTTTTCTCAGAGGCTAGGATAGGTGCCTTGGACCTAGTAGGTGCTCAGTGAATGTTGAACGATGAGTGAACCAAGATCTTTATGTTATGCCTCCCCCTTGAGAGAGAAAGTGGACTCCCAAGATGATTTCTGGAGAATTTATTTAGCCTTATGGCCATGTGTTGTTTATGTCTATTTACACTGCCCGTTTCACATAGTGAAATGTGCTGACCTAATTGATATACATGGAGCCAACTTTAATAATAAGATGTGTTTTTTAAAAGAAGCCTAAGTAATGGGATGGAGGAAGGGCTTTGAGAAACTGGTGATGGATTCCTCTATAATAATGTACTGAGTTAGTTTTGAAAATTTTTTCTTTATGCAGTATACGTTTTACTTATGTAAAACAAATTTCGGTTCTATTATTTTAATATGGCCTTTATAATGGTTACTGCCTGTGTTTCCAAGTGGTGTCTTAAAAAGGTAGTGTTTTGCAGCTGATACTGAATATTCCATTAAAGAAAAGACTCTCATGTAACAGCTTTTTGGTCCCAGGTGAATTAATGTTGGTCGCAGAGGCACTCATATCAGTGGAGTCAGATGGCGAGGGAGCCACGTCAATGCTCTGGTGGGTTCTTTAACATGGGGAGGCATTCGGGTTTCTGTTGTTGAGGCCGTGGAGCAACAATCCAGGTGTGAAAATGAGAAAGGTTTGACTGCCTCTCTGGAGGGAGAATGAAATGAGGACAAGTGGAGAGAGGAGCAGGGGAGCGAGAGGAGAGAGGCAGGTTAGCTTTAACGAGATTCATCTGCACCAAGTTCTGCTCTACTCTGTTTCTGATCTGTGTGCTTCTGCCTCTGCAGAATGTATCAGCCTGACGCTTTATCAGCTTTCTGAAAAGCGGGGTGAAGTGGTGTGGAACACGTCAGCGGGGTGAAGTGGAGCAAATCGGAAAGAGAGCAGAGCGTTTTATCTTGTGTCCTGCGAGTTCTTCTGGAGCCAGAGATGGCTGAATGGATGTCCACCCAATTTTAGTTCATCTTGCTGCCTTCCTGTTACAGCGGTAGTCACATATGTGAAGTAAGATGGAGCGAGTCCAGGCAGCCACTGTATCGTGCAGTCACGAGTTCTCTGCAACCCGGCTGCCACTCAGGCTTCCAGGGTTTGTTTGCTTCGGTGTGGACTGACCACAAAATGACCTTCGCTGGATTCAGCGTAGAACTTTGAAATTATTTACTGATTTTGTAGATACATGATATGGTTTCCTTGCATGTTCATGTGAGTTTATTTAGGGATTTCCAGAATTATCAACTAAGTCTGGGTAGAAAACATTTTATGATGAGAAACCTTATTGGTAGTCTGAAGAAAAATGGGATAGGAGCAAGAGTAAAGGCCAGTGAAGTCCTGGGTGCTAGCGTGTGTGACCCCCATGGACATATATCTGTGGTTGAAGGAAATATTCTGTAAATCAGGGCTTTCTCACTATTATGTATCTTTTCAAAACATAACTCAGTTTTCACATGACAAATAAATTGACACTTGAAACAAAAATTTTAACTTGTTAGTCTTCTATTCAAATCAAATTATGTGCAGCTAATCATTATTTTTGGATGCCTTCCAGAGACAGATGGGACCGTTTTCAGAATTCTCACGAAAGCCGAAGGACTGACAGATGCACACACACCCTTGGAACTGGTGTTCCATTTACCGGTCAATTACCCCTCCTGTCTACCTGCTATCTCGGTTACCTCTGAACACCTGACCAGGGCCCAGTGTGCGGCTGTGAAGGAGAAGTTACTTGAGCAAGCGGAGAACCTCGTGTCGGAACCGATGGTTCATGAGCTGGTCCTCTGGATTCAGCAGAATCTCAGGCACATCCTCAACCAGCCAGAAATGGGAAGTGGCAGTGGAAAGTGTACTTTCGCAGCAAACACGGCTGTGGATGATGGATTGTGGATGACTCTTTTGCATTTAGATCACATGAGAGCAAAGACTAAATATGTCAAAACTGTGGAGAAGTGGGCTTCAGATCTAAGGCTGACAGGAAGACTGATGTTCATGGGTAAAATAATACTGATTTTACTGCAAGGAGAAAGAAACAACATCAAGGTGCCAAAAAGTTTAATATTAAATAGGAATTTAGCTATTTTCTGCTAAAATGGTGTTTCTATAGTATGTTTTAGAACAATGCGACAGGTTAATCATTTAGGTGTTTTCACTTTTACTATTACCATGTTAATACAGCTCCATGTTTTTGATAAGAATATCGTTAACTTCTAATTAGAACTATAGATTTGCAAAACTTGAAGAATAAATAGAAGATTCTATTTTAAAAATTATGCCACTTAATGTGAGAAGTTATAAAAAAAATCTCTGTGGTACGTGTTTGTTTCAGTAATTAGCCTCAACTTTATAAATGTGCACATGGTGGATATTTATATTTCTTTTCTTAGTTAGGCACAGCAAGGTTTATATTTTGGTAGCCTGCAAAAATTTTTAACTTTTGGCAGTTAAAGGTACATTCTGACACTTTAATTTGCTATGTAATTCCTGGAAAGAGGAGCTGGTGCCGCCTCACCGGGACTCAGTGCGAGTGGAAGTGGAATCATTAGGACCGTCGGCTTGTCACCTCCTACCTGATTCTGCTTTCCACCTGACTTGTCTCAGCAGCCGCTTTCAAAATCATCATCTTCTGAGTTTTCAAGTTCTCATTCTAAATTCATCTAACCTGTTTTACGTGGGACCGGATGAGAAAAGCTGCTTATTATATTTTAAATCTTAAAAGAGCTACAAATCACTTAACTGGTTTTATGCTTTGGGTCAAGAATTGTTCCAACTGAATTTATTTAAAACAGATTTAGTTTGCACAATCTATGATTTTAAAGATTTGTAGAATAACGGTCTAACTTTTTCATGAAGGGCTCTGACTGTTGAACTTGTTTGGCATTTGGTTAGCCAGATTAGTTCTGGGTTATAGCATATAGATACAACAAGTAATTGAAGTTTAATATAGGTCATGGATTGGGTTCTGATCAAAGAACCACATGTTTTAAGGTGACTTACAACATATCTATAAAACTCGATCTTTTTTGGGGAGATACTGGCTGGCAAAATGAATAGAAGTTAATTTTCTTGCTCATATTTCCCCTAAGGGCTCAGAATTTTCTTTAAGCCATCCCAGGCACATTAGGCTAAGTGCACCTGCTTTGCAAATATTACCCAGACTGGATCTATCAATTAATTAACAAGTATTTATTCATATGACTAGGACTCTGCTAATGTAGAGAAATTACACTTTTTAAAGAGTTTTTTTTAATTAACTTTCTAAAATGCCATTTGATGTAAATATTTGATGTAAATATTTAATTTATTTTAAATATTTGTTTTTTTTTATAAGGTTATAGATCTGGATTGAGAATTACAGGTACATATTCATAGATGCCATCAATTTGGAGTGACAACTGCTGTGTGCCTGTTAACCTCATCCAGACACTGAAGTAGTAACAATAATGATGGCAGTTGCTGGTGCTGCATTAAATGTGCCATAGCGCTCTGTGCCAGGCCCTCCTCTAAGTGCTTTGCACGTATTGACTCGTTTGATCATCACAGCTTCCCCATAAGGTGGGCGCTGTGATGAGAACCATTTTGGAGACACAGAGGGTTTAAGCAGCCCGGCTGGAATCACAGCTCATAGGCCGTCCAGTCCAGAATTCAACCCGAGTAGTTGGGTGACGTTGCTCTTACCTCCTGCGTTAGTATGTTATGCTGCCAAGTATGTAAAAACACGGTAACTCTGTTACTGCTTGGTTCAGAAAGAGAGTGCTCCTCAAGCATGAACATAAACCTACAGGTTTACAGCTCTTTTAAAACCAGGACTTTGGGATTCAGAGTAAGATATGTGTTTAACATACTGATTTATCATTTTTAGGAGTACCTGATTCTTCAGAAAACTTCCAAAGTAGATGTGGACTCAAGTGGAAAGAAATGCAAAGAGAAAATGATTAGTGTACTATTTGAAACAAAAGTACAGACAGAACACAAAAGGTATAATTTAGTACCATTGCGGGTGGAAAAGCAACTGAATCGATAATTATACTCTGACAGATCTAGGCGTATTCATGAATTTCCTTTGTATAATGCAGGTTCCTGGCATTTGAAGTCAGAGAGTACTCATCGTTGGATGAGCTACAAAAGGAGTTTGAAACGGCAGGACTTAAGAAGCTTTTCTCTGAATTTGTACTTGGGCTGGTTAAATGAAATGGAAGACAAATTTTAAAATAAAACATCGGTGTTTTGTTTTTTGGGTTTTTTTGTTGTTGTTGTTTGCATTGGATTTGGGGAATGGCTAATTGAAATAACTTATGATAAAAGGAACAGTTTCCAAGCAAAATAATAGATACCATCCTAACTTTAAGAACAAAAGCCAATTTGTGGAACATTAAAAGTGAAAACACCTGTGTGTTCTAGTTTTTGTCAATAAAGACTAGGTTTAGTAGATGGAACATTCTTTGAAAGATAAATATAAAAAAGATGATGGTAAATGAGCCGTTGTGTTTATATAGCACATTTGTTTGGAATTGCACTACCTGTAATCATATGTTCCTAAAAACAAGTGAGGCAGCCGAATGTAAAAGGTTGAACCGCAGACATACGTGTTGTAAAGGGGCATTCCAGTCCCAGAAAGCTAAATTAATCCTCAACTGAGTGAAGATTAATGATCGTATGGGTAATATGCTAAGAAAGGTGGTTGTACAGTTTTGTAGCATAGATAAAGAAAATGAATTTGAAATAGATTAAAAATAGTAGCAATGCCCTCATATTGTGAAAAATAGACAAAAATATTTAAAGGCTGCAAAACTGCCAATGATGTATAAAAATTAATTACCAAGAAGTGATAAAAGTTGAGTAATGGAATTATTTGGTTTTTGACTAGATTACTTTTCACCATTTGGTTTTTGACTAGATTACTTTTAACCATTTGGTTTTTGACTAGATTGCTTTTCACCATTTGGTTTTTGACTAGATTGCTTTTTTCCCCAAAACAATCTGGACCATATGTTCTAATTTCTTCAATTTCTTTAGATCACCTGACATTATGTTGCTTTATTCTTTCCATTTCTCTTGTATTAGTCAGGGTTCTATAGAGAAACAGAGCTAATAGGATATGTATCTATTTTTAAGGAATGGGCTCCAGTGATTATGGAGTCTGTGAAATTAAAAATTTGCTGAGTGGACCAGCAGGCTGGAGTCACAGGAAGAGTCAACATTGGAAGGCCAGCAGGCTAGAGACCTAGGGAAGAGCTGGTGCTGCAGTGGAAGTCTGAAGGCCGTCTGCTGGCAGAGCTCCCTCCTGCTTGAGGGAGGTCAGTCTTTGGTTCTATTCATATTTTCAACTGATTGGATGAGGCCCACCCACATTATGGAGGACAGTCTGCTTCACTCAAAGTCCACCTATTTAAATGTAAATCTTACCCCAAAACACCCTCACAGGAATATCCAGAATTATGTTTGACCAAATACCTGGGCAATGTGGCCCAACCAAATTGACACATAAAATTAGCCATCACGCCTCTCAAGAAACATCCCATTTGTGGCTTTGCTTTTAGAGGCAAGGCATGTGGCTTTTAATTCATATCTGCTTAACTCATTGTAATCTCTTCCTTCTGTGTTTTCACTGCTACAAAACATTAAATACTGCTGTGAATCTGCAGTACCATCGGTAAGAAAGATACCATTTACAAAATAAGTTAACAGCTAAACTACAGTTGAAAAACTGTAGTTTACTTTGGCCAGAATGGCTCCTCTTGAGTCAAACTACAGTTGAAAAACTGTAGTTTACTTTGGCCAGAATGGCTCCTCTTGAGTCAGAACTGGCCACAATAATAGATTGCACAAAAGCTACATTTCTACTAGTGTAGGAGTATAAAAAATGTGGACTTGAGGACATATATTGATTTTTTAAAAAAGTGAGCTCATCTGCTTTGGGGCATCATTCCAGAGTTCTAAACTTATGTTTGCTCAGTTCATTGTTGGCAGCAGACACCCTGAAGTGTTATGAGGAGGGAATTCTGGAATTGCACTCCTTTCTAGGTGAACCCCGACCTGGTGCATTTCTGAGGAATCTGACGACTTTTTTCTCCATCATTAAGGGATTTCTACCCTCTGCTCATCTCAGCAATAGACCCTTCATGCAATTAAGAAAGCTCTGTTGTAAAGTGCAGTTTTTCCCCAAAGTTTTATGTGTTCTTTCCCTTCTTTATTCCTTGGGAATTTCATCAATTTCCATAGCTTTCATTATCCCCTCTATGTAGCTGAGTCTCAAAGTTACACCTCAGGTTCTCACTTCTCTCCTAATTCTAAACATCCATTTCCTACTCTCTGCCTGATACCACAACCCAGATGTTCTGCCAACAGCTCATATCCAACATGATTAAAACGGACTCATTAACAATCCCATTTTTGCTGTTGTCGATACTGTTGTTGAAACTATCACAAGGCTCCCAGGACTAACCTTGGACTTTCCTTTGACTTATTCCTCAGTCCACTGCATCCAGTTAGCTGCCAATCTAATTCCCAGTGATTCTTATATTCACCCATCTTTTCTATTCACATGGCTGCCACTGTACGTCAGGTTCTTATTTTTTCTGGCTAGGACTATTGGAAGTCTCCGAGTCTTCTCACCTCTGTTCACCCCTGATCCCATCCTATACATGGCTACAGTCAATAATCCCTCATGTAAAACTCTTGGGGTCAGATGCGTTTTAGCATGTAGATTTTTCTTTTTAATTCTTGCAGTTTTAGAAAGGAAATATGGAGAAAACACTATTACAAAATCCCCTTAGTGGGAATTGGACAGGATCCTGAATCAAACATTATTTTGCAGTGAAGTATATGAATTTCACATTAAATAACATAAAGAGTACAAATGGTCCCAAATTGTTCATGCTAATTAAACTTTAATGCAAAACGAGTTCTGTTTGTCTTCAAGGAAATTATATAAAATAACCCCATATATTCAATTTTTAGAATGTTTGGATTTTAGAATTGTCCGTAAGTGTTGGTAGACCTAAACTATATAAATCTACCTAAAATAATCATATCATTACATTTTCCTACTGGATTAGTTGTAAACTCTTCACTCTGTTTTTTTGAAATGCCTTCTGAATTTGACCACAAACCATGATTTTCTGGTTTTATCTTCTACTCATCCTCTACATATCTTTTTGCCCTGGCTCAACTAGATAAATACTCCTTATTTTTTTCTTCTATAGATACACAAGTTTGTCCTTTTTCATGAAATTTCCTTTACTCTTGTCCATTCTTCTGCCAAGCATCTGTTGAGAGTTTTTTCCTGTTTCCAGAATTTTTTTCTGTTAACAGTTTGACCCTTATTCTGGGATCAATAATTGTTCTCTAGTCTGAATTCTTGTAGAAAGCTTCAGTTTTCCCATACGTAAAATGAGAATAATACTACTTCTTACCTCTTGGACTTGTCACCAGATTAAATAATGTTCAAGTGCACCAAGCACAGTGTGAAATACATAGTAGGGCCTTAACTGAGGTTAGTTCTTCCCTTTTCCTCTCTTCCTTCCTTCCTGTTTTTTAGTACATACTCTGTATTATAGTTTTAGATATACTTTTATTGTCCCCATTACTAGATTGGCAGTTTTTTGAGGGTAGAAACATGCTTATTGAAAGCTTAGTAGATATTGAGTTATATGAAATGAATACAAATGGTGTTACTAGAGGAAGTCCAACTCCTTTGGATTCAGGAAAGACTGGTTTGTATACATGTGATTGTACAATAAAAACTCAAACAAAACAAAACCTATGATCACAGAACCCATCTTGATGTTTAGTGTCATAATTTTTGTTTCAGTGGCGAGCCTCAGGGCCTAGAGGAGCATGTTTTTTCTAGTGCATGAATAGGCCAGTGTGCTGTTGAGAGGCACTTGCCAGAAACCAGTGGGCAGGCAGACTGACACGGCTCCTCTGTGCTGGTGAGATATGACACACACTGTCATGGAACCCAGATAGCGAGGGCACACCGACCCAGCTCTCACATTGTCCCCTGGGGTTCACTCGAATGTCTCCTGGCTCTTGGGTGGGCCTCTGACACCACCTCTGTTTTTGTCTGCCTGGTCCTTTCTTACCTCCAGGCTCTACTATCTCTCTCTCGTTCTCAAAACATCTTCCTTCAAGCTTTTTTAACCCCCAGTCCAGAGGTTATATCCTCTGGAGAAAGAAAAGCTAGGGCTGGTAGAAATCACTAAGTATTTACTTAATTTCCATTCCAACCTTCTTTCTTAGTAATTTTTAAATTAATTTTTACCTGGGTACATCGCTCTCTAGAATAAAAATTGTATTTTGCAGCTTTTCTGAAAGCTAGGAATGGCCACAGGACTAAATTCTGGGTAAATGGAAGTGTTGTATATGATTTCCTGGGACTTTTCTTGAAGGACTTGACTCACTGGAACTGTCACCGCAGCCCTTCCTCCCTTCCACTGCCTGGAATGTGGGCATGATGGCAGAAACGCCAGTGGCAGTCTTGGATTATGCACTGAGCTTGAGGATGAAAGTGGAGCAGAAAATAGGAGATGCCTTCTAAACAACATTTTTTTTTTTTTAATATGAAAGAATATGCCTGTATAGCTTTAAGCTACATTTTACGTTTTCTGTCATTTATCATCAAATCTAGTCCTGATGGATATGAAGTTTGATACCTAGTCCAAATAATAGAAGCTAAAATGGAATTGATCAGAAATTATTCCAAATCTATTATTTATGGCATAAACTTTTGCTTGGAATTCTTAGAAATCTGGATTTTCTTAATTCAATGTAAGCTTTCAAAACATGTTATCTAAGAATTTAATTCTTTTATTTACTTGTATCCAGCTTCAACAGACATCCTCTTTTGCAGTGAATGTGGGCTGTCCTAACTCTTCGGGTTGAGAAAGGATAACAGAAAATGCAAGAGAAAAAGATATGCAAGTTAGTATTTTCAAATACCATCCCACATCACATCCTACAGATAAATATTCCTTTGACTATTTGTAGAGAAATATCACCTCAGCTCATTCTTAGGTTATGTTCCCATGTTTCTAATAAAGTTCAGGTCAATTTTGAATGCTTTTATTTTTTTTATTAAAATCTTTCTGTTTCCAAGAATTATTACTAATAATATTGGAAATTTACATGGTACAAAGATAGTAGACCTAGAATGATGTTACATTTTTGCTCAGAATTCTCCCAAAGACACAGATTCTTATGAAAATAACACATAGGAAAAGAAAATGGAGAAAAATCTGCTGTAAATTTAACTTACGTGGACTTCTTGGTTTTCATGAAGCCCGTCAATGGATTTGTGTTTTCATTCCCACGCAAATGTGAATTCCAAAGAAATCCAAGTAGAGGATAGAAAGAAGACAGAATATATTTGATTTCTTTATGGCTAAGGCTTTGTTCTAGACCCTCGAGTATGAAGTTATTTATATCTATTTATGTATCATTTGTGTACATATATGCGCAAATCTACTCCAGGGAGCATCAGTTCATTTTGGATGAATGAGGTTCCCCACGATCCAAAGGTCAGTTCTTTAATTAACAAGCCTCTTTTGGAAACATCTGAGAGATGAAAACATTTTAAAGATGTTTTACACTCATCTGATAAGCAGAGTGGATGAACATAATCTAAGCTCAGTGTGTGGGGACTGTCACTAATAGCCATGACTCCACTGGCTGTGATATAAGGAAGACCTCCTCTGATCTGTGAGGCGAATGAGCCTCAGCTTCCACTTCTGAATGGAGCCCACTGCTTTCATGTTCCCACAAGGGTTTTCCCCTTTCTTCTTTATTTTTTTGCTCTCTCTACTCCATTTCTCCTTGCTCTTTCTCTTTTTCTTCTTTTCGTCATTTCCGATGCTTCTCGTAATCTCTGCCATTGCTTATTGATTTCTTTCCTCTTCTTTCTTTTTTGCCTATTTGCTTTGTGACTGCGTCTTCTCTCCTTTTCTTTACACTTCTTCCAAATTTTATGATGTGAGGGTAACGTGGCTTGACTCTTAGAGATATTATCACCCAATGAGAGTTTATCATCTTTCAGTCTGCCAGTCAATCACCATGTGTCTTCTTAAACTTCATCCCTTTTCCCTTTTTATTATTTCCATTGGTATTCAAAATTATAAGTTTTAAATTTTGTTTTTAGGTTCAAGCCTTCAGTTTGTTCCTGAAGGCTGACAGTGCTTGACTGCATAAGTGCATATACATAAGTGGGGTATCGTACATGTAGAACTCTTAGACCTTAGAAATTGAAAGGACTAAAAAGATGGTCTAATCCAACTGCTTTTCTTTTTTTTTAAGTGCGTACTGAAGTAAGTTACTGACCCAAGGCCACTCTTACATCTGGTATCAAAACTGGGACTAGGACATAGATCTATAAGCTTACTTAATTGTCCAATGTCACAGCATCCTTGGGAAATATCTGCTCCATTCTGCTTTGGTCTGTTGGAGAGGAGAGAGAATTTTCTTTACTTTTGATCTGTAAAATTATTCCTAAATTTATACTCCTAGTAAATTAATAGGGTTTCTTCACAAATAAAAGCTGAGTTTTTTTTATGATTGCAATAATTTATGTATGAATAGAACATATAGGACCCAATGCCTAAAACTTGCTATACTTTTGAAATACATATTGAGTGTTTTAAGTGGCCAAATGGCTCTTTTTCATTGGGAGTAAGCATTTGATGTATCACAGAATCTTATATTTACTTTTAAAAAAATTAAAATATTTTGTTGTAAGAGAAACGAACATACTATAAAAATCTCCTTTGACACTACATTTGTGTATTTTATTTCATCCAGAAAAGTAGAACTTGAGAGTCACAAAGAAATTCACAGACTATAAGTTCAACTTTCTACCCAGTGCAGGAATTAAAAAAAAAAAAAATCATTACTCTGACAGACATCCAACTCCTGCTTGAAAATCTCCTGAAGTTGATACCACCCTCATGGGCAGCTGTTCCTGTTACTGGACAGCACACACGGGTACAAAGTTCTTCTTTGCATTGAATCGGGGTCTGCCTTCCTTAATGTCCAGGTTTTTGTCCTAGTTCTGGCCTCTAGAGCAACACAGAATTATACTCATCTCACCATGGCAACCCTACAAATATTCGAAAGCAGATCTCCCTTTCCTTATTCTTACCTTCCCAAGTTGTTTGAATAATTTATTAAAAATTATACCTTCTCTTTTTCACCTGGACATATGCCTTTCGTGGTGTTCTAATTGGTCAATGTCCTTCTTAAAATGTAGCACCCAGAATTGAATTCTATATTTCAGATGTGGTTTAATGAGCTAGAAATATAGTAGAACTGTCATGGGTAGTAATTTCTCAGGGAAGCCTTAGAAAACCCTTAAAACAAGGTGGCTTCAGCATAGAACCTGCAGTCAGCAGTAATGTAATGTCTGTAGAGGGAAAATAGAGTAATCGGGGGATTGTTTCATAAACTGTATAAACATCTAACCAATGTACTATGTACTTGAAACTAATAATAAAAGAAAATAAAATACTAAAGAAAGAGAAAGCGGCTTTTATAAGAACACATGGTTAACAGTACTTTATAAATAAAATACTTTCTTATATTCTATTTAAAGACTTTGAAAATACAAAAAGTAATCATAATCAAATAATTTTTTCTTTGTCAATAACAATGCTGATTTCAGCCTTTGGGTTAACAAAGTTAGCAGAGTTAGCAAAATGCTTTGTATTTTCTCCTTGGCAAAAGTATAAAAATGATTTTAATCTCAGCCATTTTGTTGGGATAGTGGGCCTTTTCTGAGTTGAACAAGTTTTAAATAATGTAGACCTTTTTTGGGACATGCGTTTTTTGCTGCATATGATATATGTAATTTTTCTCTGTACATACTTATTTAATAAGACAATAGCAGAATCTCCTATTGACAAAATATTTTAATGTTTTCACATTACAAGTAGAATTTTAAATATAAAATCTGTATTTTTTCAATTTTAATTAATTTTGAGTACAATGGAAATGTGATTTAATATTGTCATATAGCCATTCTCGATTGCTTATTATCGATTATGACTTGGAAAAGACAATCAATTATTTAATCTGTTTTCTTCTAAGTCTCAAAGAGTATTTGAAAGAGGAATTTTTCTGTCTACTGTGTTTGGCATGAATTATACCCTGAACATTCTGTCTAAGGATTTATTGCACTGCTGGATAGAATAATCTCAAAACCAGCAATTGCAGGTTATAGTTGGTGAATATAAAAATATGTATAAATGATGCTTAAATGGGTTAATGGTAGTGATGGGGAGCCCAGCACATACCCTGGCACACAGTAGATCTTAGTCAATATTTGCCATAAGGATACTGCATATTGAAGGAGTATAATTTCTAAACAGGCAGTGTTATAGCCGCAGGTTGAGTTCTGTAGATTGATACGTTGTTGTTCAAGCAAGTGAGACACATTTGGTACTGCACTGTATTTTATGACCTCAAATCTCTCTTATAGGAACATCATTTCTTGGCCAAAAGAAATTGTTAAATTTTCTAAAACATGGCAATGTTGTGGCGATTATAGTTTGATTTACAATGTCTCAAATACTCTAAAGAGCATAAATTATTTAAAAATACATAAGTATTTAGAATAAAAATCTGTTGTACTATACTGTCTACACTGGAAATTTAATAAAGAAAATAACCCAGTAAATAACTTCTAAGGATTATGTATTCCAATATTAATTTAGAAAAATTAGAATTCTGGAGAACTATCCCTTTGTTGATGTGCTTTGCTTTTAATTGTGCAATTTAAACTTTATTTTTTTTTTCCTGTTAGAAATCTTAGTCGCTAGGGCCATATAAATTGGAGGAAGCCTGCTTTTTAAAATTAGATTTTGAGTCATATAATTTAAATTTGCAGTACTAAGTCCAGAATTTATTGGATTTTCTTTCTTTTTAATAGTTAAAAAAATTATTATACAAGTATGTAAACCTTTCTAGGGAAAGACTGTGATTTCTCTTTATATTTTATAAACTGAATCTCCTTAAGCTAAGTATTATTTGGTTAAATATGCAATATGTAGTTATATATAGACTGAAGAAATAAATATTCTAATAGCATTTAGTTGTTATTTTTTGCTCTATGGTGTGTGGGTTTTTGTATCAACATTAGTTAGTGTTTTCTAAACATCATAGTATTTTTCTCTAGTAAAGAAGTGTCTCTTTCTGAGCAGAAAAAAAAAACTTGCTTATAAATGAGGCCATTTTGCATATTAATTAGGAGGTCTTTGAACTCTAAGAATAAAATCCGTTAATGCTTTTGGTATGGAACAATTATGCATTTAAGGACTTTAATTTTATGCTAATAATACAACAAGCTTTACGTTTTTCTTTGTTTTGTTTGCATTTCCTAAAGATAATTTAATGCAGATAATCCATCCCTATACTGCATAGAGCGCATCGGATGGTTTCCCTATAGTTAAGATTGTATCAGCACTCCCATTATAAATCTCTATTACCCATGGTTTATAATTTAATTGAAAAAAACTCACTGCGGGCAAAAACTCAACACTTAGGGTTTCAGGCTAAAAGCAATATTTCTCTTTTAAAAATTGCCTCCTCTATTTAATTTCATAGTTAATGGAAGTAGAAAGATCATCCTGGAGCTGATTTTGAACAAAGCTAAACAGATCATTGTCTAGAACTGAAATAATTTCTAAATAAAAGTAGTTGAAATCTTATCATTCCCCTAATACTACAACATTTATCCAAATGAGAAAAGACAACAGTGCAATCTGCTTATCCTTTCTCTACAAAAAAATACACACAAGGAGAACATGAAAATTCTGTAAGACTAGATATCTATAAAACATATACTTGAAAATATTGTGTGAAGTGCTACATTCTTATTTTATTTCAAACTGCATACTTTATTCCTTTCAGTGGAACTGGTCTAAAGCTGTAGGGTCTACTTTTTGTCAAACTGAGATGTGAAAGGGCATAGGGTGGGGATGTGCATGCTCTGGAATTTTTTACTTTGTCTGCCATATAAATCTTATCTTAAGTTTATGCTTCAACTACCTGGACAGGATTCAAGGGTTAATTAACAGTCATAGCAGTTTCAACCTGCTTTGCAGGGTAGAATTGAAAAGATCAGTTTTTAGACACATGGTAGTTTTGTCATCAGCTTTTGAACCCAAATCCTATAGTAGAAAGGTTAACCTGCCAGGAAGTATGCAATCTCTAGTCAAGACTTCACTGTAAGTGAAGTCCAGTCAGACAAAGAAAGTGTGAGTGAGTTAGAGCAAGATGTTCTCTATTTCCCTCAACCAATCAACTTTTTTCTAGTTGATTCTTACTTGTATTGCTGCATGTGAAATATATGCCATGATTTCTTCACCCTAAGCATTCAACAGTAACTTTCTTAAAATGGTCTGGCTTTATCTGTGAAATGTGTTGTGTTTCTCAATCAGTCGCCTTTGAGATCCTAAGGACAATTTTTGAGGAAAATAATTTAGACTCCCACTTCTTATAGCACATAACAGTTTATGAAGGGCTTTAATACTAACAACCAGTCAAAAGTTGAGAAAAATGGAAGCTAAGAGATCAGGCAACTTGTTTAATTCAAGCAACTAACACGTGGTGGTTAACTCATTTTTTCTCTAATCTAGTGCTTCTTTAGCAGCCCAGTGCCTTCTTATTTCTCCTAGAGGAACTCAGTTTTAACTTTGAGAAAAAGAGTCTGGTAATACCATGGTCTCTCATATTTTCTTGACATTTTGGTCTATTGTCAGAGATCAAAAGAATTCATAAAATTTCTAAGCACGATTCTTAAAATAGTCTGTGTTAGCATATATTCATAAATAAAGACTTTGGAGCCTAGATAGGATTTATATATATATATATGAAAGCTAAACAATCAATCAGGGATGACAAAAAAGGAAGTCATGGATTTACTATTTTATCTTTCTGATTAAAAATTATCCCTAATGTTGATGTTTTGATTATATCAGAAACATCACATAAATATAAAGATTATGAAAAAAGATTGTGTGAACACACTTGATTGTATTGTCTTGAGAGATTTTGAGAAAATAGTAGATAATTACATTTTGGTATAAATGTAGTACTGCTATATTGAAGCTGGTGCACACTAGAACCCAGACCTGGCTGACGCAGCCTAGAGCTTTTTTCCTAACCCTCCTCAGGGATGACCACTGCTACAGGTTTTTATATTTTGATATTTTTCTCACTGACTTTTTTAAATGACTAAACAAATACTGTGGTATATATGAATATTTAAATGTGTGATGTATATTGCCAAATTGTCAGACAATTTGGCTTTACTAATTTATACTTTCCCTAACATTTTCATACTGGATATCTTCTGTTTCCCCCCTGGATGCGCCCTCTATGCTTTACGCCCTGTTTTGTGCTCTGGGACGCTGACTTGGGAGGATCCGGTCCGGTCCCTTGTCTTCTGGCTTGTGCTAGGGCTGGGTTGATAGTGGTGGTAGTGGGGGCACCAGCAGGGGGTAAGAAGGAAGAAAGAGAGTTAGCTGCTCTCCCTGTGGGGTTGCTAAGCACTGGCTGCCACCCTGGAGCCAAGATCACCATTCTGGTAGGTGAGCCTCTCTGTTCAGCTCTGTCATTCTGCTTCTCGCCCGCCCGGGGACCACCCTGTCCCTTCTAAGTTCCCACTATGCTGCCCACACCCTTAGGAATAATCTTTTTATTAAATGCTCTTCAAATTATCCAGTTTGAGTGTGCTCTTTGTTTCCTGTCTGGACTCTGAATAATACTACTTGTAATACTACTTTTATGAGAGTGCTTTTTTCTTCCATATTTCATGTCAAGACAGGGTATTACCCACGTTTTTAATCATTTCACTTCTCATAAGGGGAAAATGGTATCTTGTTTTAATTCATATTTTTTGATTATTATTGAGTTTGAACATCTGTTCATATGTTAATTGGCTATTTGCAAATTTCTTTTAATTGGTTGTTAATATTCTTTGCCCATTTTTCTTTTGGGTGATTTCTCTCCCTCTCTCTTTTTAATTCCTATTATGAGCGGACCATATTTTCCTATTATATTTTTCGACTGATTGTTAGTATGAGTGAAAAATATTGCTTTCTTTTTTTCTTCGGAACCATTTTGGTAGGTTTGATAGTTGATTCTCTTGGATTTTCTGGTATCATCTGAAAAGAACGGTGATGCTATCTCTTCCTTTCACATTTATGCAACATTTCTTAATCCTGTTTTATGACACTGGTTAGCTCTTCAAAAGCACTACTGGACAATAGGGTTGTTAGTGGGGATCTTTGTCTTATTCCTGATGCTAACTCTGGTTTTCCCAGAGTGTTTTACAGACACACCTTGAGAAAAGTCCAGACTCATGAAGAAAGCAGAGCACACTCTTCTGAGTCCCAATGCACAGGAGCATGTTAAAGGTGCCGAGGATATTTTTTTGAGTCCTTGCCTAATACAGCTCTGGTACTGAATTTTAGTACATTATCAGTTCAATAATTTGCATAGGTCCTGGAGGCCAAAATGCAAAAATATTTTATAATAATATAGCTAAAATACAGATTTTATGCAAAAACTCTGATATTCTAAAGCTTATACCTTATGCCTCTTCTTAATGCTTAGTATGTAAAGACATAAGCCACTATATTTTGTATTTAAGAGATTGTATGAATCATGGACCATTTTGGCACATGTTACTCTCAAAAGAAACAATTGAGATTAAAAAACTAACTTAGATGAAAGGATGAGTATCAAGAAATCATACTGTTCTCTCTCCCTCTCACCTTTGTTTTCTGTGTGCGTGAGCAAACACTCTCTCTCTCTCTCTCTCTCTCTCTCTCTCTCTCTCTCTCTCTCTCTCTCTCTCTCTCTCTCTCTCTCTCTCTCTCTCTCTCTCTCTCTCCAGGAACCAAAAGACCTCAAGTTAACCATTTTCCTGCATGTGCTTGTGTCCTGTATCCCCACCCCACCCCTCGTCACCTCCAATACCTTTCCATTGTTCCTTCCTCCCTCCTTTTCTTTCTCTCAGTGCATGTTTAGTTATCACCAGAAAAATCTTTCTCTATCATCACTCTTTTTCCCATTCCAATTATCAGTTAAAAATTACTCTTATCATTGTTGACAAAAATCAAAGTTAATATTAGAGAATACCTGCAACAAGGAAAGGGAAAGGCACTTGATTATAAACTTACTTTAACAGCACAAGTAATGCATGTTATTATGTTTTCAAGTGAAATTAATCCCTAATACAGAATTGGTGACAAAACCCTCAAAGACCTTGAAAAAGCTCAGAAGTCCCCTTCAGAATTCTTGCAAGTGTCTCATCTACATTTGCTTTTTCTTCCAATTAAATCTATTCTTCCTAGAGCATTTAAGGATAATAAACTTCTTTTATTCAATTTAACTTTCCATTTTCTTTAGTTACCAGTATTGAAACAGTTTGCTTTCTGTAATATTTCATTGCAAGTCTTTCAGCTATGCTATAAGGCTAAATAAAGCATTTATAGATTTTTTTTTAGGATGAACTTAATCCCCATTTATTGCTTCTAGGGTAATATGCATCTTAAGTTTCAAAAAACTGACATGTAAATAAACTTGGAAAATAACTCACTTATAAATTGGCAATTTCCCATGTGGTGAAAAAAAAAGAGAATCAAAACATAGATTCTCCCATGTTCACAGATTTTCTTTAGTTAGTTCAAGTAGGTCATATTTGTGGGATGTGAATTTAATTAATACTTCTAGGTTAATATAGAATTACAGAAATTCAGGGGTACCTCAATTGTTATCTATAATTTTAGTCATGTCTATTTTTCAATTTTAATCAAATTTTTTAATTTCCGAATTTGAAATTCCAGTATTAAAAAGACTAGCTCCATGACTTTATGCTAAATGTGATAGCATAGTAGATTTTTTTTTTTAGACGAGGTAGGGAGTAGTGTCTGGAAAAATGCCTTTTCCATTAAGCAGAGCTGTAAGAACAAAAATTCATTATTACTAAAGAATTCAGGGATTTTACTTTCTGTAAGTAGTCAGGTTGTCTGGTACAAAAATGCACATTGCATTATGAACCATAACATTGCAAGGTTTGTAATATGAGAGCTGCTAAATGTATTTTGAATATGACAAAGACTGTGTTTCTTGCCTGGAGCATGCTCTTTGCTATATCCTGCTTCTCATAT
Organism: Rousettus aegyptiacus; assembly: GCF_014176215.1. Taxonomy (NCBI): domain Eukaryota; kingdom Metazoa; phylum Chordata; class Mammalia; order Chiroptera; family Pteropodidae; genus Rousettus; species Rousettus aegyptiacus. The sequence goes on along the minus strand of NW_023416292.1, from coordinate 43,473,377 downwards.
TCTTATCTTTTATATGAGTAGTGAATTTCAATAAAATTTATGGGTTATGTTATGTTTAAAGGCTATTTACTGAACCAATATTTTCACAGATAAGATCAATAATATATGTGTAAACCTTTGAAATTTAGATTGGAGAGGAAACTGTCTAATAAAACTCTAGTACTGAATTTTATACAACATTTTACTATCCTTTTAATTTTATATTCCGATCCTGAAGTTACCGGCAGATAAACTGAACATATTTATAATTGTCTGGATTAAACCACAATGGTTTGTATAAAAACTCTGGATGCATTTAAGGTTTATGTATTGTGAAGCACTCTGTGTAATAGTTACTCATTTCATTTCTTTGTTAAAAACCTTCGTCTAATGTTAACATTTTGAATTAAAAGTTTTACATTTATACCTGTTTAGTTGAACCATTAGTTTAAGATGCAAACTAAGGAAGCGCTATAGTACTAAAGTGTGTTTCATTCAATGATTTTTTTATAGAGTTAGTATCAAATGCTGTATTTGTTAGGCTATCAGCTATTAGAGCATGGAAATGCTAAATTCCTTTTGAAGCTTTCAAGAGATATTTTAATTAAGTTTTCAAAATTGCTTTTGGATCGTCTTCATGATTCTTTAGTGCTTTACTTCCATTAACAAAATAGTAATTAAAATTAAATTTTAAAAGAAATAACTATAGTAGGTCATACTTTTATTAGCTGAGGTAGATAATGAACCTGTCCTATATAAAGAGTGAGCTAAATCTGCTGAGAGGCTGGGAATAGTGTATTTTAATTAAGGTAATCCTTATTTGCATTTAACAAACAGCGTTGCTACTTAGAAATTTAAGACCTCAGTGTTGCATATTAGTACATTACCTCACAAATCTAATAGAGATTTAATACTTGTGTTTAAGGAGCAATTTGTCATAAATTAAGAACATCTGCATAGTAAATTTCAAGGATGTCATTCTTTGTGGAGTTTTCTATAATTTAGGAACACATGAGACATTAAAATTTTATAATTTTTTTACTACTAGGAAAGCTTGTTTTGTTATTAAACTGAGCCTCATTTTCAGCTGTGCAGAACCCTATGGAAAAGTCCAGCTTTAATAAAGACATAATGAATGTACTGTCACTAAGATTTTTTTTCTTCTTAAATCCGGAGCAATGGCTTATATTTTAAAGAACATTTTAGCATGCAAAATGCAATTCCGAAGACATCCATTCAGTGGGACGAAGAGTATTTAATCATTTTAAAAGTAAGGCAAAAAGACCTTCCTTGACCACACCGCTAAACAGTTATGACACATCATATCTAAATTAAGAGTTCTCTAATTTGGGGTATGGGTAGAATCTTTCTTTAGTCAGTTAAATGTTTACAGTGTTAACATGGAGTTAGAGGAAAGAAATCAGAAAGCTCATTTAAGTTAAGAAGGACAACTTTATTCTCAAGTTTCCTTTTATGTTGATGGTTAACAAGATAATTTTAATATATGCATTTTATTGATCTGACAAGAATGATTTTATGAAATACAGCTTAAGATAAAGCTTAACAGCCCAGTTCACCTGTGGTTATACGTTTTAACTTGGGGATGACTTAGGGTATGAAGGAACAAGTTCCTCAGAGAAGCAGGAATTTATACCTTAGTCAGTTTACCTTAAATTGCTGTGTATTTTTTCTTCTCACTATTTTCCTCATAAACTTACTGAATCCCCTTACTTCTTTCAACCAAGAGGGAAGAACCTAGAGAAAATATCCATACAATTCATTAGCAACTCCAGCTTGTGGTAGTTTAAAAACTCTCCCTGTGGCAGAGAATGCAAGTGCTTATTCAACAATCTCTTAATGAATTTGATGTTTCGAAGAACTAATTCAGGTTATATAGGTGTGAGCGTTATATTATTCATGATTTTTACTCAGCATTGCATCAAATTCTCATAATACTTATAAAATATTTATATACTTAGCTTTATTGGAGCCAGTACGGAAGATGGTGTTTCAAGGTGTCTTCATATTTAGAGATTCCCATGCTATCACTATATTATTATTATATATAACTAAAAGATTCTAATAGTTATAACGTGTTAAAATTAGTTATATCTAAGAAATAATTGTAATTAAAGAGGACATTTGAGTTTTTCCTTTCATTACAAGGGAAGGTTCAAGTTCTAGAAATAGCAGGCACCTGAAGGCAGTCAGTTGCGAGTTCAATTCTCAATATTGTGGTTACTGGCTGGGTCTTAATTTCTACATTAATACATTGGAAAAATTGTAGCAGGGTTAAGTATTAGTTCCCTCTTTCCTCAACTTTAAAAGAATATATCAATATGAAAGCTCTAGTGATTTCATGGACAAAATTTATAGCAAGTATACCTTCTGGGCCTTACTACCACTTGCTCATCTCCACCTCTCACGATTATAGTTGTCCCCTCTTATCCATGGGGGAGATTTTCCAAGACCACAGTGGGTCCCTGAAACCACAGATAGTACTGAACCCTATATATACTGTTTTCCTATATATTCATACTTATGATAAAGTTTAGTTTATAAGTCATGTACAGTAAGAGATTAACAGTAACAAGTAATAATAAAATAGAACAGTTATAACAATATACTGTAATAAAAGTTATGTGAATGTGGTCTTTCTTTTGCTCTCTCAAAATATCTTATCGTGCTGTACTCACCCTTCTTGTGATGATGTGAGATGATACAATGCTGAAATGAAATGAAGTGTCATAAATGATGTAGGTGTTGTGATGCAATTGTTAGGCTACTATTCACCTCCTGACAACATGTCAGAAGGCGGAGCATCTGCTCCAGGTGATCCTAGATCATTGAGCCATGATGATGTCAATGGTTGTGGAAATTTAATATTTTTGGACTGCAGTTGATTATGGGTAACTAAAACTATGGAAAGCAAAACCCTGTATAAGGGGAGAACAGTGTATTTAAGAGTTGAAAAACAAAAGCCAGAAAGATAAAATATGATTGATTTGGGTAAAACATGAAATAATTAAAAATAAACAGTGAGTAGTAGATGCAAGATTAACTCTCTGGGTCACTCAGTCATCGGGATGAATTAAATGCCCCTATGTGGGTGGAACACTGAGTTATACCACTGAGACTTTGTGAGGAATGTCCATTATGTCCAAGAATTTCCAACCTAATGTCTGAGATTAGGACAACTGTCAGGCTATTTTGTTGTTTATGTCGCAGAGTATTATATTCTCAATAAAATCTGGTTCTTGGAAGCTGTTCATCTAACATATTGAATAGTAAGTGATGAAATCTGCATTCCATTAGGGTAAAAAGAGCTAAAAATGGTTTCCAATATTATTCAGCATTTCCTATGTGCCAGGCACCAAGCACTTCACATTAAGTAACTCATTTGATTATCACTACAACCTCATGATGTTACTGTGATTATCACTCTCATTTTTCCTGTGAGAAAACAAAGGCTGAAGAAAGATAAGAAAATTACCTGTGGGAGGAAGTCACAGAACTGAAAAGCCAGTCTAGGCGATCTGAGCCATCACCCAAACTATTAACCACTTTGCTATCCTGCCACTTAGGTGTTGTGGGCTGTCTAAGGAGAAGTGGCACAAAGATGTGTATGGGGCTCGGATCTGCCATTCAGTAATTATTTTTCACTTTTGAGGTAGCTCAGTGGAAGACACACATGGGAAAGGGTCTGAGAGAAGAGCCGCAGAATAGAGGGTGGTTGTGTCACAGGGACTTGGAGGTCAGGCAGATGTGACTTTTCCAGTTGGCTCGGCAACTCCCCAGCATGACCTCAGGGGAGTTCCTGAAGCTCTCTGAATTTCCTGCTCAGTAAAGTGGCACTAATATCTCTGTGGTGGGATTGCTGATTCTTGTCACCCATATAGCCTGCTCAAAAGCAAAGGCTTATAAATTGTAGCTTTAATTATAATTTGCCCACTATTTCACCTTAGAGAAGTAAGGAATTTTAACTCTTGCCTCGATACTCCCATTCATGAATGAAGCTCTACTTCATTTTTGTTAATTGTGGTGGCCTACAACGTCCTTAGTTTCTATGATCTAGGTTTTATACTTGTGTTTTCAAATAGATAGAACTTTTTCTTCTGGTGTATTCATTTCCTCACATGCGAGAGTAATGAACACCTGCATGAGATTGGAAGCTCACTGCAAAAATAAAAAATATTTTCGTGAGGCATTTATTCGCAGTTAATCTCCATGAGAACGCTTTGTGGGAATGAATAATGGTTAAATGGATTTTGGAAGGACAGTACTAACATAGCATGTTTTCATTTGGAAAGAGGAGAGGGAGTTTTGTTTTTTTAATTTTGATTAAAATTTATGGAGTGCTTATTATGTGCCAGGTACTGTGCCTGGGTAGAGTGAATAGATAACGTTTTAAGTGAGCATGGAACAATTGATGGATGCTGTTTGCAATGCGGTGTTAAGATGACTTGAGGTCCTGAGCTGGCAGGAGGGCGTGCTAGAGGTTGACAGAGGGAGATGACAGAATTTGACTCTGTACTTGCTGCTTATGATGGAACTGTAACAATATAAGCAAAATTTGAACCTGAGTCACATTGTATTAGAATCTCCCTATATTTATAGTGTTTTGAATATATCAACTGGTTTGGACTTTTCTCTATTTATGCATACAGATAATAATGTATTACTCATGTGTCATATGATTTTTAGTGTATTCGATCTCACCCAAAACATCATTTTTACCATCTTGGTATGACCAGTGTGTAGGCGTTTATCTTCAAAGAGAAGTTATTCATTATCCTCAGATTTATAACAAAGACATAGCTCCTTCTTTTTAGGAGCTTAGAGTTTAAAATAGGTTGTGCCAAGACTAAAACACCCTATAAATATCCAAAAGGTACCTATACTAAATAAAACATTTTGTATTTCTAGAAATGTCACTTACCTTAATCAGATTATTTGCTAGTACTTTTTGCTTCTGTTTCTGCAAAAAACAGAACTAACGATTCAGTTCTAATGGGGAAAGAGCAAAGATGTCACAAAATCATGCAGTTCTTTAAATTAGTTTTTTCCATACTTATTATTGTGATGCCCTTTATCTATGATTGCTGCTCTAAAATACTGACCTTTAAAAAAAATGTATTGCACATTTGGTTGTAGCACTGTAATCTGCCAAACTCCAGCATTTTGAGTGTTTCCACACCCTTGGGAATCCCCAGTGGGTCTCCCTAAATTCCCTGAAGAGGAATAAAAATTTAAATTATTGTTTCTCCTCCTGCTTTTGTTCACAGAAAGAAAAGATCTGTTCATCAGGAGCAAATGCACGAAGGTGAGAGGCAGCCAAGCTCTAATCTATTGAGCATCCTCTTCCTTAGGAGGGAGTCCCACAGTCAGTCACCATGAGGGGTCTCGGGATCTGAGGAGGATTTGTGTGAACTGTCAGTTGAAAGCATTGATAGAGTCCCATTAGTGATGAATTATGAGAGTAATTTTATTAATTTCTTTACCTCAGTATATGTTAGCATAAGCTGCTCAAACATCAAAAGAACCATTGCATTTTAAACTTTTAGTCTTTTACTGTGTAACCAGGAACAGTAAAGAAATAAATTAGTGTAACATTCTTTTTTAAAAAATGACTAGAGATAAGCAGTGGACATAATCTTTCCTGTTTTTAATTTAATAGCAGGTTTATGGTTTTATGCAAACCATTCATGTTACATTTGACCCTCTGGGAGCAACCTTTTTTTTTTTCCTGTGGGTATAATTTTGAGTCTTTAATAATCTGTTGTTAAATCCAGTCTGAGTTTGATTAATGAATTGTGAGGAGCTAGTACATTAATTTGCAGGTTTGGTCTAATGCCCTAAATGGCTGCTTTGTTGTGGATATTATTAATGCTAAAATCTCAGGAGGAGCCATGGGATGGCAGTGTGCCCCAAATAATGGACAAGCTATGTCTCTACAAAATCCCAGTGATGGAACTATAGCTCTGGAAGGAGCCATGTTATTGACGGAGAAAAGCTCGAGTTAGCTTCATGTCCTAGACTAGAGGGCCGAAGACCCCAAGGGGTCTTTGAATGGAATTTAGGGGAGTCTGTGAATTTAGATAGTAATTTTTTTTTTACTTTCATTAACCTCTAGCTGAAATTTAATATTCTGTTCAGTTATCAATGTAGGCAACAGACCACAGTATTATTAATAGTATCTGTGTGACTGTTATCAATAGAAATCACAGATATTCTCATAACACATTAGAGGGTTGTGAGTACTTCTATGTGTCATGCTCATCTCTGCTTCAAAATTATAGTTGTTAGGGTAGCAGTTGGATCTGATGATTTAATATGTTAGTGAAGAAGTACATAGATTACAATATCACAAATTTAAAAAATGATAACTATATTTCAATATAATTGGTTTCATTTGTATTCTTATTTTAGACATTTAAAAACATGATTCTGAGAAGGGGTCTAAGGCCTCCAACATGGTTAAGATGCCCCTTTCTAGGGGGACTGTTGTCAGTGCTGCCATGTTTCCCTTTGGTAAGTTGATACTTTACCTGTTCCCCAGGACTTTATTTTCAGGAATGGGTCCAAGGGTCAGACATGTTACCTGTGAGGCCAGATGACAGCAGTCCCTGAATCGTGCTAACATCGTTAACTTCGTTACTTTCTGCTTTCTTCCCCCTAGGCTCCTGGAAGCTATGAACTACTGGTTTTATCCATTGATAATTCCCAAGCACGTTATACTGCTTGATATATAGTAGGCACTATGTAAATATTAGTAAATATTTAATAAGTGAATAAATGAATAATAGTTTAAGAGGAGATATATATATATATATGTGTGTGTGTGTATATATATATATCCAATATATATATAGTTCCCATTTGAATGAATCTGAGTTTTAAAGTCATTTTTTTAATGAAATAAAATTCGTTATCCATATTCTAAAGGGTTTATTGCATTATAAAAGTTATTTACAAGGCACTAACATGTTTATAGGAACTGATATTAGTTTACTGTCCAGCAGCTCAGCTTATTAGGGCTTTGTAGACTCTCATAAATGATTTTTTAAAAGCATTGTTATAATTAAACAAAGAGAACTGGAACTCTCCAAAGGCAAATATAACTGCAGAGAGATAGGAAAATTAGATTAAGGAAAGAGATTAACGTGTGTCGGGAGCGTGTATAAGTGTGACGCCGTGTGTCCGTGTGTGCACTCATGTAAGAGACAGCCTGGGTGAGAGAATCTAGGGCTGTAAGTTGCCTCGGAGGTTATTTTTCTATTTAATTTAACAAGTATTGAAACCGAAGCACCAGGAGGTTAAATGATCAGTGACCTTCTAATGGCTAAATCCAATAAAGCCTTCCCAGACCTTATCTTAACTTGACCATTCTGCTGCATTTTTTGTTGCTTACCTTTTCCTTTTTCGTGAAGCCAGTGCATATGCTGTCTCTGCCCTCCAGAAAGCCTTCCTTTCCTGCTCCTTCCTGTCCCTGCCCTCTACTCTTCCTCCAGAAGAATACATGTTTTAAAACCCCTGGTTTCCAATCTTCAAGTAGAGCTCAGCATCATTTTATTTTATTTTTTAAATTTTGCCCTTCTAAGTAGCCCCTTTAGATTTTTCTTTTTAACTCTCGCCACTCTTCTCTTCTGCTCCTTGCCCTCTTCCTCTGGTGTAATTTTAGTATCATAGACATACTGTATATCTGCTTTTGTACTGCCGCCTTTGGGAGAGCAACAAACCATTATAATATCTAAAATATTTTCACCCCATAAGAACCAAATTTTCCTCCCTGGAAGTAAGATCATCTACAAAGCCCTAATAAGTTGAATATGCATGCTCTCAAAGAACTCAAATGTCACCAGATTTTCCCTGTCTGTAGATTCAAGTGAGGTTACAGAGGGCACCAATCTCTGCCCATTTTGCTAAGAGAAATTTCAGTCTTTACTATGGGATTCCTCCCTTCCTCAAACTCCTCAGAAGTGTCTTTGTTCTGTCTGCCTGTTGCTACCTGTAAGAGAACTGGGAACACAGACACAGACTTCAAGGATGGACTAGAAAAGACCTGTCCTTCATTTTGCTCTTGGTCAAGCCCAACAGAATGCTATTTGTGGGTAGTGAATCTCTGATCCCTCTGTTGCTGCCACCATAACTGCTTGGTAAGGTGGGGACGATAGTCACTGTCACTGCTCTTGCTGCTGACTGGAGGTGCCTGTGTTTTCTAGATCTCTGGCAGAGTAATTGCTCAGCCAAGTGTGGGGTGTGTGTGTGTGTGTGTGTGTGTGTGTGTGAGATACATAACTCTTTCAATTCCCATGTCACTCAGATATGTTCTCTTGAGCGCATCTGTAATACTAGATCAACTTGCAAGTCCCTGAGGTCCCATGGTCTCTCTGGCCTCCAAGCTTGGCTCATGCTATTCATCGTCCTGGGATGCTCATCTCTTTTCCAAGTAGATAACTCTACTCTTGGTTACAATATTACAATAATCATTTCTTTCAGAAAGCTTCTCAAATGCCCTACAGAGTCTATGTATGCTGCCCATCCTGTGTGCTCCCATGGAATCCAGGATTCCTGGAGTCATTATATACAGACTATTTATTTATCTGTATATCCCATTATACTCTAAGCTCCGGGCAGGCAGAAAACATGGAGGGTTGTCAGCTTTAGTAAATAAACCCAGTTAACATTTATTTTCCCGATGAACAACAAGTAATTTTTAGTGCCAGTATGTCCCATAATTGAATATTTGAATATAGAACATACATATTTGAATTTGGGACATTTGTGTATTAAGAATTTTTCGTTGTTTATATATCATTCAATTTAACTGTATCTTATCTGGCAATCCTAAGGCCATGTCATGTTTCTTTTTTTAATTGTATTCCTAGACCCTTGCACACTTCCACTCATCTAGGAGGCACTCCCTAAATGCTTATGGAATGGATGAATTTATTCTAAATGCTGGGGATATCACAGTGAACAAAACAAAGTCTTTGGCTTTTTGGAGATTATGTTCTAGTGGGCGAATATAGATAATAAAAATAAATAAATAAATAAATAAATAAATAAATAAGTAAAATACATAGTATGTCAATGTTGAAAAGAGCTATGGAGGAAAATAAAGCAGAAAAGGGGACATGTCTAACATCAAACTGATATTTTTTTCTCTTTAAACTTACTCTATTTTAGTCTTTCTCATTTCAATGGATGGCAACTCCATTCTTCTAGTTGTTTTACCAAAACCACAGAATTCATCCTTCTTCTTTCTCTGATACTCCTCGCCCAGCCTGTTAGGAACTCCTATCTGTTCTACCTTCAAAATATATCCAGAACATGAACATTTGTCACCATCTCTACTGATGATTCCTTGGGCCAACCCACCATCGAGTCTCACCTGGGTTACTGTAACAGCATCTGTGATGGTGCCCCTTCTGTCCTTGTCCTTATAAATTTCATTTTCAACACAGCAACAGAATAAGTCTTTTAAAATATAAGTCAGATCATGCCACTTTTCTCTTCAAAATATTCCAATGGTTCCCCCATTTTTTTCATTCTAAAAGCCAGGGTCCTTAAAATGGCCCTCCTGGCTCTAATTAGCTGGCCTAATTAGCTCTCTGACCTCGCCACCTAGAGCTCTTTCTCTCTAGGGTGACTGACCAACCATCTCAGGTTGCCTGGGATGCTCCTGGTTTTAGCACTGAAAGACACATCTCAGAATCACTTGAGTCCCTGGCAAATGTGGACAGTTGCTCCACCTACACACCACTCTGGCCACATGCGCCTTCTTCTTATCTCTCCAACATGCCAGACACACTCCTGTGTTTGACTTTTGCACTTATTCTCCCTGTTTGGAATGCTCTTCTCCCTGTGTCTGCGTCACTAACTCCCTTCTACCTTCAAAGTTTTGCTCAGATGCCATTCTTCTCAATAAAACTTCCCTGAAGACTTTATTTACAATTAAAACTCTCTTCTTATCCCTTCTGAATAGTCTAACACTCCTTAACTTGCTCTAGTTTTATTTCCATAGCATTGATCTATGTCCAACACACTGTGTAATTAGGGTATCTATATTTACTGCTTGTCTCCTCCCACTAGAGTGTGGGACCCATGAAAGCGGGAATCTTTGTCTATTTTGTTTACTAATTTGTCCTGAGCACCTAGAACAGTACCTGACTCATATCGGCATTGGATGAGTATTTAGTGATTTGAACTGAAGAGGGATTGGCAGTTGTGGTGGAGGGAAGGTGATATTTATGTAGAGAGCTGAAGGAAGTGTGGGAGTGAGCTGCATGAATCTAGGGGAAGAAATATCCAGAAAGAGAGAACAGTGAGTGGAAATGCCATGGGCAGAAATATGCCTGGCATGTTCTGTGAAGATCAAGGAGGCCATTAAGCTGGAGTTGAGTGAACAACAGGAAAGTGCGGGGTGGAGATGAGATAGGTGAAGAAATAGTAGTCAAGATCATGTAGAGACAAAAGTCATGACAATTATTTAGCTTTTAATGCAAGTGAAATGAGAAGCCCATTAGGCAATTTTGTGTACAGTGGTTGTGAAATGATCTGAGTCAGTTTAGGCAGCTCACCATGGTGACTGTATTGACAATAGACTATAGGAAGCAAGGGGAGAAGTGGAAGGCCAAATATGACATTTTGAAATAAATCAAGACATGCTGTTGGTGTAGACAAGATTAGCAACTAGGAGGTGGAGAAATGGCTAGATTCTGGATAAATTTTGAATTAAAGCCAACGGGAAATGTTGATAATCTGGATGTGAGGTGTGAGAAAAAGAGGAGTCAGGAGTAAATTTTTTTTAAGTGAACTATTTTTTTGAGTATAACAGGCATACAGAAAAATGTCCGAATCGTAAACAAACAGCTCAGCAACTTTTTTACAAAGGGACAACGCTCATGTAACCCCCTCCTCTGGCAATTCAGCAATTTGTAGAACATTACCAGCTCTCGAGAGGGCCCTGCTGTGCTGCTTGTCAGTTGTCATTCTGCCTTCTCCAAGCCACCACTGTCACCACTGGCTTTTCCCACTAGGCACATTTTAATGCGTATTCACGAGTTTCGATATCATGTTTTTATTAAGATTTAGTTCAAAAGACATTATGTTCTAATTTCAATTTTGATTTCTTCTTTGACCAATTTCCAAATATTTGGGAGATGTCCTAGTTATCATTTTGTTTCTGATTTGTAGGTTAATTCAACTGAAGTCAGAGACTATATTAATGGTTTCAATATACAAAAATTTGGGGGGACTTGTGGACTTGTTTTATGGCCCTGCATATGGTCAGTTTTTGCAAATATCTCATGCTGTCCGATTAGATGGAGGATTTTGTATGTCAATTAAGTCATTTATTAATATATCAGTGAGCCTGATTGTTTAATGATCAATTGAAAAAAAGTTTGTTGAAATTATCTACTATCATTGTGGATTTATCTCTTTCTATATTTCTGTAAATTTTTGCTTTACTTTTAGAGAGAATATGAATTTAAAATTTTGTTTTTCTTGTAGATTCTAAACATTTTTATTATTAGAATAGTGTTTTATTGTCAAATAAAGCATATATACAAAAGAGATAATGTATTACAGATATGTACAGTTTAAAGAATAATAGAAAGATGAACATCTGTGAACCTGCCTCATGGCTTAAAGATATAAAAGTTCCTCTACTCTCCTTGTTTATATTCCTACCTTGTCTACCCCCATGCTACCTCCACCCACCAAATTTTTTACTTAATCACCCTTGCTTTTAAAAAGTCATTATGATTATAAGCATTCTTAAATTATTGTTTAGTTTTATCAGTTTTTCATCTCCATATCTGGTAGGTCAACTGTTAAATACTGTTATGAAATGTCCTTTTTATGTTTAATAATAGTGTTTACATGATATCTCTTCATTCTTTTTCTGTCAACCTTTCTGAATCTTTATATTTAAGATGTGTTTATTTATGGTTGAATTTTTTTTTCACCTAGCTGAATAAACTTTATCTTTCAATTGGAGTATTTTGTCCATTTACACTTAATGTAATTACTCATATATTTGGAATTATATTTACTGGCTGTAACAATGGGCATCCTTTACTTAATAGAGTCGAATATAAATGAGCAGTTTACCACTTTCTAGGCAACACTAGGATTTAAGAACGCATTAACTCCATTTATCTCATTCAGCTGTTTGAGTTATTGTTGTCACGCATTTTAATTATACATGTATTATAAACTCACAACATATTATTATTGCTTTGTAGTCAATAGTCATTTATATTTATACTCATATTTACTTTTATTTTGCTCTTCATTCCTTCCCGCATTTCTTTCTTTCCATGTGGGATCATTTTCCTCTTGTCTAAATAACTTATTTATTTATTTATTTTAATACAGGTCTTTTAACAAAAAAAAAAAAATGCTCTTTTTTTTTGGATGCCTTTATGTTCAAAGGAATTTTTCACTGTATATAGACTAGTACTTCATGATATCCTTCTATTTTTTCTGGCTTCTGTGGTTTCCGTTGAGAACTTAATTGTCATTGTTGTAGCTCCTTTGAAGGTAATATGGTAATTTAAAATATGGATGTGCTTATGGCTTATTCTTTATCTTTGTCATTTGGCAGTGTTTCTATGACATGACTAGTAATGTATTTATTCCGCTTGGTGTTTGATATCTTTCATCTGTTTTGGAAAATTCTCAGATATTATCTCTTCATACATTGCTTTTGTCCCCAGTTCTTCTCTAATTCACTTCTGAAGCTGCTGTTAACCCTTATGTTAGACTTTTGTCAAGTCTCCTTGTGCCTCTTGCACTCTTTCCTACATTTCCATTCCCTTTTTCCTTTGTTCTTTGGTCTTAATATTTTCTACTGAGCTATCTTATAGTACCAATCCTCTTTTCACCTGTGTTTAATCTGCTATTAAACTCATCTGTTGAATTCTTAATTTTAATTATTGTTTTTTTTTTTTAGTTATAAGATTTCCACTTGATTCTTCTTTTTCTTTTTTAACTCAGTTTTTTTTGGTTAAGCTATTTTTCGAGCATATTAACTTATGTTTGATAACTCAATATTTAGATAATCTGTAACCCTGTTTCTACTGTCTTTTCTTTTTTGTCTGATTTCTTGGTACATCTGGTAATTTTTTGAATGCCAAACATTTTGTATGAAAAATTGTAGAGGCTCTGGATGGTGCTGTTTTTCTCTAATGAGGGTTCACTTTTTAATGGTAGGCAGCCTAAATAGGAGCAGAACAACTCAATCCAATCCAATGACAGAAAAGAGACTGGGTTTTATAATTTGTAAGGTGTTAGGGTCATTTGCCTGGGTTCAACTTGTAGACTGTGTCACCTTGGGCAAGTTACTTAACATTTCTGTTCATCGATTTTCTTGTTAGCCTAGGGAATATACTAGTATTTTCCTTATAGGTAGTAAGAAGATTAAATGAGTTAATATATGAAAAGTATTTAGACTAATACCTGACACATAGTAAGGAGTAAATAAGTGTTTGCTAGTGTAGCCATTAATTCTTGTCCTGATCAGACAAAAACCTAAGGCCAAAACTTTCCCCTTCTTTCCTGCATTTAACAAATATTAATTAGAGTGACTACTGATGAACACACGTGGAGAATGACTAGACCTTGTTAGAAGATAGGATCAGGAAGTAGGGTGGAATTGCTAACACTTAAAAGCTCTTGCTATAATGATAATAGAGTTAAAGAGAATGTAAGCATCTCAGTGCTGGTTCATGGTTATCCCAGTAATTTCCTACATATGATCCAGTCAGTTCCCATAATGCTAGGAGGAGTTTCAAGGTGCAAGTCTTCCACAGTGAAGGTGATTTCAAGGACTCGTCAGTTTCCTACTTGCAGCCTCTAGAGTGGGAGTGAGGGATGGGTTAGAGGAAGCCAGCCTCAGAAAGAGGGAATGAAAAGCCTCTAATATTCTCTCTATTCTATCTCTCAGGCTTTTTCTGTACTTCCTTTTGGAATGTTGTATTCTTGATCTGGGCTCAAGGAAAGATGTTCTAGCAAACCATGAAACAGACATGATTTCATTTGAGAAGTTTCCAAATAATATTTCTTACCCACTCTTACAAAAATTATCCTAGTAGGATCGTTTCAGTTTGACTGGACTCAAGATACATGATTATGCCATAGACACTGTACATGAAGCAATCTGTGTTTTGACTAGTGATAAATTGATAATCACCTCACTGGCTAAGTCAGTCCACAGAGAGGCAGTTAATATTGTGAAACTTCAATAAAGTCAGCTGTCAATGCAATAGATATTACAGGTGAACTTCTTGATCTCTCATTGTAATCCTTTGAATCTCTGTTATCCATCACTCTGTAATACATTTGTTTAGAAGGGAAATCAGTTTCTAAAATCTTGCCATCAAAGTAAGCCTCCACAATAACATTGCTAAATCTGACACACAAGTCTCAACAACACTGTCAGAACACTATTTAGCCATCAAATTTAGTGAGATGATGTAAATTTACAGAAGGCTGGAAAGAGATTGAAAAGTGCTCCCCTTTGTTTTCTTAGACAATAAGATAGTTTTAGAAGCATATCCTTCCCCACTGTGCTGTGGGTCCCAGGCCTGGCTGGACCCAGGTCTGGGTGTGATCTAGCCTCCCAGCTAGGAATAGGACCTCAGATTTAGAATGTTACATTAGTGTAATAGGGCGCTTGTGCCTAACATATATAAGCATGATTTAGCTTACTGTATCACGCTTGTGTGGCTGAATGCCACTATCGAACTTAGATATGTGTGGAGCCCATGCAGTCCCCTGGGGAGCAGAAGAAAAGCAGAGGAAGAAGCATGCTCCCCCCACCCCCGATAAAGTTGGTGCCTGCTATTTCATTCTCATGTCAGCCCCTTGTGAGTTCTTCCAACTGGGCGTCGCACCACCAAAAACTTTCCTTCTCTATCAGTTCAGAGCTGACGCGTTGTATAGTTGGCAGGATGAGGTGTTTGTGTCCCCCAGTGCTCCAGATGGTCCCTGGATGGAGGATACCCGGGTGGAGGACATGTGGCCTCCCGCCTTCCCATGGTATCCTGTGGCTGTGTATCTGGCTATGTGGACACCCCCTGAGGGCTTGGTTGGAGTGAAGCTGCATCCGGAGGACTTCCAGAAAGCCCTGGAGATGTCGGGCCAAATGTCCAGCTCACTGGGAGGAAGCAGATTGGGTGGCCTGGATGTTCCTGGTGGTGCTGCAGCAGGCTAGCCTGGAGGCTCAGGACCAGACACAGTGCGTGCAGCAGCTACAACACCAGGAACACATGCTCCACAGTGTGTGCTGACCAGGGGGCTGCCAGAGACAGTCAGTAGATGGATTACATACTTAGATCTAGTCCAGATAATTCAAGAAATGGGCATGTGACAGATGATGTTTCGTTCTGAGTACACAAGCCCCTATGAAGAGGTATTTACAACCTGTATGAAGGACTTGATTTTGAGTTCTGGCCCAGCTGGTACTTCTGGCCCCTTACGTCGATAGGTGGATCCACAAGGTCACCTCCGCTATGGCTAGGTTGGGGGATGTGGAAACGAAACATAAGAGTGTCCCACCAAGTGCATGCTGGTCTACCCGCCCTCACTCCCAAACCGGCCAGTGCACTGACAGCAGCATGCCCAGAAACCGGGGATGGGGGGGGTGGTCAGGTAGAGGTGCAGAGCTGCCCTCAGCCCTTTTGGCCTTGAGAGTGAACTGCAGCCTGATGTGCTTTGATCTCCTGACGGCAGGGGGCGCTGAAGAAAAGATTGAGCAGCAACCTAATGAAGCGCAGCTGGTGCAGTGGAACCAGCTGTGCCCTGACCAGTAATTCACTGTTATTCCCAGGAAAGCCACAATCTGTGAGGTACGGCTGGCTGATTATCTCCCTTATTAGGGATTTGTCCAGGGCACCCAGTTGGCGGGGGAGCTGATTGACCTGTAGCTGAGGGATCTGAAAAAGGTGACACCATCCCTGCAAGCTGCCATGTTGAATGTCACGGACATTATGGACTGGTTGTCACACGAACTTGGACAATACCATTATGTGGTGGACTTGGCAGATGCCTTTTGCTCTATTGCCATAGCCCTAGAAAGTCAAGAACAGTTTGCCTTCACCTGGGAAGCGCCACAGTAGACATTCTTCGTCCTTTGCCAGGACTATCTGCATAGCCCTACCCTGCGTCATGATTTCATGGCTCAAGATTTAGCCATGTGGAAATGACAGTCCGCAGTGCACTTGTATCATTACATTGATGACATCATGCTAACCTCTGATTCTCTTATAGAACTGGAAGCAGGGGCGACCAGCCTGCGAGAAGCTCTTACAAACTGGCATTGGGCAGTCAGTGAGCACAAGGTCCAGGGACTTGGCTTCTCTGTCAAATTCTCGGGAGTTGTCAGATAAGACAAAAGTAGTGCCGGAGGTGGTGATTGATGAGATACAGGCATATCCCTGACCTGAGACTGTGAAGCAGCTCCAAACCTATTTGAGACTGCTGGGGTTTTAGAGAATGTTTATCCTCTATTGGGCCTCCTTGTTGTGACCCCTGCACCATCTAGTGCAATGGGGTACCTGGTGGGGTTGGACCTCCGAGATGGAAGAGGCCTTTAAGGCTACAAAGTGAGCTGTAGCACAAGCCCAAACTCTACACGTAGTAGATCCAACCCTCCCATTCCTGCTTACGGTGCAGGTGGAGGATGTAGGGTTTGGATGGGGCTTGCGGCAGAAGCACAGTTCCCAGAAGGTGACAATAGGCTTCTGGTCCCAGTTATGGAAAGGCACAGAAATGCGATAATCTCTGATAGAGAAGCAACTAGCTGTCATATATGCAGCCCTTCTGACCAGTGAGGCCATCCTGTAACCATGCAGTCCACATACCCCATGGAGGGATGGCTGCAGTCTTGGGTGAAGACTCCCCATATGGGAATCGCACAGATCCCTAAACAGAATAGTGTGTGTGTGTGGGGGGGGCAGTGTATCTGGAGCAGCAGGCACAGTTCTCTGCAAGCTCCCTGTCAGGTCAACTGCATTCCCTATTGGGACCAGTGTGTTTCAAGCAGAGCTCCTGGCAGAGCCTGCTGAGACAGGAGATGTACCAAGGCCCTGTGTAGAGAGTTGGACTCCCATCCCTGAGGAAGCCTGGTATACAGATGGCTAGTACCATGGAACAGGTAGTGAAATAATGGGGGCTATCCTTGACCTGACCACAAACAAGCACAAGTTGCCATGTCACAATGCCCCTGGTGTGCTGAGCAGCACCCAGAGAGATGGCTGGTAAAGATGCTCCATGGGGCTAAGCCACTCCAGGAATGGCAAGTGGATTGTGGGCTCAAGGTAGTGCCCTCCAGACAAGATCCTGTGCCGTGACCCTGTAGGGATGGAGTGCGGGTCCCAGGCCTGGCTGGTCCCAGGTCTGGCTGTGATCTAGCCTCACAGCTAGGAATAGGACTCCAGATTTAGAATGTTACATTAGTGTAGCAGAGCGCCTGTGCCTAACATATGTACACATGATTCAGCTTACTGTATCACGCATGTGTGGCTGAAAGCCACTACTGTATTCAGATATATGTGGAGCCCATGCAGTCCTCTGGGGAGCAGAAGAGGAGCCGAGGAAAATGCACAGCCCTGCAATAAAGTTGGTACCTGCTGTTTCATTCTCATGTCGGCCCCTCGTGTGTTCTTCCTGCCGGCCGTCTCATCATCAAAACCTTCCCTTCTCCATCAGCTCGGCCCTGACACCCATTCCCTTTACCAGTCAGACATTTGAGTAGCAGGTTTTGTTACTAAGTTTCTGAGATTTTCCTACTGCTAAGTTTTAAGTGGTACATAGTGGAGTATGAATTAGATTGGGGGATGTACAAGTTTATTATCATAAATGGAGGCAAAACTTGAGGCAGCAAATACTATAAACAGATGTTTTTCATTTAGGAAAAAAGATTTAATAGTTTTTAGCTATCTTGTACTCAGTTTATTGTCAAAATGAGTTATTACCTCAGTAATGCTTTCTGGAGAACTTGTATCCCAAAAAGGTGAAAATTGAAGAGTAAATTGAAGCATAAAATCAGTCATGGCTCCACTCAGCATTTCTGGGGCGTTACCTTTTATGAGGAAGACACTCTAACCATGGTGTGTGTGTGTGTGTGTGTGTGTGTATTTGTTCATTTGTTTGTTTGTTTTCTTTAGAGGTGGGGAGGTGGGCAGGCACCCCCTCTCGCCCCCAGACTCTCCCGCCCCCCGCGACACGCCCCACACCCCTCACCCCACTGTCGGATTGGGGCGCCTGACCTGTGGACCCTCACACCCCAAGCGCAGCCCCCGGCCCCAGAAAGAAGAGGAAAGAGGGGTGAAAAATGATGGAGGCCAGGCCACCACCTTCCCTCTTCTCCCCACCCTTCCCGTCACCCACTACCGAGCGCTCACGATGCTGTCATGGAGGAAGAGACCGACAAACCCTTGTGTGGAGTGGAGAGCTGACTTTCAATAGATCGCAGAACCATGGTATGTTTTGAATTTACATGAACATGGTAATGAATGATTGTATTGTGTACAGTTCAATCTCCTGAGGAAAGAATTTTCTTCTATCTAATCTCAGGAAGTAGGATCAGCTCTGCTGAAGCATTAGAGAGCCCAAGGAAACACTTCCTGTATTTAAATTAAGCAGCTTTAAAATTGCTTAAAGGGGTCTTACTAATTAGAATTCCAGTGGAAAGCTTGGAAAGGTTTCGGAATGCTGTATCTGGCTCCACCTCTCTTCTACTCCTGGTGGAAATTTTGAAGGGATTTTGCACAGCTTCCCTAGGTGGTCAATTACAGACTTATTTTCCATGATAATTTTTCAATTCATTATTCTCAAATATCAAAATGCACAGAGGGAATATATTCTTTAAGTTATGGCATAAGACATAGTGATTCAATCAAAGGTGTCTTACAGTTTAGAAAAAATTTTGGTTTCCCTCACCTTTATTCTGAATAGTCTGGGAGAAATGTGGAATCAAAACCTTCTGAGGAAACAAAATTTTCTTCATGACAGCAAGTTCTTGAGATCAGGGACATGTATGGTACACCCTAACTTCTCTCCGAGCAACATACACACTACTGCATGCACGATTTATGTTCAATAAACGTGTAATTAAATCTACTGATTTATATTGCTTGGAAAAGTACTTCTCACTTAGGTATTCCAGAACATTCTGATAGTGTAGAAAAAGGTGGATTGTTTCAAGATGTGTTTCAAGCAATTGTTAGGCTGTTTTACTTGCAGTTGATTTTTCATAAAAATAGGACTCTCCTGGTGTCAGTAGAATTCTGCTAGCTAACAGGATGTTTGCTTTGGCTTTTGACCCTCTCCTAACTAAATTTAATAAAAGGACTGGGAAGCAGGGAAGGCAAGAATAAAATTAAAACAATTTTTTTTTTACATAAGGTACATTATTATTTTAAAAACTTGCATCTAACATGATAATTGAAGCAGATTTTCACAGACTTATTGGAGGCATTGGGTAATATGTTTAATCACAGTAATAAGTGGTAAGTTGAAATGCTCAGAAGGGAAATAGTAACAGTAGCTAATATTTATTGAATCCTTAGGTGAATCATATTCTTAACCTCTAGGAATATTGTCTTCCAGAGCTGAGTAACATTTTCCCTTTTTTCTTCAACAATTTGCTTTCTCACAAGGTGACCAACTGTATTTAGGCCCAACTTAATTTCTTTCAGTCCTAGTTATATAGGCCTATGCTAATATTCATAATCATATTAAAGGTTTTGGATTTTTAAATAGCATTTCATCAGATGCTTCCAAAGATCTTCCAGAAAATTCTGTGCTCCATCTACCTCGTGTTTCCAAGCCATACTCAGTTTCCCATTCCCAGAGAGCTTCAGTTATTTGACTCTGAGGAATTTGAACAGCTCCCAAGGCACTTCATTTTATTAAGCGCTCCCAGTGAGCCTCCATGCGCTATGTGGAATTCCATTAATTTGGAACTCAAAGTCATTGCATGCAGACAAGTGCAGTCCAGAGGGCAGTCAGAGGGATTCATGGAAGGAGGAAAGCTAGAACATTGTCCAAAGGAGGATCATAGTAGTAACAAACCAGTATTGTTATTAACCACAGTGAGGATGAGCTTAAAGGGATTTAAAAACCACTTTAAATCTCTTTGTATGAAAAAGCTGATAAGTAAAATTAAGTAATATGATCCTGCATCATTACCATACAGTGGCAAAGTTGGGACCAGATGAGCAGGAGGGAAAAAGACTCTCCTCACCACTGTCAAGGGCTAGTGCATAGTAAGCTTCCCGTTAATTTTAGCTGAGTGAATGAAAGATTGCTATGAAGGGAGATTTTTCAGGGCAATAGACTAGAATATGAAAAACATGATCATCTCAAAAGAACAGTAACTGGATTCACTCATGCAAATGAAAAGAGCAGTGCAAGGGGCATTGGGGACAAATGCTTGCTCACTTTAGAGTCAGTGTGTTTTTGTTCACTAACATACTTTACAATATAAAGAAGGCAGGTATAAATAGGGACCTGTGTAGA
Organism: Rousettus aegyptiacus; assembly: GCF_014176215.1. NCBI lineage: Eukaryota > Metazoa > Chordata > Mammalia > Chiroptera > Pteropodidae > Rousettus > Rousettus aegyptiacus. Next base: position 43,452,863 of record NW_023416292.1, on the reverse strand, counting down.
TGATTAGGCTTTGGTTTGATTTTTAAAACTTTTTTGTTTGCTTATTTGCCTCCTATACTCAGTAATACCCTGTGGTAGAACAATGGGTGGAATAATCTTAGATGAGACACTTGACTTGGATTTTTCATCTATAAAAAAATAGGTTATAATAAATGAGACTTGAAATCAGTTTGAGTTCTCATATCAAGATTTTCTCTTTTCTTCCTCCTTCTCTGTTACTTGCAACCCACATCCACTGACTGGGTTTTAATATGTTGATGTATACAGAGTTTCTGATTTTAAAAATTACCTGCAAATGAGACAAGTACAAAAAGAAAATGAGAGATTGATGGGGCAGGGGGTTGGTGAAGAATAAAGAGACAGTTGAAGAAAGACTGATTCCCTGGTCCCTTATTTTAAGGAGTTTAATAAGATGATGAAGGGGTTCCCCAACAGGAGAGACTGAACAGTGGCTTCCTGTCTGCAGCTGGGATGTTCTGTAAGGCTCCTGGAAAGGCCTTTAAGAATTTTACCTCTGGGGTCCTTAGCAAGGGGCCTTCCCTAGCTGGCTCCTGTTCCCTGCCCTGACTGACACACTTGACAGAGCAGTGGCCCACTGTCCCCTTCTGAGAGTCCTGGGACAACATTCTCAAGATGAGATGATCTTTGAGAAAGAGGTTAATAGGCTGCCATAACCCCTCAGCCATCATTTGTCTCCATGCATTTATTTCTCTAGGTTGAATGAACTAAGATTTACTTTTTCTTATTTTAGAAATTACCCCATTGGTACAAGTAGATGCTGAGTTAGTACGGTGGGGAGAGTAGTTATCAAGTTCATTGGCTTCCAGTCTCACTTTCTGAAAGCAATTTATACTGTAATTATTTCAGATATCAGTTCTAAATTTCATAAAGTTAAACTTATTGAGTTTGGGGTCATCATTTCTACTCAGTATTGTAATGTGCATGGAAAAGTTAATGTAATATCTGAAAAGTAATTCTTTAGAAAATTATGAATAGAATCTTATGGTACTTTAAGAGCTTCATGGATTTCTAAAAATATATTTTCAAAAATTAGATTTAAAAATATAAATTAGCTATGTCCTTCAGTGAACTAGGTAACTGATGCCTTTGATAGTAATACAGTTTACTTGAGACTAAAATAACCCTTAGTATACCTGCCTACCCCTTGGACCACACTGAATCTGGTCATAGTTGAATACCAAAGGGGGACACCATTAAAACTCTACCAATGAATAAAAACTGCAGTTAGGGATCCAAACAGTAACACTCAGTAAAAGAGGTCTTGGCATGCAGATGATGTTCAATAAATATTTATTGAAAGAATGAAACTGAGGAAACTGCTAACTGTGTGCTGGGGATGAGGAAGTTTGTGATGCTAACTCTGTAAACATGGCAAAAGTAAACATTTATTCAGAAACCACAGCACAGAAGATTGTGGGATTGGCATGGGGCGAAGTGTCAAAGATCTAGTTCAGCCTCTACTACACATTTGTGTCTATGAATACATTATTTCTATTCTGTGGATCTCAGATTCCTCTCTGTAAAAGGGAGAGGTTTTCAGTGGTTTGTTTTCAAACTGTGGTTTTCATTTTTCAAACTAAGTCTTCTGAAAAATTCTAATATGCACAGTAGATAAAAGTAGACCTTGTTGGGTTGAATCAGGGAAGGCAGCCTGGAGCCCTGCCTGCCCTGCCAGCCCAGGAGTTTGAAAGTTGATGAGACTTTGTGATCTGTGAGGTCTCCAGTGACATTCTGGGCAGCATTAGTAACCAGTATTACAAGGAGCTAGCTGACTGGAGGCCAGTGGGTGTACTTGAGGAGATATTGTGAGAAGTACTTCTTTAGAGTGTTGTCTTCTCCCTTCAAACCTACTCTGGCCCTTGTGGTCACCAACTCAGTTGATGGTATCACAATCTACATTGTCTCTACACTTGAACCCCGGGAGTCATTCAAGATCCCCACTCACTGCCCATATTCAAGTGGTTACCAAATGTTGTCAGTTTTTACCTGTGACTATTTTTGGAACCTACCATTTCTTCTCCAATTCCATATCCATCACCGGAAGATAAAGATTCAGGTTCTTATCCTCTTTCTTTTGGACAATTATAGCAAACCTCAGACCAGTCTTTTGATCTTGTCTCATTCTTCCCCTAGCTTTTTCACTCCTTTCTATAAATCTTTTAATCATTATCCATGGCCTATAGGACAATTTCATTCTCATTAGGAGGACGGACGGGCTCTCCACGACTAGCCTACTCACCTCTTCAGCTTCTCCTCTATCATTCACCGTCTTGTAATTCATGCTCCAGCAATATCAATCTGCCTGAAGACCTTTGGATAAACCATGTAGTATTACACCTTCACCCCTTGGGATAGTGATTCTCCTATATTGCCCTCTGCTTCTCTTTTCTGTAGCTAATATCTAATCTTCATTTAAGACTTCCTGCATGTCATCCCTATAGAAAGCCAGCCAAGTGCTTCACTGTGTCTTTTAGGACTCTGCATGCTGCTACCCCATTATATTAAAATTATCCAGATAGATCTGTCTCCTCCACTAGACTGTAATTCATTGGAAACCAAGTCTTATTTCTTTTTATATGTCTTATTTCCCAGTGTCAAATACAGTGCTTGGCATCCATTAGGTACTCAGTAAATGACCTATCATGGGATTATGTCTGATCTCAACACATCAGCTCACTGATTCAGTTTTACATGAAATCAGTCAAGAGATCCAAATGACCTCAGGGGTAGGTGAAGGCCTAATGTGAAGTCAGAATTTAAAAACCATTGTTTAAATATAGATTCATATTTATTCTAGTAAAGTATCATAAATCTATTTTAAGTTTGCAAGGCACTTTTTGCTTCTTTTAATAAACAGCATCATTTAAGAAGAGAAAAGTCAAAATACACAAGTGAAGGATGTTTAGTAAATTTACTCAAGTACACCTTTGAGTATATTGAGTAAATTTCCAGTTGTTCCTTTGTTTTAACACGAGCCTCACGTCAGATGAATGCCACCATGTTCCCCAACCCTGGCACACTTGAGAATCTCAGTCATGAAAGCAAACTTCTTCAGTATATAACTTCCTCTCCTTGCCTAGCACCAGGGCCACCTCTAGCTTAGATGGCACCTTTGTGTGAATTAGGAAAAAGCAAACTCTCTGTAGGGATGCAGCCCCAAAGTCAGAGGCTTGGCAACAGAACCAGCCTCTGCGCCAAGAAAAAGGTTACGATCTTCTAGGTAGACGGTCCCACTGGCAGGAGAGAAGGATCTGAGCCCCTCTACCAGGCACCTTTGTGAAGTGCAGGGACTTACCCTGCCTGATGCAAAGAGCCACACATCTCCCTCTTGCTCCCTGATGATCATGTGTGGCTGCCAACTAAACAGAAAGAGGACTAGTCATGATCTTTAGAAGAGTATTTTGGTGGGCTTTCTTGTGAAGCCTCACTTGCCATTTTGATATGGCATCCTGTGGTGCTTTCTGAGCTCTAACCCTGAGAAATCTCTTCTTTGCATGGCTTGTCACTCTGTATAGCTAGCTCATTTTGCTAAGTGACAAGGCTGAATCTGTCACAACAGGAGCCAAACAGAATGGTGATCCCCAGCTTCTGTGCATTTCGACGTACTCTATGGTAAGCGTTATTCATGAACAGTTAATTATTGGTCTTCATGCATAAAACTAATGTGACATTTGAGGCAGATGTTTATTGTTTGTTACATATATTTTTTTGTTCAAAACTCCAGCTACTGAAATTGGCCGCATTACCATCATAAAGTGCAGCGTTTGTCTCTCCGGAATGGTATTCTGACCTCTGACCCATAGGAACAGACTGCAGGTGTGACCACATGGACATGTTTTTCTTTTTGTTGACAGGATAGATAGAGTTTCTGGAACAACTGTGCTCGGGCTGACACAACTGCGGAGTTCCACCAGGGGCTGCTGTTGAACTTCTAAAAAGATATCATATTTTGAAGGAGAAGGGGGGTGGTGGTGGATGGGGAGGGAGGGATGGGAATAGGGGAAGAGGAATAAGAAAAAAAATCTTGGAAGAAAACCTGACATTTCTGTCTGAGGTGGAGCATGCTTTGCTGATGCCGTATACATGGAATGTTTCTGAAGTGTCGGTAATAAATACTTCTATCAGAAGACTTCATATTCTATACCTCTGCATATCATACTCCAAGGAGAGTCATACAAAGACATAGCTGTCAGGGTCTAATTTTGGATCTGAAAACGATGGCGACTGTCAGGCATCTTTTCCCATATGTGATATTTATCTTCTCTCACAAACAAACTGAGTGCAGGGTTTTTAATTAATTTCCAAGTGTCTCCCATGATAATTCCCCCCATAATATGTTAATATGATGATTTAAATCTTCATTCAGAGGCAGACTTTGGGTTGAAAATCACTAAAGGCTTAGATGGTGTTTAGTGTTATCAATAAGCTACACATTCCTTGGTTTCAGGGAATCAATAAAGTTGCTCTTTCCTTCATTTTTATTTTTAGAGGCAGCAGTGGGATTTTAGTTCTTTTAAGTATATTAAGGAAATGAGTGAGCTGATTTTATTTTTCTTCTTTTGATTGGAGGCAGTTCTTAGGCTTTTCTTTTATTGCTTGTGGAAGAATTATTTTAAAAGTTCTTGATTTGATGATGAGGAAGTGAATGTTCTTCTTTAAAGTATTCCCTTCAGAGAAATTTGATTTTTTTTTCTTTTAATAAAGGAACTAAAAATAGACCATTGAATGGCGCACCTCCCTGAAATATACAAATCAATTGGGGACAGTGAGTGAGTTCATCTCTTCTCTCCCTGCCCAATATCCCTCTTAATAGAAAATGTGGAATAAAATGTATAACACCATAAAAAGTCTAAGGACTGGAGTAAGTTGGAGTTATAATGTAGGTTTCTGAGATAGAATATTTTTAAAATAGATGAAAATGAAAGTTATGTCTCCTATAATAAGTCACATTTGGAAGAATTTTATTTATTTTAGGCAATGTTTGTATTTTTATTTAATATCATTATACCTTTGGATAAATGTTGCCTCAAATTTCATAAAGATTTTTTTTTTCTCAGTTCACCTTTAAAATATTTGATTACTGGGGTGATAGGGCAGTCTTTGAAGAAATATTTATCTTTCTCTGAAAAGGACATTTAAACGTCTTTGGAACATCATGACAATACAAGATAAATTCTTAGTCTTATAAAGAGTGTTTTAATTACTGGCAATAAAATATTAAATTCTTGAAACTCCTTCTTATAGGGCTGGAGCTTACCTTTGTGAGGGTTCCCCCCCCCCCGTATGAGGGTTTATTCCTTTTCTTCTCTCTCCAATCCTCAGCATCTGCCATTCAATGGTTTTCTTAGATCCATTAGGAAAATTTAATAACCAAATATCTAGTGAGAAAGGAATTTTTAAGGTTCAGTTGCTTTGTTAGTAATTTGTGTATTTTTTCTGTTTTGGAGGCTGTATGTAAGCATTACAAAAATCAACCTTTTAAACACAGATTGAGTCTGACAGTTTTTATTTTATGTGATTTCCAAGAACTGGTATAGAAATGTGTCTTAATTGAAATAGTTCTCCTTTTGGCTTTTATTTTATTGTCCTTTACTTCTTGACATCTTGCACATTAAATCAGAGGCTGTTTTAGAGACATGAAATGACAGCTTTTTCAGAGTCTGATTCTGGATCCTGATAGATCTGCACTTCTTAAAGCAGACAGGCTGTTCTCCCCAGCCTCCGAGAAGCTTCCTGCGTGATGGGCACGTCACCTGAAACACAACCATAAACTGCAGGTTAATCACCGAGGACCGACTTGTGTCAATCCCCTGCTGCCCTGCTTCCCATCGAAGAGGAATAAAGCCAAGAAGTATTTTTTCTTTGCTATTTAATTTAACAGAATTCGGGCTCAACTTTAGTTTGAAATTATATTTCCTGTCGGCCAGGATGGAAAGGTTGCTCAGTAATTTAGTCGTGTACTGTAAAGAAAAATCAAAGCATCCTCATGGAATATTTCTCCCCGCTGTATCTTCCTGTGAAGACAGAACATATAAAATGAATGAGATGTGACACAGGCTTGCACAGAGAACTCATTTGTTACACTGAAAATTTGAGAAAAATGGTATTTGTGTTACTGTAATATTTTGGAGTTAGAAAAAGGTTATTCGGGAACAAATGTATTTATATCAAAGTCATAGGAATAAAAATGAGACAGAGAGCAACAATATAATATACCACAGGAAAGAATGGTGGAATAGAGCAGACCAGTCCTCCTCGAAGGTAGAAAGCCAACGTTTTATAATGGGAACACGAAGATGAGTATTCTGGATTTGTTTTCCAGTTCTACCTAACTCTTTGTAACTTTGCCATGTAAGATTCAGAAATTGGAGCCAATTACCATAATATGTGGTGGTTTGTGGGAGCTTGTTCTACATCAGACAGTTAAAAGGTTTTATTGCTATTAGGAGCATGTTAATGCCCTTGATTATGTCTCTGCTTGCTTTGTAATGTCTCTTGTTGAAGTATAGAATTCTTTTATCTTCTTATTACATTATGCAAAAACTTGAATTGAAAAGATATTTGCAGGAACATTTAAAGTAGGGCATCAATCAGCTTCAAAGAAGAGAAAATGTTCTCGGAATAGCTTATAAAAGGATAACTGTCAGTTTTATTTTGGATGAACAAAGGCGGCAACGTAAAAAGCACTTTATTGTAAAAGCACACTGTGCAATTCAATAAATATGCCATATAAATATAAAAGAGAAGAAAGTTCATAATTATCTGATGACTTAAATGTAATTTAAGTAATACTTTAAAAATGCATCGAGCAGTGAAGTACTCTTTTTCTATTGGGCTCCGAGTTCTAACCTCTCAGCCCCCATCAGGTGATAACTTAACTCTCTCACTCTGATAACATAAGGACTTGAATGGATTAGCCACGGTCGTGTTTTTAATATATCTCGGAAGGATACAGGAAGGAGTATGTGTTGAAAGCATTAGCAAAAATTTTAACAACCACTTAATGGTGCAAGCTTTTCAAAATGATTTGTACTTAGCTGCACAGTATTCAGTTGTTTCTCATTCTGTCATTACTGCTACAAGAAAATCTTGAATTTGAATGTAACTGTATTGGGGTTTAAAATACCATTTTCAAGTGTTTTGTGTTTGTTAGGAAAATCCACTAGCTGTGTAATTTCTGGACTTTCTAAATCAAGGTGCTTTGTTACTTTTTATATAAGGATACTTATTTCCTTATAATTAGAAATTTCTTTTTTTTTAGAAAGATGGTTTTTAACTGTAAATGTTAAATGTATAATTTTATTTTCAAATGTGTTTTCCTGGTAGTAAACTTTAGCATGATAAATGCTTCAAAGAATACTCCTTTTGATAAGGTGTAAAAATTTAAATGTGAGCTATCTATTTAAAGGAAATAGTTCTAGCACACGGAAAACATAATGTAAAATTTTAGTATAGGAAAAAAACTATTCATTTTTCTGGATGTTTCTACACATATCTATATGCCTCTAGGCATGGATAGTCAGCTCTCTGCACATAGAGGGCACCTGATAAATATTCGTTGATTAAGGTTAAAGTATAAAAAGAAAAATATCCCAATTAGTAAAAATCTGTCTTTTGTTTGTAATTGGACACTGGAATGTTAATTCTTTATTAAATACAGTAGTAGAAATTTTTTCCTAGACTCATGCCTTTTTGAGAGCCAAAAAACTTCATCTGAAGTCGAGTAATCAGGCTAATTCATTCTCCCACACAGTTATAGCTTGTAAAATTATATTAATGCTTAATGCTTATAACATTTCTAAGGAATAATCTTCATTTACTTTAAAACTGCAAATATGGCACCTTGTAATATGAAATTAATTTACAACTTTATTTGTAACATCATTTTGTAAGCGACTTATTTCTCGTCTCTATTGTATATGATACCTAATTCATTAAAATAATTTTTTTTTTATTTTGATGAGTCTCATCCACACTCCATAGAAAACAGTACTCAGTCTGCTGCTACTCTGAGATACCCCATTTCCTCATTCCTTCTTTCTTTTGGCCTATTGGACACACTCTCATTTTGAAAGCACACAGAAAATTGTCTTATAAAATAAATTTAATAACAACGGAACTTCTGATATTTCAAAACTGTAGAATTCTCAAGTTGTTGAACTATGGGAAAAGCTATAATTTATAACCGGTAAGTTAGTATGTTGTACACATCTGTGTACTGTTTCAGAAAATAAAGGTTGTTACCATAGCAACTGCCACATAATATGGAACATATGTTATTTGTGAGATGCCAGGCTTCATGTTAAAAAAAAAAAAAACAAAAAAACAAACTCCCTCTTTGTGGCTACTCTCTGATGTTTCAAAGATTTCTACCTTTTCTTTACTATTCTAAGGGATTCTTTAATGTTTATTATTTTAAATATTTAAAAAATTTTCCACGTCCCATACTTTCAGAGTTTGTTGGCTAAATCGATGTTTGCCTAAGTACTGCTATGATTTGGTGACCACTATTGAAATATTTCCTCACCTAGTCTTATCTTGTTAATTTTAAAGAAATTCTAGGTTTTCTGATTTAATTTAATTTAATTTAATTTAATTTAATTTAATTTAATTTAATTTTTAGATATAGCATCTTGTGTGTAGTAAGGACACATGTAGCCACTGTGAATACAACAGGTAATGTATCTAGTAACATTTTATTTGGGCTGACCCTTTTAGGGTTCTGTAATTTCATATCGTACAACCATTATGATACTTAACTCCTTTTTAAAAAATTAAAGGGTCACATAGAAGCATGCATCTATTTTATGGATATCATATTTTATTTGAAAATTTGTTGTATTTAAGTTTATTTGAAATAATCGTTTATATAGTATTGATCATTCTATCATGAGAAAATTTAACCCCCTTACAAAAGGAGATTTCCAGTCTTTCTTGGTTTAAATGGTAGTGTCGAAGAATAAGAAAGTTGACCAACAATTCTGAAATCTCTATTTTAGTTGAGGTCCTTTTAATTTTATAGGCAGAATAATGAATCAACAAAATCAAAGTAGTGATGTAAAACAGGGGAGCGTTAAACATGGCTGGACAAGGGATCAGAATATCCAGCTGGTTTGAAATGAGAATCTGAAAACAACTTGACAATGGTTTTTGACTCTTTCTAGGTCCACTTTGTAGTAGATACTTTTGATAGGTATGTGCATCTGATACAATCAAATTTCTTGTGTATGGTGACTTTTTAGTTCAGATTTAATATATAATTGCGATCATTGACATATTTTATCAGGTTAGAGGTTTCCTGGGGAGCAGATTCTGAGTTTTCTTTTGCACCAAACAGGATGCAGGGTACTAGTTTTCCTTATAGATAACTATCTTCAGAGCAGTCCATGTTATAAAAATGTACCATACCAATCCTAAAAACAGAACATTTCTGGTGAAAAATGGCAGAATGAATAATACCTTTTTTTCCTCAAAAAAGTGCTTAATAGTTTAATCAATAAACACTTATTAAACATCTACTATGTGCCAGGCACAGTTTTGGGGATATAAAGATGAATTACAGTGTCCCTGTCTTCAGGGATCTCACAAATATAGTCAGGGAGAGAAATGCACTCCTAATCGGCACAATGAGGTTTGTGCTGTGACCTAGTTTTCTATAGACCTCACCAGTCAACAACAGCAATGCTAATAGCCAACAACTATTGAACACTTACTTTATGACAGGTATCTCAGGTGCATTTTGTAGTTTAATCCACATAGTATGCTATGAGGGTTTTACTGACAAGACACTGAGGCTTAAAGCGTTTGAGTAACTAGCCCAAGGTTATATAACTGAGTTGGGAAACTCGTACCTGTTATACCTGAAATTATATATCTTGACTACTTGTTCCCATCTGCACTGCCACCATCCTCATCGAAGTCACGTTCATCCCTCGCTGGGCTCAGCTACAGCTAAGTAATTGATTTCCTTGCTGCTACTTTACCCCAATGCTATATCTCCATTCAGCTCCCAGAGTGAAGAACATATATAAGATCACGTGTCTCTCCTGCTTGGACCCTTCTAGTGGCTTTCCCTTATATGTAAAATATAATCCGAGTTTTTTTCCTCCGTGGTTTATAGTGTCCCACAGAGTTTGCCATCCCCATCATCCCTTAAACTTCAGTTCCTACTGCTCTTGCCTTAGCTGGAATACAGAATTTAGACCAGAGGTCAGCAAACTTTTCCTACAAAAGGCCAAAAATAAATATTTTAGGTTTTGAAGTCCGTACAGTTGCAACTACTCAACACTGCTATTATAGTGCGAAAGCAGCCATAGATAGATAACACGTGAGCAAATGAGCATCGCTGTGTTCCAATTAAACTTTATTTACATAAACCAAGCAGTAGGCTGGATCTGGCCCACAGACCATAGTTTGATGACCCTTGTTTCAGACTTATTAGCCTTCTTTTTGTTCCTCTAGTATGCCAAGTCTTCCTACCTCAAGGTTTCACACTCTGTCTCCAGATATTCCCTAAGATCCCTTTTCTTGGCCATTAGCCCTCACTGTGGATGAGAGATTTTACTTGGCAGTCATATTTCAGTACCTCAACCTACCCTATCTGTATACCATATCACCCGTTTACTGTCTGTGTCCTCTCTGTAAGGTAAGATCTCTGTGAGGAGGAATCCTTTTGCCTTGTTCACTGTGGTATTTCCACTGACTAGAGCAGAGCCTGGAGCACAGTGTAGATGCTCAGTAAATATTTTTGGTTGAATGGATTCAAGCCTGCCTAAATCCAAAGCTTGTGATTTTAACAGTTTCTCAGTGTTCCCTTTCTGTAAAAACAAGGCCACCTCAATGGTAATTTGAGGGATTTATCCCATTGGATTCCTAGAAGACCTCTGCACCCTAGTAAATGCTGGCCCCCCATGTATTTCTGCTTGACCCCAGGGAATATCTCCCATGGGCATGTGGGTAAGTCTGATGTCCCACCTTGAGGTGTCTTCTGAACATCCACCCCTCTTATGCTGTTATCACTGCTGTTATTGACATGGTTATTTCTATGTCTACTGGCTGTCTTTACTTTCCCCAGGCTCTTCTGTTATTTCTATTGCATTGCTTCACACTCGCTTGACACTTTGAATGTCTCGCAACACCACCTCTGGGTACCACAGAGGACATACAGCACTGCTATTGCTCCTGCTGGGCACTGCTGCTGCTTCTGCTGAGAATCCATCTCTCTGAGCGCTGCCGATTCTGTCCAGCACCCAAGCCTTCTTCTGCTGGGATAATCGTGGCTTCCAGTTCCACTAGATGCCACCACCTCAAAGGTCCATGCTGCCTCTGGTCAATGGCGGAGTTGGGAAGATCACCCTTTTTTAATTTCCCCTCAACTGCCTGGTCCCTAATTAGTGCTGCGTGTGCCCCTAAGGTGTTATGGCAGTTCCGGTTTTTACTCACCACGAGTCTCTTCCTAAGTATCATAGCTGACATTTATGTGATGCTTGTATGTGCCAGGCACTGTGGGGAAGCTTTACATACATTAACTTGTGTAATCTTCATGACAGACCTAGGGGGCAGGAACGCTATTATTATTATCTCCACTGAGGCCAGAAACGTTAATTGACTCACTCAAAGCAACCAGTAAGTGACAGAACTGAGATTTGAACTCAGGCAACTGGGCTTTAAAATTTGTGCTCTTACTCATCAGTCTATATGGACTTAGACATGTGTCTATAAGGTTAGTCCGGGGGCAGATGCAAGGGACCAGTCCCACACTGTACTCCAAATCTGCCTTCTCCCATCATCCTGGGGCTTGTCACCTGCTCTATTACTTCTCCCTCAATGTTCCATGTGCAGAGATTTCTGGGTGCACACAGTTGGTTTTCGAGGTCTGTGCAGGTATGTCTGGCCTGAGGCTCAAGTGAACACTGCTGTCTCCATACCCTCCACTGAATTGGATGCTAAAGTAGATGCTAAAGTAGATGTAACTGTAACACAATGAAAAAGTCTTTAAGGAAGGAAGTGAAATTTGAACCAGATTCTGAAAGATGGATGTGATTTTGCCAGAGACTTTGAAAAAAGGAATATAGCCAGACCAAGGGGCCAGTACAAACTGCATGACATATAAAGAACGAACAGTAAGAAGTGGTGAGAGATAAGGCTGGGAGAGGAGAACAAGCTGGAACTTGAAGGGCTGTGATGTAGGCTAAGGGATTTGGACTTAATTTGGCAGTCAAGGATAAGGGTGGAAAGGTGGGGACTAGCACCAGCTTTAACATATGAACTAGACAGAAAGGGACTCTCTAACATTCCTGTCAAGGGGAGGTTTCCAATCCATGGTTCAAAGTCCACTTGATGTCTGCTTGCTCTGTGTGTATTTTGTAGATTAACTTCTTATAATACTGATTAGGATAAGACTCTGTTTTCATGGTTCTAATGTGAACTTACAGACTTACAATGCCCTTTATCAAAATCAGTTCCATTTTCTTCATTCCTTGTGATAAAGTCTCTTCTTTCTATGTCTGCTCCCACCCTGACCCCAACAGGAGTGGAGGTGATTCCTCAATATTCTCTTTTGCTCAAATGGTCCCCAAAAGTTCTAGAACTACTGCTCTAGAGGATCTCAACCACACAAATATTGTTATAACCTATTGTCTTGAATTGGTTCATCCAGGTTAACCTATCTTCTGGGGACCTATGAGAACTCTCCCAGCCAACTTCCTGCTTTGAAGGTAGCACTAACCCTTGGTTGAAAAAGCTGCCTGCCAAGCATGGTCATCTGTAATGATGTTGGAGATGCCTCAGCTTTCATGGATGCCTTACTAGGCAGCCATTTACATTTCATTTTACTTCTTCTAATGACTCCCTTCTAACAGGCACACTAATGAAATTCCTCTGTGACATCACAATGCTCCAACTCACGAAGTACGTCTTCCTTTTGAAAATCAAATATCCATTCAAAATTAATGGGTATCCTTTACCAAAACTATTTAAAAATTTTGTCAGCTCTGCTGGCAAGAAATATTTAGATTCGCTTGACTCTTGTCAGAACAGAGATCTTAGTACTTTGGCAAGTTTATGGGAAACTGTAGGGGGAGAGTAAACCAATCTGAACTATGTGTCTCCTCCTACTCCCCCTTCCCACATGCCAAGGAGTAAGAGATATGGGGGTGAAGAATGATTTCCAAGGCCACAGAAGAGCAAGATATACCCTAATGAGCCCTCTGAGGCATTAAAAAGGAACTGCCAGTCTGGAGAAACATTCACCATCCTTGTAACTTGTTTCCTGTTTTTCCAGACTCAATCTAGGCACATCAATTTTTCCATTTCCATAATTTTTCAAGTTTTAAAAACAGTGGGATCCTTTAAAAAAGGGGATCTGCTTTGATTTTCTCACAGAAAACGGTGGAGCTGCTGAGCATGAAGAGGGTAGTGGAATCTGGAGAGCTTTCCCCTTACTGCCCCTTCTGCTCACACTACAGTTCCCCTCTCCCATCCCCCAGCAACTGCAGGACTCTGAGGAATTTGGTGTGAAAATCCCTGCTCTGTCCAATCTGTGCATACTGACATTTGCTCTAAGAGTCATAACTTATATGAAAAAGGGTGTAAAGACCAATTGTAAGAATGATCTATTTTCTCTTAGTAGTGAATTCCTCTAGACTTTTCTTGATAACCACTGGAAATGGCATGACTTCTTTAGGATACTACAAAGAACACCAAAACGCGGTGGTTCTTCTTGCTCTGGGAGCTCCATCCAGAATCTCCTTGGTGAGCAGCCCTCACCTTAAGGTCAGCATCATGCCAGTCCTGCCCTAATACGACCCACCAAGCCACTAGTAGCAACTGGAACCACATCCACAAACTTGCCCGAGGTTCTCCTGTATCCTTTCCTGTCTTGGCTTATTGTGAAGTTCCTTCTTGAAAAATTCTCATAACTTCCTGGGCATGCCTGCTCCTTATCTTCTCTCTGCGTTCAAAGAAAGTCACTGTGTTGTACTGCCTTTACTCTTTTTGAGAAATGTTTTCCTGAATCAAAGAGAAAAAGTAAAAAGTAAAAATATTTTGTTATTCCTTGTGGTTTTAATTTTCTTCCAAAAATATTTTTGAGAAATACTTTTAAAAAAAAATTAAAAACTCAGCCCCTGATAGAGAAGTGATTTTCTAGGGTACAGTTTTCTAAGCTTTAATCATTTCTATATCCCTTTTATGACTCTGCTATGCCTTCACACCATCTGTGACAGTTTTCTCAATATTTTTCTTTAAATTAACTTAAAAAGGAATAATTGCAAGTAATAAAATTGGTGAAATCACAAGTTTGATGCAATGTCATATTTAAAAAAATAAATTGATAACAATGAAAATATTTGGATATGTGGTAACTAAAATGATCTCACCAGTTGTAAAATGTTCCACCATTTGGGAAGCAACATTCATTCTAGGAAACCGTCTGCTGCTGGCTTATCACTTTGAATCTAAACTTAGGGTCTGATAGAATTACTTATAGTGCATCAAAGAGAAAAGAAATGGATAAGCTGGTAGGCCAGGAGATTGATAGGAACCTATAGGCCTCAGTTTAAAATTTATTAAAATCTTGGATTATTTCCAACTTAAATAGAATATATACATATTTATCATATATATCATATATCATATATCATGTTTATCATATATATTCAATTTACATCCCAATTTTTTGAATGATGAAGTTATTTTAAGTCTGTTTCACAAAAGATGTCTATTCACAAGGGCACTATTTAAGTAGTTTCCTTGTTAGTTTCAGCAAGGCATTCTAAGTAGCAGTGTATTTTCCTGAAGGTGGTATGTTGGTTCTCTCATTGTCCTGTATTTGTTATTCTATAAACAGGTTTCTGTAATTGAAAAAAATCACGTTACTTAATAATACTCTCAATCAATTGAATACCTTTGTGGTTTCTCAGGAAAAAGATAAAATAAGGTTAGATTATTACTTTATATTTTTCTGTTTGCCCTAGAATTTTCTTTTCAGATTCTAGGGCAAATAGAACAAAGGATCATTTTTTATAATTCATTTTTTCCCCAAGAGTATGTTCTTATGTCTCGTTATTTGGAGATAACTGTGAAAAGAAGAATTAGGAAAATAGAAAGGCATAGTTAATTGTGTAATTCAGAATAATAGAAATTTTTTCCATTTATATGTTTTTGGGATTTTTTTCTAAGAAAGATTAAATGAAATAATTTTCTCTCTTTTCTCTCTCAAAACTCACTGATGCGACACAATGCATGTTACATGATAATGATAGTTATCGTGACTTCGCAGAAGCAGGGTACCAAGTAAACATGCTGTACAAAGTATATTATGAAAATTTGATTTTCATGTTTGAGGATAAAAAAGGATTCTTCTGCTTCTTAGAAAAGAAATCCTGAAAACAAACTAACAAATGGACTCAGTGCACTGACACCTAGCTGAGCCCGAGTCTGGGAAAAATGACATGCCTTCAGCATGAAGTAGCTACAAGAAAAAAACATGTAATTAAGGAGGGAAAAATCAGAAAGTGAAGCCATTAAAGAGACTGTGATATGAGGAAAACATTGTACAGGAGATGTGACCAAAGATCTCAGATCTGAGAGCTGAAAGGGAAAGAAACTAGTTAAAATTCCACTGCTCATTCACTCCATGGGAGAAATAACATTACTGCTCAATGCCACTTGCACTTTCCACTTCATTTTTAGAAACAATTAAAAGATGCAAATATTTATGAAGTGCTGTGTATATTGTAATCCTGTTTTGAAAACAAACAGTGCCTTGTATCTTAGGTGCTCCATTCTGGTTTCTGTTGGGATCCAGGGGTGAAAGCAAACCCTTCAAAATGAGTTCACTACTGCAACTCAGACAAAGGGATGTAACTCGGAGAGTGTGCTCTGTTTGCTTGCAAGCTGTTGCCTATGCCAAATGAACATTTTAAAAACCATTCAAATTAAGTTGAAAATTTGTAATTATATTTTTCCTTTTAATTGTAACTTATGCAAATGTTATATTCCAGCTGTACAAATAATTTTTTGCTTTAGACTATAACATCCACATTCAATCTAGCACATAACACCCTGACACAAGATTCTTCCTAAGCTGTAGTTGCAGATTTAGAGGCTTGAGTTGGCACTGTTATGGCTTCTATAGCTGTTACCCTGCAGTTAAGTGGAGATTGCAAAGTGGTGATAGAGAAGGGAGACACCTATGCTGTAATGTGCTGGAGACAATTTATGAACAGACACACAGAGAAAGACTATGAAGGCAAGCAAACAAACAAAAGGCACAAAATCTAAGAAACCTGGACAGCTTGGTGAAGCTGACATTGTAGTCTTGCTGTAATTGATGAATCCACTTGCAGGACATTAGTTATATGAAGAGGCTGCCTGTGACTCATTTGTTAATTGTCATGCATTTTAAATCACTCAGTGCAAACAGAAATTGTGTATTTTCCATATTCAATGAATATTTCACTTGAGGAAATCATGTAGAAATCCATTAAAAATTTTAACTAAGAGCGAAAGAAGTATGGATTATTTTAAACACACACACACACACACACACACACAATCAGGCACATGTGAAAAATAAAACAGAAAAGGAAAAGCTCCCAACAAAATGCAGTCCCTTGTTCTGATTACTGAAGCACTTTCTTTATGTAAATTTGGGAAGGCTTTTATATTCTTGGGAAGATACCGTGGGGAATTTTTTAAAAAAATTTCAATTCAGTTGACCACGGATCAACTTTTTGTGTTTTACAGTGTTCTGGTAGCAATGAAAGAGATGAAAGAAGAATGTTTATGACATATCATCGAGTAATTCATAACCGTGTTGATAAACAAGTCAAACTTATGGACTAAGTTGAATACTAATAAAATGACTTGTGTGTTCATAGATTAAGCAAGGAGTGTAACATTTCATTTTTTTGTGGGGCACACAGATCTAGAGTGATTTAGTGATTTGTTCAAGATCACATATGTAATAGTGGTGAAAATCTATTTTAATCTTAGGAGGTTTAACTTCCTTTCCTTTGTTTTTTCCATCATTGAAACATTTGTCATTTGGAAGCTGCATAACTAATGACTATTCGCTAAAGGAGGGTGCTTCCTAAACTTGCCTATAAAAAGAATTTTGAAGGGTTCCAGTCAAGAGGGCAGAATAGGTAAACTTTCTACCTCTCACAACCACAATTAAACTACAGAAACAACCATCATTGAGAATTGCCTGAAGTCTAGCTGAACAGAAGTCCTATAACTTAGAATATCAGAAGAGCCACATTGAGACTGATAGGAGAGGAAGAGATATGAAATGTACTGGCCCCATATCCATGTGTGATGGCTAAAAGTTGGGAGGGATATTGCAGCTGCGGAGGTCTCCCCAGAGGAGCAAGGGGTTCCAGCCCCACATTGGGCTCCCCAGTCTGGAGCATCAGTGTCAGGAAGAGAATTCCCCACAACTTCTGGATGTGAAAATTGGCAGAAATTGTGGCTAAGTGAGACAAAAGGTTGCTAGAGTCCCAGGCATCCCTCTTAAAGAGTTTGTACATATGGATGGACTCACTCATTCTGAAATCCAGCACTGGAGCAGGAGCTTGAAAGGTGCCAGGAACATATGAGGAGAAACTGAATTTTCTGGTATTAGAGTGAGGGCTGTAGGGGCAGCTTTCTCTTGGACAAAAGTGATGGCAGAGCCATTATTCCTTTGTTGGACTCTCCCCTCACCTAGTATGCAGACCCAGGTAAGTGCCATATCTGAGTCTCCATCAACCTGGCTAACCCCAATGGCCCTTCTGTGGTGATTATTTGAGACTCCACCCCACCCAACTTGTGGGCCCACCAAGCAAATTCTAGTGGCTTTTCCATACAAACAACTTATTTTGGCTCAAGCTTCAAAGTTTCCTAAAATCTTTCGAAGGTTCACAAACCACAAACAAGCAGCATCTGGCCTAAGTATGCCCTCTATCTCTTGCTCGGCAGCCTTAAGTTCAGTACTAGTAGAATCTGGCTTCAGTTCCAAGCTTAGGCTTTCTCAGGCACCTCCAAGCCTAGCATAAGTGGCAACCATCTGCAGATCACATTTTAGTTCATAGCAAGGGCACTGTGCAAGACACAGCCAGCAGCTGACTATGGCCTCCCACAAGACCTTAGAACCAACAAACCCAGTGGTCAGCTTCAGACCACACCAGAATACTACCCAAGAACCTCCACAAAGAATATACCCAATGGGCGAACTCAGCAGACACAAGAGCCCTGCTAAAGTGAATCCTGCTCTGTAGGCTCAGCCCTAACACAACAGTTCCTTCACTGTAGTCACAGCCAGTCCTAACAACCTGTCAGTCTGAGAGTCAATGCCTCCCATTCATATGCCAATAGCAACCAAGGCTCAACTACAACAGGAAGGCACACACAACTCACACAATGGACACATTTGGAGCATCCAGCTCAGGGGACAAGGGAGACTGCATCACTAGGCTGGTTCCAGAGGACATCTAGTACATTAAGCCACTCTACTAAGACTAGGAGAACTAGCAGCTCTACCTAATACATATAAACAAACAGGGAGGCAATAAAAATGGGAAACAAAGAAACATGTCGCAAATGAAAGAACAGAGCAAAGCACCAGAAAATATACTAACAAAATAGAGACAAGCAAGCAATCTACCAGATACAGAGTTCTAATCTGTATGGAGTCATAAAGATGCTCCATGATCTCAATGAGAACTTTAACAAAGAGATAGGAAACATAAACATGTAATAGCAAATAAATAAATAATAAGAATACAGTAACTGAAATAAAGAATATATTAGAGGGAATTAACAATAGATTAGATAAAGCAGAGAATTGAATCATAATTTAGAAAATAAGGTAGCAGAAAGCACCCAATCAGAACAGCAACAAGAAAAAAGAATACAAAAGACTAAATATAGTTTAATGGGCCTCTGGAGCAATAGCAAGTTTACCAACATTCATATCATAGGGATATCAGAAGGAGAAGAGAGACAGCAGAGATTTAAAAAACTATATGAAGAAATAATTTAAGAAAGTGTACCTAACCTGATGAAGGAAATAGGTATATACACCCAGGAGGTAAAGAGTCCCAAACAAGTTGAACCCAAAGAGGCTGACACAAAATCACATAATTAAAATGTCAAGGGTTATAGACAAAAAGAGAATCTTAAAAGCAGCAAGAGAAAAGCAGTTAGTTACCTACAAGGGAGCTCCCATAGACCATCAGTTGATTTGTCAACAGAACCTTTGCAGGCCAGAATGAGTGGCACAAAATATTCAAAGTGATGAAAAGAAAGGACCTACGATCAAGATTACTCTACCCAGCAAAACTGTCATTTAGAATTGAAAGATAGATAAAGAGCTTCCCAGAGAAGAAAAAGCTGAGTTCATCACCATAAAACCAATATTACAAGAAATGTTAGAGGGACTTCTTTAAAAGAAAAAAGAAGAAAAAAAGGCAAATATATGAATAATAAAATGGCAATAACCACATATCTAGCAACAATTACTATAACTGTTAATGGAGTCAATATTCCAATCAAAAAACATAGGGCGGCTGAACAGATAAGAAAACAAAACTCTTACTTGTGCTGCCTATGAGACTTACTGACATAGACATACACAGACTGAAAGTAAAGGGATAGAAAAGGATATTTCATGAAAATGGAAACAAAATAAAAGCTAGGGTAGTAATACTTACATCAGACAAAATAGACTCTCAAAAAGAACCTAAAGACACAATAGAGTCTCAAAAAGAGACTATAACAAGAGACAAAAAAGAACCCGGTAATTCTACTTACAAGAATTTATCCAAAGAAACCCAAAACACTAATTCGAAAAGACATACATATCCATGTGTTTATTGCAGCATTATTTACAATAGCCAAGACATGGAAGCCATCTTGGTGTCCATCACTTGATGAATGAATAAAGAAGATGAGGTACCAATGAGATATCACCTCACACCTGTCAGATTGGCTATCACCAATAAATCAAAAAACAAGTGTTGGCGAGGATGTGGAGAAAAGGGAATCCTTGTATGCTATTGGTGGGATTGCAAATTGGTACAGCCACTATAGAAAACAGTTTGCATGTTTCTCAAAAAATTAAAAATAAAACTACCTTTTCACCCAGCATTTTCACTCTTGGGGATTTATCCAAAGAAAACCTAAGCACTACTTCATAAAGAGCTATGCACCCCTAGAAGCGCTATTAACAATAACCAAGATAAGGAAGCAACCTAAGTGTCCATCAATAGATGATTGGATAAAGAAGTTATGGTTCATATGTACCATGAAATATTACTCAGCCATTAAAAAAATGAAATCCTACCATTCGCAACAACATGGATGGACCTAGAGGATATTATGCTGAGTGAAATAATCAGACAGAGAAAGATAAATACCACATGATTTCACTTTTATGCGAAATCTCAGGAACAAAAGAAATGAAAAAACTAAACAAAAACAGACTCATAGTTACAGAGGACAAACTGGTGGTGGGGGAGATTGGAGGGCTGGATGAAAACGGAAGGGATCAAGAAGTACAGATTAGTAGTTATGAAACAGTCATGGGGACAGAGTACAGCATAGGAAATATAGTCAATATTTTTGTAATGACTATGTGTAGTGCCAGATGGGTGTAGTGTAATTAAGGGGATCACTTCATATCTAAATGTCTAACCATTGTACTGTATACTTGAAACTAATAAAATAATAAAAAATGATGTGAAAATATATAATGGAATATTACTCAGCCATAAAAGAAGAATGCAGTTCTGCCACTGCCACCTGCAACAATATGGATGGACCCAGAGGGTATGTGCTGAGTGGAGTAAGTCAGACAGAGAAAAACAAATGTCATATGATTTCACTTATATGTGGAATCTAGAGAACAGAATCAATGAATAAACAAAACAGAAACAAACTAATAGATACAGAGAACATTTGATGGTTGCCAGATGGCATTTGAATAGGGGCATGGGTGAAGGGGAAGGGATTAAGAGGTACAGATTAGTGGCTACAAAATAGTCATGGGGATGTAGATTATAGCACAGGGAATACACGCAGTAGTATTGTGATAACTATGTAGAGTGTCAGATGGGTACTAGATTTATTGGGGTGATCACTTTGTAAGCTATATAAATGTCTAATCACTGTGTTGTACACCTAAAATGAATACAATATTGTATGTTAACTATGATGAAGAAATAAAAATATAGAAATTATATTAAAAATATTTTTTCTTCAAAAAGCTTTTACTCAGTTGCAAAATTATATAGTTTTTAAAATACTTTTATGGGTTCTAGATAGAGATTGGAAGGTTTGATTAATCTCTAATTTGCTCTGATTAATTAAGATTGATCTTTAAACTATGGAAGATGCAAAATGAAGATTTCATAGTCCTGAAAAGTATGCTGTCAATCTATATGCTTTAGATCGAAGAGCACATGAATAAAAGTCCAGACTGATTCTTGTAGTAAAAGTGCAGTACAAGAAAATGCTTAAAAAATATCGTGGTCCAAAAATCAGGTGTATGAGTTATTGCCTTGGAAGCACTCATGGTCTAAACCTCACTTTTATTTCTCTTGGTCCAGTCTGTTACATAAGCAGCTATGATAACCTCTACTCGCCTTTTCTTTTGCAGAACTTTGGGGACCAATGTCTGGCAAAAAGGATTGATGATGGTGAGATGGGTATATGAGCAATGATTTCTTACAGGTGATGTAAGGGGATGCTTGTTTCTTTTCAAACAGATTCCTTCATTCACTAGTTTATGTGTTTATTGACTCAGTCATCATGCACTTATTGGGCTCTTATCATGTGTCAGGCAATACTATGTTTAACATTGGAAATACAAATCAACAAAGTCAAAATTAAATAATTTATTTAATGAGTATCTATTTTCTGCATGTACGTTACAGTCTGATGAAACCAGAAATTCTTGACTAATGGTCTCAGACCTCATCCAGGGTGTCAACTGTGCTGCCCATATCCAAAGCCAGACTACTTTTCCTAGATCTCTCAGTGTCTCTCTTTCAGCTACATCGAGTGTGGACTCATATGTGTAGACTGTTCCTCCTGCATATCTTACCCAAATGTCAGCTTTTAAGCCTATACCACTGAAGTAACTCAACATCTTCCACACTCAGATTATAGTTCAAAGCACAGAAATTGTAGTTAGAGGTATATGGTTCATATCCTGGCTCCACTACTCATTAGATGAGTGTCTTTATTGAATATTTAGTTTACTCATCAATAAAATGAGTATAATCTAGAAAGGTTGCCATAAGGATTCAATATAAATAAATAAATGTGTGACGTTTAATAAAAGATTGACAAATGGTGGCGATTAGCAACATTTTGCTAAAATTTGCTCTTCTCTCAGTATCTATTTTTATTTGACAGTGATGGCCCTTGGTTAGCATAGATTATTTCTGTGCGCCCATGACATTTGGATGTGTGAGTAGTGATTTTTACATCTGAAGTTTATACAAATCCTCTGGTCCCCTTCAACTACTCTGATAGGCTGCTATTTGTTTGATTTTCTAATGGTGACTGTGGGTAGGGCTACTGAGCTTATCTATGAATACTTTCTGGAGCACATCCTGAAGTGTAGCCTGGGGAAAAGCCAATGTACCCCAGCAGAGGGATTTCTGGAATGTAAATTGTATCAGAGTTCCTTGGTCTTTACTCTTGGTCCCCTCCTTCACCTTTACTTTCTACTCTCATTTTTCCCTCCTTTCCTTCACTTTCCATCTAGTCTTGAGACATTTACAAAATATACATTAACTCTACAGTTCCTGACTAGGGCATTATCTTTATTAATATTTGCAATTTGTGTAGATTATAGGCCTTCTTATGAACCCTGCAGTGCCCCTGGATATGCCACTGTCATTTATTTGTATCAACTTCTACTTTGACAAAATGCAGATGAAAGGAAAAACCTCCCAAGAACCATCATTGGTATATTAAGAAACAAGCATTTTCACAGTTGATCGTGTGCATGTTTTTGATTGTGGCCCATTAAATTGGCTTTTATTTTTTATTCCTTTAAATTTCTCTCAGAAAAATCACAGAACATTAACATTTTTGCTTCGCATGTGGTCACCTGCCCATCCTCAGAGTACATGCTGAACTGGGTAGAGCAACCGACAAATTAGGTGATGGAGGATGAGAGTTTTTGTAATTCAGAAGCAGGAGAAATTCTTTTCTTCATTTTCTTTGTTTCCTTTGAACTATAGTGGGCATCTGGGGTAAAGGGTAGTCACACATGATATGGCAGAATCCTGGTGGGCTAGGATTTACAACAAAATATTTTCCCCATTTTGTTGACTTTTTTCCCGGGCAAGAGGTCTCTGCAGAGTTTCTTGGTCTTTAAGACATGTAAGAACTACTGGGTGTCTGTTAGGATGCTGATTCTCAGGCTCTACCATCCAGGGATTGTGATTCTCTGCTTGAGTTCAGGCCTGGCATCCTTAATTTAAAACCATCGTGAGGCACGAAGTCTGCTTTACTCTTTATTTTGGTTTCTACTCTTGGCTCTACCCATTTTTCCAGGCTTGGCTAAGAAAGCTTGTGTGAGAGGAGGAGCCTGGCAAAGCAGATGCTTCTGTGTCAGCACTGTTTATTCCAAACTCACAGCACTGCCTAATGCACAGTGCCATCAAGTTATTGCTGAGGGAGATACCAACGATGCCATTAATTATTTAGGGATCCAAAGTAGCCACCATTAATGAATTCGAATGTATTACAATGATCCTAATCAGAGTAACAGATGCAAAACGACAATATGATACACACAATTTTCCCCCAGCGAGTTACACACTATTAAGGTCTGTTGCAGTCAATGAATCCAGATGCTTCTGCAACTCTTACTGACCATGAAAGATCCCGCTTTCATTACAGGAAAGAAAATAAGTTCATCTTTTCATCTTGCAGAGTTAAAGTGGGATCCAATTCAGCAGCTGGTAAGGCATCATAAGTTGGTTTGCAATAATCCTGCTTCCATTTCAGGACTGACTGAGTGGAAGAATTGTATTGCATCTGGGCTTATCTTTCCCTTTACATTATTTTTATGCTTTCCCAGATGAGATGGTTTACTCTTGCTAAGAAAGCCTCTGATGGACTAAACAAGTTTTATACACACACTGAGTGAGAAGAAAGTGAACCATTTTTATAGAGGGTAAATTCATTAAAATTAGAGTAACAAAACCAAAGTCAGCCACAATAAAAGCAGAAGCATAAAGCTTCTCAAGAGTGTATCCTTAATAATGTTGTCAGGCTTCTGGTTTCATAAGGCTAGGCATGACAGCATTTTCCCTCTTATACCTAGGAAGGATACAACAGGAAAAAAAAAAAAACAGAACAAGAAGAGTCTCTGTCATTTTCAGAAAAACCAAGAGAAAAATTTAAATCACAGACTCTGCAACACCTGTAAGAGCTGTGAAGAGGAGCTGAAATTGTGTGGTAGCTGCAGAGGAAGAAACAAAAAGCAGCAGCACAGATGGTGGTGAGAGAGACCAGGGATGGCAGATTGCAAGAAGTGCCAGCAAGAAACTCCTTCTGTAAATAATGCTGCAATGAACATTGAACATAGAGGGAGGGAAAAGTGAATAAAAGTGGGTCATATATATGGTAACAGAAAGAAACTAGACCTAGTTGGTGAGCACACAACAGAGTATGCAGACATTGAATTATAATGTACACTTGAAATTTATATGTTATCAACCACTGTAACCTCAATTTAATTAAAATACACACACACACACACACACACACACACACACACACACACACCTCTCACACTGAAGGCAAAGGGCTCACTTGAAGTGCTTGAGTTAATGACATTTTTCAGGAATTTAGGTTAATTTGGTGTAGTCGTGCTTCTCACCTGGTTTGGCTCCCAGAAATACAGTAAAGGGCTGATTGAAGAATGGGAAGATGATCCATACTTACAGTGAGCAGTCTAATTCTGGCAGCAGAGAAAGAGAAAAGCCTGGCAGGCCACCCTGACACACCTTCTTGAAAATAGCCCATTTGAAAAAGTATAACTGATTCAATTTTTAAAAAAGGCATTGATGAAAAGATGCTATATGAAAAATTGTGGGAAGGAACGGCATAACTAATCAGCAGACAGAGAATACTCACAGCAGATAAAAATGTCGTGCTATTAATTTGCCATGAATTAAACTAAATATATACTTGACGAAGCAATTTCCTTGATGAAAGAAGACCACAAAGTAGAAATACAAGAACACAGAGGTGAGGCGGGGAGTGAATGGAAAATATGAAAGATGAGGTGAAATGCAGGGAACAAATGTTCACACAATGAAGATAAAATTAGAAGAAACAGGAAGGAAAGAGACACCATAAAAAAAGTGATGAAAATAATGAACATAAAATACAAGGAAGGGATATCTAGATGTGCTCAGTTGAAATTCTAGAAGAAAAACAAGAACAATGGAAGAAAACTAGTATATTTAAATTGAGGAAAACTTTCTGATAAAACACATTGAAAAGGTACTGTGTGTGCCAGGGAAAATTGATCTAGACTATGAACAGCAAGAAATATTCTAGTTAAATTATTAAACTCTAAAAATGAAGGAAGAATTCATTGCTCAATGAAAGGATGGAGTAACTTAGGGAAAAATATCAGACTGACTTCATTTCATATCTACAGCAATATTCAACATCAGAAGGTAGAGGCGCAATAGCTGTCAGAAAATAAACTTGAAGATATAGAAATATGTGATTTAAATGACAGAGAATTCAAGATTGCAGTTCTGAAAAAACTCAGTGAGATGCAAAAAAATTCTGATAGGCAGTTCAATGAACTCAGAAATGAAATTAATGAACAACAGGAATACTTTACAAAGAGACTGAAACTCTAAAAAACAAACAAACAAACAAACAAACAAACAAACAAAAACAGAACTTCTGGAGCTGAAGAACTCAATTAAAGAGATGAAGAATGAAACAGTGAGCTTAGGAAATAGAGATAACAGGATGGAGGAAAGAATTAGTGATATCAAAGACAAATATCTGGAAATGACGCCGATGGCAAAGAGAGACTTGGGAGTATCTGACACCATCAGAAAAAGCAATGTAAATATAATAGGTATACCAGAAGGACAAGAGAGAGAGAGAGAGAGAGAGAGAGAGAGAGAGAGAGAGAGAGAGAGAGAGAGAGAGAGAGAGAGAGAGAGAGAGAGAGAGAGAAGGGAACAGAGAGCCTATTGAAACAAATAGTTGACACGAATTTCCCAAACCTATGTAAAGAACTGGATCCTTGAATCCAAGAAGCAAACAGAATACCTAATTATCTCAACCCAAAAAGGCCTTCTCCAAGACATTATATTAAAACTGTCAAAAATTAACGACAAAGAAGGAATTCTCAAGGCAGCCAGGAAAAAGAAAATGGTAACCTATAAAGGAAAATCCATTAGATTATCATTGGATTTTTAAGCAGAAACTTTACAAGCTAGGAGGGAGTGAAATCAAATATTCAGACTATTGAAAGAGAGAAATTACCAGCTAAAAATAATGTATCCAGTAAAGTTCTCCTTTAGCTATGAAGGAGAAATAAAGACCTTTTTAGACATAAAGAAGTTGAGGGAATTTTCTAGCACAAAGTTGCATTACAGGAAATATTGAAGGGGGCCATTCTACCTTAAACAAAATGACAAAAGAAATGCAAAACTGTGAGTAAGATGACTAATAGACAGACAAAAACAGGAAATTACCACCTTATCGACACCGGGGTATTATGAATTTAAATATTACATAATGGTTGAAGGAGACGAAAACATTTTAAAAAGAAAACAATAGCTACAGCAACACAGAAGTGAACTCACAGCATAAATAGAGATAATTTGAGACAAAAACAGAAAAGGAGACTGAGTAAAGATTTGAATCTGCAAAAAGGAATGGAGATAAGATGTATGCAGAAGAAAAAGGATTACCGTATATATGAAACTATCTTTTACATAAACTTAATGGTAACCACACACACACACAAAATCCAGAACTGAGACATATAACATAAAAAAAGAGGGAACAGAAGGAAAAATCATAGAACACCACCAAACTAAAAAAAATAGACAGAAACACAAGGTCAAAGTAACAATGGAGACACTGAGCTACCAGAAAACATAAGATAAAATAGCTATAGGAAGACCCCATATATCAAATACCTCCTGGGGTTTAAGTGTTGGCAACTAATGTTTTTAAATTAAAAAACAGGCTACTAGTTAACAATCTTTATGGTTTATATGGATTATAACTATAGACTGCTAGTTAACAATCTTTATGGATTATATATAATAGATATTTACATATATTTATAAATATATATTTATAATCTGATTTTTTTCATTTAATTCTACACATCTTTTTTAGTTAATTTTGCATGTATATTTTAGTTCTCTTATCTTTCAAATGAGAACCAGATACTATTTCATAGGGTTATCATGAGGATTCAGTGAAATGGTGCATGCAAAGACCAGAGAGCAAAGCTAGGCCCATGAATGGGTGTGTCTCTTCCTTCTCGATCAACCTTCATGTCCAAGAATCAGTAGCCCTGGAAGTGGCTAAAGAGAGTGTGTTTTCTGAAATGCTTCATGAGGTCTTTGTAGATGTTAGGGGAGAGGTTCTGTGGGCAAATAAATTTAGAGGTTGTGACTTTAATTGACTTAAGCAGGTATCTTTACTAAGAACTTCTTAGAATCTTTAATATGCTAATATGCCTGGTAACTCTTTGAAAAGGAGGTAGAGATAAAATATTTCTCAAATTTAATTGTCCTGAATGAAGCACACTTTGTAAAATGCTGAATCCTAATGCCCACACCCACTGGAATCTGGCTTTATTGTCTCCAGGGGGTTTGGGCATCCTCAGAAGCAGTAGTCAGAGCCCCGAAACCAGCTCCCACCAAGTGGGCCTATATTGCCATGCTACTGACCAGTTCACGTGGAGTGGAAAGTAGTGGTCTGTAGAGTAAGAAATTCAGGGCCCCAAACAACATCATGGGTCCTGTAGTGTTTTGGTAGCAAAGGCAGACAAATGCACCCTCTGTATAGCAGTGAGTTGATGTCGGCTAATGAAGCCACCCCTCTTGCCAGTGTTGATTTTATCTTTAACTAGCTATTCTCCCAGAAGAACCAAAGGAGGAGATTTTATTTCTGGTGATTCCATTCTTGAGATCGTTATGCTGATTATGTGTATTCTCTTTTTTCTGTGTAGATGTTTGAAATTTCCCTGGGAAACATTTTCTTCTGCCTAAGATTGCATAGAGCATCATTTTAACACATAGTAAATGTTGCTGAGTAGAAAAATGCATGCATTACTACATATTTTTGCAAAGTAAGAGGTTTATATCTTTGTAATTATTTTCAATGTGTGTTTATTGATTTTTATAATACAGGGATATTAACTTGAAAGGGAGCAAATTACACACAACAAATTAGCACTTGCATGGATTAGAAAATCGAGGTAGTGCATTCAAGGCATGACTAATTCGAGTGTTGCATGATGGAAGGACTACATGGTTTTACATCACATCTGGGAGAATTTCATCCAGCCACTTGTCTGAAAGGGTCTTTAACTGAAATGCAGGTGCAGGATGGCATGCATTTATAGAATTGTAAGATTTTAGAACTGGGAGAGAACCTTATAAAAAGAAACTGAGGACAAGATGAATTAAGAATCACGCTCAAGGGCACAAAAGTTTGGCATGGCCAGACCTAGAATTGAGGATCCTGGACGCCAGTCCTGCATGACTTCCCAACCACACATAGTGTTTCCCTGAGCTCCAATGTCCCCATTTGTCAGCTTTGTGACCTTGGGCAAGTAATTTTACTCATTCATAAAGTAGGAACAATATCTAACTGATAAGGTAATGTGCATGGATACAGCATTAGGCCATCACAGAATAATGCTCGCTAAATAACACTTCTTTCGCTCATTTGAATCGTATTTATTGGATTCCTACTAAGTTTTGGGCATTCATTTCTTTGAGAAAAGATTTTCCCTCCAAGCACAGATACTTACTATAAGCATTGAACATAATTTACGTGGCATATTTTAAGTGCATAGCATAATATTTTACAATTGAATTAAAAAAATACAAAGAGGATAAATTTAATAATTTGAAAATTCTAAAATTCAGTGATTTGCAATATGATCCTGGAACTCATTGGACTAAAGTCGTTATATAAGCTCTTAATATTATTAGCATGACCATCCCCTGATGTCTGTTCTAAAAGGGACAGTGATAAGTGACACTCACCCCCTTAAATATGGTATCAAATGCCCTGGGGAGGCGGGAGTGCTAGCCCCAGTGGGGCAGTGCTTTCCAACAATGGAGCAGCTGAAAGGGTATGGGCATCTCCTGCTTCTTCTTTATCTCAGGTTTCCTTTCAATTTCTTTTCCTCTCAGTTCAGTGATTTTGTCTGATTTGTACAGGAGGCTTCTGGGCAAGATGAGCTTAAGATGGCGATAAAAATTCATCTGGCTCCTGGAAAGACTCAGTCCATGATGTACATACCCTGGTTCTGCTTCTCTCCATAGGCTGGAGTGGAAAGTTGCAGAAATAGAATATATGATGAGTCATGATTATGCATCACTTGTTGATTAATGCTGGGCACTCCTGCGCAAGATGATTTTAGATCTATTAGTTGTTTTTAAGAACTTGAAGGTAAAATTGGAAAGAGTACGGTGTGGGAAGAAGTAATAGATTTATTTGAACATCCTCTTCAGCAGGACCTGATGTGTTCTTTAATTTTTTTAACATGACAGATGGGTCTATGATATATCGCGGTCAGTTCTGGGAAGGGGAAGGTCTGCTCCAGGATTGCAAGAGAGTGGATTTTTAAAATTGCTTTATAGTTTCAGATTGAGAACTGAGGGTTTTCAATGAAACCACATCTATTTTTTTAAAAGAAGGTCCTCTCTAGATTCTTTGGTTGTTTATTTAGCTTTCCTTTTGGTCAATGGCCTTTCCTAGTTCTAAAGTGCTACAGAAATACTGTTTGTTCCTAGAACACACTTAAAAAAAAATTTTGTTTTGATCAAGTGTCAACTTTCCTAATAAATTGAAAGGATTTATTCTTTAATTTGTATTTGGAAACTGTGGCATTACGACCAGTTTTGCACTTTCGTGGAGAATCAGGAATTACACACTGGTACTTGCTGTCACCTGACCCTTGTGTATGTTTCTCTCCCTTTTATTAAATTTGAAAACATGTTCTCTAAATTTAACTATATTGCCTCAAATCTTATATTAGTGAATATAATGCTTTTAACAGGATGGTCCCCAGCGTAGATTATTTCTTCCCTATAAATTTATTTAAATAAAAAACTTTTTTTGAAACCCAGAAAGAAATTTTCCCAAAGAAATATTGTGAAAATGTGTAGTTTTCTACACAACTCTTTTCATCCATAATGCACCTGAAATAGTGTATATTTATATTGAAAAATAGAGAGGAAAACATTACTAAAATAATATATAAGACTAAAAATGTGAAGACTGGAAAAGAAAACAATATGTAATTATAATAATTGCCAAATGTTGGGAAAAACAATTTTAATCAGAGGAGAATTTTTAGAACTTTAGGAGAACAACTAAAGGGGCTTCAGGATTGTTAAAAGGGTTTCTTATATGGGCTTTTTAATACATTAGCTTTTGTTTTTCTATTCTTTTATAAGGATATAATAATTTTTTTTGATATAACCTCAGCTATGACCAGAGCAATTCTTTAGCTCCATTTATAATTTTGGAGAGAGAGTATGACAAGAATGACTTAAAAGAATTGCTGTGAGCACTGAAGGCCCTGTAGAGAGTATATATGAAGAATTAGAAATGGGACTGCTATGGACTGAATTGCGTCCCCCATTCTTATTTTGAAGCTCTAATTTTTAATGTGATGGTATTAAGAGGTGGGGCCTGTGGAAGATAATTAGGTTAAAATGAGGTCATGAGTGTGGTCTCATGGTGGGGTTAGTGCCCTTAGAAGAGGAAGAGACACTAGAGCTCTCTCTCCTCCACGTAGGACAAAGTGGCCATCTGCAAATCAGAAAGTGGGCCCTCACCCAGCACCTCTATTGTGGACTTTCCAGACTGGAATGGTGGGAAATAAATGTCTGTTGTTTAAGCCACCCAGTCCATGGTATTTTGTTATAGCAGCCTGAGCCTGAGAAGACTAATACAGGCCACTTTATAGAATCCTATGATCCTATCTAGAGGTGAAAAATGTGTATTGTAGCATGGCTCCAAGGTTAAGTTTTCATCAGGGGGTAAAAAGGAAAGAAAACAGGACTATGAAGTTGAAGACAGGAGAGAGAGAATGATTTAGATGGTCAAATCTGGAGTCTAGGCTTGTGGGGAGGAGAGAGAGTCTGGAGAGTTCATCTTGGGAGGGAGTGGAGTTTCGAGGAAACTGGAGGCTTATTGTTGGATGCTCATGTCTGGGAGAGTGTTGTAATAATGAGGGTAAGGCTGTTATTATGTAGCATTGTGAACTAACGGCTTTGCTGTGATATTCAGATTTGAAATTTGAAAGGGTGTGTGTGTGTGTGTGTTTCAAGTAAAACCTATGCTTTTCAATTTCTCTACTTTTTACATTAAGACATTGTAAAATATTTTTAAAGATCCCATAAGAAGACAGTGTGTGATGTTAGTTCTGTTTAATAGTATTTATAAGCTTTGGTTCCTCTCTCTAAATAAATTTTATATTTGGTGGTCAAATAATGTATCACAGAATCTTGTGCAATTGTCTAATAATTAGCCTTATTTAATTAATTTAATAAACTAGCCTAGTTGTATTACAAGAATAAAATCAAATACACAGAATATTCAAGTGTAAATATGTTGGATCTAGGGCCAGACATTTCTGAAACACATTCCTCCCACGCCTTCACCCCAGTTTTGAAGGGGCATAGATGCGGATGGGTTTTCAGAGGTTTTTTTTCGCATTTCACCAGTGTTTCGAAATGTCTTGTTGCTGCTGTAATAAGTGAATGCTTTTCTCCGTTTGTCCCCTGAGATTCTTTCAAGGATCGAGTGAGATAATGCTCATGTAAGTGCCTTGTACACGGTCAAGTTCTATGTGTGCGTTAACACTTCTCCGCCTTGCTGCTTAGTTACAAAGACTGTACTCGCACAAACGCAGGGAAGATAACTTCCAGGACTATGAGCTAGCTCCGCACTCTTCCTGCTGCTCTCCTGGGCTCTCTTAGTGAATGCTAAATGTATGTGGCAGGATCCTGACCCCCAATCATTACAATGGATAGACTGTGCGTGCAGAACTTAAACTATACATGTGCTTGCTGCTACATGATGGATATAACTGCTCACTGAGAATTCGATTTATTTTCCAATAGTTTAGCATCCCTCTGCTTTTATCTGATATGACTATTTTACAAGCGTGTGTACCAAGCATGGCTTCAAAATTGCAGGTTATGAAATACAGAAAATGGAACAATTGCTGTGCATAGCAGAAATCTTCCTGTTCAGTCTGTGTGCTGTATATTTTAAAGTAAGATGGACTGCTGAATGGTTATGGGGGCTTGCCTCAGCATCATCATTTTTTTCCCTTCAGGTGAAAGGAAATGCAAGACTTTCTTCTTCATTTTCAACTTTATATTGTTAGTTAGTTTTTCACAGTCTGGTTTATGATGATGGGTTTTTGCCTTATCATTTGTCGGCATAATAAGAATGACATGATGATGGGGGAGAGTAGTAGTCCCTTTTAGGAGAGAACAGAGCGGCTGCTCTGTATGGTGAAAACGTAGCAGGTTGATGAAATGCCTCCCCTTTTCCCATTTCACCTCAACTCGAATCACTATGTTTTAATAATACATTTACTTACTGAGAAATGCCCATCAGAAACTCACTGCTATTATGTATGTGACCACATAGGTGGATAGTTAGGTGGATAGTTAGGTAGAGTAGACTGGATAGTTGGTGTCTGTGTAGCTGATGTACCTGCATGGGCACACAGTTCCTAGAAGGATGGCTTGCTTCATCTAAGGTTATATTTATTTCAGGGCTCTTATCTGAAATAGTCATCTTTCCCTCTGGTCATTGGACATTTGGTTGTGAGTAATTGGCATCGAAGGACAGAGCATATGGAGGGCTGGTGTGACTGTGATCGTACCTCTACTCTCCTGGAGGACGTTCTCACTCAGCTGTGTGGGAGGGATTGCTGGGCAGTGTGAGACCCTGCTTGCCGTCACTGGGAACAGACTTCGGCAGAAGCTAAGTGTGACTGACCCAGGAAACTTGTGCTGGCGTGGCAGAGAGAAGGCATGTTAATGGCAATGCGAGAGGCGACGAAATGTGCACCTATTTGTGGGCTATATCCAGGTTGTCAGTCTTCTGGGTCCTTCTTTTCTAGCACTGTTTCCTTCCTCTTTTTATAGTCTGGTTCTGCATATCCTCTAAAATGTCCTAGTTTAAGACGCTTGAGAAATTCTAGGGGCAGTTGTAAATGAGCAAATGCTTGTTGATGGGCTGATTATCCACCTTAGTTCACCTCATAGTACCTGCTCACTCTTTTTCTGGTAACAACACCTTGATTACATTTGGGAACATTTCTCCATGATTCAGAGTGGTTCAGTGTCTAACTTTACTGTCAGCTGCTGGATGGGTACTTGGTTTAGCCATTTATCCTCTTAGGTCATGGCAATGAAATTCTGATTTTCTTTGAAACTTTAGGGAAGAGACTGTCTTTCCAGTAGACTTTCTGAGAGGAGAGAAAATAGATATGGACCTCCTGGTGGCCTACTTGCATGCAGTGGGGAAATGAGATTAGACAGGAGAGACTTTCTGATGACAGTGTTGGAGTACCTGAATCCAGCTTTGCCAGTCCAGAGCTACCCCAGGCTTTTCACTGGAATGACCCAATGCATTTCCTTTTGGTGTTAAGCATTTTGGTTCCTAACAGATCCACCCACCATGAGTTCCGATGAGCTCTAGAATTATTGCACTGCACAGAATAGAGAGACAGTAAATTTTGCAGACAGAAACTCACTCAGTCTCCAAAGTACTTCTTGTATTTTTCATTAGGCAGCTCCAGTGGAGAACAGTAGTCAGAGAAGGAATATAATGATTTTTCTGTCAACTTGAACTAAAATAGAAACGATCTGTGCAGGTGATCAAGGTGAGAGCCCCTGCAGACATGTTCCCATGGTGTGGGAGGAGCTTCATGGCTTGGATTATTACAGATTGTCAACAACAGTTGTGTGAAAGAAAAGAAAAACATCCTTTTTCTCCTCCTCCCATTTCCTTCCTTTGTGTGTGTGTGTGTGTGTGTGTGTGTGTGTGTGTGTGTGTGTGTGTTGTAAATATTAACTGGGAAACTTTAACAAGAGCAGATTTCCCCATCAAAAATAGGCATCAGTTTCTGTTTCCTTTTAGTGCTTTTATTTGAGTGGCTAAGAGTAACTGTGAGGTGGCTTAGGAAGAAGGTTTTCCCCCTTCTTTGTTACTACTAATGACACTCCTATTTTTCCTTGATGAAGTCTCTCTTTCAGATCATGACCAAAGTCTGGACAAACTTCTCCGGAACCAGGGTCATGGGTCGTGGCATCCATCAGAGTGAGTGCTCTGGAACATAGATTGCATGCCTTGATATATTCTAAGGAATTTGCTTGACACACGCTTAAATTCTTTGGTGGTTAACTAGAGTGACAAACCATAGAACACTTGTCTGTAGCCACTTAATTTCCACTGCATTCATAGCATTGAAGAAACAGACAACGTTTGACTGAAGGTTGAGTCACATAGAGAGGAGTCCACAGACTGGATGGAAGTGAAGATACAAACAAGAAAACGGAAGCGCAGACAATACTTGCAGTTGTGGTGTACAGAGCCACCTGTGCTGACTGTGAGTGAAATGGAAGGCATAAAGGTTGCTATTGGTGAGAGATAATGGAGAAGGTGGAAAAGCTCCAGGGAAACCAGGCTTGACTTACTTTCAGAACTCTCTGGTGCTGAGACTTGATAGGCCATGGTTGCTCTAAAACCTTGGTAACATTTAAAATGGGTTGCATTTGTAGCGTTTTTTTTTTTTTTTTTTTTTTTTTTTTGTTTTGTTTTTTGTTTTTTTAGCAGGGAGGGAAACAGGAGAGCACTCTGACCCTTTGGAGTTGTCTTAGGATATTATACATTTAAAACGAAATGGTTTAGATTAGGGAATAAGGTGGAAGAAGCAAGTGGGCTATCTCATACGACACCGTTTTTCCCCACTTATCTCTACACTTCTGCTTATTTGCCTGTTTTTTATTCATGTATACATATTTGCATAAATTTGTTTTAGATAGGGTACCGTGACTCAAAATTAATGGATTTCGGGGGTCCTTTTTAGTTACTGTAGGTTCCTGCTGCTCAACTTTAGGTGGAGGAGAGTACAATTCACTCGAACAATGTGACAGGCTGGTGGCCCTGACCACACAGTTGAAAATCCGTGCAACTTTGGATTCCTCCCAAACTCAGTCATCCCTTGGATTGGTTCCCAGACCCCCGGGGATACCCAAATATGTGAATGTTCAAGTCCCTTATATAAAATGTCATAAATCAATGCATACATTTGGTCCTCCCAACTGTGAAACAGAAATACTATTTGACTCTATGGGCTCAAAACCCAGAATACGGAGGACTGACTGTATGTTTATTGAAAAAAAATCTATGTATAAGTGAACCTTGAACAACTTGTGTTGTTCAAGGGTCACCTGTAGTTCTAAAGTGGCAATGAGGCACGGCGTATGGAAAAAACCTCTCACATTCATCGTTTCATGGAAGCAGATGATATGCAGAATTAGAATGGGTTTGTGGTTGGAATGAACTAAATATCAACACTGATTCTACCTAATTACTAGACACACGATAACTTGGACAAATGACTTTTTCTCAGAGTCACAGTTTCCTATCTGTAAGGCAGGGATAATAATGCCTTTCTTCCAGGAATGTTGTAAAGATTAAATGAAATGATATATGTGTAACTTGAGTGTCCCCAAGAAGGCTACCATCTTGCTCAGACTGTAATGTAAACGGTGGCCCCTGGATTTGTGCAGTGAGATGTTCTGGTCCCTACATTCTCCAGTTATCCGATACCTCCCTTAAATTTAAAGTAAATATAAAATGACTTAGATACCATCCTTTCTCATATTCCTAAGGAATTTTTGAGGGTGTGGTTGGTGCCAGATCACCACATTTGCCTAGTTGTGTCTTGCGTTCGACTCTGGTTTCTGCTAAGGCTTTGTTTACAGTCCTGCAGGTGTAGTCCCTTCTCTTTCATTCCATAAAGACGATACCCCAAAACTGGTGTACACAACAGATTTTACTGAAGGTTTGGATAATGGAAGAGAGCTACAGCATGAAATAGAAAATACATTTAAAATTAAATATTTGTTTTTACTGTTTTTAAACTCCCTGCCCATGCTGGCTCCAGGGAATTGTGCTTTGCTGTCTTGTTCCTTCAACTTGTGCAGCCCCTCACCTCTTGGAGTCTTCTCTTACAGTCCCTGTACTCTTTCTTGGATTGTCATATTTCCGAGTCCCCTAAGCCTCAATCTCCCCATCTGCCACTGGGAAACAAACATTCTCTTACTTGATTATGTCATGTATTTCAATGCTCCCATGTTATACCAGGCTCCGAGTCCACCCATGTTGAATCTAAAAATGCTCTTGGGAATCCATCCGCCTTACATGAATTCTGTCCCTCCTCTACTATGTGAAAGTGCTGTAATCATTTCTTTGTAAAACAATAATTGTTCCTCTTCCCATTACGACTGCAAAATACTAAGCTCATCATAGATGTTCAGCAAATGGCAACTAATGAGAGAATGAAAACAGTAATATTAATAATAAAACAAGGTGGGCATGGAGTTTGTCTTTAATCTGTAGCAAATGCGGCTCCAATTTTTCCATCAGGGAAAGTTACTGGTTTGTGGGGTTGGCAAAAGGGGAGTTCCTTCAACAATCAGGCAGTGTCCTCACATGGCTTGAGTTTTTACTTTTGTGTGAGTTACCCTGGCACAGATGACACTCAGATAATTACCCCAAAAGTGATATAGAGGGTAGAAATATTAGCAAATAATGAAAATTCTGCAAGTATTCTGAATCACTGATGTCTGAAGACAAACGAGGTCTAGCATTGGTTTAAACATGCTCCTCTCCCAAAGTGGACTCTGTCCCCTCCTCCAGGTCTTCGGTCAAGTTCTCCTTTGCCATGAGGATGCCTTCCTGGCCTCCTTTTCTGACATTGTAACCCCTTCCCTCCAACATTCTCTCTCTTTTTTTCTTCCTTATTTTTATCTAATGTACTTATCACCATTTGACACAATCTTTTTTTCTTTTTATGCTACCCTTTGTTCTCTCTGTTCCTATACTAGAATATAAATGCCACATGGAATGCGATTTTATTCTGTCTTATTCATTACTTTGTCCTAGAGACTACCACAGAGCCAGGTATATTGTGGACTCAGCACATATTGTTAAATGTTTATTGACTGACTGAGTGACTGACTGAAGAACTGGATATAATAACACTATGTTATTCTCTTATATGCTGCTTTATTTTTCTCAGCGAGCTTTCATGCACATCATTTTGCTTAACTTCCCACCAGCTTGGGGGACAGACAGGGAAGAAGGCTACATGATGACGTAAGTATTCTGAGTTATCTAGCTTACAAGTAGGACAGTTGGGAGCTTGAGCCTTTCTCTTTTGACTCCAATTCCAGTGTCCCAAATCCTCACTGCGTATACAAGTCACAGCAAACAAGGGTTGTTTGCATAAAACATAACAAATACTTTGGGGTAAAAAGAGTGATAGAAGTGTCTGGGCTAAGTGTCCCACAGCATCTCTGTTGTCCCATTATCCTAGTCAAAAATGCTTGGCGCAAAGGGTTTTGCCTGCCAAAGTGAGGACAGGTACCATATATATCATAATGGCACCACACCAGCTGCAGTCTCAAATGTCGAGGCTCTGTGCCAAATTTAACAAAACCAGACAAGACTCACTGTAAGCCTTTCGTGTACAAGTCTTAATCAGCCCAACAACACTGGGGGTGGAGGGGAGGGTTAATCTCAGAAAAGAGCAAACTTCTGAAAGTGAATTGACTTGGGCACTCATGCTCATAATAAAAAAAACATTTGTCAAGAGATTTATAGTTATCACCTTTAACAATTACCATCAAATTTGATTTTTAAAAAAATTTTTAAGAGAAGTTTGTTGGTTAAAAAAAGGCAAACATGAATGTGTCTACTTTCGAGGTGAGAAAGCTGAGGCTTGGACAGATTGTGCAATTACTTCGATGTTAGACTATTTGGAAGGGACATAATTGAATTTCCAGCTCAAAAGTTTTGCAGCTGAGATTAGTGCATTCTTTTTATTACAGTGTGTTTCTCAAAGTTTAGCGTAAATAAGAATCGTATGGAGAGTTCAAAGACCCCCGGAGTAGGTCTGGAGTGATGTCCAAGAATTTGCATTTCTAACAAATCTCCAGGTGACACTGATGCCGCTGATCTGCTGACTGCTCTAAATAGTGCTGGCATAGAGGTTAGAGCAGGCTTTACAGTTTCCTATGCAATTGGGCTGCTCTCTAGCTACATTCCCCTATCCCTCATGTTATGCCTCTGATGTCATTTTTGCTACATAACCTGTGCTTACACGACTCCAGCCACATTGGCCTCCTCACTGCTTTATGAGCACTGCATGCATACTCCCACCTCAGGGCCTTTGCACTTGCTTTTCTATCTGCCCAGAATGTTTTTATCCTAGAGAGTCACATGGATCACATCTCTTCAGCCTGCTCATTTGCTACCTTTGTAGTAACACCTCCCCAACTACTCCCACGCCTAGTGCTCTGTATCTATTAATTTCCATAGTGAATATCACCTGGCAATTTACTGGGTACTTACTTAATTTGTTCATTGTTTATCTACCCACTACCTAGTAAGACTGTAAACTCTGAGGATGGCTCTTTGTCTTTTCACTACTGTATGTCCAGCACCTAGGACAGTGCCTGCCAGCATGGACCCTTAAAAAGCAATTGTACAGCATAGAGAATATAATCAATAATATGGTAATAACTATGTATGGTATCGGGGGGTGGGTACTAGACTTATTGGGGGATCGCTTTGTAAATTATATAAATGTTTAACTACTATGCTGTACACCTGAAATTAATATAAAATAATATCGAATATCGACTGTCATTGAAAAATAAATATTAAAAAAAATAAATGGAGAAAAGGAAGAAGTGGAATCAAGGGCTCTGCCATTTGGTAAACCTGAAGTTTCTTATAAAAAGAGAAAATGTATCTTTGTTTACTAAGCAAGGAAATAACATATTTTCCATTGTTTAATATATTTACTTAGTTCTGAGAATTTAAAAACTGCAGAAATGCACAAGGAGATCACTCAGGTATACATCACACACACTTAACAATTGTTGTCACTTTGTCAGGTTTACTTTAATATTTAATACAATAAATAAAACATTACGAAGTTCACTTGCTTTTTGAATGCCATTTCCTGTCTTATTCCCCTTCTGGGCTCCCCAGAAAAATCCCTTCTCATAAAGATTGAGTGTTTTCTTCCAGTTAGTGAAAATAGATATAACTTTATATTGCAATATGCACCTCAAATATCACAACTTGGTGGGAAAGAGAAAGTTGCAGTAAATTTTTACAGTATAATGTCTTTAATTGAAATACACACCTATAAATAAATGCTATATATTATTCATCCATTAAATAAAAATTTCTTTAAGTAGGAGAGAGAACTTGGGGAAAGTTTCAGAAAGATCAGTGCTACTTAAGAATGACTCTCCACAAAGAAAATCTTTATAAAAGAGGAGAGAATAACAACCTAATACTGTTTAAGATAACATCAATTTCATTTTACACGTTCTCTTGAGTGTGTAAGAATTTTTAAAAACTTTATGGTGATAAAATCTAGAGAAATACTAACATAGGTGGGTTTGATTTTATTCATTGATGTAATTCTACAGTTGCTAGAAGCTGTTGGAATGAATTAGATACATGCTTGATTAATGATTAGTTTCATTCATTCTTGGCGTATGGTATTTGAGGATCAAGCTTTCCGTACTGTGTTTGTTTGCAGAACTCTATTTAGCAAAACTTTAGTCTTGGTAACCACATAAATTGGCAATTACATGCACTTTAAACACAGGGAGATTGTGCTGAATTAAACTGTACAGTGGATTGGCTTGAACTCAGTTCATGCTAGCAAGTTTTTGGCTTATTAAATCTGTGCAATAGCTAAAAAATCTTTGTATTATCTGAAGAGTTTTACTCTTTTACAAAACAGTCACTTTATCAGATGGCTTCTCAGAGTGTGAAAAGAATAAGATATTAAAATATATTTGACTCGTGAATCACGTTTCATAGCACATGTTCCTTTCTTCTGGCTTCATTTAGGCATAGGGCCCGATACTGGGCAGTATCGAGCTTCTATCACATCCCTTATGTCAGAAAAAGAAGATGGCTCAAAGCTGCCTCCTGCAGGCAGGAAATATTTCTCTGAATGTTCATGTTCTCTTTAAATTTCACAAGAGTTGCCATTGTATTCTGAAATATTTCCATTTAAAAACTATATATATATTTAAAATGACTAGTTAAATTAGCTTCCTTTTTTTTATTCCAAAATCTTGAAGCAAAATTGATACTCCAGAAATGATGAGCCCTATTTATTCTGGTATTTTGTCACATTTTCTTGGGTTGATAAGACACTGGGAATATAAATATGACTATAAGGGTTCATTGAAAGATGGTGAAGTAGGTTCCTCCCTTGAGCATATCAAAATTACAGCTAAACTACAGAACAACTATTAATGAGAATTGCCTGAAGTCTAGCTGAACGGAAGTCCTCTAACTAAGGACAGTCAAAAGAAGCTACCTTGAGACTGGTCGGAGGGGTGGAGATATGAAATAGGCTGGACTCATGCCGAGTGTGGCGGTTAAAAATCTGGAGGGATATCTTGGCTGTGAAGGTTCCCCAAGAGGAGCAAGGGGGCCCAGTCCCACACCACACTCCCCAGCCCGGGTATCCAGTGCTGGGAAGAGAAGTCTCCACATCTGGCTATGAAAACCGGCAGAGATTATGGCTGAGAGAGGCCGAGGGCAACTGTAGTCCCAGGCTTTCTTCTTAAAGGGCCTTCATACAAACTTACTCACCAAAGGATTCACTCGCTCTGAACTCCAGTGTTGGGACAGCAGCTTGAAAGCAGCCGGACAGGAAGAAACCGAATTCTCTGAACAAGGGCTGGAGGGTCAGCTTTATCCCAGCCAGAAGTGTTGGCAGAGGGCGTTGTTCTTTTGCTCTGCTTTCTCTTCTCCCAGCATACAGACATAGGCAGCCACCATATCTGAGAGTCTACCACTTGGCTAACACCATTGGCTCTGCCCTAGTGATTTCCTGAGACCCTTCCCCACCCAACTTGTGGGTCCATCCAAGCTGTTTCAGTGGCTTTTCCATACAAATGGCTTATCTTGGCTCATGCTTTGAACTTTCCTAAAATCTGTCAAAGGTTCACAAACTTCAAACAAGCAAAATCTGGCCTCGGCATGCCCTATATCTCTTGTTAAACACCGTCAAGCTGACACTAGCAGCAGCCAGCCTCGGTTCCCAGCTTAGCATTTCCCAGGAAACTCCAAGCCCAGCACAAGTGGCAATGATTTGCAGATCACTTTGTAGCTCATAGCAAATGGCCCTGTGCAGGACACAGGCAGTGTCTGACCTTGGTCTGCACCAGAGATCCTCTCAAGGGGCACCAGAATTAACAAACCAACCATTGGTCAGCTTCAGATCACACTAGATCATCACTTAACCACCTCTACAAATGACAGACCCACAGGGGAGACTCAGCAGGCACCAGAGCCCTGCTAAAGTGAATGCTGCTCTGTAGGGTCAGCCCCTGCACAACAGCTCCTCCACTGTAGTCACTGCCAGTCCTCACAACCAATCAGCCTGAGGGCCATTCCCTCCCACTGATGTGCCAATAGCAATCAAGGCTCAATTACAACAAGAGGACACACACAATCCACACGAGGGGCACATACAACCCATATGAGGGACATCCCTGGAACATCAGACTTAGGTGACTAGAGAACATTTTGATGGTCGCTAGACAGGAGAAGAGTTGAGAGGATAGATAAAAAGGGGGGAGGGATTAAGAAGTACAAACTGTTAGTTACAAAATAGTCATGAGATGTAAAATACAGCTTAAGGAATATAATCAATAATATTGTGATAACTGTATGGTGTCGGATGGATACTAGATTTATTGGGGTGATCACTTTGCAAATTACACAAATGTCTAATCACTATGTTGCATACCTCAAACTAAATAATTTTGTATGTCAACTGTAATTGAAAGATAAAAAATTATTTAAAAAATAAAAAATAAATGTTGGCTCAAACACATGTGACTATAAGGTATTATGTTCAATTTGTGGAAAAACTGTTTTCATTGCTTATAATTTTCATCACCTCAGTATTTCTTATAGTTACCTTACTGACAGCAGATTTAGTTTTATTAACCATTTTTCTTCTCTCTGCCTTGCTTTGTCTATTTATAAAATGATATAAAAAATGCTAAAATATTATGAGTTTCTCGGATTCTTTTATTGAGGAGATATTTTGAGGTACCCTGTCTTGTGGATGTCAGAGGAAGGAGGAGCCCCTTCGCTTTTGAATAAAGCTATTTAAAACTCTCTAAGATGCTGCAGCAACCCTGGGTCCCATCACTGAGTGGGACATGGTCACTAGACAGCCCTTTCTTGGCTCAGTTCCTTCTTTCCTGGTTACAATGTCCTTTTTTTAGTCAACCAATGTTCTTCAGCAATCTGACTCAGGTGGTGCATTTCCTCAGTGGACATGACATCTCCATGGTTTTGGAATGTCTTTGGTTAGCATGGGATTTTTGTTCTGACGGTAAGGAAGAGTTTTGAGCTACATCTCATGAATATTTATGACCTTCCTGTGAACTTAGTGAGAAACTTGAAATTAGTTGAAAGCATTGTTTTGCTTTTATAAATGAGAAGATGGAAGTACAGTTTGAGTAAATGCCTTTGTTAATGTTACATGGTGAGCTGAGGACCAAAGTGGGAGTGCAGAATAATAACTTTGGGACCACTCAATGACCTGGACTTATAGTAAAAGCATATTTTTAGAGTTTTGTATTTAAAATGCAGAAAAGTGATGATGTATTAACTTTGTATTACATTATTAATTTTCTTGTTGCTTTTGGGCGTGTGCATATGTATGTGTACCTATTAGAGTATTTTTTTTTTTAAGTGAAAAAAGAGAAATCTGTCTGCATGTAATATGCTTGGC
Source organism: Rousettus aegyptiacus (assembly GCF_014176215.1). Classification (NCBI taxonomy): domain Eukaryota; kingdom Metazoa; phylum Chordata; class Mammalia; order Chiroptera; family Pteropodidae; genus Rousettus; species Rousettus aegyptiacus. The sequence continues at coordinate 43,409,485 of NW_023416292.1, read as the reverse complement.
TTGGAGACTATATATTGAGAACATTTATTTGAATGACTGTAAAATTACTCAATCTATTACGTGTGTTGAGGTTTTTATTTTGTTTTAATATTCAAATGCCTATGAGACCTCTGGCCAACAACAAAAATTTATTTACTGCATCATATATCTTAAAGTACTTTGTAGCTAGTTTGTATTATTAAATATTACTATGTTTGCTTGCCTGAGATAGTTTTTACAGGGCCAGAAAGTAAAGATTAAGAAACTGACTGAAACTGTCTCAGATGATTTGAAGGTGCCTGAAGACCTCTCTAGTGACCTTAACATGAACTTTCTTGTTATGTTCTCATTGTAATACTAAGGTGGGCTCTTACTTGCCAGCTTGCAATAAAACTCCAAATAACAAAATCAATCTGATGTGTTCTTTAGGCTAACAGCTACCAAATAGCCAGACCTTGGTTCATTTGGAACAGCATTAAATTATATTTCATGCTCAGCTTTTAGGAAGCTGAAAGAGTATCCCCAACATGGGTTTGCTTATTTTCTTATGTATAGGGGAGCAATCCTACGGAAATGGAACACTTATCCAAGTTGCTCAGGGAAGGGTTTGGCCAGTGCCAGCCAAAACCCAGGATGCAGCACCCTTTGTGATGAAACATAATAGAGTTCTCCAGCGCACTGTAACTAACGGGCATTAACTTAAAGAATTAGTGTTAGGGGTAGGCAAGGGCTGAGAATTATCCCGAGACTCCACTTATTGGAGTTTTAGTGGCTTCGATCTGACTGGAAACCCCTCTTTCCTCTAATGAACAAGAGTATTTATGGGCCACTCTTTAAAAAAGAATGCAGTGTTTGGGGAGACAAGCTTTTATCCAAGATTGCCTTCAACTTGTTGTTGAGTAGAAGTTGCTCTGATGAGAAAAAGATCTCCCAGCCAAGAGGCAACAATATTTAAATTTCACCGGGGAGCTACACTCTTTAAATTTGAATTTGGCTTCTCCTGAGCTCTGTGACTCAGGTACTGAAGCGATATCTGTAGATTTATTCCTTTCTTTGGGTTAACTGATTGCCCTCTGGATTTGGCCTCTTTAAAATCCAGGCTCCCCAGAGAGATAGCACATTAAGCTGCTAATATTTATATGTTAAAGGCAGTAGATTTATACCATTCTTTTTTATCTTTGATGAGGGACCATTCAAGGAGCAAAGAAAGATTGAGTTGAAGCTTGCAGATGTAAGGTAAGAGAAGGAACAAGAACCAAGCAGGAGATGCTGTTTAGTCTGGGTTCTCTGATGAGTGCATGCTAGGCTGGATTAGACAAATGGACATTTATTAGAGGACATATTTATGGGGGGACTGAGAAAGGGAGCTGGGAGAACCATCACTACAATAAAGTTCTGACCTGAGTGAATGAGAGAAGGAAGGAAGGGAAGTTGGATGGAAGAGTCTTAGGCCATTGGGGGACCAGTGGTGTCTGTCAGACAAGTTCTCTATCTTCCAGAAATGGCCCTGCCCTAGTGTCTCTGGTGTAGCCTGGAGCAGGCATTGGGAAACATGGCTCAGTTTTGCACCTTGCCAGCAGAGTTCTGAGGAGCACATTGTTATGCCAAAGTATTTCCTATAGGGAGAATAGCGGGCCCCAGTTGGAGCTCTTTCTGGATGCGGACAACGTGATGTAGAGTGGAGCTCCCAGGATGACAGCCCAAGTTTGGAGTGGCCAAAAAGGACATGAAGGGAAAACAGAGATCTCTAAAGACACACACACATTCTGTTGTGGGTGCAGCGTTATAGGTGGAAAGCACATTATTATTGTCCCTGCTGCTCATGATCATTTAGCTCTGCTACTTACTGGCCCCATGGCCTTGAGAAAGATACTTTGAGTCTCTGAACCTCAATTTTTCCATCAGTAAAATGGAGATAATAATACTCATCTTGCAGGACGCTGTTGTGAAAAGTAACATAAATGGAGCTGCTTCAAAATGGAGTAGACGCTGCCATCCCAAAGGAATTGCTTTGCACCTCTTATTTTCCAAACCTTTGGAAAGTTTAAACTGGCAAAATAACCTTTGGAGTAGGCTAAAAGTGGCATTGTGCCCCAAAGAACTGTTTGCAAAGCTAACAGGAAAGCAGACATTATGACTATATCAGACGGAACTGTATTTCCCAGAATCCTGTGCCTTTTAGCTTGAAAAGGGGTTGACCAACTGGCAACTCCAGCAGAATACTGGAGGGCAGGAAGAGGGAGAATCCTGGTATTGCTTCCTTTTCTTCTGTTTTGGGCAGCTTCTCTGGCAGCAGCTGAATCTCTTCTGTGGCTCTAGCTCCTACTTAACACATGCACCATTGTTCGTTCCAGCTTCTTCAAGTAGTCTTGTTTCTTCCCTTTGTCTTTCCAGCTCAGGGGTGGTCACTTTCTGTTGTTGCTAATCTCTGAGTCGCCTCTCAATTCATCTTTGACTCTTCATCTTTTCCATCATCTGTGTAACCAGTTCCCTGTATTAAGTGCCCTTTAATTGAAATACCTAGAGCATTTTCATCTTTCTGATTTGGCTGTGTTTATTATGTTACCAGAATATACCAGGCATTGATCTCAGTTTTTAAAATATCACTTCACTTAATCCTGATTATTTTCCCCAATTTACAGATGAGTAATGAGAAATCTGAAGCACTGAGTCATGGTGCATTCAGCTCAAGGTCAAACAACGAGTGAGGAGCTGTTCTGAGATTTAACCTGTTCTGAGGTTCAGGTTGACCACCCCATCACTTGCCTGTTTGTGGCACCCCACCTGCCTACCACTCACACCTTCGACCCATCCTCTCGTGGCAACATGGGCAAACATGGAACTGTGTATTTCCTCCACAGGTCTTAACTTCATTTTTCATTTCTGACTAAAACAGCATTTTGAATTCATGGCAGACCTTTCAGAGATTATAGAAAATAGAAGCAGAAAACACTCACATAATAATACTTTCATCTGGCAATCATTCAGATCTGAGCATTTTTTCCTTCCAGTCTTTTTTCCTATGGAACACAATACTTTGAAACTGTTTTTGCACAATTTGATTTTATTTTAAAGGAGAAAGTTGACTGTGACCAAGGGATTATGTCTTGCAAATACAAGCCTCCAAAAAAGAAATAAGTATCTAATAAAAACGTTGTGCTCCATTGACTACATGCCCTGAAAGTTTGTTCGCATGAGGCACTGTAGATATCTGGAGAGGTAGCCTAAGGTTAAAGAGGAAGTGTACAATCAGCAAAACACGGGCACTGTGCATAACCTGGAAATGTGCCTCCTTAATCTTATTCGGTGTGTGTCAGGCTCCTTACATTCTGGTTTTCCCAGAAGATGACTTTGGGATGAAATACTGAAGCTCTTTCAACTGGAACAAAATATTCTCTATTTGTTATACCAATAATGCTTTAACTTCTTTCATTTTACTAATGTTCTCCACCTGATTTCTCCCTATCCACCTAAAAATGCAAAACCCAACAATAATTCAAAGCTCTGAGGTACGTTATAAAGAACGTGTGCAGCACAACGACTGTGGCTAAGGTAGGCACCAGAAATGATGGCTTGAGTTTTTGTCTCTGAACTCTGTCTGGTACTCTGTCACATGGTGGATAGTTGACTCCACCTCTTACTGTGTTTCAACGTTTCCAATCAAAGGGAGACAAGTAGACAGCAGATATGGCAGGGACTTCTGTAAAGGCACTGTGGGAATGGAGAGGATTCTAAGAGGAAGGCTGCTTGATGCCTGTTGTGCCTTATTTTGGGTTGGACTCAAGTTCTACGTGTCCTAAGAATGAATTATGACTTAGGGGCAGTGATTTGGGGTGCTTTTGAGAGTGTAAAGATTTGAATTGGTAGTCTCCCTAGATTACAAAAGTTTGTACCCATTCACCAGGCTCGAAATCTTCCTCGGAGCTTTCTTCGTACATTATACAATTGGATTACTTTTCTATCTACAGTTAAGATGTTGTGAGATTGAGATGTTGAGACTCATAGGCCCAAGGAATAAATGCTAATGTTTTCAGATAGCCTAAGCTGTATGGATACCAAAATTATGAGAATAGGCATGAACAATAGGCAGAAGAATCTGATTACCTTGGAGGACGATGGGCCAGATGTTTAGGTGGAAGTCAGGCAGGGAGAGGCTGCGTTGTGCTCTTCTTGGCATGACTGTCTGAAATTGGCTTCTTTGCCATCCCCTTAAATACTAATAATAACCTTCTTTTTACTTATCTTCTTAAAACTGGTGTTTGCTTCTTACAGACAAATAATCCCTGACCAGAAGGTCCCCAAATACATGTCTCATTCCTGGGCAGGTGTTTCTTCCATCAGCAGTACTCTGCATCCTCCTGTTCTCTGAAAACCCAGCTCAGAAGCCTGTCCCCTTCTCAGGGAGGGTTTTAGTTGTTAGTGAAGAGTAGTAGGTGATAAGCTAGGAAGAACAGGGACTTTCAGAAGCCTCGTGGTAGAGCAAGGACAGGCAAAAATATAGGGCAGTGAGAGCAAGGGTCAAAGCAGAAGTTCTGCTGTTTTAGAAAATAGAAGGAAGAACAACTTTTGAGTATTTCTGTAAAGTAGACATTAGTGATGTTGGTGCCATATTATCTGAAGGAAAAGGGCTCACACTGTGGTAGGTGCCACGGAGAGGCCACACTGCCATTTGTCCCAGCCCAGAGGGGGCTGTGCTGTTCCCAGGAGCCAGTGATCACCCATTTCTGCAACATGATGATGTTCAGCTCAGAACTGGGGCTACCCAACTGTACCTCAAATGTTTCTTCTAGATTCAAATAATCACATTGGAAGACACTACCCTGCTTCACATCAGGGGTGAGCAGTGTATGTACAAAACAGTGTAAGCAATGAGGGGCTGAGAGGAGCAGTGCTGGGTTGCCAAGACAGGCCTTAATGAGGACTATCTTCCTGCTGAGAGGCACCAGGACACGGTTACTGATTGGAGGTGAATGCCGTGAATGTGGAGTTGGGGAGTTTTGCAGTTTAATCTGACACCTGTCATTCCTGGAAGAATGAACAGTTCAAAGTAAAGTCTCATCCATATTGATGTGTTAGAAGAAGAGCTTTGGGCTAGGAAAATGGGGCCCAAGAGATCAGGACTGGGAGAGCCAAGACAGGGCCCAGGTCTTCCCGGTAGCTCCTCACACTGCAGGGATGGAGTGGATTGTCTTGTTGAAAGGACGAAGACAGTGGTATACTGAAAGTGGATAATACAATGCTGGAGATTAAAAAAATATTAGTTTTTTCTTTTCAAAGAGTAACGGAAGCTTTAAAAGTAGACTCCTGACTTCTACAGAGGACAAATGGGATGGGAAAACATGGATGGGTTGTTCTGGTGTGCAGAGAAGTTGCATTTTGGGGGGGGCAGAGAATATATTTTGGTGGGGGAGGGAACAAAGACAGAGGGACTGCATTAGTTTCTAAAACACCAGCTTTGCAGGGGTGGAGAGAACATGCAGACCCAAGCTCCCTGATCTCCCTGCACAACTATGGTTTGGGTGACAGTGCTGGTCAGCTCTGCAGCCTGAATCCTCATTCCCGGGCATCCAGGCTCCAATGAATACAATAAGTGTGTGTGTGACTGTGGGCATCTGGGTGTCAGGGTGTGTGTGTGTGTGCATATGTGCGTGTAGACTGGTAGGTGGCTGTAGTCACAAATCAAAAGATGTCCAGCATGCTTCCTCCTTTTGTTCACTTATCTAATCCTACTCATGTGTCCAGGCCCGTCTTTGACATCTTCCACCAGTTTTCAGTGCTCCAGGAACAGTTCATGCTGTCAGCAATTCTTCATGTGATTAACGTTAACCTCGAGGGAAAGAATCTTCCTCATTAATCTCTGAATCCCCAATATTTGTCATATGGCTTAATGCATAGTAGGTACTCAAATAATATTTATTGATTACTTAAACTTCTATTTGAAAATTTACTGTGAAATGAAACAGATTTAGAAAAACATACAAGACAGTATAGCCCAATGTCTCATCACAAAGCGAACACTGTAACTACTGCACAGAGCAAAAAACACAGCACCGCCAGCCTTGAGGTGGCCCCTCACTCCCTGCATGCGCTTTTCTGCTAGTTTACCTTCCATTCTTTCCAAGGGTAAACATTTCCCTGATTTTTATGCTAATCTCTTCATAGGTTTTCTTTATGGTTTAACCACCTGAGCTTGCATCCCTAAATATCATAGTTTAGTTTGCTGGGCCAGTAATGAAAAGGTGTTCAACCTCACCAGTAATCAAGAACATACAAATTAAAAACATGATGTCATAGCACTGTACACACAGCAGAATGATGAAAGTTTAAATGGCGATGATGAGAAAAACATTAAAAACAGAAAATTGCAACACTGCTAAGAATGTAGAAACACTTTGGGAAAGTTTGACTTTATCTTCTGTTGCACTTCTGCAGGCCTATGACCCCACCATTCCCAAAAGAAGTGCACACACATGTGCAACGAAGACACACACATGAATATTAATAGAGACACATGAATATTCATGGTGCATAATTGGTAGTAATGATGTGATGGGAAAAAAGCATTTTGCTTTTGTTTCCCACAACCTGATTACTAGTTAAATTAAGCACCTTTTCATGGTTATTGGGCATCGATGGCATAAATTCTTTGATTGCTTTAAGTATATCTGTAGAATTCCTGTTAGACACCTAAGTGGAGATGCCTTGTAGGGAGGTGAATATATGAGTAGTTTATGCAAAAAGTCAGAAGATGTAGATATGAGTTTGGGGCCATAACATACAGATGTTATTGAAAGCAATGGAAGGAATAAGATCACTTAAGGGATATGAATGTTTAGATAGAAAAGAGGTCTGAGGACTGAGCCTTGGGTGGTAGTGAGGAATCCAGCAAATGAGACTGGGAAGTAACAGACACTAAGGTAGGAACATTGGAAACAGGATATTCCAAGTCCAAGAAAAAAAAAAAGTGTTTCAAGAAAGAGGAAGCAAATTTTAGTAAATCTTAGCAAATTTCCTAATAAATTACAAAATGATGCTGGGAAGCCAAAATTAAATGAAGACTTAGAAAAGATTATCCAATGTAGCAATATAGAGGTTATTAGAGGCCGTGAAAGGAGAGGTTTTAGTAAAATAGAGAAGATTTTAACCTGAAAGGAAGGGGTTCTAGAAAGCATGAGAAGTGAGAAATTTGTTACAGAAAGCATGAACACTCTTGAATAGTTTTGGTGTGACTGAGAGCCAACACTGGAAAGTGGAGTCAATGAGATGAGAAGAAAGATGCAGGGTCAAGGGAGGGCTTTTCCTTTTCTTTCCAAAGGGAACTATTACAGTATGTTTGCTAAGGTGTGCGATCTGATAGCAAGCCATAATTGCTTACTCGGGAGATGGGGGTTAATTGCTGTGCCAAAGACCTCGTCGAGCAAGCACAAAGTGATGGATCCACTGCCTACAGGGATGGGGTGGCCAAGGAGAGATGATTCAGTCACGTTATAGGAGGGCAGGCAACGTGTGGGCACAACAGCAGAAATTATGCGAGATTTGGTTGTGGGATGAGAAAGTTCTCTTCTTAGTGTTCCTTTTTTCTTAGTAAAACAAATGGGGTTATCACTAGAGAGAGGAGTATATAGGAAGGGCTGGAGTGCAGAGTGAAGAAGAGCGTGTGACACGACTCGTCTCAGAAGGCAGGAGAATAAATTCGCTAGAACAATATGCTGGAATTCCTGGTTAATGTGGAGGATGTAGTTGAGGTTTGTGGTAAGGATTTTAAAGTGGCATTAGTTAGAGGGATTATGGGTTCTTTTTTTAAATCTAACATTTAATATTGGTCTGGTTATAGGCATGAAGTAGGCAGAAAGCTGAATTTAACCAGGATTGCAGTTTTGTTGACTGAGCACACCATGGAGAAATGAGCAGGAGCATTGAGATTGTATATAGGGAGTGATTTTAGACAGACTGTGGAATTTAAGCTGGGGAAGTGGGGCAGCAAGAAGCTGATGGACAGCACAAGAGTGGAGAGACCAATGATTTGGATATCCTGGGGGAGTCAAAGCGTAGTTAGTGTTGAGGTAAAATAAAAAGTCATGGGTTGTAATTAGAGAGTAGGACACTTGAAAGTGTAAAGTTATTGGTGATGAACAAGGAGAAGTTATGATTATGAAAGTGAGTGGATGAGGTGGGATATGAGAAAATTCAATGGCAGGTGAAAAGATCAAGGATCTATCAGATCTCTGCGGCTATGAACCTACCAAAAATTATTACAGAAATAGAAGCAGAGAGACAGTAAGTAAGGGAAAGATTCTTACATTTAATGTAAGCAATTGACAGAGAGGAAAGTAGATCATTGCAATGAGAAGAATAGGGTTGTAAAGCTGAAGTCCGCAGGGAAAAATTAAGAGTATTATTCTGAATGTGAAAATGAGAGATGAGGAGAGCTATCTCTGCTTCAGGACAAATGGTATCAGAAAACAAATTATCTACCACTTAAGGGAGTCACAGAAGGTCAGTGATTGTAAGATCTACTTGAGATTTCAGTCAGAGGGAGAAGGAAATGTATTCGGAGGAGTTGAATGCATAGGTGTTTTTATTCCCGACAGATCACGAGTTCCAGAGGGCTCAGAGGTAGGGTTTGGAGACTGGTGAAGGAAAAGGAGATTGGGTTAGAGTGAAGATAGAGAGAACTATATGGGGCTGAGAAGGTGACAGGAACGAAATACATCGAAATTGATTCCTAGTCTTCTAAGGAAGGAATGGATGATTAATTTTAAGCAGAGGATCCTTGAACTTACTTCTGTCACTGAGCGGTGGTCTGAGAGGAAATGTCGAGTGAAAGTGAGTGTGAATGTCACACCAGGGGCTTGACTTTCACACTAGGTCTCCCTTCAAATCTGATGTAGGTCCAGACCAGGGGAAGGGAAATTTTACCAGGAGCCCTTCAAATCTGCTAGTGAGATTTGAAGGCTGGAGGGAGGCAAATCTTGTCAGTTTGAAGTAATCTCTTATTTACACAATTATAGAGAGAATAAGATCATTTAGGTAAAGATGGCTCTGGGTCAGACTACTTTCTGATTTTTGTTTGCTGATCTCAGAAGAAAATACTGGGACAAGATCTTCTGCTGAAAAATATTTGTTTAAATCATAAGCATATGAAAATGCTTTGATACTCAAAGAATATTCTTGTCCTAGATGTTTTTAGCAGTTTATATTTAACTGGGTATAATTCTTCTTAAGCACCATTTTGTTCAATCTTTTGAAACTGAAGATTAGTCTTTCAATGAGAAATCTGCATTTCATTGTAAAGATGGAACACAATGCCTTCAGCTCACTTATTCTGTGGAGGAGCGAGCTTATTTTGGTAATATATCTTTAGTGTATTGTAAAAACAGTGAGTGTAGCAAATTTATTTCAGGAAAGACAGACTGAGGCGTGCACATGCATGGCTCAAGGGGCATGAAAGATATATATTCCATGTCCCATGCTTCAAGTAATGAAAATTTCAGAGGTGACGTCAGTTGTCTTTGATTTCAAATTGGATGTTGGTGATGAAAGAACCAGTGAGGGGGAAAAGAAGTAATTTCAGAATGAGAGATGATTGTAATTAGAGTCAGCCACAGATCTCTGTGCTAGGAAGATGTTCTTTTACTTCCTCCTTCCTTTGGGAAAATACAAAATCTTAAGAATTTTTTCATTAGGTCAGAACTGTGGTCATTTCTGCTTCAGATTCTAAATATTGTAGTTTTGTAAAAATTGCATGGGAAAAGGTTCATGTCCTCTCCATGGCCTCCACCTCATTTTCAAGTTATTTTCTGGCAAGAAGGATCCATAAATTTATTCATCATCAGCCATGACCTTTGACCATTTGATCACCATTATGGATTTTGAATCTATTCTCTTTTGTGCATTTCTGCTGCCATTGTCCTAACTTAGATCCTCAACATCTTTCAACTTTGAAATTACACTATTTTGTGAAAAGGTGACAACATTAGTCTGGATCAGTTAAGAAAAGGTGTTTTTGAGGGAGTATGGTTTGAATTAGGTCTTAAAGGATAGTTAAAATTTCGAAGGGTGTTCAAGGTGAAGAGGATGTTTTAGGTGAAGGAATCATGATGAGAATGCATAGAGCTCATTAGGAAAGTACCTAGCTGAGAAGTTGACCAGAATCTCCATTATGAAAGATGAAATGAGAGAGTTGACTGGACCATGATTTAGTTGCACCCTGATTACCCAGTGCAGGAGACTGGGCTATACTGGGAAAGTTGAGAACCATTCCCTTTTTCTATTTTTGGTAAAACAGAGCTAATTTTCAGTTTCCTGATGTCTTAGACCACTCTGAGGAAGAAATTAAGGCCGGGGTTATAGAAGATGATAGCTACAGTGAAAATCTCTCCTGGAGGACAACCCTGCAAATTGTAATGGTAGGGAGAGGGGACAACAGTAACAAAATCTGCTACAGAGTTCTACCAGCTACTGTGGCTCTCGGTGCCAGTGGGAAGACATTTAGGGGTCAACTCAACATTGCCTCCTTCCGCCATCAGCAGGATTTTGGAATATTTTTTGTTCTAATGAACCTTTTGTGGTAATTATAATTGCTGTAGAAGGCTCTGGCCTGAGGACTCAATTTTACTGCAATAAAATATTATAATTAAAAAAAAACCCCAAGTCTGATAGAAACCTAAGCAGAAATTCAGATTCTAACAAAAGTCCTAATTTTGCCCAAAAAATAGGACATCAAAAGCAATCTCTATAAAAAAGATTTTATTCTAATGAAGGAGATTGTTTCACAGGTAAAGATGGCCAGTGGCACATTCGAAATGCTTAAAATCCATTATCTACCTTATTGTTTCCTGTATTGTGCCTAGTACCAAGCCTGATGGAAAGTAGGTGCTCAAGGAATGTCTCTTGAATGAATGAATACAAAATGTTATGCGCATGGGAAGTGGTACTTATAATATTTACTTGGCTTAAAATTGTTTTTTGTTGTTGCTGTCATGTGCTAAGATTATACAGTAGGAACGGAACAAAAATAATATGCCATCATCTTCTCTAACTTTTAAGATTCTCCAGACCAGGAAGAAGAATAATTTGGCTGAAGAATCCATAAAGCAAATAGATTCTGGATACTTCATTCTGGCAAAAGTATCATAAACATTTTGAAGGCATCATAGCAAGAGGCAAAGGGAGAATATTATCTAATAACAGTGTTTTGAGTTTATGAAAGAGTGTGGATTCTGTTTACCAAAAGTTTGATTTGAGTTTAACAATGGAAATATCAAAGCAGAGTTATTTACACGACCCTGTTGGCCTTCTCTGTAATTTAATGCTTTTTGAGTTTCAAAGCCTTTTTGCTGTTGGCAACATCAGTAGGAAATATAATGTTCCATTGTTTGACAGTGGATTGAGATTAAGCCAGGGTTGAATTTTATATATATGTAACAGGCACAGGAGTTTGTGGTTTAAGGGTCTCATTCTAAAGTCACATTCCACTTGTGAAGAAATAGGGTTTCAGATAAGGAATCAAATGTGGATGGCTCCCACCGTAAATACTGTGTTGCTTGCAGGGACTGCAGCATTATAACCACATCCAGCAAAGCCAAAGGCTTGTACACAAAGGTCTGGTTCGACAGGTGAGTGAACAGAGGCTTCTCCTTGGCAGGCACAACTTGAACTTGCTAAAGTCTGATCGAAAGAGAAAAGACAAAAGGGCGAAGGTAGGAGAGTTTTCTCCCTTCGGTGCTTGGGAGAGAAAACTTCTAGTGCCCTCCAGGATTCAGGGAAATGAATTTTTTTTAAATTTTGAATTTGTAGTTATTATAAAAAGAAGTTGAAAAACATATGGCCATAGGAGGTACACTGGGATTCTTCTGGGAGAGGATGCTCCTACTTAGGTGAGGGGTGGACCCAGAACTACAGATTGAAGGTACAAAATGAGAATACACCTTTACCCGGTGGTTTCTTTAGATCTCCTCCAGTAAATTCTGACATTCGATCAGAAAGAGAGGATGGATTTTCTTGCCTTACAGTTTCCGGGGAGACATGCTGTGGGAGTCTCATGGCTTCGAAATAATTCGTGGATGTTTTGTGAAACCTTTTGACCTGGCTGGGAGCCTGGGGCTTTTGAGCATTCGAGAATAATAGGCAGTGTTGAAAAGGAGTGGATAGAATGTTTTATTAATGGTAGCTATTTTTATTAACTGGAGTCAGGGGAATACCAGAAAGGATCAAAATTTAGGAATTCTTTGAGAAGTCTTTATTTTACATTGGTTTTATTTTAAATTGCTTCGATGCTTTGCTTCATGGTATCACAGACACTGCATTTTCTGCCCTAACAAATGAGAGGGCCAAAATGAAGCTTTGAAATTTTTATGTGTTGTTGAAAGTGGAAAGAATGTGAGGGGCGGGGGTTGGAGGAGAGAAGAGAGGAGGGAGGGAGAGAGGGAAAGAGAGAGAGGCTAAGAGGTAACGGTAATTTTTTTGAGAGCTGTTTCTTTCCTCCAGAGCTTGTACTATTGAAATGATGTTTCACCACCATTTATCCCCCTCTTTCCTGGCCATACTCAGTTTATCATAAATTTTATCAATGCTTCAATTCATTAGGCATATTTTGAGTATCAACTATGTATAAAGCATGTGCTGAAGTGTGTAAAGATTTAGAAATAAGTTAATATAAATTGTTGGCTCATAGTCCCTTGGTTGTCTGCCAATGGTAGGTTTATTACCTAACTCACCTTTCATCCTCCAATTCCAAGATCCTAGGCCTAATATTTGTCCTTAGCACATGAAACTGTTAGGATTTTTTGGATATAATCAATAGAAACTGGCTAATTTAAGCAATAAATGCTGGCTAATGTAAGCAAAAGACAAATATATAGAAAAATATGAAAGTCACTCTCGAGGTCAAAGAACCAGGTTTGGCACAGACCAGAAGCTTGCAGCTTCACACATACTGTATAGAGACAAGTACCTAACTGCCTTGTCGGGGTAAAGGGCTGCCCCAGGAGTAGGGAATTCTAACTATTGTAGTATTATTCTCATGATTCATGTTCTAGGAAGGGAGCATCTGACTGGCCAGGTAGGGTCACATGATTACCCTCTTGGTTGGGGACAATGGAGCTTCTTGGTTAATAGCCATAATATACTATGTAACTTGTTAGAAATTGTGATCTTTGAAAAAATTAAGATGGAACAGGTACTGAACATTTGGAAAAACAACAAACACATATTTCCAGCTTCCAGAATGCTGAGATTAGGGTGCCATCATGGTTGGGTTCTAGTGCGGACTCTTCCTGGCTTGCCTATGGCTGTCTTATTGCTATGTCCTCACATGGCCTTTCCTTGTGCATGTGCAAGGAGAGAGAGAAAGAGGTATCTTTCTCTTTTTCTTCCTCTTCTTGCAAGGCTACACATTCAATTGGATTTTTATGACCTCATTTTACCTTAATTATCCCCTAAAACTCTATATCCAAATTTAGTCATATTGAAGGTTAAGCCTTCAATAGAAGAATATAACTCACAACACTTGGATAAGTTATTTAACTTCTCTACATCTCAGTTTCATTATCAGTAAGATGAGGGTAATAAATAAAGTGTATATAGTATTAATTAATCAACAATACTTATTGTTCAGTCAATATGTGCCAAGTCCTAGACTAGAGAATAAAAAAGCAGAGAAAAATGTTCACCCTATAGGACTGTTGTGAACTATAAATGAAACAATAATTATATAGTGTTTAGCAAAACGCAGTGCTCAGTAAACATTAGTTATTGTCATTGCTAATTGGTAAGAGATCCACCTGGTTGAACTTGAGTTTATCTACCGGATATAGAGGAGGTATCTCCTCCTGTCATATTATGGGTGACATGCTGAGTACTGTGGTTAATGTGGCTCAATAAGCCAATCCACATGGCTTGAATGTGCCCTGCTGCGTATGCTTCACTTCACCCAGAGAGGCAGGTCCAGCGCTGTGGGGAACTCAGCTGTATCAAGATAAATGGCATGATTTTCCATAACTGAGATAGATAGGAATCATAGGGACTTATAATTGAGATGAATAGGTAGACATAAACACAGCTCTAATACATCAGATCAGTGCTATAATAAAGTTATGAACAAAGAGCTGCGGGAGCACAGGAAAAGGAGATGAGTTCTGCTTGAAGGTGGGAAAGACTTCTCAAAAAAGTCAGCTTTGAGCTTTCCTTGGTTAATTTTCAGATAAAATTTATGGGAGTAGTGAAGGTGGTTTAAACAGAGGAAGCAGCATAGACAAAGATGCATGAATATGTCTGGGGAAGGATCAGAAACCCAGGGTGGCTGGAGCAAAGTCTGAAATCTGTCTTAGAGGTTATGGAAAAACTATCAGGAGGTTTGAAGCAAGAAAATGTCCAGCAGTTGGGATGAAAGCAGCAGGCCTTCTGGCTAGGAGGCTATGATAGAGGTGAGGTGATGAAGGGTTAGCAGTTGGCAGTGAAAGAGAAGTAGACACGTGTGCAACATTTATGAAGTTTAATTTTTAGAACTCAGTGGCTAATTGGATGTGAGAGATGAGAAAGTTGGAGGTGTCAAGATGCCTCTAATATCTTTTACTTTAGTGTCAGGAAATACTATCTGAACAGGAAATAGAAATGAAAGAGTGAGTTTGGGAAAAATAATGAATTCATATTGGACATGTTGAATTTGAGTTTTCTACATGGTTTGTTTATGCAATGACTATGATAAAGAGAGGAGTGACCATAGACTGATTCGTAATAGAGTGTTCAGCCTCAATTATCTGCTGATAAACCTGTTAACTCAATTCAAAAAAAAAAAAATCCCAAACACCCACATTCGAAAAAGTTGAATTGAAAACTAATTTGAATGTCTGGCTATAACTGAGTTGCCAGCAAACTAGAAGGATAGAGCCTGACGTGTCGCCTGTTTCTGATCTTGCACACACTGTTTCTTTATTTAGAACCTCTTACCAGTATCAATTAAACCCCAGTTAAATTTGACATCTCTTAACCTTGCGTTGGATCGAACTCATTGCTACAGCAGAACCCATATGGCACAGAGACAGTTGTAGGCATCAGTTCATTGCTTATGTAGAGATACTGGCTCGGTGCCAACCAGTAATCACTGCTTTTTGTTAATAAACATGTTTGCTTTGCAGTCATTTTATACACAGGGCTCTGGATTAATTAGATCGAAATCTGTCATCCATCTAAGAAACCACAAGAACTCACTCTCACTCTCTGTGCTTCTGAGGGAGTGGGAATGGCAGATTTTGGCAAAATTTAAAAAAAAATGTGTTTGCTTGTGTCTGTAAGAACATAGCAGACTACCTAAATAACCAGCACAAGTAATTTTTGATAATTAATAAGGAACATAGATTGGGTTGGGGAATTGAATAGGTGAAACGGCAAAGGAATCAAGGTGAGATTTTTCTCTAGGATATGATTTAGTTGATTTTTTAAAAGCCCATTTTGTTTCTGTATTTGTTTCTCTGAAAGTTGACAGATTTTGTTTGGGTGTGAAGATTTACAGAGTCCCTCTAGCCATCAGGTCAAAGGTTTGTTCAAGTTGAAGAAATAGCCACCAGGTGTTTTTGCACTCAGGTTTGAGTGGGAAGACAGGAGACCTTACAGGCAGTTCCGTAACCTAGCCCTGCTGTAATTCTGCCTTTGGGGTCTGCAGCACTGAGCTACCTCGGGCTGAGACCCCTTCACCTTGAGCATCTCCTGCTACATCACAGACAAAACCTGCTTAGACATGCCTTATGCTAAATTCTTCCCTAAGTCAGTATTTCCAGACTGAGTTTCTCTTACAGTAATGCAAATATTATTTGTTGTTTCTTGTAAGGGAGCACACAGAGATTCTAATTCTAGAGTTCCCACCCTATGTATGTGGGTAACTTAGCTTAGTGCCCAACACACATTTGTTGAATGAATGGAAGATAGAGGTAGAAAGCTAAGAAACTAAACCCACATCTGGGTAATGATCCCTGATATTTCTACATATTTGCATTAGGTTCAAATTTCCTAGATACATTTGACCTCTAAAAAAACAAACCTATGCTATCCGGATTTTTTTTTAAAGGGCTGATTAGCCTTATTTAAATCGCCCAGTTTGCTGTAAGCATGAAATCTTGCATTTCTAACAATTTCCCATTTCGCTTTTTCCATCTACTACTTTATATTTATATATATTAATTGGTTCACCATATAGCTATAGTGGGTACTTAGAAACTGGCAGGTGGATGTGGATAGATCTTTTCTTGCTTTTCAAGGCTGTTTCCTCAAACAGCTGTGTAGTGATCACGCAGTAAACAATCCAAGGTCAGTATTGTTAGGAAGTCCTTCGAGTGACCCCAGGCTTTACCTACACTGATCACTGCTTCCAGTTTCCCCAGCAAGAGAAGAGGGTCTCAGTTTCTTTTGCTCAATGCTAAAGGAGACCTTAGTTGTAGTGTAGTTACCAATGAAATTGTCCAGGGAAGAGAAGCAGGGGATGTAGGACAGACTAGGCAGTGGCCAAAAAGATGCGGACAAAGTGATCAAAGACTTCATGTTTCAGGTAAGGTAGAACAAGGAGGACATGAAGGCTGACCCTTGAAGCGATCTTAAGAGTCATGGCTGCATGCAGTGTGTCAGGAAGGTAAGTTAGGGTTAGCAGAGTGGGATCAGTGTAGTCCTGTTGCTGTATCTTGGGTCTACTTAGCTGGATGTTGGGTAGACAAGGGCAAATGGCCAAGCAGTGCTCACACAAAGCTTTTTGGAGCAGTGCGTGTTGGAAAAAATGTTTTGACTTAGAGCAGAGCAGTGTGCAGATCCACCACCCTCCAGTGCACTTCAGGGTAGTGCAGAGAGATCTGGCAGGGCCAGGTGAGGCTGGGTTGTGAGACTTACAAACTGCTTCACTAGGGGAGAACTGGGTTCTCCTTTGACAAATCAGTGGTGTGATGTAACAGTGATATGACATGGCAGAACCTGGGTTCCAACCCTATCCTCCCAGTTCAGCGTTAGCGGTGGCAAGAGAACCAGGCTCTCACATGTGGGCTCAGGAAGCCGAGTTCTAAACCTTGCAGTTGAATCTGTACATCGGGGCGATCTAGGGGAAGGATCTGCCACATCCACTTCTCTGGTGCCAGTTTCTCCCTTGGCATTTGTGTGTGGGATCCATGTGTGGAGTTGACCAGGATTGATTGTCTTAAGCAGTAGACCTTAGCTAGCATCTGCAGAATTGCTTCTTTTCTAGAAGGCCAGAATAAAGGCATCGATCCTAGGCAAGCTAACACTTACCTCTCATCAGCTGATCAAGGCCTTAATTTCTTAAGTTATCAACAAGTTCTGAGGTAGACAGAGAGATGCAGAAATGCTGTAGTCTTCCTTATCCATAGTTCTCTTTCTATGGTTTTAGTTACCTGTAGTCCACCATGGTCTGAAAAAATTAAATGAAAAATCCAGAAATAAACAATTCATAAATTTCAAATTGTGCGCTGTTCTTAGTAGCATAATGAAATCTCATGCTGTTGCACTCTATCCTGTTGGGATGTGAATCATCCCTTTCTCCAGTATATTCACTCTGTATACATTACCTGCTCATTAGTCACTTAGTGTATGTCTCAATCATGTGTGTGTGTGTGTGTGTGTGTGTGTGTGTGTGTGTGTGTGAGAGAGAGAGAGAGAGAGAGACAGACAGACAGACAGACAGACAGAGACAGAGAGACCACATTCAGATAATTTTATTATAGTAGATGATTATAATCTTTTTTTAAAAAAATATTAGTTATTGCTGTTAATCTCTTACTGTGCCTAATTTATAAATTAAACTTTACCAGAGGTATGTATGTCTAGGAAAAAACATAGTATATATAGTGTTTGGTACTATCCATGGTTTCAGGCATCCACTGGGTTCCTAGAATGTATCCCCCATACATAAGGGGAGACTGTTGTAATAGCAACTACCTCTTTTTGAAAGCTTACTATGTGCCAGACATCTTATTAAGCACTTCATCTATGAATTATATCAATAATTGATTGTAACACTTTAAAGTACAATATCATTATAGGCGAGACAACTGAAACAATCAGAGATTAAGGAATTGGCTGAGGATCATTCAGCTAATCAATGACAGGGCTGAAATTTATACTCTGGAGTCTGACTCCTAACCCTGGGCTTGCTTATATGAACCACACTGTACTACCTAATTTCCTCTAATGGATTCAGTCCCCAAACTATGGAATCCAATTGCATGTTCTAGTGGTTCTGTTTCTGGAGTGAATCCTTGTAGTCATGAAGCTCAATAATAGACATAATGACACATTAAGAACATACAGATACGCTATGTGAAATAAAGAAAATAACAAGCAACTTATTTATTTAAGCTTTTTAGCAAATACTTTGTGCTAGCTCTGCACTAAACAGACCTCTTCTGCTTGCTTATTCCTTTGGGAGTTATCTTTCAATTTTAATAAAAATGCTTAACAAAGTCCAAAATTAATCAACGTTTTGTGACCCTCCAGAAGAGCATATGGAATTCATAACAGTACACTGATGGCCTTTGCCTTCCTGGTTTCTTTGTTATTGTTATCTAATATTTGAATTCCATCATGTCTTTAACCATCCAATATTAGTCATTGTTTGGTCTTTTTTATTCTATTTCTGTCAATGCTTAGTTAGAATTATGGACACATTTGCCCACTTCTTTGCTCACCATTGTTTCTTGCAAAACATTCATTTCCTCTGGGTTTGATTTCTTATTGAAAAACACCCATTAGTAGTTCTTTCACCAAATACGTTTTCTTAATCTCAGTCTAAAACACTTCTTTTGATCTTAATTTTTAATGATAATTGAGCTGAATATGATTTTTTTAAATTGACAGTTAT
Organism: Rousettus aegyptiacus; assembly: GCF_014176215.1. NCBI lineage: Eukaryota > Metazoa > Chordata > Mammalia > Chiroptera > Pteropodidae > Rousettus > Rousettus aegyptiacus. Next base: position 43,390,653 of record NW_023416292.1, on the reverse strand, counting down.
TTTATCTCAATTTTTTCTTCAAGTTTTGGGACATAATGGACATATAATATTGTGTAAGTTTAAGTTGTGCAATGTGATACTTTGATATTCATATATATTGTAAATAATTACCGAAATAAAGTTAGCTTACACATCCATCCCCCACATAGCTACAAAATTTTTTGTATGTGGTTAGAACTTACAAAACCTAGTCTCAGCAACTTTCAAATCCATAATACAATATTGCAAATTAAGGACACTATGCTGTATATTACATCCTCAGGACTTATTCATCTCTCTTCTATCCTACAGCCCTTAAACAACTACTGCACTGCTTTTTGTCACTCTAGAATACTTTTTTTCCCTACAGTTTTATATAAATAGAATTATACAATACATACTCTTTTTGTCTGGCTTCTTTAACAGACATAGGTCAATTCAGGTTATCTATTTTTTTTCTTGAATGAACTTTGATAGTTTGTGTCTCTCAAGAAATATATCCATTTTATCTAAGCTGTCAAATCTATCAGTATACAAACAGCAGGCTTAAAGTTGTATCTATTTTTAAGTGGTTGAGTTAGGATTTATATAGTGTACATCTTTAATTTACAGTTTATCTTAAATGACATTATGCTAATTCATGTATCATGTAAGAGCCTTATGACACTGTATTTCCATTTCTTCCTTCCCAGGTGTTATGCTTTTGTTGTCACAATTTTACTTCTATATGGAGGGGGTAAGATAATGCTCTAACTTTTTTTTTTTTCTCTTTAACATCTCATTTTTTTCTTATGCTCATGGATTTCTGTTTCTCTTTTTTTGAGTTGAAGTAGATAGTTAAAATTTAGTCCAGCAGTTCTGTGTTTTATACTAGGTGGGGATTGTCTTTTTCAGCTCAGATGACCATGCTGTTGGGAGTTCCTTAAAACTTACGGTCTAATGAGAGAAACCAATAATATATATAATTATTCAAAAACAATTACGATAAGTACAATGGAGATATTACAGCAGTAGTGGTTTCTAACCTAGTCTTGAATCTCTAAAGAAAGGACTTTTAAGCTGAGGCCTAAAGGGTGAATAGTGGTTGGACAGGAGAAATAACGTAGGAGTGGAGAAACAGTTTCAGGGATAGAAGACAATACATGCAAAAGCGCATTCAGGGAATCGAAAGAAAGTCAGCACGATTAAACCATGTTGATCAAGAGATAGACACGTGAGAAAGGGCATTTTAAGGATTTTGAAAAGAAAGATGAGGAAAGAGGGATAAGATGTGAAGTGCACAGAGAAACGTGCTGACCAGGAGTGAAAGGTGTTACATTGACAGATCTGCTATCGCTAATATAGCCAGCTATTCATTGATCTGATGCATCTTCATCTAACACTTATTATATTGTTACATGATAGGAACTGTGCTTTCCATATAATCTATATTTGATAAGAAGAGAGAGAGCTTTTATTAATTTACATGTTAAATAAAGCTAGTATTTGTCTTTCGGTGGGGGATTCTTTTCTTTTAATTTTTAGATTTTGAACTTAAAGGTAGCTGAGCCTGGGCACGTACAGTGTTGGAGGTACATTTGAAGAGCTCAATTGTCAGCCTGACAGAGGGAAGTTTGGAAGGAGACAGTGAAGAGAATTATGTTCATGTTTAGGAGGTATTGAGTCTGAGAAAAAGCAAAATGGATTCCCATTACTCTCATATTTTTATGCAGGTGAAATTTTGGTTAAAATGAAAATGAAGGCCATTCCTGACCAATAGGTATTAGAGGATCAAGGAAAACATTTGGTAAGTGCCAGGAATAGATCTTCTTATGGATAAAGGAGAGTGAGATTTAGTTTATTTTTCATGCTGAGAACTTAGCTAACAGACACTAGTGCTTCATCTCTATCTCTTTCTGCTGTGGCTATGAATCCCTCCAAAAGGCAAGACTTGGGGAATCACAACAATTTGCTGACTTTCAGTGATGGCTCTGCATAGGGTAGTGAGTGCGAAAAGGTAAAATGGGGTGTATGAAAAGCACAGGTCTTGGAAGAGATGAGTGTGGTTAGGAAAAACATACTGGGGACAGATAGTCCCTCTTTCTGTAAATTTGTCCAAATAACTCCTCCATAAAACATCATGATGTAGACACATTGAGAAGGCCAAAACATAGAATGCGCTGGCGTTCAAATGAGAATTGTAGTTTTTCCCCATTCTTTTGGAATTTGTGCTATTTATTGATTTATTTACTTTCTTACTTATTATTAAGTTTATTGGGGTAACATTGGTTAATACAATTATATAATTTTCAGGTGTACATTATAATATGACATCTGTATATTCTGTTTTGTGTCCAATTTCCTTCAGCTACCATATATTTGATCCCCTTTACCTACTTTGACCTCCCCCTATCACCCTATAGGAATTTGTGCTTTTTGAAGGGTTTAATTGACATAAAATTGGAGGAAGGTCCTCAGCAGATTTTATTGTTATGGAAAAATGTGTCTCCCTCCCTCCAAGAACATGATGTGTGTGTGTGTGTGTGTGTGTGTGTGTGTGTGTGTGTGTGTGGTGTGATTGCTTCTTCTTATCATCATGGAGGGAGATAGCATGGTATTTTGCAAAACCAAGTGGGGAAGCTGGGCTGATTGCATATTTGAATCCTTGTGTCTGGAAGCTACGAACTAGAACTCATTAGCAACAGTGTGGTTGCTGCGACAGGAGTGTTTTATGGCCAATGGATTTTAATTCCCAGAGTGCTACATAACTAAGAGAAAACTTGTAGACATGAGCCTTGCTCTCTGGGAAACTGTGGGCACCTCTGCACATAATATTTCTGTGGATGCTCATTATATAGAAGGCTTTTTCTATCAACAATTTAAAACAATATTTCTCACATAAAACTTGACCTGCTGCTTGTTTTAGAAAAGGCTAGAGTTCTGAAGATTCCTATGGATTATTTTGGTGGCCTGCCCTGGTGATAACATGTAAACGACTATGCTCCAAAGCTCATTTTCTAGACTATTGTTATCTTACAGAAGTTTTTAGTTTCTGCCACAAATAAAAGGTTCATGACTCACGCAGTGTGCAGTGTTGCTGAGTGTTTGCCATGACCCAGAATCTGTGATTGGCTAATGGTGTCCAATGTATGTAAATATGTTCCAAGAGGTTTCTGCGAGGACAAAGTTTATTAAGTGTTTCAGATACCACTTAAAGGCCAAGAGGGAATTTGGCCGTAATAGGGCTGAATATGTGTGACTAATGTGCTCAGACACTACGGCCAAGAACTCAGGTGTTTAGAGTACAGGAGTAGCTAGCTTAAGACTATATATATTTAACCATCAATTGCACTAGTTAATCCTACTCTAATTCCTGGCCAGTTAACTGCTTATAAATATACATGATTGTTAATCAGATTGTTCAGTATGACAGAAACAGCACACAAATCTATCAGCAGGTCTGGGAGAAATGATGTAATGCACACACATATACATATGCATGTAGGTAAGTATGTGTGTAAGTATATATAGAGATTGACAGGGAGGAAGAAATATTGGTGGATTTAAAAATTGTGAAGATTTTCTTTGGCTACCAATAGCATAGCCCTTTATTAAGTATGAGTATAAGATTATGCATCAAGCAAAAGAAAAATAAATTTAAAATTCGAATATAGGAAATATTAGAGTTTTCAGGGGCACAACACCTGGAAGTTATTCCTTTTTGCACCAAACAATGGGGGCAAGATAATCTGCAACGGAGAGAAAACGGAGTCCAGAGATCATCAGTGCATTGGAGACCTTGAAGAGAGTGCGGACTCCTGGTTCAGCATTAGGTCTGAGGCCAGCTCTGGCCTGAGGTGAGTCTGGGCAGTGACACAGGGACAGGAGTAACCAGAGAATTCAGTAAGGACTGAAAAATCATGTATGACTAGTGGAGACGTAGCTAACATGGTACTCTTTAAAATTAGTTGGTTTATTATCAGAGGACCAATTTTTTAAAATATCGCCTCTTATATCCTCTTACCATCTTCCCTGTGACTGTGGTTGTAACTTACTTTTTTCCTCCATCTCCTTTTCATTTAATGCCCAAAATACATTAGAATTCAGCCATTAGCAGTCAAATTTCAACTGGGAAACATTGCTTAGAGGGCTTGGAGACTTAAGGCAAATGACCAAATGGTTCTCTTTAGAGCAAATGTCCACCCTAGTTTCCCAGGAAGCTCCTGCTATCAAACTCTATGGTTAGCTGATGTCATCTCAATTATCCATCCCAGACCCCTACCTCGTCCCTGCCCAATTTCCATCAACAGTTGACACATAATTTTCATGAAAAAAATGGAAGCCACATATACAAATTCCTATAGTTTCTTTGTTCTTTGTTTTAATTCCGCCCATCCTTGTCAGGGACTGTTCCTGTTTTCATCAGTCGAGGAGGCTTTCCTGTGTCTTATGGAGGGTGGCCCTGCAGTCTCCTTGCCTTATGAAGGACAACTTTGTACTTAAAAAGAATGCAGCCTTCTTTCATTAGATATGCTGTAGGTCATGTTAACTCATTTGTGTGTATACAGCTATCACATATGTATGCGTTTATTTAAATTTCACAACTGACAAATGGTCAGAGCTTAAAGAAAATAGAAAAAGTAATGGACAAAAAGAAAACAACCAAATCACTTGAAATCCCACACAGAGAAAACCATTGTGACATTTTGTTGTGTATACCTGAAGACCTTTTCCTGGGCAAATATATATATGCATATTTATGTATTCGTATATATATTTATATTATATATATTTATATATGCATATTTATGTGTTAACAAAATAAGATGATACCAAAATATTGTTCTGTAACCTGCTTTTTTCACTTAGTAATATTTTGCTGTTATCATTCTTTGTCAGAAATGATAGACCTACATCTTCTTTTTAAATGTTTGCCTAATGTTTCATTGTGTATTATTCCGTGCTGCACAGTGCTTATATTATTTTGAGTTTTTGCTGTTATAAACAGTAGGTTGACAGATATCTTTATACATATCTCTTTGTGCATTTCTTTAATTATTTTCTTTGGATAAATTCCTAGAAGTGAGATTTCTGAGTCAATGGTTTTGGAATGCTTTTAACATATATTGCCAGACAGCGCTCCAGAAAGGTTGTACCAATTTACATGCCTGCCAGCAATTTACTAGGTTTTCTGAGGAGCATTTTCTACAAAGTAAAGTGCAAAAACCTGAAGTATATTGCTCAATAAATTTTACAAATGTATCTGTGTAACCACCATTCACATCAAGACATCAACATATAGAAAGAACATTTCCGGCAGCCCAGAAGTTCCTCCTTAAGGTAACTACTATATTGTTTTTTGCTACCGAAGATTAGCTTTGTCCTTGAACTTCATATAAATGGAATTATATAATACATACTTTTGTATATCTGGCTTCTTTTGTTCAATGTATTATTCTAAAGATTCATTCTTCTTGTTGTCTACATCAATATTCTTTTTTTTTTTAATTTGAAGGTATTATTATTTTTTTTAAATCTGAAGGTAGTATTTTATTGTATAAATGTGCCACAAACATTTTTAACCCATTTTCCTGCCAGTGGGTATCGGTATTGTTTCGAATTTGAGGCTATTATGAATGAAGTTGCTGTGAATACCATTCTACATGCCTTTTTTGTAAATATATTAATTAATTAATATTGAGTATATATTAAATAGTGGAATTTCTGGGCCTTAGGGTACGTATATCTTTAGTTTTATTTGATACTGCTGAATACTTTTCTACAGTTATTGAGGTGATTTACACTCTCAATGTATTAAAAGTTCCAGTTGCTTTATATACTCTTCAACACCTGAAAATCCTATCCTAGCCATCTGTATCCATCTTGCTGTATTTGTGGGGTGTTGGAGAGACAATATTTTTATCTACCTTTCTAGGTTCTGTCAGTTGATATAGTAATTAAGTTGACATGAGACGGATTAACAGGAGAAAATAAATTTAATTATGTACATATCAGAACCCCCCCAGTTGTGAGAGAGTTAGAGGCCCCACATATCTGAGAGGTTTCAAGACAGAAAGGGAAAATGAGGTCTATGTGATATCCTGAGCTAAGGATGAAATAAGGTGCCTGGAACTTCAGAGGTAGGAAGGTCATTTACAAGATGATAAGAAGAGCATGTGTTCAGTAATGAGAAGTTTGTCCTGAAATATAGATAGATCGTAAATAGTTATTTCTGGTTTTATCTCTTGTATTGTGCAAGGTCCCAATTTAAATTCTTTAAGAGAGAGGTAAAGTTTCTCTTGATCCTGCAGGTCTCAATTGGCTTCAGCTCTAAATAATCCATATGTCAAAATGGTACAACTTGGGGAGGCCTGGTCTGAACTCCTTCAGTGAGATACGTTTATCTCCTACCTATCTTGGTTTATATGCTTAATTGAGCTCTTACTAAACTCATTAATTAATTAATTTTCATATTCAGCCTTGTGGATATACAGATGAGTAAGAATAAGCTCTTAAGAAACTTATAGTCCAGCAGAAATGACAGACATAAGCACCTAATTAAAATGTGTGATGAATGTAACAGCATAAGCATGTACTTGTGCAGAAGCACATGGCCATTCAGAGAAAGAATAACTAATATTAGAGAGTGAGAGAGAGGGGATGGCAAATAAGCTTCACATTTCCACAAAAGAGATGATAGCCATAACCATAGCTAACATTTATTGAACACATATTATCCTTGATACTGTGCTAAGTGCTGTCTTATCCTAGTCAGTCTTTGGTGTAGGTTATGGTATTACTATGCTTATTTTACAGTTGAGTCAACTGAGGCGTAGAGAAATTAAGCAATGTGTCCATAGTCTCACAAGCAGTAAAGAAGCTGGGATTCGAACCCAGAAAATGCCACTCTGCAGTATACACATGACTTGACGTGTGAGTGGAGGGGTCTTGGAGAAGCCATTCTAGGCAGTGAAAGCTGCTGTACACAGGCTGGAAAATAAGATACAGTCTGGCAAGTTTGAGAAACCTCCAGCAAGAGGCCTGAAGGAACATGGTAATCAGAGTGAGGAGAAATTGGAGATGAAAGCTGGCAGGGGCCGGATCTGGGGTGAAGTTGAACCTATGATTGCTTTTCACTGGAGGTTGCCTCTCCCTGTGCCCCATCATCAAACACCAAACAGTATTTAAAATGTTTCACCATGTTGTTGAATGAGCCATTTGGGCACACTTGCCAAATATTGAGCATTTGAGTTTCCTGGAATGGAGTGTGAAGAAATTACTTGAAAGTAGGAGAGCAGACCTGGTTTCAGATATGAGGGCTCCTGCAGTGCCTGCTTGCCCGGTACATTCTGTTTAACACACCCATCTGCTGCTAAGACAGCGGCTTTGAGACGAGCTGAGGGCAGTGTTCCCAAGATCTCCGAAAGGGTCCAGTCATAAAAGGATAAAATCCATGCACTGTTCTGATGTGCGGTGCCATGGGGGAATGCCAGTTTTTGCTAAAATAGGATGAAGTTAAAAAATGCACACTGTGAAGCATTTGTCTGTTTAAATAATTTAACAGGTCTTGCATTCCTACTTCAGTCAGTTTCAACAGAAATGCTTCTCTGGGGGGTTCTCCTTGTGAATATCATCAGAGTCTTCATGTGGAGGCCTGCCTGGTGCCAGTGGGCTGGGAGAGAGTGGGGTGGCGGGGTGTTGAAGGGTGCTGGGTGGTCTTGGAAAGGAGGCAACGCAAAGTATACCTTTGGGGAAAATGCAAACTTTTCTTGCCTGTGGAGGGTGTGTGTTAGTATTCAGAGACTGTTGGCCCATTGTTTGTGACTCCAGCTTTCTCAGCAGAAAGCCTGGCAGATGGCTCACATTTGCATTAGCCTTCTGGAGAAGGAATTCGCTACCAACAACATAAGCTGCAGCTTTTCTTTTCAGAATTTACAACAAATTGGCCAGAATGGCAATTAAAAAGAAAAAAAAAAACATCAGCATCACTATTTCCACATTCCCTTTCTGAATAGGGTAAATGATTCCCTTTCCAACTGTGTCATTTGCACTTTTTTACCCCCAAATGTTTATTAAAATGATTTAGGTATTTCATTATGCAAAATGACTTTTATAAAAAGACCTTTCTTTTTGCCCCACAGTCACACATAATTTCTTTTGTCACTTGTTACAGAGTAGAGTTATGTGAAGTTAGGACATATTATTTGTTCTAGTCTGTATTGGGTAATTTATTACATTAAGAAACCAATAATTTTCAAATATAATCAGATTTAAGTTTTTAATAAGATTCATCTTCCTATTCACACTTGCTTAATTTAAGGATATTAAATCTGCTCAGGAACGAGCTGCCTCTCAAAGCCTTGTGTGCCCATTACAGGGCTTTATTCCTGATGTGTTAATAGGATTTAATTACATTACCTTCTTCATGCAGAGTCACAGTGCAGTAGTTAACTGTGATAAGCCAAGCAAACAACAGCCTGAAAAGGAAGTGGTGTATAGTAGTTGGTTTATCGGCTTAGAAAATCAAGACGATTATTATTTTTAAATTGATGGTTGCATGCATTTGCATCATGTTTAAATGCTGGAAAGAACAAAGTTTCTCTTTTCCTTTAAAAAGAAAATCACTTAAAAAGATTACCCACATAAAAGGTGAACAATAAACACTTAACAGAAACTACTTAATTGCCATTTATCTTTTGAATTGCAATAAGACTTTTACTATCGACTGCAAAGAGATTTATTTCAATAATTTACCCTGCTTTTCTTTTGTCTTTTTGACTATCACACCCCTGGTTTGGGGTTTGGAATTATATCTATGTTCTTTGTTAAAAAGCGATGATTTAAAAATTGCTCTTTTATACTGTCTTACACTTACTTTTTAAACTCCTGTACCCATTCTTGTCCCCTGATCCCCTTCCCCAGACCCCCAATTAGTTTAATTACAGGCGGCAGAGCTTTGGCCTGATGAGAGGCTCAGGATGCAGTCTTCAGTAAATCTTGTCAATTTCTCCATCAAGATCATTTGCATCCATTGGAAGTGTTGACTTCTGTGAATTTCTGTTTCATGAGAACTTGACAGAACTCAGTACTTTTGCTTCATCCCAGATGCCTGTGAAATAGAAGAATAATTTTTAGAGCATTCCAATGAATTAAAGGGGGAAAAAAATCCCAGCAATATGCTATCTGGTTGAACTTTTCACTTCCAAAGTGATTAACAACTTCTGACACATTTTCATAAGAGATCACAGACCTGGCAAACAAAATTTGAGATGATACACAGTCTTGTTTTACTTTGTTAAAAGTTACTATGGAGGTAGAAGAAAAAAATATATAAGACATTGGAGCTCATTTTTTTAGGCAGTCACTTTCTACCATGCTCTGCCAATAAGGTGTTTCTGATGCCCCACCCCCTTTCTATTCTGAGCCAAGTTGGTGAAAGGTACAGAAAATAGGAAGAGATCTGTGCTCACACCATTGTTCTTCTCTCAGGCCTTTCCACTTCCATCTCTTCCATGTGTTGGGATTTAGTTTACGTGTTTAAAGCAGTTCCACTTTTCAAAAAACGTTTGAAAATTGAAGAACACCATTTATACCATCCATCCTCAACCCGTTATTTTTGGTTACCACCAAGATTCCAATGAGGTTCTTTGAGAACTGGCTCTGAGCACAACAGCAGAATGGGAAGGCGCGTCCCCTGAGGAGTATGTGCACTCTCCCTGGCCCACTGCCCTGTATCTGTTCAAGGGCCATGCTAACTCGCATCTACATTGCTGGCTCTCTGGGCAGATGGCTGCTGTGCTTGTTCTATCTTCAATGTCTGCTCAAATGTACTCTCTTTCATGAAGCCTTTTCTTACCCTTCAAATTGGAATTGATTTTTCTTCTTCCTGTTTCATACTTAACTCTTTTTGCCTTCAACTTGTGACTGGGTTTCCTCTACTAACCATCTAGTTCTTAAATTTAGAGATGGGGGTCTTATTTATCATTAAAATGAACTATCAGATAAGAAATAACCCAGATAAATTTGAGCAGTGCTCAACAATATTAGCTCTTCTTTCACCATGCTTTGGCATCCGACAAGTTTTTTTAGTATGTAAGATGTGCTCAATAAATATTTAGAACATCGAATATCTTGTTTTCTAAGCATCTGGACATTATTAGAGAATTTTCTTGTATTCTTTGGTATTTATCTATTCATGGTTGTTGTTTATGTAAGTTTTCTCACTTATTACCACCATGACATGTGCATTATATACCGTACTAACTTGTGTTGTTATAATTTTTCCATTTTCTTTGCCAACTTTGTTTCCTCATTTCTAATGTCCTGCTATTACCCAACTATAGCATAGGGAAGGAAAAATCTTTTCTCCCTCTACTTTGCCAAGCTCGATGGCCGGGCCTACCAATCCAACTAATAAAGACAGAGTAACAAGAGAAACCAGTTTTAATTATGGACATGTGCATGCAAGTTATAAAGAAAATTGTGGATCTAAGAGGTGCCCAGACAATTAAGGTTTAGAAACCTTTTAAGCTAAACAAAGGAAAAGTAGGTATGGGGCTTCTGGGCAGAAGAGGCAGTTATAGAAAGGTGAGGGGAGGAAGTACATGGTAAATAATGATTATTTCGTTGTATAGATAAGAGACTCTTGGAGGATAAAAGTTGTCTTCAGGAGTAGCTCTTTTCTTGGTAGAAGACAAATGTAGCTTTCTTTTATTAAAAGGGAATTTTTTACTTTATTTTTAGGTAGTTAGGAAAAGGTAAAGAGCTTTTCCTGAATCTTCTGGGTTTTGACTATCCTTAGCCAAAGATAATTCTCATAACAAAGTAACATATTTTAGAGTGATAAATCCTGCTCCCCTTCGTCTGCTTGTTCTTTCAGGCCCAGTTCCATATGCATCTCCAAATTTCCCCAGTGAATATGCTTCCTTTGAAGTTTTGTGGTACTAGTTGGATGCCATCTTTGTAATTCATTTACAAAATATTATCAAGAAAAATGATCCAAATTCTGTAAATTAGACTAAGAGGATACCTACATACAAATATATGTACAAGGTTTACTTACTTTCTGGGAGAATGTACCATTCGATTAAATTTATTAGCTACTATTAATTAAAGGCTTGAACTATGTGAAATTACATGTCAACCTGACATGTAATTTGTGTCCAGTTCTGATGGAAATTATTTCTGTTCAGCAGATAAGGTAACACTAAAGGTTTTGGTTTAGTGCCTTACAGTGTCTTTAATTTAGCAACCTTATTTTAATATTCCTGTATTAAATTTCCTATAAATACCCACCTCCACAAGTCTTCTTTAAATTAGTTTAGTATTTTCTGCTTTTTATCATTAGTTTATGAGCTCAATAAATTTTCACATGGGTTTATTCTATTTTGTATGAGAGTTATGGTTTTGGATTTTTTGGGGAACAGTAGTCTCTGATAATATCATAATAAATTCTTTATTGGCTTTAAAAAATGAAAATACCAAAACTTGTATATATAATGTGTCATCAGAGCTAGTTTATGATAGTTTTGACTCATTTTAATCTAAAATAATCCTGTATGGCTTGATCATCCTCCTTGGTTAATAGGTATCTTTGTGCAGTATTTGTTTTTCTCCCCTAAATCCAAAACTTTCAAAAGGATCAGAAGTTGTCATCACTGAGAATATGTGGGAAAATTGCAGTGATGTAGAAGCTGAGGGAAATTACAAAATAAGACTTTCTTAAATACTTTCTTTAAAGTTGGCATTTGAGAGTGTATCTATAGCTTTCCAGGCAACTACTATGGGTTTAGTTCAATTCAGCTAACTTTTATTGAGCATGTATCTGCACCAGACATATGTGATGGGGCCTAGAGATACAAAGGTAAATGGGTTTTAGTTGTTGGATTCAGATATTTATAGCAGAACAACAGTATATATAAGAGCAACACTATATATATGTTTTTCCAAGTTATTTTATAGAGAAAAGATGATTAGTTTCATCTTTAGGTGTTAAGGAGTGACATATGGGCTTGTTTCCAGAACAAACGGCTGATTCTCAAGTTGAAAAGTTTCGGGGAAGAAAACGTCCAAGTGCGGTAGTAAGGAACATGACATACTTGGGGAATTGGTTTGTAGTTCAGCTTTACTAGAGCGTGAAGTTCAATATGGAAAGATGGGAGGGACAAGAAGTGAAAGAAGCAGGAGTTAGCTCATGGAGGACTCATGGAGGATTTCGAATAATGTATCAGCTTTTTATCGTTGCCGTAACAAATTATCACAAATTTTGTGGCTTAAAGCAACAAATATATTCTCTAATAGTCTATAGGTAAGAAGTATAGAGTGGATCTGAAATCCTATGTTCCTTCTGGAGGCTCTAAGGAAGATCCATTTCCTTACCTTTTCCAGCTTCTAGAGGCAGCCAGCCTTCCTTGGCATGTGCCCTGCAGCTCCACTGCTTACCTCCTGCCTTCATTCCTTATTACATCACCTTTTCTGACTGACCTTTCTGCTTCTCTCTTATAAGGACCCTTGTGATGACATTGGGCCCATGTGGATAAGTCAGGATAATAGTGTCTCCATCTTAACATATTCACAGATTTCAGAAATTGGAATGTGGATGTCTTTGGGAGGCCATTATTTAGCCTACCGTAAACAGTATATGAGTTTTGGGGAAAGCATTTGAAGACTGTGAGCAGATGATATACTGATATAATGTTTTTCAAATTTTAGTGTGCATGAAAATCAACTGGGGTGTTTTTTAAAAATGCAAGTGACACTAACTCAGTATCTCTAGGGTGGATTGGGAGTTGCATTTTTTTTTTTTTTAATAATTTAAAATTTTTTTCAATTACAGTTGACACATACTATTATATTAGCTTCAGGCATACAACATGGTGCTTAGACATTTACATATGTCACATCAGTAAATCTAGTACCCATCTGACACTATACATTATGATTACGATATTATTGACTATATTCCTTATGCTATACTTTATATCCCCATGACTATTTTGTAATTACTCATTTATACTTCTTAATCCCTCCCCCTTTTCACCACCCCCTAATCCCTCTCCCATCTGGAAACCATCAAAATGTTTTCTGTATCTACGAGTTTGTTTCTGTTTGGTTTATTTGATTCTTTAGATTCCACATATAAGTGAAATCATAAGGCATTTATCTTTGTCTGACTCACTCCACTCAGCATAATATCCTTTAGGTCCATCTATGTAGTTGCAGATGGTAAGATTTAATTATATTTTTATGGCTGAGTAATATCCCACTGTATATACGTACCACTTCTTCTTTATTTGTTCATTCATCGATAGACACTCAGGTTGCCTCCATATCTTGGCTATTGCAAATAATGCAGCAATGAACATGTGGATTCACATGTCCCTTCAAAGTATTGTTTTGGATCTATTTAGATAAATACCCAGAAGTAGGATAACTGGGTCCTTCTCTGTCTCTTGTTATAGGCTTTGTTTTCAAGTTTACTTATTTTTTTTTTTTTTTGATATGAGTATTGTTCCCACACCTTTTAAAAATTTCCATTTTTATGAACAAACTTTTTCCATCCCTTTACTTTCAATTTTTGTGTGTCTTTTGATCTGAAGTGAGTCTCTCGTAGACAGCATATGTAAGGGTCTTATTTTCTTATTCATTCAGCCACCCTATCTTTTGATTGAAGTGTTCAATTCATTTACATTTAAAGTTATTGTTGAAAGATATGTAGTTGTTGCTATTTTATTATTCATATTTTGATCTTCCTTCTTCTATTATTATTATTATTATTATTATTATTATTATTATTAGAGTCCCTCTAACATTTCTTAGAGTAAGGTTTGTCTGGGAAGCTCTTTACCCGTCCTTCAATTCTAAATGATAGCTTTGCTGGGTAGAGTAATCTTGGTCGTGGGTCCTTGCTTTTCATCACTTTGAAAATTTCATGCCAATTTCTTCTGGCCTGCAAAGTTTCTGTTGAGAAATCAGCTCACAGTCTTGTGGGAACTCCCTTGTAGGTAACTAACTGCTTTTCTCTTGCTGCTTTTAAGACTCTCTCTTTGTCTTAAATCTTTGGCATTTTAATTATGATGTGTCTTGATGTTGGCCTCTTCAGGTTCAACTTGTCTGGGACTCTGCTTTTCCTGGGCTTGTACGTCTATTTCCTTTGCCAGGTTAAGGAATTTTTTTGTCATTATTTCTTTAACTAGATTTTCAAATTTTTGCTCTTCCTTTTCTCCTTTTGGTACCCCTATGATCGAATGTTGGTATGCTTGATGTTGTCTCAGAGGTCTCTTAAACTATCCTTGTTCTTTTGGATTCTTTTGTCTTGTTGCTGTTCCAAATGGGTATTTTCTGCTGCCTTATCTTCTAAATTGTTGTTTTGTTCCTCTGCTTCATTTAATCTACTGTTGATTTCCTCTACTGTATTCTTCATTTCAGTTGTTCTGTTCTTTATTTCTGACTGCTTCTTTTTTTTTTTTCCTCTTTGTTAAAGTTCTCACTGAGTTTATCTACTCTTCTCCTAAGTTCATTTGGCATCCTTATAACCAATGTTTTGAACTCTGCTTCTGGTAGATGCTTGTCTCCATTTTGTTTAGTTCTTTTTCTGGAACTTTGTTCTGTTCTTTCATTTGGGACAAGTTTCTTTGTCTACCCATTTTGGCTGCCCCTCTGTGTTTGTTTCTATGTATTAGGTAGGGCTGCTATGTCTCCTGGTCTTAGTAGAGTGGCTTCATATAATAGGTGTCCTATGGGACCCAGTGATGCAGTCTCCCTGCTCACCTGACCTGGCTGCTCCAGGTGTGTCCTTTGTATGGGTTGTGTGTGCTCTCCTGTTATAGTTGAGCCTCGGTGCTGTTTGCACATCGATGAGGGGAATTGACCTTCAGGCTGATTGGTCGTGAGGACTGACCGGTGAGGTGCTGACTCTATGGAGCAGGATTCACTATAGAAGAGCTCTGGTGTCTGCGTAGTCTGCCCTTTAGATGTCTCATCCTTGGATGCAGCCCCGGGTAGTGCTCTGACTCAGTCTGAAGCCAGCCCCAGGACTTCCTGGGAGGGGTCCCACTGCAGGCCAAGTTCACCTGCAACCTGTGCCCTGCCCAGGGCCACCTGGTAAGACTTACCAAGCAATTAGAAGATGGCCACCACACACACTGGGCTTGGAAGTGCCTTGAGAGGCCAAGTTGTGTACTGGGGCTGCTCAGCAAGAGGTATGGGGAATGCTGAGGCCAGATGCTGCTCTTTCGGGTTTTGTGAACCTTTGAGAGATTTTAGGAAAGTATGCAGCACAAGCCAAGACAGACCATTTGTATGAAAAAGCTACTGAAGTGGTTCCAATGAGGCTGAAGGACAGGTGGGGTGGGATCTCAGGGAATCACCAGGACAGGGTAAACTGTGTTAGCCAGGTTGATTGGAAACTCAGATATGGTGGCTACCTGTGTCTGCATGTGGGAGGGAGGAGGGCTCAACAAAGAAACAGCGGTTTTTGCCAGCACTTTATCTCTGAGAAAGTGGATGCTGCGTGCTTTATAAGTAAGCATCCAGGTGATTCTAGTGCAGGTTGTTTGGGAATGACTCCTTGGAAGACACTTGTGATGGCTGGACTAGAGAGGAAAGAGCATAGAGGCAACTAGACCTGTTGGTAGACTAATGCAGAAGCACACAGGATAAGGTAAATACATTTCTTGATGATTAGTTAAAATCTCTCAAATCCTCAGGAGTATAGTGTATTCATTAAGCATATATGATAGAATCAGATAGATCTAGTTTTGTTTCTATTACTTATACCTGTCCCCTTGGCAAGTTACTTCATTTTTTTAAGTCTCAATTTCTTTATCTGAAAATGTGACTAATAATATTTTTCTTGTATTGTGGTTTTGAAGATTAAATATGATGTGTCAGAAAAACACTTGGCAATGTGCTAGGCAAAGACTAAGCACTCACAAATAATGGCTATTGTTTTAAGTATCATTTTATCTAAAGGACACATGTTATTTTCTAGCAAAATTCTCAGTGTATTTTTAAAATGATTATTGAATATCTATGAGTTATTCATCTGTTTGTCAATCACTTACCTAAAGCTCTAGAGAAAACAAAACAAAACATCAATGAAAAATCCAGGAAGGGCCCTTCCAAATACAGTCAGCCCACCTTTATTCTTAAATCTGTAAGACATTCCTCAGGATGTGTTCCTCTTTGGTTCTTCAGATCCTGTTTTATAGCACTTTGTGGGCCCAAAGGTGATGATCAGCCTAAATGTGGAGAGTGTAGAAAAAGGAGAGGAAAATCATTAAATGTAATGGAAAAGAGTGGCTCTTAGGAGAGACCAATTGTTAGAACATACATATGTAAATGATGGGAAACTCCATCTCCCAAATATGGAAAGCAAGAAAATTAGATAAAACAGGACTTTGAGTTCAGAAACTTCTCTACTTAAAGTTTACAGAGAACTTTAGGACCTTTCAGAGAAACAAGAACAAAATTTGTCTCAGAAGCAGGGTATTTCAGCTTTGCCAACCAGACGACTTTAGTGTTCACATGTGGGCATTGGTAACATGGGAAAGTAGAGAGTTTCTTTGTGTTTATGAATACATGGATTAAATAATAGCCTTTTAGCACTAACCTGTGACCAAGTAGAGGAGCTTCTGTTTTGTGATTGAAATAGAATCCCTATTTTATTAATAAAGTAAAGAAAAATTGTCCTTAAGAGAGTTTCTGTATAATGAAGTCAATACATTTGGCTGCTGCAGAAGGTAGTTTGGGGCTCAGGTTGTGCCAGGGGATGGGAGGTGAGAGAGGAGCAAAGTGAAACCACTGTCCCTTCAGATCATGAAGATCGGGCATCTCTGGGGCAGAATAAGTAAGAATAAGAAAGTGTGCGATAAAGCCCCATTAGCTGTGTGCCCTTACATTGGGCCAGTGCTGGTAGCCCAGTTAGTAGAACATTATTTGGTAGAAGAGCAAAGGGATCACCTATATCAAAGTCCAATGAGAATGTTTAACCTACTTAGAATAAGAAATGGCTTTCAGGTTTGAACTACCCGTTAACATTCAAATGATCGCTCTGCACTCCTTATTGACAACCAAGCTTAATTATTCATTAAAGTCAGTCTCTAAAGGGCCTGTACTTGCTAGCTTTTTGTTCATCTAGTTTATGAGATTGTGTTTTGAACTATATCAAAACTATTTTTGGGAAAATATTTCACAGTTCCATTTTAGATAATGTGATTTTACTGAATTATTGTATTTTAAAGATGAGGAAATTGAGGAACCAACAATTAGCATGCTTGAGATCCTGTTTTAAGTTTGAAACTAGTAGTACCCAACTAGACAGGGAATGCGAGACAGTCTAAGGAACTAGTGGCATTCGCATATCTGAACTTTAGCAGTGAGAAACCATGCGATAATACTATTAAACCACAGCAGAAAAGTGGCTATACTATCTTTAATTAACCAGTAAATACTCTCCAAAGGCTTTAAGATACAATTATGGTATTGAGCTTCGGCAGGAAATCCAGAAAAAGAACATTCAGCAAGATGCATCCTCAGTGAGAGGAGGGTACACTTATTTGGAAAATTTGATCAACTGGCTCATTGGAATTTGTGTTTCTGATGAATGGATTATCTCAACTTTTAACTGACCTGTCCTCTCTACTGCTGATGTTGCTTTTTGAAATTTCTCTGTTCATTTACACCTTGCCATAGGGCAGAGAAGGAAGAAAGATGGGAATCAGCAATGGCCAGGGGTTAAACCTCTAACTAACTGCAGCTCTTAGGAGACTGGGGAGAAGGAGGTTAAAGCACAGTCTAGGTGTTATTTGTTGTTCTGTGTTCCTGCTCATGTCTCCAGTGCTATCCATCAATTGTCCCTGGGTTTGCCCACTGAGGCCCCTACAAGTGGCCTGGGTTGATCTGAAATGTAAGTCATACAAAGATGAGATACCTCTTTTCTGCTTGTAAGTATTTTTCCCTTGGAAGACTGAATTCACATGGCAAAGAAAAAAATTGAATGCTTTAAACAGATGTAGTTTTGTCTTAGCAAACATTCTTATGTGTGTATGTGTGTACACACTTGTAATATATTCTCTAAATCTACTTTAATGATTTATGGGAACAGATAGAGAAGGAATCCATATAGTCTTTTGTCAGGATAAATAGGTGCTCAGACCTCAATTTTGACTGTCAATGCCCAATGCTACTCTTCTCCCTAACTAACATTAAGGTGGAAGTCAAGAATTAGATAAATAATATCCCTATTCTTAGAGCTAAGAGATACTTGTTGACTTTTTTTAAATTAAATTTATTGGGGTGGTATTGGTAAATAAAATTACATATATTTCAAGTGTACAATTCAATAATATATTATTTGTGTATTGCATTGTGTGTTCACCACCCAAAGTTAAATCTACTCTATCACCATATATTCGACACCATTTACCCTTATCTATGTTTGCCCCTTTTTATCTGGTAACCACTAAACTGTTGTCTGTGTCTATGAGGTCTTTTTGTCTTCTTCGTTTGTTGCTTTCAGTTTTATATCCCACATATGAGTAAAATCATATGGTTCTCAACTTTTTCTGTATGATATATTTCACTTAGCATGATAATCTCAAGATCCATCCATATTGTCACAAATGGTAATAGTTCACCTTTTCTTATATCTGAGTAGTAATCCATTGTATGTATGTACTGTGTTTTCTTTATCCATTCATCTATCAAAGGACACTTTGATACCTGCTGATCATCTCTTCAGTAAAGTCTTGCCTCTTTGTATTATTACATGTGGACAGGTGATGACAAACAAAGTTAACAGTTTAAGTTGACTGACAGTACTGTTTGAGGAGTTTCATGGGACAAGTAACTAATTTCTGATTGCCTAAGATGCCTGGAAAATAATTCTCTCTTTTTTGTTACCTCTGTTCCCTCCTTCCTGCTATTCCTCTGTCTCTACTTCCTTTTTACAGACATTTGTTAAGTACCTACTAAATACCAAACATATGTACCATGCCCTGGTGATGCAGTACTAAATAAGATAACTATAATTTCTGTTACCCTGGCACTCGCAGAAATTAGTTATTCCAAGTACATATGTAATCAGTTAAATAAAATTGTGATACATGTTATCAGGAGAATTTGGGGTGATGGGGTAAATATAAGAGGGTAGGACAGGAGCCTTTTATCTTCTCTTGGGACACCTAAAAAAGTGACATTTAAAATGAATCTTAAAGAAAGAGAAGGAATCTGGGCAAAGGGTTGGGTATGGAGTGGAAGGACAGGTTGTATAGAAGGAAGAGATGTCTAGAAATAAAAAATGGCATATGTAGCCTCTGAGGTGAGAAAGAACTTGGTGTGTCTGAAGAATAGGAAGAGAGTGAAGGCAGCAAGGGGAAAAGGAGGGGTTACTTGGACTCGGTGGTGAGAGCCACCAGATCACAAGGGCTCGTTTTGCTCTGGTCCTGTGAGGAGGCGTGTAGTATCTTGTGGCACTGTGGAGTCACAAAGGCTTCATATAGGAAAGTGACAGGACCAGACTGGCACTCTTCAGAGAGGGACCTGCTACAATATGGAGAATGAATTAGGGGAAGGCTAGAAGTAAATTTAGGGGGACCAGACAGGAGGCTCTTCAGTTTGCTAGGGTGAGAGATATCTGGTCAAGGAGGGCTGTGAGGAAGGTGGAAGGAAGATGGAAGAAAGGTGGATGACCATTTACAAAATCCAACATACAAAATCCAAGTGAACACTGTGATTGATTGGATGTGTGGGTGAGGCAGAGGGAGACGTCCATGAAAACTCCTAACCTTTGTCAAATGTCCTGTCTTTGAACATGAATGATTGTAGTGAACATCTGGTTCATTGTCTCACATCTTACCTGTGTTATTCTTTGTGGAGTTTAAGTCGTAGAGTATGAGGAGTATAAAATCTAGAGTTTTTTGGACAGTTCCCTATCCTGGCCACCTTCCCTGCTTTGACCCCTAAGAGAGAGATGCCATGGAAGATGGCCTGTCGTGGCTTGAAACCCTGGTTGAAGAAGCCACAGGCAACATCTCTCATAGTCACCTTCTTTCTCCTCTACCAGCCTTTTCCATAAGAGTCCTTTCTTCAGTCTGGAGATGTCTGCATTCATCTCTTCAGTTTGGATCACATAAAGTGTGAATCTTCTAGGCAGCACATATGCTTATCTGAGTCCTTGTCTTGGGCCAGGCCCTTACATTTTCTCTCCCCTTTCTCAGTGTTTTCCCCACAGGGCCACATCTTGCCTTCGAAATGCCTGTCTCACTTGAGGCCACAGTCATGGTCTTTCTCTGGAAAGTTGTGTGAAAAAATGCTCTTATCCATCAAG
Source organism: Rousettus aegyptiacus (assembly GCF_014176215.1). NCBI lineage: Eukaryota > Metazoa > Chordata > Mammalia > Chiroptera > Pteropodidae > Rousettus > Rousettus aegyptiacus. The sequence goes on along the minus strand of NW_023416292.1, from coordinate 43,370,366 downwards.
TCATTTTAGAAATGCAGAAAAATCTATTTTTGAGGCATCCTTTAAGGGGTCATTTGCAAAATGAATAACCCTTTTCCCCTAACTGTTGGATTTTCCAGCCCACCCAGTGTCTCCCTCCGTCTCGAGTGTCTCCCACTGTGCTCCATGCTGTGCTATGTAGGAGGAACCATGGGTGGTCTGTGCCCGTAGGAGCTGAAGGTCTAGAGCTGACTTTGGTAGGGCAACCTGAACACATCCTGCACTTGCACATTGGAGGCTTAGCCCAGCGCCAGAAGCTTCTGAACTGGCACTGTCTCTGGAAGTTTTTGGTGGCTTAGTTTCCGTCTTTGATGTTGACAGAGAAAGGAGATGGACACTGAATAAGGCAGGAGGAAAATGGCGGATACCTGTAAAATGTCAATAATAATATTACTTACCTGATACGTGTTGTTAGCTATAATTATTCAGTTTGAAGAAGCTGGGTTAAATAAAGTTAATCAGGTATCTTTACTGCAGGATTTCTCAGGACTTTTAATTTCATAAAGTGATGCTCCAAGAGGGATACTTTGGACCCCCTGTTTGATTGATGCAATGGCAGAGAGGAAGATGAGTTGATTTGGGAAAAGACTGTAGGCTGAGCAGACACTCCAGGATACAAGTCTGGAAGGAAGGAGTCTGATAAAATGTCAAAGTGTGTCGCCATTGAGGTATTGGTGTGGGGTAGAGAGGAAGGAGTGATAAAAAACCCTCCCAGGATGAGTCAGGCTCGAGACTAGTTAGGGGTGAAGCTTAGGAAGATGAAGGAGTCAAGTAAGATTCTTTCCCACCCAGAGAGAAACAGAAGGCCAGGGGAGAGCGCCATGTGTTTAATTCTCCAATCTGATTTAAATTCTGCTGCTTGTTGCCCACAGACTAACAGCATGCCTCTTGAGTCTCTAGGGCATTTTACAGTAAAGTTGCATATTTTCTGAAGTTGGGTCAAGACTGAGCATATGAAATTCCTCAAGTGTGAAATTCCACTTAACCCCATTAATGCTTATAACCCTGAGTAGATATTGTTTATAACTCACTTCTAGTTACTAGTGGATGTTTGCATTTGCCAACTCTTTTCAGACATATCTCAAACTAAGTTTATTTTAGGGAAGAAAATGTGCCTTCCTGTCAAAAAGCTGAGAAGAACCAGCCTCCCCCTCCCACTCCTATGGTTCTCACATTTGGCTGTAACTGTGTGTGTGTGTGTGTGTGTGTGTGTGTGTGTGTGTGTGAGAGAGAGAGAGAGATGGTATTCTGAATTTCATAATTCTAAGGATAGTAAAACCCTCAATTATAAGGGCATTTATAGCCTACCAAAGGTGTCGACACAATAATCTCTTTTTATTCTGGCCAACCACGAAATGGGTGTTATTTAGCATATCTATTTTTCTTTTATACATGGTGAAGAAAGTGAGGATGGTGTACAGTTTCCTGTGCAGATCTGTAGATGCTTCCCTGCCCCTGGGAATTTTCTAGAGCTTTCAAACAGAGCATTCATACATGGTTGGTTCTGAAAATAGTAAGGCAATTATTTGAATTATATGATAAACCCATTTATGTGCAAGTACAGTTACTGAATGATACAGTGTAAAGAGCTTGGTTGGGATGCAGCTAGAATAATTTTAGCCCCTTCCTTCCTGCTCTCATATTGAATATATACTGTAGCTGTATTTAAACACACACATACACACACACACACACACACACACACACCTACAAACACGTGCTAGCAGTAAAGTCACACAACTCAAAATTTGCTTTAGTTTTAAAATTTTTTCAATGGTCTTTGAGCTTCTCTAAGTAATTACTCTAGTTAATATTTTATAATCCTTTGATAAAAGTCCAAGATATTAATTGTTTTGAGTGCTGTTCAAGTGTACTCTACAATGAATAAGAATCTCTACATTTTCTGAAAATGGAGAACTCTGTTCTGGCTGCTACCTAGATTTTAATTAGTGAAAGTCTCTCCTCTCACACCAGACATATTTGTGTTCAAACTCAGAGGCCAGTTCTATGGAACTGCATAATTTTAGGGAAGTTGCTTAACTTTTTGAAACCTGTGGGCTCATTTGTAAAATGGGACTAAATGTAGTGTGGGTTTTCAAATAAAAAGGGTAGTCCATCAAGTCTGTATGTTTTACTTTATCTCCAGTTTCCTCCATATTACCTCCATAGTGGCTTAGTAATTCTAAAGGGCTAGAGCTCCCAGTAAAATCACAACCTCAGGGTTTAACTCTTAATTTCTTTAGTACTAACTTAACTGTTTGGTTTTGGTGTGAGGATTGAATATGCTAATATGTCAAGTCTTGCTGACAGTGAGTACTCCATGAACATCTGTTTTTCCTTGGGTTCTGATTTGTTTGGATAAATTAGTTTTAAGCCCTGTTTTGAAGTATTTTATATAAACAACTTGAACAAACATACTCTCACTTCCCCTACCTTATACTTGCATAAGGTTTGTTATTTCTCCTCAGGCTTTAAATGAATTCTTCATCTGAAGTTTACAGCCACTTCATGAAGTCATCCAAAGGCATTTTAATCTCCTGGGCCAAGGCTGCAGAGGTGGGTTTGAAGGCCACATCTCCTCCTCCTACTTGGTGCTGCTCCCCAGTACAAGATGGCCTCACCTACAAGAAGGGATATTTCCTTTCATTTTCATTTGAGGACTATGAGTACAACTATTTTTCAGGTGTTCTTTCGGAACCTTCTGAACCAAAATTAATCCACATTATTCCTCTGAAAGGAACAAAGGGAGGGGGGATATATGCTCTCCTGTTCATAAGAATTGCCAGGGCTCTTTTTTTATTTTTTAATTAAATGAGGATGGATGCCTTCACTCATCCATCCTCTTTTTAATTTCCTATGTTCAATTTGATTAAGATGTGTTTCTTGAAGATATGTGCTATCTGGTTCTTGTTGTATAAAAAGTTTAATATCTTTCCCCCTTTTATTGGACTAGTAAGGCATTTGACATTAAAAATAATAGCTTTGAATTTTCCTGTTGCTGTCTGCATTCAGTAGGGAGAATATTAAGAAGAGATGGGAAAATTCATTTAGTTCTTTCTCTGAAGGGTCCTTTCAAAGCATTATACTTAACATGATCTACTCTATAACCCACAGATGCATAGAATAAATAAAATAGAATGATAACATAAGTTCCTTAGTGTCTAATCCAGGAAATGAATGTCTCTTAAAGAAATATGGTTACTAATCTTTTAAAAAGTCACTGAAAGTTTATTTCTTCCCTTCGTGTTTAGCTGAAGTGAGCTTGAGAGTTTATTTTTAAGTAGGAGAATTGTAAAACAATTGTAAATCTGTTATACTAATTAAACAGCAATATTAGCACAACCTCTGGGTTGTGTCCTATGCCCCATCCCAAGTTTTTGTTTTCGGGCAAAAGCTTGCATTTGGATACAACTTCTAACATCTTGACACTAGTGGAAGGAAAAAGAATAAGCAAACAGCTGGGGTTCTGCACTGAAGTACACCAGGGTCCTAATAAGATTTCTAGTCAAGCTAGAGTCAAATGGAGTAGAAACTTTTAGGCTAAAGGCATTATGGGGTGGGCTTCCAAATATGAAGGGTAGTCTGCTAAGTCTGTATGTTTTACTTTATCCCCAATTTTCTCCACATTGGCTCCGTAATAGCTTAGTCGTTCTAAAGGACTAGAGCTCCCAGTAGAATCACAAAGCTAGAATTTAGATCTCGATTTCTTCAGTACTAACTTTACTGTTTGGGTATAAACGTTCATGGTAGCCACCTTTCCATGACAGCTCCCACTGTGCCCTACCTTCCGGTGTTGACACTCTGATGTAATCACTTCTCATATTTACTAGGAAGTCTGTGTGACCAATAAATTATGCAGAGATGATGGTCCTTCACTGATGAGATTAGGTTATAAAGACTGAGACTTTCATATTTGTGGCTCTTTGCACTTTTAGGTCACCTGTTCTGGGGGAAGCCAGCAGCTATGTTGTGAGCAGCAATGTGGAAAGACGCATGTAGAAAAGACCTGAAGTCTGCCAAAACCTGCCTGAGTGAGCTTGGAAGTGGGTCTTCCATGTCCGACAAATCTTCATATGACTGGAGCCCCAGTCAGCATCTTAACTGCAACCTCGTTAGATCCCAGGTCAGAACTGAGTAGCTAAGCTGCTCCTGGATTTCTGACCAAAAAGCACTACGTGAGATAATGTTTGTTGTTTTAAGTGCCAGGTTTGGGGAATAATTTGTTATTCAGTAATAAATAAGTAACGTGTGTTTCTCATTGACAAAATGGGTGTAGTAAGAGTAATAGTACCTACCTAGGTACTAAGTGAAATAGTTTACATAAATAGAACAGAGTTAAATGTTTAATAGTTATTATTTTGTTATTGGCCATGTGAGTGGCCAGTTGACTCTTCTTTCAGATCTAGAAACAGTGTACATAACTGTTTAACACTGGGAGTGCTGCCCATGTCAGTGTGTAAATATGCCAGGGCGTCTACATCTCCATTTAGCAAATGCTGTTCTATTCTTGTCTTTTCTCTTTTTCTTTTCTTGTCTTTTCTCTTCTTTTCTTTTCTTTTCTTTCTTTTTTCTTTTCTTTTCTTTTCTTTCTTTTCTTTCTTTTCTTTTCTTTCTTTCTTTCCTTTCTTTTCTTTTCTTTCCTTTTCTTTCTCTTCTCTTCTCTTCTCTTCTCTTCTCTTCTCTTCTCTTCTCTTCTCTTCTCTTCTCTTCTCTTCTCTTCTCTTCTCTTCTCTTCTCTTCTCTTCTCTTCGGCCAGTCTGGCCCTGCTTCAACGCTGCTTCCAGAAGAGGGATAGGATTTAGCTAAGTTACCAAAGAGTTTTTACTGAGTCCTTGCCTTGGTGTGTCCTAGACACTGGATCAAATCAGCCTGGAAAATTAGCCCTGAGAACAAGAAGGTTGCTTTGGAATGAAACTCTTCTCATTAATTTTTCTCTTTTGACAAATTTTTCCATTTTGAGACAAAATGGAGAGTAAGTACCAATGGAAGTGGCAAGATTCTTAAATGGAGTCAGGGGAGTGAATCTGAATTTATTTTTTAGTAAAAATGCAGGAAAACTCTTTGACCCTTTTCTACCTTATTGTAACTCATTGTAGTGTGAGTTATCAGTATACGTTTGTAACACAGTGGTTATGTAGTATCGATTTTCTTCTCTTGGAGAAGGAAAATGCAGCTACTCTCAAATATTTATCGGAGAGGTGCTCACTCCTGCTCTTTTGGGAAAGTGTTCTCGGTTCTAGCTTATAGCTCCAGGAACTGTAGGAGAGGAAAGGGACACCTACTTAGATGGTAAATGTAGGAGAGAATCAACCTTAGCAAGCAGTGGGAGAAACAAATGTCACATGTGGATGTCACAGATTGCTCTTTTGGTTATTTTAGAATTCACAGCTGTTTATGCTGTGGATGGCTCAATACCCTTTAATAAAGGTTTTATTTTCCTCCATAGTTAAAGGTTTTGGTGAACAATGGTCTTTGCTGTGAGGGATATGGAGGATAAACAAAATAACTTCTTTCACAATGGAGTAAACTGAAGCATCGAACAGTTACATTGTTTATCTCAAGGCAGATAAAACTAAAAGCCAGGGACTTAGCTTCCACAGTATTCTACAAGTTGATTCTGTTTTATTGTTATCAGTGCTGCTATTTTTAAATCAATGCAGCAATCACATGACAAATGCCATAGAGTGTGGAGATAGATTTTTTTTGCATGTGAACGTGGTACCATTTTTAGCTTATATATACTTTATACTTTAATTAAATATATTCAACTAACTCCCTTAGAGATCTATGAATCGTATAGTTCCCTTTCATCTCCAAGTCTTTGGATACAAAAGATGCTCTGAAATACTCTAAAAGTAATAGAAAATAATAGATTCACCACAGATAGATTTAGAAGGACGAGATATAAAATAGTGACTCAAAGAGGGAGGGTGGTTCTCTAATCTTTAGGTGGAGTTGAGGGCTTGATTGCGCGGCACAGTTTTTGTTGTGTTCCAGTACAACTCGAAGGCTCCTATCTCCTTTCTCTTCTTCTGCGTCATTGCTCAGTCATTAGCTGGGAGATGTTTGCCCTTTGACAATTCTTTTGTGACATTTTTAAAAATAGAGCCTGACTATGAAATACTGTTTAATTGTACACTTGAAACTTACTGGATTTTGTCGATCAATGTTGCCCCAATAATTTTTAATTAAAAAAGAAAAACCTGGTTTATTATTGAAACACGGCGTCTCTCTCTCTCTCTCTTCCTTTTTCCACTTGGGTGATGTTCACCCTTACTCATGTAGGTGTAAGAGTCCACAAGAGTGGGGACACTAATAGAGCTGCTAATGTCACCTCTTTAGAGTTTTCTACAGCATGTCCTGCAAAGTAGTTTTCCTTACTATTCTGTTTCTCATCTCCCATGTTTGTCTTTCACATCTAGTGTGTGTGTGTGTGTGTGTGTGTGTGTGTGAGAGAGAGAGAGAGAGAGAGAGAGAGAGACAGAGACAGAGAGAGAGAGAGAGAGAGAGAGAGAGAGAGCACCTCTCCCCTTGAACCACTTAACAAAAAACTCAGTCTTTATTTTTTTTCCATTTTTGGGATTTGGCTAAATTGGGTCATATGCCCATGTCTGAACCAATAATTCCCTTTGGCCTCTACCAAATGTCATCTTCTCAGTAAGGCCTTCCCCGACCACTCTAAAATCACAGCCAGAACTTGATAGCTTTGTTTCTCTCTAGTTCACTTACTATCAAGTAACTATCTACACATTTTTTTTAGCTTTTCTTTTGTTTGCTCATAATCTTCATAAGTGCAGAGATTTGTCTGTTTTGTTTCCTGCTATAGTTCCCGTGTCTAAACAGTACTTGACTTAGAAGTCATTTAATAAATTTTGATGGATTGAATAAATGAATGAACGTGATGGCCAGGGGGATTTCATGGGACTGTTGGCTTTGGCTATTTTTTTTTTTTAAATAGCTTTATTGAAATAAAATTCACACACCATACAATTCACTCTTGTGAAGTGTATAGTTTAGTGGCTTTTAGTATATTCACAGAGTTGTGCATCCATCACCACAATCACTTTTAGAACATTTTCATTACCTCCCAAAACACCTCCCCACCTTTATCCATTATCCACCAACTCCTCCACTCCACTCAGCCCTAGGCAGCCATTAATTTTTTTTTTTTTGGTCTCTGGATTTGCTTATTCTGGACATTTTTAAGTAAATGTAATCATACCACGTGTAGTCCTTCGTGACGGGCTTCTTTCACTTAGCATGATGTTTCAAGGTTCGTTCATGTTGTAGCATGCGTCAGTGCTTCATTTCCTTTTGTTGCTGAATAACATTGCGGTGTATGCGTGTGTCACATTTTCCTTATCCATTCATTAGTTCATGGACTGGCCTTGGTTTTTAAGCCAGTCGCTATTAAGGGGGATGGGTTTGCCATGATTGGCTGTTCATAATCTTGACCCATCTTCATGCCAGTTCCTCCAGCCGAAGGGAGAGACATAACAAATGCTAGGGCTCGCCTCCCAGCACATCAGCGTTGTGACACCGAAAGTGTCTTCTTTTTCCTTTTCACCTTGTATCATCATATTTTCTTCCTTGCTAGTCATTATTATTATTATTATTATTATTATTATTATATTAGAGGGTGAATGGCTTATGGCATTAAAACCATAGTAAGGCTAGCAACAGAGTGAATTATATTAGCTCTGTCTTCAGTTTAATTTCTTCATAAAAAATCCTCATTTTTCAATGGACATGAAGGTGTTATTCTGAAAAACTGCAAAAAAAAAAAAAAAAATCCATTCACCTAGGATGTAAAATACTTTCCCAAGGCAGCCTTTTCTTAATTTCCTGTGTTCTATCTGTTGGAGGCCTCGCTGGTGCAAAGCCAATATGAGCTATGTTATATTTCAAACAAATGCCGTTTTGTTTTGGGGACTGTGTATTCTTTTTTCTTTTCCAAGTAATTAAGTCAGTCAGGGAAAAATATCAAATGTCATTTTGTACATTTTTGTTCTCCTTTTTCTCTCTGCTCTGTGTTGGGACATTCTTCTCATCCAGAATATTTCCAGTGTTAGCTTTATGTAGCAAGTGTGGACATTGTCCACACTTTTTAATTCAGTGGCAGAAGCTTTGGGAAAGCAACATGTTACTTGTAGTCCAAGCAAAAAGGTGTAAATGGCTTTATTGAAGATCAATGTGCTTTTGTGAAGTGTTGCCCATTTCTAAATTTGTGCTTTTGCGCTGATGAGTGTTGCAAGGAGGCTTACATCTATGGGTCTCTGAGTTTGAGATTTTATTTTTTTTCTGTGTTTTCTACCATGAGCAAAAAAAAAAAAAAAAAAAAAAAAAAAAAAAAAAAAAAAAAAGGTTAAAGGATCATTCAGTGTTTTATTTGTTTACTCTTTTGAAGACAAGAGGGTGGCTTTTTTTCCTCCATGACAAGAGTTGAACTGGCAGAGGAGTGCAGTCATCACTCACAAACATGGTCTCATGAGTGAGGTCAACTTTGGGCAGACTTTTGAAAAGATGTTTGAGGCTTCAGAATGCTGTAGAGAACTCTCCCTGTTTTCTAGAAAGCAAAAAGTTGAGGCACTGGAACATGGAGTCCAGTCAGTGTGGAGGGCGGATGTTCTCACATTGTACAGAGTGTCTAAGGCACCAAACTTAGATCTCATTCTGACCATCGCTCTAAGAATACAGACTAGTTTTAATTAGTCACAGTTTTGGTGAAAGATTAGCTGTGAGATTGAATTTATAGAAATTTATGTGCTAGTTACTGTTAATCTGAGAAAGATTGGGGTCATTTGTAATGACTTCATTTGATTTGTACAGATTTCTACGAATTATCACATTTTTCCTGTGCTGAGAAACTAGATATTTCCTCATAAATTTCCATCAATGTTTTAAAAAGTCTAACCTTCACTTTAAGCCTAGAGGTAGCATAAATCTGAACAGTGAGGTGTGGGTGATGTTAGCTATGTCACAGCAAGGTCTTCATAAAACAGAGCATAGAAGAGGGCCACAGCGGGGAGTGGACTGGAAAGTACGCCCCAGGACAATTTTTAAACAAATCATTGCCCAAGGGTCTTTTTCTCCTTCCCTTCCCTTCCCTTCCCTTCCCTTCCCTTCCCTTCCCTTCCCTTCCCTTCCCTTCCCTTCCCTTCCCTTCCCTTCCCTCTTTCCCTTTTTCCCCCTCCCTCCCTTCCCCCCTCCCTCCCTTCCTCCCTCCCTCCCTTCCTCCCTCCCTTCCATTATTTTTTGCAGTGTTTTGCAAATATGTGGTATTCAATGCATTAAATTGAGCTGAATGGACTTGGATTAAAAGAGAGAATGAGACTTGACCCAAAATAATTTTGACTTTTGATTGAGAACAAAGTGTTTTACTTTTTGTTGTTTTGGGTCAGTAGGGAGTTGAGGACAAGCCCAGAGGTAGTTAAATAGTCTTACTTTTTGGCTTCACTTTTTTTTTTTTCCCTATTAAATTCCTGCCTACACTTGAGCAGATAATATCTTTGGCATCATTTGCCACATCCCTTACCCAGACTGGTGCCTCCTTTTTTTTTTTTTTTTTTCAGTTTCTCCTATGTTCTGAGACCTTTGGGCAAGCCCAACAAGGCTTGCTAAATCTTTAGGGAGGGGCTATTACTACAAAGTAATACTAATATTCTATAGTGTAACTGAAACATTGCCGGCTGTACAATTTGATTACTAGTTAATTAAGATTCTGTTTAATTTGATTGGAACCTCTGGAATTAAATCATTTTATATTAAAAAATTACAAAATTTGATTGTTCCAAGAAAAGATTATTAGAGTGCCAATCAGGTGGTTAGAAAAAATTGTCATCAAATAATAAGACTAATCTTATAAATGAATTGGAAAACAGTCAGAAAGCCAGTCTAAGCTTGTTCTCAAAGTAAGCCCCCAAGGAAATGAGCTGGTGGATTCCTTTCTAATGACTCCTTGGACTGACCTCTCAAGCTCAGATGTTTGTTAATAAAATAGTGGCTATGTGTTTGTTGCTGGCATGGATTGAAAATTTAGTTGTGATATTTAGTAAAATAAAGGCCAGGCATAACCACCATTGTTTTGACATGTTCAATGATATTATTCATCCACTTATTGTATGTGCATACCTTTATTTTCAGTGAGTCTTCAGGCAAGATAAACTATATTACTCTTGCAAGGGTTTCTGGAATATAAATCATGTATCTGCGAGTATTTGAGCAATGAGGTCATCCATTTCTTTTCCTTTTATGTATGCTAGTGTATGTCAGATTGTAGGTTAGAGTTCATGCCACTTATTTAGGGTGTTTTGAGAGGAAATGACATTGGCAACATTTGTTAGAAAGGCTTTAAAATTGTTGCCTAGGAAATTTGACTCTCTTCAGTCTGTCCTGACCAGGCAAGGAAAGGCCAAAGGGCTGTCAGCGCTGGTCAGCAGGTCTGGCTGCCTCAGTCACTTACACCCAGGCAACTCCATGCTGAGAGGACACGATTGTGGATCTACCTTTGTTTTCACAAAATATGACTAATTTTAGGACATTTAAATACATATTACATGTTGTTAAATAAATGAGGAATGCCATATGGGGCTTTACAAAAATAATGAGTAAACCTCTAATTGCTGAATAGTATATTTGAGCACTTAATCTAATTTGCTATGTTCAATTTCCTTATGGGATTTCACAGACTTAGCCGGTTTTGCTTATTCTGTGCCATACTGCATTTTTGTTTGTTTATTAGTTGTTCTCATGAATAAATCTTTTATCAATGATCAAGGCTCCTATTAATATAACCAGTTTGGAGAGAGAGTTTTCTGTTGCTTCAGTTTTTCCATGGTAAAACCTGACGGGTTTTCTCTCACCTCTCAAAATTATGTTTTATTCCCTTTATTTTCTACCAAAATTTTACCCAAGGGGAAAAATAAAATTGATATTTTTTTTATAGATATAAGATGAGAACTTGGATATTTATAGATTATTATTCTTAAGAAATTAGTATGATTACTATCACTACAGAATGTGTAATATGGCGTTTGTGGAGGGCGCATCTTTTTCACTGGTCAGGCCCTGGAGATTACAAGAATAAGTACTCATTAATTGCCTCCACAGAGGAAGATTCCTGAGAAGCAGCAGGATGCCATGAAGAGAACGTGGGCTTTGATGCCACAGACTGGCAGTTTCATTGTACCTTCACCACACACTAGCCTGTGACCTTGAATGCATGACTTTGCCTTTCACATCCTCGGTACTTTATAATATTGATGTGAGAATGGGTGAGACCATTTATATCAAATGCTTAGCCCAGTGACTGGCACATGGTGGTTTCATCATAAATAGATGACTACTTGTTTCAAAGGTTGGAGACACTAGACTCTATAGTGCAAAACTACGAAATTTTAACTAATAATGGGGAACATAACAAAATGATTTTAAAAATGTACATTTTGTAACTGCAGTTGACCTGCCCTCGGGTTATTCTGAATTACTGAGAATACTGTGGAGTTGAGTTCAACGAAGTTGATGTAAGAAGAATTAACTCACCAATGAGTCTGACACGCGACAGGGTATATGGCCACTTAGAAAGACCTGGGCATTTAGGTAGGAGGGTCTTAAGTATCTGCCATATTTGGAAGGCCTCAGAAGACTCCTCAGGTAAGCATATTTCCCATTTAAACATGCTGCGCTATTTGTCAACATCTTAGATATTGGGGGCTTGCAAAGTAGCAAGCCCAGTTGTGATGCAACCTTTGGGTCACCTGGCTCTTGGAAACAGGCAGTGGGATCGGTTTCTTCATTGTTACCTCCAGTGAAGGACAATTGTCCAGGAGATAGTTGCCAAATTGCTAGTCGGGCTTATCTATACTCTGGAACGTTTTATTCATGCACTGCTTTCAGTGCGGTCCATCTTCTTAAGAGGTTTCAGCTGTTAGTTTTGGAGACAGGATTTTATTCTACCCTGTAGTCCTGTATTTTGACTGGTGGCCTTAAGAGAGTTATTATTTTTTTGGCTAAAGAGCACTAAAATTTTATGACATGCCATATGGAACTGAAGAAATAAGGAGGTGACCTCTTCCGTATGGTATCATTAGTTCTGAATATCACCCATCTCCTGCCTTCAGCCATTTCTCTAGCCCCTTGGATGAGGTCTGTACCAGTGTTCTAAATTAATATTGTTTGGCTTCTAAAAGCTGCAATTTTCCTGAGGTGGCAGTTGTGGTAGTACTTTTTACCTTTTTTTCAATTTCTGAGATACGTCTACACATGGAAGTGAAATGGCTTCTCTATACCTGCTGTGCACATGGGACCTCTCCACCTGTTCAGTCATGAAACCACTAATGAGGCCTCTCCTGTCCTATTCAGGATTTTGACGGAATATGAAATCTCATTACCCAGAGTCAATGAATGACATCTGTTCCGCATCTCGCTCCTGAAGCCCTCATTCCAGGTGCTTGGTGCTGTGAAAAAGATGAGCCACTCAGAGAATTAGAGTCCAGAAAAGAAAGTATCCATTTCTTGCCCAGCTTTCCAATATTCTGCCTCCCATTTATACCTTTGCCCTAAAAGAATTAGCACAAAAGGAAACTTCATTGTTTCCGATTTTTAAAAACTCTGATTACTTGCTTTGGAAACAATTCAAAACATGGGAACGTGCAGTTTTCTTGATAAAGAAGGTAAGATACAAACTTGAAAATATCCAGCTACATGGATAAATGCTTAAATTGGTTAAATGTTAATTTGAATTAAAATGGGTATGATATAAAGGTTTTCTATACAGTTTGGCCTATCTCAGATCCTTCTTTTGGAAAAAAGAGGGCTATAAATAAATATACATGAATATAATAAATCTATGCCATACAATATTTATTTGGGATCTATCCATGCTTGATAATACATTGTAATACAAAATCAATATAAAATACCATAAAACTACTTTATCTAAATTATTTCATGGTTTTCATTCATCTATTATTCATTTACTTATAGGAGTGGTCATTAGATAAACATTTATTAAACATCTATTATGTGTCAGGCACTATCATTGTTGCTGTGGAAACAAAGCTGAACAAAAGCTCGATGTTTAGAAGAGGAGACATGACAAAGTCAATAATTATAAGCTTTGTGGTGGGCTCACTCCTCCCTGAGGTGTGAGGGTCTCAGTGGGAAGGAGACACTGGCTGGAAACAGCGTGGCCAGGAAGACCTGGGCAGGATGCCATTCACGGCAGAGGGACCGCAAGTGCAAAGGAGAGCAGGAAGGAAACAGCATCTTGGGCTTGCAGACTTCCCAGTACTTGGACTGGCTGGAGAAGAGGCTCTGAAGAGATAATGCCGGCTAGGTTCTTCTGGGTCAAATCCCTTTAATCTTTATTCTCCATTCCCATTTCGCTCCTCTCCCTCACTCTGGCAAGCATTTTAACGTGCTTAATGTGCATCATTTTGCACGTCTATGTTCTTGTGAAATGGGTATTTTTTTGTTTATACACAATTTTCTTCATTCAAGTAATGGCATAATTACTGGCTGGTTATTTGCCTGTGTCTTCTCATATCTAGTCCTTGAATTTTTCTTGCTCTGTTCTATATCACACTCAAGGGCATGATCCCTGAAAAACACGTTTCCCAGACTTGCCTTAAGTAACCTCTCCTTACCATCTTTTCCCTTTATTCCTCCAGTGTACACATTTCCATGGGAGAAATGTTACCTATTAGCCTTAAAATAGTTTTTGAAGGAGAGGAATCTTACTTTTAATGTATAAAGCACAGATACACTGCACTGTGCGTATAGATATACAATATATCATTGTGGAGATGATTAGGAAAAACATTTCTAAAAAGTCTCCTCAGGAATGATAATGAAAAAAAGGTTGAAAAACACTGCAACAGTTGTTAATTTCTATATTTCCTAATATTCCTTTGTTTGCTCCTTCAGCTCTTCTAAAATCTTTAACTAATTTACATTTTAATTCCTTCTATTTAACTACTTGGCATAAGTCTGCTTTCTTGGAAGGATCCGTGCTGACATAGTTACATATTACATTTTGTTTCTTATATTTTTTCCCTCACTAAGCACTGTATTTATGAGATTCATTCATGTTGCTATGTGTACATCTAATCCATGGCTTCTAGCTGCTGCATGGGGTGGACCTCTGCCGCATTTAGCATAACCCTTTTCTCAGTTGCGGACACCCAGATTGCCTCCAGCACCCCGCTCCACAAAAAAACCTGTACTGAGCATCCTTGCATATGGATCTATAAGGACTTGTGAGAATTGGTTTGGGACATAGAGTGCAGAAGTGTTATTGCCAAATCATGTAAATAATCACTTTGATTGCCAGACTGTTCTTCAGACTTTCTACATCAGTCTACACTCTCACCGACTTCATAATTTTTGCCAGTCTAATAGATATAAATAGTATTTCTTTGGAATTGATCTGAATTTGAATTTCTGTTTATTGACTTAAAAAAATAGCTCTTCATATGTTTGTTTGTCCTTGTATTTCCTCTTTTATAAATTGCTTATTCTTACTTGCCCATTTTTCTACTAAGGTTATTTTTTATTGTTAATTTATAGGTGTTTCTTAAATATTCTAAGTAGTAACTTATTTAGACTTAGATGCATTCTTTCATATGTCTGTGACTTTGTCAATGATTTTACATGGTGATAAGTTAAACTTCAATTGAAATTTTGAATGTAATGAAATTATGAGTTACTTTTTAGTTTTATACTTTATACTTTGGGGAGTTTTAAATAAAATGCCCCAATTCCTTTCTAGCTTCTAGGCAATGAAGATATTCTTCCACATTTTTGCCTTTTAATTTCTTAGTTTTCTATTTCAATTTTAAGCCTTTAATTCATCTGGAGCATACATTTTTACAGGGTTTTAGGTAGGAACCAACAATTGCTTTTTTCTAGAATGAAATAATTTTCCCAACATTATCTACTGAATATAATAGATGTCTCCATGCTTTCTCTTCTGCTTAATTGGTCTATTAGTCTTCTCTTACACTAATACAACACAATTTTGATTACTATTCTTTCATAGTATCTCTTAATAGCTGGTAGGGAGAGTTTCCTCTCTTTGCATCTTTTTGATAAGGCTAAATTTGTTATTCATGGACATTTATTGTTTCATGCTAATGTTATAATGTATTAATCAAATTCCTCATAAAAATTTAAACTGGCATTTGATGATTGGAATTTTATTGAACAAAGATAAACTTTTTGAGATTTTATATGCCTGAAATATTTTTACTTTGCCCTCAAATTTTATTGATAATTCGGCTGGATACAGAAATCTAAGTTTAAAATTATTTTCCCAGAGAAGTTCCAAAGCATTGGTCTGTTAGATTCTAATATCTGCTATGCTGATGAGAAGGCAGGTAACTTTTTTTTCTCTGAAAGCTTTCAAGATATTTTTGTTATAGTTAGTGTTTTGACATTTCACAGTAATATATTTAGGTATGGTCATTTTGTTTTGTTTTTGTTTTAATTCGTCATGCTGGGCACTTTGTTTCTACTTTTAATCTGAAGACAAATGTCTTTCTTTAGCATTGGGAAGTTTATTTTTTTTGCATTATTTCTTTGGTAATTTTCTCCTGATTAGTTTTCTTTTCTCTTTATGGAATGCTTATTAATTGGATATAGCACCTTTTGAATTTCTTTTCAAAATATTTTTATATCTTTTTCTTTTAGTTCAATTTTAGGAAATTTCTTTATTATCTAGTTTGATTCCAAGAATTTTATTTTAAGAATGATTGAAAATTTCTAATATCTTAATTTCCAATTTTCACTAAGTATTTTTTTTTTTTTTTTGTCAAAGCACCCTGATTTTGTTTTATGAATGCAATGGGTTTTTTATTTAACTGTACTGGAGCTGACCATCATTGGAGAAATCAAAGTTTCACAGACATTAAACAATTAAAATCCTATTAAATGTATTTTAAAAGTAAATACAACTCCTGGAAGGCATCTTTTTTCAATTTAAATTAGATTGGTTAGCTTAAAAGTCTTCTCTAGATCGACTACCAGTTGTAACAATTTGGGAAATATTGCTGTCATGTCATATGTGCTGATGCAGATTTTTCTCAAGTATTCAGAAAGTGACTCTTTAAAAAGTTCCAAAGTGTCCCCTACTTTGAAATCATATGTCTTTTGTACTTTTCTATTCTTTTGTTTATTTTTCTCAGGCATCAGCAAAATGCTTATGTAGCTGTCTGACTTTTTCACAAATTAGGGTAATGCATTATGGTATACTTTTCTGGGCTGGGTCTTCTTCTGCCTCCCAGGAAATGGTCTTTTCAACATTATGGCCTTTCTTCTTGGTTTTAATCCTGCAATACCTTGTAAATAAAATAAAAAGTTTTACTACTCCATTTTTAGCCTGAAATGGTGCAAAATAGAATTAGGGCTCTAATATCTGTTGAGCATCTGTTATGCATAGGCTGTCATAATTCTGTGACACAGATGCCACTATCCTTTTTATCCAACTGAAGAAGCCACGCCTCAGAGATGTTAAAAAATTTGACTCAAATCCTAGAGTGAGTATGTGGTGGATGCCATTTTGAATTCTTATTCATCTGGCTTTGAAACCAACTATCTCTGTACTCTCTAAGCTGTCCCCTGCTTAAGGACTTCAAAGAGTACTGAAACTTCATTAACTGTGTGTTTTAGCTTTAACTATTTGTCCCATTTTTCTACTGCACAGATCCTCATGGCTTCTGGAGATGAGATTTCTTCCAACTTTGCAAATAAACCTGCTTCGGTTGTCAGTGATGGAGTGAAAAAAGAGGTTTTATAGATATCTCTGCTTTTTGGCAAAAAAACTTCCTGATCAAGTACCTCCTGAAAAAATTCTCCACTACTGAGAAACCCTTTAATTTGTAATTCATTCTTAGGTAAGATAACCAGAGACCTCTCCCTAGCTGCAATAGCTGGGTTGTCAATTGTCTGCGTTTTATCCTGCTGGGTTCTGGTGGTTTAATTCTTCCATTCCACTTACATGGAGCTATATTTACTTTGGATTATTTTGTATCCCAGGAAAAAGGTTTATAGTCAAGATAATTTTTTCTCTGAACTGGTTTTGACATCCCCAGAAGCAGAAGAGCCACTTTGCATCTCAGAAAAAATGGAGGAGAAAGATTTTCGATTTTCCAGGTAGGATAGCATTTCTCACCACTCAGTACTTTTCCTGTTCTATACAAGAGAACCACTTGCTACAATCCTTGTTGTGCATCAGACTTCCAGTGTATGGGATTTTATATCTGACACTCTGAAAGTAAGCCCAATGCATTAACTGGTTTAATAAATTTGAGGTGTTGGGGCTTTGAAATGTCTTTAAACATTTAGGAAGAAATTTTCTTCTTTTTGTTATTGTTGTTGATCTTCCCGTTGCCCCTAAAATTTCTGATTTGGGTTACTAATGATTGTATTTCATCTTTAGTGACATGGTCTCTTTGGTCTTCTAAGAAATCTGCTCCTAAAATCTGATGTGAAGAAGAACAAGACCTTCATTTTCACTCAACAGCTGTAGTGACAGTAGTGAGTTTAAGTAGAACACTTAATTGGTCAGGCAAAGGGTAAAAGACCATTGATTTCCTTGTTTTCTTCATTTATTCATATTGACGAGGCTAGTGGTTGTTAATCAAGCTACAAGAGAGGTGCTCCAGCCTTGTTCTTATCTTCCTCATAAATGTAGTCACAGGAGATTGGTAAGTAACGGGGACACCCATGCTGCCCATGGATTCCGTATCATCCAGCCGACCTTGTCACTGTAAGGTCATTTCTTCTTAAGGGATCCAAGCAATTTTTTACAATGTATAATTATAACAGAACTGTTTCCCTTCCTAAATGAGAACTCAAATGAAATAATAGCATCCTAATGGGCCATACCACTTTCAACCTGCTAAATATGTTCAAAATATATTCGTTAATAGCAGTGTCATACCTACCTAGTCAATCAAGCAATCCATTTGCCCACCCTCTCCTGGCTGCAGGAAATGTCATATGTCTGCCTTATAAAACAAAAGAGACTTGTTAAATGGCTGAGGCCCATTGTAGCCCATTTCAAATGCCTTTTGCTGCTTGAGTCTGAAACTTGACTAACCTCATGGTAGAGATAAGACCTACTATGTCAGATTTAATTAAAAACAAACAAAAACAAAAACAAAAAACAGAAAAGGAAAAATAGAAACCTCCCCACTCTTTAAGGGTATTATTTCAGTCTTTATTTAGAAAGGGATGATTGCTATCCACACTCAAGAAGCCTTTGTGAGTTGTTCAAATGCGACATGGTAATAATCAAAAATGCCACGTGAAGGAATATCAGAAAAGTAATTAGATTTTCCTCAGTTAATTCTCTAATTAGAGGGCAGGTTATAGTTCAAAATAATGAAATTAAAGTCTAACCACTGTTAAGATTGTGATGTTTTTTGCTGAGTGCCACCAGAGTGCTTGGCACCACAAGGGACATATAAGGACTCATAGGCCCTGAAGGCTGAGGAGTATAAGGCTTTAGGTAGAATTTGAAAGTGTTTGATTTGAAACAGGGAGACTGAGAATTAATCTGAAAGAAGCCAGAACATAAGTACGAATCCTTCGTAGAAAAAAGAATAACAGTAATATATAGAAATCTCAATTTGCTCAGCTTCTAGGTTATTCAAATTTTGTTGATAGGCCTAATTAGTGGTTACTTTTCCTTTGTTAACATAAATTTTTGTGGATGATGGATCTATTCATATAAAATATGAACTTGTTAGTCACAATAGTGGTTATTACACCATTGGCAAATAATAAAATGTGTGTATATGGGAGAAGCCACAGAGTCAACACAACAACCCTCAAAAGTCTTTGGACTGAGTTCATTGCGTTCTCAACAGGAGAAGAATAGACAACAGAAGAAACCCAGACTCACACACATGTGTACAAACATACCACAGAATGCAAAGCCATAAATTAGTTGTCTTCTTCCTGCTTGAATACAAAAAAAAAGCAAAACTTGCCTGTTTTTGTATCTAAATTAAACATCACAACAAAACACTTAAAATAATGGGAATGATAAAATGAATGGATACAAAGGTCATACTTGTACCATTTGTGTCACTCATTCCTTCATTAATTCTTCTTTTATTTATTTATTAATATTATTTTATATAAGTTTGAAGTATACAGCTATGTGGTTAGACATTTAAATAATTTATAAAGTGATCCCCCTAATTGGTCTAGTACCCACCTGGCGCTATACATAGTTATTACCATATTCTTGATTATATTTTCTGTGCTGTACTTTACATCTGGATGACTATTTTGTAATTACTAATTTGTACTTCTTAATCCCATCACTTTTTTTTTTAAAGGAGAGATACTGGTAGGAAGAGTGTGAGATGTTTGAAATTTCAGAAATTTTCTTTTCTTTTTTCTTATTTTTATTATTCTTTTGTTTATTGGAGTAACATTGGTTCATACAATTATATAATTTTCAGATGTACATTATAATTTGACATCTATATTTCCTTCACCCTTTTTACCCAGCCCCTAAACATGCCTCCCATCTAGCAATCACTAGTTTGTTCTCTGTATCTATGAATTGTTTTTGTTGTTGTTGTTGTTTCTTCATTTATCATGCTCTTTAGATTCCACATTTAAGTGAAATCATATGGTATTTGTCTTTCTCTGACTTATTTCATTTAGCACAATACCTTCTAGGTCCCTTCATATTGTTGCAAATGGTAGGATTTCATTTTTTAATGGCTGAGTAATATTCCATTGTATATATATGTACTGCTTTTTCTTTATCCAATCATCTACTAATAGACATTCAAGTGGCTTCCGTATCTTGGCTATTGTACATAGCGTTGCAGTGAACATAAGGATACCTATACATTTTTTGAATTCAGAGTGTTGTGTTTTTTGGATAAAAACTCAGAAGTGTAATTGCTAGGTCATACAGTAGTTTTATTTTTAATTTTTCGAGAAACATCCAAACTGTTTTCCATAGTGGCTGTGCCAATTTGCAATCCCACCAACAGTGCATGAGGTTCCCTTTTCTCCACATCCTTGCCAACATCTGTTGGTTTTTAATTTATCGATGATAGCCATTCTCAGAGGTGTGAGGTGATATCTCATTATGGTTTTAATTTGTATTTCTCCGATGATTAGTGACATTGAGCATCTTTTCAGATGTCTATTGGATATCTGTGTGTTCCCTTTGGAGAAATACCTATTCAGGTCTTCTGCCCATTTTTTAATTGGAAGAGCAAAAAGAAAAAAAAAATTTAAATGAGGAAAGTTTAAGGGACTTCTGGGACAACATCAAGCATACCAACATTTGCATCATAGGGGTGCCAGAAGGAGAAGACAGAGGGCAAGGAAGTGAGAACATATTTGAAGAAATAATGATGAAAAATTTCTCTAACCTGGGAAGAAAACAGACATTAAAGTCTAAGAAGCGGAGAGAGTCCCAAACAAAATGAACCCAAACAAGCCCACACCAAGACACATCATAATTAAAATGCCAAAGATTAGACAAAGAGAGAATGCCAAGAGCAGCAAGAGAAAGGCAGATAGTTGCTTACGCAGGAGCTTTCATAAGACGATCAAGTGATTTCTCAACACAAGGGATTAGCAAGAAATATTCAAAATGATGAAAAGCAAGACCTACAATCAAGTATTATCTGCTACCTTGTCTTCCAAATCAATGATTTGAGCCTCTGCTTCATCTAATCTACTATTGTTTCTTTCTAGTGTATTCTTTTTTTGGTTATTGAATTTTTCATTTCTGACTTTTTTATGGTTCCTATGTTCATTTTTATGCTTACTCTCTCTCTGTTGAAGTTCTCACTGAGATCGTCTGTTCTTCCCTTAAGTTTATTGAGCATCCTTATAATCGGTGTTTTGAATTCTGTATGTGGTGTGTTGCTTGCCTCCATTTCACTTAGTTCTTTTTTCTGGAGTTTTCTCCTGTTCTTCATTCAGGACATGTTTCTTTGTGTTGTCACTTTGGCTAATTATCTGTGTTTGTTTCTCTGTATTAAGTAGATCTGCTATGTCTACCAGTCTTAGTCTGCTGGCCTTACATACTAGGTGCCCTGTGTGGCCCAGTAGCTTAGTCTACCAGGTATTTTTTCCCTTTGTATAAGTAAATATTTACCAATTTTACAAAGATAACTATGACATAGGCTTCTGATTTCTAGAAATCCTTAAGATGTTTTCTATCTCTCATGATAAGTTACATGACTTTTCAAGGCAATTTTTTTTTTGCAATGTTGGATCATCTTTTCATAGCCAGCTATGGGGCCTTGGATCTTTGGGTAGGAAGGTGTGTTTTTTGTCCTGTTGAGACTTAGTTTAAGTAGGAGGCTAGGAGAATATTTTGACAATTGAATGCTGCTGATTTCTGCCCGTAAAATCTTGTTGAGCTTCAAAAGGGAAGACTGTTACATAATTATAAAAAATGTAGGGATGTGCAAAAAATTGAATGCCATGGTATGATTTTTCACAACATCTGTGGTTTGAGTAATAAAAGTATTTTAAAAGTCTATTTTTAGAGGACTTTACTCTTAAGTGGAATTAGTGTTAATGAGTTTTTCATATATTTAGAATAAGAAATATACTGATGGACTGGTGAATAGAACAAGCAAAGGTGGATAGGTAATAGTCTATTCTCTGCAGTGTTGGGTTTTGTGCAGCAAATTGAAATTACCCAAGTTCCTCTATACAGTCCACACAAGATAAAAAGTCAGTATAGAAAATCCTTATTGACTTGATGATATGGCCATGTGATGAAAGCAGTAATCATGTTTGGACCAGCTATGAAACAAAATGCAATCCTCATGCTCACTCACTGCCTGTGATAGGATTATATTCTGATTGACTGAAAATGTGGTCAGCAGGAGAATCATTTGGCAGCAGAAGAGGCCGATTTTTCTGATGATCCAGAAATCAGATTTTGATTCTGATGATTAGATATTTGGCTTATAGTGTTCTCACTCCTAAAGAATGCTGCCAAGGTCAGTCTGTCTTATATACTTTGGAGAATGAATAAATAATGGTTTATTATAACAACAAGTAAGTCAATTAAAGTCTCATGACTCACTGCTGTTATCTTTCACCAAGCAGATCAGCCCTTCCATCTGGGTGGGTAGTGTGAGATTTGTGGATGCTACAAAGCTGCTATTTAGTTTTATTATCTGACAAAAGAGTATATAGACATTTATTCTGAGAGGAATTTGAGAATATGACTACTATTGAAATACTCACGGATAGTCTTTTAAAATCAATTTCTGATCAGATTCTTCAAATTTAAATTGAGAATTTTTTATTGTAAAAGTAATAATATTTTTGATTTGAAAAAAATCAAACAGTATAGAAAAGTATAAAATCAAAGTCTCCTGTAAGCTCCAAGCCCCACTGCCAGAGAGAACCCCTGTGAACAGTTTCTTGTGCATAGTGCAAATTGTCAAGCACTGTGCGAAGCACTTCACAAAACTACTTCATTTAGTCTTCACAATAACCCTAGGAAGTACTGTTATTATTCCCATTTTAAATGTGTGGAAAGTGAGGCACAGAAGGTTAAGAATTTTATTTAAATTCATATAATTCACTAGTAGGAGACCTGGTTGCAAAATGGGGCAGCTTAACTTTAAACGTTATGCTTTTGATGAAGGATTATGCCATATCCTGCTCTGATATCGGCTGTCTCTGACCATGTAGTGTTTCTCAATCATCTTTCTATAGAAGTACATGTAGAGCCTTGTTGTTCTTTCTCAGGGGATACATAATAGCTATGGTATGGATGTGCCATCACACATTATTTAATTCTCTATTAAAAGTTGTCTACAGTTTTTTTATTATTATAAGTATCTTCCTACAGGTACGTTTACACACATTTTCAAAGATGTTTATGGGATAAATCCCTAGAGGTGGAATTCATTGGTGCAAAGTTAAAACATTTTTAACTTGGCTTTATATTGCCACTTGGCCTCCAAAAGATTTGTACTAATTTGTAATCTTGCCAATAATGCATAAGATTTAAGATCCAGTATTATGAAATTATTAAATCATTTTTAATCTGTAGAATATGGTGGCCCATTTGCAGTTTTTAATTATGAGTGATACTGCATATCTTCTCACAAATGGCCAAGAAATCAAGATAGATTGTATTAAGACTTTTATATAAAGTGATAGAAATTTAAATCAAGCCAATTTAGACAAAAGTGGAGTTTATTTGCTTGTGTAATCCAACAAGGATTGAGCAACCAAATGTGGGGAGGACAGCATAAACTAAGCCCAGGAACATCTGTAACCAGGAATTCAAATGCTTTTAGGATTCTTGCTTTGTCTCTGAGTGTTGGGTTCATTCTTTCTCTGCAGGTTGCCTTCTTCCCTGTGGTAGAAAACATGGCCTGCTGATAGCTCTGGAGTTTTACATTTTAAATCTTCCATTCCTGCACACTGACTTTATTTCTTGGGTCCAGTGTGCAAAACCCTGAGAGAAGATTCTGATTGGTTTGGCTTAGACCAATTGGTTGTGTCCAGCTAGGCAGGGTCATGTAGGAAAATGGCAATTCACCCATAAGAATCATGTAGTTAGAGTGGAATTAAGCTTGGGAAAATCACAGAAGGAGGAAGGTCTGCTGGATAGGCCAAATAGCAGATGTCCAGTGTGAAGCCCTTCTACGTACAGTGTAATCTCGGGAGTTGCCATGGACAGCATGAAATCCCATCCATATTCAGCAAGAACACAGCACTCTCCTGGCCTGTGGTTCCACTAAAGGCTTTACCCTAATGCCGTTACAAGAAGCAGCTGTATCACAGCAATAGTTGCTTATTTATTCACTGTAGTGACCGTTACATTCCATGGAGCAGCTGCTGAAGCCAAAAATGTTCGGCAAGGGCAAAATGTGATAAAAGCTCAATGCAATTTGCTTGCACATTATTAGGTTTTAATTTTTGGTTCAGGAACAAATTTTGTTTTGTTGTAGCTATTTTTAACTTGTTTCTATAGTCAACAAAACAAAACAAAACAAATAACTCTCACCCTACCAATTAAACTGGTTAGAACACCATCTTGGATTTAAGACCTGAGTTAACTTTAAGTTGAAACACAGGCAAAGTAAGAGCTTATTGTGGAGTGGAAGTAGGGTCCTACTTGTGCTAGGAAATAAATTTACAATGGCGTTAATTTTTCACATCGCTCTTTCTTTATCTGTAAAGTGAACATAAAATTAAGACTTTGTTGTGTAGGTCAAATGAATGCACAGCACTTAGAATGTACAGCACTAAATGTTAGCTAATGTTATTATACTGTTAATGCAAAATTTTGTGTTAAAAGAGTGATTTGTTAGTTGACAGCTTTATTTGCAAGTAGCAGACATCCTCTCAAAAAGTTGGGTTTATTGTAAGACTACATTAGGGAATGTCATGGACAAAGAGGGGCCAAGATTAAGTATAGGTGGACCCTCTCTGCCCATGACATTGTCTCTCATAGTCTTGCAATAAACTCTACTCTTTGAGAGGACCTCAAGGAGACAGGAGTCAGGAATGGAGATGACCTCTTTCCCAGGGCCATGTGGTTTCTCTGTGTTCCTGTTCCATTCTCTTCTTCTAGGACCAGCTTCTCCCTTTGTGTGCTTTCTGCTTTCATGGCTCACACTGGAACCTAGCCATGGCTTTGGCACCAATGTTAACGTCAAACCTACACAGTTCTTAGTTCCAGAGCCCATCACAAAGTGGTACATTCTCCTTGTCTCAGCTGGAGTCTTGTGAGAGAATAGCTGGCCATTCCTTGGCCTTGTATGAGATGTTCCATCCTGGGACATCCACCAAGCTATGATCAAAGGGCAGCAGGGTCACATAAAACCACTGGTGCTTGACCCCTTAGCAGCTGCTAATTGGCAGAGAGAGGACTGTGGGCAAGAAAGGCATTGGAGACCACGTAGCAACAAATGGTTATGAGTAAAATGATAAATTACCAAGCTCCTTTTTATTATAGATCCAGAGGGTGGGATTGTTTAGTGCTCAGGGCTACTATGGCAGGAGTGCCAAACACTGTGGTCTAGAAGTTGGTGCTAAACCAACCTCTAGACATAAACATTCTAGGCTGAATGTTCAGGAGAACAGCACTTTAAAATGCTAGAGCCTTAGTTTCATCTATAAAAAAGTAATAGGGCATTAGGATTAAGTGAGGAAAGGCATCCTATACCTAATCCAAGACACTTACCACCTAGTAGGTGCTCAATAAATGTTACTGCCCTCTATTTTCTTTCCCTCATTCTTACGCATTATTCACTATGGAAACAATTTAAATGATTTTCTTATATTGTTGTACTTGAAAATAAATTCAATTATTTGTAGGTAATTGACTTAAGTGGTATCTATCCAAACAGCTTACTTGATTTTTCCTGTTTTTTTTTTTTTTTTTTTTGATAAAAAGAAAATCAGAGCCACTTAATACTTCCCATTGATTTCCTGAGATAAATGCTGGTGTGATTTTGCAAATACCATTTGTGTATTGAATTTGTAATAATGGACTATTTTAGGATCCTCTCCTAGTACACAGCCCTCTCTTTGTAAAATAGTGGTGGCATTCCTCAGATGCAGCCACCTGGAGGGGGGAACATTTCCTAAGCCGATTCCTGGCCTCATTTAGAGTTAGAAAAGGGCACCTAGTTCCTTTACCTTTCTAGCCCCAAAGACTCACACTCTCTCTCGGAGGAAGCAGTCTCGCTCCTTTTTTCTAAGGCTCACTCATGCACCCCTGCTCTGAATCCTCTCTCTCTCCCCCTCTGGGCTTTGTCCCACAGCTGTGCCCTTCCTCTCCTGAACCTTTAACCTCTTCCTTAGTCCACAAATAACTTACACTTTCCTTTATCTTAGAAAAGTCCTCTTGGAACTGCTTCCTTTTCAAGCTAACCTTCTATTTCTCTCTTTCCCTGCCAAACTTTCGAAAAGGGTGCTGTGGGTTGATGTTTCACTGCTTCCTTCATGCCTCAGTCACTCTTAAATCCACCAACCACAAGTTTCTATCACATTCACTGCACAGATTCCCCTCTCTGAAGTCATCAGTGGCCATCTAATGCTAATCATAGAACTTCCTAGTGTCAGATATTGTTTACCGTCCCTTTGTTATTGAGATTTGCTGCTTCCCTTGTTTCTATGACAGAAGACTCCACTGATTATTTTCCTACTGCTAAGTAGGCCCTCTTTCTCCCTCTCCTCTTCATTTTCTATCTATTGGTTTCTTTTGCAGAATTGACGTATTTTATTAGCTCAGTTATTTATTGTGTCTCCACTAGACTGTCAGCTGCAGGAAGGCAAAGCTCATGTCTGTCTTGTTCACCATTATAACACAATGATATAACCATTTCCTGGTCTCTGAGGATGCCTATGTCTCCTCTCTCCCTCACCTCTTCATCTCACTAGGCACAGAGGCCAATTCTACCTCCAATATAGCTCTCAGCTTGATTGCAACATTCTCATTCCCCCTGCTCAGCATGAAGCCCTCTTGAAGCTCAGCAGAGTTGGCTTGGGGATGAGTCGACAAGTTAATGTCCCTGCTTCCAGCCTGTTCCCTGGCCACTTGCTCCTGTGCACTGCTGCCACATTGACCTCCGTAAATGCAGCCTGGCTGGCGTCACACCCTGCTTCCAGACTTCTAGTTCTTTGCAATAATTAGTGAATCAATTCTGTATTCCTTTCCCTTCTTACACTGTTCTCAGTTTACCCTTTGATTCCCTCTCCTGCTGCTCCCGTTCTGCTGATGTGTATGCATGCAGGTCACTGCGCTGCTATCAGGCCGCCAGAGAGGGGCAGGAGAGATAAATTTGTACTCCTCTGGGGTGGTGTCCGTGTTGCTCTAGAGCTGCACAATACATTTATTCCACTGAGAAAGTGAACGAAATTTAAAAATAGTATCTATAGGACTATGGTCCATTTTGTAAACAAGCAAAATGGATCCAAGGAAAAAATTAGATAGCTTGCCTAAGATTTCACAGCGACATATTGTAACTAACAAGATGGCAAGGCTGCAGGCTGAGGAACGACCAACTGGACTCTAGGAAACCACTCAGGTTCCTTAATCTTTTTTCAGTTATTGGTGAAATCAAATAATTTTTATACCACGTGTCTTTGTATCACAATTTAACCAACTCTGTGCCTGACAATCTTTTAAAAAGACAAAGAATAATTTTTAGAAACATAGAACTGTGTCCTTTTGTGTTTTATAAACATGACCCACATAGGTTTTTTTGAAAAACATAAATGTTACATGGAACTGAATTACTTTTTTTTCTATTTTGATTCTTTTTTATATTTCTTTTTAGTACCTTATTAACATTTTAGATGGAAAATGTGGTAGTATGTTGTCTGTCTGTCTGCCAGCCTGCCCACCTGTCTCTCTCTCTCTCTCTCTACACACACACACACACACACACTATACATATATATGTGTGTGTGTGTGTGTGTGTGTATGTGTATATGTGGGTGTTGAAGAAAAGAGTTTGACTAAAATTTCTACTCCCTACAATAAGTTAATCTATTTACTCTGTGAGCTCTGCCTTTTCTTCCTACTAAGGTTAAGGAAAGAATAATCGGACAATTTAGGGGGTGGATATTTTCCCTCTGGCTAAAATGTCCTGGTAAACACTCTGAGCAATCTCTCCCCTCTGTTCTTTCCGAGTCCTCTCACATGCTCTGTGCTCTGCTTCTTAAAAACCCAGCTGCTCTGGGCTGCAGCTTGGTCTCTGCCGAACATCTGATTGAAATACTGCACGGAAGCCATCTGTTGTATTTGGGGAATAAAGGGTGGGGTGAGCAATGCTTTTTACAAATGTGTCCAAATAGGGCAATTGAGAGAAGTATAATACAATGTGGATGCCCGTCTGGTGCTCAGCCCTCTTGTAGGCCCCCAAGAGGCCTCTCGGGGTATCTGTGTCCCTGCCTCATGCCAAGCTTGTCTCAGCTTGTGCATCTTACCGTTCCTTGGCAGGAAGATATCTGTTATACCCTGACTAAACCGAACATTTTTAATGGCGAAGTGAGAATTCTGAAGTTCAAAAACAGACTGCAGTGGATTGAAAAGTTGCTATTCTTGAAAGATGAGCTTGAATTCCTCGGCATCCTTTGTGACATGCATATGTGGAGCAGCTACGATTCCTGTTTCCTTTCCTCACTGCGGACCCACTTCCGACTGAGCTGGACGCGTGCCCTTTCCAGTTCTGTGCAGGGAATTCGATGGGCTGTTCGCAGGTTTCCGTGAACATCTGTAAATCCTCAGCTTGGGTACGCTTCCAGCTACTACTGTAATCTGTTCCTGGGATACAGCGCTCTAGGTTTTTAGCAGAGGGGACGGGGAGACATCTGTTCGCTGCTGCAAGCAGAGGATTGCATAGTGAACTCATGTACTGTGGATCATGACGAGGAGTTCCTGGGAGACCTCAGTTGCCATCTTTAGCAAAATGTGCTCTCTTTTTTCAGAGACGTAAAATCTCAGAATTGTATTTTTCAAGTTATCATAGATGAAGCATCAGGGCTGCTTGGGGCAGGGAAATTATAAGTAACTTTTTTTCTTTTTTCAAATATTTATTCTTTCTGGGAGAGGAGTGTGAGGGTAGGGATGTGTGTGTGTGTGGGGGGGGGGGGCTCCTCCAGACACCAAATGTAGACATGTTGAATGAGTAGTGAGAGGGGTAGGAAGGCAGCTGACATCGACCTGGGGCAGAGGGTGCAGAAGGCTCGAGACAGCAGGCACAACAGGAACCCCGCCTGACAGCCTCTGTGCTGGGCTCTCTACGCCAACACTCCTGCTTAACTCCTCCTAGAGGCTGGATCTGAGTGCAGCCAAACCTGTTGAATTGCTGGCTCCTATGTGAGTTTTCCGAGGCTTTGGCTCAGGCATACTACAGCCTCTCCACAGAGCGCACTGGTTTGATCCATGAGAAAAGTGACTCAACCGGCTTCCCTAGCACTTTCGCGCCTCTGGATGTGTCGGATCTGTTGATTTCAAGTCGACTTTTCAGCGTGTCAGTCTCTCAAGAGTGAGTCTTCGTTGAGATTTATTTTTTTCCTTTTCTACAGAAATGTGAAATACTCCCACAATTTTTCACACAATCTTGGAACTTCAAATAGTCTCCTCTAATCTTTGAAGACACTGATAGTCAATTTAGAACTTTCAAATGGAAGAGAGTTTTTTTCTACTAAGAAAAAAACCATTAATTGAACTCTCTGAACATTTAAACCTACCCCCATCACCATCATCATCATCATTGTCATCATCATCACATTTTCAGAGGAGAAGTTCTGAAAGGTCAAGTGAAATATTCAAGGCCATTCATCCAGGACAATGCGATGACATCTAAAACTTCGGTGTGATCCTCCCATCGTAGTACACCTTGAAAGGGAGAACAATGCTATTCCAAAAATGTAACAATGGTCATAGAGAACTGAACTGATCTTACATGTTTTCTGCTAAATAAATGACCTCTGTATCTCTTCTTAGTATGTTAACAATGCTGACTTTTTAAAAGCATCCTAGCTTGTGCTCAGAGAAAGTGAATTACATTAGTACCTTCCTCTTGTTCTAGAGACACATTCTCAGTGCATGGTAATGACAGCGTATGTATCTTCAGCGACTGCTTTACGGAGTGCTTTCATATTTTTCTCACTAGGGCACTGCTGTCATGCCTCCAACTGACCAAGAGTTAGGTTGGGTTCTCTTGGTTCAGGAACATTTCCATTAAAGTGTCTAAAGAGTTCTTCTGCTTAGTACTTTATCAGCCCCTAAAAAGTTGAGTGGGGAGGAAATCAAAATGATCTAGGAAATGAACTATACATATCATATCAAAAGTAAACCTAAGTTTAAATATAGTTTAAAAATTCAAACCTTATACAGCATCTCTGTGATGTGAAAGTTCTGATCCATCATCACTAGAGTGCTCTGGAAGCTCTAAAGCATGACTGGTTTGACGGTGATGATGCCGTCTTCAGTCACTTTTGTGTCTCTCCTCTTTGGCTGGATCTCATTCACAAAGCCCTCCACGGCTCCCCAGTCCAGAGGCAGTGTGCTGGGACCTCCTCTAGGAGTGCTGGTCCTGGGTGTTAGCCGACTCCTGCCCACTGGGTTGGCATATAAGAAGTTTACATGGACTGTGAGGCTTGTTGTAAAGTCATGGACCCATTGAAGGTAATGTAACTCCACCTTGTCTTTCTTAACAAGAGAAAAAAGCACATCTGACTCTAGTAGAACTGGAGGAGAGATGTTTCTCCTGTTCCACCTGTTTAAAATTAACAAAGACTAACAGTCTGTGGAAGACCCTTTTAAAAAAGAAAAAAAAGGTAATAAAAAGGAAGAAAAGAAAATTAAAAAGTGAAGAAGTTGAGAAAGTAGATCAAGACCTGCTGATCTTGCTTCGAACAGATCTGCTTTGTCATTATAACTTTTTGTGTACTGGAGTTCTTCTGAGTGATATTTTCTTCAAAAAAAGGAGTTTGCTACAAAGACAAAGACTAAATCCATTTATCTCATTCAGTCCTTTCGTTACACAGATGAGTAAAATGTGCTATAAGCAGGTTTTAATAACTAAGGAATATCAGAAATGTTATGTATTGTCTTCTTCCTTTTTTGGATTAATAAAATATAATGTGAGGTATAATGATGACCCATTATTACTAGGTATATTAAGGCCAGATATAATCTATATTCATGCAGTCTTTCTAGAAAGTATTATTTCCATCCTTTGGCAAGGGAATTCAATCCACTTAAGACAGATGAGAAAAATTTCTTGGGAATAATATCTTTTCCTTTAGAAGTGTTTCGTGTACTGCAAAGTTTCTGCCATATGGTTCCTATAAAGATTCTGCCAAAGTTCCCGTGGTTCTCACAAGAGCTCCTACTTCCTCTGTCTTTTAATCTCCTGCTGTGGGTGGCAGACATGAAAGAGACAGACAAGCTGCAAAGGGAAGTCAATGAAATAAAATTATAGCCCTACAATTGTGTTCGTCTTAGTGTAGATGGGGTCTCCCTTCCTGGGTTTGCTCGTGAAAGTGGATCTGAGAACCAATAGGGGTGTTGGGAAGAGATCCTATGAAGTCATTTTGCCCAGAAACTGAAGGAGAAGTAAAAGGCAAGAGTTAAGTCTCTTGGAAGGCCTGGGAGGCAGCGGGGGCGGCGGCGGTGGTGGTGGTGGTTAGGAATTTGTGGGAAGAGGTGGGGTTTCAGGGAGGAGAACCTTTTGGGGATTATTAGTTTCTCTAGAAAAGAAAATGGTACCTGGAGGCTGGTATGCATTCGTAAAACAACATGACAGCATATAGAAAGAGACAACATACAGAAAGACCATCATTCCCGATTGTACGTTCTGGCAGGCAGAGGAGAAACAGGCTTGGTGCCAATGTGGAGACTATTGTCTTTTCTCCCTTACATGATTTCTTCTGGTTCTTAATGACCTGTATTACAGTTTCTCTCCCAAAGCCACATGCTAAATTCTATGTATTCAAATGAATGGCAACTTTCTTCTGTAGAAAATCTCAAAATACTCTTGAAGGTCAATGGACATAGCAAGGTAAGCTCATGCACTGCAGTCGTGGCATATGAGCCATTGCTTGCTGATTTTGGACTGCACATTTTGAAATAAATTCCTTGAGATTAGTAAACATTATTAGTTCTGGAAGGACATTTGCTAAGTTTGGGTATGGATCCATTTTGTATATCTTGTATCTGTGTTGCTTGAAATTTTTTTTTATCACCTGTTTTTATTTTACTACCACTGTTCAAAGTAAGTAAGGGAAAAGAGAATTGGCATCTGTACCTCACTCCAAAAAATATGCTAAAGAAAGAAAATCTCTAGTCTGAGCTTGCTGAGCCTCGCCAGCCCCATGGGATTTATTTTTCTGACCTAATGTCACTTCTGTCCCAGTTGTCATGCTGCGGACTTATCAAGAGAAGATTTGTCTCACATGTCGAAGAGGAGTGAGGTGAAATAAAGGTTGCCATGGCATAGCATCCACGCTGGTCCTCATTCTAGCCAGAGGTCCATTCGCGTAAGTTCTGTGGGTGACCTTTCCCAGTTTGGTGGATGTTTTCCACTGCAGTCTTCCATGGTTCTCACTCCTGCACCAGCAGGGAGCGTTGTTTCTCTGATGTGGGCCTGGAGCTGAGACAGCGGAATGGCTCTTACTCCCCCCATTCCAATCGTCTCTGCATGCTTGAAGACGAAGTAATTAAATGCATCCTTGAAGCATATAGAAAACACTAACACTCCTCTCTTTGCCTTTATTCTGGGGGACTGCAATTCCTTAAACTACCAGGTTGTCTTGTCCAATGAGTTATGGTTTTTGAAAAGATAGCCCAAATGGCATTCTTTATAATTAAGGCTTCCGCCTTTCAGTTTAAAGTGATATTTGCCAGTAAAAGCCTGCCAAAAATAAATAAATAAATAAAATAAAAACAGGCTTACCTTTAAATATTGATTTAAGCTTGGAAACGGGCTCCAAATTTTGTTATACCAGTCTTCATCTCCATGGCCTCTGGGCATCTGTTTCAATTTGGTCAAATTGAAATGGGAAGGGACAGTGCCAGGTTAACAGCAAGGTGATCCAATATAGTAGGATGACTTGTATTTGATGAAAAAGAACCAGGGAAAGTCATCTGCAGATCCTGGAGCAGGAGAACTGGGCTCAGATAAAATACAAGCTGATGGGTGTCCTAAATTAGACCATGAGATGACTTAAGCCAGTGATTACTGTTTTGAAATGTAAAAAAAATATTGTTACTTTCTGACGACTTTTTTTTCTTTCTTTCTTTCTGTATAATCTGCTACACATAAGCTTTTCTTCTAATTGGTCTGGCTGGGCACTTTTCCCCGTGATCAATTTATGTTACTGGTAAGAATGCTAAAAAGCCCAAATACAAAATTTTTTTCTTATGAACCTAATTTCTTAATCCCTACCTAGTGGTTTTCACCCATCTAGGGAAAGTATAAGGTTCTCAGAAGAATTTTCTCCTCTGGAATATAGAAGCCTAAAATGTGTTAGGATCCATCTCTGTCTCCAACAAGAGAAGGCAAACAGGAAGCAGAGGGCTAAAGGTTTCTGGAAAAGGGCCTTGATAACACGGAACTCCACGGGTGCAATGTGCCCGAGATTCATTCGTTTTGACAATTTCAGTGATTCCGGTGCCTCTGCTCATCTGTAAAGTTAACAAGGGCTGATAAGACATGAAGAGGCAGGGTACTGGTTTGTATTTCCAGACTCATAAATATTTCACAATACCATTTTCTTACAATCAGATACATTAATTTGCCAAGTGTGGATGCTGCTGGATGTTCACTCCGCACTAACAAAAGCCTTGCACCAGAAGAGGAGATATAGGGCCTTGAGGGGCACATCGCTTGCTACTGCACCGTACTTTCAAATACATGTTTTAATTTGGGTGAGAGAGTTGGTATTTGACCTTTAGATAGTGCTGCTGTTTCCCTTGAAAAATATATTGCTATGTGCTGTGAGCCAAAAGCATCCATCTTAGCCACAGTCTCATATACTTTCTCATTCTCCAGCTCTGCCGATACCCTTGTGTTTTTTTGTACTTCACATTGTGGACAGTACAGGCGCCAAAGGGTGAATTTAATTTGGAACAGACCTCTGTTTTGATAGCACTGCCTTTATTCAGGCTCAAATACAGAGACCTGCAATTTCCTGAGGCCGAGCCTCGCCCAGTGCTATCATAGGCTCTAAAAATTAAGTCCAGCCTCTGCGCCTTCTATAGCTAACCCAGCTCTCAACAGCAACACGAAGTGGTGTGGATGCACAAGTCAGACAAGGAGCAACATCTTCTCCCTGATGTAATCAAACCTAGTGCACGGATATCACTTGATTAACAGCTGCAGTAATAATTTCCCTTTTTGGTTGCTTGACTCACAGCAAGAATCATGTCAAGGCAGCAGAGAAGCAATTAAATTGATTTTAATCTTTGTCAGAGAAGATAACATGCCTCTTTCTTTTCTCATTTAAATAATTAAAGTTTCAGTAGGTATTATTTCTGGCTTTAAAGAAATTGGTATCTTAATGTAGTAGAATCCTAGTAATTATATACTTAATGATTCTTAATAAGTTAATCATGGTTTTTCATTTAAAATGTATTTTTTACTTATTAAACTTTTATTTGTTATAGTATCTTTGCTTTTAAGGAGAAGGGAAAACACAAAGAACGACAGGCATGAAACTGTTCTGTCATTTCTCATCAGTCCTTTTGTGGTGTGTTGGACTTAAGTTTGAAGTAGTATTTTTACATTTCAATGCATTTGAAGGAAGTCCACTTTTTGTAATAACAACATATTTAATTTTAATGATGATGAAGTTTTTGACTTCTATAAAAATCCCTTCTAGAACATTGTATGTATTTAAATTATGTAGAGCTCCTTTAAACTTAAAATTTTATTAAGGTATTCAAGATATACTGAAAAAATTTTGTAAATACTTTTGTTCTCTTTAGTATTCAGTCAAATATTATGTAGTGTTTTTACTTCTTACTCCAATATTGTGAAATGCATTTTGAACATTTCAGAGAAAAGAAAATAGGGCCAGAATTTATAAATCAAGTGTTAGCTGCAATACATGCACAGCCCACAGGATATTGAGCATTATGTAATTTAATTGTCATCAACTCTACCATTGGGGTGAGTGACTCCTGAAAAAGATGAAGTGTTATCCCAGAGAGACTAGTTCTCAATTCAGATCCCAATCAAGAAGTGAGCGTTTCACAAAAAGGGTCTCAGAAATTCTTCCTCTTTCAGGATGAACACTGATTAAGAGGAAAGAGCACATGTCACACAGAGACCATGAACCCTGGACCTGAAATATCGAGGTTAGAGAGAGGCCAACCCAGCAGCCTGGAGCTAGCCAGCCCCTTTACTCAAGGCTTGGGTGATGTTCTGTCTTCTGAGAAATTAATTGATAAAGACTGAAATCTTTAAATGATATTTTGAAAAGAGATCTCCTGCTAGTTTATATACTGTGAATTGCAAAATGCTGCTGCTTCTGGATGGACAGATTACAAAAATACACCTCTTCTGCTTTGTGTGGCTTGCAGAGGACAGGCTGGATTTCAGTCACCTCTCTTCCCCCTCTTTACACCTCTGCCAAGATGAATGCTTCTTTGCAGTGTACAGTCTACACAACTGTGTATGGTTTGAAAACATGATAAGCATAGACTACAACTTCTGAAACAAATTCTGAAGCAATGGCAGATCGCAGAGGAGGTGAGCAGTATGGGTAGACAGAAACATCAGAGAGACTGCAAGAAAAATTCTGCAGATCAGCTCATAGTAGGCACTTTACCTCTTGGTCATGCTGATTAAGAATTATAACCAGTTTATTAGGACTTGGAAACTTAGAAATACATTATATATCTTTTCTAGTTTGTTCCACTTAATAACGGGGATGTGTTCTGAGAAATGCATCATTAGGTGAGGTCGTTGTTGTGTGAACATCACAGAGTGCACTTATGCAAACCTGACGGTATAAACTACTACTGTAACTGTGTGTGCTGCTATACTTTTATATGACTGGCAATGCAGTAGGTTCATTTACATCAGTATTGCCATAAACACATAAATAATGCATCTACTATGAGGTTACGACAGCCATGACATCACCAGGTGATAGGAATTCTTCAGCTCCATTTTTATCTCATGGGACCTTGTAGTCCATCATCAACTGAAATGTCATTATGTGATACGTGACTGTATGTGTATGTGATTCTCATTATAGGGTGTGTCATCGGTCCTTCTCATTTAATCTTGAGGCTGTTTGTTCCTACATGACTGTTATTTTAAAAATTCTGAGCCCAGAATATTCAAAATCAGATTTCCTCAGAGTGGAAGGATGTTTACACAAACATTGAGGAATAGGAGGGAATTAAGGAGAAAGGGAAGAGGAGAGACCTTCCAGGCAGAGGAAATCTTTTAGGCAAGGTGTAGAGGGACATAAGAGTATGGAATCTTTTAGGAACTGAGTTTGCACCTGGATTAAATCTGGATGTTCCCAGAGATACTCAGTTGATTATGGCACATTCCCTGCCCTGGAGGAACTGGAAGTATTGTCACATTTACCCTATTTAATCCTCATGCGAATTCCATAAATTCCGTAGGAAAGATCTTATCAACAATTAACTCTAGGTAAACTAAGATTGGACCCCAGCCTGGGGGATGAGAAGCCTGAGACTTTCAGCTAGATTAAAAAAGGTAAATAGGTTTCCCTCCCTCCCCGGCCCAGAGGAGCAAAGGTTTTCCAAAAAAACATTATTATTATGATTATGATCATTAATTATCAGTCAGTGTAGGTAGAGGAAGAGAGTACAGACAGGTCCCTTTGTTTCTTTCTATTAGCAGTACAAATGTGAAAAACCTTGCCAGGTGAGTTAACAAGAGGAGTGAAGTGCAATGAAAATTGTGTAAGTGAACAGAATAAAGTTGATTAAAGTTCTAAGTATTTTCATACCTTTAAAGTTTATTTAAAAATACAGTTTTACAAAACTGACACATCCTGTGGAGTGAGTTATCTGCTAACAACCATATACCTCTTCCAAGAACACTGACCACAAGGCATATTTATAAAGGAACATTACCCCTGTTCAAGTGTTTGTCTTATTTACTCTTTTGTTCCTTGTCCCTAGCACAATGTCTATCATTCATTCATTCAGTGAACATTTATTGAGGACCCACTATATATGTCAGGCCCTATTCTAGGAACTTAGGATACAGCAATGAACAAAATAGATAAGATTTCTATGATAATAGAACTTATGTTCTGGTGGAATAGTTTAGTATTTACACAAGTCAACATCTAAGATCTGTGTTATGAAAAAAATTAAACAGAGGATGTAATAATGATTAGATAAGGATGATTCAGATGTGAGGCTTCTCTCTTTGCGAAAGTGACATTTGAACTAATTCTTGAATATCAAGTTTCACATGTAGGAAAAAGCTTTGCATGTCTTAAAGATGAAAAGAAGAATAATGGAGCTTGGGGCTGGATGGTCAAAAAGAGAGAAGAGATGTACAGATGAATGGGAAGGATTTAGATGCGGTCATGTCAAAGAGGGTGATGAGGAATTAGCAAAAGTCTAAACTCGACTTACATTGGTGCTGGAGTGTTTAATGCACTGTGCTGCTAATGTCTCCAAAAACTTATAGCATTACAAATATTTGTGCTTTAAAAAATACCATCAAGAAAGTGAAAAGACAATCCACAGAATGGGGAAAAATATCAGCAAATCATATATCCAATAAAAGACTTGCATCCAGAATATGTAAAGAACTTTTACAACTCAATAGTAAAAAGACAAATAACCCAATTAAAAAACAGGCAAGGATATGAATAGACATTTCTTCAAGGAAAATGTAAAAATGGTCAATAAGCAAATAAAATGATGCTTGGCATCATTAGTCATCAGAGAAATGCAAATCAAAATCACGAGATACCCCTTCATACACACAAGGATGACTAAAATAAAAAAGTCAGATAATAACAAGTGTTAGCAAGGATGTGGAGAAATCAGAATCCTTGTAAACTTATGAAAATGTAAATAGGAATGTTAAATGGTGTAGCCACTTTGGAAAAAAGTCTGGCGGTTCCTCAGATAATTAAACCTAGAGTTACTATATGTATCAGCAATTCTATTCCTAAATAAATACCTAAGAGAAATAAAAGCATTTGCCCACATGTAAACATGTACACAAATATTTATAGAGGCATTATTCATAATATCAAAAGGTAGAAATAACCCAAATGTCTGTCAACTGAATAAGCAAATGAATAAACAAAATGCAGTATGTTCATAAAATGGAATTTTATGTGGCCATTAAAAAGAATGAGGTACAGATCCATGCTACAACATGCATGAACCTTAAAAACATTAAGCTGAGTGAAAGAAGGCAATCATAAAAGACCACATATTGTATGATTCCATTCATATTAAATTTTCAGAACAGGGAAATCTATGCAGGTAGAAAGTAGATTAGCAGTTGTTTAGGAGATGGGAAATATGGAAAGAAATAGGGGAGATAGCTAAAGGGTAGAAGGTTTCTTTATGAGGTGATGAAATGTTCTAAAATTAACTGTGGAAATGGTTGCACATATCTATTAATATACTAAAAACCATTAAATTGTACACTTGAAATGGGTGAATTGCACGGAAGTTTCAATAAAGCTTTTAAAAATAACATTTAAAAAAAACTGCCCAATGCTTAAGGGTACACTTCACACTCTGAAAGTTTCAGGTTCTTTAGATAAAATTTAGTTATCCAGATCAGAATACCTTTGTGCACAAGGGAGAATCATCAATGAAACTATTCTTAGAACACAAAGCTTTCCTTCCTAAAACACTGGAAAGGAACAACACCTTGAACACCACAGGAAACCCATAAATATCTAATTTGCACCACTGCATGATAAAAGCAGATTGCTTCTTCCACTCATTAGCAATACTTAAAAATATATTCTAGCTCTTTGCCTGCTAATAAGGATATTTACATTTGCTCTTTGCACCAACCCAAATAAGCTGTATTTATTCTGAAGTTTTCTTTGCACCTCTGGTCCACTTGAACTGTGTTTGGAAAGCAGGCAGAGTTGTTCTGGGACAAACACAGTGCTGAAAAGTGTGAGTCCGATATGAGAACTCATTTAAATTAATGCATTTGGAGTCATGAATTTCTAAGTGAGTCTGCAGTTTGGAATCTATTTCAGTT
Organism: Rousettus aegyptiacus; assembly: GCF_014176215.1. Taxonomy (NCBI): domain Eukaryota; kingdom Metazoa; phylum Chordata; class Mammalia; order Chiroptera; family Pteropodidae; genus Rousettus; species Rousettus aegyptiacus. The sequence goes on along the minus strand of NW_023416292.1, from coordinate 43,331,616 downwards.
TCCTAGATGATGGGAAATTAGCCGCTATATTCTACTACCATTAACATGTTCTTTTTCCTGCATATGACATGGCAGAGGTAAATTTTGAGCCCTTTACATTTTTTAAGGTAGGAAAAAATCTTATTCTTCTTTGTACTCTCCACAAGTTAGTCTTTTTGTACATATATGTTCAGTAAATTTTAAATTGAATTTGAATAAGTAGATTATTAAAGTTAGAAGGCAAAGTCAAGAAAAATTTTTAATTATTGAAACTAATAAGACTGAATACATTATAAACAGTATCAGTTACCTGTAGGTTTGGCTCAACCTGGCAGCTGTCTTAAAAAATTGATATTATTGGAACTGAGGAGTCTCCAGCTGCCAAACAGGAAGCCATGAAGTGATGGTGCTATTGTAAGTTGATACAAAAAGGAGATAGAAGGTAAGACTTTCCCAGTGTCTTTTAGCCTAGCCTTAGAAGACAAGGCACCATCTGGTAGACACAGACATTCAACTCAATAGACTAAGGCTCTGTCTGGGTGGCAGAATAGTTTACCAAGCTTTACTACAGTTTACATGAGATGTCTCGTTTCCATGCTCATATTGTGAGACAATATTCCCAGGAGTTAAAGTCTCTGGGGTTGTGTATTTGCTAGTCATAGGAAACAAATTCACCTCTTCGTTTTCTCTTGCTTTAATAATAACCTATCACAAGATGGAACCCATGTTTGTTAAGTCTCTTTTGAAAGAGACTGTTAGCCTCTCTTTGGGAAAAAAAATTAACAGTGATTTCCATCATTTTCTCCCTAAACTATCTTCTTTTCTGCCAACAAGCAGCAGAATTTATTTTCTCGTATTCCCTCCATCTATTCAGATGATATGGATGAGTATAAAATGTCCAAACCTCCTAAATGCAGTTTTGAATGTATGAGATATGCTTTGAAATCCAAGATGTAGGATATTGATGCCATCTTTACCACACATATGGCTCTTAGCACTTTACAGCTCAATTTTCTGCTTAAAAGGGTGCTGCTTATAAACCAGCAAATACAGCAAGTGACTAATTAGCCAAATTAATGAGGGCTTGTTTACTTGAAGTCCCCAGTGCCCTTGGAACTTGGGATGTTTCATTATTACAATCTGCAAGTGGTTTCCTCCAATTAATTTTTAACATACGGCTCTTGCCTCTTCTCAGTAATATGTAATATCCTAATACTTCAGAGGGGTTTGCAAGCATTAACTCCTTAATCCTCATAGGGAACAACTGCAAGACTGAAACAAAAAGGAATCATATTGCTTTTTTGTCAACACTGCTTTTGGCATACTTTACAAATTCTAGTTTATAGGTCTAGAGGAATTGGTAAAGAGTAATGATTTAGGTCTATCCTGAGAAAAGAATAGAAAGGAAGAAACACATGTAGACATAAAGGGAAGTGTCGTTTGCCACAGAATGAATGATAAACTAAAAAAATTCAGGGTTATCAAATGACCCGATTAGCGACAAATTCAAATCTAACTAGGCACATAGGAGCATGTATCCAAAGCACATTCAGAAGGGATGAGTGGATCTAGAGCATATATAGAAGTGAGATGCACATTTAGAGCGCATTCAGAAGTGAAGGGCATGAGTGATGTCATGGAAATGGTGAAGTAGAGAGCTCTAAGAATTGGTCCTTTCACTGGAGCAACCACTAAGCTGATAAACAATGATAGATTCATGGCTTTTTAAAAAGAACTCTAGAATTTAATAAAAACCTTACAACAAGCAGGGTAGAGTTCAATGAAGAAAGAAATTGCTAAATTTAGTGTTTTAGGAAATCTCTATCAAATCACCTACTGTTGAGATATGAAACAGAGACTTCAGTTATCACAAATGACAAGGAATACAGTCTTTGCAAAAATAGTTTGGAAAAGTCATTTAACAAGTGAATGACCGAATCCCTCAACAATTAATAACAGCAAACCCTAGAGAGGGAGAGAACTTGATTTTCAGAGTTACCATATTATAATGTTCAAAATGTCAACAAAATTTTCAACAAAAAATTGCAAGACATACAAAGACTCAGAAAATTATGGTGTATTCACAGGAGAAAAAGAAATTGACAAGAAATATCCTTCAGCCAGCTCAGACATTGGGTTTACTAGACAAAGACTTTAAACCTAAATATCTAAATGAAAGCATGAATAACAAGCTAAAAAAATTAGAACAATATATGAACAAATAAAGAATATTAACAAAGACATAGATTATTATAACCAAAAAACCAAAAAGGAATTCGGGAGCTGTAAAGCACAACGACTGAAATGGAAAATTTGCTAGAGGGATTCAACAGCAGATTTGAGCAGGCAGAAGTAATAAACAGCAAATTTGAGGATAGAACAATTGAAATTAACCAATCTGAGAAGCAGAAAGAGAAAAAAATGAAGAAAAATGAACATAGCCTAAAGGATTTATGAAACTCCATAAAGTACACCAACATACATATATTATGGGAATTGTAAGAGGAGAAGAGAGAGAAAGGAGGAAAGAGTAAGATTGGAAGAAATAATGTCTGAAAATTTCCCAAATTAGATGAAATATGTGAATCTACACATTTAAGAAGCTCAAAAAACTTCAAGTATTATAAACTCCAAAGAGATTCACATTCACTGAGCCACTTTTAAAAAATCAAACTATCAAAAGCTAAATACAAAGAGAGAATCTTGAGAGGAGCAAGATAAAAGTGATTCATTACATACAAATGATCCTTAATAAGAACAACAACTGACTTCGCATCAGAAAACATGGAAGTTAGAGTCAAGGGTGACATGTTTAAAGTGCTAATAGCAACAAAAATAAAGTAAACCAAGGATTCTATATCTAGCAAAACTATACTTTAAAGATGAAAGAAATTAAGACATTCTCCAACAAAAAATAAGCTGAGAGAGTTCATTGTTAGTGACCTGCTCTATAATAAATTCTAAAGGAAGTCCTTCAAGCTGAAATTAAAGGGAGCTAGACAGTAACTTGAAGTCATAAGAAGAAATAAAGAACTTAGGTAAAGGCAACTACACAGATAAATATAAAAGCCAGCATTATTATATTTTTAGTTTGTAACTTTTGATTTCCTGTATGATTTAAAAGACAATATAAAATATTTATACTAATAACATAAAAATTTATGTTAAGGGGTGTACATATATAAATATGCAATTTGTGACAATAAGAGGGCAGAGAAGTGTAGAAGTAAAGTTTTTATATGCTATTGAAGCTTATTTGGTATCAATTTAAATGAAATTGTTATAGTTAGTATGTTCATTATAATCCTCAGGATGATGATGGAGAAAATAGACAGAAAAAGAAATAAGTAGGAAATCTAAATGGTACACTAGAAAAAAAGAATCAAACACAAAAGAAGGATATTAAAGGAATCAAGAAATAAACAAAATAATAATATAGAAAGCAAAATAACAAAATTGCAGAAATAGTTCTTTCTTATCAGTAATAACTTTAACATAAATGGATTAATTTTACCAATTAAAAGACAGACTGTCAGAATAGAAAAAAAGTTACCCAATCATATGATTTTTACAGCAGGCGTTGTAATGCAGTGCACATCTATATAGAGCCCATTCAGAAGTGTGGCACACATCTGGAGCACATACAGAAAGAGTATGCATGTCTAGAACACATGCAGAATGAGAACCATATCCAGGCCACGTGCAGAAAAGAAGTGAGCATCTCCAGTACATTCAGAGGGGTTGGAGTCAATGATTAAATTCTAGTTCATTTGAAATTTTTCAGTTCTAATTTTACTTAAAACTTCAAGAAACTTAATGGTTTTATCTTTGTATTTTGACAATTGGCAATCTTATATATTTGAGGCTAAGCTATGTATGATACTGAGGTTGGAATCACTTTAAAAAAAAAAGAAAGAGAAAAGGGTGCTATTTTCCCCTCTGCTAACTACCAAGGTGATATTTTTCGAATATGGCAATAACATAGTTGGGATGATTTACATTTGAGTCTATGGAAATGATTTCTTGAATAGGAATATTTGATGCCTTGAAATTAATGGAAACATTAAGAGCAAAAGAAAAAATTCAGCATCAGTACATGACAGTTATTCATTTAGAATATAGAGAGGATAGGTTTTGAAGTTGCCTTTGATGAAAGGGAGCTTGGTTGATAGACTTGGGAGAAGAAAAGGATATTCCAGGTGCAGAGACCAGGTTAAAAAAAGATGTTGAGTAGAAAATGACTTTGGAGGCTAGGAAAAGAAGGGACACTATTAAAGTCCAGCTCTATATTTGGAGTGGGTGATAAACTCAGGTTCTTGGGGAAAAAAACCCCAATAATCCCACCCTTAAGTATTTGGAGTTCTACCTAACACTGAAGAAGATAATAATGGATTGTTAGTGGCTTAATAACCCTCTTTCCTCCAACCATTTGATGCTTTATCTTCTCAAGATGTTCCCTTATCAAAACACTTTGATGACTGACTCTCCATTGATAAGGGTATAAAATTCAAACTTCTTGAATTCAAGACCTGTCACAATCTTGCTCTTGTTCTTCTCTGCCTTTCCACACTCTTCTCTCCTTTTTTTTCTTTTCTTTTTTATTTTTTAGTCTTCTGACTTCTCAGGGAATGAGTTGGCTAGAATTCATAAATTTTACATATTTTTAATAAATCTACTGTCTTAGAAGAGTAGGTATTTCAATGTTATGATTATTTGAAGACAAAAATGACCGAAGAGTGTTCTCAGCCTTTCCCATTGTCTAATCTGTAAAAAAAGTATGAACATTGTCTGTACAATTCCTTTGCTTTTTTAGCTTTGCCTGCACAGCCATCAAAGGAGCGTTCTGCTATTTCTAAGGCATGCTTTTTGGGTTTGTGATACCAAATGAGAAAGATAGGTGGAAAGGGTAGACTGACCAGAGTGCTCAGACTAAGTATGCAGGAGGAGATGTTTTTAGAGAGTTTTGAAGAGAGTGGCACTAGAAGTGTTCCAAGGTTTGAGGAAAATAAGTGGGAGAAATTAAAGTTCTAAAAAGTGATTATATATCTTCTTCAAATACAATCCAAGATGGTTGAGTGATTTGAAATTACTCTGATTGCTGAACAGAGTTCTGTTATCTGTGCACTGTCGAGACTGAATCACATAGGTCCTGGTTTCAGTAGGCCTATATGTATGACGGTGATGTTCTGGAAATGATGTGAATATTAGGCAGAATCTGGATTTAAAGGTACTGACACCAGTCCTTTTCCAATCTTATTTCTGAGTCAAATTTTTGTTTTATTTAGAGTTCTTTCAAAGTCATCTTTCAAGACTCAGCTCTAACATGATCTTCTTAGTGAAACCTTTTCTTGATGTTCATTTCTCTAGGGGAATTGACTCTCTATCCTTTGGGTCTCATTTCTACCCTTGTATAGATTTCTCTTATTTCACTTATAGCACTTGAATGAATTTATTTGTCTCTCTCCACTGACTGTGGGTTCTTAGAGGGCAGAAACCATCTTTGTATCCCCAAATGCTAGCACAGCACCAGGCACCATGTAGGCATTTAATACACATGTGTTGAATAAACAACTTCTTAGCCATTATTCTTGTGTATTGTTTCTCTCCATTTCCATATCTACATGCCAATGACTGGTGAATCTTCCTAAAGAACAAAAAGATACACAGTGGCTCCACGTTATTAAAACAAGAGTGCGAAGTCATTAGTGTAGCATTCAAAGTTCTTGGTAATATGACTTTAAATTATTTTTCAGGCATTTTCTCCCCTTAAATCTTCTACGTTCTATCCAAATTGAGTACCTTGTATGTTTTACATTTTTTTCAAAATATTTCTTTTCAGTGGGAAGGAAGAACCTTATCAAATATCCCAGCATGTCTCCTGCCAGCCCCAGAATTTGTACTTGTGATTGTTCAGTAAGGAGAGCTGGGACAGAGGGATAGAGACAAAAGATCACATAAGAGGATGTAAGTTCAAGTTATTGTGAATGTTCTAATTTCTATGTTAGGCAAAAAGATCACTGCTGTTTATTATATTTTAAACAACCAAGCAAGCAAGCAAGCAAACAAATAAACATGGAGAGAGCAACATAGACCAATGATGAAAGTGTGCCATAAAAATCGAGGGTGTGATTAATTCAGTTCCATGAACTTGAAATAAACAAAAAAGCAGCTACAAATTGTGATGTAATGGGGGGGGGGACTAAAAGTAGTATGTCCCAAGCTGCTTGTCTTCCCCTCTTGCATATCTGATATCCTTTCTACTGCCTTCACTTGTGGGACAGTCACGAATAATAGTGGATAATGTTTTTAAAATTGATGTTTCGTGCCTAGATCCCCATATAGAAAGGTTTCCCAGTTTTCTGTGGACGATTTCTTAAAAATGACTTTTTGTAGGTGGCTCTCAAGCTTTAGTGTGCCTATGAATAACCTGAGATTACTTGTTTATTTAACATTTTGAATTTCTGGACCCACCTTGCAGACATTCTGATTCATTAAGCTTGTCTTCATGATTCAAAAATATAATTTTAAATAACCACACTTGGTGTATTTTAATATAGAAGATCCCGGAAACATATGTCGTTATATTACTTTGGTCAGGCTTTTTTTGGGATATCGAGTTGAGCCACAGACTTTTCAGTTGCAGAGATGTACAATGACACTAAAGACACTCTCAAGAAGAGCATCAGAAATTGTTAGGTAATGAAACCATTGATTTGAGACATTTACCAGTTTTAAAAGATCTAAATATGTGTAATCCTTAAAGTCTAGTTCAGCAAAAACTAATGGGAGATGTAATAATGCTCTACAAACATTTGAGTGGCATAAACATCAAAGATGGAGAGAAATTATTTAGGTAATTAGAGGACAGTATAATTAAGAGTAACTAAAAATGACCTCTGGGCTGAATCTAGGATTAGTTTTCTGAAAGCAAAGTAATTAAACTTCAGGGTAAACTCTTGACAAAAGTGATAAATGGGTAGAGAAAAATGTGGGAAAAAATTGATCCGCAAATGAGTTGATTTCACTTTTACTTAAGGCTGGAATAAGAGCTTCCAAATATCTTCCAGTCTCCATTTTTTCCTGTAATACCCATCTGAACCTCTCTCCCATCTACTCTTATACTTGACCTTGGTAAATTCTGATTGATCCTTTGTTTTTTCTCTGGGAACATCACAATAATTCTCCAAATCCTTCTTTCATTCAATAAATATTTATTAAGCACTTACTTTTAAGTACCTTTCAAGCATCTCTTAAGTCTAGTCACTGAGTAACAAGAAAAACTGAGGCTCTGTCTTCGGGGAGCTTATATCTTAGAGGATTACTGAGTATTATGGGCTGAGCGTTTTTGTCTGCCTCCGCGCCCCCCGTCCCCCGCCCCCAAAGACTCCAGAGAGCTCTCTAGCCCTCTTTGTGCCATATGAGGACACAGCAAGAAGTAGGAAATCTTCTTGCTGTGTCTTCATGTGGAAGATACAACAGATGAGACATTGAATCTATGGGTTCCTTGATCTTGGACTTCAGCCTCCAGGACAGTGAGAAACAAATGCCTTTAGTTTGAGCCACCCAGGTTATGAGATTTTTGTCCTAGAAGCCTGAACTAACTAAGACATTCATGGTATCCCACTTGCCATGTTTCTACCTGGAATTTATTAATTTTTTTTCCCAGATAATGGGTAGAGCACAATAGCTCTTGGTTGTGAGCTAACCCCACATGACGGTAGCAGGGAGAATACCATGATGATAGAATAGAGTATAAGCCTTGTTCTAATCCTTCTTTCCAACCTATCTGACTTACTTCCACCATGGCCTTTTATTATTAACTCAGCTGAATTTTCGCCATTCACTCTAGCAAACATGCAGAATTTACAAATTCTCTTTCATCAGCATTGCCTTACCAACAGAGAGGACTACAGGGCAAGCAAAGCTGGTCCATTTCCCTGGGCCTGAGTTCCGCCCTCACAGCTGGCAATTACTGAGTAGACATGACAACTACTGAGGAAGAAAAATACCCATGCAACTAGTGAACTTAGTACCATCTCCAAGCCAAAAAACCATACTATTCTTCCTTCTTCCAGACTTCCTCTCCTTTCTACCTTATACTGCAAACTGCTCTTTTGTGATTTGCTCTTTCAAGGCTGATGTTCACTTAGAAACAAACAAACAAACAAACAAACAAACATCTACTTAATTTTACCCATATACAAATGTTCTAGAGAGGAAGAATAGAGGGTACAGATTAGGTTTGGTAATTTCCTGCTAGGCCAACATTTGGAGGCCCTGACGCTTTTCCCACATTATTTCCTTTTATTTTCATTACAATTGCATGTAACTCCCGCCTCCTACAGCTGGTGAGAACATGGAACATGCCACTTAGAGCCTTATCTCTTATGATCTGTGTGTTCTTTTCCTTCCTATAGGTGGACAAAGTAACAAAGGCATAGTTGCTAAACCACAGGAATTTTAAAGTTTTTTTTTCCCAAATATGCTTTCTGGTTTGAACTTAGAACTGTGATCATCTTGATTGAATGAAAGTATTCAGCTGCACTCTTTGAACAGACACATGCAGATATTTCAGAGTGATTAATGAGTTGTGGAGAGCCTTCCCAGGGTCATTTTCTCTGAATATTTTTATAAACTGCGTGGGAAGGATCAACTATAGTCCTAAATGTAAGCAAAAAAACACCTCTAGAAATATCCTGTTTGTTATGGTACTCGTTGCCCATATGTAGTTACTGAGCACTTGAAATTCAACAAGTATGAATTGAGATGTGCTGTAAGTATACAGTACATACCAGATTTAAGGACTTAATAGGGAAGAAGAATGTAAAATATCTCACTAATAAAGTTTTACATTAATTTTATATTTTGGATACATTGGGTTAAAATATATTATTAGGATAAACTCACTTATTTCCCTTTACTTCTTAAATGTGGCTCCCCCCAAATTTAAGATTATATATGTGCTTGCATGTATTTCTATTGGACGGTACTAGTCAGAAGAAACATATCTAGGAATATGTGCTTCTAATTAAACACATCTTACATTTCTACATTTATTTATTTTTTTTTCTGGGACTGCTTTTATCTTATCTATCTTAGAATTAAACTGCCACCTTTGCTTTAAAAACATCTGGTATGTAACACCCAGGCATAATTATTTTTTAGGTACAAGCATATTGCTAGAGGAGCAAAGTTATAAAATAGTAAAGAACAACTTGAGCTAATAACTTGTATATGAAAATAGTTACATCTTCATTGTGGGAACCACAAGGCACCCATACTGTTTCATTGCAAACACAAATCCCTTTTATAATGATATTTTTTCATTCATTTGCATGCTTTTATTATTATTAACATAACAGTGAAAACTCCATATATACCAAGGTAATAGCTTCTATTTTGGGTAATCAAACCTATAAATCTTGTGACTGTTCAGAATAGCCAATTAATTCCCCTTCCTCAGAACTGCAGTATACCAGATGGTGCAAAAAGAGTGGCCACATACTTCTTGCAATGTTTCTGACTGAGTGACATCGTCACAAGAGCCACGGAAATTAGTTGGGAGCTGTAAGAGTTTCAGCTGCCCAAAACACTCATTTTAAACTCTAAGAAAAGTTTATATATTTTTTAAAAAGTTCATTTAATAACATGTCTTCATTAACTATGTCAAAAGTACTCATCGGACACCAACAGAGTCCTTCATGGTCCACTAGCAGATCTCTTCTTTATCCATGTGATACCCCATGTTTGAAAACAAAAGAATTTTTTTTAAATAAATAAACCAGGGGTAATACCTTACAAAGAACTCTAGCCACCTTTCATTCCTATTCTGTGATATTACTTTCTTGTTTTGCCTATAGCACCGAGCCATGTTGTTGTCGTGTGTGTTTATGATGGGCTGTGGGCGTGAGAAAGAGAAGCAATCTGTAGATGACATACAGTGAGTCAACAGGTAAAGTGGGGTTGACCTGTGTGATGATATTTTATTTTCATTCACTGTATTTTTTTATCTTTATATTAACATTCTTGGTTATAATGTTTAAATGGCTTGTTTGGTGCTACCTAAATATTTATTGAAGTAACTAGCTATATCTCTAAGGTAAAATACACAGTGTGAAATTTCTAAGGTCAGGAAATCATAGTTATGATCACATAAATTTTGGCTTGAGTGTGTGTGTGTGTGTGTGTGTGTGTGTGTGTGTGTGTGTGTGTGATGGTCACCTGGGCACAATCTCTTCAGAACATCTGGGATCCCGGTTTTGTTGAATTAAAATTTGCCCCATGATTTTAATGTTTTTTTTTTTTTCTTAAGCTGTGTTTTTAGATAGTGGTTGCTTCTGAATCCTTTTGAATTTACAATGGCATATTTTTGAAGTGCTTATATGTGGTTTAAAACCTTGAATAAAAATAAACTGAGAAAAATTTCATATTTGTAAACTTTTCATGCAATATTACTTCTTGTCCCCAAATCTCCTCCATAAAATATGTGGATTTCAATTTCTATTTGAGTTGTTTATCATTCCTACAAATGATAGCTGACCTTTTCATAAATTTCTTTCTGGATAAAAATGATGACCTAGAAGATATTTCACCAAGTACAATTCTGTCAGAACCTGATAAGTGGAGTCCAAAAAAATCCAATCCTGCAAAATGAAGTTTCAAGATATTGTGGAGTTAATGAAATAAGAGGAGCGAGGCTGTTCAGCTTGCTGCTACACAGTTCCTGGGATCTGGCTGAGGAATCTAAATCTGTACGCATGCCAGCTTCAGTGAGATGCCACTTAGCCATAGTTGTCCTCTCTAACTGACTATCATTGACATCGATCCAGTGTCCTGTAGAAGGCTAGAAATTCTAGGAAAACAGCAGCAATTCCAGGAATCTCCTAGTTTGTGCCCATTTCATTGGCCTCATCTGGGGAAGTTGTGCCAGGATAACTCCAGAGACCCTGGGACTGACTGTCCTCCCTACTTTCCAAGAAGAGGTTACCTGCTGCTTCCAGCGAACTCCCCCTTCTCCTTCACATTCCTGCTCTATCCCTTCCCTCCTCACCAGAACTAAGAACAGGGTTTGGTAGCAGAAACGAACACAGTTGCATTGCATCTGAGTTTTTGTCACTGTGGGGCCTGTTAATGTGGGGTGTTGCTGTAATTTTGTTATGTGCAATGGAATGTCAGAAATGAATTTGGCAAAAATTGCACCCTCCACTTTCACAAGTAGTTCTAGATTTTAGATCCTAAGTATTTTCAGCTCACGCTTATAGATAATTATTAAATATGTAGATTTTACTTATTTTCTAATTTTGATTTCTTTATTTAGCTGACGGATTTAAACTTCATTAGAACATGCTGTTGACGTTTTACTAAATTTCTGTTTTGTTTCCAAAACTGTTTGAAATCCCCTTTGCTTTTGATTGATAAAATAAGGGCAATTCATTTGCTGATTGCAGATGAAATAACATCTACTTTTCAAACATTAGGTAAATCTCATGTGAAAGAGCTCTTCTCCTTTTCTAAATACCTATCACATTTGATTTGAAATAATTGTACTACATTTGAGTCTTATCTCCCCTACCAGAACATAAAAAATTATCATTAATGACAGATCTAATTCATCTTTGTATACTTCACAGTACACACAGTAGGCATTTAATAAATGTTTAAAAAGAAAGAACATGCACATACGCAGTGCTTGTAAAATGTTCTGCAACAAACAAACAAACAAATACAAGACAAGGCATTAGCCCTAATCATAGCTTCTCAATCTCCTCCAGCCTGAGTGTATAAGCAACTGTGAATGTAGGTTGCTAAAACATTATGTATTCATGCATAGCATACATGTTTCAGAGAGCCAAAATGTTTTTTAGCCTCCTTTGTCACTTAACTAATTTGAATATCTGATCTAGGCATTGGAGATTGAAGTCAGCTGGTTTCTTGGTGCTGTATAAGAAATGGAGCTGTAGCCACAACCTGAATAAGCTTTCATTCCAGCTGAATGATTCTATCTAGACAGATAGCTTTTTCTGAAGGCAAGTTTACACTCCTCTCAGTTGTTAAAGCATCCAATACTCCAATCAGAACTTTGAAAAATTTCACCCCCAAATTCAAACACTTTGAGGTGCTATGGGAAGGTCACCTTCTGTAACAAGAGATGTTGGGTGTGTGGGTTTTGTATGGTAAGAAACAAAACAGCAGTAGACAGTGGTTTTGTTAGTATCTTCTACCACTCATACTTCAATCACACAGTGCTCAACAAGGCAGAACCTTAAAGCTAATGAAATTGTCTCTTCAAGTCCTAATTGTGTAATAGTCACAAATTTAATTTTTTGTCTGGATCCTTACCTTGAGAGTCATGGAGTAAATATATTACTGGGTTGGGGGAGAGGGTGATTTAGGAGGAGTTTAAATAAAAAATGTGGATTCTAAGCCAGGGTTTGGAGATCAACCTCAGAAGAACACTGAATCCATTCATCTCTTATGCAGAATTATTTGTAGATGTGCATATATGTACTGTTTTGGGGGCAGGTGCACAGCTTTCATCAAACTCTCAAAAGAGTTCAAAGAATTGGAAAACTCTAATTCAAGGGACTTAGCTTAGCAGGCACATTCTAATGACTATTTGAAAAAGTTAAGGGGGTAATGTCCCTAAGATTCTTTGTTGATGATTAAAACATTTTTTATGTGAGCCTTTGGTTAATGTTGTTTTCCTCAATAGACAGAAGTTCTATTGCATATTTTTGCTGACACACAGTTTAGCCAGTGCTCAGTAAGTAACTCTGAAATTCTATAACCCTGGCCCAGAAGCTTGGGAATAGAGGGGGACAGAGTGGACCACAGCTTGGGGAAGTGGCCTTGGAGAAGAGTAGCTGAGGAATCTGAGGACAAAACTGTCCCACTTCCCAGATTCACAGGGGATTTTCAGTAATAGCAGCCTCAGAATGGTAGTGGCTCTGGTAATTTCCTAATCTACTGTTTGATCCTTGATCTCATTAGGAATTTGGTGATATGAGATGTGAGAGCTTTCTTTTTTCTAAGACAGAAAAGATGAAGCTGGGAAGGGGGCACCATGTTGTGCAGCCCTGATCAGTCCCTTTGAGCCACCCAGACGCCAAGAGGAGAAGGTCTTCTGACTGGCCTGGGTCTAGTTCCTGAATTGGCTCTGGCTCATCAGCTATATACCTCATAGCTTCTGGTCCTTATTTTGGTTACTCACTCCAGTGCTTCTACTCTAGCCTCATATCTTCGGACTCATGTATATTGCAGATAGAACTTCCAGCCAGCGGTACAGCCTGGTGGACAGGACCCAGCAATACCCCACCAGAGCATATCACCATAGCCCATTTCACCACATACTCTAGTCAGACAAAGACCCATGGCCATCCATTCAATTTAGCACTCATAGTAGTGCTAATGAAGTCCACTTGGACTTCATTAATAAAGAAACAGGGACCTGAACAGGAACTGGATTGCTGGAGGCCACTGTGGGTGGCACAGTAACAGAACTATAGTAAACAACAGTTATATTATCCACATCTTATATTCAAATTTTCCAAATTTTACAATGCAGGGAAATCCAGTGTAGCACACTGTAAATTATTCAACAGCATCTGTTGATCACCTCTGAGTACAGTGAGTTTTGGATTACATCACTCAGGAGTGAAATGCTTGCACTAGTACAAGTGTCCAAAAGAACTACTCTCTTAAGAGGAGACTTTGGAGAAACCTACACCACCCCAACTGGCTGTGGTTTCCCCTTATATTTGGTCTGGTGGAATAATTAGCTTTATCCTGGGAGAAGTAGCAATTTGATTATAAAAGGGCATCTTTTGCCTCTCTGGGAGGTGGGAGATGGTTCCTCGGTGCCAGGAGTAGCGCTAGCTTAATGGGGTATAGCTGTAATGCCCAGGCTCTTAGATGATATTCCCAGCAAACCAGATCTGGAGACAATGGTTTAGGTCAAGTAGTTTATTTAGGAGGTGATTCTAGGACATGCTGGGAAGCAAGAAAGGAAAGCTGAGAAAGTGTCATTGCTGTGGGAAGCTGGGGCTCAATCCCAGTGGGGATACCCGGAGAGACTGTAGAGCATCTTTTATTACTCTGAGGGCTAAGGAACCTGGAGTGGTTATCCTCTGACTTCTGTCCCTTATCAATTTAGAGTCACTCTTGAACAGTGTGGCCTGCTCTGAGCCCAGGTGAGCTCCTCAGCCAGAGAACACCATCAATGGAGACACAAGAAGTGGTAAGCCTATATAGAGACTGTTTGCAGAGGACTCTGGAATGGGCTGAAGGCAGAGGACGTCTTGATGCTGTCTAAAACCACATGAGGGGGAACTTCCACCAGGCTGGCTCTCCCATGCTCACACACCTTTTGCCTCTTTGCATCAAGAGGAGGCTGGAGAACTGTCATTCTACTGTTGATAGCGGTGGAGATGCAGCACTTGAGTGTGAGAAACTGGGCCTGTGCCTTGGACCACAGTCTCTGTGGCAGGACAGTGAGTGAGGTAGCAGCAGGTGAGAGGAGAGATGGAGGCAACACTGTCAGGGAATGCCAAAGCACAATGAATAGAGATGGTGACTTGTCTTCCCAGCTTATTATCACCATATTGCTCATCAGTCCTAGTGAAGGGCTGGTGGCCCGGACTAAGTCCGTGGCAATGTCACCCCCTTCCACATATCCCCCTCAGGTTGTGCTTTTCATGATATTGCTCTCCTTGGCCTTGATAATCCCTTTAACCAGACCTCCCTGTATTACCAGGGACAGAGGGAACAAAGAATGGGCAATAAAGGTAGAGGTTGTTCTGTGATTTATTGCTGGCTTGGGTGTACCCTGCTGAACAAGGTCCTGCCTGCGTTGTGTTCTCTGAATTAAACTACATTTTATCCAGGTAGTTTCAGGTAAGGAAAACAGGCATATGCTCAGCTGGATTCTGGCTTACCCATGAAGCTGGTCAACTAAAAAAGTTTATTCAGACTCTTTAATAAGTTTGTACTAACTCCTTCGCCCTCTAAAATTTTAACTAGGAATCAAATAAAAGTGGGCATTGTCAGAAACGTTCATTCTTCTTGTTTTCGGTTACCTGTATAAGGTGAATCAAGGAAATGGAACTGAGTATGCTAGTTTCGGTCACAGAGTTTCCTCAAAACTACCACTTACATTCTTCCCCCTTCCCCACTCATTCTTTGTCTCTCTCTTCATTTCATTCTTAATTTAGTGATGATTTCAAGTAAGATATTTAGAACAAGTGCTGACACATAAAGCTAGAGTTCCATGTCACTTCTCTCCCCTCACCAAAAATTAGACTGGGTATTTCTTTTAAAATATAACTTATAGCAATTCAGCCCTAAGACATAAGAATATAAAAATATTTCTCACCTCAATTTTAATTCAGGTACACGATGCATAGTAAAATGATCTTGGAAACTAGATAAAAATTAGAGTAATAAGAGCTGACCATGCTTTTGCTTGTATATTATGTCTTATACATTTCAGCCCTTCTGACCGGCTTCATTTTAACTAGCTGTGAAAAATATAATCCGCGAAGGATGGTTTCCAGTGTTCAAAGTCAACTGAGACCGAGCTGGTGTTCAGTAATTACAGCCTCGCAATTTCTAGGAGATTCCATCCCCACCAGACCTGCTGTCTCATGTCCCCATTTGTAACATTGTTCGTTATATTCAACCTACTGCCATCACTCTGGAGCTTTCAAACGTATTCTGGGGGCTATCTTGCTGTAGGACACAGATAATGAAATAGTTAGATGTGACTTGTATTATAATCACCTCACCTAACCCCCATTTAGCTTGAAAAGTAGACTTAATAAAAGCAGGAGTGAAAGGCACTTTATGTTTTTAATAAGGAGTCTCACATGGTATTACCTGCTGTTTTTCATTGTGTGTCTCGTCTCATGGTTTTCCTTTGAGATACATGACAGAAGAAAGCCAAGCACATCTCTTAATCTTAAAGCACTTTAGGAATCTATTGCAGTAATCTACCAAAATCGATCAATAACTTCAAGCTAACAGGGTTGGTTTCCAAAGTACATATGTATACGATAGATAGTCACATTTGTTCACGACCACGTAAAGGCCATCTTATGTCCAAAAATCTAGAGGATTCCACTGTATAATAATTTAATGTTTTGTTTGCAAAAGGTAATTATAAAACTCTCATTCCATCTCCTGCTCTGATGGGCTCAGGATGAATTTAAAATGGATTAAAAGGAAATGGATAAGATGTTCTGTATTGCTGAACTCTGCCCGGTGTCATGATATGCAAACAGTGAGCAGAGCTCTGTAACTACTAAATACACACCGAAGAGATGACAGGCTCAGATGTGAGAATGCCTGGATCTGCCAGAGAAAAGGGCTCCTAAAAATAGTGCTAACAATTTACAGAAGAGAAAATCTGACGGTGGTGTAAAAATCTTTGAAGGCAGAGCTGCTTGGAGCAGGATGCTGTAAACATATTCATGATGTTATGTTCAGAGAGGCATCTTTTTTCTATGCATTAATCTCAGATGAGAAAATTATAAGTCCTCATTTCTAGATGGTGCTTTGCCACTAATTAGCTCTGTGACCTTCAGCAAAGCACAATGCCTCTTCAGGTGTTATCTATGAAATGGGTCTGTTAAACTGAGGGCTGCTGCTATGTGCGAAAAGATGCTGGCAGGTTAAATATTCAAGAACGTCCCTAATTCCAACCTAATTATGATGCGAAATTGATTTTTTAATACTTAGGGACCACGTTTCTTTAAAGATGATTGGCACCTTTTTATTTTATGTCACCAGATGTTTTTAAACGAAAAAGCGATATATGCTCATTGTAACAAGTCAAATGATACAGAGATGTAGAAAGAAAACTGTTTGAGCTCATAAATCTCTCCCAAATCTTTCTCTAAAATGACCCCTTCCTACTCCACCTGAGGTACTTAGCGTTAACAGCTTGATATAAATTACTCCATTGTTTTCGCCATACTTTTAATATGTACTCATATGTAGGTTGCCTTTAAATTCTTTTTTGATTAAAATAACATCATTTTTTAAACAATTTTTCTATGGACACCCTTTTAGGTTAAGGGTAGGAATGCTTTAGCTCACAGGCGAAATCTGGTCATGATAAATGTATTGTTTGTGGTTATTTGTTCAGTACTTCCGACAAAGCCAAAAATATTTATTCTCTACCCTTTTAAAGAAAATTTTGTCAACTCTTTTCAATATATGTAGTTCTACCTTCTTGTTTTTAAAAAGTTGCATTATATTCCATGGACTGGATATTCATCATTAATTCACTCAGGGAGTTGAAAAGTCCAAAAGAGTATCAGCTTCAGGTACTGTTAGATCCAGGCACTGAAATTATGTCTTCAGTAGTCTGTCTCCCTTTGGTTCTTATTTCAGCTTTTTCTCTGTAAGCCTAATTTTCAGGAAGTCTTTCCTAATTTACTAACAAAATGGCCATCATAAATTCCATTCTTAAGTCTCATTCTGTGGTGCTAAGAGATCTTTTCTTTCCCAGTAGTTTTATTAGAAGTCCTGGGTGGGACTTTCATTGGCCTGGTTGTCCTTTCCTGAACCAGTCAATACAGCAGGGGCTAGTATTCTATTGGCCAAGCATAGCAATATGCTCCCCTCTTGACCTCGGAGCTGGCCTTACCAATACATGTGCATTGAAAATAAAAGAAGTGTGATTATCCAAAGGATAACTGAGATGAAGTTATTGAAAAAAGAAGGATTGAATACCAAGAGCGTGAGACAACAAATGCCCACTACGAGCACAGATTTCTGAGAGTGCTTTGCTAGGTTGGATATTTATAATTTAAAAATTTCAGTAAATATTACTGGAGTATTTTCCAGAGTGTTTGTTGTAGTTGACCATAGTCATTTTCATCACCAGTTCTTGAGGGTGTTGTTTCTGTATTGTCACCAGCACTAGTTATTATAACAAATATTTTTTTATTGATCTGATTTTTGAAAAATATTTTCTCATTGTTTAAATTTGAATTCCAATGGCTACTAGTAAAATTATCTTTTCATAACTTTATCAACAGTAATACATTTATTTTTATATGAAATATTACTTTACTTCATTTGCCCATTTCTTGTTGTTCTTGTTGTATTACTTGTCTTCTTACCATATATAGAAGCTCTGAGTATATTAGGGATACTAATCTTTGTCCATCTTACATGTTAGAAATCTTTTTCATCAATTGTTTGTCTCTCGACTTTATTTATGTTATCCTTTACTACATTAAAAAAAGTATATGTTAAGCTCTGTGAAGGAGTCTTTCTAAATGTAGAAATAGATTTCAGTCTCACTGGATTGAGACAGATGGGTAAAAGTATTTATTAAAAATTATTTATCTTCATAAATATATTAAAAATACTCATCTTCAGAAGTTGCGTGATTTAGGGCATGTAAACAGAGCACCACCCAGGTTGCTCTATTGCTATCTGATGTTCAGAAAGAGAAGAGATATACATGAACTCAGTTCCCCCATTCACGAGGGATCATCTGCTCCTGGCATAGTGCATTCCTCCCACCTTGGTCAACTAACAGAAGCCAAGGACTGTTTTTGTTTAAAATGCCTTGGATATATAAGCTCTCATTCGGATCTTCAGTCTACAGAAATGACTTCTAATTTTGCAATATTTTTGTTTAATCATATTATAAGACACTTTTCCTAAAGTTATTTTTTTCATATAGTTGTGGAAAGGAAAATTATAATAGAGAAGTGTGTGCGTGTGTGTACATGTGAACAAAAAAGCTTGAAATCCTTACTATAAAGGTATAAATAAAGCATTTCTATGTACAGTAGGTGAACAATAAAATATGATTTATTTAATTTAAATCTGGATTGAGCAATTGAAATCATTGCACAGCAAATTTACAGAAGAAAGGAATGCGAATCATGTTATTTTTTTATTCTTAATGATCTAAATATCAAGTCTTAAAGCAGTTTTAATTACCCAATAGTTTTACCATTTAGTTTTAGGTTATAATTGTTTAGAAGAGAGACACAAAATTGTTGGAGGTTCTTTTTCTTTTTTCTGAACAGTGCCCACTCACAGCTTTTAAATAAATACCTCAAAAATTTAGTTTTCCCCAAACAGATAAAACCTTCTTTTATACTAGTTTCTGCTGTTCATTAAGCAACCTGGTCAAAATCGTGGGTAGGCATTTTCTCTAGTGAAAGAGGAAAATGCTTTGGCATTAGTTAGGAACCAGCAAAGCAGAAGACACAGGGCAGTTGGCCAAAGGCCAGGCTTCTGGATTCATAGTCAGCCATTGGCTAATTAATCAAAGACTCTATACTATGTATTCCGTGATATCGATTATGTATGATGAGTAGGAATTAATGCTTGAGTTAATATAATATCTTACAAAGAAAGAATTATTGTAAAAGATAAACATAGCTCACTAATTGTTAGACTAAAGAGTTAGACTACTGTTTTAAATTCTAAATATTTGATAAATGTGAATACATTTTGCATGATTCAGACCTGATAGTCTCATGGTGTCTGTCTCAGACTCATCAGGATAAACATCTACACTTAGTGTATTTGATACCAATGCTGGTTAATAGAGAATTCCGAACATTAAAATGTTGATGGAAAATACATTCATTCTCACCCAAAATATATTCCTCCAACTCATATGCCTTCAGATTGAGGAATAGTATGTAATAACAACTGCATGAGTACACACACACACACACACACACACACACACACACAATTAAACTCCTCAACAGTTGTAATCATGAGGTAAATACTCTGACTTCCCCTTTTTTCAGGGGAAATGGAAGAACATACAGGTTAAGCACTTTATCTAAGGACATGAAGCTAGTATGGAAGAGCCAAGATTCAAACTCAGGCAGCCCAGCTCCTGGCCTATTTTAACATACATCAGAACTGCAACATAAGTTATTTAATGGTCTGTACTTATGATCGGTGCTTGTAGCGATATTTCATCCTTCACTCTAATACGCACTTGTTTATTTTAGCTTCTGGTGATGATGACACGTGTACTTCCACCATTGCCCTACTTTACAGATTGTGTGCATTGAAATATTACACCAGGCTGCTATACACACTGCTGCTCTTGACTTGCTAAACTGTTGGCAGCCTTAACCCTCATATTTAGTTCCACCTGTTTTCTCTTATTCTGTTCACAGTAGGGAAGAAAAGCAGCCAAGTTTCTATTTTTGTCTATTAATCGGTCCATTATTTGGAAGCCATTTTTAAATAGACCGCCCTCCGTTTCCAAATTTAGCAATCTGTTCATTTTTTCCTTAGCCAGCCCTTTAATCGTCATTGGGGCTCACCTGTGAACTTTCTCCAATGTCTCTATATCCCTGGGGAGCCCAGTGGACAACTACTCCAGTAAAGGTCTGACCATAAAGAATGGGAAAGCACTGTAGCTGACATGTACTGTGTGGTTCTCTATAATATCCAAGTTTCCAGTTTACATTCTTCCCCTGCATCTATCTTCTGTATCTACAGCATTTTAATTCAACAACAGCCCTTTAATTATAAAATTATGCAAGGCTCACTGCATGGACAGAGAATTTACCCTGCTTCTCAAATCTCTATACATACAAAATGCAAACAGAGCCCAGATTCTATTTTGAATCTTTTTAAAGAGGTTATCGGCAGAACATATATCAAAGCCATTATTGGTACTATAACTATTCCAAAGTCGTAATCGATATGTTATGAATTCAGAGTCTCTGCTAGAGTTTTTGAGGTTTTAAAATTTGAAACAGTTAATTTGAAAAAAAAGGCCAAATATATGTGATTTATTTTTGCTTAAATTATTTTGTTTGATTGCCAATTGTTGATAAAAAGGACTAACATTTAAACATAAGATTTTGATGTTAACCTCCTCAGTTAAGTTTTTGCTTTTTTTCAGTGGAGGATGGTACATGGTTATTTAATTAATTAATCAATTAATTAATTAATTTTTATTATGGTGACATTGATTAACGAAATCCAATGTTTCAGGTGTATAATTTAACAAATTTAATGGTAAGATATATATGCATATATATATATGTATGTGTATATATATGTATATATATACATAAACACACACACACACACACACACACATATAGTATTGTGTATTCATTGCCCACAGTTAGATTTCTGTCACTACCTATTTGACCCCTTTTACCCTATCTACCTCCCCCCTCCGACCTTCTCCTCTAACTTCATGTAACCACTAGTCTATTGCCCATGTCTATGAGTCTCTGTTTGTTTGTCCTGTTCATTTGTTGCTTTTAGGTTTATATCCTATATATATATAAGTGATATCATGTGGTTTTCAATTTTTTCTGTCTGGCTTATTTCGCTTAGCATGATTATCTCAAGGTCCATTCATGTTGTCACAAATGGCAATATTTCTTCTCTTCTTATGGCTAATATTCCATTGTATGCATGTACCACAGCTTCTTTAGCCAATCATCTATCATAGGACACTTCGGTTGCTTCCACATCCTGGCCACTGTGAATAATGCTGTTATAAATATCAGTGTGCAAATATCTTTTTGGATATATGTTTTCAAGTCTTTGAGGTAAATACCCAGGAAAGGAATTGCTGGATCTTATGGTAGATCAATTCTTAGGTTTTTTTTGAGGAATCTCCATACTGTTTCCCATAGTGGTTGTACCAATTTGTCATCCCATTAGCAGTGTATGAGGGTTCTTTTTTCTCTGTATCCTCTCCAACATTTGTTATTACTTGTCCTGTTGATATCAGCTACTCTAACAGGTGTGAAATGCTATCTCATTGTGGTTTTGATTTGCATTTCCCTAATAGCTAGTGATGTTGAGCATCCTTTCCTATGTTTCTTGGCTGTTTGTATATCTCTTTGGGAGAAGTGTCTGTTTAGGTCCTCTGCCTATTTTTTGATTGGATTATTTGTTTTTTGTTGTTAATGAGTTGTATGAGTTCTTTGCATATTTTGGATACTAGGCCCTTATCAGAGGCATTGCTTGCAAATGGTTGTCTCTTTACTTTGTTGACAGTTTCTTTTGCTGTGTAGAAGCTTTTTAGTTTGATATAGTACCATTCATTTATTTTTGCTTTTACTCCCCTTGCCTTTGAGGTCAAATTCATAAAATCCTCTTTAAGTTCAAGGCCCATGAGTTTAGTTCCTATGTTTTCTTCTATGCATTTTATTGTTTCAGGTCTTATATTTAGGTCCTTAATCCATTTCGAGTTAATTTTGGTGTGTGGAGATAGACAACAGTCTAGTTTCATTCTTTTGCAGGTGGCTTTCTAGTTTTCCCAGCACTATTTATTGAAGAGGATTTCCTTTCTCCATTGTATGCTTTTGGCTCTTTGGTTGAAAATTATTTGTCCATATAAACATAGGTTTACTTCTAGACTCTTGATTCTTTTCCTTTGGTCTGCGTGTGTTTTTCTGCCAATACCATGCCATTTTTATTATTGTCACTTTGTAGTATAATTTGAAGTAGGACAGAATGATGCCTCTAGCCTTGTTCTTTTTTCTCAGGATGGTTTTAGCAATTCGGGATCTTTTGTGCTTCCATACAAATTTGATGATTTTTTTGTTGTATTCTTTAAAAAATGTCAATGAGATTTTGATGGGGATTACATTATTAAATCTTTATAATGTTTTAGATAATAAGGTAATGTTAACTATGTTGATTCTTCCAATCCAAGACTGTTGAATACATTTCCATCTCTTCGTATCTTTTTCAATTTCTTTTAATAGGGTCTTATAGTTTTCATTATATAGATCCTTCGCATGTTTCGTTAAATATATTCCTAGGTCTTTTATTCTTTTTTGTTGTAATTGCAAAAGGAATTATTTTTTCCACTTTTTTTTTTCTGACAATGCATTATTAAAGTGTAGGAACACTATGGATTTTGAACATTGATTTTGCATCCAGAAACTTTACTATAATTTGCTTATTGTTTCTAGTAGTGTTCTTGTGGAGTCATTAGAGTTTTCTATATAGAGAATCGTGTCATTCGCAAATAGTGACAGTTTGACTTCTTCACATCCTATTTGGATGTCTTTCATATCTTTCTCTTGCCTGATTGCACTCGCCAGGACCTCCAATGTTGTACTGAATAACAATGGTGATAGTGGACAGCCTCGTTTCATTCCCGATCTTAGAGGAAAGGCTTTTAGTTTTTCACAATTAAGTATAACATTGGCTGAGGGTTTGTCATATATGGCCTTTATTATGTTAAGGTACTTTTCTTCTATACCAGTTTTGATAAGTGTTTTGATCATAAATGGATGCTATATTTTGACAAAGGCTTTTTCTGCATCTATTGATATGACCATATGATTCTCATTTTTAATTTGTTTATGTGCTGTATCACATTAATTGATTCATGTATGTCGAACCATTCCTGTGCCCCTGAAATGAAGCCCACTTGATTGTAGTGTATAATATTTTTAATATGTTGCTGTATTTTTGATATGTTTGCTAGTATCTTATTTAGGATTTTGAATCTGTGTTCATGAGAGATGTCAGTCAGTAGTTTTCTTTTTTTGTGTTATCTTTACCAGGTTTTGGTGTCAGGGTAATATTGGACTCATAAAATGAGTTGGGAAGTATTGCCTCCTCTTTGATTTTATGGAAGAGTTTGAAGAAAATAGGTATTAAATCTTCTTTGAATGTTTGGTAGAATTCATTGATGAAGCCATCTGGTCCTGGACTTTTACTTTTTGGTAGGTTTTTGATGATTGTTTCAATTTCCATTTTCCAGTTCTTCTTGATTCAGTCTAGGAAGGTTGTATCTTTCTAAGTATTCGTCCATTTCTTCTAGGTTATTGAATTTGGTGTTATATACTTTTTCTTAGTATTCTTATACGATTCTTTGTATTTCTGTGATGTCTGTCATAATTTCCCCTCTTTCATCCCTGATTTTGTTTATTTGTGTTTTTTTCTGTTTTTTCTTTAGTGAATCTAGGCAGGGGTTTGTTGATTTTATTACACTTCTCAAAGAATCTTTGTTGCATTTATTTTTTCTATTGTTTTGTTTTGTTTTGTTTTCAATTTCATTTATTTCTGCTCTTATTTTGATTATAATTTTGATTATAATTTTCTTTCTTCTGGCTTTAGGCTTTATTTGTTATTCTTTTTCTAGTTTTTTAAGATGAAGTGTTTGGTTGTTTATTTGAACTCATTCTTCTTTTTTGAGGTAGGCCTGTAATGATATGAACTTTCCTCTTATGACCGCTTTTGCTGTGTCCTGCAAGTTTTGATATGTTGTACTACCATTTTCATTCATTTCTATATATCTCTTGATCTTTCATTTCTTCTCTGACCCAGTCATTCTTTAGTAGCATGTTGTTTAATCTCCATGTATTTGTGGTTCTTTCCATGCTCTTTTTACAGTTGATCTCCAGCTTCAGAGTATTATGATCAGAGAATATGGTTGGTATGATTTCAACCCTCTTATATTTTTTGGGCTATCTCTGTGTTCCAATATGTGGTCAATTCTTGAGAATGTTCCACGTGCACTAGAGAAAAATGTATAAGCAGCTGTTTTGAGATGAAAGGCTCTGTAAATGTCAATTATGTCCAGTTGGTCTAATGTGTCATTTAAGGACATTATTTCCTTATTGATTTTCTGTTTGGATGATTTGTCCATATCTGACAGTAGGGAATTTAGGTGCCCTAATATGATAATGTTTTGGTCTATTTCTCCCTCCAGTTCTGTTAGTAATTGCTTTATATATTTTGGGGCTCCCTGATTGGGAGCATAAATATTAATAAGTGTAATGTTGCTCTCTCGGTGCATGATTCCCTTTAGCATTATGAACTGTCCCTCAGTATCATTCTTTACCTTCTTTATTTTGAAGTCTATTACATCTGATATTAGTACAGTTACTCCTGCTTTTCTCTAAATGCCATTTGCTTAAAATATCATTTTTCACCCTTTCACTTTAAGTCTATATTTATCTTTGGAGGTGAGATATGCCTCTTGGAGGTAGCATATGGTTGGGTTTTGTTTTTTTGATCCATTCTACAACTCTGCGTCTTTTTATTGGTGAGTTCAGTCCATTTACATTTAGGGTGATTATTGAAATATGAAGTTTTCCTCTAGCCATTTTATCTTTTGCTTTCTGGTAGCTCAGTGTTTTTATTGTGTCCTTGTCCTTATGTTTCTATTTGTTTATTTTGGTTGGGTTTTGTGAATTTTCCCTCTGGTTCTTCTTGTTTTGTGTTATATACTTCAGTTTTGAATCTTTGACATGTGGTTACCATTACGAATATGTAAAAGATAGCTATATATACATAGTAGTCCATTTTCTTCTGCGTGCCTTATCTCTATTCCCATTTGTGAATTTGAATCTTTGAATCCTCCCCTTTTCTGTTATTGTTGTTCCTATGTATGCTGTTCTTAATAAGGGTTGCACTACTCAGCTTCTATCTGCCTGTTAGTCACCTTACTCACTCCTTGGCAAAAATAATTATGATCCATGTTCTACCTGTATCCTGCAGCTCCTTAAGGGGATTGAGTCCCAGTTGTTCACAGAGCATTCCTTTATTCATTTCCTTCCATTCTTTGTCTTAATTCTTTAATCCCCTACCGGTGTTCCTGGACTCACCTCCCAAACTATTTTCTCTAAAATCTTTGTCTAAGGGGTCGTTTTTGAGGAAATCCAAATTAGAGATTGCTTATATGCCTGAGGAGACCTTTATAGTTGTCCAGCATGCTTACTTGCTAATTTAGTTGGATATAGAATTCTAGGTTGGAAGTCATCTTCTGAAATTTGAAGTCATTGCTCCATTGTATTTCAGCTTCTTTTGTTTTGAAAAATTGAACACCACTGTGATTCATGACTCTTTGTATATAACTAAATTTTTTTTCTCTCAGGAATTTTCAGATCTTTCATTTTGTTTTCTGTCTTCTGAAATTCATAATAAAATATTATAGTGTGAGTTTATTTTCTTTATTGTGATGGGCACTGGATGAACTCTCTCAACTCTTGAACTTCAAATCTGATACTATTCTAATTTATCATTTTTTAAAATAATATTCTTCCTTCCATTTTCTCTGTCATCTCTATTTGTAACTCCTATTTATTATATGATGTTGAACCTTTTGAACTGTCTCCTAATTTTCTTAACTTTCTTTCTTTCTTTCTTTCTTTCTTTCTTTCTTTCTTTCTTTCTTTCTTTTCTCTTTTTTTTACATTGTTGCTATCTCTAGCTTTCTGCTTTACTTATTTACTTATTTTTTGCAGCTCTCCTATTGAGTTTGTTATTTTTTCTACCTTAGATATAATTTAAATTTTTTTGTACTATGATTTTTACCTTTAAAATTTAAAAATAATATTTATTTCTATTTTGTGGATGCTATTATCTTTTCAGATCTCGCTAAGAGTATACATGATAACTTTTATCTGAAGTTCTTTCCTTCTATAATATCTTTCCTCCAAGTAATTTTTTCTCTCTCTTTGTTTCAAGCTATGCAATTTCTTAGAAAATTTTCTGTTACCTGATAATCCTTGGTTATCTCCTTAAGGATACTCAAAAGTTTACCAAAAGCTCTGTGGACATAATGGAGTCACCAGTGGG
Source organism: Rousettus aegyptiacus (assembly GCF_014176215.1). Classification (NCBI taxonomy): domain Eukaryota; kingdom Metazoa; phylum Chordata; class Mammalia; order Chiroptera; family Pteropodidae; genus Rousettus; species Rousettus aegyptiacus. The sequence continues at coordinate 43,305,069 of NW_023416292.1, read as the reverse complement.
CTTCACTGTAATATTGATGTATTGCAGTATCATTCTGTTGTTCAACTTTAGAGAAGAAGATACTTTGCTAGAGGTGATACTTTCTTAGAATGTCTAGGAATATCAGTGATAAAGAAGTTTAAATGTAGAATTCAATAGTTGTACTCTACTGGAACTTAAACATTTGGTGAACATTAATGGTAATAAGTGATATAGGATAGCGGAGCATACAGATGATATTTCCCCTAGTCAGCTTTATTGAGGTGATAATGAAATGAATCTATAAGAAAACTACTTGTAAATATTTTTATCCCTAAGAAACTGAACCGACATTACCAAGTCATGCATTCTGTGGTGATATATCTCTGTTTTGTCTCTGTTTTATCTTGTTACCTGAAAATAATTGACAGCAAATAACAGGTAAATAGATGGACTTAAAGCCATTCATGTATTCTTCCAAAAAGATATTCTAACCATTGTTATGGATTGAATTGTGTCTCCCCCCAAAGGAACATGTTGGGGTCTTAATTCTTAGAATCCTAATATATGACTTTATTTAGAAATAGGGTATTTACAGAGGTAATCAAGTTAAAATGGGTCATTAAGGTGGGCCTTAATCCAATATTATTGGTGTCTTCATAAAAAGAGGAAATTTGTACACTGAAATACTCATAGAGGGAAGATGATGTGGAGAGACACAGGGAAGATTGTCACCTAAGAGCGAAGGAGAGATGCTTGGAGCAGCCTCAGAAGGAACTAATTTTGCTGATACCTTGATTTTGGACTTCTAGCTTCCAGAACGGCAAGATGATAAACTTCTATTGTTTAAGTCACCTAGTTTGTGATATTTTGTCATGGCAGCTCTAGCAAACTAAAACAGACTTTTACTCTATTCTAGCTTGTTTAATAAGCTCTTTGTGTCATATCCTTCAAGCACTTTTCCACTGAAGAAAATCTTAGTTTTAGGAGAATGTCAAGTTGACTTATGCTAAATAGATAATAGTTTTCTAACCTCCCAATACTAAGTATTAAGATATTTTGAAATCTTTTTATTTTTTCTCTTATTATTTCTGAATTTGGAAAAAAATAATATTATTAGAAATGTTTTCAAATATGTTAGCAAGTCAATTAAAATGTAATCTTCTTGGGGTGTGTGTGTGTGTGTGTGTGTGTGTGTGTGTGTATGTGGATTGTAGTGATAAAGCTAATTATGAACCTAATACTCTGGCTTTCTAAGTTTCCTCTTCCCTTCAAACCCAGCTGGCAGGTCTGTTATCGTCAAAGCAATGAATGGTCATTATCAGTATGTGATAACATCATCAATGAATGTTTGACAGTTCGTGAACCACAGTCATGTTACTCGACTTTTATTTTCTCCTGTGACATGGACAGTTGGTAATTACAAGATATTTCAAATCATTACATACAGAGAAATGACTCATTCTATTACATGATACTTAGGGCCCTAGCTGTGGAGATACATAAATATTTTTCTGTTTATGACTTTTCTCAAGATATGAGTAAACCAGACAAAGGCTTATGTTCTTTAGAAATTTTACAGTATATTTTTCATTTTAATGAGATGCCTGGTTAAATTCAAAACTAATGTTTTACACTGACTCTTGGTATTCAGCGACGTCATCATGTCATACACATGCTAGCCATGACTTATAAAAATAAAGCACTGGAGCTGTCCCAGGAGTCCAAATAGCTGTGGAGTGACTATTATGTGGGAATAGGTGGTGCCTCTTTGCTTGCAAACTTGCCATTTTTTACTGACCTTGTTTGGAGCTGAACACTGCTGCAGGCACCCTTAAATTGATGCCTTATGACAGGTTCTCAGTTGAGCAGTCAAACAGGCAAATTTATTATAAGTTCTTTTTCTATTCTTTCTGGCCCATTTGCCCAACTAATAATAGTTACTGTTATTTCTTGACTGCCAGTGACTGAACAGTCATTTTTTTTTAAATCTATTTTTGTTTATTCAATAAAAAGTCCAATTCATGAAAAAAAAAAGGTTGTGTGAGAAAAGAAACTAAAATGTTATTCATTATGGGCAAAGACTTATCATCATTTATATCCTTATTAAGCATTATGTACAATGGAATTAAAACCTACCATTTATTGGGGCTGGGGCTGTTAGAGTTTTCAGGTTGGTCTTCCTTTCACCATCTTCTCAGTTTTCAGTTTTTCTAACACATAGTTATATGTCAAACATCTTGAAGTTTTTTTCTTTCAATGAGTCTCCAGCTTTAGAGGCTAGAGTAGCTTCCATCTCAACCCAACAACAAAATAGATATCAAACTTTTCCAAGGTGTCTTATTTTTCTTCTCCATCCCCCACCCCCATTTATTCTCCCAGGGAAATTACTACCCATTCCTGCAGCTCTAATAGTTATTGATAGCTCCCATGATTCTATCTCCCATTACTGACCTCCTTCTTAGACTCCAGACAGATCTTCTGAGTACAAATAGCACTATTGAGTACATTGTGTGTCCCACAAGCATATAAGACAACACATCCAAACCAAGTATATTGTTTCTTCTGAAACTCCTCTTCTCAAAAAGTACCCCTCCATGAGTATAATTGCTACTCTTCTAGTCTCCCAAACTAGAATATCCAGCTCGCCTTCAGCACTTCTCTTTCCCTAATCCCATCACATGCAATTATCATCAAATTTCTGCCTGTACTTAACCTTTATCTATTACAGTTATTTATTTATTTAGGAATTCTTTGCACTTTTTCTTCTGCTTACATAACTTAAAATTTCCATTTATACTTAGTATTTCTTTAATTTTTTTTCTTGATGTATTTCTTAAGATGTTTTAAAATCTCTTCAGAGATTTTAAATTTGCCAAAAGTCAAAGAAAATTGTATCAGTTGAGATATAATTCCCAATACTCAGTGGCTTAAAGGAAAAGGTTTTATATACTATATAGCTACTGTGAGTCATTTAGGACTTTTTTCCACTTTATGTTACTTTGAGACCCGTCGGGAGCCATTTTGAGGAAAACAAGACTGTTTGTTAAGCAGGAAGTTTTTGCGAAGTTGGCCAGCTGTGCAGTCTGCTGACTCAGGAGGAAGTGCACCTGGTGTGGGGGCAGGAAACGGAATGTTACAGAGTTTCCATGATTGGTTGTTATTTAGAGGTGTTTTGCGTCTTGCGCACTCAGTAGGGTATAAATATGCGTTGCAAAATAAACTCGAGGCTGCTGCAGTATTGACTGCGGGCCCTCCCAAATCTATCTCTTGTCTCTGTCTTTTCTTTAATCCTCACTCCCCATCTTGGGCGCTGTTTGACCTAGGCTGGCTGGCTCCGGCAGAGACCCAAGCCGGTGGGGCAGAACTATTTGAGTCATTTCTGATCAGCATAGCAGAGGGAACAAGAGCACCACAAATCACATACTGGCTCTTAAAACCTTACCTGGTAGTGACACTGCTCATCTGTGAATCAAGCTATTTTATCACACCTGACTCTAAGGAGTGGAGAAATACAATGCTACTGTATAGCTGGGAAGAGTAGAAATCCTTGATGAACAGCATTCATGATCATGTAAGACTATTTCTTTCGAAGGTTTATATAGGTTCTGGTATAGAGCTTTGAACATAGCAGGAATCAGTAATGCTGACTCACTCTTTGCTTGGCCTAAGGTCTATCCATTACACAATTCTACCCTGACTTGATTTTGAGTGGTGATTCTCTTGGAGATGAAACCCAAGCTCTGCAAAAGCAAGAAAATAAACTGCACCCAAAATACAAAGGCAAAAAACACTTTAAATGCCTTGGCACTTTCTGAACCTGGCAGTGATAAAGACCTCACTAATAGTGTAGATGAACTTGATATTGCGGCCCTACTTAACAAGCATTAAATCCTCCCAGTTGGATATAATTGATGAAATGGCTGTATCTCAAAGTTTCTCAGGCTGCCACTAACAACGTTAAATTAGAGAACTAGCAGCAGCATTTCGAGGAGATGGAAGCCATCTGATACCAGAGAACAGAAAGTAGAAACCGATAAAAAAAACTGAATCCTGCAAGCTAGTGTGTGCATTTTCTGAAGTTCGAGCTGTCCTGCCTTAAGAGGTTGTGTTGTAAAGATAATGAACATGGAAAAAATATGGCATCTATTGTATAATTTTTTAATGTGCTTCATGTGGGAGGATAAACATGGTGGAAATAAAAATCCCAAAGTGGTACTTATCATGTCTTGTCTCCTGCTATGTCCATTAGTAGCCAATTCATTGTGATAAGAAATACTGGGGCAGTGTGGGCAATTATAGGGTTATTATTGGGTTAAAATCCTTAATTCTATCATTTGTAAAATGAAGATGGTATCTTGGAAAAGTACCTACCTCATAGGGTTGCTATAGTGATTAAATACGATAATAAATGCAAAGAATTTAGCTCTATGCCCAGTACTTGTTAAATGTTAGCTATTATGATTACTGTACATTTTTTTCTCATGCTGGTTATTGGTATTTGAGTTTTTCTTCTTTTAACAGTGGTATTCAGAGGCTGAAGGATAAACAATCTACCTTTGATAGGAAAAAAAGAGTAAGGTGATTCCATATGACCACTCGAAAATCAGCAGTTATTTGTGACCAGTTAGTAGGTCTTAAAGTTAGTTTAATAAATCGTGATCAGCATTTAAAATAAAAAATGGAATAGAAACATGAGAATGCATTTGACGTCCAAAAATAATTTTTTTCATGAAAATTTTAATACACGCGTGCAGCATGTGTCTTTGTTAATGTGTATGAGTTAAAATGTAAAATGCATTTTTAACTCTGGAATGTGATCATAAAGTCCAAAGTCATAATTCTAAATAAATGTACATCGGCCTCAGCTTATGAACGGCCCATGCCCCAAGGTATATTTGAATTTCTCTTGAGAATAATTTTCTAAAAATGTTCCTCTAAACCACATTTGACTTGTATGAGTGTAAAATACTAAAAATGATAACAAATTGTTTCATAAGGTTTCTGGGGTCAAAAAAAGGTAGCGGTTTGAGAAATTTTCTCCCTGTCCCCTTTCACACCCCCAAATCTACAGAGATTTTGTTTATAACAGTGCAAACTATAACACATTTTAAATATAAGAATGTGAGCATTATTCTGAAATCCTAATGAAATCTTCCTGCTATAAACCCTTGACCTAGCAGTCCAGAGAATGTGTTGATCTATTTGGCTTTCATCACTAGGCGGCCCCATCATTACTGGAGCCCAAGCGTCATTTTAATAAGCTAAGCACTTCCAAAATATGAAACAAAAACAAATGAAACAAAAAAGGAACGTGTCATAATTGGCCCCTGAAGGGCAATGGCCTTTCTCTGGGCTTACAAGGCTGGATGTCCAGGCTTTAACTTTCCCATGGCGCCCCTTCCTCAGAGTTTGAAGAGCACGAGAAATAGCTTTAAACTGGTCTTTTTGCATTTTGGAATGCACTGCTCAGCCATGGAAAGTGTCATGAAGCGCCACTTAGTGAAGACATCCTGCCAACTCAACGAAAGGCTATTAACACGGAGAGACTGCAACAGTCATTAGTAGCAAAATCTCCTGTATTTTCCTGGCTTTTCCCAGAAGACACTGCTTTCCCCGCGGCTCTGTCGTTTCATGTTTCTTTTCTCTCGCATGCATCTCCTACCTATTTTCTTGTTTGCAAACCATTCTTGCTCCTCCATAAAAAGAAAACTGAGCTTTGAATCTCATGTCCTCAGACTCTACCACCCACACCGCACCTCTCCGTGTGTGGTTATCTGCTGCGCCATGGGCGCCTCGTGTCTTTCAAGTTTTAGTCCCCGATTTCTTGCTAGGCTCTCAGCACAGCTCTCTTCATCCTTCTTGGTGAATGGATTATTGACGTATATAGTCCTTCCAGGCAACTGGCCTCTTGGTCCTTGGCCTGCTCTTCTGCAACCATCCCGTCGGCGGCGCCACCTCGGCTACTCGCCCTAGACCCTGTCTCTGCTGGTAACTGTGACCCTCCACCATCACAGCATTTCCCCAGCTTTGCTGATGTATAACCAACAAATAGAAATCACATGTAAAGTGTACAACATGATGGTTTGAAATAAATATACATCGTGAAGCAAGTTAAGAACACATCCCACACCTCACATAGTTACCTGTGTGTGTGTGTGGTGAGAACACCTAAGTTCTATTCTCTTAGCAAATTTCCACCATCACAGTTGTAAACAGCTCACTCCCTGACCCCACACTTTTGGTATTAGCTTCATGGTATTCATATTTAAATAACCACAGTGTGATAAAGGGTGTTTGATGTACCCATCAAACAAATTTTTTGTACCTCACATATGTCTTTACATAATCAAACTTTTTCTCTTGCTGTGTTTGGTTATGTTTAATAGATACTATAATGGCTTATAATTAAACTACAGAAGACAATGAACGTCCTTTGGAATCTCTTTTGCATCTCTCTCTCTAGTCCTACTGCATTTCCCATTTGGTTCGCTGATTCACAAACCAAACCTCTCATTTTCACATAATTTCTTATTTCTATATTTGAAGTTTAATCTCTATCAGTTACTGTCTCTTTTTCTTTCTTTCACTGGACACTATGAATTGGAGATTGGGGTACCTCTATAACAGTTGCTATATTTGAGGACTTATTTGGTTGATTTGTGGGACTTGGGTCTGTCATTTTAATGGTTTGTTGTAGCATATACGTAAACACATCACCTGATAAATGCTTCTTCTTTTGTAACAAATTAGAAAATTACCAATTCATTGTATCATTAAACATTTCCTGCATGTTTTTGTTCCCTTAAGAAAAATGAGAGAATGCTTAGGTTTTTCAGTCTTTACCATTGCTTTTGCATTCTATAATAAAACAAATATTGAAATTCACTAGCTCAGCTATTATTTAGAATAACCAATTATGATTTCATTGTTTTGTAGTTATTTTAATAAAAATATAATCAGTTCAACAATACTTGGCTTGATCTTTTCATTGAGGAAGGAGGTTATTTTTCACTCTGGTAGCTGCATTAATTTGCCTTTGCTACTAGAATATAATTAAGTAAATTAATTCCTTCAAGATTTCTCAAACACCTCTTATGCAAAAGAAATTGCTAAGAAAGCAGAGATGTTTAAACCATGTTTCCTGTCTTATACCTACTTGGAAACTAAATGATGTGATAGGGCTGACCCAGTGGTTAACCCAACTGCAAACATTTTAGATTTTTGCCTTTAAAACTTTAAATAGTATTCTAATTGTGGCAAACAGGCTGACTGTTCACCAAACTGGTTTTCTGGACCTTCCTTGGCAATTAGCTAGATCATATTTCCAGAATCCCTTGCAATTAGATGTGGACATATGGCTACATCTTGACCGAGGAAAGTAGACAGCAGTGATGAGCCCCACTTTTAAATGTCCCATCAAACTCCATTCAATTTTTTATTCTCTCTCCTATGACATTTTCTGACTGGATGTCTACACCTGAGACTATCTAAAAGTCACGTATGGGAGATGGCAGAGCTTCTGCTACCTTAGGACCGTAAATGAGGCTGAACTGTCTATGTTATCATTCTCTACTAAACAAAAATAATAAATTTACATGTAATAGACCAATGAGATTATAAAGGTTTATCTGTCACAAATTCTAGGGTGATAATAACTAATATCCTGATAAACTTAAAGAGTTAACTATGTTTATCAGAGTCAAATGTTCTTTCATTTTGTGAGAAAATGAGGCTCATAATATATTTGAGATACATCATTATGAAAACCAAGCATGGAATAGGTTGTACTGTTGAAGACTGCTGTGAAATTTAGGAATAACAAATGATTGATATTAGGTTCCTCTTAATTCCTGCCTAGGTCTTATCACAGCATCCTGATTTTGTACCTTAATTTCTATAAGTAAATCTTTGTCTCTTATTTTTTTTTTTAAACCAGGGACTAAGTACCTAGTTGGAGAACTGCCTAGAATTCTAAAATATGAAACAATGTGGCAGTACCTATTATCACTTATTGAGAGCTAGCTATAGAGTTTGCACTGTGATAATTGATTTCACATATCATATATCATCTTCACTTCTTACAACAACCTCTCAAAGGAGGGGTCATCATTTCCATATTAAAGTTGAGGAAACTGAGGCTTGAAAGCTTTCTGAGAGTTTGAATGAGTTCCCCAAATTAAGCAGGTAGAGAGTATTAATGCTTCAAACCTGGGTTGAGCTGACTCCAACACCAATGCCTTTACTCCTTCTTCCGTTCTTGTAGAGCTCTCAGCATCTGGAGCCAACTGTTTATTACCCTTCATAAACAAGTCTGCACAATTTTCTGCTTATCAATGATAAGATGCTTAGATATCACTAAGCAGTGTTCCTCCTCCTTAGAGGGGGAGGTAACCTGGTTGATGATACGAGGTCCCTCTAACCCCAAGCAAGAGCTGTTCTTTATGAAGGCCATCATTACAAAATGAGCTAGTTCCTTTTTGAGGGGTTATGAGTGGCTGAAAGTTCAGGGAATGTTCTACCTTTTTCATATATATACTGGCTTTTGCTGAGTCTTTATCATTACCTCCTAATATTTACATCTTAGTGTATTACATTACTTTGCATCCACGAGCACATTTTTCAGTGTAAATCCAAGATCTTGGGCATTTGGTAGAATATTCTAAATTTTCAGGGGTCCACAAAGCATTTATTGTGACAACTGTCTAAGAGTTTATGCCAGAGTGGGACTCCTACATCTGCATCAGACTTTCTACTCTTTTGATTTAAATAAGACATTTTCTAATCACAAATATTTATTTCAATATCAATATTTAAGTGACACTTCTTCATGGTGGGGGTTCATCCACCAAGGTGTGACCACAGGAAACACACTCTTTTTTCCTCACCAGACTGAGACGAACTGCTCTCAGCCATAACCCACGGGGAGGGAGTAAGCCTGTTAGTAGATAGGACGACCTCTAATGCTTGGTCTTCTAGGAGCAGCTTAGCTCTTCATGAATAATTACTGTGATGTGAATGGCTGAAGGAGCCCCAGTGGCTCACATAACGTGTTCACTCTCAGGAGGCAGAGTATCATAGATCTGAGAAAGCCGCTCATGTGGAACTTTGATTTATATCTGCACAACATATATACTGCTCTTGTGAAGAAGTAAGTCTTAACAGTTTTTTTTAAAGTAACAAAGTTAAGTCTGAACTCTAAATTTATCTTGCTAGCTCAGACCATTGTTGACAAGTAAAATTAGTTTTTTTGAGGAGAAAGTAGCTAAAAGATCTATTTGTGATTATTAAAAATTGAATTATATATGAAGTGATTCACCTTGGAATCAAACTTTATTCCCAGGTTATCCAAACAACTATCTAAAATTGCCAAAGAAACACAATGACCCATAAATGAAATAAAATATAAGTAGTTTAGAGCAGTAATATGGATCTCAATATACTTTAAGTTGTATAAAATCTTGCCAGGAATTTTTACTGGACGAAAGCCGAAGCTAGGAGAGAACTCTGACACCAAGTAGCACAAAGCTTTCTAAAGGACCAACTGACAAGAAAGCAGGACCATTATTAAGAAGTTCCAAGTGTCCTCCAAGAACCTCAATCACTCTACTGTTAAAATATTTTTAAGGTTTAAGGCAAAGAGAAGGTCTGTACACTCCTTTATGGTTTCTTATAGGACAATGAGTTCTGTGCCAATCGGTCAATCATGTATTCACTTATTTCTTTATTTATTAAATTTCTGTTATGTTTTGGGGACTGTGACAGGCAGTAGTGATACATAGTTCTGGCAATCAAGGGATTTACAGTGTTGTGCAGAAGACATAAAATTTATTTTTTGTGTTTATTGAGGTATAATTTATGTGAAATACATTTTACCAATTTTAAGTGTGCAATATAAGTTGACAAATGTATATAGAAGTGTAAATGTAACCATCACTACAATCATGATATTACTCACAATTTTATCTTTCTAGTTCCTCTTTACCATCAGTCCCCCTCCATCCACCGTGTGCCTATGGCAATCGCTGTTTATTTTATAATTTCCAGCACTTAGCATAGTTCTTAGTACATGGTAAACACTCCATAAATGTTTTCTGATGAATCATGGAATGCATAAATCTTCAACTTGACAGAATGTGTCATAATTTGTCATAATCCCTGAGTTTCTCTAGTATGTATCTCTGGGTTCCCTTCAAACTTATATTCTTATGGCATCCTACCATGAATCATGATTTCAGAACTTCTACATACCCTTTGCTTTTCTTTCTCCACACCGAGATTATACTTATTACTCACGGCCTGATTCAAATCATCTCCTTTATGAAACAAACTTCCATGAAGACCACATTGCCTTTATTCTTCCTGTGAACTTTAACTGCATGGATGGCCTAAGCAACAGTTTCATGGTTTATTTCTTTAATCTTTAATTATTTTATGGCTAGTTTTGTCTCCCTAACAGAATTATAAGCTTCACAAAGCCAAGATCCCCATTTTTATCTGCTGAGAGAGTTGGTTTAAATCAAGCATTTAAGAAAAGTCTTATGATACTCAGTCTTTATGTAGACGTAGGAAGATTATGGATTAGTCTTTCTAGGTATATCTATACATAAATAAGACGTGACTTTAACAGCATCACTCATTCATTCATTCATTCATTCCATAAATATCGAGTGCTTTCCATGCTCCAGGCACTGCTTTACATGCCGAGGATACATAAGTGGATAAAACAACAATAACGACAAAAATCTCTGACTTTTTTGAGTCTATGTTTTTGAGAGGTTGACAGATAAAAACAATTTAATAAGTAAAATATGTTTTATGTTAAGTAGTTACATGTAGAGCAGGATCTTTAAATTTGAAACAGAAAAAGAACTCAATAGTTTAATTAAAATATAACCATTAGGTCATCCAAATTTTATAAAAGATATTTGTCATATCTTCTGTTTAGATACAGAGTTTCTGAAATGTTTTAAAACAATGAAGAGTAACTATATGGGGTTGAAAAGGAAAGAATACTATTGCATTTGCTTCAGTGTGGAGTAATTAGCAAACAATGAGTATAATTTTCTTCTAAATTGATCTAAATTATCTATACTTTATTGTAACCCAAGTTGATTTAATATAACCCTGAAAGCTGCTTAAAGAGAAATTTCATTCTTGAGTCTAAGTCTACACATCATCAGGAGAGCGCGTTTGTGCCTTGCATTGCCTGGGATATTTTGTGCTCATTGTTTTCTGTGTCCTCTTCTAGGTTCTCTCCTAAATCTCCTAAACCTAAAATCTTAAGATTGTCCTCTCACCATTCTTTTTTTTTTTTTTTTTTAACTAAGTTTCCACTCCAGATGGGGCATATAAATGAACTTTCTTGCGCAAGTTTTATCTTAATCTTTTCTCGGACCTCTGTCTATAAAGGCCTGTTAACAGGCATGTAATCTTCCACCTTCTCTAATGACATTTTGCTCTCATTTCCTAGAGTATACAGTCTACTTACAGAAAGTAGTCCTTGAAAGGTTAAAAATTGAGTATTAAAAGTTTTTTTATAGTGCAAAGAATAAAAGAGAATATTATTAAATTAGCAAATGTATCAATTGTAGAAATATTAATAACTATCAAAAATAAATATCTAGTGATATAAAAATTCTAAATTGTGAAGTAATAATGAATTTTAAAGCTAAAGATATGAACTGTTAAGATGTTTGTTAAATATAGTACAATAACATTTATAGGATTCATATTTTAAAGATAGATTAATTTCTATTTGTTTTTCATTTTTATAAATGTCAGAGTATAATGTATTATGAACAATGCAGGGAATAGAATTTTTGAAATTTCCTAGATCATTCATAAGTTAACAATGCTGTCTGTCTTCTCCCAGGACAACCTGGTACTTTTAGAATAAATTTATAAAATGAGTGTGTTTAAGCTCCAGGTAAAATGTTACCTGGGTTTAGGGGAAAAAAAATTCTTGTCCTCGTGGAGTTTATAGTTCAGTGGAGGAGACACACAATGGAATAAAAAGGTAAAACACATGATATGTTAGGTATGTGTGGAGGAAAAGCAAATAAAGCAGGGAAGGGAGTCAAACTTTGAAATAAGATGATCAGGAAGGGCTGCAATGAGAAAGTGACTGGGAGTAAAGACTTGAAGGGAGAAGAGAGCAGGCCATGTAGTTATCTGAGGAAAGAGTGTTCGGAGCTGAGAAAACAGCAAATGTAAAAATCTTAGTTAGGACTATAGAGTGTGGAACAGTAGAAGGAGGCCAGAGTGATGGAAATGGAGTGATGGAGTTCATGAAGCTGTTGATCTTCCTCCTCTGCTGATATGACTAGGAATACATATGGTCTAACAACGTCTGCTTACAATTCATTAGTTTTAGATATGAGCTAGCTGAAAACAGTGCAAGATGTATTAGTTCAGAACAGTGCTTGTTTAATTTTTATTTATTTTTTTAAAAGACTTTATTTTTTAGAGCACTTTTAGGTTTACAGTAAAACCAAGAAGAGGGAAGTGTAAAGATTTCCCATATACTCCTCTCCCCACACATACACAACCTTCCCTATTATTATTAACATCACTCACCAGAATGGTCCTTTCTTTTTTCTTTTCCTAAGGATGAACTTACATTGGCACATCATAATCACTCAAATTCCATATTTATTTTGGGGTTCACTCTTGGTGTTGTATGTTCTATGAGATTGGGTAAGTGTATAATGACTTATGTTCATTATTACAATATCAGACAGTATTTTCATTGCCCTAAGAATCCTCTGTGCTCCATCTGCTCATCTCTTCCCCTCTATCTCTGTAAGCACTGATCTTTTTATTGTCTCTATATTTTTGCCTTTTCCAGAATGTCATATAGTTGGAATCATCCAATGTGCAGCCTTTTCAGATTGCCTTCTTCCACTTAGTAATATGCACTTAAGGATCTTCTATGCATTTTTATCATTCAATAGTTTATTTCTTGTTAGTGCCAAATAATATTCCCTTATCTGGATGTACCACAGTTCATTTATCCATTCACCTACAAAAGACATCTTGGTTGCTTCCAGATTTTGGCAATTGTGAATAAAACTGCTATAAACATCTGTGGGCAGGTTTTTTGTGGATTAAAATTTTCAACTCCTTTGAGTAAATACCAAGGAGCATGATGGCTGGATCATATAGTAAAAATATGTTAAGTTACTGAGAATCTGCCAAACTGCCTTCTAAAGTGACTACACTATTTTACATTCCTGACAGCAATAAATGAGTTCCTTTTGTTTCACATCCTTGTCAGCATTTGGTGTTGTTTACTTACTTTTTATTTCTATTTCTAACGGAAATAGAATGAAATTAATTAATTGATCAGTTTATTCCTTGGCTTTGATTAAAGAAAGGAATTTGGGAAACGAAAGGCTCTAATACCTTAGTTAAGTACATTTAAAGGTGTAAAAGCTTAAAAAGAAAACCAGAAAGGATAAATTTTTAGAATTCATGTTTTGTCGACTCCAATTTAACTTAACAGACATTTATTGATGCTGGTTTCTTTTCAGGATATGATAAACAAAGGCCGTGAATTATGACTTTCTCAGTTCTAGGTCTCTTTAACAAAAAACCTAATAAATTGCCTTAATAATAATGTTTTATTTATCTATTAGTTTGCTCTGAGGGTCTTGCCTTACTTGCTTGCAAGCTCTGTTTTCTTAATATAGACACTTACTATGCCTCTGTGAAGTAGATAAGTGGCTTGAACAAGGTTACACAGCTATGAAGAAATGGGACTTGAACATGAGAATTTTTAATCTTGCATTTTTTAAATTAAATTTATTGAGATGACATTAGTTAATAAATTTATATAGGTTTCAAGTGTACAATTCAAAAACACATCATCTGTATATTTCGTTGTGCATTCACCATCAAAAGTCAAATCTCTCATCACCATATATTTGATTCCTTTAATTTTACCTATGCTTGTTCCAACTTCCCCCCTGATTTTTCTAATTCCACTTTCTTCCCTTTTCTCTCTGTGTTGCCGAGATTTCCAAAGAAAAGGATTTATAATGGGAGGAGACTCAGAGCACTGGGCCCTTCAGAGAAGTATGGAGCAAATGAGATTTTGTCTGAGAACATAGAAGTTGGCAATGGAGGTGAAAAACTACATCCACTGCCAATTTTGTCTAGAGTAGCCTTGAAAGCTAACATTTTATAAAGATACTACTGAGCTCATATTTCCACAGAGGGCAGGTCAGCAGTAATCCTGGCATTATGTGCTCTCAGGCCTGTGACCACAACATTAATGCCAGTGAAAAAAGTCTTACAGTCAGTTTGTGAGCTCCTTTTGAAAATGCAGGTGTGTTGTAAGGAGCCAGGAACACAAGGAGTGTGAGGTACAAGGGCAGATATTAAATATTCACCTCAAGAAAGGATCATTGGGGCTTATAATAGTATTGACTACATTCACATTTCATTTTCTTGGTTCAAAGAAACGACTTCTGTTGCTGTAGACTCCAAAGGCCAGTTTAAAAAATTCAATGTTAAAGCAAAATAAATGTTATTCATAGTGCCAGAATTCAGTACACTTTTAATAATGGGCAGATAAAGTGGACTCTTAGAAAGAAAAGGCTATGATGGTTAAATTAGTCTAACTGGGGATGTGTCCTTACCATTTTTAGGTCAAGAGCTCGTTCACTTAAGCGCTGGGTGTGGTGCATATAGCTCAGGTAAAAAAATAAATAAATAAGTAAGTAAGTAAATAAATAAATAAATAAATAAATAAATAAGAAGAAAGGAAGAAAAAAGGTAATGGGAACAAGACTTCTGCTTGTTAAATACCTAGAACGTTAGCCCCTCACTCTCTACCCCAACCCCTCAAGGCAATTTGATTGAGTGCCTTCAGATTATTCCTCTCCCTGTGCAGTGATGGGCTGGCTGCACTGTACATTATAGCAAGGGTTTAAAGATGAAGGCGAGATAACTTTAACACCTTCTTTTCTTACAACATCTCAGAAATTGGAATTTGTCACCCTACTTCCTAGTGCTGCACGAGCATGGAGGCCCCTGACAGGACCTCTATACTTTTGCTGCATGTGCAGCAATTTTTTGATAACCCTTGAGCTCGGAGGTTCAGTTTCATCTCCCAGTACAGACACCGTCTTCAAAGGTTTTTGGAGAAGGGAATGCCACTATGTGCAGTCATGAACCCCATAAAAGGAGTCACCAAACGGTGTCACCTCATTTCTTCTTCTTGTCTCCTTGGTTCATCTCCCTGACTAGGGTTTCTAAGCACATACCTCGGCTCTGTTTTTTATTTTATTGTCTTTCCTTTGTTACTCAGTCATTCATCAACAAGAAACAACAACAAAACTCGGATGTTTGGCCAAATGACCTTTCCACTGTCTTATTTTTTTGTCATGTTCCATTCATCACAGACTGAAAATCCTTAAAGACAGGTGGTATGCTTATCCATAATTTATATTCAAGACCAGGCATCTTTTAGAGGTGTATTAAATTTTATATACAAAGCAGTATAAAACTTTGATGTAATGATCTCAGAAATGCTTGATTCTCTCTCTTTTTTTTATTGTTTTTATTATTTTTCTTTTTTAGTGGCTGGTGAAAATAGGAAAAGGTGGGGGTCGTCATTTAATGGGGAAAGACATTTCTCTAAATGTCAATACTTATGAAACGCCATTTTAAACCTTTATAAATGATTATCTTCCCCAGTACTGATGGGGTAGTTTCACATTGCTGCTCAATTTATTTACTCAGGAGACCAATTTATTTCACTACCTCTGTACTAACTGTTTGCATTGACATCTAGGTCTGCTTTGAGCAAGCAACTGTGACAAGTTGTTTATTGAACTGTAAACAGGTATTGTCTGAATCTAAACAATGGCTTTATCTAATTAGGAGACCACGGGCATCATCTTAGCCCCATGTGGCTATTCTAACTCAACCTAGCATCTCAGGCAGATTTCCCATGCCTTTTAAAATCTTGCTCACATTAAAACCCATTGCCACAAAGTGAAGAATAATCCTCATTTTGTCTTATAACTTTACATAGTGATGTTTTGTGCAAAAACGGACCAACTATAATACACTAAGCAAGGATAGCCCAATTTAAAATGGTTGAATAAGAAAAGGAAAACATGAATGAGATATAAAAAGAAAAGAATGACTAAGGATGAACTGGGTCTGTTGCATAGGCCATAAAAATATCTTGTATAAAGTAGAAAACATTTTCCTACCAAAAGGGGTCTCAATGAAATCATGACTATGAGTTTTCAGACAAAAATACAGATATGATTATGGAAAGCATAACTGGGGTGGCGTGCTAATCTTCTGGACTCAGATTAAAATAGAACATGTTCAAAAGCACTTAGGGACCCTCATCTTATCCACCGTCGCTTTGTATCTGAAAGTGCTAATTGGGTGCAGCAATCAATGTCTTTTGTTTTCAGCTGTCAGCAGTTTTCTGAAAAGCTTTGCCCAATACTAGAGAGAGGAACTCTTAACGAAGCTTCACTTTTCCATAGCTATTATTATTACAGTTTCCTCTTGGAAGGGGAGAATTAATTGCAATTAAAACCAAAAAATGTCACTGTAGTGAAGTTTTCAAATGTGAGGCCAAACATAGATATCTTTCTAAAAAAAATGGGCAGGGCGATGCCCCACTGGCACGTATTAAAAAGGAAAAGCTGTATCAAAAAGCAAGCAGGGTGATGAGGTTTTTTTTTTTTTTTTTTTTTTTTTTTTGGTCACTATATAGGCGCTCTGTTCGTTTTTATCATAAAGCTAGATTTTCACATTCTTTGGTTCTCTTCCCTGGCATTGAGAGTTGCTTTCTTGGTTGCATCCTTAACGATTTGTGTAATTGGTTTCACTCACTGAGGTCCAATTGGTGGGTTCATTGTGAGTGCCTTATGAAATATGAATCTATTTAAAAATTAATCATAAATCAATATTAATTCAATAAAATATTTTAATCTGAGGTATGAATATTTTATACCTTCACACAGACATGCAGATTTCAAAGCCGTTTTCATGTTTCTGACAGGCCTTCCAGTTTTGCCAGGATGGCATTCAAATACTCCTCCTGGCACCTTGCTGGCTCCCAGCTCTCCCAGCTAGAGCTGCCCAGGTCAATGGTTATGTTTATTCAAACTGCTGAAGGAATGCAAATGAGATGCATGCTGCCTATGAACACAGGAAAGTCTATTTGTTTCACTGAGTTTTAGTTTCTCCAGTTGCTGCCTAGAATATACATCTGGGGGTCTCAGGCGACCTTACAGGTCAATCCTTGTTCACCCCAGGTTTGACTCCTATCAGCCCTGGCGTGCCAAGGCTCCTGAGGGATGTCCTTGACAAGGGCTGGACAGAGATGGACTGCCACCGATCTAGGTAAAATGAGCCAGTTGTACCCAGCTGATAAAACCAGAGATTTACTGGAGCAGACAGGCCTGGGCTTAAACAGGCTTCTCTATTGAAACCCTGTGTGTCACCTGAATCAGTCATCTCCCCTGTCAGGCATCATCAGCTAAAACAATGGACTAGTTAGTGCCCGAGTTTGGCTGGAAAGAGGAAGATGTCAGAAAACAGAGAGAAATGTGCTATTATGATCAGTGGGGTTGGGTCCTCCTGTTTCCCGATCTGAATTCTGAGAGGGTTGTTGGTACTCCAGGTGCAGAATAAAGCCATAAAAACTTTGAAGCTAAGGTAATGATAATGAATTAGGAGGGGAAAATGGTTTCAGCACTGATTTAATACAAGAAGGGGTAGGTAATGGCTAAAACAATTATTTTCCTTCTGTTGGGGTTTCCACCTTCATTTGTCTTTAATATGTCTTGGCTACCTGATACCTGAGCTATGTTGGTGGAAGAAAAAAGAAAACGTCAGCTGAATGCATTTAAACTTTGTTGGCTATGGTTTCTTCTTTAGGGAGCAATGGTAAATGAGGCAATTGAGTTACTGAATGTTTTCAGTGCATGGCCTAAGCCCTGGAGAATAAGTCTATATAGGTTAGAACAGCCCCAAAGTAGGAAGCAGGTATTATGAGTACAGTGGAGGATTTAAATCAGATGCCTAGCAGAGAAGAACTGAGTCCTTGGCATCTCTGTGGGTCCCTAGGGCCCCATGTAGAGCCTTTTGTGTAGTGGGCCTTCAATAGACATTTTGCTAAAGGAATGACTATGTATATATTCATTTTTGACAGTTATTTAATTTCCCTTTGCAGTTTCCTCTGGACACAAAATGGCACCCTAGAATGATGTATCTGCTTAACTTTTTAAGTAATTTATTATTGTATTTTCCTTTTAGAAGAGAAGTTTTCAGCTTTGTAAAAATGTACTGCTGGTGTATATTGAAGCTAAGGGAATGTCACCACATCAATCAGTTCTCATGACAGGGCTCTCTCTTCTGTGTGTGGGAGGGCACTGGCAGTAAATGTTCTTTCTGAAGTGTTCCTTGGCACCGATATGATTTTCTTCTTCCATTTTCCCCTTATTTGTTTGGATGGTTTATTTCTGAGTGTACCTGACTGGGTTCCCTGGTCGTCTTTTCTTTCATAAACCTATTAAGTGGGAGGTGTGGATCTGGGCACACAGAAGGGCCTGGGTCTGCTGCTAAATTAAGAGATGGCCTTGATAGGTTGACCAGCTGTTCGGTTTTGCTCAAGGCTGTCCTAGTTTTAGCATTGAAAATCCCACGCCCTGGGAAACTGCTATGTCCCAGGCTAAGAGAAATAGTTGGTCACCCTGGCACTGGCACTTGAGATATAAAGCTTTGACCTTTTATGTTGATGTTGGTTTCAGGTCAATGTTAAACTTCTGGAAGTTCCATGGGTTTGAAGATTAAGAAAGACTTTGATGTAGTTTACGATTTTGCTAAAATAATGATAATTGATGGTGATGTGCGAAGGGACAATCATCTAGTTTAGAAATCATCCACCTGGTGGTCTTCTTAAGCTCCATTCAGACTCACTAACCACATTTAGAATCAGTTCATGAGGAGGACCTATATAAAAACCACGGATTGTTAACAGAGTAAGGTCAGCAATATTCTTCATTGAGGATGGGATAGCTTTTCTGGTAGAGTCAGATTTGAAACCCAGCCTCTTGGCTTTCAGCCACTCTGCTGAGAGGTACTCTGTGGTTAACTGAGATTAAAGTTATTAATTGCAGTGTCTCCACTTTTAGTGGAGTTGTTTATTGGTATTTCCCTATTAGATCATGATTCCCAGGATGTGGCCTCAGTTAGCCTTGTGTTCTTCTCCAGACTTTGTGGCTTTGTGGGTTGGAGCAGTCTTTTGGCTTTTTTTAGGGGCTGCCTACTCACTTGGAGTGGTATATAAGAGCCTCACATTTGCTGTGCTTTCCTCCTCATTTTCCCCTTCTCTGCATCTTCTCCCACCTACCACCTCACTGGAGTTTACTCTGGCTCCCTCCGGTGGGTGGGGGAACCTCAGAAATTTATATGGGGGTGAAAAAATCAGATCTTCCTGATTCTTGTGTGCACAGGTATTTATGTGTGTATGTGTATGTGTATATATTTCTATATAAATGAGAAGGAGGACACATGGTAGCCTTGTTGATATTCATGTGTCTTTTTATACAGACAGATTTTAATACCCCGGCATTTGTCTATTTCTTCCAAACTACCAGATTTACTGGGAGGTGAAAAAAAATCATCATTCTGTTGCCTACAAGCAACTGTTCAAGATGTTTGGAGAGAGGGCATATGTAAATATCCCAAAGGTATGGCACTTTAAAGAATGACACTTTCTTTAATAGTTAGTGTTTTGATTTCTAAGAATTTAATTTCTTTGGAGTCGAAAGCGGTATGACAATAGGGAAAACCACAGTGGGTGCAAATGCTAGCTTTGCTGTGATCTTAAGCAGGTAAATTAAGCTTTATGAGTTTTATTTTTCTCAAGTGGAAAGTGGGATAATGTCTACCTTATAGGGTTTTTGTGAGGTTTATTTAGAAGTGTTGTATGAAGTAACAATCTCTGGCACGTCATAATGGCTCTATAAAGGAAAACTATTAAAAGTAAAAGAGAATTCAGTTCAGCCTAAGAAAGTGCTTTCAAATATTAGCACTCCCTAACAGTGAGACAGGAGTTGGTGAGCTTCCCAACTCTGGAGATACTGAAAACAAGACCAGATCATTATCTTTCTGGAAACGTCTATACAATGTAGATTTCTTTTCTTTAATAAACTAATTAAGACTTTGGTAATTCTCACCTAAACTTATTTTAATAAAAGCACTGGGATTAAAAAAAAAAAACACTTTCTCACTATTTTCAAGGTAGACATATGAAGTTGGTAAACTCAGAAGATAAATGTAGACAAGAATCCGATTCCTAGAGTGGGAGGCCAGGCAAGTCCTCTTTCCAGAATGACATTTAGTCTCCCACAAGGCCATTAGGTGGAAGGTACTGGAGAACAGAACAGGGAACCTGGAATGTTCTACTTCCGTTCTGTCCTCATGGCCCGCTCACGTCTTCAGTTCTAGCCCTGGGATTCCCTCCACTCTCAGAGGCCTGATGAAGGACTGGCAAAAGAGAAGCCTCCCAGGAGGGTGTGATCTTTTAACTACACAGCCCAGAAGCCCTGATGAAGAGAGTGGTTATTTTGGGAAGGCTGAGAGAGAGAAAGCTTGAGAGTTGATGAATAATACCTTTCATGACTTAAAAGCATTGTGAGTTCCTGTATCTTAGCTTTAGTATGATTCCAGGGGACTCCCAATAATACGCTTCTTATGAGGTATTCAAGATGATGCCACCTTTGATGACTTTTGAGTGTTTGTATGTGATATGAAAAAAAGTGATAACTTTACTGAAATTTGCTAATTTTAGTACTCTGTATCACCTGGACAGAAAGCAGCAGTTTTTTATTTTTTCCTCTATGTCTTTTATACTAGAAAATGTAACTCCCTTTTAAATGATGATGCACTAAAAATTGGTACTTAAGCTTTCAGCTTATCTACAAGAGAGATTAAAATTTTTAACATAAAAATTTGAGGAACACAGCTGTTTGTTTAAAACATCTCAATTATTAAATATTCAGAAAAAGTTAGGGGGAAAATATTTTTCATTACTTGGCTAAGTCCAAGCTATCTGCAAATTACTCAGGACCATTTAGGTAATGTCTAATTACTTTCTACTTGAAATAATGTCTTAGTTTTTCTGATAGAAGATGAAATACAATTTTAAGTCTGAGTTTTCTGGTTTACCCTCAAATCTTCCTTTCCACTAATCTTGTGACTTCCATTTTCAGATTTCAGTTTTTAGTAAGCTTTTTATTAAAATATTAACTAGAACTACTTTTCTTTCACATATTTAACTGAAAAATGTACAGAGATGGAAAAGGGTAGAAGATAAATTTATTATCAATGATTTATAGTTACTTTGCATCAAGGATTTAGGATGTTTAAAATATTATTTTCTGTAAAAGATTTATTGGTTAAAAACATTGGATTTTTTTTTCTGGGTTTATAAGTTAGGGTCCAGTCAGGGAAAATAATTCACTCTATGTGTTTCAACAAAAAGAAATGAATATTGAAAATTGCTTCTATAGATGAGAGAAGGGTTCAAAAACCACGTGGAGGATAGTCTAGCATCACAGATAGTAATAAGAATAGGATGCTGCTACTGTCCCTAGAGCTGGAATTACAAGACAAGTTGTCAGAATCCGTGATCTGGCCTGTGTGGTGGGAGATGGATGCTCTGGTAGAATCTTTCTCTTGTGGAGTCACAGAGAAGACTTAGTCCCTGACACCATCCAAAGTAGTCTGGGAAATGTGATTTACTGTGATTCAGAGCAGGGCAAAGCAGGAGAAAGGTGGCAAATTTATCGGAGAACATATAGACAAAGGACTGGCACAATTGGGTCAGCTTAGATGTTGTCTGATGAATGAAGCTATATGACATTTTTTGGTACTAGAGATGAGATAGCTGATCTACTATTATCTTGGATCTTGGATAGCATCTCCAGAATGGTGGCTGATTTGCACTGATCACTCTTTCCTCATTCCTTCCCTGGTAAGAGTGCAATGTAACTCATCCATAGTGGGCATAAAATAATTAGTTTAATCCTAGTGGCTATAGCCAAGGTGTGATGCTTAAAAGTAGGAGACACCAGTATTATGCTCAGACTAGATAATGGCATGTTCAGTGCAATAATATGGGAACTGAAGAATCCACTGACTAACAAGAGTATTCATTCCTCCAACACAGGCCACTTAGACTCAATAGTCAGGTTTGGCACAGTAAAAATGGACAAATTCCATTTGTAGTTAAAAAGGCAACAAGCATTCTGAAGAGAGCCAAAAGGAGAGGAAGTTTCATGTTTTAGCACTTGTGTGAGTTTGAACAATAGCTGATAGGGACATGATGTGCCAAAGCTATAGAGATTCAGTTATTAAAGATCTCACACTTCAGGTATAAGCTTTCAGCAATTACTTACAGAGGGGCAGAAAAGTCTTTATAGCTGTAAGAAAAGCTCTGATGAAAGAAAATAGCAATTCCAATTTTCAATGGTATAAGATGCAGAAGAAGATTGTGGTTGATTGAGAAAAATGATAAGAGAAGAAGAGAATCCTGACAGAATCAGAACATCAACATTTCCCTTAAGGATTCATCAGTTCCCTAGTGGAAAGGACAAGATGGCAATGCTTGAACGATGCTGCACGTTCTATTGTCACTATTTTAAAGATAATTTAATGATTTAGTTCATTCATATATTCAGCAATTATTTATTAAATGTCCACTATGTGCCAGGACGAAATTATAAACTGAATTTGACATAACCTGTGCTCTCTGAGAGCTTACAGTCTAGGGGAAGATACTAACTAGTGACCAGAAAACTCCAGAGAAATTTAAGAGGTGTCATCATAGAGGAAGAGAGGATCCTGGAGGAATACCTTGAAGGAACACCTAGTTCAGGTGGGGTAAAAAGGAGCAAAGGGGAAAGATTAAGGGGAAAAAATCCAATTAAACTGAGCCCTCAAGGATGAGTCAGTCAGAGTTGTTTAGGAGAAGAGTAATTGGGAAAAGTGTTTCAGGCCAGAAAAGAACATATACAAATTTTTGCGGGCAAGGAGAGCATGGTGTTTTTGAGGATCTGAAATAAATTCAAAATAGTCAGTGGGTAGGTGTTTATACACTAGGTGGAAAAATAATAGACCAGAGAGGTAAGCAGACTTCAGGTCCTTATAAGACACGTTGAGGAATTCAGATTTAACTCACTCATTCACTGTTTCATCCATTTATTCATTCGTTCAACAAATAGTTTTTAGCTACTCCTAGGAGACCTACATGCTAAGTGTTTGGCATAAAATGTTAAGCTAGACATGTCTTCTACCCTCACAGAACCTAATAGTCTATCAAGGGAGGTAACAAAAAAAAATTTCAATAATGCATGAAAAGTTCTATGACAGGGCAGCTATTCTAACATATGCTTGCTATGCAAACACATGGTAGGCTCACTTACTATGGTTGTCGGTGGAGACGGTGTAGGCAGTGGGGGGAGAAGGAAAATGTTTCAAAAGAAGTGAACGTAAAAATTATTACGAGTTGGAGAAGATGGAGGTAGCAGTGTTGTAAATATAGGAAAGAGCATGTATAAGGAGGTAGAAGCAAGGAAAAACATGCCTTATCCGAAGACATGAAATAATTTCTGTATGGCTAAGGAATGAAAGGTTTGAAACTATGTTAAGGAGTTGAGATACATCCTAAGGACATTAAGCATACATATTTAGAACAGTCAATAAAATTACTAGATATACGATAAGTATAAAGAAGTCAATAGATTTCTTCTATATTTGCAATGGTCATTTAAAATGTAGTTGAGAAAAAGTGGTGTCAACAAAAATAATATTGATAGCAATAGCAAATACATATGAAGTGCTTGTTCCTGGCATCCAAGCCTCTACTCTGAGCACACTGCAGAACCTCAGCGCTCTTCTCACTGCACTACATTGTTCCTAGAAACTTCACTATGCAAGTCATGTCTTTATTGAAATGTTTTCTTTTCCTCTAAGCCTCTCAGTCCATCTTTCCTTTATTTACAGTAGGGACCAGGCATTTAGCTCTGCACCTGCCAGAAGGCAGCATGTGTTCCTGGCTAGAGTCCCCCACCTCAGCTCCTGAGGAACGGCAAGGCTGCCCGCCTCTGCATCCTTTTATCCTGATGCCTCGTCCTTAATCTAACCGGCTTTGTTTCCAGCATTTTCTTCTACTTGTCCTCATTCTTGCTTTTTTAGTTTTCCCCACTCAAAAGCTCATTTGCTTCTCAGTGCTTCTGGATCATTTCCATGTGGCATATAGTGTATTGGATAATATAGACATTTAAAAATGTAATTTTATGACTCTGTGGACATGTACAGACGTTTTCCAGCATGCTGGCCACAAGGAACACATTTCCATCAGCGAAGGTGAGGTATGTGGGAAGCCTAGAAGCTCTCTCCACCTTAGTAAATTGACCTAACATGCTACTTTGGAATGACCATAAGGCCTTTGGGAAAGACATTTATCAGCTATGTTTAATTTTCGAAGGCAATTGCTTCCAGAAAAAAGCCCAGGGAGGATTTATTTGCTCAATACTTTCTGTGGTGATATTTTTATTTTGTATTAAACTTACATACTATTCAAATCCAGTGCTTTTACATTTTATCATCATTTCTGTATATTTAAAATATCACATGCTATCAGCATAAGCGTGAAACTTGTTTACTGCATTTCTTCCTGAGCCAAGTCCAGACACTCCTTAACTTAGAACAAATCACACATACAAAATGAAGATAAAATGCCAACACGCAGAGCAAGGCAAATAAATATTGTCATGAACACGGCTGGAACAGAGGAAAGAGCACTGGGATTGGAGCAAGAAAAACTGGATTTGCAACCCAACTTTTCTAATTAGTAGCAGTGGGACCTCAGATAAACCCCAGCCTGGCTTTTCTCACTCAAAACCAGGACAATGAATCCTGCCTTCCTTCCTTTTATTTGTCTACTTATGAATTCATTATTCATTAAACAAACACTTACCGAATGCTTACTATGGGGTAGGTATTTCGTTAGGTAAACAGCACTCACAGTCCCTGCCCACACGGGTTGTTAGAAAAGTCAATGTGACAATCAGAGCAAGCGCTACCATTTATCAAGTACTTACTCTGTGCCATGGACTTTACATTATTATCTTTATTATATTATGTGCCATTCGGATGGTTCTTACCCCCATGTAAACATGAGGTAACAGGAGCTCAATTAAAAAAAACATATTCAAAGTCAGATAATTTATAAGGGGGCTGACTGAGATTTGAATCAAAGTGTATCAAAACACCCCGATTTTCCAATAAACCGCTCAATATGAAAATTCCTTATAAACAAAAAGCACCAGATAAAAAGAAATATTATTTACTAACATTATTATTTATATCCATGTGTGCTGCTGTAAAAACAGACCAGCACTGAAACCAAAACAGGAAACCAGTTTAGTTATGTTACTATGAGAATTCTCATTATGATACTTTGATTCCTGGTTTTATGTTTGAAATTTCCATCTTTTCCCCCTGTGGGCACACATTGCTGCTGTTCTTTTTCTGTCTGCAGATCATGGTTGGGCTCTTGGTAAGCACATTATTAAAAAAAAATTGAAATGGTTTCGTTGGAGAATCACTGTGTCAGGGAGGTTGTGCACCTCCTTGACGATGAAAATGCCAATTTCTCATAAAAAGGCAAAAACTCTCGTTTCAAAAGGTTGAATATAATGTTACTTAACTAATTTCAAATGGCTACTTTTAGGTCACTGAAAAAAAGTCCAGATATAAGAATAGTCTCTGGGATCTATAACATTTTCATTTGATTTGAGAATGGATACATTTTAATTCATTTTAACCTCTTGCCTTTTGGTATTTGGCTCTTCTGACAGGAAGCATCTGTCTGCTGTGAGGTTTGTCTCAGTACAGCCTGCCTTAACCAGGAGTCTGTTTTCGTATATCCTTGAAAGCTAAATGAGAGCCCCAATTTTTTGACACAAAGTATACACACTATTTCGACAGCTTTATTGTAACTTTAACTGAGATATAACATAAATAAAAAATTGCAAAAATTATGTATATTTCTATCAAACAGATTATTATGAGTACCTAAAAGCCTCATTCATGCTGTCTTTCAAGTATACCATAACCAAAGGTAACCAGTATTCTGATTTTTGTTGCATAAAGATAGTCTTGTCTGTTTTTGAACTTTCAAGGAATGGCAATAGAATCTTATAATATATACCATTATGTAGCTGACTTCAGTTACTCAACATTACGTTTGTGAGGTCCACCCATGTTGTTCTATGCAGAAATGTGTTCATCTTTACTGCTATATAATAGTCCGTTGTTTGAATATACCACAATTTATTTCTTATTCACTCCACTTAATGTAGGCATTTCAGTGGTTTCTATTTGTGGCTATGAAAATAATGTTGCTTTGAATATTTGTGTGTTAGTATGTCACTTGATGAATGCATGTAGGCACATTTCATGTGTGTAAACCTAGGGATGAGTGTAAATATTTTGTGTATTAGTAAATACTGCAAGTTTTCCAAAGCAGTTGCGATAATTAAAAAAATCTCACCAGCAATATATGAGAATTACTGTTCTACATTCTCACCGGACTTTTTAATATTAGCTATTCTAGTGGAGGTATAGTGCTATGTCACTGTGACTTTAATTTATATTTCCTTCATAATTAATGAGGTTGAACACTTTTCACATTTTTATTGACTGCTTGCATGTTCTTTTTTGTGATGTGTTTTGTAGTAGGTAGAAAAATGTCTCCTTTAAAATGTCCATGCCCTAATTCTCGAGACCTGTGAATATGTTAGGTTACATGGCGAAGGGGAATTAAGGTTGCAGATAATCAGCTGATCTTAGAATAGGAAGATTACCCTAGATTATCTAGGTGAGTGCGGTGTAATCACAAGAGTCTTGAAGAGTGGAAGAGGGAATCAGAAGAGAGAACCAGAGATGGAAGTGTGAGAAGGGCTCAGCTCAATGATGCTGACTTTGAAGATAGAAGAATGGGGCCATGAGCCAAGGAGTGCTGACAGCCTTTAGAAACTGTCCTAGAGCGTCCACAAAGAGTGCAACCCTGCTAACATCTGGATTTCAGCACAGCGAGACCCATTTTCAAATTCTAAACTACGGAACTGTATGATAATAAATTTGTTTTGGTTTGAACCCACTAATTTTGTGGTAATTTGTTGTAACAGCAGTAGAAAATTAATATATGTGTCTTTGTATTTTTATTGGGTCTGTTGTTTTGCTTTGTAGAGGTTATTGCTATATTATGGATATGAGTGCTTTTTTGGGTTTGCTTAGTATTTTGCATCTATATCCTTAAGAGGAATTCACATAATTTTCCTTTACTTCAATGTCTTTGTCAAATTTTGATAGCAATGTTTTGCTGGCCAAATTAAAATCACTCTAGGTTGTGATCCCTCTGTTTTCATCCTCTCATAGAATAGGTGTACGATTACTGTTCTATGTATCTTAAATGGTGGAATTTACCAGTGAAGCCATATAGGCCTGGGATTTTATTTCTGAAAGATTTTTTTTTCTCCTTTCACTCATACATTATTTAAAAGCACGTTTGTCTTTTAAATTTTCAAGAAAGTACATTTTTTACCTATTTTAATTTACTTTTTTATTGGCAGTTTATTTAATTGTATTGTGGTTCAAAGATTAAGATTTTTAAATAATTTGTTAATTAGGTACAGGATAACTCAGATTTTATTTCCCCCTCTTATTTTAGCATTAATAAACTGTACCTTTTCAAAGAAAATCTATTACAAATTTTCAAATTTTGCAAAAAGTTCCTCATAAGATCTTTTAAAAACATTTATAGGATCTGTAGTGATATCATCTTTTTATTCTTGAATTTGGTGGCATTTGCCTCTTTCTCTCTCCTCTTGAGTCTTGCTGGCAATTTATTAATTTTGACTGTTTTTTGAAGATAAACTTTGATTTTGCTGGCTTTTCTCTTATATATGTGAATTTTCTATTTTATCGATTTCTGTTCTTATCTTTAATCTTTCTTCTAATATCTCTGAATTTAACTTGCTGTTTTTTCGAAAAGGGATACTTAAATCACTTAGAATTTTAGTCTTTCTTCTCTAATGTATATGAATTTTAACACTAAACCTACTCTTCTAAACAGCTTTGCTACAAACCACAAGTTTTGACATTTTTGTTTCACTTGGTCAGAAATATTTTGTAATTTGCTTTCTTACTTCTTTCACCTATGAATCTTTTAAAAGTACACTGCTTAATTTCCAAGTATTCAAATATTTTCTAGTAGTCTTTTGTTATTGATTTCTAAATTAATTCCACTGTAGTCAAAGCATATATTCTCTTTACTTCAGTCCTTCAGAATGTGTTGGGATTTTTTTATAGCCAAGCATATTGTCAATTTTGGTAAATGTCACTTTACATTTAAAAAGTATGCATTCTGTAGTGATTATGAGTAGTGTTCCACGTATATAGAATAGTTTTGTTAATAATGTTCAAATCTTCTGTGTCTCTGACATTTCAGTATTTACTTGTTTAATCAGATATTAAAAGAGGTGTGTTACAACCTATGATTACGGATTTATCTATTTTTTTTCATTTTTTTCACTTTTTGTTTAGTTTTTGAGACTATGTTATTAAGTATGTACAATTATAAATTATATCATTTTCCTTAGGGGTTGACCTTTTTAACATTACAAAGTATTCCTCTGTCTCCTTAATAATCTTTCTTACTTTAAATATACTTTGTCTGATGTTAGTTTCACCATGTTAGCTTTCTTTGGTTAGTGTCTGCGTGGTATATTGGGCACCCCTTGTGCACTGTCTCACATTCTCTTGGACTTATATCTGATTCCAGAAATAATTTTACAGAAATGAAATTCTAAAATTCTTATATAAAGATTTGAATCAGCATGAAAGCTGGTCTCATATACGAGGAAAATATTGTTAGAGTCATCAGTACCGGTATATATTTTAGTGAAGTTATCAAATCTGAAGGTTAAAAAAATAAATGAGCATCAAGACAAAATTCAAGTCACGTACCGAGGGGACACTATCAGGTTGATGTTAGATTCCTTTCTATAACATAAGTTTGAAAGTTTGTCAAATGGTAGAAAACCATGTTTGTTGCATTCTGGTGGAACGTGTGCCCCAAAAGTTTTCACGCAAGGAGTGTGCCCTTGAGGCATAACGAACATGTCTGCATTCAAGAACTTTAGGAATACAAAACTTACAAAACAAATGATCCAAGTATAACTGGATGACATAAGCCAGATGATCTATAGATAAATCAAATTAAAAATTTTTGAAATAATGAAAATATAAAAAATATTAGCAATAAACATTTAATCTATCTAAATATAGAACTAAACTTTGAAATCTACCTCAATTAATGAAATGTTATAAACCTTAACAATATACAAAAAAAATTAAAATAATCAGAATATAGAGGAAGTCTATGTGTGTCAATATCATGCTTTGTTATAGCAGGGAAATAATAGATGCCACCTAAAATTAAAATATTTAGTCTAAAATATATAATAACTCTAACCTCTCAGTATTTTTTAGAATGCTTTTAATTAACTTTAGTGAGATATTATAACTTCTTATTCAGTTAATTCAAGTATAGTAAAAATGACTATTATGTTTATGAGAAAAAAGTTGCCTAAATAGTGGTTAACCATGGCTTTTGGGAGATGGTAGGTTCTTGATGACTTTTTACTTTTTCTTGTTCTTTTCCCTATCACTAAACTTTTCCTTTTCTTATAATGAGCATGTATCATTTTTTCAAAACTTATAAGGTTATTTTTCTAAAAAATTAGAGAATAATAGAGCCATCTTTACCTAGATAAAATTCTCACCTTTTTCTAAATTACCTTTAGGAAGAAACTTTATATTTTATCTTAAAAGATGCTAGTGATTGGTTTATTCTTTGTTATGGTGAGCCTAATATGATCAATTTTTATTTGCATGTCACTAATGAAGAATGAATCCTTTTTCTCTGCAACGTCTAGCATTCTGTATCATTCAGTAAAACCTTCCATATCTCAGCCTCCTCTATTTTAAGTCAGGTCTATCATCTCTTCTTCTTAGATCTATAAACAGACTTTGTCACCCCAAAGGACACTCTCTGAGAAGCAGGATGGCAGTGGAATGCTACTGGTGTGAAAGCTCATCAGACTGACAGCCATTCTGCTGTGTACTAAATAGCATCAAAGAATTAAAATGCAGAACACCTGATTTTATGATAGAAGATGGAAGGACAGAAAAAATTGGCTCACAATTACTGAGCACCTGATATATGCCAGGCACCGTCACAGCACCCCCGTGAGTTGTTACCCATCTCATTGGGCACATGAAGAAACAGAAACCTGGGGAGGGCAAAGAAGTGCCGTGATCATGTGGCTCCTGGGGAGGGCGATGAAGTGCCGCGATCACGTGGCTGTTAAAAAAGCCCGTGCCGCACTGTGCTCTTCTCTCTGTTTCTGCTGCTGCTCTGAAAATGTTCCCATTTGCTTTTTAAAATTTTTGTTTATTGCACTTAAAAAAATCTTAAAATTTTACCTTTGATATAGATAGTTAAAATTTTGCTCCAAATTGTATTTAAGAATTTCTAGACAACAGAAGCAGATGATTCCAGCCAGAATCAAAATTTAATGGTGAAATGAGATCAAACCCACAAAGAGTTAATTGCTCTAGCTCTAATTAAGTGTAGTCTTCTTAAAAGAAAAAAAAAGAAAAGAAAAGAAACCTGCTTTATCCTGGCAAGAAGCCTGTAAAAAAGGGACGATCTGTCACAGACTCACAGAACACAGTAATTAAGGTCTGAAACGCTTTCCAATCAAAGAACAGGAAGAGTTCACTCAGAGTTAACTGTTTAAACAGCTTCCCTTGTGAAATGGCATTGCCACTGTATGTTTTTAGATTGAATTGATTTAATTTCTTACTGTTTGCTTCCAAGTAGACATTAGAGCCTCCATTAGGAATTGCTAATGGTGTCCATTCTAGATGTGCAGCCCAAGACAGAGGAAGAGGGAAGGACTAATGTTATGTGCCTGCTACTATATGCTGCAGCCAGAGCCTGGTCACAAGGCTAATGTTTGCAGTAGGCAGGAGTAATGAACAATTAATGAACCTACATTGTGTTTACATGTCTCATTTTAAAACCAATCATTTATGTGCTCTAAGTAAGATGTTATGCTTTCACAAAAGCATTAACATTCACAAGTAAATGAAAATGTGTATACTGTTCCAAAAGTATGCTCAAATTTCACATGTTTCTTTTCACAGCAGAGTCCCAGTCAGTCAACACATTCATGTAGTGACACCTGTAACTCACACATGGTGGTTTAATTTAGAAACAGTTGATTTTGTCATCATAAAACAATCACCTGAACTCAGCTTCATGTGTTGGTCCATTGTTCTTCCTTGCTGTCACTGTTAACCAGTATTTAGGTTTCGCTCAGGACATCTACTCCACTTATGAAGTAGAGCAAAGGTACAAAAATGTAGCAACTGTCACTTTCCTCTGATCGAGGATGTGAGGATTTCTATTTTTCTAAATTCACTGGGAATTTATTTTTATATGCATGTCACAGTTATTAGTTGCTTATATTAAGGGACATATTTGGTAAATCACATTTGCATCTAATGCGGCTGTTAACAGAATATGTTACTCGCTTTTTAAAAGTGATTAACTATTGTAGTTACCTGATAAAAATGATACCTAATAATTGCTGGGGTTTTATTTTTTTCTGAGGTCCTAAGTCTTTGTATATTTTTTGAAATTTTCTCAAAAATCCTATGAAGGAAGTATTGTAATTATTCCTGTGATACATGTGGGGAATGTGAGATTAGGTTAAATAACTTTCCCCAATCACATAGCCCAGGGTTTCGCACTCATAGTTTAACCATGAAGGCCTAGGTACTGAGCTATATGTCTTCTTTAGAGAGATGAGTGGCAGATGCTCTTAGCCTGCGCACCAAAAAATCGTTTAATGATTAAAAAGGAGTAGAGAACCTTTTGAAGATCTACCATTATGTCCAGATAGTGGCAGAGTAATCAGGAGGATATGTCTCCTATCCGTACTAGCAAAATTCTAGGTTATTTAAATTAGCAACACGAGAGAAGGATGATTTTGGATTTTATGCTCTTATTATTTTTAACTATTGGAGTGTTATGTAGATGCAGAGCAAAGAGGAAAGCCAACCATCTATAAAACTGGAAGGATGTCCTTTCTCCATCTCAATCCTTTCTTGTTCTGCTACTCTTTTAAAATTAATTTAGAATCTCATTACCTAACTGTGGGTTTAACATGTTACTAACTCATGCAATCCATTCTCATATTGGTGAAATTATGATATTCAATGGATCAAGATCATTAACCATTTTATACTTCTTAGTAGGATCCAAACTCTTTGGAGAAACCCTGGCCTCTGGTACCATATTTTCACAGTCATAAGAATTTAGTTTCCTATGATCTCAGTGGTATTTAACAATAAATCCTAAACTACATGTTTAGCAAAAGCAGTGGAAAATAGATGTCAAGTCCATTAATCGCAGATGAAAAATTCTCTGGGTTGGGATGTCAACCAGGCATTAGTTGTGCCTTGCACTATAAAATCTATGCAAATGACCTCCTGAATAGGTCATCTTGTTCTTCTGCCCTGAGATATTTTAAAAACAGTAACTGACAGCTAGAGCGATAATCCTGATGATGCTTTAGGCTGCGCATGGTAGATATTTGGTTGTAGAGACAACCATAAGCAAGTCCTGTGTAGCATTTTGCTCAGAGTTGTTGGCTTGACCAAATTCCAAACAAAATCAATATAAAACTGCAGGTTCTGCAAAGTAAATATGTCCATTAGATGAGATGTATTTCAGGGTAATTTAAAACGGTCTGAAAATACACATTTGTAACTGAAGGATTTACTTAAGATTGATTTTTGGAAAAGCAAATGTAAGCAAAATGGTGTTTACTTCTTATATTCTAGATAAAAGAAAGCACTAAGAAAAAAATCTGAACTGTACCTGTCAAAATTTATATGGTAGAGAATGTGATGTAGGCATTTGTAACTATATTAAAAATAGAGTGATATTAACTGCTAATCATTTGAAAGTTGCAAATGCCCATTTATGAATTCATGATGTAAACGCACAGCCGCACAGTCAAGTACATTTACAACCTGTGCCTCGCTAAAGACTCAGGCGGCAGCATCTTGTCCCTGGCAGATGCTCTCCACACTCCTCAGACCTCCGAGCAGCATTCAGGAACAGAGGCTGCTTCTGGAGAGGAGAAAAAAGACTCCAAAGGCTTACATTAGGATGGCTTTGAAATAAAATGCATTTTAAAAATGTGCTTTGGTGCTGCTGTAAAATAATGCTATTGTTGTATTTGTCATGTTTCTGTTAAAAATGAGGCCATTTATGCAGTGAAAGAGACAGTGAACTGGGAGGGAGAATTGGGAGATGTTGGAGTGTCTGATGATATTCTTTTCCTTCCCAGGCACTGGGAAATTCTGCAGTTGTCACTCACATTAGCAGAATGTAGAACATGAGCTGAGCAATGCCAGGATGCCCTCACGGGAAGAACCAAGGCTACTTTGCCCATCATGCTAAGCTCTTGAGTGCCACATTGCTGGAGGATTAATGTGTGTGGAGGAATTGAGGAAGTCAGTTAGTGGGGTTCCACATTGAGTTTGGAGCATCAAATTGGATAGAAAATATAGTAGACACTATTGGATATTTTTAATTACAGATATGGCTGAGTTTTCTATTTCAGCGACTTTGAGACTTTTTGTTTGCTGAGAGTAACAGGAGAATAGTTGGAATAGTAATTCGGTAGCAGGGAAAGAACCGATGACACAGAAAATTTGAAGGGACAGTGGGTGACCAAAATAAAGTGCATTCTAATCGTCATCCCAGAGTCACAAGTCTACACAGAGGAGGAAGAGAAGGCCTTAAACCGAATGACGCTTGGGAACACCAACATTTGAAGAGCTGGCAGAAGAGGCATTTTTGGAGGAGAAATTATTAGAATAACACCTTCCACTTTGCTATGAATTTAAACCTCACAACTTTTTTGTTTTGTTGTTGTTGTTGTTGTTTTTGATTACCAACCATTTTTCTTTTTCAGGTAAGTAAACAGAAACTTAGAGAGGGAAATATTACTCCCAAGGTTACATAGCTAGGATGTAACAGAGCTAAGATCCAATGCCTGGTATGATTGACAGCAAAGCCGCTGTACTAACCATTCCCTAAATCTTTTTTAAAAAGACTTGTTTAGAATTATGAGGAAAATATGAATAAGAAACTGAGTAATATTAGAACTAATAATATAAGGCTGAACATTTCCAAGGCAGGATTGGCAAGAGTCTGATGCTGACTCAAAGTATTGCCAATAAAATTGGCATATGATTTAAGATATTATAAATCTTCGGTATCAAAATGTAAACCCTAATTCTAAACATATGCCTTCTCTCTGATGTTTCCCACAATTTAGGCTGACATTGAACTCAACACTTGAGGTCAGCTGGAGCTCTTGGTCACCGTTGGTGACCTGCTCGTTCCTGCAGTGGCCCTACATCTGGGAGATGCCCAAGGAGACCCAGTCCTGCTTCTCTCCGCGCTGCACCCACACTTCTTTCATAGGCTTCTCTGAGTTGTGGTCTGTCATTACAAAAAACCCTTATAAAAATAATTTTACTTTTGGTTGTCAATTATGTGCTGAACGAGGATCTTTAAGAAATGTGTTCATTAAAAAAAAATGAAAACATAGCCTTTATGGGTCACTTCACCTATTTAAAAACATATTTTTAAAGAAAGCCTTAAGCTGATTGACGATTCACTCGTTGCTTTGGCTTTCACTGATAATGATGTATAATAAGAATAGGGCACACCCTTCACTGCAGATAAGTGCCGGAGAGGTGAGTTATGACTGAGAAATAGGAGGCACCTGCGAACATTTAGTAGGAGAAGCCATTGTGAAGAAGAGCTGTCAGGCCATTAGCAGTAATTTTTTTTTCTTCTTAAAGACTTCCTTCTTTCAGTCTTCACTTAAGTTTTAATTTTGGATTCTATTTTTTTTTGAAAAAAAATGTCTTACAGTGCAGTAAACATAAGGTTAAGTTGATCCTTTTGAAGGAAGACTGCTTACTGAGGTGAGTAAGCCACAAACAGTACAAAATTTGTACCTTTTGACTGGAAATAAAAGTCTCCAGCATCTGTTTTTCTGTTCTTCAGTATTACATGTCCACCCTCTCTACTCCTACAACTTTGTAAACACCATCTTATTCTAAAGAGTGCCTTATTGATAGTGTAATTTTCAAGTAAATTGAAATCTTCTCTCTTTTAATCCAGTCCTTCTCTCTGTCTCTGTCTTTCTGTCTCTCTGTCTCTCTCTCTTTCTCTCTTTGTCTGTCTCTGTCTGTCTCTCTTTCCCTC
Organism: Rousettus aegyptiacus; assembly: GCF_014176215.1. Classification (NCBI taxonomy): domain Eukaryota; kingdom Metazoa; phylum Chordata; class Mammalia; order Chiroptera; family Pteropodidae; genus Rousettus; species Rousettus aegyptiacus. The sequence continues at coordinate 43,269,629 of NW_023416292.1, read as the reverse complement.
TCTCTCACATACACAAATATACACACCCATGAATTAATAGTAAAGACAGTCTTCTTTGCATGCCACGTACCTGCATACAGACCTAACCACTGAAGGAAGACTCTCTTCTGATCCTAGTGATACTTGTTATTTGATAAATTAATTTTTTTATTTGTAATCTCAGGTTTTGTTGACCTTGAAGAACTCTCTGAAAGAACAATCTCAGCACCAGTTTTAGTGTTTAGATAGGCCTATGGAGAATTAGAAATAATAGTGTAGTCTGATAGGTTAAATTTCTGATTTATATTTCAAAGGTCAGAAGTGCAAATTCTATTAAGGCTGTGCTTATGATAAAATTTCTTTTGAAACAATTTTTCATCTTTAGTTTGAATATCTATGAGATGATCTATGATCCAAAATATTTCCTATACTGGGGGATAAAAAGCTGTTGTAAATATAAATATAATGACCACAGCTAAAAAATAAGATCTTATTACATTGACCCTCTATTGATTTCAATATGAAACAAGGGTTCAGAGGTGAATGAACAAATTTACTATTGAAAATACTCCTTTGGAAAATATGAGGACCTCAATGTCACCAACAGAATTTCTGCCAGACTCTTGATGTGACAGACTGGTTTGGCTCTGTCCAAACTCTGGGATGTGGGTGTGAACTGGCTCAGGGAGTCTTGGAGGTGGAATGGTAGAGATCTTATTTCATTACATATTAGTCTGTGGCATTCTAGTCCTAGGACCCTCAAGTTCATGTCCTCCTCACATGCAAAATACATTCATTCTATCTCTAAATCTTCCCAAATCAGAATTTATTCCAGTATCAACTCTAAAATCTAAAGTCCAAAGTCTCACCTAAATATCATCTAAAACAGATATATGGGTGAGATGTGGAGTGAGTCATCCTGAGGCAAAACTCCCCTCCATCTGTAAACCTATGAAACCAGACAAGAGTGTGCTTCGAAAATACAAAGAAGGGACAGGCATAAAGTAGGTGTTCCCATCCCTAAGGGGTGAATCAGAAAGAAGAAAGGGATGCTGGGTCCCAAGCAAGTCCAAAATCTAGCAGGTGAACTCCATTGGAATTCTCATCTGAGGCAGATCAGATGTGAGAATAAGTCAAAAGTGCCCACTGAGATATTCAACTCCAATGAAGTCTTGGCATTTAAGAAGCATGTTATCACAATTAACTAGTGGGCTCCATGTCTTCTGGAATACTATCTTTTCTCTTCCTCCAATTAAGGAGTGGTGACCACATTCTGCTTTTGTCACCCTTTGCTTTGTAGAGGGATCTTCATGTGGGGTGGAGAGGGAAACCCACCTGAAGGTCATTTGTGTATCCAAACTATCAGATAGTATTGAAGATCAAAGGACCAGGTTAATGATATCTGAATGAATTGGCTTTACTGGCATTGTGATTTCAAAAGCCGCTACAGGGATAAACTCAAAAAGGTATTTAATAGTGCATATGAAAATTTTATGTGGAATCAGAGGATTGCAGGAAACGTAATATCATTTTAAAAGCTGTGAGATTATTTCATAAGATTTCACATTATCTTTTGGGATTTTGTCTGTAGATAAGTTTCTTTTGTTTGGGTATTTTTATGCTACATATAAACCAAAAATCTGGAACAATTGAATTTCAGACCAATGAGAGGTGTGTGTGTGTGTGTGTGTGTGTGTGTGTGTGTGTGTGTGTGTGTGTGTCGATGATGGTGACCAGATCAGGCAAGGAAGGAATTCCTCTATTAACATCTAGACTATGAGCTCCTGGAGGCAGGATTGTGCTTTCTGGATTATTTCAGAACCCAACAGGAGGGATGCGCTTAAGAAAAGGAGATCCAAATCTTAGTCTGGCTCATATTCCTTAATCATGAACTTGCTGGTCCGTAGGTACAAGTAACCTTTTTCTGGCTCAGACATCCCTAGGGTGTTCTCGCGAGGATAAAGTAACCATTGCTGTTAGGCTTGCTGCTGTGGAGTTTCTGCTCCCTTTGGCACACCAGCCCCTCATTCTGGGGCTCACTGATTATCTCAAGGCCCTCAGCCCTCTGGCTGTGGCAGTTCATCCCAAGTGGCTTTGTGAAGTCACCAACTACCAGGGATTTACTACGTTCTTTTTCAATTATCACCTACTGAAGGGAGAAGAGGCTCCTTTTTTTCCCTTTTAGTGTTTACAATTTCTCAGGCCACAGTACAGAGAGATCTCGCTCACTGGGTTCTACCCATTGGCTTTAGTGGAGTATTAGTTCAGTTTATTTGGAATTTGGCACAAATTCCCCTTAACTGGATTTGAGAGACAAATAAAGGGATTTTGTCCAGGCAGACCTTGGAGATATTGTGGGTTCAGTTCCTGACCACTGCAATAAAGTGAAAATTGCAATAAAGTGTGTCAATGAAATTTTTTGGTTTCCCAGTGCATATAAAAGTTATGGTTATGCCATGCTGTAGTCTATTAAGTGTGTAATAGCATTACATCTAAAAAAAAAAAAAACAATGTACATACCTTAATTAAAAATACTTTATTGCAACAAAATGCTAACCAGCACCTGAGTCTGTTGGAAAATGGCACTGATACAGATTTGCCACAACCCTTCAATTTGTAAAAAATGCAATATCTGCAAAGTGCAATAAAGCGAAGTGTAATAAAACAAGGTACACCTGTATAATACTAGACACAAATTGTTCCTCCCAAACAGTGTCCCTTGCAAGGTCCTTAGTGGAGTAGAAAACCTCCAAATCTTTCTTTCCTCAAGTTGATTTATGGTTTTGTCCATCTTCTTTCCCTCCCTCCTTCCCTCCCTCTCTTTTCCCCCTTCATTTTCTTCCTTTCTTCCTCCTTCTTTCCCTCCCTCATTTCTTTTCTCCCCTCTCTCATCCTTCCCTCTTGATTACTGCTAGATGTGTGGAGGCAAGATTTTGAGGAAACAGTTGAGAATGGACCCCTCGGCAAGGGAGGGTGCAGATCAAGAAGGTTCAAAGAAGTATCTACAGACATTTACTTTTCAAAGCTGCCTCTGGGAGATGACTCTCTGTCTTCCAGGAGGGGCTTCTAAGTGTTTGGCAGGGAGGAGACAAGGAGGTTTGGAAGGGCTTCCTTGCTTCCACAGACATGACACTTTTGGAACACAAACTTAAGAAGAGACGCATTAGTAACAGCTAGGGTTTGGGTACAAACTGCCCATTTATTTTTTTCTACTACAAATAACCTGGAAAGGGGCCTGTAATAAGATGAGACACAAGGACAAAACATAAGCCCTGCTTAATTTATCTTTTTTGTCTTGGTGGGTTAAAGTTAACCCTTATTATTGAGTCCCCATAGTATTATTTTCTAATTAAAAAAAAAAGAAATATATATATATATATATATATATATATATATATATATAGAGAGAGAGAGAGAGAGAGAGAGAGAGAGAGAGAGAGAGTGAATTTTATATATATAGTGAGTTTTCAGAATAATAAGGCATTTGTAATAATCTAATGAAGGGCATTCTTTTTATCTTTATTTACTTAGCAGCATAATCAAGACCAACTTAGAAAGGTTAGACATGGTCAAAAGAAATTGATGAAGAGTGGCTATTAAGAGATAGAGCACATATATGTAGACTGTGGTTAAATAATGGTAAGCAGGACGTGTTTATTAAAATGATGCAGAGATTTTATCCCTTCATTCTTGACGTCTCTTAGTACCTGACATTATACTGCTATGGTTTCCATGGAAACGGCACACACTCTTCCTTTCAGCTGACCTGAAGTTCAAGCCCTGCTGTTGCAATAGAAATGCTTAGAAGCACCTCCACTTTTATTAAAAATAAAAATACCAAATCTATGCAAAAAGTGAAAGCAAAAAAATAGGGCAAGAAAATCCATTGACTATATTGCAGGAAAGAGAATACGCAATGTTTTCATTAAGAGGGAATCAAGAAACAATCTACAATGCTGAAGGTGGAGAGCGTCTGCCATTTCCTTCCCCCAAATTACCTTAGAATTGATCCCCCCGAGCCTGCCTTAACATCTGTACCTTTCATTTCTAATTCAATGTGTTCTACTATTTTTAGTTTTCTGGAAGTACCTCTTTTACTGATTTAAGAAGTTGTTTCTCTGTGACTTACAAAAAATGTTGATTTTGTCTCTCAACTGTGTCTTTAATGAAACAAGGTTACTTTTAGGGTGACGTAGCTAGAATAAGATGTTTCACATAAGGTTGCAAGGTGAGTCTCTTGTCCATAGCTACCTTCTGTTTGGTTTATTAGCTAAGACACTTTTGGCTGCAAGTAATGAAAAACTGAACTTTGATCTACGTAAGAAAGTGGATTCATTGGCCTATGTCACCAAAGGGTCCAGAGGCAAGGTTTGACCTTGGCTCTGGGTCTGATCTTTTAGGATTTTCTTAACTCTGACCTCCGTATGCTGACAGAGTTTTCACTGTAGTGAAATGCCTGAATGGTTACCCAGGTTATATCAGCCTGCCATACAAAAGCTAGAAAATGAGGACATCTTTTCTAGGACTTCTTATCAAATAGCTTCTTCAACTCTATTGTTCTGTTTGGGTCAAGGGCACACCCATGAGTCAGTAACTGGCTGTGCTAATTGGCTGAGGCATATGTTCCATTCCCAGGCCACGGTTGATTGAGTCTCCTCCAAGGGATATGGGCTACATGGCAGAGGTACAAATAGCAATGTAAAATTTGGGCAAATTACCAAGACAAGAATGGATGGGTGCTGGAGAAATAACCACAGTAAAGGTGTAACTCATGCTAGAAACATGAACCTCAGACTAAATATTCCACAGTGACCAGCACCTACATATTTCTGGTGTGTATGAACCTCTTTGTAACCCAAATCAAATCTCATATTAGAAAAAGAGATGTTGGTTAGAGTGCAATCTCATTTTCTTTCCTATTCAAGATTTAGTCTCAATTTAATCCTATTAATATTGCCGCCTGCCCTCCTAATCACATTATCTTGTCTTACCCTATTTCTTTCTTTTATAGTACTTATCAATTACTATACTATAATATTAATGTTTATGGTGTTTATTGTTATTATGTTTGTTGTTTATTGTGTTCATTGATGAATCTCAAATTCTTAGTGAGTGTCTAGCTTCACAAACATTTGTTGAATAAATAAATGAGTCAAATAAGTGTATAATTGAATCTGGCCAGATGCTTTGGGAACATTTACTAAGGCCATTTGATTATTCTAATATTTGGCAATGGGAAATAGTACCAAAATACCTATTTCTGCAAATTGTTGTGCTCCTGAAAGCAGGTAGTAGTAACATTAGCCTGACTTGGCCATCTGGGAAAAACCTTTTTACCTGGTGGGTAAAAGTGGTGGGATATATGGAAAGCTCAGATCTATTGTAAGGACTGTATGAAAACCAACAAAGGCTTTACACAGCCAAAATCACTCTGGACTTGAACGAGTTACTTGTGCCTTATAAAAGTCCTCTGCTGGCCACTGAAAGTACCAGTGGGGATCCGGACACCCTCACCTTCAAGTTTCTCAGGACAATTTGCAGTTTAGTGTCAACTTGAAAGCAAGATGTTTTCTTCAATTTAGGATAAAATCCACCCTTTTTCTCTAGAGAAGGCATTCAGCCTTGGTAGCAGTTTCTTAAGCCCTTTCTTCTCAAAGCAAACCTTGAGACAACCAGAGACAAAGACCAAGTTGGGGAAGGGCATTGGCAGGTAACTTCTGCCCTCAGTGACCTGGGAGGAGGGATGAAAACTTATATCTACCCTCTTGTGAGAAAGGCTAAAATTCATAGCACTGCTTAGCCTGTCGATCTTGCTCAGGATATCTTGATGGCTAAGGGCACATGATAACTTTCCTTTCAGCTCTGTCTGTTGGCCTCTCAGACTTATCCTCTGTGCTAGGTTCCACTTCTAGCTATGATTCAAGTCTCCACAGCTGGAGCATCAGAGTAAAGCATTCAGGAAAACATCCACTGGAGAATACAGCTCCAGCTCTGGACAGAATTGTATCTATTTTTTTCCTATCTTGTGGGCTGTCTGGCCACACACTTAAAATTCAAGCAACTTCCAGGGATGATAACTATGATGGCAGATATTTCCATTGTATTTGTAATGTGTACTGCTCCAGACAAAATCATCTTCACTGTGATGATTATGTCAAAGGTCTGCTTTATACAGATTTTCTACCATAGTCCTTGACTCTAAGTATAGGTATGGTTACCTGAACAGGATCAATAGTTTGCCTTGTTTGGGTAACTACTTGTTAGAATCATCAGAGGCAAGGGTGATATTAGAAATATTTAATAAACTGTACAGCATGGAGCCTGGCCAGTGAGCTGAACACGTCAGCCCGTCCCAAACTGCTCCCTGTGTGAGCTGTGGTATCAGCCTCTAGGTCCTTTAACCATCTGTGGATTAAATGATCACTTCTCAGAGTTTTTACATGTCATCTCAGCACCTATTTCTCAAGATGAGAACACTTTTTCTAAGGGTTGCGAGTGACCTGTTTAAGGTCAGAGATAATCCAAATGTAATCCAAATAAATTCTGGGACCCCGTGTGATCCAATCTTTGTATGTTGTCCCATCCAAAGAAACACAACCTAGAGACCAAAAGTGGTTACTTGTATTTTGAATCTTTTTTTTTTAATCTTTTTAGGAAATGACACAAAAGAAAGGGTATTCTTAGTAAATGGCTAAAGTCATTTTTTCTCTCTGCTTTTCTTAGCATATTTCTTATGGACTGCAGCTGCTACTCTACATACTTCTCTGTTTCCTTCCTATCACCTTCTCTAAAAGTCTTCCAGAAACCCCTCGTACACGGGTTAAACGTCCTCCTGCAGATGTTGAGGGAGCACCACGAGCTCTTGTACCAGGGCTGGCCTGACCAGGCTGTGGGAGCAGGGGCAACAGACCTGGAAGACACATTCCACCTGACCCCACCAAGGCGGACCTCCTGATTCCCTATGGAGGGAGGCACCTGGAGCCAACAGAGAAATGCAATTCTCCTTGTCGTCTCACAGCTTTCCTAGTGGGAAATCAGTTCTGGATATTTCAATCAAATAAAATTCTGAACCTCATTGCACAAATAACCCCTAAGTGCAAGGGCCAAGAACAAACCCCAGGGTTTCTGGAGTTTGTGCAAAGGGAGAGTATGTCTCATTTACACACAGCATACAGCAAATATGCAATAGCTATTTATTAAATAAATGAATAAACATAGGATAAATCGAGACAAATAATTCAGGAAGAAAATGACATTAGGAGAAAAAAAGGAATGAGATTGGTTTAGCTCGCCTTCCTTCCTTCTTGTCCTCCTCCCCTCCTTCCATCCTTCCTCCCTCTTTCCTTCCCTCTCTCCTTTCTTTACTTTTTTTTTTCCTAACAGGATGATTTGAATTGACCATTCGCACTGAAGACATTTATTGATGGATGGTCCCTTTCTTCTTTTCACTTTATGCAGACCCTTTGTAATTTACTTTTATGTTCTGTCTCCGTTTTCTCTTCCTGTCACTTTCCTCACTCTCCTTTTTCCTGTATGCGTGAGAGTAATTTTCCATTATATTATTATAGCCAAAGGTCTCTGACAGGGTGGCAGTAAAATGACACAGCTAAGTAATACAAATTTTAATGACCTAATGCTGCAATAATTTCTAATAAAAACATAAGTAGAGACAGGGGTGATGTTTTAAAAGACATAAAAATGGAAAGTGGACCATGGAAAAGATGTTCATGAAAAATCACTGTGGCAGAGAAGGATGCAAGATAGGTAAGGACAGAGTTGGTAAAGGCAAGTGAATGAAATAGATGCTATTAGTAAAGGGAAAAAAGCCATATGAGAGAAAAATAACATTTTGAAGTTCTGTGAGAAAGAAAATAGAAAGATGACAAAGAAAAAAGGTGGACTGCCTTCTTTATAGGGAACAAGAGCAAATAGGAAATTACAGAGAAAGGAAGGAAGGCTCAGCCTGTCTCGTGAGCCAGGCTTGGTGACAAAGGGTGATAGCAAAAAAAAAAAAAAAAAAGAATGTTTAAGGTAATAGTAGTCAGTGAGGAAAGACAGTGTGGAGAAGCAATGTGTTGCAGAACATCTGGGGTAGGAAAATCACTGCGGAGCTCAAAGCAGAAGACGGAGGTTGTGCAGGTTGGCTGGCAACTATTTTTGAAACCTCATGGAAGACTATGAGGTTCTAAGAATTTGAAAAGGGAAAGGCACTAGAGTTTTATTTTTTCAATGTGACAAAAATATGTTAAAGTAGATCACAGGAAATCTGTGGATTTGGTGGGCTTCCTTGCTAGTAAGGTAAACTCTTAGACTGATAAAATGGCTAACTAGTAAATGCATGGCAAACTTGCCCATTGTGTCAATTGTGGGCCTTAAGGGCCCTGATCAGATGCACACTTATTTCCATCCCCATCCCACACGGTGCACAGTCTCACTATTTCTTACTCTTACGCTGGCTGCACACCTGCCTGTGGCGGGCATTTGTGATGCTCACCCACGTTTCCCGTTCTCTTTGTGCCTGCGCACGCACAGGGAGGACAGCACCTCCCCATGCCTGTGTGTGCGCACAGGCAGGAGCTCATCTGGGTGGAAACATTCAAAGGTTGATAAGTGACCCTGCATGTTTTCCTCTGCGGCGTATTAACGGGAAATTTGAGGCCGAAACTCAGAGGAACAATGCCATTAAAAAGACAGATTCCTACTCCCAGTTCCCAGGAGAAAGAGGCACAGGATGTCATGTGAGTCACAGGAGAAACCCTAGGGCGGGTCATGAGGCAGAGGGAGAGCAAGGACCTGTGGGTGTGACCTTTTATGGTGGTTTCTGCAGGAAGGAATGAGCGAGGCAGCCTGGGCAGGTTTAGGCCTGGCTCGTCTGGGGCACAGCGGCTGCCGCTAGTTGTCTGGTTCCTGGTCCTAGAATGACTAGGGCAAGTGGATGGCAGCCCTGGGTGCAAGAGCCCAACGGAAGAGGTGGTTGCGTGTAGGCTCTGGGTTGGTTGATGTTCATTTTAAAGTGTGCCTCCGCGGGAGGGACTCTTCCAGGAAAAGTCCTACCGTTGCCTGGTAAACAAAGCACCCTTGAGAGACAGCTGGGTCAGGAAAAGCAGTAGAAACGAATAGGAAGATTCTGGCCAGATGTATATAGATTCAAAATAAATAGTCAATAAAAAGGGCAAATGTAAAACTTCAAGAAAGGGTTATTCAGGAAAGAATGTTTCTGTTTTTGATCTTTGTTACTGACCGGTTTGATTTCCTTGTCCACTTTAGGTTCTTTCTTGCCCTGGAGACTCAATGATTTTATGTCTGGTGGTTCATACATCACAAGCTATCTGGAATTAGGTGGTGTTTTCTTTCTTTAGTGTGAGCCTATAAAACGTCAGCAATTTGTATTTTAAGGCAATCAACACTTGAAGAAGTCTTTTGTAATTGGCTCCTTCTTTCTAATGTTTGAATAAAGACAAAATTCTCTACAAACATTTTTCTTCCTGAATAGTAAATAGAATGAAAATCAGGTTGGAAACTAACACACACACTCTCTCTCTCTCCTTTTCTCTCTCTCTCTCTCTCTCTCTCTCTCTCTCTCTCTCTCTCTCTCTCTCTCTCTCTCTCTCTCTCTCTCTCTCATCTCTCCTTCCTTTTCACCTTCTGGGAGGATTTTGGCCCTAGAACTTCTAGAAAACTTCAAAGAAATGCCTGAAGGAACAATGAAAGCTATCTTGGCATATCTGACCATAGCTTGAGTGATGGGCTCTGATACTGAGTTCAGGATTATTATTTCAATGAGGGAAATTATTTTCAGAGCCAAACAGAGTGCTTTGGAAGAAATGGAAATAGCGTGTTTCTCCTAAAGTGCTGGCACTGGGATTTGGCCAGGACCGCACACATGAGAATGAGGCCTGCAGAATGCAGTTGATGGAAAAATCAACATAATAAAGCTCCCAGCTGAACCGGGGTTACAGAAGCTCTTTAAAGTGGAGTGAGGTACTCAGGGTAGGAGATGTTTCTAGACACAGGGAGGCAGCCCCAAATAAGATTTAGAGACCAGAGAAGCCTAACAGAATTTGCCCTGGGGAAATAACAAAGATTGAGTGAAGGCTCAGGGGCCACAATGGATGAAAGAAAAAGGACAGGGGTGAAAGTAAGAAAGGATTTAAAGAGATTTACAGCTGGAAGAGAAGGCCAAACAGAGTTAAATGACTTGAGAAAATAACCAGTATATCCTGATGAAACTGTTTCTGCTTGATGTACTGTCTAAATTTTCTGGAATTTTTTTGCCAGGCAGGGAAGAGATAACAGAAACTAAATTCACCTGTATGTTCTTTGTTAATTATTAAGCAAAATAAGAACTCTGAAGTCTTTATTTGCAAATAAAGTGACCAGTCATGTGATCATTAAAATTGTCTTCTAAGGTATGAATTCTATATTATGAAGATTGAGATACTTGTGAAAATGACTAGAATAAACCCAATTAATTTATGGGTTAAATATCTGGAATATATATGCAAACTAGAAAAAGATTATTTATAAACTCATCAAAATAAAAACATTATTGGAGTGGTGATGAAAATTTCCTCATCTGTATTTTTGAAAGTAATTGTTACTAATTCTTGGAAAAGTTCAAAAAGAGGCTAAGGTAGGACAAGGAAAGAGAAAGTATGATTTTAAGACTAATAAGTAAATGTATGATTTAACCGTTAGAGAAGAAATTGACAAAATTCAATCATATGGTGATTGTATTTATAATAATGCAAATAGCACTTATTTGGCTTAATTTAAATGGACACAGAATAACTAGAACACTTTCTAAAATGAATAAATTTTCCATAATTTCATACATTAACTGGAAGAGTTTGAAACTAACTAAAATGTGACTTACAAATCCTGAAAATCACATTTTCCATTTGCTTATTATAATCAGTAGAAATAATCTCTGTCTAAATAGGGGCTAGAGGACATAAGGCTTGTGGAACCAAAAGGTGGCATTGTAACTGCAGAGTGTTCATTTGAATCTATGAGACCATTCGTATCTGCAGTATGTTGAACCAATTCCATGTTATATTTGTGAACCCCTTGGCACTGGGTAGCATTTTCCCTTCCATTTATCTTTCTTTCTTTCTTTCTTTCTTTATTTCTTTCTTTATTTATTTATTTATTTATTTCTTTCTTTCTTTATTTATGTAAGGAATGTTTCTAGCAAAATTTCAGATTAAAGAGATAGAATTTAATACTAAAAATGGTTGATGAAAGCTTTACATTTAAGCTGATGACTATTTCATATTTAAATGCTATTCGCATTGGTATATTGAGAGATGGGAGAGAAAGAAAGCACTTACTTGATACTTCAGAATACAGTAGAAGAGTTTAATGTCTATACTGCTATAGGACATTTGAAATTTTCGACATCACTAAGTTTTAGGTGAATAAATATTTATAAAAACTTATTGTAAACAATTACTGGTCTCCTAAGTAGCCTTTTCACTGAATTGTGACTCATTGCTCCAAAGGGGCAAAAGGCTCAGTGACGATTCCACTGGATTCCTGATTGAAGAGTAAAGCATTTTTATTCTTTCCAGGATCCCTGAAACAACTTCAGCCATGTCTTGAGCTCACAGGTGCTAGACTACACATCACTGAACTTCTTATTCTTCTCCCCCCTATCCAAACTGGAAGCTAATCCACACGACACTTTTCCTTACAACTAGTGATGGGACCATCTTAGATGATGTGCAAGATTGAGTCAACTTTAATCATGGAAGAAAATCAGAGAAAAAAAGGCAAAGAGAGATAGGCAAAAATGGGAAAGTTGGTGATTAGTGGAGAAGTTCCTGTCCTGTGAATTCTGGCCCTTCCCACATAGCTCTGTCCCAAGGCCCAGCTGTCCTTCTCCTCATTGCACTGACTTCCACCTGATATCATTATATGTGTAGCTCTTTATTCATTATTGTCTCCTCTTCCACAAGACTGTGTCTTTTTTTTTTTTTTTTGGTGTAGACCCTAAAGCAGTAGCTGGCACTTAGTAGGTGCGCAATAAATATTTTTGCATAAACGACCGAGTTAATGAATTAGCTGCCATAAGATCTCAGAGTGGAACAAAGGCTTCCATGCTTTTGCATTAGGGTCTTAGTTATCTTGTCAGGTAGAGGATTAAAACATTGTTTTAAAAGTAGAGAGTATCACTTTTATTTCTACCAAGCAAAGTATCTCATGGTATTATATGCTATTAAATAATAGATGCTCAAACATTTTAGTGTGTTTGAAATAATTTATCGAAGATGAAAAATTAAAGGAGACATAAAAGATGGTCAAGAGAGATTCAAGAAGAAAGGGAAATAATTACTTGTTTAATACTCAAGAAAGCAAGGCTGGGAGAAAAGCCGATGAGAGGGGCAAATGGTGGAGGTTGTAATGCATTTTTACCTCCAGGTGAATCTGGGCTGAAACCGTCTCAGATACTACATTTTTGTTAGTCCTTCAAATCAAATTTTAAAAGATGTGATTAATGTCTACTTGGAAACCATTCCTGTGGAAGGACAAAGAAGAAAATAACGCGGTGGCAGACTTCAGATGTCTTCTGTTGCTCAGCTCTGGCCCCAGACTTGGATCCCTATAAAATATGGGCTCTGTGGACCCACCACCTCCAAACAGCTTAAAGAGGCCACTCTGCGTTCTCGCTTCCTCCTCACGTCTCCCTGCCTCCTATTCTAAGTAGCTTAGTAAAATGTCTGCCAACCACAAGCCTCATTATCCCTTCCACCTCATTTTCCCTCCAGCGATGTTGCAGGGCCCACTATCAATTGGGTTGCGAAGCAGCCGTATGTCTTCCAGCTCTCCTCACTCTTGAACTTTAGCAATGCCTATAGTAATGAGTTGGGTGGAAATGAGTTAACTGCAAATATTTAGGGGTAGATTTCAGAAACATTAGTAAAAGTATTACTATGTGTAGCCATGTACTAGGTAATATGTAATGGACACGAAAGGAAGTTTTATTTCCTTAGAGCCTAATCGTGTAGCACTAATTAGGCTTAGCATGTGACATCATTTCCTTTCATCCTCATGACCACCTGATGTAGGAACGTCATCTCCACATTATACTGAGGTCTGGAGAGGGTAAAGAACTTTCTTAGAGTTATAGCGCAGGTTAGTGAAGGGGTCAGGATTTAAACCAAGATCCATACTCTAGCCACTTTCGGGTTGTCTTAGTGGGAATTTATTCTCGGTGGCAGGAAGAACTGGTATAGTTGGATGTAGAAGAAGTGGGCACATTGTTGAGGAATTGGCATAGGCTGGTGTTAGTAACCACAGAGTGAGGTAAAGGATAGCATGGCAGGAATCTCTTTTTTGCTTTGGCCAGTAGTTTCCATGCCACACCCTAGAATCATTTTTCTTTATCAAATATTGAGTCAGGTGTCAGAACTAAACTTAGGATACGGTGGTGAAGAAAACAGAGCTATTGACTTTATTTATACCACCTCAGCCCTCTTGGGAAACAGAGCTCTTTATGTGGTCTACAAGCTCAGTCTTCCACCCCGTTGGCCCTGAAAACATACCCTACTCTGTGCTACTGCTTCATCCAACCTGCCTTTTTCTGTCATTGTTCTTCAGACACCCAGTTAGCTGCTGCCGCTCATCAAGGCAGCTTGTGGTCCTGCCGGAAGGGCCTAGGCAGTGCCACATGATAAGTTCATGAGTCTTAGTTGTTTTGCTGTGTGGGCCGTTTCCTCCATTACCGATAAAATTTAAAATGGTATTTTATGACCTCCTTGGTATATAGATGAAGATATTAATATTACATATTAAAACATTTTCTCTGACCTAACACTTAATTTTTTCTTATGCTTTAAAAATAAATGAAAGCATTTTCATAAGCTCTTATAAGTACTGGAGGCCCTGGCTCCTGTGCCTAATGCATACGTTTGTTATGGGTCTAGGCACCAATTGGCAAAAAGCTATTGCTGACCTATTGCCAACTGGAAAGTCAGACAAAGTTGGCGAGAAATGCTGTCTTTGGTTAATTGTGATCTGTCTGTGAGTGACTTTTCTGGGAGTTGAAGACTTCTGCCCTTTTGCTTTGATGTATAATCATCACTCAGCTGTCACTTGGTAATTGCTTAATTATATTATTTGGTGATAAGTGAAGTTTTTACACGACAAACTCTTCCAAACATCTGTGATTGGATTTGTTTTTGATACTTTATTTAATTTGCAATTGCATTTGTAAAATCATAATTAGTCTAATTTATTGAATGACCCCCATCGCAGGCTGTAGAATATTTTCCGGGGGTGTTTTTAATTACATACAAATCAACATCATAATTTTAGAAGGGCAAGTGAAGTGGTCATTCACCTAATTCCCACCACTGGTCCTTAGCCAAGGATTTAGTAATTTTTCTCCCTTCAGTAAAAAAGTTCTTATTGAATACAAAATGTTTTCTGAAAGGTTGAATTCACTTAGTAATTTAGAGATATATCTTTCTCTTTTAAAGTTTTGGAGTCTAACTCCTGACCTTTTCTTTTCTGTGCCCAGGATAAATATATTTCTTTGGATAAAGTTAATTATGTTATAACTGATCCCAAACAAAAGGTTAAGTTCTTACAAGGACTACAATTGAATTTTTGGTTAATCTGTGAAAAGTGATTTCATCTGTGTTTTTATTTTTCCTCTAAATGTATATTCCTTAATTAGCATTGCTTTAGAGCAAATGTGTATTATTTTTCACTTCTAGTGATGGTGACATTCGGAAAAACCCAAGTGGGGAATAGTGACACTCTATCATTTTTTTCCCCTACTTTGCTGACAACACAGGGTTTTGAAAAGTCTGGATTACACTGTGAAAAGTTTGTGTGCTTAGTGAAATGTTGTCCAGTTGGCCCATTCATTCAGTCTTGGGAAATGTCCTAGAAGCTTGGCAAGAAGATGTGCCAAGAGAGCGTGAGTGCTGCCAATTTCCAATTGGCCAAGACACATACATGACAAGGACAACCTTCTCTCTGAGCAACCTGGCATTTCCACTCCAGTTGGAATCTGCAGCACGAAGGTGCTCACAGGAGAAAGACTAAGCTAACCTTTCCAGATTTCTGCTTCAGGTGAATCTTTCATTCTGGTCTATCTGGTGAATCTTTCATTTCATATCTGGTCTGCTCCAGTCTTCTGCTGATCGCTGACCATTTCAAATCTTAGGAGCCTGTGGGCACATTACAGGTTAGTTTAGGACCAAGAAACAGCCAGGGACAATGCAGGATAAGTGAACACATCTAGTTTTATACATATGCACAAGGCATTGAACTTGCCTGAACAGTTCAAACGGTTGCTAATAAAATTTTAGGTTTGCTGTGTGAGGAAACCTGCTGGTCACGCTGGCCTTTGCTGGAGTAGCTCCCACCTCCAATGCCTGTTTGGGAAATGGTGACAGCTGCGCTCTCTGCCTGGCTGCCTCTGTTTATGAAAATGTGGGGGTAAACGGCAGTCATCCCCGCAGGCCCCTTTACTGTGAATCTTCTTTTCTAGCCACAGCCAAGAGTAAAAGCCCCCAACGGAATTGAATAATTGTCATTCTGGGCCTAGTTCATATAAGTTTAATTATCTTTTTACAAAAAGACCTTAGGAACTTTAATTCTTTTTTTAAAGTAAGGGGAAAAAAAGATATTTGCCTAATTGGAATTTCTAAACAATTTTTTATATTTCTAAATCAACACTCATGTTATTTTTATATAGCCACTTGTGGTAGTTTAGGTAAGCAAGACAAAAATATCTAATTATACCAAGTAAAAATCTCTTCCTAAAGTTTATTTTCTGAGTGTGGCTAGGAAGGGCTTAGAGGGCTTGATGCCCATAGAGGTCCCTCTGGCAAATCTGGCCTTGTTCTACCTTTAAGTAAGAGAGTCTGTCTCTGGAAACAAAGCCTGGTAGCAGATTGGTTGAGGCGGTTCCTTCAGAGGGGGTTAATTCATCCTGGTCTTTAGAATTCCAGTTTCCGTTATCACCATGCTCCTCCTTTCCTCTGTTTTTCAAAGTGCTTCTGGGATTGCGCTCCTGCCCAGTGGCTCTTATCTGCCTGACATCAGGGCAGGGCAGTGTGGTCCCTGCCCTGCCTTGTGAGGACAAGCAGAGGCAGGGAGGCGAGGACACCTGAGAGCAAGCCCCGGCCCAATCCCCACGTGCTCATCTTGGCTCATGTTCTTCTGCTGTGAAAACCACCCCCTGAAAACCTCCTCGGCCCCTGCCTTTCAGTTTCCATGACAGTCACGTTATTGTATATCCCTAGGCCAGCTCAACAAGCATGAGGCTGAGTTAGAGTTTATTTAACTTAAAGGAAAAAAAAAAAAGGGGGAGATTTCTTGGACACATACTCGAGTTTGGGGGCTAAAATTTGGACTTGCTACAATATGATCAGTAATCTTTGGCCAGGAAGTCATTGAGCAGGTTCAAATATTGAAGCCTTGCTGGGCTAGTTAAGTTTTAAAGTGCCTCTCAATTCTGAAATGTTATAAATTTTGGATTCATGAAATCAGTAATCAATGTTTTTCTTATTCTTTTCTTATCTTGGCAAAACGACTCGAATTTCTTTCACTTTGTCTCATATGATGTGTAAGATATTTTCAGTCACTTTTTACACACTCCTGTTTCACACAACCACACATTTAAAAGAATTTATAACTGTTGTAACCTTTTAAATGAGTGGTTCCCCAAATTTAATACAGAAGCCTACGCATGGCCTCAATTTGTGCATCTGTCAAATGCAACCATTTATAATACCTATTCATGGGCAAATTGTAAAATGACCATCACCTCACTTTTGGGCTTCTCTCAAGTCCTCTGAGCCTCTTTCTAGGCCCCAGAAGTAAGGTCGCTAGATTTAGCTAGTTCAAAAATACATGACGTTTAGTTAGATTTGAATTTCAGATAATTAAACTATATGTGTGTATATATATATATATATGTATAAGTATGTCCAAAATTTTGCATTAGACATACTAGTAATAAAAATTATTCATCGTTTATCTAAAATTCAGACTTAACCAAGAATTCAATATTTTATCTGGCTACCTAGGAGGTGTCCTAGAAATAGTGCATTAGTCATTTTGTCATCTTCTCGAAGAGTGAGCACAAAGGGTACAGCCCCACAAAATCCCGATTCTTTCCATGTGGTTCAGTTTGTTTTCATGATTAGCTTAGAGCGTTTACATTGTCATTGCTGAAACTATTGCTTTTATTGCTTTTTTGTTTGTTTGTTTGTTAGAAATATGCCTTCCTGGAGAAAAATCACAGCATTTCATGACTTTTGTTGACATATTTGTCTTCTGATAAATCCAAGATCAGCAGCTCTTACTCTTTCACTCGTGTTGACTTTTTTCTGTGTTGAATTTTCCTTTGCATCAGGCCTTGTCGATTTATAGCACTTTAATTAATTTTAATTAATCTGTAGCCTGTTTCTAGCCATGTTCTTAGCCCCTGCTTCTCCTAACACTAGATAAAGAGAATACATGTCGCCTGGACTCACAAACTGAACCCTTCATAAAAAGGGGACTAGAAAGAAAAGGAAATGTCTTTTGAGGCCAACTGTCTGCTTTCTTTGAGTTCAGTGTTTATTTTTATTGTCGTTGAGTAGTCAGAGGTCTGTCCCCTCCCCATGAGTCATTGGTGACACTTGCCTCACTCAGTTCACCCTGCACTATGGCTCTATAGGTGTCCATTTCTGAAAATTCGCAAAGGTGCCTGTGGATGCTTGACACAAGGAACTGTCACACAGATACAGTCAGACACTGTATTAGCCACGCATGTTTATTTGGGCCCACTTCCCCCACCCCAGCTTTGAGTATTCTTTCCAAACCTGATGAATCCAGTACTTGGTAGGGCGCTGGCAACAACGGAACTGATAGAGCACCGCTAACCTGCATGGAGGGGTTTGGCCTGTTCCACAGCATCTGGGACATAAAGGGCCTTACACTGCTTAGAAAAAGAATATGCTTTCTTATTAGTTCAAGTTTGTTTTGGCAAGCAACTAGGGCTTGTAATATTTCTTATATACATTGCTCAAAATTGCTGATGCAAAATCAATTGTCCCACTGTCATTTTAAACACTGTGTTGAGAAGTAAAGAGTTTTACTAATGGTTCAGTAAATACTTTTCACCCTGGTGGAAGTTCTGTTGCTTTGTCTTGGGTAGTTCTCACCCTGTACTAGATGATCCTGAACAATTTTCCTTTCCCAGCCAGTGTCCTAGTGCCACGATGTCACTCACTACCTTTTAGTTTCTGTACACCTTTTAGTTGAATACTCCAGGACCAGCAAAGTCATTGTTTGCCAGCACACCCTCAGCTGCAGTTTTCTATGCCTTGACCAGCTAGCCCTTTGCTCATCATCAAATCCAGTCCAGAGCAAGCTGTAGAGAAAGCCCAGGTACTGTCCATCATCGCAAAACACAAAGATTGTTTCCCATGGCCAAATATTTCTCCAAGACCAGACTGCTAATTCAGGAAAGTCCCAGGACAATGTCACTGAATGAGGAGGAAATGTCCTAGATAAGCTCATAGATAAGAATTAACTCATGGTCTCATTTTTTCCCAAAAGGAGGTATAGCACTAAGTGATTGTCAGTCATGGAGTATTTTACAGATGATGGTTATATGGTCGCTAACATATTTTGAAGGCTTTCTCTGTGCCAAGCTCTGTGATAGGGAATTTATTGTGTCATTTCATTAACTAATCAGCGGTCAGTACTATTTTCCCCATTATGCAGATGAGATATGGAGTGGTCAAGAAATTTCCCCGTCTTAAAGCCAGTTCATTTTAGAAAGGGTGGGTGAAAGGTTAAAATAGATTGATGGGCTCTGGCTTCCAGCATCACCAAACTTAATCCAGTTTTGGACCAAGTACCAGACAGACTACCTGTACCTCAATCCGGGATCTACTTAATCCTTTGTTGACAAAATGGATCTAATAACATCATATACAGCAAAGGGTCATGAAGATTAAAGAGAAAATAATAACATTAATTAACACTTACCTATCATTACAATGTGCCAGAGACTGTTTCTAAGTTCATTAAACATATATGCTTATTTATTTCTGACCGCACATCTGTGAGCCAATACTATTGTTAGGTAATTAGGCAGGCATGAGTGACAGGAACGAAAACTCAACTCTGTAATCATAGAAATCTCCTTGAAGACCTTCTTTAAGGACCTCCCAGAAACACCTCCCTTTTAGGGTTATAAATTACCCCAAATCCTAGAGTACAAAGGCCACAAAAGATGCTGGCTGAACCAGCCATACACGTGTGCGCAGAAAATACTGCCCCGACCTGCCCATAACTGCAGCCTCATTATACTATCATTATAATAGTATGTCTGGAAGTTCGTGAATCTAATTATAGTTCATGAATCTAATTATAACAGACTGAACTCTGGGTAAGTACATGCACAGTAGGCAAAGGGTTAAGTGGCAGCCAACTGTCAGTCAAGGTAACTTCACACATGGATCATCTAGGACCTACCACCATGGCGCAAATATAAAAAGACCTTCCCACT
This sequence comes from Rousettus aegyptiacus, assembly GCF_014176215.1. Lineage (NCBI taxonomy): Eukaryota > Metazoa > Chordata > Mammalia > Chiroptera > Pteropodidae > Rousettus > Rousettus aegyptiacus. Next base: position 43,250,125 of record NW_023416292.1, on the reverse strand, counting down.
TCTGCCCTTACAGCTTTCTCGGCTGAAAACCTGCTCCTGCTTGGAGCGTACTCTGTCTTTTATCTTTTCATGTCCCAAATTTCATAGGGCTGCAGCCTTCCTTAGCATGGCTCATCTCCTTCTAAAATGTTCTTTCAATAAATCTCACTGACCTATGATTTTTTCACTGCCTTGCTGAGGAAGGCCTGAGGATACCCTGCCCATGCTGCTGGGGCGACGTCAGATTTCTCGCTACCCCAGCGGTAATAGCACTATCTGCTTTTAGAGATTGGGAAGTTGAGTAACTTTCCCAAGGTTATTGTGTAGAAAGAAGTGTGGAGCTGGGCTGTGAACCCAGGCAGTCTGTATTTGGAACTACACTCTATTGCCATCAGTAATGTAACAAGCGCACTTAGCACAGTGCCCACCATTGGTAACTGTTCAATAAATGGTCACTATTTAAGAACATAACTCTGTGCTAGCCACTATATTATTTCAAAAATTCTCATGACTACCTAATAAGGTAGCAATGAACCCATTTTTGCACAGTTGGACACTAACTTACAGATTAAATACTTTGCCTGAGGTTATATCTCTTTCCAACATCATATTCCTAGTGGTGAGATATACTGGGACACAGACTCTTTGCCTTTTGTATTCTCAAACCTATGGTTTTGACCAGTCTGTCAGACTACTGTATTTATTTTTAGAAAAAACAATCCTTTAATGTAAGCCTTTTACATTTTCTGTACGTCGAATGGCTTCCATGTAAACTTTTTGATGCTTATTGAGGTTTGGTTTCTGGAGTTATGAAATTGATCATGTTTTACTATAATTTCCTTTTTTTTCTTAGCTCTGGTCCACCATATGAAGTCTCCACATTCAGTGTTTCCCATCTCCCTGGGAGCAATGGCACTGCAGGAATCATTATGCATTCTAGGGCTCTGCTGCACCTCACTTTGGGGTGATATATCACACAATCAGTCCCAGCAAGAGACTAAATGCCAGATGTTGCTTTGTCAGTGAGGATCATCCTTTAAACATCTGTCTCCAGTACTGTAAGGGGAAATGCCCTTATGTGCAGAAAAATGTGGCTATCTATAAGAACATGTCTGGCAGCTAATTAGTCACCAGGAATGATCCAAAGAAGTAAAGTTACCCCAGAGGAAACTGGCTACATTCTGTGAACTCAGTGAAACTTTCAATGAGTGAGGTTTGCAGGGGTATTGGCAGGTTCTATGAAGAATTTATTGGGTGCCTTTCTCTTGCCTTCTTTCGAATCCAGTGGTTATGTGAGTTTCCAAGGACTTTCTTCATGTTTTGATTAATCAAGTAAGGAATATTAAAGAAGGCTTGTTATAGAGGAGCCATCATGCTATATATTGGAGAGACTATTATCATTAGATCCCCTTAAAGAATTATGGTAAAGGGGGTGACAGAAGGAGACTGGGCTTCAGGTGGTGAGCATACAATAGAGCATATAAATATTGTGTTATAAAGTTGTATAACTGAAATTTATGTAATGTTATTAACCATTGTTACCCCAATAAATTTAATAAAAATTTTAAAAAGAATTACTATTAAATATAATTTGGTCTACACGTCTTTGTATAGTTGAAATTAATTCATTCATTTATCCATTCATTAAAAATTTTGGTATTGAGTGGCTAGTATATCTTTAATATTAATTAGAATCATGAAAATGTTTTGTCTTTAGTACATCAAGCCTAGGGCTTAACCAGGGAAAACATTATCTTTAGTGTTTCCCATTGCTGCTATAACAAGTTACAAATTTAATGACTTAAAATAACACAAGTTTATTCTCTTACAGTTCTGGAGGTCATTGTCCAAAATGGCTTTCACTGGGCCAAAAGCAAGGTGTTGACCAGGCTATGGAACCTTTGTAAGCTCAAAGTGGGACACTGTTTCCTTACCTTTCTAGCTTCTAGAGGCCTACTGTTTATCTTGGATTATGGCCTCTTCCTCCATCTTTAATGCTGGCAGCATAACATCTTCAAATTTCTGATAAATCTCTCTTTGGATCTGTCCCTCTGCTCCATTATCATATGTCCTTTCTTTTATGACTCTGATCTTCCTCTTATAAAATATACCTATTATAAGGACCCTTGGGACTCATGTAATTATACTGCATGCACCCAGATTAACCCAGGATAAACTCACTTCCCGATCCTTAATTGCATCTGCAAAGAAACCTTTGCCATGTATGTTAATCTCTTAGGGCTGCTGTAATGAAGTACCACAAACTTGGTGGCTTAAAACAACAGAAGCTTATTGTCTTATAGTTCTAGAGGCTAGAAGTCCGAAATCAAGGTGTCAATGAAGCCATGTTCCTTTTGAGACTCTTGATAGAATTTTCCTTTACCTCTTTCTAGCTTCTGGAGGCAGCTGTAATTCTTGGCATTTCTTGGTTTGTAGTTGCATCACTCTGATCTCTGCCTCTGTGGTCACATTGGTCTTCTCCCTGTGTTTCTTTGTCTTTACATGGCACTTTCTTTTCATGAAGATTCCAGCCATATTAGATTAGGGTCAACCCTAATTACTTCATCTTAATTTGATTATATCTTCGAAGATCTTATTTCCTAATAAGATCATGTTCTTAGGGATAGGGGGTGGTCTGACTTCAACATGTCTTTTTGGGGGGAACACAATTCAACCCATAACACCATGGAAGGTAATCATAAGTTCCAGTGATTAGGACATCAACATCTTTGAGGGAACCATATTTAGTCTACTATATAGCTGTAAGTTACAGATGATAAAGCTAAGTACCCCAGAACATAATGGACTTGCCTGAGTTCTCAGTGAATGTCCGAGTCTAGAATCCAGATGTGAAATTTCTGGCCAATGCAACTTACCTGAGTAGGTAAGTGCTTATTCTAGTATCACATGGAAGCATCCTTGGATGAATATTTACAGAAATTGTGTTAGAATCATTGATAAGGACAAAAATTTAGAAATTTCAGAGACTAGTTTTGGAGAATGTCATGGTCTGGCTTTATATAATCACCTTTTAAATTTGACCTTAGTTACCTGAACCTTTAAAGAGGATTATCATACAACTTAAAATAAAATTGGTGACTAATTAAAGGGTCCTAACAAACCAAGTGGTCAGAGAGAGTCACAGAAGGAAGGAACAGACTCAAGAAGTACAAATTGGTAGTTATAGTAATGAGGATGTGAAGTATAGCATAAGGAATATAGTCAATAATATTGTAATAACTATGTGTAGTGTCAGATGGGTACTAGACTTACTGAAGGTGATTACTTTGAAAGCTATATAAATGTCTCATTACTGTGTTATACATGTGAAACTAATATAATGTTGTATGCTAATCATAATTGAAAAAAATAAAAGACAAAACAAAAGGAAAAGCTGACTGGCAGAGCATAGATGTGGGCATACAATAAAACACAGGAACAGGACAAAGGGATTGCCAGCTGGCTCCTGAGCCTCTTCCCTGCAGGTCAAAACACTTAGAAGTTAGCTTCTTCCCTTTGATGTCAACATTTAAAATCCAATGCTCATATTCCTTTTTTTAGCACCAATTATTAAAAAGGAAATATAGACCATTTCAGCTATGTCAGCCTTTCCTGCATTCTCTCTACTTTTCATTTGCTCTTAAAATTCTCAACACTTTAAGATGAATCCTTTTCCTTTAATTAATAGATTGTATAAACTTCTTCAGCAATTTCACCCCGGCCACTGTCAAACTTATAGTTTAACTTGGAAAGATGTAAAAAATAAGATTTGGAATCTCCTAAAACCCTAATTAGGTCAAGTGGAACTATATTTTAAAGAAAGAATCAGGAAAACATTCCTCACCGATCTGCATCCTTAACTAGATAGGCAACTTGCTAACACTCTGGGTTAATCAGGATGAGAAGGGAAATAGCTGATTCTGCTGTCACTTCATACACAGGCAGCAGGGAGAGTTTGGAAGTGTGCACATGATATTTTCCTATTGCTAAGTCATGTATATGTGATATAAGAGGCACACTTTTACTGAGAAGTCCAGATTTTCTTTTGAAATGTATTCTGTGAGAAGCGAGAGATAGTAGTGGATGGATCATGCATTGAGAGAGACCTGGGTATGCAGGTACAATTCCGCTCAGCTCTGCCCTCCACCCTGTGTGACTGTGAATAAGTTGGCCTCCTCTGCCCTTAGATTCCTTACCAATAAATAATGGGTGGGGTAAATCTCTAAAGAACCTATCATTCTGCAGTGTTAAAAGAATAATCTCTTAATTACCATTTGTAGCTACACTGAGGACAAGTGTAGAAAGCATCACCTCTGTGCACAGTGGTTCACTATAGATTTGCTCTGCCTCATGGGCCTTAATAAGAAATATGTCATATGAGAAAGAATGTAAGAAAGAACCCTAGGTGAGGCCTACCTTCTAAATGGTTTGTGGTGATAGGGATCATGAGAGTGAGAATCCTCAGAATTTCCTGAAGTGTGTTTCCTAAAAGATGGATTCCAGAGGATCTATAAATTATGATCGTGCTTTGCTGCAAAGAACAACAACAACTAAAACCTATTACCTTGTTACTCAACGTGTGATTCATAGACCAGCATCTGCATCTCTTGGGAGGTGGGTAGGGCTCTCAGATCAGATTTAATGAATCACGATGTGTGTTGTAACAAATCCCAGGTGATTCACATATATATTAAAGTCCGAGAGAACTTCCCTACCAATTACACTGCCATAAAGAGAAGGTATTTATTTAATGCAATAGGAAGTCCAGGAGTAGGTAGTTCCGGTCTAGAGCAGTGTCTCAGTGATGCAATTGGCCATCTTTTTGCTTCACTATCCTTGGGACATAGGGCTTTGCCTTCCTTCGTGGCCTCAGAAGCACAAGGTAGCTGCCGCACCACTGACTTCTGGCCAAGAGGAAGGGCAAAGGCAACTGCGAAAGGATCAAAGTGAGCCCTTTCTTGATTATCCTGGAAGGGCACCTACTTCAAGGAGTTCTACCTCTTACTGGCCATACCTGTGGCATATGGCCAAGGTGAGATATGAGGCAAACTGAGCTATAAGAATTTAATGCTCCAGCCTCTGCACCACAGAAAGTATAGGAGAAGTGACTCTGAGCTGCTCTTGGGTAGCCAATCTACCGCATTTGCAAAATTTGTTAATACATGTTCATGGAGGGAAAAAAATGATTAATTAAGTTTGGGCAGTAAATCTAAACAGGTTTCTTTTATGTAGGACTTTTTAAAGCCTTAAATATGCCAAGGTGCATAAATGTCCCAGAGGAGATACAGTATGTAGTATTTTCCACTTATTTGATCACAAAACAAACTTCTTGTCCAGGAATCAGTTTTGTGCTAAAAAAACTAAATGCCAAAATTAAAAAATAAAAAAGGGAGATTGATATGTGATTGATATGTGATTATTTTAGTGCGGGGATCAGCAAAGCTTTCTGTCAAGGGACACATAGTACATATTTTTGGCCTTGGGAGCCATATTGTCCCTGCCTAACAAAAGCCTTGGACTGGATGTAAGAGGTTTGGCTCTCTGTGCCCTGCTCTGTGCCCACAGCCATAATTTGTTGACCTCTGTTTTAGAGTTAGCCACAAAAAAACAAGATTAAAAGCAATACAACCACGACTTCAACTAATTTTTGTATGGTGCCCTAGATTCTATAAAAGATTTGAATGTAAATTTATATTGCATTTTTATATTTAATATAAATATGTTTATGTATAATATAATATATGTTATGTATATGTACACACACAAAAACATCTCTTCTGATTTTAACAAACCTGAAAAAGAGATTATCACTATTGTATGATTTCCTGAAAAAAATTAAGAATGTCATGCTATGTTTCATGTAAGAAAGGAAAGTGTTCACCAGGGCCCTGCATATTATATGTAGTTAATTGTATAATCATATAATGCTTTGAATTTATACTTTTTTTCTTCCCAATGTGCTCAGAGAATTTCTTAACTTTAATCCCCATATTTATTTTTTGAGGGAGTCCAGAATCCATCTAGTTATTCACATGAGCCTTTGAAAATTTTGCATAAACTTTGGATTTACTGTTGGACTTTTCAATTTCTAGACCTTAAATCCCTTTCGCATCTCCCCTTCTAACCTTATTGGACTTTTAAAGGCAGCTCAGCTCCACTATGTACTTGAGACTATTATGGTGGCGTTTTGGTGCATTTGCTTTTCTAAATGCTTATATGTCTTCCCTTAAGAAACAATAAGCCACTTGTGGGCCAAGCCTATGTGTGTTCTATTTGTCTTTGTGTCCTAAGTGCAGAGCGGAGAGTGCAATAAACGCCTGTTGTGTGAAGTGCCCCCTGTTAATAGCTGGGGTAGGGGACAGTGAGAGTGTGGTGAGGTGACCACAGCTACTGGGCTGCCGCTGGGGTGCCCTAGTCAATGTCTTCTACCCTCACTGACACGTTCTCCACCAGGGCAGTCGACTATCCGTTCTGACTCTGCCGGTATTTTCTGTCATGTTACAGCAATGAGAACAGATCCCAAGGCGACCACAGGATATACCTGTGGATTGAGTTCAGGCCATTAAATTGCCATCATGCGACCTATCTAATGTTATTATAGTCCAGCTCCAGGAAGGCAGAAAAATAGAGAAAAAATGACACAATCACCCATGTATGTGTTCTCAGATTTTCTAAAGAGCCTGAAGGAAGAAGTGTCTGTAATAGATGGAATGGCACACACACACACACACACACACACACACACACGCACACACACGCACATGCATGCACACACACAGCCAGCCACCCCTTCAGAGGAGATGTTTGTAAACTATAGGAGGCAGAGAATTACGAAAGTAAGGTTTCATTTGGATATGAGCCCAGCTTACTCTCTCTGGAGCCCTCTGCAATCAAGTCTGTTTTCCAGGGGCTTATGAAAGAAATTTTGCAAATTTGAAAGAAGATGTTTTGAAAAGATGAGACCCTTAAATCATAAGAGGTATTTACCTGGTGACATATATTGCCTTATACTTTATTTTGAGATTAAAAAGAAAGAACAGCATCGATAGACCACAAATTTGAATGAGAGCATGCATATTCAGTAACACATAATAGGCCCATACATATTTTTATATCGAACGCACTATATCTCAGATTTGCTAACTATATAGTGACTCTCAGAGATATTGTAATGGTAGTTTTGATTTGGAATCCTTTACAGAAGTTCAGGTATTTTCTTGCTTTAGCAGGTTTCCCAAGTAACACCTTGTACGGTGTGTTGTACTGTTTTCCTGTCTTAGTGTTCATACGCTTTCTTTTCCTTTGTTTAATTGTTGTGTTAGGCTCATTTCTTAAGAAAAGACTTGTGGCAAATGTCCACTTCCCTTGGCTTCTTAAAATTTTAATATCAGTCTCTTGTCACCTGGTCTCATAAATAGGCCTGGAAACTTCGAGCCTCCTTCTGCCTTAGTATTATTTTTAAAATGCCTCCCACCTCCTCTCTAATTAACTGCATCAGGAAGGCTGGTTGGTGGACACATGGTATCGTGGCTCTGTGAGATGCTGCCTGATGGCTATAAACATGGCCATATGTTCTCTGTGAAATACAGCCACAATCTCCAGCCACAGGAACAGCTGAGAGGAGACGAAGGCTTGGCTCTTCACTTCCTCCTGCTTTATTCTCAAAACCTGCGAGGCCCTTTTCAGATCAGCTTAACGTTTTCTCTTAGCCATCACTGTTTCTACTAAATTCCCATTGTATTTCCAATGTATATCTGAGCTTGAAATTGCAGTTATTAAATGGGTTATGTTTAGTACCTTCCTGTATAACACCATAGCACTTTAATTAAGATGGCCTCTCTAAATCCAGTGGTACACACATTACATCAGTTTCTAAACTAAGTGGTTATCAAGAAAGAGGATAAAACCATCAACATTTTCACAGTGTATGAACAAGAATTTCTCAGCAGAGTTCAATAGATTTGCCCTGAACTGGTGCAGCTTCTAAAACCCTTGAGCCTAATTGCTTTCCTGCATTTTGGCAAGAAAAATAGCTGACTTGCAACGGAGTAGAAAGAAGAGGTTTGGAGGAAAAGTGACTTTTAAGAAAAGCTTCCAATGAAAATTTCAATCAATATTTTTAATCCCAGAAGACTAGATAAAATATGATATATGTTCCTTGCACTGAGAGATTGTGGAGAGGGTTGTTTTTCAGTGTGGGGAGGAGAGTGGTTTCAGGAGCAAAGCTGCCGTGGAATCCCCTGCACGGTCCACGTGGACAGCAAGCTGTATGCCAGCGCTTCAACGCCTCTCGTGCCCCGTTTAGAACAGTGGCTCCCACATACCATGTCCGCGAACCAGGCGGGTTTCTGGTTTCATGGCTGGGTCGTGAGACGCACACATCTGGTTTTCCCATGAAAGTCAGTAAGAGGAGCCGGTAATGTTCTCTACATCTTCTGTCTTAACGTCATTTGGCTGCTTATTTGAAGTAACCAGACAAAATCGAATGCAGACTAGAGACACTGATTGCTTTTAAGCCTTCACTTTCCCATTTAAAAATGTTTTAGATTACTAATTTTGATATCAAGTTTTCTACCTCTAAGATTTTATATAGATAGATAGATAGATGAATATATATATATATATATATATATATATATATATATATATATATATATATAAATGAAAGCTTATTTTATTGCCTCTTTAATGCTTTTTGGGCTTTGTTTAAAACAGGGCTTTCACCCTTTACCCTTTCTTCCTTTTTTTTTACCTTGTGTGTACCGCATAGGCTATTATACTGTGTCCAGGTGATTGATCTCTTTAATAAAAGCAAGTTCTTTAGTAAGCAAAGAGTGATAAAGATAAACAAATGTACTGGTTTGTCCAGTGCTTTGGAGATTATGGTAACACGAGGGCATCAAGAAAGCCTATTAACAGATAAGTTAGATGAAACACATCAATCTGATCTCAGTAAGTCGGGAAACCATTCTCTTTAAGTTAATTTTATCCATGTTTTCTCTTCATTTGTAATACTTTGTGGGTTTTAACAGAAAATATTTAATAGTGTGCAGTGCAGTCCATAGATAAACGATGTTGGCAATTTCTCTACCTAACTGCTTGTCAAGCCCTTTAGCAAGGTACACAATGCCCTGCAGTTCATCATCTCGCTTTCTAGATTGTTTTGGAAGATCACTGAGAGGGCTGAGACTCCCCAGAGTACCGTGCTGTAATCCTGTCATATTTTTTAAAATGCTGGAAAGTATAATGTTACATGGTAAGATGGCTTTACACAGGCATTTCTTCCGCTCGTCACCATGGCGCATTCTTTCCATGGTAACCACCGTTTCCATGGCATGTACTGTAAGCATCTCCAGAGTAGCTGAGGGCTTTATGAAGACGCTCACCCACCCGCAAGTGTGTGCACACACACTTGCCTTCTTTCTCTCTCTCTCTCACATGTGCAGCTTCATCCTGCCATTAATGTGAATTTAGGCGCATTTTCTAACAAATTCATGAAATGGAGCAAAGCTAATTTTGACAGAAAATCAGCTTTTCTCCCTCTTATGTGATGAGTTGAATCACCACTGATGTGGCCTTTTGGAGTCATGTGGGCATATCACAAAAGCTGGCGTTTTCCTCAATGACATGGATTAGCAGGATAAAATCTTGGAGGCAGAATCTGACAGGAAAAACAGTCGGCTCTGAATCAGATTTTCTAAATTTATCTCCATTCCTTAGACTGTGAGCTAAGTCTATACTCAGCATCATGTTAGGTGCTGTGGAGCATAAAAGAAATTTATGCCCTGGGGACCTTGCATTTTCTGCAGACTGGGGGGAGTTAGGTTTAGACATATGTATAATTAGAAGATAATATAACACTGTGAATTATCAAAATAAATTGCTCATGTAAGATAACTCCAACTTTTTGTTGTTAGTGTTTTGGGGTGCAAAATATGTAGCTGTATTAATTTTTTCTACTACTTTTGTTCTTAGGACTGGAGAAACAAAAAACATTTCTGGAAAATGTACCAGTTTAGGTAGATGTAACGGTGAATGATTTTTGAGGTGCTATTTGATTAGCTGTCACAGAGAAACAACAGATATGTTATTCTTTAGCTACTGGCTTCATAATTTGTATTTTATCCTTTTTCAGTCTACATGGTTGCTCTCGCATTAACTTTCAAATGCTTTGACTAACATATGGAGTCTTCATCTGGTCTAAGCAAATCCAGTTAAACTGGACCCTAATCTTCATGATGATTCTCATATTATCCTTTTGCTTTGTTAAAGCAGGGCAGTGTGGCAGGTAAGAACATAGCTTTAGGGTTACATAGCTTCATTTTAACTCTGGATCTTTCATTTATTAGCTTTATGGCCTTGGCCAAGTTAACTGACCTCTCTGAACCAGAGCAGCAAAAGGGTATTGATATAAGCCTAGGTACATACGTTCCTCTTAGGACAATTGTGAGGATTAAATGAGATATTGATATGTCCAATCAATAGTGGCTTATTTATTCACTTATTTGATCAATTCACATTACTATCCCCTATGTTTAGGCATTGTCTTGATGTTGTGGCTATAGCAGTATTGATTTCTGGCCCTTGGGGATGTAGCACACAGACACCGGAGCAGGAAACATGATGGCATGCCATCCACGGGGTGGAAGCTCCATAGATGCTTGGTGGTATTTTTTTCTGTTTTTGTTCACTACTGTATCACAAACCCCTTGAATAATTCCTGTAGGTATTCAATAAATATTTTTCGAAAGGTTAAATGTGATAAGAGAAAAATTGGAATATAATTAAATTTGGACTATAAATGAATGCTAACCAGTGAAAGTGACAAATAACAGCTCCTGAAGCATTAGTGAGTTAGTCTAAGAAAGAAGGATAATTTGACTTGGTGGGTGTGAGAGATTCACTTTTCACTTGCTTATCATTTTCCCATGACATCTCCATGGCTAAGTTCTTACATTTTAATTTCTGGTTCTGACAAATCGATGTGCAATAAATATGAATCTTACTTAGCCTTTGCAATACCCAAATTAAAATTTTTAACTAAAGCTAATACCAACTTCTGACCGCGTAGGTCTTCCTGAGATTGCTGTGACCAGGTCCTGCTTGCGTACTTGAAATCTCACTTGTATGTGCACTTGTGTATTTTTATTGGACACATATTTATTTTACACCCTACGTGCAAGATAATAGCTATGTACTGGGGTAGGAACAACGATTAATCAGCAGGCATTGAGCTTATCCTCAAAAAACTGACAATTCCTGACATTCTGAAGTTTGTTGGGGAACTGATGTTAGGAGGAGAAGGGATTCTCTAAAAGCCATAGGCTATATGCACCCAGTCTGTCAGTAGTTATTTGACATAAGATGCATAAAAATCAACAGGTCATGCATCCAGATCATTCTCTCTCACAGCTGAATCAAATTATCTCTTAAAGTCAGTCCCACCTCAGTATGGTTCTTGGAAGCTGTTCTTGGTAAAGGGAAGTATAAGTGGGCACACCCAATTCATTACTTTTTTTCAAGGAACATTTATTTTGTTCTCAAATGTGCCTAACACTTTTCATAAAGAGTTATCTTTCTCAGCAAAAATAAAAAAATAAAAAATAACTGCGTGGAGCAACGAAAGAAGAACTCAAAACTAGAGTTCCCATGGAGATTCAGAGTAAAGATGATAGAAATAGTGGATTGAAATGAATATAAGATAATGTTATAAAAGCACTGAAATTGTAACTTAGGACAACAACATTAATAATAGAAGAAAAGAATTGAGGTAGGTGGAAAGGAAGGGAGAAGGTATGATAGAAAACTTATGTATGTGAAGAATGAAAGCAGGAATTAGTCTGGTACATTACGCGAAGTGAAAGAAGCCAAGCACAAAAGACCACATATTTTATGATTCCACTTATATGAAATATCTGGACAAGGCAAATCTATGGAGACAAAAATAAGGCTGCAGGTAGGAATGAGATTAACTATAAATGAGCATGAAGGACCTTTGTAGGGTGATGAAAATATTTTAAGCTTACATTATGGTAATGATCACAGAATTTGGTAAACTTACTAAAAATCAATGAAGTATAAACTTAAAGTTGGTGAATTTTATATTATGTATATTATGTCTTTAAAATGTTTTTAAAAACAGCAACAGAAATAAATGAGTTGAGTATGTGTAAGGAATGGTAAGGAAACTCACATCGTTTTAGTGGTAGGGCCAGAGACTCAGAGCAGGGAAATAAATTGGCCAAAGTCACACTGAAATTTTGAATTTATTTTGGAAATTTTGAGATTACCGCAGCTGCTAAGAAGTAGAACTTGCTAAGGGGTAGAACTATCTGACTCCAAGGTAAAATAGGATAAGTGAAGTGATGTCAATTGGGAGACAATATTGGATTAATTGGAAGAAAAGGACGAGTTTCATTTGAAAAGATGCCACTTTGCATTCATGAGAATGGTTAACATTAAAAATGCTATGAACAATAAATTTTGGTGAAGAGACAGAGCAACAGAAAGTCACGAATTGCTGGAAGGAATGTGAAGTGGTACAACCGTCTAGAATATCATTTGACAATTTTTTATAAAGTTACACACAACCCATCTTATGACCCAGAAATTACATTCCTAGGTATTTATCCAATAAAAATGAAATAATATATCTAACAAGACAGCTCATAGCAGCTTTATTTACTTTAGGCCCCAAACTGGAAACAACCCAAATTTCCACCAATAGGAGAATGGACAGACTGATTTTAGTATATTCATACAGCACTACATAACAATAAAAGTGAATTAAATACTGACATATATAGCAACATGGATGAGTCTCAGAAGCATTATACTGAAGGAAAGAAGCTTGTACACATGAGAATATATTGTGTATGAAAATCTAGAACAGACAAAACTAATCTATAGTGAAAAGTATCACAATAATAATTTCTTCTGTGTGTGTATGCTGATAGAGAAGGGACACTGGGAACTTTCTGGGGTGAAAGAAATATTCTATATATTAGTAGGAGTATGGTTAGATGGGTATATATGTGGCTACAGTTATACGGGTGTTTTCATTTGTCAAAACTCATCAAACTTCAAACCAGAACATTTCATTGTATGTAAATTATTCTTGAAAGAAAGAAAGAGTTTAAAAAAAAAAAAACAAATAAAAGCAGGTACAGAAAGGACTTTACCACAAATTTGGATACAGGCTTTTTTTGCGCCTGATTAGCTTTCGTTTTCTCTTTCTTTAAATTGTTTGGTGATCAAATGATCGTATGGAAGAGTGTATTTACCTTAATACATTGCTGTTACAGATACCTAATCTAGAAATCTTTTCTGAGTAAACAATTAGAAGTACAGACCACCATGTACATGCGATGTTGTTTACTGAAGTGTTTGATGTTATATTTAAGGGTAAAACATTAAATGAAACCAAAATAGTTAAGAAATTATGACACATGTATATGACAAAATATTTCATAGCTAAAAGTATTAAATAACTGCTACGTAATGAAGAAATATTAATCATAAGTTAACATTAGTGAATATTATGGAATATAGAATTACATAGCTAGAATAATTTTATCCATGCAAATAATATGTGAATAGAAAACCATGGAAAAATATATACCAGATTGATAATAGTGGTTATTCTGGGATTGTGGATGACTTTTACTTTATTCTTTTTAAACTTTATTTTCTGCCTTTCTCCTTTCTCTTTTTATAATCTGAAATAAATCACGAGAGTTCTAAAGTTTTTACAGTAAGACAAAAGTAAAACCGATTAGAGCTCCAAACTTGCTTTCTTTGCTTTTCTATGGCTACTCAACTATGGGCTAATCATCCGTAGAAGCACACAGGAAAACCACCAAACTTTCTCAGAAATTGACTGCTCAGTTCTCGCAGAAAGAGAGTATGGAATTTGATTTTTTTTTTTTTTTTTACCTTCCTGCTGAAACTGGCTCTCTTCTCTCCTCTAGCCTCTCCCTCATTTCTCCTCTACATTCTGCTCCAGTTCTGCTAGTCTCTGAACCATGAAGAGCAGTGATGCTCTTTAGCAGATTCTAGCAAACACTGATATCACCAACTTCCATGTCATTCTAGAAATACATTTCATTTGGCTCCATTTCCTAGTCTGCAAACTTGTTTTAATCAAAATTGGGATCTGTGCGATAAGAAGTCATGTATGCCTCAGCCCCATTGCTTTGCGCTAGAAGAGTTTCTGCAAGCTTGCAGGCATCGGGCATAGTGACGACTACAGAACAAATCCATTTATTAGACAACAAATCAGTTTATTAAAACCGAGGCTATGAATAATTTCATTTAAGGAGAGGTGAAAAAGGACTGAAAGAAGAAGAATGAATCTCAAAAATCTCTCTGTGAGGTTTTATTTTATTCATTATCCAAAGGCAAATCCAAAGATTGCTACAGGACAGTGCTCGTGAAACAGGTCTGCGAAGCGAAAGTCCCACAGAAAATGCCGGCTCCCTCGCTTCACTGGCAGTTGAGTTCACAGTAGAAATACATTCAATTTCACATAGTAATAGTGCTTTAATAACAGATGAAAATATGTTTTATGGTGTGTGTTGATAACTAAATGCTTATCCTATATATAGAAATTCAAATAATTGGAATTTCTCATAGCCAGTATCCAGTTGAGACCACTGGAGAATACCTTGATATAGAAGGTTAAAATCAATAGACTGTGTTTTGGTTATTTTTCAGAAGATGTCTGCTGTATGTTTAATATACTATATTTGTATTACGGGCTCTGGTTCCTGTAAATCTGAGGTCTCTCTTTCTTGAATGAATGAGGAGATAAGCAATTGAATTTGAAAGATACTTTATGCAACAGAAAAGCAATTTTGTTCCTGGTTATCAGAGGGCAAGAAGTGAACTAGCAATTGAATACTAAATATTTTTAACCCCTGGGATTCTGGTTCACTCTGGGCTCAACCCATCTCTACTATAATGTTCCATATAATGAAGGAATATTTTGTTGGAAGTTCAGTCAATTCAAAGTAATTATATTTACTATTAATGGATGTAGATTTATGTTACAGAATCTCAAATTTCCATTTCTTTTAAAGAAAGGAAAAGAGTTTCCATTCCTTCCAACAAGGACTCATGAATCACAGTATACTGTTTTGCTCTGACTAAGGCCACTTTGTGATGGATTGATGTTGGTTTTAACCATTATTTTTAATTCTCTCCAAATCTCTTGGTATGCCTATGGTTTAAAAAAGAGAGAGAGAGAAGAAGCTGGCATTTTCTCATCACATTTCACGGTGAAAACCTCATCGTCCACCTCCATTTGTTCTCCTCAAATAATTTTTGACAGAATTATATGACTTAAAAATTGCTTGTTTTAATTTTTTTACTTCTGAATATTTGATAATAATAGTACTATATTGGTTATTTATGAATATGTATGACATTATATTTCACTTGACGTTTCTGAAAATATCACGTCAAAAGCCGATGCATTGGGACTTAGCAGTTTATATCACAATTTGGTAACCAGCCTCCAAGATCATCCAATGATCTTCTGCAACTCGTATTGAGGTTTTTTGTTTTTGTTTTTGTTTTTTTGTTTGTGATACTCACTCATGTTGTGTTCGGGTTGGCCTTTGTGATCGACTGCATGTGGCAGAAGTGTGTGTCTTCAGAGGCTGGATCGTGTAAGGCATTGCCACTTCTGCCTTGTTCTCTTGGATCATTTACCATGTCCTAAGGACACTCAAATATCCCTATGGAAAGCCTGTGCGGCGATGAACTAAGCAAGTCTTCTGACAACAGCCAGCACCAATTTGCCAGCCATGAGAATGAGACATTTTAGGAGTGAATCCTTTAGCCCCAGTCAACTTCTGATGACTGCTACCCTGGCCAACATCCTGACCATAACCTCGCAGAAGACCCAGAACGAGACAACTTGGCTAAGCCATGCTCAGATTCCTGACTCACAGAAACTCTGAGAGATAATAAATATATATAGCAGGTCCTTGAAGAATGTCATTTGTTTAATGTCGTTTTGTTATGACATTGATGAGAAAGCATAGGTACTTAATTCTTGTTTATACCAATTAGACTACAGTAAAATTGATTTCATTTTGTTCAAAGTCACAGAATCTATTGATGATGTTAAGTGAGGACTTTCACTGTACTTTTTTAAGCTGCTAATTGTTGGGGTAATTTGCATGCACAAAATAGTTTTCTCACTTGCACAAATTTTTATAAAACTATGCTAAGGATGAGAGTAACTTTGGGCATCAGACACTGTAGATTGTAACAGTACACTTATTTTTTAATCAGTTTCTGCAATTAAATATTTTGTTGCCCACAAATGTAATCATTGCTTTTAGTATATTAGTTGCCAGGGTCAAAATCCTCCATCGGTCTACTGACATGGACCTACCACTTAATATATGCAAATATATTTGCCTCAACATTTTAATAACCATCAGAATGTAATCCCGACTTTAGGAGTCATTAGAGAGAACTGAGTGTTGAACTGAGAGGTGAATTTCTGACATGTGAGGTAGAGAAGGAGGAAGCACAACTGATAGACTTTTCCAAGCATTATGATATAGGGAGGGTAGGATGTGGTATCATCTATTTCTTCCTAAATTGGACTTTTCTCACACTGACAGAAGCTTTTTCTGCCTGGTTCAGGTTGACTGGTCAATTTTAGAATAGAGAACCTACAAGAAGAATATATATGTATACACACACAAAATAATGTGTGTCTCTCACTGAGTGCGTGTTTATTGAGCCTCTGCTGTATACAGTTCAGTCTGCTGTGAATTTCAATTAACAGAAGACACAGATTCTGCTTCTTGGCCCATTCAGTTCCAGGACCTTTAAGAATATGACAAGCAATCCTGAAAGGGAACATTCAAATTCGTCCTACTTGAAACCCTCTTGAAACCGCTTGGCCTCCTTCCTCCTTAGTTCTCTCATTTCTGGCTTAATTTATTGAAATACATCCTATAAATAAAGCAGGGTCTTTGTAGTTAAGAAGTGTGTAATTAAGGAGAGCAACATATATGGCAGAGAACTGCACAAACTCTCCATTTGGATCCCTACCTCCCCTAGACACCAATTGCCCATGAATCAGCTGCATTTCCTACTCCTCTGGGACCAGGGCTTACACTGTGGGGAAAGCTCTTCACTGCTCCCTATGGGTCCCCAAAACTAACTAAGTTTGGCTAAACATCTTTATCAGGCCCAGTTTGTTCAAAATTAATTGTTCAAGTTCTCATATCTGGTTTCAAGAGATTTGTAGTTTAGTTAAGAAAGTAAGACTTGATGGAAAAAATTTGAAATAATAGGCAATTTCAAAACTAGAATAATGGGAACACATCAATGATACACAAATCACGACTGTTATAAAGTGGTGTGCATGGACATTGATTATCATTGAATGAAAGAAGGTGAAATTACTCCAGGTGGATTACCATAGAAGATGTTTTCAGGAGAAGTAGTATTTTGTTCTTAAATGCCAAATAAGATTTGGATAAGCCCACAGGAGGAGGAAATTTACACTGCATAAACAGGAACACAGTGAATATTTAAAGACAGTACTGTGTAGGTTTCTTTCAGAGGACCCTGAGCTGGCTCTAGGAAGAGGTGATCTCTGCTGGGTAGGGACAAGAGCTGACAAGGCAGTGTGGGCCCTGTTATGATCAGCAAATAAGAAAATACATGGAAAAGAACTTTGTAAACTTCAAAGTACCATAGAAATATAAGAAAGTATTGTTACAATACCAGAAACTGTCATGGTTGCCAATAAAATAATATTTGTCTTAGGGCCTTGTTATTTCTTTCAAAAAAAAAAGAATTTTGAAGATCATTGCTTTGAATAGCTCTTCTCCATGTTCCATCGCCTGTAGCTATCTTTCCCTCTTATTGACTACTTTTCAGTTACCTTTAGTATAAATGGTGAAACTATAGAAAAACTTCAAGGCTTTGCTCCCCATTTCCTTTAAAGGTTCTTTATCTCTTTTAGAGTTTAGACTTCTTTTTATAACTGTGACAGCTGCGACTCCCAGAGGTCCTGCTTGTGCTGGGGTTTGTTTACCACTCAGCAGGGATTTGTTTACTACCCAGTAGGAGAAAACACAAGAAGATAAAAGCCAATCATGGAAGTAGAAAGACAAAACCAGGCAGAAAATACAAAGAAAATAAGATTAGAAACATCAGGCTCAAGTAGAGTTGACTTTTAGCAATATGGTGACCCTGGGAAGTCTGCTCTATGCACATGTTAAGTCATCTATTTTGTAAGTTGTCAGAGAAATAGTACATCTTATGAATCACTGTGTCTGCTGAACATGCACCTCCATTTTAAATTTTTGTTTTTTTTAAAAAATCTTCAATCACTTCATTTTCTTTTAAGTTCCCCATATGCATGTTTATGGCTCCCAAATTTTAGTTGGCTGTCAGACTGTATTTGGGGAGAAGTCTCAGTTGGACTGATAAATAATAAAATACCATTCATCTTGAAATACTAAGAGATCAAGGTTTTTCTTTAATACAACTTTTTTGATAACTAAAGTTTATATTGATAGACTTGAGGTACCATGAGTACTAAAGTGACATCTGCATCTAGAGATCAAATTATTTTAAGCCAAGCATAAGTGCATTTTATTCTCTCTCTTATGTTATGGTGCAGGTATAGTTCTTTTCTTTAATTAGAATGGCCGGTGGACCAGAAATTCTAGTTCTCAAAGAGTCTGGAAATGCAAATTTTAGTGTAGGAATATTTTATAGGTTAATGCATATTATTTATAACTTTGAAGATGATAAAGATTGTTGAATTATTTTGCTTGTGGAATCATTTAATATATATGTTTTTATAATCTATTTTTAGTCACTCAGGGACTCTATATATGATACTCCTGATCTTGCTAATTCACTTGAATATGAAGATAAATGATTTTTAAGTATTGTAAAATTAGAATTTATAATTATTGATTAAACTGATTGTTTATAGCTGGAAGAAACTGTTTCTTAGAGGTTGAATATTTATTGTGCATGGATTATATTAAAGTATGAATAGGGTATGTAGTTCAAAATATTTTAAGCTGAAATCTGAGACCATCTAACACAGACATTCAACAGACATTTACTGAGCACCTAGATATAACTATGTTAGCTAGATATAACTATGTTAGCTATGTTTTCAAATGTCGACATCCAAAATGTAAAGAACAATGAACTAAGTGCTACATTTAGAGTAGCAGTTAGGTAATTATTTTTCTAGAATGCAATATTATTTGTATTGCTGGGGAAAATATCTCTATTTATTAGGAATTTCCAATAAATATCATTCAGAATGGCAAGCCAAAAGCAGTTTGGGGAAAATCATGGAGAAAGCAGGTATGCCTTGAAAGAAAGAGATCTACACTTAATAACTGTTCTTGGATGATTTTATAAGCCATTGCTACACTTTAAAACCTGACAGCCCATGGGCAAACTTGGGATATTCAAAGATTCCAGGTAGAACCAGCAGACAGGTAATTGTATCCTATGGAGCTTGTAGGAAGAGGTCAGAAGGATTCTTAAAGCATATTAACCATGAGTTTTCCTATACCCCTTCCTTTGGGACTCTGCATTTTGCTATTTCCTCCTCACTGATCCCTTTAACCTTTAGCCTTTTCTTCCTTCCAATTTATTTTAAATGTTTCTACAAGAAACTGTATTATTAAGCTCTACTTTGACTAAATTATTGCAATGACATCTTAATATACTGTGGATTTGACCCTAGGCATTCGAGTTTTTTCCAACCAATTTTTGTTATTTGCTAGTAATTTCTCCTCCTGTCAAGTGGACAAGGCATACCTTTCCTTTATGTAGCTAGTTACTCCTTCTACCTGGAGAGTTATTTATTCATTCTACACGGTTTTGTGGCTACCTACATTTTATACCATGCTGGGTGCTGGTGGTACAAACAATAACAACAAAAGATATGGATCCCATCCATCCCCAAAAGGAGCTTATACCCTAAAGAGAATACAGGCACATAAGTTATTACGAATGGAAGGAGAAGTGCTGTCATACAGCTATGATGAATCTGGTCATGGGGGCACAGAAGAGGGAGTTACCAGCTCCTGATGAATCCCAGAGAGGCTTCAAAGGAAAGGGGATACTTGAATGGTATTGCAAAAGATGAATATATAATTTCCATATGTAATGAATGAAGAAATAATACAAAAAAATAAAAATATGATTTGGGAAATAACAATACAGTTGGAGTGTTTGCAGTGAGAAATTAGGCATAGAGAAGTAAATAATAAAAGCATATTTAGGTACATTTTTTAATGGAAATAAATTCAGAGATTCTTTTTAAGAGGGCAGGATGAGATGATACATGGAAAGTTCCCTATCCAAGCTAAATAAATGTAGTGTTTTTAAAAGAACTTTCTTGAGACTCTTTTGGAGGTTCTAGCAGAGGAGCAGAGCTACTCATAAACCCTGGACCAAAGAACTATCCTCCTGTATCAGGGAAATTGTCCTTTTTGACTGAGAGCCAGCTTTGGGAAGGATATAAATGGAGCCATGAGGGAGAAAGGGGTCACCCGCTTAGCCAGCACATCAGGAAATCAACCCTGGTGATCAATGGGGTGACAGATGTCACAGCCAGATTGACCTCACATCCTAAAATACCTTTGTGAACACAATAACAGAAAAGGACATCTCTAGTGCCAGAAATGAAGAGATTTCAGAGTGGGGAGTGGAACTTGAAGTCCCATGATCTACAGAGGCACCTCATCTTAGGGCTAAATTTGGGGTCTAAGTCATTTGTATGTCAAAGAAACACAAACTGAGCTCCAGCATCAGCTCAGGACAAATCCCATGTACTAATTTTAGGATAAAGCATAGAAGTATCCATGGATGATGCTGCTATGTAGTGTTGTTATTGCTGTCTAAATTGTCTCTATTTTTAATTTAGATTTCCTCTTGAACCCACAATTTGTTTAGAAAAAGAGCTGATGTGCTCTTGGGTGGGCTTTTCTATGGGGTGTGATGGAAGTTGGTCTTCTGGGTGCAGGAGTGCCCTATTCCTTCCTCATGATAGCCACAACAGGGACACTGGCTTCCTGTCACAGAATCTTTTCCGTCAGTCTTTGGTGTCAGAAGCCACGCTTTAGAAGAGCAAATGGAATCTGTTGCTGTGAGAGCAAGGACGTGGCCAGCACTATTCAAGCTTTCACTGTAGCCACAGGGCACAATTAATCTGCCCGTCCTACCCAGAATCTTTCAAATATACAGTTTTCTGGCAGACTCTCCATCATCCTCTCCTTTGTCTATGTGGGTTTCGTTGTCATTTTGTTCCCACTTCTTTTATTTCTCATATCTTCTACAAATTCCTCACTATTTGTCTTTTCGACTCCTCTTGTTCTGTCCCACATATTCCTTAGCTTTCCAGTGCCATTTGGGGGTTGTTTTCATATTTATTTTGTGATTTTATTGGAATTTTGCAAGAGGGAAGAGTAAACGTGTTTAGTCAGCTATCATGAAGAAGAAAACTATTCTCTCTGTGGTCTAGTTCATGTCCTTTAAAATCCAAGAAAACTATTATTTATTAAGGTTGCTCCACAGCCACGAAGAAAAATAAAATTGCTTTAACTACTGGAAAAATAGGAAACTGTTGTTTTCTACACTTACTTGATATTTCAGGATAGCACCAGTCCCTCAGGAGTAAACTCTGGAAAATCATTGTGTCCCTTTGTCTTACAGATTCCATTTGCTAAAATGCTCTGTCCTCTCACACCTGCCGTCTTAGTGAGCTACTTCAAAGATAGCTTCACTGACCGTGACTTACAAGTAATTTTGTCAGTTTAGCAAAGGGAGGGTTTTTGTAGTAGCTTATGAGACAGCTTCGATTTGTGTGGCTGTGTAACACTACTTTTAAATATCCTTTTTTTTTTTTTTTTTTCTGTTTTAAGTCCAGAGAGAGAGAGAGAGAGAGAGAGAGAGAGAGAGAGAGAAGGGGGGGTAGAGAGGGGAGAGGGAGAGAGAGAGCGCGCAAGGGGAGGGAGGGAAGATTCAAAAACCCTACTTAGAGAGCTTTATAAGTCATTCCTGGTATCTGAGAGCCTGGTATATTTGATTTAAATTTGAAAAAAATCTATAGACTGGAGACTAGCTAAAGTGACCTGTGGCAGCAGAGCAGGGGGTTGCTTTGAGAAGGGACTACCTTCCCCTGACAGCAGGTCAGGAGTTTCCATTTCCCAGGGACCAGATAAGGAACCTATAGTAGAAATATCTGCCTAGGATCATTTAAAAATGGAGTCCAAGAGGGCTTCTGGCAAGAACTGAGGGAGCCTAAGCCGACACCGGCTGCTGTGTCTGTCCGGGTGCAGAAGCCAAAGGAGAGACACTGCCCACATCACGTGTTCCACCTGAGTGTGTCAGAGAGAGGGCTTCGAACGTCTGCCGGGGGCTGAGGAAACCAATGCAGATTACACAGGTGTCGGTAAAGTGACATTTCCTGCACCACATCTCCCCTGCTTCTCTCATGACCCCTTCAATCCTGGGGGTGCCAGTAGAGGAATTTCTAGGCAAGGGAATAAGGAAGTCACTTGTGCGCCCCCCTCCACTTTGGCCTTCAAGCTGAAGCAGACCTGAGCTGGAGAAATGGGGAGAAATTTGAAATCTAAATGCAGCACGGAGCTCTGCATATTACATGGTACTCGGTAATTTAATTATTGATAGGAGACATCCTGGAAGTCAACACATTCAGTGAAGATCTTAATAGCCAAGTGTCCACAGAATCTTCCAGACCTGGCTGAAATTTTCTCAAGGCAAAGAGAACGAAAATACCATAGGCTGCTTCATGAGCACACCTTTCTTATTATCTCAATGTCTTACTTGCTCAAAACAACGTTATTTACACAAATCCCAGCCTTCCTCAGGACTAGCGCTACCCCAGGGGTGGGTCCCAATCTTTGTTCAATTAACAGCTGCCACATCATTGTCATTAGTACAGGAAACAAAGGGAGACAGGAAGCAAAGAGAGGAAGCAAAGGGAGACTCGGAATCAGCGGTTTTTAAAGTGAGTTCATCAGCATCACCTGGGAACTTGTAGACGCAAATACTCAGACTTCCTGAAGAAGAGACCTGGACCTGAGCACGGCCACCTGTACTTTCACGAGCCCATAAGGCAACTGCAACGCACACGGATTCTCAACAGAACCTCATTTTATTCTAAATGTTTTTTGCACTTTTTAAAACTGAGGAATATTGCTTGGCACAGTAGGAATCATTGGGGAAAACTCTATTGCATATGATTTCTTTCTCATTTTTGGATGATATTATTACAATACCACTCGGGTTCCTTGAGCACAGAATTTCTGAACATGTTGCTTGAGAAGAAATGAGTCTCTGACAGTCTGAATTCCAGCGGAAGTATCTCCCAGTGATTAAACTGGAGCCCAGAACCAGAAAAACCCTGCTTTGAGTCCTATTTGCCTCCTACTCGTTGTATAACTGTGCGTAAATGGTTTAAAATTTCCAAGCCTCAGTTTCATAAATTTTGACACTGGGATGACAATCAAAATACTGACCTTACAGGACCGCAGAAAGGATTAAATTCTACGCTGCATATTTAATGTGAGCAAAGCACGTAATTCATTGTTCGATGCATGATAATGAGGCAGCATAAGCATTTTGACCTGGAAGGAAGGCCACCCCATTGCTCCCTACACAGAAATGCAGAAGTAGCTGATTTTACCTCCCTTTGAACCATTTACTTTCACATAAATGTAGGAATCACTATACCGCGTGCTCAGTAATGAAGGTTTGTCTGCTCTACAACCTTGCTGGGGTGCAATAATGAGTAGCCAGCCACCTCACCCAAGTGCAAGTGTGAACATGGTTATCTGGCAATGTTATCAGATAGAAAGCCACTTTCAGAAGCCTGCTCTGTCCCCACATTATAAAAGCTGCCAAGCAGAGCCAGCCCCCCGAGCCAATTTGGAGGACCTTCCTTTCCTCTGTGCTATTTCCCTTGTGCTTGAGCATAAGCTTCATGAAATCTATCTGGAAATTTCTCTCGATTTCTGTCTTGAGCAACCCAAGAAACTCTACGCTGGTAACAATAAGCTGGTGGTTGTTATTGTCACTGGATGTCCTTACAGTGTGGGCTGCACCTCATGTGTCCTAGTCTATCTCCAGAAAGGAAAGTGTTGCGAGCAAGAAAAGTGGCCACCGAAGTAATACTCTTGGACTCGCTTGTGTCTTTCCATGATGCCAGATTTATTGGATGGAACCTTCTCAAACATCAGGTACCCACGCAAGTTAACACACAGAGCACAGAGAGGGGAAGTAGAGCCTTATGTGACGGAGCAAAGGGGTGGAAGTCCTGAGTGTCTCCGAAACGAGCTCTGTTGACAGGTGACATGGAGAGCTGCACGTCAGTCCAAAGCCGGTGGCCACGATGGGTCAGAAGGTCAGAGTCTTTGCTCTAGCACACCGGTCCCTTATGCTTTCCTGCCAGGCTTGAGCATCGTCTGTCTAAGGTGTTCAGCTTATGTGGACCTTACAAAGTAGGATCCCCATGCTTATCAGCTCCTGCAGGTGGGGGCTGGTGTTTCTGTGGTTTTGGGTGTTCCAGTTACACCCAAAAGGTGTTTCTATAATATGTATGTTGACATTACTGTCATGGCTCCCATGGGATCCACTTCGCAATGTCCTAAAAGCCCTCATTTCTTTATGCTGTGTACAGTTTGCTACAGATCTGTCACTATCTAAGAAGTCCAGAAGGCCAGTGGCTTATTCCTTTCCAAGGTCATGACTGTCCCAGGCTTTCCCAATACTCATGAAGATCTTCATTCAAAAGTTGATTCAATTTTCTTCTGTAATTGTGTGTGTGTGTGTGTATGTGTGCATGCGCACGTGTGTGTGTGTGATTGAGTAGAAGCCAGATATCTAAAACATGGGAACTGGGCAAACTTCTTGTCCTTTCTGGCAGCCAGAATTGGTAGATGACAGGGTTCCCTGCTAGACTTTGGGGACAGGTCATCCTTACATGACTAGTTTTCTGCTTTAAATCAGCAACTTCTCAAATAATAATTATTACCAATCCAAACACTCAGTTTCTTAGTTTAAAAGCATCTGAATTCTAGTTAGTTGTTCCTATAGAGTTTTCTCCTAGAATAATAAGTACATATTTCATTACCTTGGGGTTACTAAATGGGCATGTAAGTGATTTTCTTGGGACAAAAGGAATATTTGGCTTTTCCTTTTTTTTTTTTTTTTTGACAAAAAAAATTACCTCCAACTCTACAGTGACTTTTCTTAGGTTTCCATCAGCCCCATCAAAGTTAAAAAATAAAGAAAGGCAGTAGAGTAATTCATAACAATGGATTGAAAAAAACAAACAACCCTGTCATCAAATCCTAGCTCTGCCTCACACAACTTGTGTGACATGAAATGTTGTCTACTCTCTGTAAACCTCTGTCCACTCCATCATCCACAAAGTGAAGAGAGTGCAAAGACCATCTCCTTCACTGTACTGTGGGGAGAGTCACATAAGAAATCAAAGGTAGAGCATTTAATTTGATGTCTGATACCTGAGAAGATGCTAACATTTTAGTTGTTGCGTTGGGTGTTTGGGGAACAGACATCAAGATAGGATTAGATGAGCAAAAGATCAATTGGGACATATGCTTGTGAAGAACAGTGGGGAGGAAGCAAGTGAAGGCAGAGAGAACTCATCTGACACCTGAGAAAGAAAGGTAGGGAGAAAGGACTGGGCAGGAAGAGTAGCAGATGGCTGCACAGTTCCAAGGACGTTCTGGCCAGGCTAATGGGAAATCTCTAAGCCTAACTTGTTCTTTGGAGGGGTGCTTTCCTATAGGGTGTTTTTTCTATAGAATCTTACAAGATGCTTAAAAGAATGAATCAGGGTAAGAACTCTGCCATGCTTAGTTATTCCCAGAGGAAGCCAGGGGAAGAGTGGCCTTGGCACCAGTGTGATGGTGGATCCAAAGGGGCAGTGCCTGAGGCTGTCAATCAACTGTGCTTCCTGAAGGATGAGATCTGAGCAGTATATTTTCCTGGGCACCACAATTCTTTTTGTTGTTATTTAGGATAGGTCGGAGCTGCCTTGAACAATTGTGCAGATTGGGCCCTGCACAAGAGACATGGTAAGCTGTGCACCCATGGAGCAGATACACCTGGAAGGGGCACCTTTGTCTAATTCACACAAAGGTGTATCTGCAGGGAGGGGCTGATATCTGGCCAAGGCACTTTAAAACATAGAACCTTTAAGGGTAGTAGTATGTATGTGTCCACACACGTGCCTCAAATAGTGAGTAAGAGTGGGGCTCTCCGATGAGAATCCATTGGAAGCTGACACTGTAAACTAGGAGACCCATTAGCATAGCATTAACTTATTCTCTGGAGGAAGGAGTAGGGTCTGGTGGATCTCTTACAGCCAAAAAAAAATGTGAGTTTCGGTAATTAATCATTTGAATATAAGAGTATCTCTTCTATTGAAAACAATCAAACTCATCACCTAGCGAGAAGGGTGAAGTTCTAAAGACTTCATTTATCTCAGTTCCTTTGTACTCAGCAGTGTCTGTGCAAATCACTTATAGAGTGAAAAGCATGGGGGAAAGGCACACAGAGGTTTCTGAGGAAAGCTTTTTTTTTAACTCTAGGCATGATTCTCCATCTATTATCAGAGGGAACTATATCAAATATTCCTGTGCTGGAAACAATGATTAAAAGCACATTTTCATTTGATCCTCTAAAACAAGAGTGTAAGCTTACAAAGAAATCAACCGGGGCCAGCTCCTTCACCCCACAGAAATGAACAGCGCGGTGCAGGACGATGCGACTCTGGGTGCTGGTTGTGGTTTTGTGTGCCACAGACACCTGGAGCAGGTTCATCTGTGATGTGCTCACATCATGGTGATGAATTAGTTAATGGTCTCCATAATCTTCATGGGCTGCTGCTAAGATTTCAGGTATTTTAAATCTAAATGAAGGCACTTTGCTTATCCTGTGTAAATGGAACTTACAAACAGAACTGCAATTTCATTTAATAGCTATAAACCATTACTCTAATGGTTTGACAAATACCTATGAGGATAGACTGCAATATTTCATCCAAGAAAGGACTGAATATTAAATAAATGTAACCTCCCAATGGGTTCTACTTTAACCCCCTACTAATTTTGGAGGGTGGATTTAGAAGCTGAAAGCATTTTAGAGTAAATGTTAGGGATGGAGGCAGCAGGTTCTGTGGTGCAGATTAGCGCTTTATCCCGGTAATCACAAAGCCGTTTCTCATCTTCCATTATCACTTCAAACTCATCACTGTGAAGTGCAGAACTTAACTCAGAAGTTGGAAACACCATTGCTTCATGCCTAACGGCCTGCTGGGGGATTTAAGCAATTAACTAATCTCTCCGCTCACGCTTATTATTATTATTATTATTGGAAAAAGAAAACTAACACTACATTTACAGACTTTATCTAGGTTGACATCAAGTACAGTCAAAAGTGCATGTATGCCCCAGGGAGATGAAAAGATGACTCACCTTTCAGTACATAGAGACTGTATCAAAGTATCATCAGGGGACTTTCATAGAAGAGGTCTTATAAGTTGGAAAATTTGAATGCTGTCTAGAACCAGAAAAAAAATAATTTCTATAATTATCTTCTGTAATTAAAGGTATTTTTGATGTTGGCTGAGTATAAAGTGAGAGAAAATAGGACAATGCCTCAAGGACAGATGTGTTCGTGGAGAAATTTGATAAGAAAAGGGACAGTTTTCACAATGAGCATAATAAAGATTTAGCTTCATTTGATTCATAAACTTCTTTCTCCTGAAGGTATATCACTTATCGGCACCACAAATGAACATTATCCTGATGATTGGGGGTAAAAAAAAAAAAAAAAAAACTCAAATGGTGGGAGGTATCCACAAAACTGATTGTGTTGATAATGACCTGGGCAAGGTAACAGCAGCCACAAACCCTTTAATTATAACTGGCTTAAAAAATCCTGAAACTGCTTGTAAGGGTGCTTTCGTTCTGTAGTTTTGTTTTGTGTTTGACAAGAGAAAAAATGTGCTGAAAGCTTCTGATTACCCAGTGCAATTACCAGAAAACAAATCAAAAGGCAATTTGGATTTTTAGAATAGTGTGATTTATCAATTTGTTCACCAGTTTTCTTTTTTTTCCTTTTAAGCTAATTGGATGGTGGTTTAATTTTTTTTTTAATTTATTTCACTCAAACACAGATTTTTACTAATAGAATAGATCAAGAAAGCAGACCAGAGACATGCTGCATTGTCAGAAAGATCATCCCTGTCGCTACACCTATTTATTTCCCTTGGTTTCCAGATTTTCTTATGTTCAGCTGCTTCACCAGCAGCACATCCAGAAACTGCTGTGAGGAGACCCCGTTTTCCACAACAAAGCGGGCATGGGGTGCAGCATTGCCGGCGTTCTGATGAAAAACCAACATCCCTATGAATCTTCTAAATTGCATAATGCTTCTTCAAATGACAGAAAAAGGACACAAATACATATAATGAATTGATTTGAGACATAAATTAATTCCCTTTGTAGCATGATGAGGCTTAAAAAACAGTATATGAAGTAGGAGCCTCTGTCCTTCGCCTCTCTTACCCACCTCCATCCGTCCTGGCTCAGCAGCTCACTTCATTCGCCTGCAGATGGAACAGCAGCAGAACCCGCCCTCCCCCCCTCCCCAACACACACAGGGAAACAATTTTCCTCCTACAGAGAGCTTGATGTACATATGAACGCGAGCATACATGTGTGCTTGCACACAGACATACACAAAGAGAAGCAAGAGAGGGTGTTTTGGGGTGAGAATAAATATTTCCTTCCATTTTTAGAGTGGGCAAGCTGTAGGCAAACTCTTTTTTAAAAAAATCACTGTATTCATAGGTATAATTACTAATGGGAATTTTTTAAAAGAGAGGTTCATGTGGCACCTGGAAGTTGAACTTGTTCTATGTTAAGGGGAAAAAAAGGAAAGAAAATGCCTCCTCCTCTGTATTGAACTTGCTTTTCATCGGAAAGATGCTGAGGGCAGAAGTTTACAATTGTTTGCCTTTCAATATTCCATTTGCAAGAACATCTTTTCATTGATCTCTGTCTATATGTCCTGAAAGTGTGTGCTGTTAATTTTTTTTTTTTTTGAGATATAGATCACATTGTGTTGCTAACACTTTAAGTTTCCCATTAAAGTTCTTTGTAGTGTAGTTTATTTTGAATTTTTTTTTTTTTGCAGCAAGCTTATATCTCCTATCATAAATAGGATTCAACACAAATTTAATCAGCCAAAACAAACAAACAAACAAAAAACAGTTACTATGAAGGCCGAAGTACAAGTACCTTCAATGGTAGATTATTTTAAGGTGGAAATATACTTTGGTTTGATGTGTATGAATGTTTCAGTCATCACTGAAAGTTTCATAAACAACTTCATAGTGACAAAGTCATATCTCATTCACTAAACTCAAAGGAAAATGAAATTTTTACATTGATGTGCTTTGTTAAAATTTTAAATGTGAGTGAATTATTAAAATTAATTTCTACTTTCCCATTTATCTAAATATAACAAGTTTTAATAGATAAAGAGGATTTTTCAAATTATTTTGTTAATGTTATTTTTGAGTACTTCTAACATGCTGTCTGCCCTTGTGTCAAGAAATTTAATAATATTCTTACATTTTACCCTCCAACAGGCCAACCAAATATATATTTTCCCCATTTCTCAAATGTAGAAAATAAGGCTTCAGAGAATTTCAATCATTCGCCTACACTCAGGACAGATTACGATGCTTTCCTTTTGGTTTAGTATTTATTCAGAATAATTCTGAATCCTTCAAGTAAAAGAAGGTCATGATTTTAAATCTCACCGGGCTGATAAAACAGGTATTACACTGAGGGTTTATATTACGATTTCCATGGCACTAAAGATTCATATACATAAAGTGTTATTTTCTGACATTATGTGGCTTGATTTATTTTTATGGTAAGTCCATTGTAGAGTTTGATACATATTTAAACAAGAAAAAGGAAATTAAATCTTAAAAGATCATTTATATAAGATTAGCGAGAGTATCTTAAATACACACATGTGGACAAGGGAAATGTTAACTAAACTGTACTTCATATCCGAGTCATATTCTCTTCTTGCTCTTTGCCATCTGAAAAGTTTTTCAATCACTATTTTATAACTGAGAGGAAAAAAAGGTGTTTGGCTTGTTCTTTTCAGTCAGCTCTAAAATACTGGTGATGTTAGATTATGTGCAAAACAGGTAACTTATTTAAAGATATCCAAGGAAGGTCTTGATATTTAAGATCTTTAGCAGTATCTGATGGATATAGGCACATTTCAATGGCATTTTTATCTTTTCATCAAGCCAAGTCATAGCAAGGGCCACAGAGAAAATGATTGTTTGGTTACCTATGTCTCCTGCCCCACCACTTTTGGCTACTCTACGCCTTGCCTGGCTGCCTAGAGGACTTGTAGGATCTCAGGACTCACATAACTGGTAGTGGTGGTCCATAGCAAATTGATTGGGATGCTGTGGTTCTATTTGATAAGGAGACTGATGTTCCAGAAAGCAGACCAGAGGCATCTATACATCCGCCTGATCCTTTTCAGGGTCAAAATTTGTAGCACTTTTGCTCAAGTTTATCCCAGTTATTCTTCATGTATCCCCTTCCCCTTTCTTTTCTTTTCCTTTAAGTGCCCTTTCTAATCTAAGGCTAGACATCTAAATTTATAGTAAAAGTATTCAGTGATCCTCTTAGGTGAAGTATATAGACTATTACCTGAGATGAGAAAGAAGAATCCGAAGTGAATTTTCTTTAGAATAACAATTTCCTGACCATTATTGGGCCTTTTGTCTACACTTAATTGAACAATAAAATTTATTTTAACATCTCAATATTTTAGCCATGTCATACATGGGCCTACATAAAACAGGTCTAGAAAACAAACCAGAAATATAGAGAAAACATCATTCCTGACCTATTTTTACTTGATATATTTGTTTGCATTTTCAGTAAGGGGTTATGGACTTGGAGTAGTAGAATTGTGACAGAAAAGTTAGAATAATAAAGTTGAAAACAATGTATTTTAATTTTTTCTTTCTATTTAGTGACTATTTCCAGTGCTCAAAAATATTTTTTTTTACACATTCACTTAATATATGACAAAGGAAGTAAGAATATACAATGAAGTAAAGACAGTCTCTTCAATAAATGGTGCTGGGGAAATTTGACAGATACATGAAAAAAATAATAAATAGAAAAAAGAATCTGGGCCACCTTCTTATACCATATACAAGAACAGACTCAAAATCGATTAAAGACTTAAATGTAAGACCTGAAACCATAAACGTCCTAGAATAAAACATAGGCAGTAAACTCTCTGATGTTACTAACAGTAGTTTTTTTCATTATCTCCCTGGACAAGGGAAGCAAAAGAAAAAATAAGTAGGATTACATCAAACTAAAAAATTTTTTTTACGCAAAGGAAACTATCAGCAAAACAAAAAGACAACTGACTGATAGGGAGAAGATATTTGCTAATGATACATCTGATAAGAGGTTAATATCCAAAATATATAAAGAACTCATACAACTCAACACCAAAAAAGACAAACAATCCAATTAAAAAATGGGCAGAAGACCTGAACAGATACTTCTCCAAAGGGGAAATGCAGATGGCCAATAGACATATGCAACAATGCTCAAGGTCACTAATTATCAGAGAAATGCAAGTTAAAATCACAATGAGATATCACCTGATACCTATCGGAATGGCTATTATCAATAAATCAAAGAACAACAAGTGTTGGCGAGGATGTGGAGAAAAGGGAACCATCACACATTGTTGGTGGGATTGCCATTTGGAACAGTTGCTGTTGCTATGGGCAACAGTTTGGAAGTTTCTCAAAAAATTAAAAATGGATCTTCCTTTTGACCCAGCAATTGCACTTCTGGAGTTTTATCCAAATAAAACCAAAACAATAATTTGTAAAGATCTATGCACCCCTATATTTATGGCAGCACAATTTACAATAGCCAAGATATAGAAGTAACATAAATGCCCATCAACGGATGATTGGATAAAGAAAGTTACGGTTCATATATACAACAGAATATTATTCAGCCATTAAAAAAATGAAATCCTACCATTTGCAATGACGTGGACCTAGAGATTATTATGCTGAGTGGAAAAAGTCAGACAGAGAAAGATAAATACCATATGATTTCTCTTATATGTGGAATCTAAAGAACAGAAAGTACAAGCTAATCAAAAACGGACTCACAAATATAGTGGAAAATCTGGTGAAAGACAGAGGGGAGAGGGTTTGGGGGTTGGGAGAATGAGGTGACGGGTTAAAACAGTACAAATTA
The DNA here is from genome assembly GCF_014176215.1 of Rousettus aegyptiacus. Classification (NCBI taxonomy): domain Eukaryota; kingdom Metazoa; phylum Chordata; class Mammalia; order Chiroptera; family Pteropodidae; genus Rousettus; species Rousettus aegyptiacus. Next base: position 43,217,732 of record NW_023416292.1, on the reverse strand, counting down.
GTAGTTGATAGATGGCCACGGGGATGAGGAGCACAGCATGGGGAATGCAGTTAGCATTAATGTGTTAGTTAGGTGGCGAGCCAGAGGAGAGAAAGAGTAATTAGGAAAATCATTTTATAAACTACGTAAATGTCTAACCAATGTTTTATATACTTGAAACTAATGAAATAAAATTAAAAAGAAATAATTATTTTCTGTGAATGTTAAGGGTATACACTGATTACAGAAAACCTATACTATGTTATAAAGAGTAAAATTATTTATTGTTTACATATCAATGATAGTTCTAATTGTGATGATATGGTCTTTTAAAAAATAATAAAATCGTCTCGAGATCATTGAACATGTCAAAAATACATTTTCTTGGTTCTCACCCTCTTCTTTGCTGACTTTTATTACTCTGGTCCTTTAAATCTTGATGTTTGTTGAACTGGTTTCAACCAGAAATCATTTTATCTCCTTCCCTAAGAGGTATGAGTGTGTGCAGTGGGTAGTCAGGGAGGTATGATCAGGGAGTATTCTACGTCTCTGTAACTATTAAACAGAGATGTTGATTTTCCTATGCATGAATTAGTAATTCTGAGTGCTCAATTATTTGTGTTAGATGTGGAGAAAGGATTCAAGAGACATACAGATGTCAATCATAATGCCACAAATGTTAACACAAGAGAAAAAGAGGGGGCATGTTAAGGGCAAAGGTGATCTGATTCCACCCTTAAAAGGCCTTTATAACAATGGAAGGGCTGAGATGGCATTATGAAATGTTGAGCTAGATTACTCTGTATCTCATTTATTTCTTTATTCAAATACTATTTATCTGTACTTACTATGTGTCAGGCTTCAGGGTAGCTTTAGAAGTTATGATGACCAATATTGTAGTAACGAGCCACATGTGGCAATTTAAATTTACCTTTAAATTAATTAAAATAAATTAAATTTAAAATTCACTTACACTAACCACATTTCAAATGTTAAATAATCACTGTGGGTAGTGGCTACTATATTGGACAGCACAGATACAGAATATCTCCATCATTACAGAAAGTCTATTGGGCCACACTGTTCTGAAGATTTAATGGTCAGTAAAACACCCATGGTCTATGCTCTAAATCATAGTGGTGGATGAAGACCTCTCTTTTTCAAAGTAAAGACATGAATACTATGCTATGTTTATGTGCTCTATGCTGTAATAAGAAGGAAGTGCGTACGTGCTGGAGATAAAAAATACTGTGGAAGAAGGGAAAATTTAAGCTAGATATGAAGGAAGAGAAGGAGATATACAAAGGATCATCTCATGGTCCCACCAGGCATGGCTATGGAAAACCATGTTCTGTTTTCTGGTCATCCCTCTCTGCTGCTGTTTTCCTGGGAGAACTGGATTTCACAGTGGGGATACAGCTGTGACATCTCATCTGAAACTTGCATTCTGAACTTCAGGCTCTAGGTCTGAATGTCATTACCTATGACTGTGTCCATCTGACTTTACAGTCCACCCTCCTTTTTGATACATTCATTCTATATTTCCCTGAGAGAGCCCCAAACATATTGGCACTTGAAAAATATTTGTTGAGTAAGATAACGAATCCTCTGGATGCCCCTCTGTCAGCTCAGATGCGACGTGTAACTATGAACACATCATCGCAAATCATCACAACCCCTCATGTCGTACATTTCCAGGATACCACCACTTTGACTTTCTTCCTCATTCCACCCCACCGGACACGGAGCCTATGATCCTCCCTTTCTATTCTCTCTGCCACAACTCAGTCCATTCTTCATCATTTCACGGCCTTATGTCCAGTTTCCCGCCCTTTCTAGGTCTGCATTTAATACTTTTGGACATGAACCTGAGATGGCTTCCCACTCCCCATATTTAATTTGACATTCAAGGTTCCCTAACACCTGCTTTACTTTTTCCTTGCTGCCTATCGAGCTGGTCATCTGACTGCCTCCTTGTCTTACTTTTCCTTAATACATACTGTGATGAATCCCGATTTATTGTTATTAACAATCACCCCTACACTTAGAAGCCATTCACTCCTATAACCAGTATTTATTAAATGTCTACTGTGTTTAGGCGATATGCTAGAAGCTGAGCACATGCAGTGAACCAGAAAGGCACGGTTCTGCCCCCGGCGAGCTTGTGATCCGTTCACTTCCCCGTGCTCACTTCAATCCTGCCCACACTATTGACCTACACAAAGCCTTCCCTGCCTGCCCTTCCTCCAGCTTACAGCAAACAACCTTCTTCTGAATTTCCTCCACATTAACTGTTCTTATCTCATATTTTGACGATTGGTTCGTTCAGTCAACAAACTTTTTTAAAAAGTACTCACAAATGCCAGAGACTTTGCTATTTTCCATGGAGAATATAACATTGTAAAATACACAAATTCAGAAGCACCGACAGTATTTACATAAGTGACAATGGTAACAAGTGGTGGCTGCATAACCACAGGGAAGAGTGCCAGCCCTCCAGTGCCTGTGTGGTGAGAGCTCTCTCCACGCTGCTATCATTTTAGTGCTATCCAAGGACACACAGTTGGCAGCAGAACTAGGATCTGAACTGTGTCCACCTGACTCTGAATTCCACACATTTAGCACATTCAGAGGCAGCCAGGCACTGTATTCCCCTGATGCCTAAAACTTATTGGCACTTGAGAAATATTCGTTGAATAAACAAATTCAGTCCTGTCTTCACAGTGTCTTGTTCCAAACATCAAATAAGCCTTCTTTCTCAGAGTGGAGGTCTCCAGAAGGCGCAGTGACATCTGAGTGTCCAAGTGGCTATGCATTGGGCGGGCATGTCTCATGTGCTCAATAAAAGGACATGGTAAAGAGACAGAAAATACCATATTTAGTTCTAATTGTATACCATCTGAGCTGAGGAGATTTTGCTATAAAACAATAATAAATTTCGAGATCTTTTTGAGCTGAGGCCTGCTTAAAAGGGTAGAGTGAAGAGGTGAACCTTAACGACCTGAGTGTTGAAGAAGCTTTTTTGTTACTTAGAATGTAAAATTTACCAAAGATTACTTCACTCGATAAAACAGACATATAGAGAGCACCCACTTAAAACTCTCTCTCTCTCTCTTTCTCTTTTTCTCTCTTCTAGGTGCTATAGGGGATCAAAGTGAAAAAAAAAAAAAGAGTAATAAAATATCCACCAGCATTATGGAAGAGCCATCTACTGATAAAAATATTTCTAATAATATAAAGTATAATGTAACTGAGTTCTAATGGAAGTTCAAAGGTGCTGTGAAGATATTGCGGAGTGAGAAATTAATTCCAGCTGAGGAATCTTGGATGACTTAATGGATGGGGTAGGTTTTAAGTGAGCATGGAATATAGCTAATTATTGATAACAAGCATTACATGAAAAGGCATGTTAGATAGAGAAAAAATCTAGAACAAAAGCTAGAGCAAATAAGGTTCAGGAAAGAAACAGGGTATTGGGAAACACACCTACAAAGGACGATAGAGAGTCAGTAAAAGACAAAATTATATAAGATGGGATAACACTGATGAGTGATCAAGGCTAAGTGTCCTTTGCATTTAGGGGGTGGAAAAACTTTGAAATCTGCACATTAACATTACAGAACAATTGGCCAAGCTCCTGGGATGATGGAAGGGTCTTCAGTATGCTACCAGCTTTCTTTATCATTATCGTTGTTAGAATTAAAAAATGACAAGGCTTTTACAAAGTAATTTATTAGGTCCTCTCAAGTTAAACTTTTTTCACTGTTTTCTGCATTTCTTCCTAGTGCCCCTAAAACTGCGAAAGATGGGTTTCATTGTATTAGTTCACATGTTAATTGCATTTTACACTTTCCAAATGATTTATAACCACTAATACTTCATTATGAATAAGTAGGCATTTGTAACCATCTTTTGTTTTTAGCAACACATTACAAAATCAGAATGCAGAGATATTTGTGCATCGAGCTGAAAGGTTGCTATACACAGAAACCTCTTTAGGAAAGCAACAGGTTGCCGGAATGAAAATCAAGTGCCCTGTCAGATAAAAAGTAAGGGAGATGACCTTACGCGTGGATGTTATTTCTACTATTTGACTAGAACATGTATTTTATTTTAATCTGCAACAATGACAAAAATTGGTCTCACTGCTCTCTAAGGTCTCACCTACCTTTAAAATATATACATACGAACTCAGGTTTGGAATTCAATTTGACTTCATAGAGCTAATACCACATATGTTCTTCAAGTAATGTTTTGAATTATGTTACATTAACTATACTGAAAGATGCTTACAAAATACAACAGCACCGGCACCTCGTATTTCAAGACAGAGGAATATTTGGGGTGTATCTTCACAACATAAACTTGAATTAAACCTCTTACAATAAAGTGAGTTCATTGAGTCAGTTAAACCTGAGTTTGTGTCTTGAATCTGCCACTAGCTTTGCAGCTTGGAGCAAGATACTCGTCCCTTCTGAATTGTCGCAGCCTTCATCTATAAAATGGAGATAATAATCAAGCTGTGTAAAGATTTATTAAATTAACTGAAATAAAATATGCAAAGTCGTAGCACAGTGTTTTCATATGTAATAATTACCTGCTACACTAATAATTACCTGACAATGCTCTAAGAAGGAATTAGGCATGGTCCCAGTCCTTAGGAAAAACAGCTTTGAATGGGAGGTGAGGCTTATTAACAACATTGCCATCCGGGCAGGGGAGGGGGGAAGGGGGGGGTGGACCCTATTGTCAATGAAAGCAACCCGGACAGAAGACTGCGGACTCATGAGGGGCATCTGCATTTTTCATTCAGTACAATTGACCTTCAACCAGTGGTCTTAGAGCCTACTTTCTGACAGCTTGGTATTATTTCTTATATCTTGTTTGCAAAATGCACACGAGAGGACTCTTCTTGGAGCATGTCTGCAGATCAGGGTGCCAAAGCAACTCTTCCTGTAACTTCTCTGGTAGTGCTGCTTTGCTTGAGGAAGGTGGCCAGGCAATAGGATTTTAAGGGCTCAGGTTATATCTCTCCAACTGCTACAGGGCCCAAGGGCTCCACTATTAAGAGATAGTTCTCTGGAGTTTGACTTTTCTCTTCTAAAATTCTTTCCCCCACTCATAAAAATACACCATTTCTTTGATTCTAGCATCTAGAAGGCATGTCATTTTAACATTTTGTTTGTGTGGCAGAGGAGGGAACTGGAGAACCCATTACATTAAACTCTATATCATTTCGTTTTAAATATTCTAATTTAAAAACACTAAGGTGTTTAACATAAATATCCATCTAAGAATTGAAGAAGTATAATATGCTATAGAGAAGCCATCAGGATGCACTACGCTTACGTACAGAGTAACTCTAAAGTTCCTTCATTCACACATCTCTTCAGTCAACAATTATTTACTGAGTATTGGGTATATAATCTTCAGGGCTATAATGAGGTGGGTTAAAAGATGTTTCATGCAAACAGGAGCTCTGAATTTAGACAGAAATGTGCAATTACAACGTGGTAAGGTAGATGTTGATAGAGATAGATACCAAGGGATGCTGCAACACCAGATATGCAGTAAATAATTTCCTGGGTTACAGGTGTGGGGAGGACTTAGGGAATTTTTGAAGAGGAACTGACAACTGAAGGATAATGGGGTCTGTTTTTCACACCTCCATCCATTAAGAACAAAATCATCAAATAAGAGCCAGGACCACAACTGTGCTGAAGGAGCCATGTGTGATAGTCCCATTTCTAGAATTTGACTGGACCAATGATCACCTCAGTCATTCTGACCTGCAAATCTTTGCTCTTTTATTTATGATCTGTTTCTGCTATTTCAGCTCTCAATGGTTATCTCAAATTCTCCTTCTTAGACACCATCAGAGAACAATAGTTTTTTGCTCCGACCTCAGTTTTTTCCCTTAACTACCCTTTTCTTTTAACTCCACTTACCATGCCTACGGGTAAAACACACACACGCACACACACATGCTTTCTGCCTTATGCTGAAGTGACTCAGCATCACTTTTCTCTTTTGCAATAAGAGAGAATAGAAAATCTGAAACACTTCAGTTTGGAAGGACAGGTGGAAAGGAGGGAAGGAAAGAATCTAAGCAAAGAGGAGCAGTGAGAAGGAGTTTCAGAATTTTATATTTGACTTGATCTGTAATAATGGGAATGATTATACCTAATTGATAGGGCATAGTGAGATGGAAATGAAGAAAAGTATATAAATGCACCTAGGACGTTGATGGCGCGTAATAAATATTCAATAACTGTTCCTTTTCTTTCTATGCGCATTTGATACACAAATTCTGTTAGGAAAGTTCCGTTGTCTTCACTAGAAGCCACAAGAAACTCCTTCCACAAATTTGTTCAGATCTGCCACCACCCACTCCCCGCCACTGCCCCACTTGGATAACTGGCCCAATGGTAACTAAAATTTCTTGGCTTCATGAGTATTTGACTTAACCTCTCATTTTTCCTAACACATGCCTGGCCAAGGGGATTGTTTGACAATCTCTTGTTATGTGAAGAGCTATTTCATTCTCTGCCTGATCAAGTCTTTAGGGATTGAGAATTCTTGCTAACTAACATGTGTGCATGTGTGCTTTTGTACAGGCATGTCTATGTGCATGTGTGTGTTTCTATGTGTGAATGTGTAGGTAGAGTATTTGAGTAGGGGAAGCCAGAAAGATTGAGGAAAATAAAGATGAGCTCCAGCATTTCTGTATGGTTTAAGAAAGAGCTAAGAAGAATATAAAATATTTGGACATTACTATTATACAAAATTCTTTTTATACCTATAACACGCATTCTTGCTAAAATGTATCTTGCATAAACTAAGGAGTATGAAAGTTCTTACTCTCATGTCCAGTTGTGAGCCTAGGAGAACCAATGGCCCTTTATGGACTGCAGCGGGGTCAATTCTTGGCCATTAGAATAGATTCATTGGTACGTTTCCCCATAGCAACCAGAAGAAGATATAACTCAAGGAGTGAGCTCATGTTGTAATAAAGAGCTGAAGCTAAGGTTAGCATCAGGAACAACTTCTAGGCATCAGGCTTAGTGGCACACACAAGACAATAAAGAGGGGACAAAGGCAAGAAGCTGAGAGCTGAAGGCATCAGACAGTTTGGAAAGTGGATATCAAATTATGCTTTTATTATTTCAAACAAGTGTCAAGCACTCAGAAAGACACATAATTCTTAATTAACTATAGTTTCAGAATGTTTTCTCTGGGATTTTGGAAATGGCACAAGTACTTCACTTGAATAAAAAAAAGGCCTTGATTTATTTTGAATCAAAGAATAGGTGAATCATAGATCCCCAGGGTTGACGAAGGGGCATTCGAATTCAATTACTAGAACTATCGCTGTTGCTCAGTCCACTTTTGAGCATCCAAAAATTCCCTAATTTGTATAAAATGAAACTCGCTCTCTTTTGGAATGAACTATTCGACTTTTCTGAGACTCCGAGTAGATGTGAAAATATTCCGTTTCATGTTGCATTCAATTTCATTGACTTCACATTTCCATCAGCTCATCCTAGATTTCCTCCTAAGTCATGAGAGCAGCTCTTGTCATCTCGTATGTGGGAAGGAAAGGTAATTTATTATTCCCACCTTCTAAATTCTTCTGGCTGGATTATTAATCAAATTATCATGAGACAGATTAACAGGAGAAATGACAACATTTATTATGGATGTACATGCAGGGATGCCATCAGGATATGAGATCCGAAGGTGCATTGGGCGTTTGAGGCTTATGTGCCATCTCGAGCAAAGGAGAAGGGTGTGTGTGTGTGTGTGTGTGTGTGAGTGCACGCGCGTGCACGCCCGGTGTGGAACTTCAAAGTGGAAGAAGGTAAGTCACATGGAAATGAGACAAATATTTCTGGGCCACCTGTAACAATGGGACACAGAGAGGACTTTGATCAAATGCACCATGCTAGATTCCTTTCTGTCTATCACACCTAGTCCATATTAAACTGTAGTTATCTATGATGATAGTTCTTTTCCTAAAATTCTTCCAGGCAATTAGGGGAAGTTTGAAGGTTTTTTGTTTCTTAAAAATAACCAGCTTAAAATAATCAGTATTCCACCCAAACACATTTTGGGTGGCAAAGTCTGCTCCCTTTCATATCAAAACTATGTAATACATAATTTGTCAGATAATGTCATTAAGTTTACTTTATCAACATATTTCAAGTAGAGCTCTGGGGATGATGTAGTGGAAATTTAGAGGAAACTCAAAGTTCATTCACCCATTACCGCACATGCAGTGTGCCTATGATGAACTAAGGACACCGGCTAATGATAAAGTGTCTCATTACTTCAACATAATCCTACATACACAGAACAAATTCGCATGGGAGATGGAAACTTCATATTTGATGAAAATATCATGAAAGATCCTGAATCAAATTCAACCATCATTTCTGAGCCGTTGAATTCAGAGAATTTCCAGGTTGAGTTGACTTCTTTCAATGATAGATTCCATAAGGCCCAATTTACAACTGCCTTGCCCTAAATTTGAAAGAAGCTAATTGTAACTGAATTGACTGTGTGAGTCCATTTAGAATGTCCTCAACTAGAAATCTCTGTAACTGGCCAGGTGCCTTTCCTAAATAATTCCCTATGCAGAGGTATGTATTATAAATAGCTTGTCAAGTTGACTCAGAGGGAAACTCGATGTTGCCTGGTCCATCTCCCAACACAGACACATTTTGACACAGTGTATTTGAGTGCTAATAATGACATTAGAAGATGTTGGAAAGAGATCTAATTCAGCATGCAGAAGTGACTTTGCTGTCATCTCCTATTTTCTGCGCAATTGACAGCAGATACTTGGGGCTGAATTTTTATTTCAGGTCAAATTTCTAAGGCGTGAGGCTGTCTGTTAGAAACAGATAAGACCAAAACCAATACGAAAGCACTTGTTGGAAGTGTCAGTAGTGCTGGGAGTTTGAAAGGGATGCTTCAGTTTTCTGTTTAGGACATGACACAACAACATGTGTTTTAGCATCAAGAAAAACCAACCAGCGGCTCCCTGTCATTTTTGCATGGCTCCGACTGGGAAGATTTCAGAAGAGTTTGATTTCTTTGGGAGATGAGATGATTTAAAGTATATATATATATATATATATATATATATATATATATATATATATCCTCTTTTGTTATTTTAGTTTCCCCCAGACAATCTTTCCCAGAATATTTCAAATGATTCCAACTCACCAGTATTCCAGTATTTTATTTTTAGTATGAAGATCAATAAGCCATATTTTAAGACTTCTATAATCAAACAACTAGTGCTGCATAACTGTATCTTTAAAAGGGTTGGAAATTAATTATAAATTAAGAAAAAAGGGTCTATAAAATCCTTTAGCTATGTTGACTCACTGAATTAAATGATAAAACATAGATGTGTTTTATCATTTAACCTAGAACACATGCAAAGTTCCTTTGCATGTGTTCTAGGTTAAACGCTAGATAATTCACATTGCCCTGGCTGGCATGCACATTCCTGCTTCCTTCAGCTCAGACATGCCAAATTAACACTGATCTGGTCAAGGTATAGTTAATGTCACCATTTCATCACTAAGAACCACTGATACCTGGGTAATTCTTTGTCACTTTAAGTTTAAATTCTAACCGCTTCCACTAAAGTCTGGAGCTTATCAATAGAACAGAAATTTTAACTTCAAAGCTATTATTTGAACACGTTCACATCCCTAAATTGACAAAATTCTTTCCTGAACAGGATTCTTTGTATGCAAGAGCATCCTGTATTTCTTACACACACCCTGATCTAGAATGCAACTGTATTTTTCTTTTCTCTTTTTCTGCCTGCTTTATTTTTATTAGTATTACTATTTAAACATTTCCTGTGGTAGTGAATTAAAATTTGTCATTTTTCTCCTCAAGAAAGAGTGATTTAAAACCCAACCATGCACATGAAGATATGATTTGACGTAGTATCCTCAACCATTTGTCATCATAGTTGGTTTGTGGTTTGAAAAAAAAAAAAAAGCCTTGGGGAACCCTAAATTCTAAACCTGAAGTTACCTCACAGGAGACCCAGTTTGCAGTTTGTAACAAAAGTGAACCCTCCTAGACTCATTAATCTCAGGAGACTCATGTCTCATATCATTCCTCTTTTCCAGCAGCTTTGCCTCAGGGACAAGCAATTTTCTTCTTTTTGCATTTCTTCTGTGTAGCTGGATTTCTTGGCAATATCCTACATAAACAATAGATTTTACAACATTATTGCCATGAGGTCTTTCTGTGAACAGAGTTCTTTCAAGAGTCTGTGAAATTATCATTGCTTTGGTTGATATTCATTCAACTTGCATGAGGTAAAAACAATAAAGCTATGGGCCTTTTTCCTGTTAAACAGACATTTTTCTTATGACTGAATGTTGCCTTTTACAAATAATTCTTTTGGAAGCTGTGTAACAATATCAGGAATTCTGCCATTGCTCAAACTTTTCCTGAAACTTCTGTATTTGAATTTCAAAAGAATTGTCAGTGTACAATTTCCAAGAAAATGTTTCACAGTTGTTTAAATTATCAACTCATAACTTACAGTCTTTTACCATTGTTTGACAATAACATTATTGTCCTTTTCTTTTAATTATCTGGTTATAAGAATTGACTATAAGTGATCATTTTTAAACAATAAAACTTGCCATCAAAGGAAGAACTATACTGTTGTGAATAGTTAAAGAATGAATCCTTGTCTCCAAATGCAGTTCTGAAAAAGGAGATGCAAAATTATTTTAATCTATAAGATCATCACCAGAATAAGTGAATTATCTCTCATGGTTGTTCGTGGGTCTAAAATTGTGTAAGTTATTTAGATAAGCTTTGTATATTCACTTAATAATATGACTATAATTTATTCACAATATAACATTTTTTCCTTGGTTGATCATTTTTAATTTTGACCTTTCAGTGAGCACTTCCAGCAGTTAGGGTATGTTATAGGTTACCTAATTTCTTGGTTACACTTGAAATGTTTTCCATGAACCAGTTATTCCTGAAGTAGGTCCAGATGAAAACACACACATGTACACACATGTGAAAAATGTTTCTTTTATTAAGAAATTCTTTAATACTTTTTAAGCCAATTTCCGTGTATTCATGTAGCTGGTACCTTTTGTCTTCCGTTTAACACAGTTCTTTCCCTGTAGCCCCCACCCTGGTGCCTCAGGGAAAGCGGCGAAACGCCAGGGGTTGTTTATCTCTGGGGATGCCTTTTGTTTCAGGAGCTTTTGCATAATGATTCTCAACTTTCAAGTCATTTTATGGTCACCTTTATAAAATGGTAACCTGAAGACAAGACAAGATACTCTTTTTTTCTCTTTCTTTTTTTTTAATTTTTTTTTATTTTTATTTTATTTTATTTTATTTTTTTTGAGAACAAGCTAGAACAGCCTCTATTATGTGAGGCAATGGCTTACAAAGCCTCTATTAACAGTTAATAGGCTGTTCCAGCTACGCTTGAAGGATAACATGACCTCCCTCATTTTTTTTCCCCCAGGCCTCATGGAGAGGAGGAGCAGACTCATAGTTCACTATATTATGACTGTTCCCCCCAAGCAACAAGGAGGAGCAAACAGAGTCTAGATGCTTTGAAGGTATTGCCAAATCATCTTCTGACTAAAACTGTTTGAAAATCTCTGGATGTCTTAAACATTGCTGAGTCAGGGATTAAGTCGGAGGAGATTTCTAGGTCTCAGATTCAACATTTGTAGGCCCAAAAGGGGTAAGCTTTAGTGAAAAGAGAAGTGTAGCTTATCTAGAGGGGTCAACTACCCTAGGCGAATCGCTTTTCTATCACATACTGTCGGGTGCTACTGAGAAATTCCTTTGTATTGAGTAGAATATCTTTACCCCAATATTAAATCTATGAGAAAATCTGATTTAGTTCAAGAAGCTCTACTGTCCATGGAGACACCGTGAGAGCATAAACCTTAAACAACTGATGCCATTTGTGATTTTTAACCAGCTAGAGTGATTTCTTTCGAAAGTTAATATTTATCTTGCCATAATATTTACCTTCACACTGTAAGTGCTGCTATTTTCCCATGACTGCAATGAAGAATGGTGGTAAGATAAACTTACCTCCATAAGATAAATGTCAGATGCTTAATGAAAGTCATTGGATGAGCATTTGGGGTTTACTTTGAATTTGCTGAGGTTCTGGACTTTCGGTAAGATTTAGCTCACAAAATTTTCCAAGTATGAGTCTCTGTGTTCAAAACTGGGGATTATGGGAGATGAATTCTGAGAGGGCATGGGCCTTAGCAGAAAGACGGCTGATCTGGCAGTGCGGAGCTGTGAATTCTCTTCACCATTCAGGTACTGATTCGGTTGAGATTTTCTCTTGGCCTTAGTTTTATCTGTAAAATGAATGGATTTAATTAACTAAGTAAGCTCCAAGATCCTGTCCTATTCTAACATTCTGTGATTCTGTGCTAGCATCTAACCAGGTTGAAGGCCTTTATCCATCAGATATTTCCTTCTCCACTATTTCAGATCTAAAATATTACATAGAATTTTGAAGATAAGAGAGATCTGAGGTTTGTCTTTTATTGGCAAGAAATCACAACATAATTGAGAGAAAAGGAAACTAAATAAGAGAATAGCATTTAGTTAAACTTAGATATTTTCCCAGAAGTTAAAGAGAGATGGAGTGCTTGGTTGGTGCTGGGTAACATATTTATGATTACAAATATTTAGGGCTATTTCCCAGAAAGAGCTCTGATGGACCTCTTGTGGTTCTCTTTGGAGAGGCAGTGTGGGGCTGAAGCTCTGGAGTGAAGAGCCTCTTGCCTCAGCTTTGAGAAGAACTACTCCACTTTTATGTTTAACATATTGAGCTTCCTTGTGAAATCTAATTTGGAGGTACTTCTCTAAAAGGTTTGAGAGCCTTTGGTTTAGTCAATTTAATTTCCCACAGTATTGAACACACTTGGACTAGCGTCTCACCTTCCATTTTCCTCCTTTTATTCTAAAATGAAGATCTTTTCTCCCTTTATTCCAAACCTTTCACAAAGTGTGCTTCTTGTAGAACTGCTGTGACAGAATTATGTTCCCCCCAAATTTATATGTTGAGGCCCTCACCCTCACTGTAAGTGAATACAAAAGTGGAGCTTTTAGAAAGTAATTAAGATTAAATGAGATATTAAGTGTATGGCCTAATCCAATAGGATTAATATCTTTATAAGAGATACCAGAAGGCTTGCTCTCTCGCTCTCTCTTCCTGTGAGCACACACGTAGAAAGGCTATGTCACAGTATGGCAGAAGGTCTGCAAAGGAGGAAGAGAATCAGCAGACCTTAGACTCCTTGCCTCCAGAACTGGGAGAAAGCAAATTTCTGTTGTTTAAGCCACCCAATATTTGTTTATGACAGCCTAAACAGAGTAAGATGAAAGTACTCAGGCTACATGAGGCCACACAAGGCCATACAAGGCTACGTGAGAAAGAGAGGTTTCTTGTTAAACTGCTTTCTAGGTTCAGGTTTTTCCCTAGAATGATTAGTTCAATGTGAGTAACTGAAATAAAAACAAAATGCAGTACATAAATAACTTTTAGCAACCACTGCCGTGTGTGTGTGTGTGGGGGGGGGGGGGGGTGTGGTATTTATATACTGTTGTGCTCCAGACTGAACTATACAAAGTTAGCTCTGGGAGTATAACTCTGTAGATGTGCACAGCCATACAAAAACTACGATGTATATGTCCCGTGCATGTTAGCTTGAGACGGCATAGAGACTTCAGTCTGGTGGAAGGAATGCGGGGTGCCCAGGAGGTATGCTGGCTGCGCTGACCACAGAATGTCACCACCTCATCACTCCCTATACTAAAATGCAGAAACGGCTGATTATTCTCTCCCTTCTAACCATTTACTTCCACACAGATGTCAAAAACCACTATTTTGTAAGCTAGTGGATCAATGTTTGACACTGTTTCACCTTCCTGGGGTGATGTTAATGAGCAATTCTCTGACTGGCCCCACAGCCCAGGTGTGGACATGGTTACCAGGCAATGTAAAGAAAGCCTCCACTTTTAAAAAACCCGCGTTTCCAAACAGTCTGCCTCATCCCCAGATTATAAAAGCAGCAAGCCCCACCAGCTTGCGGCCAGTCCAGGGGGCCTTCCTTTCTTTTGTGCTTGAGTAAAACTTAATAAAATGTGTCTGGAAAATTTTCTGGGGTTTCCTCTCGATTTTTATCTTGGGGAACCCATGAACCCTAAAGCCTGTAACAAGCTCATCTATGAACTGAAACTCTACAGAGCAGTATTGTACACTCACCAGCACATTGTAGGAATGCCAAAAAAAAAAAATCAGAAATAACAAAATTGCTAAGAGGTAGGTGGCAAAATGTTATTACTATCATTTTATAGAGGAGCAAAAATGTGCAGCTGAAAGGTCAAGTATCTTGTTCAAAGTGACACAGAATAGTAGATTGAGCCCCAGAATCATTAACTTCTGTTTTCTAATCTAGTGGACCTGAGGTTATAAAATCCAACTAGGAAGGTCAAAGATATCAGTTTTATGTCATGAGACAGTTATGCGACACGGCTTGTTCCTGTTCTTTTGTCCCCTCGCCTGGAAACCACTTGATGACTTTAGCCTCAGCAACTTCCCTCATCCTGGGAGACCTGAACCTGAAACAGGAGACTACATTACAAGTCAGTCCTCTGGCCGACTGAGTCTCAGATCTCTTGCTCTGTGGGCTACGCAACTGTGGTATCTAATCAGAATCTCCTTTTGTTTGACTTCTGTTCTCTTTGCTGGGAAATGGCCTAGTGGACTCCTGGGAAGAGTACAGCGGGTTCTGGTGGGGAACACCTGGGTAACCTGTCCTAAGACTAAATATTGGAAGTAGTAGGTTGGCTTCCCACACTCTGCAGTGAGCCCACAGCTTCTGAAATACAGTATTAATGTCTAGATCTCCATTCAAAGAAGAGATTTGATAAGATGATGACTCCTGAAAGGGCTTTGTAATAATTAATTAATGCTCATTTTCTTTTGCTTGCCCAGTTTGGGCACTACCTATCATACCTTCCCTCGAATTCTCTTTTCTTGGCTTGTGGGGTGATGCGTTGACTTCTACACTAGCCGCTCCCTTTCCTTCATTCGCTTCTGTTAGACACCCACGAATGTGGAGGGCATTCTCAAAAGCAGGGCTTTATGAAAGTTACAAAGCAATGTTGAGAGCAACAAGAACGTCCTGAAATCAGAATGTCATGCTGTCACCCAACTGAGGTCCAGCTGCTTGCCACTCATATGCCAATAATTCATAAGTCAATAACTCAAGAGACAAGAGTTTGGTAGCAGGAAAGCAGGTTTATTTAAGAGCCGGCACCCTGAGAAAATTGTGAACTACCGTCACAAAGGCCACCTGGCCGGGTCAGTGCAGGCAGGGTTGTTATAGGGAGAGGGCGATCAACGGATGGAGGAGAAATTCCACAGCCCCAGGGAGAGGGCTGCAGTCTGAAGGCCATCCATCTTGTCTTCTCGGCCTTGGCTTGTTTCTCAGGTAACCCGAAGGGAAGGCAAGTGCAACGTGACATTAAGGAGGAGGGGCGAGGAGATCGTCTTTTCTGTATGAGTCAGTATGTTGAACTCGCCTCCACAGCCTGCTCTGATAAGAAACCTGGAGCTGGTCAAACAGAGGTCTGGGGAGGACTTGGCAGTAATCTCCTGGCATTGAATGGTCTGGGAACTAAGCTCCTTTTGAAATCTGTTCCTAGAGTTCTCAATCAAGCAAGTTGTTTATCTACAAGTTAGACATTATTTAACAAGGCATTTTTATGTACATAAAATATGAGAGTGAGATTGTAAGGGCAAAGAGAAAAAAGAATAAAAATAGTTACAATCAGAAGACTACAATTAAACCACAACAATCACAGTTATGATGCCACATTACCATCTAGTAAAATCAGTCATAAACATATACAAAAAAATGAAAAGCGTACGTAAAGGAGTTCTGGTTTCAACTTTCAGTTACTTCTCACTGGAAATCTGGTAAGAAACTTTGTAAGGGAACAGGTGGTGTTTGTTCTGGTTCAGTTTGTGATTCTTCTTTTTCCAGATCTTGATAATCTTTTCTGTGTACCTTTATGTATTTTGCTGGAATTTGTCACCTTTTGTTTCTGTGTCCTCATTACTATTTCCAGATTATTTTCAAATTCTATATTAGATGATATTAGAAGTTAACTATAGAACTGAATCTATTTCTATTGTTTTCCAACATCAGTTCTGTCACGCTGACTGGGTGTCTTATACTTCCATTTAATTCTGACGCTATCCACATAAGGTTAACACAGACCCCACAGGATAAGGTCTCAGTATCACAAGGCTGCCCTCATTTCAGATGCCATCTATAAGTTCTAGGTGACTCCATGGCAACTACACTTCTTTACAGTGGACTACAAATTTGGGGGCTCTCACGACCCTCTCTCAGGTTTGATAATTCACTAGAATGATTCATAGAACCCAGGAAAGGGCTATACTTGCAATTACAGTTTTATTAGGAAAGAAACAACTGAGAAACAGTGTGGGGCCCCAGGCCTGGCTGGTCCCAGGTCTGGCTGTGATCTAGACTCACGAATAGGAACAGGAGCCTGGATTTAGAATGTTACATTAGTGAAGAGGGCACCTGAGCCTAACATATATAAGCATGATTCAGCTTATTGTATCACGCATATGTGGCTGAATGTCACTATTGTTCTCTGACATATGTGGAGACCATGCAGTCCCCTGGGGAGCAGAAGCATGTTCCCCACAATAGAAGTGTGTTCTCCACAATAAAGTTGGTGCCTGCCATTTCATTCTCATGTTGGTCCCTCGTGCATTCTTCAAACTGGGTGTCTCATCACCGAAAACTTCCCTTCTCAATCAGCTTGGTGCTGACAAACAGCCAAACGGAAGAGATGTATAGGGAGAGATAAGTGGGGGCTGAGACATAGAGCTTCCATGCCCTCTTAGGGCATGCTACTGACTCAACACGTCAATATGTCCACCAGCCTAGAAACAACCCAGACCTTGTTGTTTAAAAGTGTCTATCCAGGCTTCACTAGTAGACATGACTGATTAAATCACTGGGCATTGGCTATTGAACTCAATCTCTAGCCCCCTTCCCCTACCCAGAGGCTATCTAGGGATTCCACCAGAAGCGGCCTCATTACCACAACAAAGAACTCTTCCAAGGGTTCTTGAAGCTCTTGTGCCAGGAATGTATACAAAGACCAGATATGTGTGTGTGTGTGTGTGTGTGTGTGTGTGTGTGTGTGTGTTTTAATTATACTCCATCTATATATCTTAGAACATATCTCTTCCCCCATATATCTTAGAACACTGAGAGGTCTTTTCTCCAATTTATTGAGTTATTTAGTGAGGTCAGTGGAATTCTAAGATGGCCTTCAGTATTCCTACTTCCTGGAATACACTATGCTCCTTGTGTAAGCGCCTCCCCTTGAGTATAGGCAGGACTTATGACTGTGATGGGATTTCACTTTTAGGATTATGTTATAAGACATTGGTGAAGGGATTTTGCAGACATAATTATAGTCCCTCATCAGGTCACTTTCAGTTCATCAAAGAGATTATCCTGAGTAGGTCTGATGGAATCAGGTATGTTCTTAAAAGATATCTAGAGGATAGAGACACCTTGCTGCTGGCCTTGAAGAGGTAAGCTGACATGAGTTTTACAGTTGAAAGGAAATAAATTCCACCCACAATCACATGAGCTTGAAAGAGGACTCCAGGAGCCCCAGTTGACAGGGCTAAATCTTGAGCCCTGTGGTAAAAGCTCCCTGTACCATCTTCTCTACTTCGTAGCTTGACTTCTAATCATCTCTCAACCCCATTAGGATCTCTAACCAATTGATCTTTGGACTTTTTAAGAAAGACTTGTTATGAGACTCTTTGGCAACCCACGTAAGAGATAATGGTGATTCAGACCTGGGTGGAAGAAGTGAAAGTGAGGAGGAGTGGTCACATTCAGGGTACACATGGACAGATGAGTCAAAGTATTTTTTGACATTGAGTGTGAGGGAAAAAGTGGAGTCATGGTTTCTGGGCTAATTGATTAGAAAGATGGAGTCATCATCAACTGGGTTAGGATTCTGCTCAGAGCAGTTTAGAGGGCTAGGGAATGATTAGAGTGTGGTTTTGGATATACTGAATCTGAGATGGCTAATAACATTCAAGTTGAGGAGAGAGTTGAATATTTAAGCCTGGAAGTCAAGAGAGAGATATTTTTGAAACTTGATAAACAAATTTTACTTCAAGCTGGAAGGTCAAATGAAATCGCCAGGGGAGCGAATATGCAAAAAGAATGGAAGACATCCAAGGGCTGAGCTCCAGGACAGTGCAACATGAAGAGATCAAGAAAAGAGGAGAAAATGCAAAAATGACAAAAAAAAAAAAAAAAAACCAAACAAACAAATAAACAAAAAAACCAGTGGCCAGTGGGATAGGAGGAAAACCTAGGTGAATGTGATTTCCTACAAACTGAGTAAGGAGAATGTATTGAAGAAGGAGTAATCATCTCTTTTAATATTGCTTAATCAATTTAGTAAATAAAAACAAGAATTAACCATTTCATATAAGAAGGTGGATGACATTGGTGACTGCTACAAAGCAATTTTGGTAAAATGACAGAGGTAAAAGCTGATTGGAGTGACTTTTCTTTTAACCCAGATAAAGTCTGATTTATTGCCATAAAAAGGATATAAACAGTACTTTTTACTTTTTAATATTTTAAAATATTTATAATTGACATACAATATTATATTCTTTTCAGGTGTATGACATAGTGATTAGACATTTATATACCATATGAAGTGATCACACTGATAAATCAAGTACTCATTTGATATCATATACAGTTATTATAATTTTATTGACTACATTCCCTATGGTATACTTTACATCCCCATGACTATTTTGTAACTACCAATTTTGTACCTCTTAATCCCTTTTCCATTTCACCCTTTCTCTCAACTCCCTCTCATCTGGCAATCATCGAAATGTTCTCTTTCTTTATAAGTTTGTGTCTGTTTTGTTTATTTATTTATTTTTAATTCCACATATATGTAAAATCATATGATATTTTTTCTTTCTCTGACTTATTTCACTTAGCATAATATCCTCTAGATCCATCCACGTTGTTTCAGATGACAAGGTATCATTCTTTTATGTGGCCGAGTTGTGTTCCATTGTGTATATGTACCACTTCTTTATCTATTCATCTATTGAGAGACACTTAAGTTGCTTCCGTATCTTAGCTATGATAAATAATGCTGCAGTGAACTCGTGAATACGTATGTCTTTTTGAATTAGTGTCTTGCATGTTTTTGGATAAATACCCAGAAGTGGAATTACTGCATCCTTCTTGTCCCTTGTTACAGCCTTTGTTTTAAAGTCTATTTGTCTGGTGTATGTATTGGTACTTAAGCTTTTTTTTGTTGTTTTCATTTTCATGAAATACCTTTTCTTTTTATCTCTTTACTTTCATTCTGTATGTCTTTCAATCTAAAGTGAGTCTCTCGTAGGCAGCATGTGTAAGAGTCTTGTTTTCTTATCCATTTAGCCATCCTATGTCTTTTGATTAGAGCATTTAATCTATTTACGTTTAAAGTAATTGTTAATAGAAATGAACTTACACCATTTTATTATTCATATTTTGATTTTTTTTCCTTATCCTTCTTTAAAAAAGTTTCTTTAACATTTCCTGTACCATCCTGGTGTCGAGGAACTCCTTTAGCATTTTCTTGTCTAGGAAGCTCTTTATCTGTCCTTTGATTCTGAATGATGACTCTGCTGGCTAGCGAATCTTGGTTGTAGAACCCTGCATTTCATCACTTTAAACATTTTGTGCCAACCCCTTCTGTCCTGAAAAGTTTCTGTTGAAAAATCAGCTGATCTTCTTATAGGAGCTCCCTTAAGATTCTCTCTTTGTCTTTAGCCTTAGGCATTTTAATTGTGATGTGTCTTGGTGTGAGCCTTTTTGGGTTCGCCTTGTTTGGGATTCTCTGTGCTTCCTGAGCTTGTATGTCTCCTTCCTTCACCAGGTTAGAAGAATTATTTGTCATTTTTTTCTTCAAACAGGTTTTCAATTTCTTGCTCCCTCTCTTCTCTTTAGGGTATTCCTATGAGGAGAATGTTGGTGTGCTTGATATTGTCTCAGAAGCCCCTTAAACTAACTTCATTTTTTTTTTTTTTTGGATTCTGTTTTCTGAGTGTTTTCTTCTACCTTATCTTCCAGATTTCTGATTCCAGCCTCTGCTTCATGTAATCTACTTTTGATTCTCTCTAATGTAATCTTCGTTTCTGCCTATTTTTTTTTTATGTTTTCTATCTTCATTTTTATATTTCTAATCTTTTTATTGATGTTCTCATTGAGATCGTTGAGCATCCTTATAACCAGTGTTTTGGATTCTGCATTTGGTAGATTGCTTGTCTCCATTTTGTTTAGTTCTGTTTCTGAAGCTTTGTTCTGATCTTGCATTTGGGTCATCTTCCTTTGTCTCCTTATTTCGGCTATCTCCCTGTGTTTGTTTCTATGTATCAGGAAAGCATCGATGTCTCCCAGTCTTGAGAGAGTGGCCTTATGTGGTCGGTGTCCTGTGGGGCCTAGTGGCACAGTCTCCCTGGTCACCTGAACCAGATGATCCAAGGGTGTCTCTTTTGTGAGTCGTATGCGCCTTCCTGTTATGGTTAAGCCTTAATTGCTGTTGGTATGTCAATGGAAAAGATTGACCGTCAGGCTGATTGGTTGTGAGGACTGGCTGTGACTATAAGGGAGGAGCTGTTGTGCAAATACTAACCCTATGGAGCAGGATTTGCTTTAGCAGAGTTCTGATGTCTGCTAAGTCTGCCCTTTGGGTATGTCATTTGTGGAAATGTCTGGGTAGTGCTGTTGTGGTCTGAAGCTGGCCACCAGGTGTGTTGGTTCTGGGCCCTCCTATGGGGGTCCTGGTGTAAGCCAAGTTCAGCCACTGCCCGTGCCCTGCCTGGGACTATTCGATATGAGCTACAAAGTAATCTATAGATGTTTGCCACTTGTGTTGGGTTTAAAGGTGCCTGGGAGAGGCTAAGCTGTGAACTGAGGCTGGCTGCCACTAGTGCTGCTTAGCAAGAAGTGTAGGGCATACTGAGGCAAGATGCTGCTTGTTTGGTGTTTGTGAACCTTTGAGAGATTTTAGGAAAGTCTGCAGCATGAGCCAAGACAGACTAATTGTATGGAAAAGCCGTTGGAAGGGGCTTGGGTCTGAAAACTGAATGGGGCAGAGTCTCAGCAAATCACCAGGGCAGGGTGAATGATATCAGCCAGGTTCGTGGAGACTCAGATATGTCACGCACCAGTGTATACAGGCTGGATGAGGGGAGGGCTCACTAAAGGAAAAATGGCTCCTGCTAGCACTTCTGTCTGGGAGAAAGTTGCCCCTCCAGTCCTCACTGTGAAGCCAGACAATTCAGTTCCTTCTCATATGTCTCAGGTGTCCTTCAAGCTGCTGTCCCAGTGCTGGCACTCAGAGTGAATGAGTCAGTGAGTAAGTCCATGGGTAGGTCATTTAAGAAGAGTGCCTGGTACTTCAGCCACCCCCACCCACACCCCTTCTCACTCAGCCACAGTCTCCACTGGTTTTCACAACTAGATGTTGTGGGGGCTCCTCTTTCTGGCACTGGCTATTGGTCTGGGGAGCTTGGTATGGGACTGGAACCCCTCACTTCTCAGTGGGGGCCACTGCAGCTGAGATATCATCCCAATTTTTAACTGCCACACATGGGTGTAGGACCAGTTTCTTCTGTGTCTCCACCCTTCCTATCAGTATTGAGAGTTGGCTTCTTCTTTATATCCTTAGTTATATGACTTCTGTTCAGCTAGACTTCAGGTGGTCCTCAATGATGTTCGTTTTGTACTTTAGTTATAATTTTGAAGTGGTTGTGGGAGGAAGTGAACACTGTGTTTATCTACTCCACCATTTGACAAGAAGATTTCTGGAGTAATTTAAAAAAAAAATGGCAAAAGAAATAATAGAGGAAAATATGTAAAGTTGTTTCAAGGAATTTTGCTTTTGGACAAGGAGTTGTTAGGGAAAGTGGAATAAAGGAAGTTTTCTTTCCTTTTTTTTAAGATGGGACAAAATAATGGCACGTTTATATGCTGATGGAAATAGTCCTGTAAAAAGGGTAATACAGTGATGTAGGAGATGATGGAAAGAATTGCTGCAACATTTTCTTTAAGTCCTGAAAGTAGATGGAAGTATTAGCTTAGGAGAGGAACTTGGATGTTTTTCAAGGTGGGGAAGGCATATTCTGGTAGGTAGGAAACTGTGGGGATGGGAATCTATAAAATTTCGTTTCTGATTGCTTTGACTTTTAGTGAAGTAGGAAGCAGGAGCCATCAGTGGAGAATGAAGATGGTGAAGAAAACATTAAATTTCCAGATAGAAAAGAAAGTGTGACATAGTCATGTAGAGGAGTAGATCAATGAATGAACTAGGGATATATAACATCTTTATCCCTGATTAAGATGTACAAATTTTTAATATAATCTATGATGTGATGGGACACATAATGTAATATACAATGTAGTCATATATAAATAAATGTTTCATATGTAGCATTTAGGAACCACTGAAGTTTATGTATTAACATTGAGACCAATCAGAGCAGTTGCATATTTTGCCTTACCCACATTTAACTCCACAAGTACAGGCATTGTCAAGAAGGAGGACAGCTGACTTTAACCAGGACTGAGGTTTTGTTGAGAGAGTATATTAAAGCAAGGAATGAGGAGCGAAGGAGTTCAGGCAACTTACAACATAGTGGCAGATGAGGGAATTCAAAGTGGATAAGGAGGAAAAGGAAGAAATTAATAGTTGAAACTCATAGAAAGTTTGTAGAATCATCACCATTAGGGGCCCTAATGTGTCTGGAAAATTATTGGGTTTGAGATACCAAAAGGAAAAAATAACTGGTGAGAATGAAGATGGTCAGCAGAGTGAGAGACATGAAACTGGGATTACAGAGAAATTTTATTGTTAGTGAGGATAGGCTATGACCACAAGACAGTGATAAGGCTGAGTATAAGATCAATGAAGGAAAGAAATTCAAAGCATTGAGAATACATATTGTTAGAAAAATCATTCCCATAAGCACCAAACAAGTAAACAAACAAAAAAAACAAGTCAAGATAAATACTGGAGTGAGTGAGTGTGAGCCAAGGTCTAAAATGTTTTAGAAATGAGGAAAAATGAACTTGGTGTATGTGTGTTGGGACAGGGGTGGGGATTGTCATTGTATGAACAGCAAAAATGAAACGTAGGGTGATACAGTCTGCTGAGATTTAAAGCCAGGGATTTTTCTGAAGAGAGAGATGGGAAAATGGTTTCAGAGCAGCAAGGAAAAGCACAGAGGTCATTTATGCATATATACATATAGGACAAGAGCTGTATGAAAAACCATTAACACTATTTGAGAGGGTGTTAGGGAAAGCAGTGTCCCTCGGAAGAGCCAGATTCTGGTCAGAGCAAGAATGTGAAGGGAACACTCAGAAAATAAATTTTGATTACAAATTGGGTTTCCTAGTGACCTTTCTTATAGTATTGAACTAGAGGGCCAGCATAATCTACGTGTTTAGAAGGCTATCCAAAACATTGGATATTTCATCCACTGTTTTGTTTGTATCCATGTAACTAGATGCAAAAGAATATTTGTCCTTGGGACATTTTTTTCTTACTCATTCTGGCTGAAATGGGCCATGGAAATGCTGTTTGTTTAGCTAAGATTTTGGCTGTGCAAATGGTCTTTAACTACTTAATTGGCTTTGATAGATCAAAAGTAGGAAAAGCAATCTGCATGCTGGGCTGTGATTTTAGAGGCTTATATATTTGGGAGGTGTTAGTCATGTAGAAAACTAAAGCTCATAGATCACTTATTATTATCAAGGTCAGAAATAGAAATGGTGAAGGAGTAATGGTCTTATAAACCTAGGAGAGTTTCCTGAGCTGTTAAAAGTAGTTTACAAACATACAAAAGGAAAGACTAGCCTTGTAAATTGTATTTATTTTTTGCTAATTTTCTTTGTGTAATAAAATGCCTTTCATTTTGTTAGCCAGTATTTAAAGTTTTAGCTTTCTTCCAATTGATATGCCACAGGCAATAAATTATGCACAGTGCTGCTGAAAACAAGCCAGTTTAAGAGAGAGAAAAAAAAAAAAGCAATAATTACCAAAGACCAGAATTACAGTCAGCATTAAAACAGATAATGTTGGCCCACAATTCTTTGCCTGCCTCTGTTACTACCACAATGGCAATTGGTATTTATAAGCTGCAAAACATGCCCCAAATTGTTGGCTTTAATATGCCAAAAGCCTTGAGGAAAGTACAATGCTAGAATAAACACTAGTACTCCCGCACTGCTTTCCATCCCCTATAACCGTAGTTCTGATTGTCCTACGCAAGATTTCTCTCCTCCTGCTTCAATACAGCCATCTTTTATTTGTTTTCTAACTGGAATATGCCTAACTTCATTTTCCAAATTCCAGAGATAGTAATTCAAACTCTTTCTTCTTATATTCATTCTTTATTTTGTTGAGCAGTGAAAGTAAAATTGGGGCGAATTATAAGAGAGAAGTTGTCTTTGGGACATTGGATAGCCTAAACTTGACTGACTGGTTCTTTTGCATTCTGCTCTTCTTTGTACCCCTGGGTGGAAGGTGGCAGATAATACCTCTCACACCCAACATCTACTATCTAAGGCGGAGCCAGCTGGTTGTGGTCTGTATTTCTTCTTGTCTCAAAGTACCTTTACAGGGCACTGTGATTAGGCCATAATCAGGTAGTTAAAGAAGAGGTTCTTTGCCTTATACCTATTTGCTAAATGGGTGTATAAATTTACGTTGCTCACCTTACTCTACCAGGTGTAAATAGGTACAGGTTTAAATGGTATTCTTGGCACCAAGGACTTGAGAGAAATTATATTCATTTGCACATATTATAGTGAAATACTATGATGCCAGTAGGCCACAGAAAGAATATATGGGACCTATAAAGACAATGACCAAATTCTCCTACTTTCCAATTCTTGCTTTCTCTTTCTTGTGTTGATAAGGAAATACAGGTATTATACTGAGAGGAAAGCGTCTTTGCTTTACATACCTCAAAAGAAGTCCTATTTTGGAAGCTGGGCTCCAGATGTTACAGCGCTTGCCCTCATGGCTGTGGTGGGAATTGTAGGGTAGTAAAAGATTTCTCAACTATTTTGGTCTCTATTCAATAAACAATTTGGGGGTATCTTCATTACATTATCTTGACATTCTAAGAAAATTACATTAATAAATAAAGGAGTTATGGTGATACATTACAAGCTAATGGAAATTTTAGTTGTTTTGAGATTGTACAGCAAAATAACTATACAACAAAACTACTTTTGAAGTTAGCTGCAAAGGCTCCCTTCAGAACAAGAATGACATGGAATGTTTAAATATAAAACATGGACTATGGACTACCTGATCTTTTGAAGAATCTAAAATCCAACATTTGGATGGAAAATCTCAACTAAATAGCATACTCAGAGAACAAATGTGTTCCCATCAATATTAATTTAATTGAAATGTGTCAGTTTTTACTATAATTTCAAACTTATAACACTGACCTTTTTTCCCTAGTGACTTTAGCCTATAATGAGACCTTTACTTGATGATTAATTGTGGCCAAGCTCTCAAGGTCATTACTCTGAATGCTGTTTTCCACTAGGGATATTATAGATGTGTAGTTTTTAATCCTTTCAAAGAAGCTTCACACCTTCTACCTCATTTGATTGTCTATGAGGGTATGACAGCTATTTATAATCCAATAGGATATAAACATTGTAGGAAATTGCACTAAATACATCCCCATTTTTAGCTTCCTTTGCTTCCTTTTTTAAAAAATTATTATTTATGCCTGCAGCACTTAAGTCTTCCTAGGTGGTCTCCCATCCAAGTACTAACCAGGCTTGACTCTGCTTAGCTTCTAAGACCAGACATCAGGCTTGTTCAGGGTAGCCTGGCCACAGACCATGGATAGTGGCTCTGCTGGGGCATGAACCCAGGCACTTCTGTGTGTAAAGCAGATGTGCTAACTGCTATACTACAGAACCACGTCCTGCTTCCTTTTATTAAAAGTCATTGATTTGAACTTATGTTCTCATCATATACACCAAGTACACCAGCAACTAAAGTTCTGCTAACAATTACTCTAGGTTTTAATGTACATTTCTATAATGATTTTCTTATTGATAAGAAGGGAGCAGATTTAACCTCAGATGGAAACTCTAAGAAAGAAAGGATAAAATAACTTTATGTTTGTTAGTGTACCTTAATGTGACTTCTCATATAGAGAAACGAATTGTGACATTAGGAGATTTTAGTAAATCCCTTCAGTTCTCCAAAGTTTGTTTTGGGATCTATAAAGTATGTAAATTTTGAAAGCTATGAAATATGTAAATAAGATAAAAATGATAACTAAGCCATTCCATTTTTATTTCTTTTTATTTGAAGATTTAATTCACCATCTTACAAAATATTTTTAAACACAGGTCAAAATTTAACACATGCAAGAATTGATGTAGAATATGGTGGCACCATTTGACTTCATAAAGAATAATTTTAAATTATCAAGTAATTTATGCAATGTCTCCTAGGTGTCTATTTTCATAGGTACTATGAAAATTATACAAGAAATAAAAATTGTGGTCTTCACAGCAAAAGGATCTTACTGAGATGTAATATGTGTACATAAAGTAGATGACCTGTGGCTATAGGTCCTAAAGGTGTTAAAATTAGTGGTAAAAACCACCAGTTGGTAAGGAATAGGGCCTGAGATTCTGAATTTGTAACAAGTTCTCAGGTCAAATAAAGCTGGACTGTGGGCCACATTTTGATTTGGAAAGATATAGGTCAACATTACTCAATAGAAATGTAATTTGAGCTAGAAATGTGAGCCACATATGTAATTTTAAATTTTCTAGTGGTCATATAACAAAGTAAAAAAAATAAAATAGGTGAAATGAATTTTAGTGCTATTTTGATTTAATCTAATATATTAAAAAGTATCCTTTCCACATGTAATAAAAATTATCACTATATTTTACATTAATTTTTCAGTTTAAGTTTTTAAAATCTAATGTATGTATTACACCTACAGAGCACATCGATTCAAACTAACCGCATTTCAAGTGTTCAACAGCCACATATGGCTGGTGGCCATGGACTGGAGACAATAGATACAGATAATATGTGCCATGAGATTGCAGGCAAGAAAGGTAAAATCAATGGCCGGAGAGGAGGAAATGGCAAGAAGCTTGACATTTAAGGCTAGATACCAAGCTGGTGAGATTTAGAGTACAACGACTTCACATGAGAGAGCATCTGATGGATTTAGCTTATTCAGAAGATTAGCGATACTCTAACATTAAAGTTTTGAAGGGAAGTAAACATGATTTATGTTTTAGGCCAAACCGTACTAGGATGAATAGGTCCTCACCTTACTTCTGTCTTGAACCATGGACAAGGCATTATAAAACAGTGGTGTCCAATTTGTTGCCATATGAGGAATGGAAACAATTTATGATGTTGACCTTTAATATGCAAATGGGAGGTCCACCCAGATAAGCATCAAAATAGAACCAATCAATGCCCAGAAGATGTCACCGAGGTCTTCCTGGTATTGCCTGAAGCTATTTAGGTCTCTACCAGCTCTGTCAAATTCCTTTGCCACTTTTAGAGTATTTGTTTTTAGAAAAGAATTTGTCAGAAAGAATAATTGATGGCTCCTGGGCTCTGTGGCTATCAATGAAAGTGATATCATTTAAACTGAGGGTTCTTGTGAAAATAAGAGGTCCTATGTATATAAGGAATACAGAACCAAAGAGCAATTAATGCTATGACTGTGATAGTTTTTATCATTATCATTATCATTATGTTCCATCCTTTAAATCTTACTTCTATTAAATGGCACATTGCCAGTGTGAGGTATGTATACTCAAAGGTACTATGACAGCCTTACCTGAACCAGGCAAAACTTTCTCCCACTCTTTCACTCTCATTTACTAAGTCACTGAAAATTGAATCCTATATTTTGATTACTTGACATCTATGGAGATTATTAACATGGTTAATTCTTCCTCTCCCAGAAGTCATTTCTGGGCTCCCTAATGCCCAAGCCGATTCACTAACAGACACCCCAACAGGCTTTATCATTCCAGGGACAATCACTTTGAGACTAACATGGTTTTAATGACAGTTTTTGATTTATGGTTACAAGTTTCTCACTGACTGTTGATTGCTCCTAGGAATGTGTTGCTAAGGGGAAGAGTCATTGAAGATCTGCACAGAATATTTGTGGCCCTCTCTTATTAAAGAATGCTCATTCCTTTACAGTCACAGTGATGTTTGAGGCAGCTTAATGAGTTTCTTCCTTTTGCAACTCAAAACCTGGAGGAGTTTCTAGCTTACCTATATCCTCACCATCTGTAGCTGGTGTACATTATTTTCAGAGTTGAAGCTCTTACCTCTCCAGTTTATGTTCAGAGTGACTGACTGTTAGCATTGTTATGAGTCATTGAAGAGAAATTCAAGTTACCTATTAAATCGGAGGACTATTTAGGGGAAAATAGGAATTTCATACCTCATTGAAGAGCTGACTTACAAAAGCATCACTTATGTTTACTCCATTGAACTGCTTTAGGAAATGGCACTAGGGCACCAGAATTGGGCAATTCACGCCTCTCCCACAGGACAAATTCCTTTCCTTACAGTTGTCTCTATACACTTTCAAACAAGCAACTAAATGTCAACTGCTGTCACGATCTCTGTGGAATGTTTTATTAACCCTTTCATTGGAAAATGGCCAGCTTTTTCACCCACCTTCCCAAGATGTGTCTCTCTAACAGGTGATGAAATTGGTCTTTTCATTCCCTGAGCTGTCAGAGGAGCCTGCTCTGCACGGACCAGGGGTAACTCCATCATTGGCAGTCTACGATCTGTCATACTCTTTATTTTTCTTAAGGAGCTCGCCCACCTGCCTCCTGCTTTCCTGTGGCACACCTTCCCCTCTTTATTTTATGACTTTCTGGGCTAATAGTCTCAATTTTTTATGAATTTCACAAATTATAGTGATGACAAATAGTTGAGTAAGAAGATCCTCTTAGCTGGCAGTGAAGGTATTTTGTGTGAAGAAATGTATGTGTTTTCTGTTTACTTAATTCTCTTTTAAATTGTATGTTTAAAATTCTCAGAAACAATATGGTTGAGGGCAGCTTTGAATGAAGAAGACAAGAAGAACACCATCTCCACCCCCATCCCCCCAGTTAAGTTTAAAACTACTTATTACTCAATTATGTACAACTCTGCTAGATACTCTGGGGGATGTAAAAGGACTACAAGGTATGGTCTTGGCTTTCAGGAGTGATGGGGCAGGGTGAACAATTTTGAGAACTTTACTATCTACGGAGAACTGTGAAATATATAAAGAAGCAGACCACAAAAATATAGAGAATGTTTAAAATTAAAATAATAAACTATATGTGGCTACATGTTAAATGAATGGCACAGATGATTAGAATTTGGTTATTTATAGTGAGGAGAAAACATTGTATGATGAAATAGAGGGTATACCTGGAATAATCTTTCTAAAATGCCATGCTGAAACTAATCTCAGTTTTGAATGTTCTACTTTGTATGCCTCAGAACTTTTTCTTATGCTTTCCTTCTGCCCAAGGCATTTAAACATTTTCTCTTGTCTTGTTAATTCTTACTAATTCTCAGAGCATTCCTGAGAGAAACTAAAAGATTTCAGGAAATCGAGGATAAGAACATTTAACTTTCTAACTTGAGATCACATAGTTGGTCAAATGTGAAGCTAGAATTTAAAGCCAGGTCTGTTTAGCCCTAAGGGTTTGTTTAGCAGGAAAGTTTATTTATGTCTATATTTAAAGAAATATCTTAATATTGATAATTATAATAATCCTTGAGATTTAAGCTAAGTACTTGGATGAATATAACACAAACACTATATTGGAGGTGCCACAATAATGCTTCTCTCACAGATAAGGAAACTGAGGCTCAGAGAATTTGACTGGCCCAAAGCCCCCCAGCTAGTAAGGGGACAGAGGCACAGGGCGTGAGTCTGGCAACCTCACTGCGAGGTTTAGGCTCTGGAGATGGGTCAATTGCTTGGGCTCTCAGGACAGCTGCCTGGTTTCTGGTCCTGCCACTTACAATTTGTACAATGTCGGGTAGATTATTTCACCTCTCTGAGCCTCTGTGTCCTCATTTGTGGTTTTGAGGATTAAATATAAAATCCTCAACACAGAGCTTAGTATAGAATAAATACTCAATAAATGTTAGCTGCTAATTAGTTATTAGTTATTATTGTTAAAGGTCTCATTTCATGAGTCAAAAATCAAATCCTTTGCCTCTTTGATAAGGCACAATATTATTTTTCTCTTGGTGGCTTTACTACTTAACAAAATTTTAAGTTAAATTTGGGGGAAAATGTTCCAAAGAGTCAGAACTTGCAACAATCATTACTCAATTTGTGATGAATTGCATTTCAATGAAATTTTGGAGGCTGTGTATTTTGACCATAGAGCTAGTGGGAGAAAAATATGCCATTTTCAATTAGGGAATGTATTAACAGGTTTACATGAAGCCATGGAGAAAATCTTGAGAGCAGCTGCAGGGGTAAAGAACTGAATCAGGGCCTGTGTCTAGCTTTCCTCACAATTGAATTTTTGCATACGTGTCGGTGGGATTATTCAGCTAGTTTCATCATCTTGTCTGTAACAATTTGGACACTGCCTTTCCCTAATTTTTGATTTGATGTAATAAGATGTGTTTTGAGTTTTTTTGCTTGGTCTTGAAGCTCCATGTACCACATCAATACAAACCAGATAAAGTAGAAAGTCTCAGTTCGAAATCGGCCTTTATAGAACATAAAGATTTTTAAGGGACTGTCATAGTTACAAGTAAATCTACCTTTATTTTAATATGGGCTATTAAAATTTATTACCATATTCATTGGTGCAACCTCTCGAATTTGGTACAATGAAAAAATTACAGGACTGAGGCCCAGGACAACTTTCATCTTGTTTCTAATGCTGATCAGCAGTATAAATGCCCTCACCTTCCTGGGCCCCAGTTTTCTCATACACAAAAAAAGTGATGTGGACTAGATTAGGGGTCAACAAATCCAGACAACCATGTGTTTTATACCTACTGAGAACACAGCAGCTTTCGCTCGTGTATGCATTTTCTATGGCTCATTTTGGGCTGTGCCAACAGAACTGAGTAGTTAAACCACAAAGCCTGAGATATTTATGACCAGACCCTTTGCAGGGGAAGTTTGCTGAGCCCTGAATGCAGTGATCTCTAAGATCATTTGTAGCTCTAGTTAGAAACATTTATCAGCTGGTTTACCTTGGGAAAGTCATTTAACCTCTCTAGGTCTCAGTTTCTTCATTGCAAATGAGGAAGGGTAATAAAGAAACTATTTTGTAGACTTACTGGTTATACTAATTGAGGTAATTCACATAAGGAGCATAGTACAGTCTAAGTACATCACAAAGACATGCCAAAATGTAGCCATCATCATCATCTCATCATCATTATAATCACCACTAATAACGGTGCTATCATTATCTGTTTTCTTAAAAAATAGCAACATACCTATAGTTATATTCGGTCAACGCAGTTTTATTTTTAAATACATTTTGAGCTTACATGTCAGGGTAGATTTAAGACTATGATCAGGAATCTCTGAAACCAGCTGAGATAACGTCACCCCCACATACTTGGCCCTCCTCATACTGACAATTCTCTGGGATTCTCTAAGCTATATATGATAGCTGAAAAGAATATTTCTAGTCTAGGAAAATAGAGGCCACTCTGTAAAAACCTGCATAATCCTAGGCTGACATAGGATATAGTTTAGAAAATCCACTATTTGATGAGTTTGAGAGGGAAATGACATATTCATAAAGATTCTGCACTGATTTTAAATCCATAAACCACACTGTAGACAGAGAGGAGAGATGTTACCTAAGAAGTTCGGTTGTCTCTGGGCTTCTCCTTGTATGCAGCCAAACCTCATTGTCTTTCACAGTTAAAGTTCACTTGCCCCAAGGACAAAAAGGTGTTCTTGGTTCGGCTTTAGCTTGTTTGACCAAGGATCTCTGGTAATGGAATTGGTTCCTGAGCCCAGGCCCCATTAGCTCCATTGTTTTTCTCTGCGTGCCTGAGGTCTGGAGCGAGGATAAGATTGCCCCAGGAAAAAGCTCTTTTGCTTTTTCTGACTTCCTTCCATGTCAGAGCCAAGTGCTGAGTACACTTAATACTCATCTCTAGAGCTGTTTTGCATCTGCCTCAATAGCCAGAGCTACTGTTTGTATCAGAATAAAAGCCTAAAATCCTCTTTAAAAGAGCAAAATGATAATGAGCTCAGATATAAATGAAGTGCAAAATCCAACACATGATTTTATGTCAGCGTTACTCAGTTGTGAGGCTATAAAAATGATTTTGGTTCTGGGGAATGACAATACTTTACACTGAAGGTTCAAAAACCCACAGCTTTTGAAGTGTTTCAAACCATAGGGAATAAAGATGGAAGTTTTCAGTAGCTTGTCTTTGCGAAGAGGAAGTGGGAATTGAAATAAAGAAAGCAGGCAATTGGGACTCCTGAAGCAACCGGGCTTATGTTCCTGATTTTCAGTGCCTTATTTAATTTTAATCAGACAAAACAAGTTCTTCAAATGTAAGTCAATAACATTAGTTTCTTAATTGCTTCTAAATTATTTTTTCTTTTTTTCTCCTAGACACTCTTATTTGATGTCATGTTGAGCCATGGTTTTGTTTTTTAAAAATGTGTATATGCAGTCAGCTCACCATGGTGGTGCAAATGTTGCTGCGAACACAGTCTTTGGATTTTTAGACGTACACACACACGCATAACGTGCTCATGTTGAGGATGGGCTGCGGAGTGAATGAGTACCATGATGGTCTGTCAGATGAAGGGAGACTAGAGATATTCATGTGAACAAAACAGTGAGATTTGCATACCCCTTGGCCTAATCTCTGATCTGCAATGGGATCAGTTTCCCCTGATCCCTTTTGCCCTCTTCCCTTTTTTGTAGCCAATGTACACAATGGTAAGTGGTCAGAACCTAGACCTTAACACACTGCAATAAAAACAAAATAAAACGGAGAAACAAAAGAAGTGTGTAAGGATAACCACTTAATGCCTAGTGGGTCTGAGAAGTTTCCTTCTTGTTATTTCTAATGGTAATCAAATTTCCAGATGAAAATTTAATTTGATTATTTGCCCGTTTACCCAAC
This sequence comes from Rousettus aegyptiacus, assembly GCF_014176215.1. NCBI lineage: Eukaryota > Metazoa > Chordata > Mammalia > Chiroptera > Pteropodidae > Rousettus > Rousettus aegyptiacus. Next base: position 43,184,351 of record NW_023416292.1, on the reverse strand, counting down.
AGGGTAAACGGCCTGTTTTAGTTCTACATTGTTTTAATCGTTGGGGATATAGGGAAATGATGGATCCACTTCGCTGTCCTCACAGATTTCACAGTGCAAGAACAGACGTAGCCACAGAGACAGATGTTTGCTAAGAAAGAAGATTCAAGGCTGAAATGAACTTTCCAAAAGATAGAGTGTAATATAACATGATTTTGGCACCTCTTCCCCATCTCCACTGCCTTCATGTTACACACACAATAATTCTGTTATTTCTTTTCAATACCTAATTCTACAATAAAAGTTTTATCACCATAGCTTCTGCTATAACAGTTTTATTGCTTCAGCTTATAGGTTTACCTATACAAATGCTGCATATTTGAGTGAGTGTATGTGTATATGAGAGAAAGAGACCCCTTAGGTTGTTATATTACTTTCAACTATGAGCGAGATCTAAGTCCTTTTTTGAAGCAGGCTTAGATTAGAAGACAGAAAAGAGCAATAACACCTGGTGGCATTTGGGGAGAAAGGCAGTGGAGGAGAGTAGAGACCTCCTCCAGAAATTGGCCTGGGGCTTATACATCCTATATACTCTACCCCTTTCTTATCTATTGCCAGAATTTTCCCTGAACAAATGAGATTTCCAGAAGAAATATTCCTTCACACTTGTAAAGTTTCATACTAGCATAGGACCCGTATTCCAGAATGATTAGCTTATTGCCTTAACCACATGAGCCACTAGAGCTTCTTCTCACCCCAAAGTTAGAGAGCCCTGAACCTACTCGCTAGATTTCAGTAATTTCAGCCCCCTTCCTTTCCAGCATAAGTGTCAGGGGCCAATGGGAACTCGAGTATCATTCTTCTGTCTCCGCTCAACAAAGAGGTTGTGCAATAAGTCATATTGCTCTTACATGCTATGAAGCCAGCTGTGCAATGCTGGCCCATGACTGGTCCAAACAGAACAAATAGAACTTTGGTTGTGGGCCATCATCATAGTTTCTAACCCTGAATGCTACCTTCCAAGTTGGGTTCACCAGGCTGCTTCCTGCACACAACTGTATTGTGAACACTAGACTTAGAGCTCCTTAGGGATGGTTGCTGACCCATTTTTTACTGATAATCATGTGAGCAATTCTAGAGGAAGAGCACAAATAGGTGATTGTCTCCTGTCTCCGTTGTACCCAAGTTAACTGTGTAACTAACTGCAGTGCCAAAGAAAATTTAAATTGAACTAGTAGCAGTATACTATGGTCCAAAGAAATGTGTGGTTCTGAAACATGTAACATTGTTTCCGTGTGTTTCGTCAAGTCACAGAGAGGTTTGTGTTTTTGGAGAAGCTTTCAATTGGAATGTGGGTGGTTAGCAGTTTTTCCATTCTAATACTAGGAAAAAACAAGCATCTTTGAGAGTGGCCTCGCCCCCACAGTGTGCCTGTCACAGTGACAGTTTCACCTCTCTGTGACCTCTGGATGCTGTTATTACAAAGTGGCTAGTTTTGTCAGTTATTTTGGTGTGTTATATCTAAGGAGAGATAAAGTGGAACGATTTTTTTACTTTTCCAGGTTGTAACCATTAATACCCAGAGTAAATGTACCTGTCGCCCAGAGCGAATCACATTGTGAACGTGATGCTTGCAGCTGTCTATACCTTGAACTTCTTCATAACAATATATAGCCCCAGGGCCTTAGGCCAAGAGGTTTACAGAGAAGAAAGGATAGAATGAAACTTGTAATAGCTATGGTTTCTGATGTAGATACTGTTTAATGATTGAAAACTCCAGATGTTAAATCGTAGCAATCTTGTTGAATATACCCCAAAACGTACTTGAGTTGGTTGGGTGACTGAAATAAGAAACTCGGTAATTAGTTCAAAAGGTAAAGTCCAAGAAGAACGAGAAACAAATCTGAAAACTATATAAATAAAGTTAAAATAAACAATATATTAAAAAGTTGCCAGCTTCTATAAGATTTAAATATCTCAAACAAACAAACAAACAGTCAGTGACTTTATTTTTTAACGGCAGGTAAATCACAAGGTTTCCTCTAAGTAGGAAGTTGCTACCATTAATGGCAAGAACAAATTACCTGGTTGGTACAAAAAGGGAGCTAGTGCTGTTTAATTGAGTCAAAGAGATTGAACAAAAAGAGCCATGAATATTTTAACAACCTGCACATTTATAAAATACAAATGGGGACAAATTAGAATCTCCCTCATAAAGGTACTTGGGACAATGATTTGTGAATCAATTTCTGAGGGACTTAGAAATTGCTTTCTGATTTGGGTCTTTCTGGAAGCAACAATTTTGCCAGTAATTTTAAATAATTGTAAACTGCTTCATAATATCTAATTTAGTGTGGCAGCTTCTAAGAGCCCACCATGGGGACATAATTAGGCTTTGCAGAAAAGGGAACTAGTTCCTCTCCCAAGACCAAGCTTTGCCAAATTAGTGTATTCTCCCCACCACAAACATTTTCAGTTTGGCTCTCTTTTTCTTTATCTCAGTCCATGATTATAAACTTACTACAAGTTCAACTGTCAATGTCACTTTTAGCAGGCCCAATTTATGAATTTATAACCTCGACTTTCTTGTTAGCAAGCCCGCCCTCAACCCCCACTAATTTTGTCTTGTCACTCTCCCAGAGGTGGTAGGTACTGAAGTAGAAGTACAGGCTAAGGGCATGGGCTGGAAAGAATGGGGTTCCTGCAACTTCCCCTTAATGTGATTTTGAAGGATCTGTGCCATCATTTCCTTATTGATGAAATAGAGATTTAAAAAAATCTTCCCTCATGGTTATGAAAATGAAATTATAAAATATATACCCATACAGTGTTTGGCATTGTGGCTGGAAAAGAATAAGAACTTGATAAAGAAAAATAGGATTAAATACTTTTGCTTCTCTTGTTGTTATTACAGATCACCTAAGTTCCAAGGCCTTCCTTTTCACATTCTTTCTCTTGTTCTACCTAAGTCTAGCTGGTGTGACCATATCGCAGAACCTCTAAATCCATGGTCCCTAGTATATCGCAGCCGGAAAACAGGAAAATAATTTAGAGCTACCTTGATTCTTCACTTGCTAAAAGAATCCACCTTCAGAAGGAAAACTCCAACCCAGTGGCCCTGCTGGGGAGGTAAATGTCAAGGTTGTGAATCTTGGGGACGTGAATCTCACATGCTTAGTATGAGCAGATGTTCTAAAGTTGTGGCTGGCTCACGACCTTGTTTGTAACCTAAGCAATTGAGAAATTGCTCCCCACTCTAATTCTTACTTCCTCTAATACCCAAACATCCACACTAAGAACTTGGCACATGGGCCTTATTCTCAGACCTAAAACTTGACCATTGGGTATATTCTGGAGGATTAGCCTGGTTCTAACATCAAACGGGGGATCCTGGAAGTCAGGTTTGGAAAAATTTGTCCTATAATTTGGTGTGAAGTAAGCAAATTAAAAAATTTAGTACCTTTTAGTTAATTTCTTTATGAATCTCCTGGTCTCACTTTATTCTATCATCTTTCTCATTAGCTTTAATCGGGTCAATACATTGACTTATTATCATTATTAATTAATTAATTAATTAATTTTTAGAAAAGGCTCCAGTTTTTGGGAATGTGCTTAGAGAGATGGAGTATTCCCTGTACTCCCCAATAGCTAAGCTTTTGAAGTGCCCTCAGGATTTGAGGAGAGCCCTCTAAAAAGTATATCAGTAAGTCCCCCCTGCCGCCTCAAATGACGTCACAGCACAGAAATAATGCTGGTAGCTTTCCCTGAGCCATTCAATGTCATTCTCCCCACTCGGCCCTAGGAGACCGAGGGCAGCGCTCCACTCTCTGGTCCCACGGACATCCACACCCCACAGATTTGGTCTTGTAAATAGAAACCAACACTTATTATATTTACGTTCATATCCAAAGCCCACATCAAGTAGAATCTCATGAGAGATTTCCCGAGTTTCCCCAGCAGTATTCACCTCCCACGAAATTTGGAGAGGAAGAGGTGCTTCTAATTTTTCAGTTAGCAGAGGTTCCAGGTAAGGCATGCATGGGCAATCAGAGGGGGATTTCTCATGGCCACATTCTTAAATTGATTATTGGTAGGGGAGCCCCTTCCCCATCCTGGATTGGACAATGGCATACTACGAAGGGCTTGTGACAAGGCAAGGAAAGATATACAGCTGACTTTTACCAACACGGGTTTGAATTCTGCAAGTCCACTTATATGTGGTTTTTTTTTTTTAATAATCATGCAATCAGCCTTCTGTATCCCTGGTTTTTTGCAATCGTTGATTCAACCGACCATGAATCAAGGACAGCATTTTCGATCTGTGCTTGGGAATCTGCAAATGTAGAGGGCAGAATATGTGTTCTATTCTATGTCATTTTATATAATGGACTTGAACATCTGTGACTTTAGTTACCATCAGGGGTTCTGGAATCAATCCCCTGTGCATACCAAGGGACAGACACGGCTGGGAGTCAAAGTTACAGATTTTCAACTGTGCCAGGGTTGGAGCTCCCAATCCCCGCATTGTTCAGGGGTCAGCTATGTAGTAGTAGCTTGAACATGCACTAGCTAAGGCTCAAAATTAGGGACCCTGGACCACTTTGGACCCTGGAGACGCTCAAGGCTGGCAATTTCATGCATAGTCCACATTGTCTTTTAATCACAGGATAAACTGTGGCAGACAAAATTCCTACTCTTTAACCTACCTGTAGCTACCACAGATGTTGACTGTGACTTTCACTTACTTAAATTATTTATATGGTTTAAAATAATAAGATTTTTTTCTTTCCTAATGCTGTTCTTATCATAGACAATGTCTTGAAAGAAAATATCATGGCTGCTATTTGACCTGCTTCGACTCTTAAACAGTTATACTGAATTTCTGAAAATAAAAACTGAGGTGCCTTCCAGATTTAGCTTTCACTATTGAATGGGGAACAGTGCGACTTTGCTTTTAATATATACATATGAATGATATTGTATATTGCTTTAAGGTCTTATCTAAGAAACTGGAAATCCTTTGTAACTTGCTCCTTTGCTTTCTTGGCATTCTGACATTTTTGCAGATGAACAATTGCTCAATATGTAAAGTCTAAATGGCTCTCTTTATTCAATAAAGTATTGTATTATTGAATGAATTACAAAGAGGCAGTATCCTTTGCACATTAACTTTGAATCTGCTACTTAGAACAAAATCCTGGATTTCTTTCAGATGCTAATATCATATGGTCCTGGCAAAGGAAGGTTATTCTCTAAAAAGATTTGGTAGACTTGGCTTACTTTCATAATTTATTTTGCTTAATAATGATTTCTTACAATAACAGAGTAACTTTTTTTTTTTTTTTTACTGTTGATTGTGGTAATTTTAACTCAATTTCGATGCTCTTCTACTTTGACAGGTTAAAATATTGACTATGAAATAATTCAATGAAGAACATAATCCATTGCTGATCACTCTTGTTAATTGTTGATTTTTTTTTTTTTTTAATACAGAGAATGAAATGAGTTGCATTAATGTTGTCAGTGGGAACATGCATGATATTACTAGGAAGCTTAATATATTGAAGAGATTATTGGACTTGAAGTAGAAAGAGCTATTTACTTTTTACATGGGTTGGCATTTATCTGCTTTTCAGATCTTATGTAAATCACTTTAACTTCTTGTAATCTCAGGTTCTATAAATGCAGATTATAATTCTACATTGTCAGCGTCCTAGAGCTGCTGTGAGATTAAGTAAATGGTAATACACTTGAGAAAGTATATCACTAACTATAGAGTACTGTATCCATGTAAATTAATGTTACTAAAAACATATACTGAAATTTGTTCCCACATTTTCAAAACTTGGAAAATGTTTCCCTGAACTTTGTTATAATTCATTCTTATGAATTAACTTTTGAAGCAATTTGATATGGTTTAACCTAGGATTACAGAAACTTGTTAGATTTCTTACTCTTTCACTGAATTCCTCTGAAACTATAGAAAAGTTTATTTACATATAGACTCTTCCCCTCAGTAAAATGAGTCTTTCCTTTGTCTCCTACTGAACTGCATTGATTATAGTAAGCATCGAGAGCTGAAGTGCCAAGAGATCTCTGAACCTGTTAGTCATAAATGTTAATAGTTTAGGATAATAAATATGGATAAATGTTATGGGTGCTAATGAGGGGGAGTCTGATCATGACCCTTCATGGATCTTCTGAAGTTGGTAGTGGGAGTGTCTCTTCATCCTTCTCTTATTAAGAGTGTTAGTTGTAGTAAAAAAAAAAAAAAAAAAAAAAAAACAAAAAAACAAAAACTCACATGTTGTACAGAGCATAAGAAAGGGAGGATTTTTTGGACTTTACAAAATGGACTCCATGGGGAGCCGTGACAGTAATGCCAGCTGGTAGAAACACCCTTAGGTTGTAACCGAAAAGCCCCAGACCACAGAAACTTCAGCCACAACTGCAGTCAATAAGCCAAAGGATTCTACCCTGTGAGTACCATATCAGCTGAATACTTCTGACAGGCAATGCTCAGGCCTCACCTGAGAGTATCACGAATGAGTGCTCTGAGAGCCAGGAGACTCTGACCTTCTGCCCATTGTAGTTGCTGGCTTGGGACCAACACAAACCCACCCGAACCAGCAGTCAACAGAGCATGGTGTAGAGATGCTAAGGACTTCATCTCTGCTCTGTTCTGTCATGTAAGACGCTGTACTTCCGTGCTCTGTGAGTTGTTTGTCAACCTGCGTGGATACCTGATTGGTTTACCTGAAAACCTTCCACTCAATAAACCTGGAATTTGGAAAGACACAAAGCATCTGAGGATTTTACTTCGGTAGCCGCCTTCCTTGCTTGATACATAAGTAAAGGTAATTTTCAAATCTAAGATGGTACACGAGCAAGAGCTACATCTTGAAAACTAAAACCATGGTATTTCAGGAGTTGAGATTTCATATAGGGGATGCTAAAAACGTTTTGGAGAAATAAAAGTGGAATAAAACACTGAGGAAATACCAAGGAGATAGCTATAGGAAGTATAACTTTTTGAGTCGAGGTAACAAAGGAAAGAAAATAGACTCGCCAGAGCTAATAGCTTTGAAGAACTGGAGCTTGGACCTCTGAGGAGGGATGTGCATAGCTCCAAAGGGTACCTTAGAAGCAGTAATATAGGACTAGTTCTGAGACTACTGAAAGAACCTAGTGATGCAACCTAGTGATGAAACCAATATACTTTATTCCTGCTGCAGCTAGAATAAAGTATATTGCTGAGGGAATGCTAATGGGAGTAGCCAGAAAAAAAAAAAAAAAACAAGAAAAAAAAATTCTTTTCCTCTCCTCCAGCATTCCGTCCTCTGTCTAGTGCTTCCTATTGGTAAAACTTTCTAGGGGAGAAGTCCCCAAACCCCAGGCTGCAAACAAGTACCAGTTAGTGTCTGTTAAGAACCGAGCCCCACAGCAGGAGGTGAGTGGCAGGTGAGCAACTGACACTTCACCTGTATCGGCAGCTACTCCCCAGCGCCACCTCAGCTCCACCTCAGATCATCAGGCGTTAGATTTTCATAGGAGCACGGGTTCCTGTTACCACTGCTCTAGAGAAGCTACTGGCAAAGAAGAAATATACCTTCCAGAGTCCCATCCCTAGCATCACTAAAGAAAGTCTGAAAGGGTAAATCTGGAGTTGGAAAACAGTACCTTTAATAACTAGCCCACATGGTTTTATAAAGAAGTAGCTGTTTATAGCCTTAGGCCTGTGGTCATAAGCAGTCTGTCCCTGATGGGGAAGAAGGAAGAAAGGAAGAGTGACTGGAGGTTACTCATCTCCCATTTGTGGGCATGAAAATAACTTTCCACACAATGTGCTCACTCAAATGTGATTCAGCCTTGAAATTCTAAATACTTAAAAGAACTTTTAAGTCCTCTCCTCTGAGTTTCCCTTTCCTTTTAGTCTCTGATGCTCTTTCATTTTTAATCTCTCAGGAGATGGTAGAAAATGCAACAGAAGACAGGCAGGTAAATTTCAAAACTCAACTTGGCCTTCTACTTCCTGTGGCTTTATGCCTTGGTTCTATGTTGATGTGGTCTTAAAGTGAAAGAATTTTAGAACTATAAGTGAAGATCTAAGCCCGACATTTTTACAGATGGAAAAACTGAGGGTTAAATAAGTTAAGTGACTTTCCTAAAGACTATATTTGGTACAAAAAAAAAGTAGATTTTTGGCTTCTGGGATTCCTAATTCTTAGGTCTGGCTCATCCTAACATACCAAGCTTCCGAATAGGATTAATTATTTCATGTGTATTTGTTACCAATACATGTATTCATTGACCTTAGACACGATTATGGAATCACAGACAACTGTGTTATGATTGTGTACCGTGGTGCCAGGGGCTGTCATTTCCAAAGAAGATATCCAACCTAGATTGTTGTCTCTTCGTCGTTTCATTGTGCCGTTACTTTTGGCCATGATTATTATTGGATTCCAGATTCCTTTTCGTAGTAAAGTGAAATATTGTGTCCTACCAGCTGAGACTACTAGAGCTGAATATGAAAATATAATCTTGTTAAATTAGGGCCAAAATGGCCAGGTCAATTCTGCTGCTATCCTAAATATTACAGAGAATATGACTGGACCTTTTTACACTGAATTTTTTTTTTACATATAGCTATTTTGCTAGCAGTGTTTTTATAGTGTATATTTAAAATAATTTTTTGTTCTTTCTTCTAATAAATGCATATTTTGATAAACCATCAAAGAAAATTTTATAAATCCAATAAGTTACAAGTATAAAAATTAACTGCATTTTTAAAATATTGGTATTTGATTAGGTTTCTAGCCCTTCAATTTTCTATAACTTAGTTAATAAATTCTTACAAATAACTTACTTTATTACTGAGCTCTAACAATTATTACCAAAGTAATGGTGAAATATGAGCAAAATTATCTTTGTCTCAGCATTTAGTTGTACTACGCTGTCCACACTCAATTTCTATTTGTTATGTGAGAATTCCTCCCCATCCCGTGACTGTTTTAAACTCCTCCCTTTTCATCCCTAACACCATCATTCTTTACCAGCCTGACCATAAAGAGTGTAACAATCAGCTTTGGCAAAGTTTTCACCGTGAATTCAGGGAACTGCTTTGGTGGGATGGAGATCAAGGCAGAAATGGCTCTAGCCAATTGGATAATATCTGAAGCACATGAGGGAGATTTAGGATAAATAAGAAGATATGGCAGTTAAGACGCCATTAAAACTACGAGAATAGGTACAAACACCAAAGGAGAATGAAAAGAGGCCAAAGACAGAAGCCTAAAAGCCACCAACATACTTGGTGAAAAGTGGAAAAGAAGCCAACCAAATGATCTATGAAAAATGGTTATAGGATGAGCACTAAGCCTGGTATGTCTCTGGGAAGAACTAAGAAGTATAGTTGTTCTTGGATGGCATGGTGCAACTGAAATGCTATATCCTAGCAATATGAAGAGGACAGTGGAGGCCACAGATCGCCTCACCAAGGCAAGAGGAAGACCGGGAGCACTGAATCAGCTATCACAGATAGTTTTGGAGAGGATGGCATAGTGTGTTTAACATAGTGTATGAAGAAGACAATATTCTCAGTGCTAATTCTGGAAATGGTGTTTAATCTGTGGGACTGGTATAGAGAAAAAACATCCTGATATCAGTCAATATTTGGGAGTCAAGTGATCTAGTAACCATCCTTGAGAATTTCATTCATATGTGGCCCAACTCCAAGAGAGACCTAGGATACAAGAACAGGCTATGTCTCCAGGGAATTTGACAAAAATTAGGCAGGACTACAGCACCTCCACCAATGAACTAGGGTTACTGAAAGGGACTCAATTGTGGAGAAGAGAGTGAAGAATATCACAGGCAACGGATCAACATTAAGAGATTTGAGACAGGTCAAAGGCTGGTTCTAACCAACAGGACTTCGTGGGAAAAGGAAGGCTAAACCTTTGTTCTCTGCATGCTGAACACAACACTAAAGACATTTATTTAATGTAGAGTCCACCAGTAAGCTTTTACAAAACTAATTTAGCACAATCCTGTTAATTAACAAACTGATAACACAGTACTTAACTACTACCAAATGTGTAGAAGTATGATATTTATCCTCCTCCTTTAGCTCAGAAACTACTTTCTTTAAAAGAAACACATGTAAGGGAAATAAGCTGGAGGGCTTAAATAAAATTATGGGATCCATGAAGGCAAAAGCATTGCATGTTACTTCTTTTAGATATAATTTTCTCAATTATCCTCAGAGATATCAGATTTATATGCAGAAAAAATAGAGCCTTAATTCCAATGAAAACATGAAATTATAAAAGAAAAAAAAAGAATTATAGCCTATTCAATGTATTCAAATAGATGAATATATTTCTTTCAAGAAAATAATTTTGATTAAACAATTTTTAAGATTAAAGCCAGGTATATTAAGGCAGACAGGAAAGGAGATTTTTAACAAGCCAAATAAACAAGAGTTTACTCTGAGCAGGAAACCGTCTGATACAAAGAAGACATTTTAAAGCCTACTTGCTTACATTCGAAGTGTTGATCAAGTTTGTCCTGGAAGGTAAGAGGAAATTTGCTGTTTTATCTTGCCTGCTACACCCCCAGCAAATACGAATATTATCATCAAGTGTCTGATGGACTAAGCAAAGTATGAACGTGTATCTAAATTCCAAAAAATAATCCAACCTACCCAAATTAGTCAATTTTTTGACTTCCAAAATAAGCTAAACAAAGAGTAGATGAGGTCTACTAGTAGTTATGACAGTGTAAATTATTAAATCTATGGAATGTTGACATGTGCTTTTGTTTGTAAAGATTTTTTTTTATGTTATAGAATTGACAGTATACCTACAAATATAATTTTGAGGTAAAAGAATGAAGTCTGTGAAGCAAAGATACCTCCCTTGACTGTGATCTGTCTGTCTGCTTTCTGTCTTATTGTACTTGTATCTGCTATACACTCAAGGAAAAAAAATCCTTAGAGCCACATTTTACTTTAATGCCAGGTTCAAAATAAGGGGAAAAAAGTTATTGGCATCTGACTACACCAGGAATAGTCATATTGTTTTATTATAGTGAACCTCACTTGGGCCCCTAATGGTTTGAGTACCAATGTTTCCTCCATTAGAAAGTTCTGTAGTTTTTGGTGTTAAGCTCAGCAATCTTTATTCAAAATTTAAAACCTAACAACCGCATAAGTGATATCCTTAAATCTTAAAACATACCATTTTTAAAAAATCACTTCACAGTGGTATGAGAATTAAAATTAAAAATCTATCCATTTATGACACAAAAAACAAAATATCATTCTATATTCATTCATTTACTTACTTATTTATTTATTAAATATCTACAGTGTGCCATTCTTCAAGGTGCCCAGGATACAGCAGTGAACAACACAGAAAAAAATCCTTGTAATAAGTTCACATTTTAGAGCAGGAAACATAAATAATAAATAAAATAAGAAAATTGAAAAATGTATTAGTAGCTGATAAATGCTTTGGAAAGAATGAAAATGGAGGTGGAAGAGGGAATACTTAGGGATTTTGAGGGCCCAGGGTCTGTCTCCAGTTTTAAATAGAGACTTCATGAAAGTTCTGATGGAGAAATTGGAAAGAAGGCAATAGGGAGCAAACCATGTAGATATCTGGAGGAAGTGCAAATCCTGAAATGAGTGTTCTTGATGTGTTTGAAAACCAGTTAGTCAGCCAGCAGGACCAGAGTGTTTTGAGGAAGTAAAAGAATAGGAGATCAGGTCAAGTAAGGCAAATCATATATACATGTTTACTCGGTGTACTAATAATAGATTGGAGGGGCAATGGTGAAAACAGGACAGTGAGTTAGGAGGCTATTGTATGAATCCAGGTGACAGATGATGACTTTAGAGAGAAAGGTGGTGAGAACTTTGTGGGTAAAAAGTGTATTTGACAGTGGAGTCAACGGATCTGCTGACAGATCAGATGTGAGCTAAAGCAAGGTATGTGACATAAGTAACTGGAATAATGGAGTTGGCACTAACTAAAGTGAGGGCAACTGTGAAGGAAGCAGTTTGGAAAGGAAAGAGACAACAGAGACTTTATTTAGGGGCATGTTAAGTTTAAAATCTCTATTAGACACACGAATGGAGATGTGGAGCAGTCATTGGATATACACCTCTGGAATACAAGGGTGAGATCAAAGTTGGCCATGGAAATTGTGAGTTATCAATATTTGGATGCTATTTCAAGCAATAATACTGAATAAGACAACTGAAGATGTATAGTCGGAGGTCCAAGAACCAGAGCACTCCACTGTTCAGAAAGTGGGTCGACAAAAGCCGAAGAGGATATGGAGAAGTGGATGAACTGAAATCTTTTTACATTTGTATTTTTGCTATTGTTGGTTAACTTTCCCAGAATGCAGTTATAGCATGGAATTTTTAAATCAAAATTTTAAAAGTTTAAGATTTGAGTAAGATCATCGGGAATTGTCTTCCAGCAATGATGTGTGAATTTGGATTTCATTAACTAATATCTTTTGTAAGGAATTAATTGAACATTGCAGTTATTGTGCATAATTGACCTTCCCTATCTCCTAACTGTGTGGCCACTAACAAACACTTTTCCTCTATACTGTATGGAGAACTCTGTGGTAAATTCACATTTGAATGATATATAGTCATGTGCCACATAATGACATTTTTGATCGACGATGATGGACCACATTGGTCCCATAAGATTATACCAGAGCTGAATTTCCTGTAAGACATGAAAGGCTATGTGGTTCAGGAGGAATTTTTTTTTTTTTTCTAATGAGAACAATATCGGTGGGGCTTGGCAATAGATTCACTTCACTCATAGCACCTAAGTTTTGAGTGTATAGATTATACCTCAATTAGTCAGTCACTGACCTGTTTCAACACAGAGACCAACTCCCTAGTGCTACATATTCAGAGGTCACAATAGGTCTCCCAGATCTAGCTTGATGGTCTTCAGAGTACATTGATGTAAATTGTGTGTTGAGGACCTAAGTTCCTATGCAAGAAGATGGGTCTACAGGAGCTACCTTAACGAATATTAAGTGTCACTACCACTTTAGTGTAAGCTTTCTGTGGTGGTATGGAGTCAGTCTGTCCCTGTACTTTGGAAATACTTTCATGTCATAATGATGTAAAGCATAGATATCTTTTATTTCTTCCATTGGCTTAATGCTAGAGAGAGACCTTGTGCTAGATAGAGTCAAAGGAACCAAAAACAAATTTCCAGGTCAAAATATTGATTCCTCAATTCTATACTTTCTCTGTGTTAAACACAGGTTTTTTTTATATAAATATTGCAAAGTCCTTAATCTGACACCCCCCTATGTTCCTTTATCTCACCACCTTGATTTCTTTTTCACACTGATCCTCCAGCCCACTTCCGGTCCCTCCTGAGAGTCATTATCATGGTGACTACAGCTCGCCCAGTTTCTCTTCCATATTTCCAATAAATCCAGCCCACATCCCTGCTTATAAAGCAGCACTGACAGCTTCCAGGTTGTGTTTCTGATCACCTCGAAGGAAGCAGTGAAAGGGTTTGCTGGAGAGTGTCTGCAAAGTCTACAGTAGCGCCCAGGAATGTCCTGGTCCTGAGCTCTCACTGACCCACCCAGAGCGACTTCAGTCCTGCAAGCTCCACTCATGGCAAGTGCCCTACATCGGTGTACCATATTGTATCTTTTACCCCATATTTTTATTGTACCTTCTCTATGTTTAGATATGTTTATCTACACAAATACATACCATGTGTTACAATTGCCTATGGTATTCGGTATAGTAACATGCTGCACGGGTACAGCCTATGAGCAAGAGACTATACCATACAGCCTAGGTGTGTAGTAGGCTTCATCATCTAGGTTTGTTTAAGTGCACTCTATGATGTTTGCACAATGACGAAATCACCTAATGATGCATTTCTGATAACGTATTCCCACCAGTGATTGACGCATGGCTATATCCCCATCTTCCAATGGCGTATGCTTTCTTGAAGAAGATCAGAGAGTATATAGTGCAGTTTACTAAAGACACTCAGAACTCTCTTTGAATGTAGAACTATAGTAATAATCAAATATGGCCTTTGCCAAAGAAGTAGGGAGCATTGTTGTGCAACAAGAGGGACTCCCCTGGAAACCATGTACCCCAAACATTCACGAGGGCAAATTCAGGAAGGCTGAATTGGGTTCTAAGAGTTAGGAAGGTGTCAGATATCTAAATCATAGTCATCTTAGGTAAATATCTATATCATGACACACCTTAGGTAAAACTTAAGTCATAAAATATATTTATTGAATTATGAATTAATATAAAGATTGCCAAAATGGAACCATTTTTTTTCCTAAAAGGCTCTGCTTGTACAGTTTTTATCAGCTTCTAATGATGACTAGATTTACCTGTAATCTGAAAATTGCACTGCAGAAACCTACAACCCCATGAGTTAAATGCATTTAGTTTACAACTGCTCAGTGAGCGAGGAAAGACCCAGAGGCATTTAAGGTGTCAGAAAACCTGCCTTTCTCCTGGATGTTGTAATTGTAACTACAGTACAAAGAATAAATGATAAATGAGACAATGATAGATGAGAATGGTATGAATTATATTTAGAAACTCAAATATAAACACATCATATTATTTTGTGCCAAGATTTTATTCCAACTCAGAGAAGAGAGCCTATTCTTATAAAGCAAATTGGAGAAGAAAAATTGAAGAAACTCACAAATGAATAAAAATGCATGTGAAATTCAAATATGCAAATGATAACTATTCCTTTTGTACACACTGTAGATGGAAGAACAGAGTACATGATCACAGCTGGAATTCACTCTGGGATCTTGTACAATGTGATATTAGCAGCCACCTTCAGATCAGGCACACCCCAGCTGCTCACTTTACAGAGCACTGCCTCCTCCTTTTCTTTTCCCTTCCTCTCCAGTAACCCTTCACGCTAGTTTTCCTCAATTTTTAAAAAAGGCAGAAATGAAGCCAAAACCTTTTGTGTAAAGAAAAAACACCATAAAGCAGAAGGCAAATCCTAAGCAGTTATTTTTTAAAAAGATTTTTTTTAATAATTAGAAATTCTTTCCCTCCAAACCAGTAGCACTTCAAAAACACTTATTCTGCATTTCAAAGGCAGTCATTGTCTTCTGTGCACGCTGGAGCAGTCCATATGACCCTAATGCTTTCCTAGATGAATAACAGGATAAACACTTTTGCATTGTTTAATCTCAGCTCCCTTGTGCTTGATTTCTGCATTTTGTTTGGATAAGTGTATATCTAATTAGGCTGTCACATGAGTATCACGTTCTGCACAATTTTCAAAAAATATGTAGTATAGAAAAATACTTGCACTTTCTACCTAATGTGTCATTGATTTGTGACTATGAGCAAAATTATTTTTTCCCCCATGGTGTAGTGAGGTGACTGATGACCTCCAAAGGACACATCCAGGTCCTAATCTCTGGATCTGTGACTATCACATTATATGGTAAAGATTAAATTAAGGCTCTAAGAGGAGGAGTTTATCCTAAATTATGAAGGAGGACTCTAAATGCAACACATATCTTTATAAAAGAGAGGCAGAGGGATTCTTGAAAGGAAGAAGGCAAAGTGACCATAGAGATTAGAATGATGTGACTACAAGCCAAGGAACTCCTGAAGCCACCAGAAGCTGGAAGAGGCAAGGAAGAACCTTTGGAGGGAGTGCAACCCTGTTGACATATCGGTTTTGGTCTTCTGGCCTCCTGAGCTGTGTTAGAAAGGATTTCTGTTGTTATAAGTTAGGAGCAATTTGTTGAAGCAGTCACAGGAAATGAATACATTTGGATTTCTGATGTTATTAGTTAGCTAAAGGTTTGTGTCTTAGCCTGGATTCTCTAGGAAACAGATTCTAAGGTGAAGGTTAAAGTGTGGATGCTCAAATAGGACATACAAGAAGGGTAAGGCGATGTGAGACACAATGTAATGTGACCCGTTACCATATTGGCTACTGCTAGTGACAAGCTGCTAAGGGATATAACATGTTGCCAAGCAGGTGTATCAGCCCACATTTGGACTTCTCTAGAGAGTTACAAGAAGGATCCTGTGGTAGTTCATGAAAAGGTAAAAGAAAAGGTAAAAGATAAAATAAAAAAGGTGGAATGGCTCCATCCCATGTCCTGTTTCCTATGGTCAAGGTTCACTGACAACTCAGTTCTACGTTGAGTGATCCAGCCCCTCAGTGATGGCTCAGGAAACCAGATCCTACAGTAGGTGGTATGGCATTTCACACATATCCAGAAGTATAGGGGCAAATCAGCATGTATAGGCTTGGCATGTGGGGCACAAAATCCATTCAGATTGGCGGCTTCAGTTTGGAGAGATGTGCTCATAGGTGGCTGGTGGCTATGGTGGATCTGAGAGACAGAGGAAGAAATATGGGAAGCACACAAGGTCTGTACCTATACTCTCTCTGACACCTAAGACAAACTACTGGGACTCGTGATCATTATGGAAAGTGGTAGACACACAATTGTGATATATTTGACGTTTAGGCTGAAGTCTGAGAAAGGTATATTTTAGGATGCTTTCCAACACGACAAAGCATTAAATAAAAATAAGGTCGTAATTGATAGAGGTCATCACTCAACACGCTGTTTTTCTGTTCATTTTTTCTATCTAAGTGTTTTCTATGTTAATGTTATTAAATGATGGTGTTGTGCTGATAAATATTTATCAACTAATGTTTTCCAAAATGTATCTATATTTGCATGTATATCTTTACATATATGACTTTATAACAAATCTTACTTACATAAAGAATGTATAGCACATAATTTATAAATAATAATCACATACACTCTTTATTATTAATTTCATACAGCCAGCTGATACTCACAGAATGCTTTCTTGTTTTTCTGCCAAATGTTGTAGAGTAGCCAATCTGTGGTTGCAATTGATGGATAAATGTAGTTACGACATAAAATGTTAGTTGATATTTTCATTTATGTCAATGAGTAAGACAAAAATGCAACAATAAAAACATGTTGGAAATTCACTCATTTTTCAATGACACAAAGGATTTCTTCACTAGAGGGGATAATAGATTTCAAATACTGGAAGAGTATTTCCTCATTGTTTTGTGCTATTCACAGCATAATGGCTATAGACACAGCACACATTTAAGTTTATTATTAACATTTTTGCCACAATTTTCTTAAAGCCTAGACAATACAATAAATCAAGCCATGATTTGTGACATTTGCCAGTTTTAGTGGTGTAAGTAAATATTCCCATCATAGCTGATTTTAGGTTACCAATGTGGTGTCATTGAATGCAGAGCCGTTTCATTGCAGATATTCAGTAGGCATAAATAAACATAAGAACATAGCTAATAATAAAATGTAATAAAATAATTAGGAAGTGATAAATTTTCAGTACTTATAATTTTAATATAGTTTATGTAATTATACCTAAGTTATACATATAATTTATATAATTTAGTTTTTAATATTATCTGTGCTTAACAATCAGTTTGCAAAATTTAAAACAATTTACAGTTGGCTCTAGCTGGCTGGTATGAGCTGGTTTTAGAGGACTTTTGGGGAAACCACTGAATTAAAAGAAAACTGCTAACGGCACCTCCCTGGGTGGTTGTGAAAATCAGTTAAGATATTCTAAGTGAAAATATTTTGACACATGTAAAGGTGCTAAATAAATATACTATATTCTTACTGAGAAAAATGATCAAAAGACCCAATTCAAGTATGCTAAAAAAAAAAAAGGCAAATATTTGGTTTTGGCTCTTTAGGAAAAAAATATGGATCAAATTGAAACAAAAAATTTGAATTACACTTGCTTCATGCACAGAGAAAATCTGATACTTGGAATGTCCCTGATCTACTGGAAAACACAATGTTAGACATTTTCAGCTTTCTTAAAAGTTATTATAAGTTTTTGTTCATTAAGTTTATGAAGTGTGGTCATTTATTATAGACTGGACAGAAGAGGATGAGAAGATCAAATGAATGGTTTTGGTGACCTAAGTATGAATCACTTACTCATTTCACATTTCACAGTTCTGCTTTATTTTTACTATCTATTATTTTGGTTAACGCTGGTAGTAATCGCTTATATTTCTACATCTTTCTAATATATTAAGCCATTCCATTTACTTAACAGATACCGGTTGAACACTTACTAATGTAGCATGCTGTTTCATTTAGGAATCACAATAACTTTTGTGGAATAAGCAAAAATTATTAATCTATTTTACAGCTGAAGAAACTAACACTCAAAGTGTCTAAATAATTTTCTCCCAAGTCAGTGCAGAACTTAAGAAGCCTGACCACCTGTCTCTCAATCCTATTATTCTAACAGGTTTCATTTTTGACTGGAATTTAGTGTTTTAGTAATGTAGGTTGTGCTGAATTGTGGAGAACTTTCAATGTCAACATGAAAATTTTCTTATTAACTTTAATGAGATTATTTTTCTGATTATGAAACTATACCATATGC
The DNA here is from genome assembly GCF_014176215.1 of Rousettus aegyptiacus. Taxonomy (NCBI): domain Eukaryota; kingdom Metazoa; phylum Chordata; class Mammalia; order Chiroptera; family Pteropodidae; genus Rousettus; species Rousettus aegyptiacus. The sequence goes on along the minus strand of NW_023416292.1, from coordinate 43,165,849 downwards.
CCTGGTAGAGAATTTAATAAATCTAGAAGAAAAGCATAGCGACAACAAATCAGCTTTTTTACCCTAATACCTATGTGTAACATTTTAATGTGTTTCCTTTCATGTGCACAACATATATTCATGTATATACATATGCATTATATAAATATCATATATATCATTCATTTATATACCATCTTTTATAGAATCAATATAAAATATAAATATTTTCTAATGTCACCATATATGCTTCTTAAACATTGTTTATGTACATGAATAATATTTCATTGTGTAGTTGTAACAAAAATTAACATAACTGAACATTAGATTATTTCTAATGTTTTATTATTATAAGTAATATCATAATGAAAATCTGTGCTAAAACTTTGTCTAAACTTTGGAAAAACTTTTGATTATTTCCTCACATGATTTCTAAGAAAGAAATTTTAAGTCCACAGTGTATAAAATGTTTAAAGACTCTCGCTACCTATTTCTAATTTCTTTTCCTGAGAGCTGGAACCTAGTTGCCCTCCCAGAAGTGCTCTGTACAAGTATGTATTTCCTTGCATTCTTGCCAACATTGAATATTCATTTTTTTAAACATTGCTACTTGGTAAATAAAAGATCTACCTTGGATTGGATTTGTTTTTTTTTTTTTTGATTACTAATTACCTTGATTCTTATATGAGTATTTTTCCCTTCTATGTGTTTTCCAATTATTGTTTCATTGCCTTTCTTCATTTTATTTCTTTTGATGGTCTGTCGATGTATTTCAACTTACTATTCTGAGACCTATAGAAAAACTTTGAGCAGGGAGATTATATATGATCAGCTCTGTTTTCTTTTTTGACTGAACAGTGTAAAACATTTTGAACAAAACATATGGGGATAGATTTAAGCATATTTACATAGTACTATCTCACATGTACTGCATTTCTCCCTTTTTAAATTAAATTAAATTAAATTTTTTTTAGCTGCCAAGTGGCACAGACTGGCAATATACATACTCCTTAAGTTACACAACAGTCAAGCAGCTAAAGTCACGATTTATGTATGTGTGCCCAATTAGAAAAGAGGCGAGTGCCAAGATAATCACAAATTTGCCATAAACTAAAGTTTATCACTGTTACTTGAGAAGAGATACTAAAAGAACTTATTTTATTTGTTCCAGTTGTCCTGAAAAAAAAAAAAAGATTTTGAGAAACACATTTCAAATAAAGGTACAGATAACATTTATTGAATGTTGACCAAGCATGTAATTCAATCTTTACAACAACCTATGGGATAACGCCTATTTTCAGACCCATTTTATGGATTGGAAAACTAAAACATAAGTTCAAGTGGCTTTCCCAAAATGATTAAGTGGCTGTGCTGAGATTGGATCCCAAACAGTCTGGCCCTGGAGTTTATGTATGTTTACCTTCCCTGTTAGAAATGGAAATAAGTTTCAATTCCATGTAACTAAATTTATTGAACATCTGCTGTATAAACGCTGCACTCATTTATGGAGGTAAAAGATAGATGAGGTATGGTTCTATAGTAAGTCTGTATATTTTTTCCCATATGTAATTTTTTTTTTCTGGTAATACAGGAGATTCTTAAAAGACATAAACTTTTATATTCTTTGACTTCTTTCTCTCTTTCGTGAGGGTGCAGGGCTCCACAGAATACTTCCAAAATGGACTTTTGTTTATCTCTAGAATAGATAACTAGATTTCTGTTTTAGAAAGGGGCTGATGATACTTCTGTAGGAGGAAAGATGATGAAAGAGGGCTGCCATATATTTGTCCTCTTCCTTGGGTGGTAGGTCATTATCACGACCCTCCCAAGCATAGCTCATGAGGCCCTTGGCTTTCTGGTCACCATTATCTTTCATTTAGCAATTTGATTCTTAGAACTGCCCTATCTTCTGGGAACCATGCCTTGGACCCCTGTTGCCAGAAACCCCCGTGTTGAATGTGTCAGATCAGTCCTCACAGACAGCATACATTCAGTAACGTCTTCCACGAGAAGTGCTGTTGCTCAGGAATTCTGAGCACCCATTTTCCTGCTTCTCCTTGTGTTCCAGTGTCTAGTTCTGGAAGCACTCACAAGAAGGAATGTCGTGCTCACTGGAGTCATCTGCGGCAGCCGGGGAACATTTTGCAATGTTAAACAATTCACATTTTTCTCAATTTGTTACACGCAGGCTTAGATGTAGCATGTGTGAAGTGTGATACCAGTTCTTTCTATTGGCCAACAGATGCACATGAAAACTAGATTGCGAATAGTTTTTATTTTTGTGAAAATATTTAATAAGATCTAGTATAAAAATTTTAAATTATTTTTAAAGTTAAATTTAAAAATTTTAATTAAAATGTTAATTTGATTATGTTAATGTCAATAGTTAATATTTAGTAGTTTATGTTTAACTAAAATATCTTTTAAATAAAATAAAAATTTTAGCTTTATTTAAGTATTTTGATTAAGAAATTGATGTTCCTTCTGATTTTATTTTATTTTTTAATTTTAACAGATAATTTTGAAAATTTTAAAAATAAATTTGGAAACATTTGTTAATTTTTATTTTTTACATTGACTGTTTTTGACGAAAACACATTTCATTTTTTATATTTAAATACAGTTGCATTTACTTTTTCAATTTTTTATCAGTGGAATACAAGTATGTAAAAACTTTGTTTATAACAACATAGTGATTTTGCTGAATTAAAAGCAAGAAAATGTCATAAAATAAATATATCATACTTTATGAATGATTTGTCTTTATTTTTTTGCACATCCAAACATTATTAATTCTTCACCAGAAATGTTCAATAATGATTAAATTTAGTCATCTTTGCTGTTTTCCCAAATTTTAGTTGTATAAAACCATAGCTTTATAGATATATTTCAATTGTATTGTCATAAAGAAATGTTTTTAAGGTAGGAGACTGAATATTTTTATTTCAGTTTTTTTTAAGCTTGGTTTATAATTTTCAAATATTTAGATGTGCTATAAGGGCCTCCACATGTACTCTTGCCTTGGACCCTGCGAATGCTTGAGGAAGCTTATTGGTTCCCACACATCCTCACTGCATGGTCATATCACAGCTGCCTGCACAGCCTGTCCTGTGCTTGGCTTTCTCCTCCTTGACTTTCAATGCTGGGCCCCAATGTCAGTACTCTCTGATCCTTCCATCGAGTCTTAGCCACTCCCTCCTCAGGGTTCCCACTACACTTTCCATGTTTTCTTCTGCTTGTCCATTTACGTGGGTCCATCTCCTTCTCTACTGTGAGCTCTTTGAGGCCAGGGACTCCTATATTATGAATGTTTGCCACAGGGCCTGGTCTCTAGCCTGTGCCTTCTATAACTGTTTGATGAGAAAATGAACACTCATATCAACTCTCTATCTGCAGAGAAGTGTTCGTGTTCACACACACAGCTTTTTCTCAGGTGTGATAGGAGGGACATACAGGTATGCACCCACATACACACAGCCACTCTTATATACAATTTTCTTGGAGTCTGCCTCTCAAATCAAAAAATACATTTGAGCAACAGATTTTTAAAATTATGATCTTATTTTCTTTGTAAGTTAAATGCAAACCTTTCTCTTCCTACTCTTTGAATGGCAAATATAAAGTTGGCATTATCATGTGTTCTTAAGGTTGAGAGAACTTGCCTTCTTTTTGCTACTTTTGTTATTATTATTATTATTATTTTAACAACTTTAAACTTTGCCGCTCAGCTTGTTAACACTACCAAATAAAAATGTAAAAAGAAATGATTTCGAATTTTGGTTAGATTTAATTTAAAGAAATTTATTAAGAAAGAATCTTCAAATGTGAATATTTCAAAACTTTTCTTCACACCAAAGAATACTGAGACCAAACCTACCTTCCTCTCTGTGCTAAATAATTCTTTGACTAAGCTTATTTTCCTATTTCTATGCCAAACAATACTGGGGCTAGGCAAACATAATTTAACTACTTGCTCCAGGGATTACCTGCTACTAAAAGATAAGACTTGAACCAACTAAACGAGATTACTTATCAAGAAGAACAGCTTGCTCATCGGGACCTATTTCAAAACTCTTACTTCACAGTGACCACCAATCCAAGTCTGTTATATCATAAAATCCACAGATTCCAACTAATATTCCTCCTTGCAAGACCTCCCTAAAAATCTCTCAATAAACCTTGTAAATATTATTCCCCGACACCCTCCTTCTCAAAGTAGATACTACCAACACTCTATAGAAGTGATTGTCTTTACCATGTTACATCTAATAAATTTAGAGTTGCTTCATCAAGAGAGTTTTCTAGTGTTCTAGTGTTCTTTTTGAAATTCAGCAGTAGAACATTCTTAAAAGTCTACCAAAATATGGTATCTATGATGCCGATATTGGAAGAGCATAGCAGACCCTTTGAGCTTCCTCTCTGGGATTCTCTGACTGAGAGGGATAACACACTTCTCAGTCGGTCAGAGCTTTGCTTTTTTTATTTTCAGTTCCCGAGTGTCTCCTAGAAATAATAAATCCTTGTTAGAAATTCTCTAATGATCTGATCAGATTAAAAACTTTTTTCCTTGGAGAAAACCCATCTTGTGACTAAAAACACTTTCTGTTGAAAGTATATAAGAAGATAATTAATCAAAAGAGGAGGATGGGTATAGTTCTCACACATTCATCCTTTAAGGCATTCAGAAGATCTTCTCAAAACAGGTTCCTTATAGGACAAACCTTACCATGGGTTACCTGTGAAAGTCTTATGAGATCTTTCCTCGGTCTTATCTTGATTTATCCATGAGAATCTGGGTCAAGGTAAGTTCTCTGCTCTAAACCTTCTACTTGCATTTGAGACATCTAATGATTAGGGTGGGGGTTGCAATGGATTGTGTGTTTGTGTCACCCCCAGATTCTCATGTTGAAGTTCTACCCCCCAATGTGACTATATTTGAAGATAGGCCCTTTTTGGAGATAATTAAGGCTAAATAAATTCATAAGGATGAAGCTTTGATCCAATAGGATTAGTTTCCTTATAATAATAGACAAGAAAGAGTTCATTCTCTCTGTCATGTGAGGACACAGTAAAAAAGCAGCCGTCTACAAGCCAGGAAGAGAGCTTTCGCCAGGAATTAAATTGGTGGGCACCTTCATCTTGGACTTATCAGCCTTCAGAACTGTGAGAAAATATATTTCTGTTGTTGAAGCCACCCAGTCTACAGTATTTTGTTATGGCAGCCTGAGCTGACTAATACAAAAGCCAAAGATATGAAGTGTACAAGCAACATATTTTTAAGACCATTTCTGTCATGATGGTGTCTCAGTCTAAGTTCATGCCCCACTGCAGTCAGAGAGACCCTAGAGTGAAAAGCTTTCCTAAGTCAAGACCTTACTCCTGGATCTCAGTAGAACTTTGGGAATTTTGCTTCTAATATGTATTTCCGCTATAATTTATTTATTTATCCATTCATATGGCATAATTTCACCAAAGATAATTTAGAATTACAATAGTTATTTTGGCAAAATTTCAATTTGAAAAAAATGATTTGAGAGGCACTTTTGAAAAAAAAAATAGTCTGCATGTTTCCTTAGCATAAGAAATCTTCCAAAAGATATCCGGCTTCCTAAATTAATGACTTCAAAAGATTTCTTAGCCAAGATAAATAAGAAATGTAAAAACCTGAAAGCCTGTCTCTCTTAGATCTTCATGAAATGCAATCTGAAAATAATTGCTTGATTCCTTTATTCCTCCTTTTTCTTCCTAGGCTCCTACATTACCCTTTCTTCCACCTTGACTCATCTCCTTTCCCTTCTAGCCAACAAGAAATTTCTAAATCTCAAATGTTTCTTAAAGTTAAATCCAATTCATAGCAAACCAACTTCCATCGTGGTTGATTTTAAAACCCTACCTTTGAATTAAGAGCCATTATTAACCACTTTCTAAAGCCTACACACATGATAGAGGAAAAATTTACAAAGGAATTTAGAATTATTTTAAGAATCAATAATTTAGGAATCCTAAATTTATAATTAGTTGGTTCATGTTAATAGGAATCTCAGGTGCAAAAAACTAAATGGAAAAGTCGATGTGCAAAGACTCTAAGGATGACCCAAAAGACCCTGAATTGTAGAGATTTAGAGGGGTTAGAAAAGCTGAGACGTTGAGCAAGGGCTGTAAGAGGCCATCCTCAAAGTCCGCTCTGTAAAGATAGATGGCACTGCAATCTTGTCCTACGATCAAAGGAAGGATGAGTCTATCAGTGACTTTGGGAATCGGCTCTTTAACACTTTAGACGGCATTGAAGAAGAAATCCTGAAGCAGATGCGACCTCAACTTTTTGCTTTCTTTAAACAGCCTTAAGCCAGAACTTGGAGATTTGACATAAAAGAAAAACACGAATGGGAAATAGTTCTGTTGCTGGGTCTCTATTCACTAAACATTTCAAAATCTCCTTAAAACAAAATCAGAATAAGGTCTAGATTAAATTGGTGGTCTTACAGATAAAGTAATTGGCTCTTCCCACCTAATTATAAGAGCTTGGATACGGAGTTTATTATTAAAGACACATGTGGAGGTTCCAGATATTATTTACAGCCAGCAGAAGGTTCTCAAAGCAAGATATAACCTATGGCAAAAATTAGTTCCAGGGTGTTATCAGGACAAAATAAAACCAAGATTATGGCTAGTAAAACCCCTTATTAAGACCTCAGACACATTTAAAGTCAGCACATTAAAGATTCTTTCCACTGGGCAAAATGTCTTCTAACGGTATGCCTTGTACACGCTTTCCATTTGACAATATGACTTCTGAAAATCTCTACAGCAGCTTCAAAGAAGATCCATTGTTAAAATGCATAGCTGAAACTTATTAGATTTTGTTAACCAATGTTACTACAAAAAAATTAATATAATTAATTGAAGAAGAAGAAGAAGGAGGAGGAGGAGGAGGAGGAGGAGGAGGAGGAGGAGGAGGAAGAAAAGGAAGAAGAAGAAGAAGAGGAATAAGAAGAGGAATAAGAAGAAGAAGAAGAAGAAGAAGGAGGAGGAAGAGGAGGAGGAGAAGAAGAAGGAGAAGGAGGAGGAGGAGGAGGAGAAGAAGAAGAAGAACCAGAGAGGGAAGGAAGAGCCTATTCTGAAAAGATTTATAGGTATGTTTTGTTTAATGGTGTGGATTATAAATATGTAAGAAACACAGAAAGTTTAAAAAAATAATACAGTAGTGAGTGAGTCTCAGGGCCCTGGCAGAGGTTTCTATGGCCTCGCCTGACCACCTCTACCTCTAAGTCTCATGTCATCTGCACCATTCCATGTCTTCCCTATCTCAGACGGTCAGGGGCTCAGTGCATGTGCCCCTCTTAGTGCTCCCCAACAGAGTGCTTTTATTATTTTGAAAAAGAAAAAAGGAAAAACTCAGACAAATAAAACACCCCACTTATTCAGCTCTCTCTCTACTTGTGTGCAGTGACTGACTCTCATTTAGCTTGATTCACCCAATTTATTCATATCAATTAATGGGATAATGAGTCATCAGCAGCCTTTAGGTTTTGCAGAAACATTATCCTCATTTCCTAATTTATTTCCAGGGAAACGATGTATGTAAACATTTTCTCAAATACTAGGAGAGTAGATCCATTTTCAACTCACATAAATGATTATTTTTTTAATTTTAACTCCCACCACTAAATATACAAAAGTGTTCTGTGAAATCCTTTTTGGACTTTTGTTTATTCACACTCCCCTTCCTGGACCTGTAACACTGTTTTGATGCCTTCTTTCTAAGATGCAAATCTGATTTCCTTACTCTCTTTACAGATTTAAAAACCTTCACAGCTTCTCATTACCTTCAGGATAGGACCTTAAGTATCCTCTGTGCTCTGTGCCTTGCCCAGGTCTGTCCATCACCAAGCACTCAATTCCAAGCCTCTGGCCTTTTGCTGACCTATATTTTCTCTCCTGCCCTCCTGGATGTTACGTAAATTGTTCCCATTGTTTGAATGGTCTTTTTCAAGTGTTCTCCTGGCACAATCTTCTCTTGGCCTTACTACTTGGAAGTGATTCTGATACCTCTTCTTTTACCTTTCCTGGTAGTCTAGGTGTCCCTCTTCGGAGGTTCTCTCTCAGAATGACCACACTATGTGGCTATCATTGGGTTAGTTTTCCCATTTTTCCCATTGAACGGGAAGCTCTTTGAAGACAGGAAATGCTTTTCATTTGTGAATGCTCAGATCTTAGACTAGAGCCTGCCATATAGTGGGCTCCAAGTGAAGTCCTGTTAGAGAGAGGAGGATGCTGCCTGTCTCTGTACTTTGGGGAAAATCTCTCCATTCTCAAGCTCAAGATATTTTGAAGTTAGTGCTTTTAGGAGGAAATCTCTCAATGGAGCCCAGAAAGCTGCAAGGGGTGATGGGGTTGCAAGAGCAAAGAGTACCTTTTCAAGTGATTATATGAGATCGATACTGTCTTTAATTCTTTTACAGTGAATATTCATTAATTTAACAAATAATTTTTTGAGCACTGACTCTGTGCCTGGCACTGGGGATTCAATAATGAACAAGATATATGTTATCTGTTCTCATCAAATTAAAATGGATCATGGGAGACCAACATTAAACAAATTCAAGAATGACTGCTAAATTCCAGTCAGTCAAGATAAAGGCTATGAAAGAGATTCCGAGTGCTTAGAGAGGCTGCAGATTTTAGATTCTCTAAAAACATGAGGGACATTTTCCCCCCTAAGACAACATTTTATACAATTTAACTTGATCTGTGGAGGCAGTAAAATCTCCCCCCAACACCAAGCCTGCTTATTTAGGGATGGTGGATGGGCAAAATGAATTCAGAAGCAACATGCACAGAAGCCCTTCAAGAGAGGATAAAAATGTAGTGAGCAACGAGAAGGGTCACCCGAAATAAGACTGGAGAGGAAGGTTCGCTCCATCTGAGTGACACCCATCGTAAGCACTTGCTGAACAAGTCCTGAGCTTTTGAGCTTTTGTTGCTTCTGCAACAAAGTCTTGCAAATTTAATACATAGAGGACACAGAAAGCCTCTGAAGATTTTAGGCAAGTGATTTCCAAGTACACATTTACGCTCATTTAAAAGTATCATTCTGACCATTGTGTGGAGAAGGGTTTTGAGTGTGGCAGCAGTGGATACGGGCAAGTCACATGACAGAAAATTTATCTGGGTAGAATCTGTGAACATTGCTGGGACTATTTGTCCATGGTAGAACTTTCTGTCCTAGCTTTCTCAGTGACTTTCTAAGAGGTTCTTCTGCTAGAGGTAACTCAGTAGCTGAGTGCCAGGTCCCACAGTCCTGCTCAGGAAAGTGTATACATCTTACAGTTGAGTGTCCTGGTACCCAAGCCTGCATCTTTCATATGTCAGTCCTTGGTACTAATCACCAGAGAGGATATCCTAGAGGATTGAGCCAACTTAATCACGCAAGAACAGCCATTTGGAGATTCTAGAATAAATGGTACTGCCAAATGAAAAGGTGCTAATAATCAAATCAAATTCTACCCTGGACAATTATACACGATTTAAATAGTCCTCCTTACATTTAAGTGGTTGTCTTGTTTTGCTGAAACCTTGGTAACTAAATGGAAAGTAGTATCACTGAAGGACCCTGATACTTACGAAGTTCTATCTCCTGAATGGAAGGGTCTTTATTAATGTTTGTGTTCCCTAGCACCTAGAAATACCTGGAACTTAGTCGTAATTCCTCAATAAAACTGAAAGCCTTATAGCATGGTTAAGAGCTTGGGCTTTATTGGCAAGTAAGGGTTCAAGTCCTGGATCCACTGCTTCTCAATAGTTTCTTGGACAAGTTAATTAAGCTTTCCAAGCCTCAAATTCTTTATTAGCGTGATAATGATTAAATGTTAAAGTTTTAGCTCATCACCTAGAAAATATGAAAGTTCCAGGGCAAACTACTTCTTGGTACATCTGCTTCACACAGTTATTTTTATAGTTCTTCTGATTATTAACTTATAGTTACTAATTATTAACGAATAGTTCTACTAGAATTTAAAATACACTAACATATCTATTTTTAAAATAAGTATTAGATAACATTTTTTGATTTTCATTTTGCAAAATCAATAAATTAGTACTTGTGCATTACCCTCCCCCTTACCCCTGTCTACCCGCTTTCACACTGCCGCCGGCTCTGTGTCAAATGAATTTCTCTTCTGTTTATCTGAAATTTTGTTTTGTTTATCTGAAATCAGTCTTCTATTCTTTGTCTAGAGGTTCATTCTAAAAATGGAAAACTTATAAAAAGCTTTTGCAACCTTATGATTAAGTAAGTAATATTTATTTCTATTTGAGTAAGTGGTTAGACTTCTAGAGAAGGAAATATCATAGTTGTTAAGCCTGAGCTACTTATGAGAATTTGTGCCTTAAAGAAGTTTTTTGAAGCCTCAAAGTCAAATGAGGGTCATTTTCTCCATTAGGTAACTTTACAATTTACGCTATATTTCCATTCGTTTCCTATTTGGAAAATTATTTTATTGCTCAAAATTTTTTTTCTGAAATTTCTAATTGTCTCTTCAGCGAAATAAGCATATGCCTTTCTCACGTTATCACTAAGATTTTGCTTTTTAAACAAACTATCTGCTGATTGAATTCCGCTATGTCCTTCACAAGGAGATGTTGGTCACAGTCTGTGGCCTGCCTGTTCCAATTTTGCTGGTCCTGTTCTAGGTGCTGGGCAGGTCTCCTAGGATTGTGGTTTGAAGTTCTCTGGATTTGCTATTCTGACAGATTTTTTGTTTTATTTTGTTTTGTTTTTACCTTGCATATTGTCCCTATGACTTCCTCTTTTTTTAAATTTTGTTATAATCTACCCTTAGGCAATATTTTATTTACATGAAGGTAAAAATCTCTTATTTCTTGACTAGCTTAAAATGTTTATTTTCGTCCCCTCCCCTTAATTGCCAGTTTGAATGAGAATGGATTCTACATTCAAAAACATTTTCCCTAGAGTTTCCAAGACCTTGCCTCATCACTGCTGATAAGATTATCAATATAAACATTCTTTTTCAAATAGCTTTGTTTCTGCTACCTTCTGACCTCCCACCTTAATATTTTCATCTAACGTAATTTTACTTTTTGATCTCTAATGATATTTATATTTTTGCATACTTTTAAATGTCACTTTGCTTAAAGAGCTTCAAAAGGATATATAGACACAGACATGCATACATGCTCACATACATATAATTTTTTCTGTCAGCCAGCACAAAATGTTTGGTAAAGTTTTCTTTTAGTGACATCTGATTCCAGAAAACTATTTCCGTTCATGACTTCAGACAGTATTCTAACTCAAATCCATGCCTTACTTTCTATTCTCTCAACTACGTATCCTCATGGGTTTATCATATACTCATATTTCAATACGTATTTCATGACTATAACACTACAATTGCAAAGTGCTCTATTTTCCTTCCCTTTATGTACCATAATTTTTTGAAGCATTTGGAAGTATTCTAATCATTCAACATCTCATGACATTTTTGATGAGTGATATAAAGTAGGTAGAAACAGACGTCTTTCAGATGGATAGGTAGGAGATTTGTGTGTGTGTGTGAATGTTTTAATAAGATTTTCCTCACATCCTTCCCCATATCCTCACAATTTTCCTTGAGTAATGACGTGAATATAAAAGCTCTCTTAGATGTAGCAATTTTAAGAGAATTCTTACATTGTGAGATTGGAATGGCCTGAAGCAATGCCTTTATTTTCTTGTCAAATCTCATAAACTGAAAAGGTATTAAAGAAATGGTGTTGGGGACTTTGAAAGAACATCTTTTTTGTTTTTTTTATTCTCTTTCTTTCTATTCCCTCAACACTGCCCTGGTGGGTATGAGACTGCCACAGGGGCCGGTCTTTGAAGAGCCGGGCAAGTGATACTCCCCGTCCTGAGCTGAGCCTGAGGTAGGTGCTGGAGAGTGTGCCCCGCATGCTCCTGTCAGGAGGACTGGCCACCCACTGCACTGGAATTGCATCTGTTAAAACCAAATCCATGAAGTTCCTCAGAGGCAAAAACACTTTCCTCAGAGTTATTTTGATGTAAAGTCTAGCACTGTTTATTACTCCTCCAACCTTCGACTATCTTAACAGGCACGAGCAGTATTAGGCATTTTCCTTTTGGAGATCTCCCCACCCCTAATCATACATAGCATATGTATTTTAATGTACTCATATCTCAGGCTCAACTTAAATATATACATACATATATATATATATATATATATATATATATATATATAAAGAGTTGAGTCAAGGAACAGTTGAACAACAAGCTGACTGAGTAGTTGATATTACGGTGTGTGGATTTTTAATTAGATTAATTTCACTTTGTTTGGGGATTTTTTTTTTAAGCTAAAATTTCCGTGGAATACATTCTTTCAGACTTGAATACTTTTAGACACCCGTATATAGCTGATAGGATCCAGTCTATAAGAAGAAGAGATAATAACAGGCAGTTCGGTGGAGAGCGATGTGGGCGCCAGCCCTGCAGACTCCTGGCTGGAGGGAGCTTCAGGGAAATCGATTTAACTTCCCTGTGCTGCTGTCCTCTGCTTAAAATGAAAGGCACTCAGATGATTAGAAGATAGCTACCTTTAGAATTTAAGATAATCTTCTATTCAAAAGAAGCATTTGTGGAGCACTTGCCTTGCAGTAGGCCCCTCTAACGTCGGGACGCAGCAGCTCTTTGCAAGGAGTGGCAGGAGCCACCGCCAGGTGTCCTCGCGGACCCCGTGTGGGGGGTGTGGCTGGGGGGACTTGGAGCAGCATTGTGTCCACGCTCAGGTGCTAACAAAGTGTTCGAAGAAAAATAAAGCGAAGGAGATAGAGAGTGAAAGGGTCCTTTGTTTCAGATAGGTGATCACGGTAGTCCTCCTCTATAAGGAGGTGACATTCAGTGGAGACATTCAGTCAAGCCCTGTGTGTCTCACATTTCCCAGAGGACAAGGAAGGATATTAAGATTGGAAGTAGTGAGGGGTATTATGGCAGTATGACACAGACATGACACAGATGTTTCTGGAACTCTATGCCATTTCCTGACTCTCCAGGGAGGCTCTGTTCTGAGTGCTTAGGGACTAAAGTAGCACGGAATCTCATTTGGTTGCGGCCATATTCTCCTCAAGAAATGTGTTGGAAAGTTATGTGATTGTAACCTTGAGCAAAAGGGTTTGTGGTTTTTTTTTTTTTTAAAAGGCTGATGCAAATTCAAATCTGTGATTTTACAGTAAAGGCCAGTTGAAGTTTGCAGTAAATTATCTTGGAAGACATAAAGTAAGGCACAATAAGACAGAAAAAGACACAAAGTGATGATCTAATTTACCTTCTCCATACAGTGATGTAGTAGATAAAATGTCATCAACCCTATTTTACAGAGGACACCCAAGGTTACATGGATAATAAGTGAAACAGTGAGTCATGATCCTCACCTCACTCCAGCACAGAGCCTTCAACCTTGCACCTTAGCCACTTTTCAAAACATACACTTTGGTTCCATATACAGACTTTAAAATAACTGAGCATCATTATGAATGCGGGTCACTTACTCATAGAGCCAACCAGCATACGTTTCCCTAAGGGAAACCACACAATGCTTCAGCTAATAAAGGCTGTACGAAAGCTCCCGCCAATGAACAGAGGAGGCAGAGATACGGGAAGAAAGAGCTGAGGTCCTCGGGGAGCAAAGAATAGAAGAGAAGTAGAGCAACAAAAGTCACACGTAAATAAATATCCAGAGTGTGTTTCTCCCCTCGATCCCCCTAAAGGAATTTCTGACATTGAACACATTGCATTTCTTTCCTTCCAGCTCCTGAACTTTATTTTATCATGTGAGAGCTTTGGTGTGGGAAGAAAGAGAGAAGCTAGGAGATTCACACTGAAGAGAGAGGAAAAAGGATGACCAGTAGCTTTTAACCCTGGAGGGACATTAGCATCATCCAGGGAACTTTGTGAAACCCCAATGCTCAGACAACGCCCTAGACCAATCGTTTTGGGATTTCTGGGGTGGGACAAAGGAATCGGTATTTAAAATACCCTCATACCTTTCCTGTATTTGTTCAGAACAACTGAACGAACTGAAGGAAAACAACAAATATAAGGAACGGAGAAAAATTGGACTGGCGAAGTGAACCAACAGATTTGTATTGTAAGGCTTAGGGAATTGTGAAGATTGGAAGGATACGATGGTAAAGAGAAAAGACAGAGGAGAACATCTGTCATTCATGGGGATGATCTTGTACATGGCAGAGCTGGACAGAAAGGAATTTTAAGGCACTTTGCTCTGCAGTAATAATATATTCCCTTTCTTAAGCCCGAACAGTTCAGTAGTTTTTCAAAAATCTAAGTAAAAATCGAAGTTCTGAAAGATTGTTTTTTTTTGTTTGTTTGTTTTTAAATTCATACCATGCAGAGGACTGTGGGAGTTTATTTTGGGGTTACAGAAATTTGAAGCATGAATGAAAATGAACTAAAAAAGTAGTTATATAAAGGCATATTGGTTTCTCGATTATATGCCAATATTCTTCTACTAAACATATTAAATTCTTATGTTACTTTCCTGATCATGTGAAGTGGGTACTATTATTATTTTTATTTTTAAATGAGAAAGTGAAGCAAAGAGAGATTAAAGAAATGTCTCCAGGTTACACAGTTAGAAAGTGGTAGAGACTAAATTCAAGTCCAGACAGTTTTATTATTCCCAGGGACCGCTTTTAAACACCAAGCTCTCCTGCCGCAAAGAAAGAGAACCATGATAACTCAGAGAAAGAGTATTATTGGAGAGTGGAGAGTAGCCATTTAGAAAAATGAAGTTCAGAGGACTGCAAAGGAATGGGTTTGAAGAGTGAGAGGATCGAGGGCAACAATAATCCCCAAATGGAGAATGGCAGTACTACGAAAGATTTCTGGCAATGGTGGCGTCTCGATGGTTTATAAATCAGGCCGAGTTCCTACACCAAACAGGGAAAATGAAGGTTGCTTTTGCCTCTATCATGAGTCATTAACTCTGCCAACTTCAGATAATGAAAACAGTGACTCTGGATCAAAGGAGTTTAGGACTTTAAAAAGAGAACACAAAATATAACGTTAAAGAAATTAAAAATGAGAGAAAAGTTTGGAGAATCGCTCTTAGCCTTTTTCTATTAAAATGAACATCACCGTAGTGATCTCGCCTAGATTTCTGAGTGGCTGTTTCATCTATCATTCAGGGGAACAGGAACCTGGAAATTTATCAACTGTTACTGAGAAGTTTATTTGATATTTTAAAAAAGAACTAAAGTGTTTAAGTTATCAGTAACACTTAGGTTACTATGAAAAAGAAGATAAAAGCTTTATGACAATCCTGAAATCATTTATAATATGATTAAAAGTATGCATTGTGTTGAGTATTTTTTGCAAGTGTCCTAGGCATCATGTTGTTTCTATTGAGTTAAATCTCTAAATAAAATGAATGAATAAATATTTGCGTATACAATGAGCAATGAAGAATAAAGAAAGTAAATTCTCTCTAATGACTCATGACTTAGGTTACCTTGTTTGTAAACTTAAGTGACTGATGGTTCTCTTCTAAAATACTATTGACTTATGTTTGTTTTATCAGTGTCGTTTACCTTTATTATACACAACTCAAAATATCATGAGCCACAGATAAGCAAAACATATCAATAGTGATCAGATGCCTTATTTAAAGGAGGCAAATTTTGATTTCTAAATTTTATTCCAGGTGCTTTAGAGAGTATTCACATTTTAAAAATTTAATTATCAGTTTTAATACATATTATTTAAAAATGCAATGAAAAAAAATGTGTACTTAAATGGCAACAAACTAACTTGTTGACCAGGTTACCCAGATAGTTGGTTATCCTCGGCTAAGTGGCCTCTTGGCGTTCTTGTGCATGTATCTGAACTGTTTGGTGAGTCACTGTTAGATGATTATACTTCCGCCTCTATGTGACGCCTCACATGACACTGTCCACAAGAGGGCGCCAGAAAGCATTTGCTCATTCCTGCTGTTGGATCTGCTCACTCGGGCGCAGGTGCTTGGCCTCTGTGTTTGCCCCGCTCCTGCTATGTGAAACCTGAGGCGCAATAAAAGTGCCCTGTGGAGAGAGTCGGCACTTGCCCTGAGTTGTAAGGGCTTCTTGTATGATTCTTATGTTTCTAAACTAGAGGCCATGAAGAATATTTGTGGTAACTGGACTTTAGAATCAGTTAAACCTATAATTGAATCCCAAGTGTCCCACAAATAGCTTTTGTGACTTTGGGGAGCTTATTTAATCTCTTCTGCATAAAGAGGATAATAACAATGTTTTGATATTTTAAAAAGCAGCTAAAATATATAGCACATGGCTTGGCACGGATAGGGTGTTTGAGAAATAGCTGCACTCACTATTATTATGACTGAAGAGTTTAAATGGAAAGACAGAAAATTAGGTCCTAATACCCCATCACCCAATAACTGAGTCAGAGGTGGCATTAGCTTCTAATGGTTAAGGAAGTTGGAAAATCGAGACTATTTTCTTCTATGAGAAGGAGCAACCATGAGCGCTCCTTCTATGATCAGCATTCATCAGGCTTTTATGGGAGAACAGGGTCCAATCTGAGGCCCTTTCTCTGAAGCAAGATGTGGAAAACGTGGAGATAGATCAAAAGAGAATGACTAAAAATGATTAGTTTAGAAAATGGGTCCTTTGAGGAAAAGCTAAAGAGATTTGGGTTATTTCACATGAAGAAAAGTATTGTGGGAGGTGGGGAGAGGGATAGGGAAATGTGAACACTGAATTTTGTTTAAATTTAGATTTAAATCATTAGGCACGAAGCCTGCACTTTAAGATGTATTTTTTTTTTTTTAATGAAAAGCTCACTCCTGTAAGCTCATGTTGTTTACAATGGAGATAGATGCCTAGACATAGTAATTTATTTTTTTCATGTAACTGTTGCAGTCACAAAAGAAAATGGAGTGTTTTTTTTTTTGAGAAATTATTAAAATCAATTGAAGCAGTGACTTTAAAATTCTTTGAGAGGAAAGGCGAGTTTTTTCTTAATTCAGAGAGAGTTTTCCCCTTATGTATTAAGATAATAACCATCTCCAAAAATAAAGCGTGCAAAAATATTTCTTTAACCAAAAATAACAAGCTTTATATTTTAGATGTACATTTGTTTTTATCAGCATACGACATCTTTAATTACTTGTTAGCAAAATAAATATGTATATATTTATTATTTTAGTCATACCTGGGAATATTGCTTAAAAAAAATAAAATCTATATCATTTAGCCAGGTCAGTGCAGAGAAGGTTGTAATATTAAGCTGCTTGGTGTAATCTTGTTCCCCTTTTCCTTTTTATTCCTGTCCTAGGAAAACAGGAGCATCTATGTTTTTTAAGTTTCTAAATGTTTTCTCAAATTAGAACAAAGTAGTTCAATGGAAGTAAACATTCTTCCTACACCTGTGAAAGAGCTACTGTTGCTAAAAATAAGATTATTGCTTTAAAGACACACGGCGAATTCAGGTGTTTGAACACCTTTTTCTAATCTATTATATAAGTTTCTTTCAAATCTGATCAACAAATACCGGTCTTGAATGGTCCATCCTCGGTCATGAAGTGCAGTCTTGATGGCTTTGATGAGTGATGTATGTCCCTCTCAGTCAG
Source organism: Rousettus aegyptiacus (assembly GCF_014176215.1). NCBI lineage: Eukaryota > Metazoa > Chordata > Mammalia > Chiroptera > Pteropodidae > Rousettus > Rousettus aegyptiacus. The sequence goes on along the minus strand of NW_023416292.1, from coordinate 43,148,204 downwards.
CCCTGCTTAGAAGGGAGCCTAACAAGGAATTGGTAAGAAAAGAGCTGGAAGTAGTGTGAGGTGCCTCGGGACCTCTGAATATTTTTCCTAAAGGGTACATGAATAAATTATACTTTGTCATCCCAATTCCACGATAATAACCTGAGTTTTGACCCACTTTAATAAGAACTGGTTTTGCATAGGTCAAATTTATTTTTAAAGAACAAGAAAAATCAATACAAGTTCAGATCATTAAGTGATTTTAAAAATAAATCAACATCCTAATTTACCCTGAGCTTTAACAATGTAGAAGTATAAAACATATGATAAATGATAGTACATTTACTGGTTTTCAGTGAAGACAATAAAACTGAACAATTATAGTCAAAAGCTTAATCAGATCTTAAGTAGAATAATCTTTTCATAACCTTTAATGTGTTAGAGGGACGGAGTGCTCCATCTAAGGGAGTGCTCCCTCTAAGCTCTCTCTGAGCAGGTGACCCAGCAGAGCTAAGGGGTTCCCATAGTGCTTCGCAGCCAGTGAGCAACAGGGCGAGTATAAGAGCTCGGGGTAGTAGGAATGCTCTGGGCATTGTTTTCCCTACCACTCAACACCCTTGCTCCAGTAAAGACTGCAACTTGTGTGCTTTTTTTTCATTAGATTTGAAAGAAAACGAGGGATGCTCTGCATGATGTGCTATCTTCGGAAGGAGCTTTTGTAGTTGACCAAGATGGTTCAACAACCTTCTCGGTACTAACTTCTAAAAAGCTTAGGTTGTACTTTCTCTAAAGAGTCCAGGATAGGACCTAAAATTCCTGGAACTTTCCTCCCAGCTCTGTATCTGGGAGCTGAAACTCCTCTTTGAAGAACAAGCTTTAACTCCTTGTTAATGCTGCAAAGACCATACTGCTTCGAATGAGCTGCCACTGTAGAGGGTTTCAACAACTGCATTAGGTATAAAAAATGCAGTCGCAGTCTGTCTTTTCTGGCCTACTCATACTATGGGAGCTATTTTGAATTCACAGAAACATTAATAAAATATGATCCTTGAAGTAAATAATTAAAGGCGAATTGTGGTTTGAAATGTCCTAAGCCAGACAGGTGGCACTATATTAATTTACAAATTAACATATTGGGTTAACTTTGATAAACTCTACAGAATAAGAGAACCAGATTTTCAATGAGGTGAGACTGATACGGCCATCATTTGCAAAATTCTTAATCTTATTACTAAACCTAGTTAAGTGCTTTCTTTTTTCCTTTCTTTGGAGAAAGACCCTCTCCCTCAAACTTAGGTAATTACCTTGAAACAGGTAACTCAGGTCCTCTAGCTACTGATAAGGATCATTGAAACTCAGCATTCTCCTTGGCCCATTATAAAGCGGGAATGGCTTAAGGCCAAAACAGGGCCTTTGGAGTCCCAGAAGCGAGGGGAATTTTTACCCAAGTTCTTTTTCCTTTCTTTTACTAAATATATTAATCAAACCTGATTCCTTTTTACCCACTTGATGGGCAAATCAATAATAGATACGTAACTAGATATGTGATTCAAGTAACAAGTTTGTATCTTTTTCCTTGTCTGGGGACAGAGGAGGCACTTTGGCAAGAAACCCAAGGCCCCATCCTGACTAAGGCAGAGAGAGAGAGTTTCATGAAACCCCAATAGGTAGGGACTATGACCCTCCTCAGCAAGAAGCAGATACAGAAGAAAAGACCTCTCGTCCTTCAACATCCATACTAATAAAAACGGGGTTCATGGCTCTTAGAAAAGGGTTAGGCAGGAAAGTTAGATAGGAGTTTTGGGTCCACCTGCGAAGATGCTGAGGTCATTCTATTCTAGAAAGGGTCCACCCAAGTCTTCCCACCATTGAGCAAGCCAGAAGGCATTTTTGGGCTAAAAGTGACTCATACAAGGAAACAAGTGGGCAGAAAAATGGGTACTAGTTTTAGCCAGTCCTTCACACAGTGAAGACCCCAAAGACCTTCAATTCACCTGAGCCTCATTATGCCATCATTATAATATGATGCATATGCCCGGAAGTTCATTAACGTAGTTATAACAGATGAATTCTGAGAACAAACATGCGCAGAAAGCAAATGATGAGTCACTGAGTCCTGTCAATCTTAATTGTCAATCAAGGAGGCCCACTCCTCTAAGAAAAGTAACCATCCACAGCAAATAGGGATAAAAACCCCAAAGGCTTTGTTACTGTGCCCTTGAGCCCTTGAGCCTTTTGAGCTGCTCTTCTCTTGCTCTGGCTACTTCCACATCTGGAAGTGTAGTGTTGCTTCATTTTCTCATCTAACAAAGCTATTCTTTTCTGCTATATTTTGGTGTCTTGCTCAATTCTTTGTTCGAGAACCTGGACAAGGCACTGAGAAGGGAACCCCACTCTCCGATAACAAGACTGTAGTGTATTAGAGAAATAGAACCAATGGGATATATGTATAGGAAGAGAATAACTGTGAGGAATTGGCTCACACAATTATAGAGGCTGAGAAGTCCCACAATCTGCTGTCTGCATGCTGGAGACCCAGGAAACCCAGGGGTATAATTCAGTCTCCAGTTTAAAGGCTTGCGAACTAGAGGAGACAATTGTCTGAATCCCAGCACAAGGACAGAAGAAGACAGAAGTCCTAGCTCAATAGTCAGGCAGGCAGCATAGGGGACAAATTCCTCCTTCCTCTGGCTTTTTGTTCTGCTCAGGCCCTCAACAGACTGGAATAAGCCCACCCACACTGGGAGAGCCATCTACTCTACTGAGTCCACTGATTTAAAAGATAATCTCTTCTGCAAACACTCTCACAAACACACCAGAAATCATGTTTCATCTGAGCACCCCTTGGCCCAGTCAAGTTGACACATAAAATTAGCCATCTCACGTAGTAAGAAAACTGATGTTAAGGACAGAGTCTTCTTCTGGGGACGAAAGAAAGATTTCTATCTTAGTGTTTTCAAGTATTTGATAAAAATGTAGAGAATCTTCAAGGCGATTAAATAAACTTGAGGAAGTGTGATGAGCATTGACTATATTTTTTGCCATATTAAATGCTGTTACATTTTAAAATTATTATATTTATTGTTAAGATAATTTGTAATTAGCCTTATTTGATATCACAGTGAGACCTTCCCCTACCCTATTTGTTTTTCTCACATATACTGTCCAATCAATAAACCTGTACTTACTGAATATCATATCCTCCCATACTAAGAAATTTCTCTTTTAAACATTTGACATTTAAGTCCATAAAAGCTCATTAAAAGTCCACCAATACTGTGGTCTGTTTGCGAAGTATATATTATCTGGTGCATATTACCATTAGTATATGCGTGTTTCCTCTAATCTCTCACAAATGAATTATCGCACCCACATAAAAGAAAAAAACCCTGAAGTGTGCAGTTTCAGAAACTGCAGTAAAGTTTAGAAACTTTGTCCTTTCCCCAACTTAATGAATATTGCTTAAAATATAGGATCAAAATATGATAAGATGCTGTTCAGATTTTTATTTTAAAAACCTTTATTTTTTATTACGATTCAGTTTTGTTTTGTTTTTGAATCCCCTTTGGTGCTTTTGCTCCTTACTCAAAATGAAAGAATTTTTTCTCATCATTGATTCAATTGTTTCAAGCCTGGAGACATTTAAATTAATTTTTATATACTGTATTCAGTTTAGTAAAATATTTAGTGCTTTTTTAATGGTGTAAATCATTAGGCTCTAATTACACTAACCTGGCACAGGGACTAATCGGTCTGCTGGAATACAACAGTGATGCATGATGTTCTTGTTAATATAACAGTCCTGAAACACTAAGGATATTAATGAAATTAATCATTCTTACAGTCTGTATTTAGTTGCAGGTTATAAAGAAAACTACTTATAATTTTATGACTGTTCTTACCATCTCTCAGAGAGGCTCTCAACAATTCAGTGCAGGTTTGGAAAGTTTTGAGCATAGTTTTAGGACGCCTTGATGATTTGGCTATGGTGTAGTGAATTTCAAAGACTCAATAATGTTGCAAACAGGAGTCAGGCTACTTTGTTAATTACTTAAGGGTGATGTATTTGTTAAAATATATCACTAGTGGCTACTTGCTTGTGGCAAAAAGACAGGTGGATGTCAGTGGAGCTGAATTGTATACCCTACCATGCTCACTATCCCACTAGATTGTAAGGTGATGAGCGTAGGGGGTACTTTGTATGTCTTCTTCACCAGGAGCACCTGATACATGGAAGGGATTTAGTGAAATATGTGTTGTAGGAATGAATGAATGAAAGAAAGAATGAATGAATCCCCAGAATCCAATGCATTAATCAGGCCATATTCATAGTATGTCCACTATATGCTCAACGTCTCCCACTCACCTTCTTGCTTCTTACATCTTCCTACATGCTCTGCAGAGTCAGCCACCTTCACTTTCCTTTCTCTGGACATCTTTCCAGCCAGCTAGAGGGTGAAAACAGTGAAACTCCAGACTTATATTTTTAGATAATGATGGAAGTATATTCATCATTTTACTTTACAAAGGGAATGAAAGATCAATAATCTGATGGTGATCTCATCATTAAAGACTCAAACTAGAGAAGGAAGGAGGAGTAGACGTGAGTACGTAAAACGTGTGCACTGAGCAGTAAAGTCCACTGGACGATAGCAATTCCCTAGAGGTAGAACTTACAAATTCAGGATCAGAATGCATTTACAATTTAACCAGTCTCCTCTCCCCTTAACCTCTTTGTCATGCGGCTATGCAGCCTCAGCTTAAAAATCACAGGAGAGTTGCAACCAGCCATGTGGCTCCAGAGCCAGCACTATCTCCTTCTGATTATTTTCCAAGAGAAATTTTCTAGTTTTTCCTGTGGCATGTATTTAAGCCCCTCATTAACCTATTGTTACTTCAGAGATTTTTCTATGTCATTTGAGGTATGTAGCCAACAGAGGACATATTCCAGGTGCTTCCTGACCTACTTGGAGATAAACAATGTGTCACCCCAAAGAATGCCATTGACATAAAGATTCTTTTGAGCTAAAGGCAATTGAGAACAAGATATAAGCAAAGCCCTCTGCTCTCCCCCTGATTAGCTAAATGTAGGATATAAATTTGTAAAAGTGTCTCTCGCTCCCCTCTCCTCCAGAAAGAGAGAAGTTTGTCTATAGAGATACTTACCAATCTGGAGACGGTGCCAGAGGAATTTACATAAAAATTTTGCTAAAACTAGCTTTTATCTGTCATTAGTTCCCCATATATTTTTCTTCTCACAATTTACCACCCTAGAAACTCAAAGTCCTTTTCCTTTGCTTGTCACCTCTCTAATGATTTCTTGTTTTTGTTTTTTGTTAAGATGCTGTATAAACCCAAGCTCCTTTTTTGAGTTATTCATCTCTGTATATTCCCATGTGTATGCATGATGCACATGTTAATAAACTTCTGTTTTTCTCTTGTTAATCTCTTTAGTCAGTCTAATTTTAGATGCCCCCAGCTAGGGAAACTGGGTAGAAGGATAAGATCTTCTTTTCTTACAGAGCTGAGTGGAACTTACACTTTCATTCGCCAGGACATGCTATATCCATTACTCAATGCCTGCTACCTTTTAACCGTATCTCCCCACATTTCTCCCCAGCCCTTTGCTTAAGCTGTCCTGAATGGACTGCAGTTCCTAACACGTTCCTGCTGATGTGGGTGGAGTGCCACATCAGTTAAAGCAGGAATGTTTCCTGAAAGAGAGTAACGTAAAAGTAGGCTTTTAAGTATAAGTAAAACTTCTTGTGCAGACAATTGCACATAAGAAAAGATGTGCATTTGAAACAAATGGGTATTTGAAACAAATGGACAGCTTGCAAGGTCATAAAGATGCAAACCAGCATGGAATGTTCAAACAACTGTAAACAGTTCAGTGCTATTGAGCAAGAACTGGCAGGAGAGGGAATAGGACCATGGAGGACCTCAGCCAATGGGTTTAAACAGAGTAAAGCGTGTTGAGATCTGTTAAAAAACAATTTTATTTAAAAAAAAAAAACAGTAAAATTTCTAATTGTAATACAAGTATAAAAATGAATGTGTGTAAAGAAATTTATTTAATTCGATAAGGAAACCAGACAGATATAACTGGTTCAAAAGTGACTTTAAAGAGCAGATAAATTTTTGGATCACAAATATTGAAATGAAGATGCAGATGGAGATAAAGCTGGTTGTGCCACAGGATGGGACGGAAGATAAGGGAACCTTCAGACAGGACAGAATTTGCATGTCCATGGATAAAAATTTTGCATTGCTGTCAGTTACCCAAGATTTATAGAGTTGTAAAATACCTGCTAAGTTCCAACATCAGGTAAGGGGAAAAGGTGGTCTATAAACATAGCTTTTTGTTGGAAAACTCTATAACACGTAGTTTTCTATTGGCATAAAAACTTTCCCTACTGAATTATATTCTAGAAAGTTTCCCTTCTGGTCCCTGGGGAATAGAACAGAGGGGAACTGAGTATATTTTGCTTTTTTAGAGAAAATTTTAAGTTGCTTTTTTTTATTATCTATTTGTTCGTGTGGGTAGAATGCATGATAAACAATGGAAAGGAGAATAATTTTTCAAATTGTTATATTCTTTCCTATACTCCATGGCTTGATTACATGGCATGAGGGGCAATAGGGACCAACAAAGGAAACTCCACACAGCCCTCATATGGGGCTTTATACCCTCTCTCTGTTCCAGTCAACAGGCTGATTTTTTTTTTCCTGGAAAGTGAATCTTTTAATTTTTTAATAGTGAGAAAAGATTTTATAATCAAACCAACAAAAGAGAGACATACTAAGTAATTGATAAGTATGAAAAGTTATACAGAGTAAGAGAGGTAAAAAAAAAATGGAGTGTAATAGAAAAATAATACAATAACTTTTATCTCAAATGTTTACAAATTTTATTCTGATTTTGACAAAGATTCTCTCCTTGACCAAGCTCTAATCAGTCTCCTCTAGCTTTTTTTCAACTAGGTTTTGACTTCTAAACTTCCGTGTTCATCTCTACATTGCTCAATTTTGGCAAGAATCCTTTTAATCCAGTTTACCATCCTTCGTACCTAACTGGGCTCCTCCTTCTGCACCATCCTCGATCATACCTGATCACCCTGCAAAAATACTGTTAGGTTGTTTTAGTTACAATTTCTTATACCTCTAAAATCTCCTTTTCATAATTTTCCATCCACTGATCCATCACCCTACGCAGTCCCAGCTTTTGACTATAAATTTTTACTTTTAATTATTGTGTTTAAAGTTGAACCCAATCTCTCTCCCCTACTTTAAGACTCCTTTGCACTGGTCCCTATAACTATCACAATAGTCCCCTGTTTATGAATAAATTCTTCCCATCTTTAACAAGTGTCATGAATAATTTTTTCCTTAACAAGTAAAAGGAGAAAAATTTTTATTCTTGATTTTTTAAAAAATTCTTTTTATATATTCTTGGGATTGTCTCATTTTTATATGTTGATAGCATAAATCATGCTTAAATAAATCTCATTTTGCTAAGGGCAAAGTTTGAAGGCATAGTTTAAAATCTAAGGACTAATCTTTACATGATTTGCTTAGAAAGTTCCAAAACGTGTTTAAAATACAAAAGCTTCTCTTTGAAGCTATGATTAACTACATGCTATACCTTTGGTTGAAGCTAGAGTTCTGATCAATATTTAATAATGATTTCATGGTAAATGGGCGGGTGTGCTCATTAGAACAGGGAGAAAAGGATGCATTTTAATGGAGAATTAACAAATGTAGCTCCAAGGCAGGGGATATTTGCTTTAGAGATTTGTTGTAATTTAAAATAAGGTGTCTTAAATATAGCATTTAATGCATTTCTTTTAAATGACAAATTGTGTCCTAGATTTAAAAGTGTTACCATTATTATGATGGATGTGATCTGAGTTGAGGTCTGAACAACTTATATAAATTAACATCATGAAAACATGGCTCAAAACAATTTGGAATGGCTTCAGCTTTTAATTCATTCAGACACAAGAACATAAGATGAATTTCTCATGTTCTTAAGTTCAGTAGCATAAATTATGTCTAGATTTCTAAGTAAAACTTTTGGTAAATTCTTTACTTTTTTTTTCTTCCTTCTTTTCCATGGAATAAAGTTATCTCAAGATCTCTTTCTCCTTGGCTACAAATCAACTGTGAGAAAAATCTTAGGTCCAAAAATGGTCTTTATTGATCAAAAAATATTAATAATAACTTCTGTAATACTGTGGCAAACAGAAGAAGGGACCTTGGTCAGTCTATATGGTCTATTAATATGCAACACAATAGCTTGTGTTGATTAGTTGATCTGAAAACAGAAAAGACACATTCCAAGTTACATTGCAAAGACAGTAAAAGGAGCAAATAAAGTTTTATAAACTGTTGAGAACCCGGATTAGCATGTTTAGTTGTAGGTAAGTACAAACTAGTTAGAACAGAGAACTTTAAAGGCAAAAGAAATCTACTCTCCATAGAGATCAAACTGACCCTGAGGAACAACCAGAGATAAAACAGATTGTCACTCCAAGATGGAGACCGTTTTATGGGAGTCAGGTATATTAATGAAGGCTTGAGCAGGCTTTCTTCTACATGAAAGGGTTTGAAAAATGAACATTCTCATAAAGCATTCCAAATAAATCACCACCACATCCGAAGCTACTGTCTGTCTTAGTAAGATCTGAATTGGGGAATCTAAATAGGTTATGTTACCATATGAGAGAGAGAGAAAGAAAGAGAGAGCGACAGAGAGAGAGAGAGAGAGAGAGAGAGAGAGAGAGAGAGAGAGAGACAGAGACAGAGACACAGAGACAGAGAAACTGCACCTGTAAATGAAAGCTTATGATAACAAATCCATTGGAAATCCAAATTCTGTGCTCTTATTTGCTTTATTTTAAGCATCTTTCGATACTCTTATTTGTACAAATAATCTTCAACTCTTTGACAGGCTTCACTATTAAGGATTCAGAGGGAATGGAGAGAACTAAACTACTAACATAGCTGACTACCCTCCAAGCCAGTAACTCAGCTTTTCCCAAGAAAATAGTGTTATTCCAAGCAAAAAAAAATCTATGCTGACAATAAATTTTTCTAAGACCTATAGTCACATTTACATACATTGTTCTCATTATCATGTATTCATTTGCCTTTAAAAACTGGTGTTTTCATATACCTGAAGGATCCAGGTAATTGCACAAGACCTGATGCAAAAATGCAGGGACTCTTCTATTCTACCTGATAGTTAATATGGATGCTGCCTTGGTGTTTTATGTTTATTTGATTACCGCTGATCTATGTTGCATACTTTTAAAATATATTTGTGATGTTAAATATTTATAAAGAAGATAATTTAGAAAACACAATCACATAGTTTTTAAGCTTTCCAAATCAAAAAAGTAGAATATTTGGATATTATTATAGCTTTGGATTCTAAAGAAATGAGGAAGTAAACTGTCCAAGATGAAACAGTCATTGGTGTATGGAGCATTGTGATTGAAGTACTGCAGATTTTGGCAAATATGCAGCCTGCACTCTTGTTCTTGCTGTAGGATAACTGTGGTAAACTCGTCTACCCGTAAGTGCATTTCACAGCATTTTGCAGAGAAAAAAACATAGGAGAATGTACTTGGTAGTGCACTTGAGATGAGGATCGAATTTAGTGACATTTTTCCTTACTTGAAGAAGATATTTGCTAAAGAAGAAGAATTAAAAAATATTATTCATATTTTTAAATGTTCAAATTTTATAATTTTATAGTAAATATGAAATAAAAGATGATTCACTTTTTCTTTTATTTTGTTATATTTTGTCCATTTTTGTTCTTATTAAAATAAAAAAAGATTAAATTACTTTAATTTGCTATAGTTGCTGTGTCGAACCAAAAAATTAAAGCATATGAACTGAATTTCTAATAGCAATTTATTCCAGAGATCATTTTTTAATCTAGGCATATATATCTACCGAGAGCTTATGATCTATTGTTTTTGGTTATTTTATTTGTAATCAAGTTTAGTTAAAGTATGAATATGTTATTTTATTTATAATCAAATGAGTTTAAGAACTACACAGCTCATGTAATTTTCAATTCAATAAAGATGTTTAAGGACTTTCTGGGTGTCACAGAGGTGGTATGACATATTAGAAAAAGTCCAGACTTTGGAATTAGGTAGACTGTGGTTCAAATCCCAGATCTATCACTCATGAGTGTGCAAGCTTGGGAAATCACACTATTTTAAAGCGTCACTTTCTTTGTCTGTACAATGAGGATAATCATGTTACCACAGCAGACCTGTTGAATGAACTGTCTGCTAGTCTTATCAATTTTCCATGATATGTCATATTAACTGGGCCAGAAACTGGAGCAGAATCAATTGGTGAAGACCTTCTTATTTCATTCATATGGGAAGAAGATTCAGAGGAGTGAGGGAACTCTTGGCAAGAAAGATGGCTTGGAACTTCTCCCAAGCAAAAGTAAGTAACTGGTTCTTCCTCACCTTTTAAGCCTTTTGACCTTGGTATTATGGAGAAAGAGAAAGGGGTAAAGACTTTTCCTGTGAGGGAGCAGGCTCTGGGAAGAAGAGAGTTCAATAATTGACAAATCCCACTAGGACTCAGTTATGGTCTGATTGTGTCTCCTCAAAATTGATATGTTGAAAACTTAACCCCTAATAGCTCAGAATGTGATGTATTTGGAAATAAGGCTTTTAAAGAAGAGCTTAAGTTGAAATGAGGCCATTAGGGTGAGCCTTAATTTGCTTTGGTTAGTGTCCTTATAAGAAGAAATTCAGATTCACAGAGAGATACCATGAACACATGTACACAGAGGAAAGACCACATGAGGACACAGTTAGAAGGTCGCTATCTGCAAGCAGAAGAGAGGTCTCAGAACCTTCAAACCAAACTTGCCAACACCTTGCTCTCAGACTTCCAGCCTCCAGAACTGTGAGAAAATAAATTTCTATTGTTTAAGTCATTTGTCTGTAGTATTTTGTTACAGTAGTCCTAGCAAATTAATAAAAATTCCAAGTTCGCACTTCTCAGATCACTTGCATAATGAAGAATAAGATAAACTGGATCCTTAACTCTGACCCATGTGTGGGGAACAGTGTGATGAGAGGGAATGGAGAAAAGTAGAGAATGTCTATCTCTGAACACCACGTGTGGGATTTTGTGAAAACATTAGCCTAACCCGGGGAGTAATGGAAGGCTTTCTGGAGGAATCATACCTAAATTTAATCATGATCAATGAATAAGTTTTAACCTCATGCTGTAATTTGGGAAGGGCATTACAGACAGAAAGAGCTGAGTGAACTTATAGAGGCAAAAAATAATAACATATGTATTTTTAAATTTTAAATTTTTATTTTTTAATTATACTTGGCATACAATATTATATTAGTTTCAAGTGGACAATGCAGTGATTAGACATTTACATAACTTATGAAGTGGCCACCCCAAAAAATCCAGCACTCACCTGACACCATGCATAGTTATTACAAAACTACTAACTCTATTCCCCATGCTATACTCTACACCCATCCTCGCACTCCCAACCTGACAACCATCAAAATGCTCTCTGTATCTATGAGCTTGTTTCTGTTGTTTGTGTGTTTATCCTTTTTTCTAGAATCCACATATAACATTTGTCTTTCTCTTTCTGACTTACTCTCCTCAGCACAACATCCTCTAGGTCCATCCATGTTGTTACAGATGACAATTTTATTTTATTTTTTATGTGTAAGTAATATTCCATTGTGTGCATGTATGTGTGTGTGTGTGTGTGTGTGTGTATCGCCTCTTCTTTATTCAGTCATCCATTGATGGACACCCAGGATGCTTCCATACCTTGGCTGTAAATAATGCCGCAATGAGCATATGGATTCACATGTTCTTTCAAATTATAGTATTTTGGAATTCTTCAGATAAATACCCAGAAGTGGGATAACTGAGTTCTTCTTTGTCTCTTGTTATCACCTTTGTTTTAAAGTCTATTTTGTCTGGTATAAGTATTGCTACCCTAACATGAGAATTCATCTACTCTTCCCCTAAGTTCACTGAGCATCCTTTCAACAAGTGTTTTGAATTCTGCATCTTGTTAATTGCTTCTCTCCATTTTGTTTAGTTCTTTTTTCAGGAATTTTGTTCTGTTCTTTCATTTGGGACATGTTTCTTTGTCTCCTCATTTTGGCTGTGTGCTTGTATTTGTTTCTCTGTATTGAATAGGGCTGCTATGTCTCCCAGTCTTAGTAGAGTGGACTTATATAGTAAGTATATTGTGGGCCCCAGTAGCATAGTCTTCTCTAGTTACCTGAGCTGGATCTCCAGGTATGTCCTTGTATGGGTTGTGTGTGCTCTCCTGTTGTAGTTGAGCTTTGGTTGCTGTTTGCTTGTCAATGGAAGGGATTGACTCTCTGATTGGTTATGATGACTGGCCATGACCAGTGGAGGAGCTGTTATTCAGGGGCTGACACCTACAGAGCAGGATTCACTTTAGTGGGGCTCTAGTGCTTGCCTTTTCTGCTTTTTGGGTGTGTTGTCCTCAGATGTGACCTCAGGTGGTATTCTGGCTTAGATCAAAGGTAACCATGAGGTCTGTATGCCAGGGCCTTCTGTGAGGGCCCTACCATAGGCCAAGTTCAGCTTCAGCCTGTGCACTGAATGGGGACACCTGACACGAGTTACTAAGCAATCCTCAAATTGCTTGGAAGTGCCTTAAGAGACCAAGACAAAAACTGAGGCTGGCCTCTGCTAGGGCTGAGCGTGGGGCTGCCCAGCAAGGTACAGGGTGTGCAGAGACCAGATGCTGCTTGTTTAGGTTTTGTAAATTTACGCTCAAGTCTGCAGCATGAGCCAAGACAGGCCATTTGTATGGAAAATCCACTAAAAGCAGCTTGGGTGGGCTCGCAAGTTGGGAGAGGCAGGGTCTCAGGGAATCACCAAGGCAGGGTGACCAATGTTAGCTATGTTGATGGAGACTCGGATATGGCGCCCACCTGAGTCTGACAGCTGGGTAGGTGGGGAGCCCAACAAAGGAAAAATGAATTCTTCCAGCACTTCTGTCTGGGAAAAGTTGCCCTTCCAGCCCTTGCCTTGAAGTCAGACAACTCAGTTCCTCCCTATATGTCCCTTGGCACCTTTCGAACTGTTGCTCCAGAGCTGGAGCTCAGATAGAGTAGATCTGTCACTAGTAAGTCTGCGTGTGGGCCCCTTATGAGAAAAGTCTGTGACTACCTCAGCCTTCTGTCTCACCCACATTCACCGTTGGTTTTCACAGCCAGAGGTTGTAGGGGTTCCCTTCTTAGCTCTGGAACCTTGGTCTGGGGAGCCTGGTATGGCGGCTGGGACCCCTCGCTCTTTTAGGGGGACCTCTGCAGCTGAGATATCCCTCCTATTTCAACTGCCACACATAGGTGTGGGACCAGCCCATTCCATGTCTCCATCCCTCCTACCATTCTCAAGGTGGCATCTTCTGTGTGTCCTTAGTTGTAGGACTTCTATTCAGACAGACTTCAGGCAACTCTCAATGGTGGCTATTGAGTAGTTTAATTGTAATTCTAGTGTGGTCATGAGAGTAGGCAAGCATAGCATTTACCTACTCTTCTATCTTCTATCTTGACCGAATGTCTCAAAAATAACAATATTTTAATGACAAAACAATCTTCAATTGAATATTAATAGAGATTAAAGTATGAGACAGGAGTGATAAGAAAGCCTGAAGAAAGAAGAAGAAAGAGTTGCTATAGGGTTATCCTCTAAGCTACAGGAGACCATATCTAAGTTTTCAGCCAGAGACAAAGGTGATTCAATGTGTGTTTTAGCAAGAATGCTCTGGCTGCCATGCTAGGATGGATTCAAAGTTGGCATTCAGAATAAAGGAAGTGAAAACTCAATAAGGATGACTTCTAGATATTCATTCAAATCACTGATAAATCATTGAATAAGAGAAAGCTACATATATACCGATATGTTTTATACTGCCTTAATCTCTTTGATTTGATATTGATCAATAGCATAAACTTTCTAAATGTAAATCAATTAATTATAGTATTTTACAGCCCACATTTTTCTTTCTTATGTATACCTTGTTGAAATCGAGATAATTGTGTCACTGGTAACCTTCTCCCTGACCCAAATGTACCTGAAAAATCTGAGTAATCTGATGACCTTATTTACAAAAAAAAAAAAATTGCTCATGTATTATACTATATCTTCATGTCCGTGGACTATACTAGACAACTATGAAGAACATGTTTATGTCTAGTCTATATCTGAAAAGACTGTTAGGAATTATGTCCATTTATGTAACTGAAAACTGATGGACAAATATTTACATTTTTATAACTAGAGTTTAAATTTATATTAGCAATGGTTTCACTTGAAAAAAATATCACTATCTCTATAAGATTAATTCTGCAATTCTGTGTGAAGCAGCTTTTCTGTTTAATAGGTCAGAATTTCTCAAAACACAATCTAGTCTTATGAACCACTAAAGTACAAATATTATTATACCTTCATTTAGAATGTGATTTTCTAAAAAGTGAATAGCTTTTAAATTTATAGGTAGAAATCAAAAACAAAACTATTAATTTTATAATTTTATTTTATATATATATATATATATATATATATATATATATATATGCTAGATTCTTCATCATAAATAAGGTGATCGATCTTCTTGGGCAAGAAGGTGACTTTAGAGCAGGGATATTTAGCAATGTCTGGAGACATTTTTGGTTAGCATGACTGGGTGGGGTACTGCTGATATCTAGTGAGTAGAGGCCAGTAGCACTGCTAAAAACCTTATGATGCACACAGCACCTTATGACTAAAAAGAATGGTCTGGTTTAAAATGTCAATAGTGTGGAGGTTGAGAAACACTGCTTTAGAGGTGGCTGGTTATTGTAGTGCTTTGTGGGGTGCAGCCACATCTATGCTGCCATTTAAAATATAAATTTTCTTAGGAATAAGTTACCAACCTATAGCCCAAAGCAACCAATTACTTAAAGGCTGTATTATTGTTTTCTGTTGAATCTTTTATATTCAGTTTTATAATCATTTTTCCTACAAGTGCTTTAATAGCAGTTCTATTAATTATTCTATCTATTTGTTCTTCTTAGACTAATCATTTACATTTTATGTTATTATTGTATTGTTAAAACTACCATAACCTTGCTTTCCTAATTCTCACCTCAAACTTACTTTTGTTGTTGTTGTCCAAGCTAAGTCCATTTATAAGCCCTTTTGTTCTAAATCAGGTTCCCCAGAAGCAATTCCTGAAAAGGAGATTCTTGAGAAAGACAAAAAGTAAGGGGTTCTAAGTGAACAGGGAAAGAAGGAAGTACCCAAGAAAGGAGGTAATTGCAGGCCAAGCATCGTGTAGGGCAGTGCCTGTGTCATCCAGCAATAGCGCCTCCAAGTGTAAGTTATGCATCAGTTATCCCTTTGGCAATGCCAGGGAGTTGTGCTTTCATCCACCTTCTCGGGTCAGTCCTTGGCTAAGAGCCTCCTTCAGGTCATAAACTCCCAGCACTTCTGCTCTTTGTGCCTGTGGGCAAATCTACTCCAGTTGCATGAGGAGGAGGAAAAAACAGAGGGAAGGCTTCGGAAATGGTAAGCAGATTCAGAAGGAACTGGGAGGATCTATTACAGTGCTTCCTTCTTCCTAAAGGAACCATACATTGGTAAAGTTAATCAACATGGGAGTGTTGAGTACTCTCCCTGTGGGACAAATATCTATACAAATGTTCAGAATCACAAGGTAATTTTACTGCATGACTCACTGTCAATTTGTAATAATTGCATTTTATATCATATTTTTGATATGAATTTTCCTTTTCTCATTTCTTTTCTTATATGTTCTTAATCATAATAACCACAACTTCTTTACTTCAGTGAGATTAGCATTCCCCCATGAACTAGAACTATTAAATCGTTAATAGTCTCTCCACGATTTTTCTACTTGACTTGTTATGACACTTTAATAATTTCATCAGAGTTTAGGTATTGTGAAATGTTACAATTTGTACTGTGGGCTCCAAACACAATGCATCAATAAAGCAAACTCTTCAGTGAAAATAAAATATTAAGTTAATACCATATGAATTACTCTACAGTGTTATTTATTTTTTAATTTTCATTTCCAATTTTCCTTTTATTTGATTGTACAGAAATTGTGAAGATATCTTAGATGCTTTTGGTAAGGTTATTCTCGATTCTTATGTTTTACATAAACACCTTTTTATTGCTCTAACCAGTATTCGCCTTTAGTATTAGATAGTTGGAAATTAACTATAAACCATGTACATTTAAGTTTTGATACTATCGCTTGTAACAGCTTACATCTGGGTAACAAAAGATAATTGGCTCTTGTACAGAACAAGTCAAGTAGAAACAATGCAAGGCTGCAAATAACCAGATTCCAACTCTACTTTTACTAGAGATAATAGGCAAAAACCACTTTTTTTTAGAGTTCTATTCTTCTCTACCTCTCCTTGCAGACCGTATAAATCTAGCTTGAATTTATCTCTCTGCTATAGAGCTTTGCTGAAAGTGAGAAGAAATAGTAACCAATGCACCTCACCATTTTAAATTTTTCCCATATTTCTCCCTTTTGCTACATCCTTGAGCATCCTAATGGACATCATCTGCCTATTAAGGTACCACAGTCCTAAGTTTGAACATTTTTTTTTTTTTAACAAACAGTAAAAGAGTCACCACCTTTTCAGACTCTGATATTCGAAATCTTCTTATCACCTTATATTTTACAGTTTATTATAAGAGCTATCCCAGTATAGGTATTAAATTCTGTAATAGTTCAGACATAGGTTTAACAGAAAATACAGACCCCCCCCAAAAAGGTGATGTGGATAATATGGAATTATATATCTCTTTCCCATAACAATCTTATAGAAAATGCATGGCTAACATGACAGCTTTGTTCCACAAGGATGTCCAAGGATCCAAGCTCCTCCCATTTTGTTGCTCTACCAAATGATCCCAAACTATTTGGCATTAACTAGACTTTCAAACAACAGTATGCAAGAAAGGAGGAAATAAGAATATCATCTCTCTTTAAAGATAAAACAGAAAGTCGTGCACTTCATTCACACACACACCCATTCATCACATCTTTATCAAATGGCCACACTTTAAATTGAAAAAAGTCTGAACAAGGTATTCTTTATTCTGGGCAGCCATACATTGACATGGAAGAAAAAGGGTATGAATGGGTCTTAGAGGACCTTTACCGGTCCTTACTCCACTGCAGCCATACTACATAATGGTTTATAGTTCAATTAAACAAGAATATATAATATTATAAACTATCCAACTACTCACATGGCTTTTAAATATATAATGGAAAATTTAAGAGAACTAGACAGATAAATAGATGGATAGACCCTCACAATGGGGACCAATACACCTTCAAAATGGGAATTGTTTTATTAACAGCTTTATTAAAGATTAATTTACATACAACAAATTGGACATATTTAAATTGCACACTAAACTTCCTACACATGTACTTTCATGAATATGCTTATATATATGCTTATACATGCTGGAATTTACTTTTTTCCTATTTTCTGCACTTTGTATTTAGTGTTGCCCTTCATAGTGCACATTCAGCTCTTTACCTCAGAAATATATATATTTACGCTTCTACATTATCTATCATCTCTCTATCATCTATATCTATCTATCATCTATCTATCTATCTATCTATCTATCTATCTATCTATCTATCTATCATCTATCTATCTATCTATCTATCATCTATCATCTATCTAACATATTACAGTGCATGAGGGATCAGTCAGTTCAGTAGAGTGATGGTTCTCAGCCCATCAACAGTAAGGAGCCTTTCACAGGATACCTCAGTTCTAATGATGCTGCACTGTTTTGTTTTGAATTCCTCCTTCACTTCTCCTTGGTCTGTCTTTATTCATTATTTTAGCTTTGGTAAACAGCTTTAACCCTTCAAAGCTGACAAAATGAATAAAAGTGGTGTTATTGGAGATACTGCAATATTGTAGAGAAACAATACCATGAAGTTTTGTATATTTTATGGCATATTCAAGGTAATAGTCATGAACTAGAAAGCCGAGATCAGGAAACAAAGATTGGAAGAAGTCCTTTTATCATATAAAGGGCAACATAGATTCCTACAGCAAGGGAGGATTGATCGACTATTGTATGACTAGCATGTGAATAAAATTATGGCTAGAAACTTGTCGTCCTCAAGGAGATTTAAAGATAGAATTCCACAGCTGGTTTAGTATATGATGCTTGGTATGCTGTTCCATGGGGACGATGCCACAAAGACAGCTCATGTTGCTTAATCATTCAGTAGTTCCTTCATTTTCAGAAACATACACCCTGCACTAAACAGAGGTGTTCCCATATCATCTTATTTATTCTTCAAGGTTCTGTTAAAAGTGCCCTTCCTTTTCTGCAGCCTCCATTCCTGACTAGCCTAGGCAAAACCACCGATTTCATCTTTTGTGTTACTGTAGCATCTATGTATACCTTTATACAGCACTTACCATATTGAAGTGTGTATCTGTGTTTCCCTAACTACATTTTGAGCCCCTTGGGGGCAGGTATCATGGCTTATTCATCTTTGTGTCTCTGACACCTAGCACAGAGCTTGACATATAGCAGATGCTTGATAAATATTTGTTGAAACAAAATAAAATATTTACTATCGTTCTTCATTGAAACTCATAAAATTTGCACTTCCTTTCTCCCCAGATACTTAGCCATCTATGTGAAGGGAAAACTTGATTCAGAATAATAAATAGACAATATTACACTACGTAGAGCTGGCCCTGAAATAAAAGACAGCTTTTTGGCGTTCACTTTTCTCACTGCTCTCAATAGCTCTCTTCAAAATCACCTATGACCTAAATTCTAAACATAATGATAAAGATTTCTCAGCCTTGGTCTTACCTTCCCAGTCTGTCATATTAACACAGTTAATTGCTTGCTCCTGAATGCTCTGTCTTTGGAAATTGTTTCCTTTCATAATTTCCATGATGTTGCTCCATTCCAGGCTTTTGTTTATGTTTTTGTTTTTGTTTCTAACTCTCTGACTGCTTCTTCTTAGTTTCTTGATAGATATCTTCTCACTCTTCTTTATTCTTTGGCAATCTTATCTTCTCATTCCACATATGAATTTTTTGGAAATCCCTCCTTCTGGGTTTTAATTATTATCTATGTATAATCATTCCCAAATTCTTTATTGAACTCAAATTATATAATTGCCATTTGGATGTTCCCAGAGAACTTCAATATAACATACTCCCTGAGAAACAGAAACTGTCTACAGTATTTTATAGCACAATTTTAATTCTATCAAATAGCCCAACCAGAGATCTGGGAGGCAGTGGCAGATCCTTGCATCTTCCACACATGATCGTTCTTGCTCGTTGAAAACCCCTCTCCTGTCAACCCTCACGTGCATGGGCTTTGTGCACAGCAGCTTTTATTTTGCCTTCCTCCCACTCATGCCACAGTCCTACCAGACCAGGTCTTATAAAACGTGAGCTGATGCTGTCCCTCTCCTGCTTGAAATCTGTTAATAGATCCCTACTGTAATAGTAAAGACATTCAAATTCCTTAGAGTAACATAAAGGTTCTTCATAATCCAGGCGATTTCCTTTTCCATCTTACCTTTAGCTCTAAGTTCCTTCCAAGCTGAAACACGGGCGGCTCCTTGAAGTGCCCTCTTCTCAACTTCTGCCTTTTCGGGTGCTGCTTGTCCACTTGGAACATCTTTATCCTACTTGTGTTTCACTTAACTAAAGTACTCCTATGAAGTTAATTAATTATTCACATTTATTCGACACCTTTATTATATGTTTGAGACACTGTCCAGGCTCTGGAAATAATTGCTGAACAGATTTCGTCCCTTCTGTCATGAAGCTTACATTTTAACAAGGGAGACAGTAATTAAACATATAAGTGTGGTAGTAAACATGCAATTTCAAGCTTAAGCAAAAGTTATAAGGAAAAGTAAAAAGGGAGCTTAGAAAATGGCTGCAGCAGAATTCTCTCTCCCATCATACTTATCGCGTCACATTGAAGTCGATTATTTGTCAAGTTCTCTAATTAGGTTGTGAGCTACTTGAGGGCAAGAACTTCATTATTTCTCTTCCTTTATATTTTTAGTGCTCAAAAAGGATTTGGGTTCAGAAGGTGATGAATGGATATATCTTGAACTCATGAAACAAAACATACTTGTCTAGAATAAAAGTTGGTAGGAAGTTGGCTCTCTCTGGGAGTGTTATGCATTATGGATAGGTGCACAGCCTGTTGCTTATGATTCAGTAGAATCAGTTCTCATTTTGGAATAAGTGGATGGATTGAACTCTAAGATCTCTTCCAACTCTAATATTATGATAGGTTAATGACCCATGGAATTAAATGACTTATAAGAGGGAATGTGCCTTACATACTTGCTGACATAAAGTCTAGGACAATGCTTCCTGAGTGAACATTTACTGCGTGAGAGAAAAGAATACAGATGTCTGATTTTTTAAAGACTCTCATTGTTGATTTCGGAATAATTCAGAATACAAGAAAACAGTCCACAAATGAACTCAGAAGTGATGTGGTTTAGCATGATAAAAAAAGCTTGATGGCTTAGAAGTTATCATTATTTTTAATATTTGCTTTGTTAATTATACTATTTACTCGATTAATAGATATAAACTGTCTAATGGGATTGCACTTGACATGATATGAAATACTAAAGCAAAAAAGGAGCAAATTGCAATTTTCTGGAAAGACACTGAAGTGCAAAACTAGGTGACATTTAATTAGACAACTCATTCTCTTCTTCCTTCATTGCTTCTCTCACACTGGCCTGCTTTCTGAAATTGACAGAAACTACAAAGTCTTTGTTACAACGTGAGATGCCTGATCCTATTCCAAGATTCCCGTCTTGATGTCCATAATACTCACCCTTCTTTTCTTTGGATAGTGCTTAACACAATGTGTTTGCGACTCGCCATGTTTAGGCATGGAAATGACTACTGGTGGAGGAAAAAATACTTTTCAGTGGTTTTTGTTTTTACTTGTTATGGCTCTGGATTTTTCCTGCTTTGACATGACGGCTAAAATGTGCACAGGATTTCTGTGCCATCCACAAACATATTTTCAGCATGCCTGTTTTCATGAAGAAAGCGAGGGAAGCATAAGCTTGGCACGACACTAAGTATGGGTGTGTACATGGAAACCATCTGTTCCTCATACACTCTGCTTTGCTCTGACACGTGGGAGGGAAGAAATCTGAGAAACTGTAAGGTGGGTTTTTTTTAAGGTGTTAACCATTGAATAACTTGGGTAATGGGTTTGGGGGCAGCACTATCTCTACTTATTGAGAGCTTTCCTTGCCCACTTCAAGCCCATTTCAGTTAATTATAGTTAGATCAATATTTACTTAGGTCAAAGACTAAATATTTACTTGGACAAAGACTATGTCATTTTTCTTACGTTGGCATTGGAAGAGGGAGGAATGTAGGGTGTTCGTTGGCAACATATTTCACTTAAAAATGTGTCAGGGAGCCATGCCATTAGGTAGAGGTGTTGCTTTTTCTACTCTTTTCCTGGAGCTGGATGAGCTGAGAAAGAATATAATGGAAACTTTGGAATTTGCCCTGATGTAGAGCCATCTTTCTTAGTTTCTATTTGAAGACTAGAATTCTGGGGGCTGCTGCCAAATGTCAGTAGAAGTGACCACTTTCTCAGACTGACTTCTAACTATGGAAAACCCACATTCATTCCATGGAACGATAGCACTCATCTCAGCTACGACAATGAAGATTTGTGTCCTACTCACCAATATCATGGTGAAAAGACAACACAAGTTTTTCTTGAAACTGGTTTCTCGAAGAAGCATTGGCTTAATATTAGCTGTCTCGACTTAATGTTATTTGATGCAAATGAAAATTATTATCCTCCTGGGCTAATTCTTTTTCCAAATGGAAAAATAGAACTGATACTCAATTAAAGAAAGAGAGAAAGAGAGAGATAATTGTACTCTCTAGAGGATCTTGTATGATGTAAATAGAGGTATGACTAAAACCTTTCTCTTTTTGTATTTCATAGAAAGAAAGCAGTCGAGCCAATATCAAACTGACTCTTACTAGGATTCCTGGTCACAGAAATGATAATCCAATGGCTATCAAGGTGCATCAGTTTCTCTAGGGGGTCAGTATTTAGGAGACTGAGAAGTGTCCAGTTTGAATGAACATAGACTGAAGCAAGCACAAATTTGGGCTGTCTTCTCTGGGTAGTCAGATCCACTGCTATGTGCTCGACATTGTAGAACAGCCAACCAATGATGTCATTAACACCTCCAAGAAACAATAGGGCCACACCCTGTGGTGCCCAGACAGTGTTCTGTCACTTCACTTGGCAGCTTTCTTCTTCTGTAGGAACTAAATTTTTGTTGCATTCCTGAGCCAGCCCACATTGAGAAAAAGTATTTAAATACAATGAGACTAATTGATAAGTCAGAGTTTGTTCCCAACAACCCGTCATCTAGAAAATTATACTGAGCTACTACGAAAATCCATTTCTAAAATCGTAAAAGAAGTGGAGAACTTACCAAGTTGACATCAGAGGTGAAGAATGGGCTCTGTTAGTTGAATTTAATCGACAAAAATTTTTTTCTTTGGCTAAGAAGGGAACTGGTATCAAGTATAACATAAAAAGAAGAAAAAACAACTCCTAGTTCACTAAAAAATGGATGTTTTGAGCATCTGTTATGTGCCTGTCATTCAGGATAAAAAGATGAACAAGATAAAGTTCTTGTCCTCAAGTTGCTTATGGTCTTTAGAAAAATAGGCCAACCTGTGAAATTGCTTGAATGGGTACATTCTTAAGAGATTAAAGAAATCAGAGAAGGCAATGAAGTCTGCCTGGTGGTGGGAATTTTCTGGAGAAAGAGGGTTAAGTCTTGTCAGAGGACCAGAAGGGCGGTGTGCCAGGGCGGAGGATGTGATATGGGTTTTCTTAGGGATCAGGAAGTGCCCAAACAAAAGAGATCAAGTACGTTTCTGAGAAAAGCAGAGTTTGGTCTGTCTAAAATTCTGGGAGCTAGTGATGGAGAGAAAGATGTAATTGAACAGAGATACTCAGTGGCCGCATCGTACCAGCCCTCTCATGCCTATCCAAAGACCAAATTTTCCTTTAAAAAGAAAGGTATGTCTCCATGCGAAGATACTGGTCTGCCTGACTATATACTCCTTGAGCCCATGAATTTTCTCCTTTCAGAGGGTTTGGATTGTTGCAGGAAGGCAGACAGAACGGAGAGCTGTGCCCCATTCCTCTTCCTCCTCTTCCGGCTGCTGTCCTCCTGAGAATTTATCCCAAAGGGCATTTCAGGGCTCTGAGTTTTACATAAAACTTCAATATGCAGAAACTGTGACCTGGGGAGATGAAGGGATGGCATCTTTTGAGCAAATACTCTTACAAATGTGAACCTATGGAAAGAGTCATCTCAGAGGAACCATTTTTTGGGTCCGACAACCAGGAATAACACAGTAATAACAGCTTTCCACAGTTGATGCAAAAAAGTCTTGGGTTATACTCTATCCCTGTTATTAATACCACCATCTAATCCCTTGCCTTAGTGTTTCCTCATTAGGGGATTTGGTGAAGGGTAGAGATTCCAGACAAAGTAAGTTTTTGCATTAAATTTTCCCCACTGTTGCTAGACTGACACTAGGGAAGCACTTCAAGTGAGAACGAGTATCTCCCCTCCCCCTCCCTACTCTCCACTGTCATGTACTTCCAACCTCTTTAAAGGAAAAGAACTGACTTCTTTGACTAGGTGCTCATCCCACAACTCTCTGACATGGGACAAGTAAACCTTCTATTTTAAAAAAGCAAATTAATAAAGAGAAAACATCCTGCTCAATGGGCATCTCTGATTGGAGGTTGGTTACTGAATGGGAATGGCCTTATTCACATTTCACGGTGCTGGCTGAGCTGCCCGCACTCTGTCTCTATCAGTGCTTTCCTTTGCCTTTAGCTCCTTCGTTTGGCTTTATCTGTCTATTTTAGCTCCTCTCCACTTCCCCCATATATCTAGTATAGATTTAAAATTAGATTTGTTATGAAGGAAGTTTTTATTTCAATGGTTTTGATTTTATTTCACAACAAAACTAGAGCAAAATAGGCTTTACTGCCTTTTTTTTTTTTTATTGATTCTAACTAATTTCAGAAGTAACCTGTTTGGTATGATCTAGCCATATCACACATTTTAGCTTATCAGTATTCAGGTCTCATGACTAAATGTAATAAAAATACTCAAATGTATCCTAAACAGAGTTAGGTTTTGAATTTAGATGAAAACCTTATGGTGTCAATCCAATATACATGACATATATAACTTAAATTCTTAGCTATTTCCGTGATTTAGAGAAAATAAATTGAGGATCAAGTTTGTTTGTACTGACCTATTCCTGGGGTGAAATTTATAAACCCTATCATTGCATTACTCATGTTTCTATCATGAAATGGAAGAACAACATTTTTTTACTATTTTAACAAAGGCATGGATCCATAATCTGAAATTAGTAGGTTGCAATAGGCATAGAATATATCCAGATTTCACATGGTTTCACATCATTCTTCTTGACATGTGAGGTGGGGTTAATCATGTGTTAATATTCAATAAAAATTCACTGGAGGAAAGAAATCTTTACCAATTAATGACTAAGCTAATGACTTTTTAATCTCTACTGTGAATATAAAAAAAGCCATGGAAAGGGTGCCCAATTAGGTTTACAGAAGAACCTATAATAATTTGAAGATAAGTTAATTGTATCTTACAGTATGCCGAAATTTAACTATTTGATATTGCTGTTTTGAGCTTTTGATATATGGATAACCTTTACAAAAGCACTTCATCTTTAATCACTCTAGATTATTTTCTTTTGCTCATTCACCAAGGGTATAGAGACTAATCTTTTAAAGCATCTTTTGTTTCTTTGAATACAGCAAACTTAGAAATTAATTAATTTAATTCAAGTATTAATGTCTTTATTTTCAAGTAATAAAGGTGCTGATAAATTTGATAGTGATATATATTATAAAATGATGATTTTAGTTACTGAGAATAGGCAAACTTAACATGAGGACTCTGCTGTAGTATATCTCTGGTCTCAAGAATATCCCTAGAATAACCACCAAAATTAACTTGGGAGGAGCTAGAGGCGGAGACTAGAATAGAGTACCAATACTGTCTTTTAAAGAATGTGCTGAACACAATCAGAGTGATATTATTAACTGGTTTTTCATATGCTCTTCTTTTAAGTGCTATATTTGTCAGAGTTTCCTATGATGGTTCTTTAGTATCTGGTTTGGACTTAACTAAATATTCAATAAATTAAATAAAGAAACAACACAGGTTTGCTATATGATACAGTGTGGCAGCCTATAGCTAATAAGTCAATTATTGCTATATACCAAAAAAAAAGTCCCATAGCAAATTACCAAAACTCGGTGGATTAAGATAATAACCAATTATTCTCAGGAGTCTTGGACAGCTGGTTAGTCTGGGCTATGTCCTCGGTGCTCTGCTGAGCTTCAGCTGTCTGTCATCCTGCTGGGGCCAGCAGGCAATCACAAGCATATTTTTCCAGGGTGAGAGACTAGGAGCAAGAGAGCGGTCCCCATGAAAGCACGCTTCAAGACTCTGTCCGCACCACATTTTCTATCATCTCGCTGGCCAAAGCAAGTTCCGCGACCAAGTGCAGAATCAAGGAGGTAGAGAAATAAGTACATCCACATAGTGAACAATCTCACAATCTTCTTGCTTTGGCCATTAGGATTAAAAAATAGTGATTGCTGTGGCATATTCAGAATAACAGCATTATTTCTACCATATGTTTGAAAAACAGTGATATAAGGATTGCCACATAGTCTAACCTTATTTTCTTAATACATATGTATTTTTAAACCCTGTGGTAGAAAAATGAAAACTGCTATCTTTCTCAGAGTGACTATAAAATTTCAATGAAAGCTTGCTTGATTGGCATAGACTAACTCCAATGAAGTTAGCAGAGTTCCAGACCTCATAAGGGAGGAGCCTCTAGCCATACCATACACAGTTTTAAGGCAGATATACATTTTAAAATCTTTATGCGTGAAAGAACTGGATGGGAAAAATGAGCACAATATTATATAAATAAGCAAATGTCATGACAACTTCTTTTCCAAAGGTAGGGCATGTGTCTAAGGAAGGAATGACCCTGAAACATCACACTTGCTATTCTGACAAGATATATGATATTTCATGACCTAGGCGATCTCTCCATTAGGAGCTTTATCCTTAGACTTTAAAATTCTTATTCTCCTATAATTGTCAGCCTCTTACACAGCCCATCTGCATTATTGTGGACATGATGACTCTGGAACATCTGGTCCAGATCTTCCTTATTGTTTCCTACTGCAGAGCAGATCAGCTATGTTTGGTAACACATTTCAGGCCACACAGCAACTGAATAATAATAGTAAGAGTATGAATAAGAATAATAGGTAACATTTATTTAACACTTTAGGCACTATTCTACAAGGGATAAATGGTATTGTGTTCCCCCTTGTAACGGATAAAGAAATAGCTGCTTTGAACATTTAAGCAACTTGTGTAAGACCACATAGTGGGTTTTATTTACTTAAAAACTGAAAAGAGTCTATAGTTTTTAAGTTCAATACAGAAATAAGGGATAATTACTGTGCCTGACTATGTATGAATAAAAAAGTATTAGCATTGAGGATGATGGACAAGTTCTTTATTATAAATAGATTAACTACATTTTGTATGTAATACCACCTACAACATATAAATAAAGGGGAAAAAATTATTCTTGATTTTTGTAGTGCTTCATGAGATAGAAGTGCCAGTGAACAGGCCACCAATGTGATCCTGAAAGAAAATGAACAATTTTAAAAAGGAAATGTAGCCCAGAAATACTTTCAAAAACTCTTCAATGCAAATTTGCAGCCCTGGTTCATGCACCCATTGGAGGAAGAGGTGTTCTCTGAAAGATGATGGGATTGACCCGTAGAATTATGATCAAAAGAGTTCACAGTATTAAACTACTTTTGTAAGTGGAGGAGAGACAGAACTCCATTTCTGGAGAATTGATGTGCACAGTAGCTGAGAGAATATCATCTATAAAGTCAAGAG
This sequence comes from Rousettus aegyptiacus, assembly GCF_014176215.1. Classification (NCBI taxonomy): domain Eukaryota; kingdom Metazoa; phylum Chordata; class Mammalia; order Chiroptera; family Pteropodidae; genus Rousettus; species Rousettus aegyptiacus. The sequence continues at coordinate 43,121,011 of NW_023416292.1, read as the reverse complement.
GAGCTGAGCTGGTTGAACGGATAGGGCACATATTAAATTGATAGTGATTAATTAGTTTTATGTCACTTTGGTGCTTTTAGACTTGTTCATGGTGTGGTTTTCAATTATTTTAGTATTATTGGAAGAGCCAAGATTAGACCACAGTTATTAGAATTAGATGAGTTACCTTATTTGCAGAGTAGGATAACCTTTGCTATTTTCCTTTCACGTGATCAGTGCCATTTGCAAATAAAAGAAAATGAGGTAGTGTGAGCATATACAAAGGCTTAGCAGTAAGCTAGATTTCTAAAAACAGGATCAGATAAACCACATCCTCAAGATTCAAAAAGATATTTGGATAGGTTGTTTAAATTTTTATTGTCACTTGCTGTCATTTTTCAGCTAGTTATAATAAGATACGAAAAGGCAAGAAGGAACTGGACTTTTGAACTCCTGAGAAAATAATAACAAACTGGACTTCTGAACTTTGGAGAAACTGTTAGAAAATGAAACAACTTGATTCAGGAAATATTTTCCCTTTGATTTTATGCAAGAAAATTTACTTGCAGAACTCTGGGTGTATGTGTATGTGTGTGTATATATACATATATATATACATATACATATATATATACATATATATATACACACACACTTCTATATATACACACATATACATACATCTATAGGTTTATATGTATATGCAGATATGTAATAGATATTTAATATCTATCTACCTATGAGGCTTTTAATGAGATTCTGAATTATATATCACTTTCAGGAATCAAATGGAATACAAAGCTGGAAGCTGCATTTGTTACCAAGTTAATCCTATTGTATTGTCAGATGAGGCGTGAGATCAAAAAGGTCAATGTCAATAATCCTTTGAAGATTAGCAAATGTAGCAACATAAAATATCGTACTCTGCATAGACAGAAGATCCAAGCAACGTGTGTGTGTGTGTGTGTGTGTGTGTGTGTGTGTGTGTGTGTGAGGGGGGGGAGAGAGAGAGAGAGAGAGAGAGAGAGAGAGAAAGATTTGGAAAGTTACTAGTAAACCCCTGGTGAAGGACAATTCAATTTGCTGATATAAACTGTACCCCTCTCACTTTTTCTGGACTCTCATTCAACTAATTGACCATTTTCTTCTGTACATTCAAACTTTTCCCCCTGCGCATATAAACAAAGAATAATCTCTCTTATCTTAAAGAAAAATAAAAGATGGACATCAACCTCATTACTTGTATCTCCTTTCTTTTCAGAGACACTTTTCCAGAAAGAATATTCTCCGCTTCCATGTTTTTATCCGGTGAAAACTACCTATATATTTCACTTAAGATCATTGTTGATTTCTAAAGCCATCTTTTATCATCTTATATATTTACTTACCATGTTTATTGCCTACCTTTCTTCCATTAGAATGTAAGCTCCATGAAGGCAAGTATCTTTATTTGTTTTGCTCACTCTCGTGTCCCCAGATTTTAGAATGGCGCCTGGCACATATGGTGTTCAAATCAAATCTATTAAATAAATAATGAGAAGGGGAAAGCGTTCTGTTTAAGTTGCTGATGCTGTTATTGTCTCCCTTTCCCATCTGATGTCCTCTGAGTGGCAAATATCTAACAGCTGGCTCTTTCTCTCATGGGGTGTTTTGTAGGTTCTTTATAGATTCACCATCAGAAACCTATATAATCCACTTTCCACAGATACAGATAATATATTGTCTGGTGAATTGGGCAAGTCTTTTTATGACAGCTCTAGTTTGACTTCTTTCTAGACATAGGAATTCATAAACTCTTGCATCCTCCTCACTCAAGTTAATAAGGAAAAAATATAATTTTGCTAGAATAAAGACTACATGGAGAAACAACTGATGACTAGCAAGAACTCAGACATTATGAAAAAAAATTTATCCTTTAAATATTTAGCTTTAAAACCTACAAATGAGTCAGAATAGAGATAAGCAGATTTGTCTAACTCAAAAGCCAGTGAATGAGGGTATTGACATATTTGAAAAATAACATGCCAATAAGTTATAGAAATGAAAATATAGGAAAAGTAACATATAAAATTTGGTAATAACTCTCCAAGAGTTGGGAATTTTATTTTCCTCCTTGATTAGTGGATATTTTCTCCTAAAAGCCTAGCACCTTTGAAATAAACACAATACAGTGTAATTTCTTTTTAAGAAGTCAAAGAGCTTACCAAGAGACACTTCTGTGAACATCAAAAACAAACAAGGATAAAGTATGTTAATGGAAATTATAGGAGTCATTTCAGGTCCAAGAATCCTCCCATGTTCTTTTTTCTTTCTTTATTTTTTCTCTTCCCTCATCTGCCTTCATAGTACAGGAGTCTGAAATACTAGGGTGCATAGGAAACTTCAGTCCTTGAGTCATGCCTTGTAAGAAAGCTAACTGTCTACAAACAACCACATTATATCCTTTGTTATTGTGGTAAGTCACTGAAATTATAGAATTTTTCTTATACTCTTAGACCAACCTAGACACAAAAATTGTTACCTCAAAGTAAGGTATTAATGTAACAAAAAATCTAAGATTTATAATATTGACTTAGCATGAGGCAGTAAACAAATAGTTGGAAAAAATTGGAAAGCTGGCAACTTATATCATGCAATGGCAAAATACTTCATAATACTATCACCTATAATAAGTCACAAGACAGATCATGTACTTCCTGATCCTGTTTGCCTAGATTCGAAGTTTTCAGCAGAAGAACAATTGACATTTTAGATTGATAATTATTTGTTGTGGGAGGCTATCTTATGAATTGTAGGATGTTTAGCAGCATCCCTGGTCTCTACCCACTAGATGCCATGGCATCTTCCTAGTCATGCCAATCGGAAATATTTCCAGACACTGCCATACACTCCCTGAGGGAATACTTTGCTCCTAGTTGAGAACTGCTGTGTTAGATGTGACTGGAAATAATAAGACTGTTTATATTGGTCATGATTGGTTGCCTTTGGTGAAGTATTAAAATAGATCAACTCAAAAAGGAATTGACGGGCTTATAAGCAGAAATAAGAGGAAGCAGAGAGACCACATTTGGAGGTCCCAAGGCTAGGAGAAGGTGAATTGTTCCGAGACTTCACACAGTAAGAGATAAATTTGAAAAGTACTTTGAGCATCAAAGTCTTGCTAAAACTTCTCAGAGAACAGAGAGATTTAGTTCTACAAAAGAGATCAGATAGAGTGTGATCTTTCCACCTCTTATTTCAGATGGCCTAAAGATATTCGGCATTATATTAAAAAGAGGGTCAGGGAGGCTAGAAGAAAATAAATCAATCTGGTTTCAGAATTATGTCTAAGAATAAACTTTGGGTATGCTTCCTGGCACATAAAATTGACAGAAAATAAATCAATCAGAAACCTACTAGGTTCTTTTTTTTCAGGCTTTATAAAGATTATATTCTAGTAGAAGAAAACAAATAGTTAATTATCAAATAATAAAATGTTACCAAAATTCAATACCATTTTCCGCTTAGTTGTTTGGCAAATATTAAGAAGTCTTATGATTCTGTTAAAGATAATGTGGGCTTTAAGAATATCTCAAATTTGGTTGAAAGGAGTATAAATTGGAAGATTTGCTTTTCCCTTATAAAGTTGAACATAAGCTGAGACCCAGCAATTCTATTCCTAGGTACATACTCAAGAGAAACTCTTGTGCATTTACACCAGGAGATGTGTACAAAAATGTGCACAGCAATATTGTTAATTATAGCAGAAAAGTAGAACCTATCATAGACAGGAAAAAAAGAAAAAACTTGGTAAATTTACACTATGAAATATTTCAAATATAGAAAGCTGATAAATATAGATACTTCCAACAATATGATCACATCATACCTGAGCACAAGAAGTAAGTCACAGAAGATTACATTCAGCATAAAGACCTTCTATAAAATTAAAAACAATTTTAATTTAAAAACTATTGTTCAAGTTTGTATATGTGGGTGTGTGTTTAGGCAAGAAAATGATAAACACAGAATTTGGGAGATAGTGGCTAACTGCTTCTGAATAAGTCAGGAAGACGCATAGAGAAAGAACATAGTAGTAAAACTTAATTTTAATGTTTTAGATCTCAGAGTTGGATGTTAGGATCAGGGGTTTTCATTGTCTCTTGAATGAATGAATGAATGAATGAATAATAAATAAATAGAAGCCTACAAAGTTTTGATTATATTGTATTGCCAAAAAACCCACAAGCCCATTCTAAACTTTATGGATCCTAAGTGTGTTCCAAGAGAAAGCAGATTGTATGAGTTGTTCTGTCCCCAGCGAGGGCACACCCTGCAACTTTCACTTCAGCTGTAACCAAGAAGAATGACAGACAAGGAAGAATATTGATAATGATGCCACAGAAGAAGTTAGTCAGGAACCATAGAGAATAATGGGCAAGGATGTCCAGAGAGAAGATTCAGGGTTTAATCAAGGGAGGATTTTTTATTCCATTTTTATAAAAATATGTTGCATTTTATATAAAGATACACATATTAGATACACATGCGTGTACCTATGCATGTACATAACACATGCACATCCTCAGTCATATACTTCTATGAATTTTAAATTTAGCAACTTTCAAAGATGTAACCATGACCCTTAACACTTGCATCATCAGCCCCACATAGATGGCTTCGAGGGTCATGAATTGTCACTTTAAGTTCAGTCATGATGTCATTTATTAGTCTACAACATATTTATTCAGTTTTATTGTCAATTTAAAATTGATGAAAAGAGGAAAACTAAGATGAAAATATTTTTGAGAAAATTTTGAGAACTAATAGAGGAAAAAAGACAAGTCAGAACCACTACCATCAATATTTATGATTCTTATGAGATTTAATTTTATACTCATGTTTATACATTGGTAATCTGTATAATTCAACTTTGTGTTTCATATATTCATAAAATACAAAAGTGATATATGTCCATTGAAATGTACGAAATGATATGAATAAATAAAAGATACTTTCCTCTCCAATCCCTCTAAATTCTAACGTTTCTTAAGTCAATATTATTAATCTTGTGTTTTTCTAGTCCTTTACTGGGGGTCATGAAAACATATCAGGATAAATGAACAGATGAGAAAGAGCATGCATGGAATATATTTCTGACGTTTTGTTTTGCTTTTTTTATTTTTGTGTGTTTGAGTTTGACAGAGCAGTGACTGAGCTCATGATTTCATTTTACAGTCGTCCTCTGTGCTCCTCATACGGCCTTCAGGTTTCAGCTCCGTGGCCCAGGAGGCTCATCTGTGCTAGTTGTGCTGATTGGTTTTCTAGGATTTGGCTTGGGAGAGGCATTGGAGGAATCGGAAGGCAGCAGTTTTTGTCCCTTTGTTCCTAGTCTCCCAACCACAGTCCCTTCTTCCACTGCTGCCAGGCTGGCTGAGGCAGTGTTCCTTGATTTTTCCTTTTCCACAGAGGGATGTCAGTGGCTTCCTGTTGTTGCTGTCCCAGGTACCTTCCGTGGTCCCTTAGCCTTGCCCGCTCCTGGGTAAACAGTCCCTCATCTCATAGTCATCACTTACGCCTTACCGGTGTGCTCTTTCTTGTCGTTCCCTGACTAATACACCCACAAGAAACGATGCACTGGGACACCTTTTTTTCCACACTTACCCTATCTCGGACATCTTTTTAAGTCAGTATTTACACCTTTAATTCATTGTTTACAGCACCTTTATTTTGTTAATGTTTGTCTGTCTTATTCTAAATATTCCGTTAAATGTTTCTGAATCTCTTGGTTTTTGAAATGTCATTTTTTAAATGGCCTATACTAAATTTCTAAGATTTAATCTGCCAATCTTTGATTTTCCACTAGAATATTTAGTCTATTTACATTTATTTCATTTTTATTTCATTTTTGAGGTATATTTATAATCAATTAAATACATATTTTAAGTACACAGTTCAACAATTGCACATGCCCATTCCATTTAACCACAATCAAGATAGAAATTATTTCTATTATCCCAAAAGATTCCTTTGTGCCCTTGCCTAGTCAATCCCTACCCCTCCCCACACCCCAAAGTCAGGAATCATTGACCTGCTTTCTATCACGGTATACTAGATTTGCTGTTCCTAATATTTTGTATAAATGAAATCATATACTGGGTACTTTTTTGTATCTGACTCATTTTGCTCAGCATAATGCTTTTGAGGTACATTCATGTTTTCAATGTATTAGCAGTCCATTTCTTTTATATTAAAATTCCATTTTATAGACATACTACAATTTATTTTTCTTATCACCTGATGATGGAAAGTTGGATTGTTTCCAGTTTGGGCTAATATGAATAAACCTCCTGTAAAGTAGAAAAGTTGCTAAATTTGTATGTGTGTATGTCTAATATATGTATGTTTTTATATAAAATGGAATTTTTAAAAATAAAAATGGAACAAGAAATCCCTCTTTAAATTAAACCATGATTCCTCAGAGGACATTCTCGTTCATTATTCTCCAGGTAAAAATTAAGGTTTATTTTTTCCACGTGGACATCCAGTTTATCCATGACCATATGTTGAAAAGACTTTCTTTTTCTCATAGAATTACTATAGCATCTTTGCCAAAAATCCTCTCCTACTTGAACCCTGAAGTGCCTGCAGGCCTGGCCCACACTCTTAGATAATGCAGAACTATAAGACTATCGAGTTTTGAAGGGCACTGACTCAGACACTTATTCCCCAGCAGAGTCCACACTGCAGTTAGATATAAAGGTAACATGAAGACATTGCTTTGCTCATTGCTAATGCTTTTTTGAAAGTTCTACTTAAAAATGTAATTCTAAACAACTTAGTAATGAATTAAAATTTAAAAATCAGGAACAGGTAAGTGATGGGATAAGAGGACTGGTGAATCATTTACATGCAAATTTTTATCAAATCACAATGATAATTGAAACAAAATCTAAAGATGTAGAAATAGAAGATACAAAGCAGACCAAAGCATGGAAAAGAAGTAGGTAATATGAATATGGTTATTCCTCTCATTTATTAAGGTCAGTCAGTAACTTACCCTGTTAAGAAGTAAAAAGCTGGCTATATAATCTACAATTATAAATGGCATTCTATTAAAATTACAGAATCAAAACACTTTTGATTTATTTAACAAAGAATATATACTCAAGTCCAAAAAATTAAAAATCAAACAAAAGTAATCGTAGAAAAACAAACCAAACAATAACAAAAGAACATGTAAGAAAGCAGAAGAGCTAACATATCTGCCATAGTGCTAATAAATATAAATCATACAAAATAACCTATTGAAATTAAATAACTTTTACACTGTGCTGAAATAAATAGGAAAAGAATATATAAAGAATATATATATATCATAAACTATGAAAGATATTCATCATAAGTAAAGGGAAAGATTAAAACAATTATAAGCTTTTCTGGTTCCTTATTCTAAGATCATGTCTCACTAAAGATATTTTAATTTTTCAGAAGTTTATTGGTCAATTCACCTTTTATTTGAAGTCAGCATATGTAAGCATATTATAATTGTGGAATTTCAGGTGGACGCTACAATGTTTAATAAATCTATGACCCTATCTCTTTGCAAGGCAATGAGTTTCAGTTATTTTGTTTGCTTGTCTTTAAAATGTAGGGAATTTAGGATGGCAGCGTGTTTCTCCTCTCTCTTACAAATAGAAACTCATGACGTGGCGGTGAGATGCGCTGTCCATGATAGGGGCCCGGGTCGCCTTTGATATCAGCACAACTTTTTTTGGAAGGTATTAGTTCCCCGAATACATAGAGAAAGAGTGTGAAGAAGTAAAGTTTCATTTCCGGAGTAGAGTAAAGTGAATTTAAGTTTCAAAGGGGGAAATCTTAAAGCTAGATAAGAGGAGGAAAGGCAGCCGGGGGAGTAAATGGGGCCCAAGAGCTTAGATATGACAAGAGTCAGGGATAAATAGAGCAATGTTCTGAGAATTTTTTTCTTATGGTTTTTCTATATATAAATGTTCAAACCACAGTCAGCAGTGTCTGATAGAAAACCCACCGGACTTGAAGTTAGAAGACTGAATTCTAAAAGTGGATCTGTGACAAATTGTGTGATATGAAGGAAGTCAATTAGCTTGAATGAATATCTAAGACAGAGATACTGACTGTTGTCCCACCTCTGCCCCACTGGATAAATGAAACCTTAGAGGCAATACTGAGGCTTCCTTCAAAGAAGGCAGTGTAAGTGGCATTACTTTCAGATATTTGACTTTTCAAAAAAAATAATCTTTTGAATGGTACCAAATAACCTTAGAGGTTTCTTCTGCCCGAAATGTGACCATTATTTAACTCTTTCATATATTTGAGAAATAAAGCATTGTCTGCTTAGCAATATTCAGAAAATTATTATTTAAAATAAATATTATCAAACCAATTTTGGCCCTTCATAAGACTAGCAGAGAAATTGGCTATCTTGCTGAAAAGAGTTTCTGAGCAGAAATATTGGTTTGAGACAGTATCTAGTCTGAATATTATCTTCTCAAAAATTCTGTTTTCTCTCTTTGTGTCTTAGATTTCACTTCCCTTTACCTGTTTATTGATTTCCTTTCATCTGATATCTGGATCATCTCTTTTCTAAGTTACAACCTACCTGAAAAGTATTTCAGTAAGTTTACTAGAATTAGAACAAGAGATAGAAGAATTTTTCCATAGCTTTGCAAAATTCCCATGTAATAGGAAGGCTTATCATCAAATCTTTCGTAGACCAATTTACATATCTTCAATGTTGCAAAATGTAAGTAAAATAATAGAACTCAACTTATTCTGTCGGCCTCCGCCCTCATTTGCCTCATTTCCAGACATCTAAATGCTAGCCTTATAGTATGTTCCAGCTCAAGATCAACTTCTTTCTGTGAGCTTTCTGTGACAACTCTCTGGTCCAGTTGATCCTTAACTCCTGTGACATTAACCTCTCCTATGGCATTTAACGCTTTCTAATATTTATTGTGTTAAAGTCTTCTCTTCCTTACTCAAGCACCACATTTTATTGCCTTTTTTTTTTTTACGTTCAGTGTTAGGCATATAGTGGGTGAATGGGTGTTCACTAAATAATTTTTGAATAAAAAAATTAATATTTAACCTACCTATAATTTGAATTTATTGCCTTTTCCCCTAAATTAAAAAAAAACAACAAAACTTCACATCCACAAGTATTAGTTGAATGTCTATTTTGGAACTTGTAGAAGTTTGACGAATACAAACCATCATCAGTATTTATTAACTAATAGTTTTTCCCTTTTTAAAAAATAATCTTTAATATGATATAATTCCCATATCATAAAATTTATCCATTTAAAGTGTACAATTCTATTTCAGTAAATTCAGAGTTACGCAATCATCACTACTAAGTTTAAAATGTTTTTATCATCCCCCAAAGAAAACCGGTGTCCCTCAGCAGTCACTCCCTATGCCCCACATGTCCTCATACCCAAGCCCTGGGCAACCACTAGTCTACTTTCTGCCTCCACAGATATGCTCATTCTCAGTTTTTCATACAATGGGAATAAAAAAAAATTCAGTCTTTTTGTCACTGATTTCTTTCACTTAGCATAATGCTTTTAAGGTTCATCATTGTATTGGTGCTTCATTTTTTTATGGTCGAATATTCCATTGTATGGACATTTCACATTTTATTAATCTATTCACCAACTGGTAAATGTGATATTTCCAATTTTTGCCTTTTATAAACAATGCTGTTATGAACAATGGTACACGAGGTTTTGTGTGAGTATATGTTTCCATTTTTCCCAGGAATGAAATTGCTAGTCTCTAGAGGAGCTCCAGGTGTCCACATTTGAGGGACTACTGATCTGTCTTCCAAATCAGTTGCACAATTTTACATTCTCACCAGCAGTGTATGAGCATTCAAATTTCTCTACATCCTCATCAACACTTTTGTTATCTGTCTTTTTGGCTTTAGCTATCCTAGTGGGTGCAAAGTGGTCCCTCATGTTATTTTGATTTGCATTCCTTATGGCTAGTAATGTTTAGCATTTTTCAAGTGCTTATTGGCCATTTGTATATCTTTTTTTGAGAAATGTCTACTCAATGCCTTTGCCCAAGTTTTTATACAGATTTATTGAGGTATAATTGATAATACAAAAGAGCTGCACATGCTTAATTTATACAGCTAGATGAGTTTGAATATATGCACACATCTGTGATACTATCAACCAATCGAGGTAATAAACCTATTTATCATCTTTGAAAGTTTTCATATATCCCTGTTTTTGTGTGTGTTAAAACATATTTAACACAAGATCTGTCCTCTTGACACATTTTTAAGCGCATAATACCGTGTTGTTAACTGTCGGTGCCATGTTGTACAGCAGATCTCTAGACCTTAGTCATCTTATACAGCAGAAACTTTACACCCACAGAACAGCAACTCCCCATTTCCTCCAGTCCTCAGCCCCTGGCAACCACCACCCAATTCTCGCTTCCATGAGTTCGATTATATTAGATACCTCATATAAGTGGATTCATGCAGTATTTGTCCTTCTGAGACTGGCTTATTTTACTTAGCATAATGTCCTCCTGGTTCATCCATGTTGTCATAAGTGGTACTATTTCCTTATTTTATAAGGCTGAATAAAATGTTCCATTTCCATTGCATATATACACACACATATATGTATATACACATACATATATATACATATATACATATATGTGTTTGTGTATATATATGTATATATGTATATATATGTGTATATATATATGTATATACACACACACACACATATATATATATATATATATATATATATACTTTCTTTACCCTTTAACCTGTCAATGGACATTTAAGTTGTTTCCTTTACTTGGCTTTGTAAATAACGCTGCATGAATATAGAATGTAGATATTTCTTCAGGATCCTAATTTCAGTTCTTTGGATATATACTCAGAAGTGGAATTCCTAAATCATATGTCAGTTCAATCTTTAGGAGAACCTCCATATTGTTTTCCATAGCAGCTATACCATTTTACATTATCACCGAGTATTTAAGAGTTCTGATTTCTTTACATTCTCACCAATGCTTGTTATCTCTCTCTCTTTCTTGCTCATATATGTATGAAATAGCCATCCTAACAGGTATGAGGTGATATCTCATTGAGGTTTTGATTTGCATTTCCCTGATGATTAGTGATGTTGAGCACCTTTTCATGTACCTAGTGATCATTTGTACGCTTCTTTGGAAAAATGTCTATTCAGGTCCTTTGCCTATTTTTAAGTTTTTTTTTTTTTTTTTTTTAATGGGGCTGTAGGAGTTTCTTATGTATTTTGGATACTAATCCCTGATCAGATAAATGGTTTGAAATATTTTCTTTCATTCCATAGGCTGCCTTTTGATTGTTTCCTTTGCTGTGCATAAATTTTTAGCTTGATATGGTCCCATTTGACTATTTTTGCTCTTGTTGCCAGTGCTTTTGATATTATACCCAAGAAATCATTGCAAAAACTAGTATCCGGAAGCTTTTGTTCTGTGCTTTCTTCTGGGAATTTGACAGTTTCTGGTCTTATGCTTAAGTTTTAAAGCCATTTTGAATTGATTTTTGTGTATGGCATAAGATAAAGGTCCAATTTTATTCTTTCGCATGTAGCCATCCAGTTTCCAAAACTATATTCATCATTGTACTGAAAGTCTTAGCTAGAGCCATTAGGCAAGAAAAAGAAATAAAAGGTATCCAAGTCAGAAAAGAAAAAGTGAAATTACCTCTGTTTGCAGATGACGTAATCTACTATGTAGAAAACACAGAAAACCTGTGAGAACTAATACACAAATTCGGTAAAATTGCAGGATACAAAATTAACTTACAAAAATTAATTATGTTTCTAAACACTAACAACAAATGATCTGAAAAGGAAATTTTAAAAAGTCCCATTTACAATAGCACCAAAAAGAATAAAATACTTAGAAATAAACTTAATCAAGGAGGTGAAAGACTATTCACAGGAGACTACAAAACGTTTGAATCATCTGCAGTTGTATGTGCAAACCAAGGTACTTTAGGTACCATCACAGTTGACTCAGTCAAGCAGTCATAATTACTAGTTTTGGACTGACTTGAGTTGTTATGTGACTAATTCTTTAAGATGACTATATAAACTTCAGAAAGCATTTTCTAATATTTATTTTGTTTTTTGAGAAGTTAGAGGTTGGTTACGTAATGCTGTAGAGAAATCAGAATGTTCAAATTAGAAAAAACTCATGAATTAATACATGTATATGCCCATATGTATATATTTATGTATGTGTGTATAGCAACTTGTAATCCTCTCTTAATGAATTTTTAGAAATATCTGCCTTCATGTCTAGAAACATTAGCAGCCACTATCAAGAGTGTAGTGTTTATGTGAAGTATCTGTTCCAGACATATTCCTGTGTGTGACTATGATGGGAAATTAAAATAAAAAAGAAATGGAAAAATTAATATTACTTTAGTGAAACTTATTTGTAATGCATTCTCTTGTTTTCAACTCAATTAATCCCCCCCCCTTTTAACTACAAGTTGTTATGTTAGTCACATAACAACTCAAGTCAGTCCAAAACTAGTAATTATGACGGCTTGACTGAGTCAACTGTGATGGTACCTAAAGTACCTTGGTTTGCACATACGACTGCAGGTGATTCAAACGTTTTGTAGTCTCCTGTTGGTCTACAAGTTATAAATCTCAGAACTGTTTCTTGGCTATATATATATATGTATATATATCATATATACATATATATATATTTTATATATATATGATATATATATATATATTCTTGCTGAAACATGGAACAGAACCAATTCTTATCAAGGACTCAACGTTAGGTAGTAAACAGCTCAGAATTTGTTGGTTTCACTATTTGTTTATTTATTTTTCTTTTGGAAGGTATAAACAGATGGTAGCTTCATATTGTATATGACATGTTTACTCTATAAAAGAAATTTCTGAATTTAGAGAAATAAAATACATAACCTTAGGAAAACAGTGCCTTTCATTCATTCTTCTTTGCCATTCCCTTCACTTCTTCTTCTTCTTTTGACTTTTATTTTTTAATTTATTTATTTTCTCTCCCCATGCCCACTATCCTTTCTGCTTCTCTTTCCTTCTCTTTTTTTTTTACTCTTATCCTTTCTATTTTCCAAACAGGTTCTCCTCCCTCTGGCATTTTTTCGCAATGTTTTCTAAGTATGAAATAAGGTCTCTCTCCTGCTGCAGCTGCTCCTCCATCCCCTGCTGCACTAAATTGACACTTGGGCACCAATGGCTCTCGTCAGTCACTCCGAAGCTGCTACTTCCAGAAGTGTCGATTTAGTGCAGCGGGAGATGAGATGCCAGCTGCAGAAGTAGGGCACAGAAAAACTCAACAAAAAGCTCTGCCTCCCTTATTGTATGTGATATTTTGTAGGAGGAAGAGGAGGAAAAGGCTGCCAAGATCAGAGAGAAAAAAGTGGAATAATAAGAAGGCACCAGGATGAATGCTGGTATTAAAAACAAGCAGTTTAGTAACTGTAGCAGATTTGTGGACAGACTGGAAGGAGGCAAAGAAAAGTCTAAAGAGAGGTTAATTTTCTTCCACATGGTTTCAAAACAGCTGAAAATATACTGAAAAATCTGAATGTCTGAGCCTTTTTGGATGACATATACTCATTGGTCATGGTGATTTCCTAAAATATCCCCTAAAGTACACAAGCATCCTACTGGTATGGGTGAGAAATCAAGTCTGCAATGGGAAACATGTGAAAGCTCTCAACTTTCCTTGGCAAGTCTTCCTTCTTATTTCCTGTTGACATAAATACCTACTCCGCTTAATTAAAAGTGTTCTGTGAACATTAACACTCCAGGCATCCCAGCTGACTGTAAACTCCATAGGCAACCTTTCCACACCTATAGTAAAAATGCAGTAACATGTAAGTATACATTTTCTAAAGACAGAGAAAAAGGTTCGTCTTTTAGGAAGATCCCTACCTCTGCTCCTCTCTATTAGTTCAGATAATTTTCTCTATTTCTGTGAATATAGGATTTGCTCTATCATGACCAGAGATAGAATATAGAGGATAAATTCCCAAATGCTAGGTGCAAGTTATTTTTATTCAATACATTGGAATTTTCTAAAGTAACCATTTTAAAGAAAGGCTTATTTCAAAAGTGACATGGTAGACACAAAGAAAATGCACATGTTATGCACATGGACTTTGACCATTGTATTCATTATGCATTCTTTGAGGTCCATTCACTATGATAATTTGCTTTTCATATGAAATGTAAAATAGAAGTGTCTTTTGTGTCAGGAAGTTCCAATATAGCTCCTTTAGAAAGACTTGGTTTCTAGGTCAGTTGGCTTTTTAAAACCTGAAATAAATGAAGTCTTTGATAATGTAATATCGTGACGGCAGGACACAGAATAAAGAAAAAAGGGGCTTATGCTTAGACAATTTGAAAAAAAAAAAACTTCCATATTGACTTATTTTTAACTACTCATATTAGGAAAGACTCAGGATATTATTTTCTCGAGGTGCTTCTTTTCCATTTTGGTCCCTTTTTTGTTAAATTTATTTAAAAATATATTTAAGTTGACATATGTTAAGTATCTATTTAAATAGATTTAAATAGACAATTACTCTTCACTAGGTACTAATATAGATCATGAAAGAAAATGGTGACAGATGTGATAGGGTCCATCAATTTGGACAGTATAAATTCATGGTGACTAAGTGGGTGGGGTTAATTTGGAAATATTTCTTGCAACAGCTGAAGTCTGAAGAATGTTTGGACTTAAAAGAGCAGAAAAAGCTGGACTCTGGAGGAAAAAATCGGGTTGTGGAAACTCTCGAAATCATACGTGAGGGATTCGGCAAGTTGTCTAACTTCCCAGAAGAGGAGAGATAGGAAAGATGAATATAATTAATGTTGTGGGGATACAAAGGGACTTAGATGAACTAGTAAGGCCCTTAAAACTAGGCTGCAGAGTTAACTTGCCACATTAGGTAGTGGTGAACTCTATAAGAGAGATACAGATAGAAATCATAACCTAGGAGGATCATCTAAATTTTCTCCCTACTCATTAATATTGGGCTCCCTTTTTTGGCCCTGGTTTCTTCTTATACATCAATAACATTTAACTTGGATTCTGTGGGTGGACCCTAGGAGATCTATCAATCTCTTGAATTGCCCTTGAATTTTGTATGTAGTATTCTTATGGGAGAAATAAATGGCTTCCTTCGGATACTCGAAGGGGTAAATTTAATGATTAAAGTGTATTAAGTGCTTACTGTATATCAAACAAATTTCTAAGTGATACGCATGTGTTAACTCATTGATTCTTAAGAATGTTTTATATTAAGCACTATTATTATTTCCATTTATATACAAGACTACTGAAACAAATATAGGTTTCTTAGGTCTGAGGTCAGAAGCTAATAACAAGCTGGGATTTAACTCTGAACACTACAGATCCAGAGCCATACTGGACCAGACTATGCGATTTTGTTTTCACATGATTGTAGTTGCTTTCATATTTCTCCATAAGAAAATATCACATTTAATTTGGGAACCATTTATCTAAATGGGCTTCCTGGAAAACTCATCCCAAGTTAAGGTTTCAACTACTATCACTTCTGATTATTCTCACATTCATAACATCAACATAATGCTTGTTCATTAACTTCATACTGTAAGTTTCAAAGGCTTCCTGGACAGCTTCACCTAGCCATCCCATAGGTACTTCTAATATGACATGTTTAACACTAACCTGGCTGCTCTCCTACATCTTCTTCATAAATGGTTACTCTTTCTATCTTCCTGAGATGCTGAATTAATAGCAACAACACATCAACCAATAACCAAGTTAAAAATCTCTTTGCTTTCTTTGCACTTCTATCCATTTATCACATCCTTGTGAATATTCTTATTTAGTAACTCCTCTCCATATGTATCTCAATACATGTTTTTAAATCTATCCCTCACTACTACCTACTTCTTTCTTCCTCTCTCTCTCCTTCCTTTCCTTCCTACTTTCCTTCCCGTTCCCTTCTTTCTTTCCTTCTTCTTTCCCTCTTTTCCCTCTTCTTCTCTCTATTCCTTTCTTTCATTCTCTCCTTTTGAAATTTGAAAAATACAAAACTTCCAAAGACTACAATAGCAAAAATCTAGGCCTTCACCCAGAATTAACCATTATTAGCTTTTAGGCATATACTTCCATTCTTTTTCTTTCTTTCTTTACCTTTTTTTTTTTTAACAGATATAGCCTAAGCTGTCCTTTCTTACTCAACTGATTTCTACCATTGATAGAGTTTTGACTATTATCAGTTTTTCTCCAAACTTTGCTTGCTTTTATAATTTTCTTTCTAAAAAATCTTTTCATTAACACATTAACTGTTTAATGGGATATTTAAAAATTTCCAAATGCATGGAGATTTAATTATTCTTGTTGATTTGTTATATAATCTCTATGAGCATCAACTGGTATTATATTTATGATGGAAATTGTTAATCATATGGTGAAGAGAATAATTATTTATACTTGTTCATTAAACAAATGTGAGACATAAAAGAGAAGTCAAAAACAATATTAACCTGAGGTATGGAGTTGAGTGATCACAGTGATGATTATGAGGAAGAGGAAAGAAATATTCATTAATTTAGGAAAAAAAGGAGAGTGTTAAGTCTTAACTATCCACAAAATAGTAGCTGGTGGGTAGAATATTTGAGAAATAATAAATAATTAGGACAAAATATAAAGAAAGTTAAAGATATTAAAAGTGAGAGGTTGACATGTATTTACTAGATATGAATACAAAATAATGTGATAGGTTTAAAATGAACATTAAAATTTACATTTGTAAACAACAATATTCTGTCCAGACTGTGTTGAATTATAACTTATATTTTCCAAATACTTGATTCTTCCACTTAATGCATTTTCAATGCCTGGAATAATATTGAATTTTTCTTTTCAAAAACTAAACTAATGCTGAAATATTTATTGATTAATGGCAGAAAGAGGGTGAAATAGAGAACAGAGGGAAGAAGGAGGAGGGGGTTCCTGTCATGCCCTTTCAGGTGGAGTTATACACTTATTTGAATTATACTGTGTTTTTCAGACTATTTCATGACTTTCTTTTGAAGATTGCCTAAAAAACTTAGGATTTAAAAAAATTCTCAGTGGCAGGACAACTTTATCTTTTGAAATAGGATTTTCTTTTGGTAATATTCAGAATTTAGTTGCATCCAACTCTATAGAAAGAGTAGAATCATTCTTTTTAATAATAGCATATGAGATTAGAATATTAGATGTGACTAAAAGATAGGAACACTGATTTTCTTCTGTTGTTTATAAACTGTTTTCTGAAAGCAACACTAAAAGAGGAACCACACACACATCTTTTTTTATTTATTCATTTTTAGCAAATGGCACAAAATTGGATTAAATGCATAGATTCTTGGGCCACTGTTTCAGAGATATTTATTTTTAGATATGAATTTGGATATGTTAATAAGTCATTTTTAAAAATTTGTTTTCAGTATTTTACTATGAAAAATGTCAAATATACAGAAAGTGTGAAAGAATTTTACATTGCATATCTGTATACCTACCTCCTGGATTATATTATTGATTTATTTTACTTGCTTGTCACATATCTATTCATTTAAATATCATATATTTGTTTATAAATCCACTTTATTTTTTGACACATTTTGTAGTAAATTTCAGACATTAGTACATGTCTTCCTAAATACTTCACTATGCATGCAATTTATTAGAATTCAATATTTAAAATATTTTCTTTTAGTGTAACATTTACATACAATGAAATACACAAATAGTGTATTTCAGATAATTTAAAGTCACTGAGTTTTGACAAATGTATACACTGTGTAAGCTAAATTCTTTCAAGAGTGTTACCAGAACCCCCAAAAGTTTCCTAGTATTTTTTCCCAATCTGCACACTACATTCCAGTTCCTGCACATAGAGGCACTTTTGTTTTTTCCTCACTATATACTCATTTCACTTGGTTTTTAATTTCATGTAAATGAAATAAAATGGTTTGCATTTTTGTGTAAGTTTTCTTTCAATTACCATATTTTTGAGATTCATGTTATGAGTCGTGAGTTCACTATATTTTTCTTTTACATTACTATTACTCCATTCTTTAATTATATCACAGTTTCTTTATTCATTCTGCTGTCAATAGACACCTGTCTTATTTCGTTTTTGCCCATTGTAAATAAAGTTGTTATTAAAATGTTTGTATTTCTTGGGTAAATACCTACTAGTGGAATTACTGGTATGTCAAGTTTTATAACAGACTGCCAGATCTTTTTATATTATTTTATATTACCACTAAAATGTATGAATTTTAATTACTCTTCAATTTCACTATTATTTTTTTCTTGTCAGTTTTTTAGTTTTAGTTATTTCGACTAGATCTACAGTGTTTTTCATTATATTTTTACTTTGTTTTACCCTAGTGACTAATGTAGTTGAACATACTTTTATGTGCTTATTGTCCATTCATATACAGTCAATTCTTATTTGTGGTAGTTTTGTTCTATAAAGTCACTGCAAACACTGAATTAGTGAATACTGAACCCTGGCTCCTAAGGGAATAAAGTGTTAGGTTCCTATATTTTCATCAGCCAATCTATACATAAGCTAATTTTATGTTTGTTTCTGTTAAAAGATATCTTATTTAATATATATTGCAGGTTCATTAACATTGAATTCTGCCAATAGTTTATGACACATGTCTGAATGAAGTTTATCCAACACACGTCTTTTCTCAGTAAGTCACTATGATTAACATTACATGAATATACACATCATGTGTAACTGAAAATAGGGTATAGTGTTCCATAAATATCGATTAAATCAGGGTGGTTGATAGTGTTTTTCAGGTCACTTATGCTTTTATTCCATTTTTGCTTGGTTGCTCGATTAGTTGCCAAGAAATAAATGTTAAAATCTCTAGTTATGACATTAGTGTTGTCTATTTTCTCTTTAGAGTGTCAATTTTTGATTCAAAAGTTTTGATTTTTCATTGATGTCTTCATGATAAATTCACTCTTTTATCATTTTGAAATGATCATTATCTATGATGATATTCTTCATCTGTAAGTCTATTTTATCTGATGTTAATATAGCCATTACAGCTATTTTATGATTACTATTTACATGGTGTATCTATCCTAATGTTTTTCCTTTCTACCTATGTCTTTATATTTTAAGTGTATCTCCTTTAGTATTTAGTTGGGTTTTATATTTTCATTCTTTGTGACAATGTTCTTATTTTAATTGGAGTATGTATTTAATTAACATTATTGCAATGTATAAACAAATTTGTATTTTATATTATTTACATTATTAAATTATTTATATATTTATATTATATTTATAGTATTATTTATATATAATTTTTCCTCAGAAATCATAAAATTGGATTTAGTAGGGTATCCTTAATGTGTATATAATGCTTTACAGTTTCTTTAAGACCCAGCTCAAGTGTCACTCTCTCCAAGGTTTACTTTAATTCTCCATCGCTGCAGGCTTTGGTCCTATTGAACGTTATGAATATATCTCTTAATAAATGTCTTCATTTATATATGAGTATATGCATTCATTTACAATGATAGATGATGTATCATTTCTTTCATCAGTCCGAGAGCTATGTCCATGTTGCCAGGGTGATGCCGGGCCTAATAAATACATGCTGGATTATGCTTTAGAGTTGAAATGGTATCTATTGTCTTTCCTGGAGAAACTCTCTGAACTTGCTGAGTGCACGTTATCATCTTTATTGACTGATGAGGAAAATGAGATTCTGAACTATTTAAGGAATTGCTCAAAAAAGTGGCAGACCCATGTTTTCCTGTTTTGTGTTCTGCACTGAATAAGTAGTTGGTATTTGACTACTACAAAGGATTTTTCTTGCTTCCTGAGCAACTTTACTATTAAAAGACATATATTAGTGTAATTAGTACTAATTTCTACCACATGCATGCTATTTTAATTGATCTAAATATAGTGTTTGCTTTAAAAACAAGGGTATATGTGTGCTTTTCAAATGTTTGATTAAGATTAAATACATGCGTTAAAGCATATTATTGATTGCTTATATAGTGTTAACATAAAAATAAAAAGTCAAAGTGAAAGGCAAAAAATTAAGTTGAGGTTAAAAAATTGCAGTCTGGTGGAAAGGGACATAGATCCAGGAAGAAACTAAAATTTTGTCCCAAGTATGGCTTGAAGGCAAGGTTTTTTAATGGGAAAGGGAATGAAAATAATTATATGAGTAGAAGAAAGGAATTTCTATTGGTGATAACAAGCCGATAAATAGCTATACATGGCTGTTACTGATTCTGAAGAATGACCAAAATTATCAGTCCTTGTGCTCAGGAGGTATGCTATGCTACTAGCTTTACAAACAGTTTTTTGTAGGACAAGTGTTGATTTGGCCATGTCCCAGGGTTATTTTGCCCAGTTCAAACATTCCAGAGGTGCAAGATATAAGACGTGCAAGGCAGTTCCTCTGGAATGGCAGCTCAAGCTCTATTTTTAAATGGCTTCACACATATCAACTTTTAACAATAACATCTAAGTTTTTTGTGAGTCTTGTTTTTTTTTTTTTTTCTTTTCCCCGCTGTTTATTCCAAGTCTCGTTGTTCTTTGCTATTGATACTAGAGAGAGTCTAGTCCACCTAGGAGCACTCTGCCCATCTGTTTCTAACATACATTATTAAACAGGAGGGAACTAGAAGGTAGGTGAACACTTCCCAGCTGCAACCTAAGCCTCTGATGCTTTGGTACATTTTATACATTTCCTAGGGTTCATTGCCAGTTTTTGACTGTAGGGAATTTTAGACTTGGGGTATTTGTGTGTTGAAAAGTTGTATCAAAATTCACTACCCTTTCATTATTCTCTATTTGTAATATTTGGATACAGTTTCCTAAGTCCTTGGAGTCTTTTAAACCAGGTGGAATTTTTTTTTTTTTTTTTGTATGCAGTCTTTTTAGCTCTAAGTGTTTTTCAAGAAACAAATAAACCACTTTACCTGTGAACAGGACAATGGGGTCCTGATGAGTGAATACCTTTCGCATGTATTTTTAGAGCCCACAGAAATTAGTTTGACTATTTACAGATTATAACAGTTGGTAGTTAAATGTTGTATTTTCATTCCCAGTTGGTGCAATATGTTCACAGCTGATGCAATGGCTGGCCCATTTGATTTCACATATGGTCCACTATTTGGGGCCCTCCAAGGCTTTATTTTGTAGTTAGTCTTCTCTAAAGCTATCACGTATTTGGTTTTGCTTTTGTCTGCTGCTCAAATGAAGAAAAAAAAAATCTTCTAAACCTTGGAAGCTGTAGAGGAAATCAGTAACTCTGTTGATCAAGATTCAAAGAACTGGGTCAAAATGTCCCAGGAAGAAGATTTCGTTAAACATTGCAAACAAAATGCTGCTCTACATTGCATAAGACAGAGTACGCACACTGCCACAGTGTTCTCTCTTGTTTTTCTTTCACTTTGAAGCTGTGCTGAAGATGTTCTTAAGTGTTTTCAGCAGAGTTAAGTGTCAGAAAGACCATGCTGTTCTAGGCATCCATTTATATTGAAAAACATCGCGCCACAATTTCTTTTGAAAATATTTCCATTTGGGCAGTTTTTACAACTTGATTTCTTCGCTGCTAAAATTCACTAAGGAAATAGTATTAAAAGTGAGTTGGAGTCTCTTTGCCAAGACTGAGTTCACAAAGCATATTAGATAAGAAGAGTAGAACTGCAAAATTAATAACATTGAAAACTCAAATGCAAGCACCCTCCAGCAGTCATTATAATGTGATACATAGTCAGTGTTTATCCTGACTCTAAACTATAACTGATAAAGTCACAATCTCATAAAAAGATTATTTTCAAGACTATTGCATTACCCTCTGAAGGCGAAAATGCTCATTTATTCATAGTAGCAGATTGTAATAGCTCCCTATGATAATTGAGTGGGCTAGGATGTTAATTGCCCTCCACTTCACCTCTAGATGTTTAACTGCTTATCTCTTCAACCAGCAAACAATGCTCACATATTTGAGCCTTACTGTTCAGATAATTTTGTGAGCTAAGTAATTATTTATAATAAAGAGGAAGAAGAGTCTGTGCAGAAGAAATATTTAAATTGTGCAGCGTTTATATACTAAAACCAATTGGAGATAGTGTTGAGTACTTACAGAGCTCTACAACAGAGTTGCTTTTGCAGAACCTAGGGAGTAGTTAGAAATGCAGGAATATGACCAACAAACAGAACAATGTTAACAGGCATTTGCTAAATCAATACTGCTTGGTTAGTTTTCTACACTATTGTCTATTAGGAACAACTTTTTTCAAATTGCATGGCAACAGTAACTTCTTACTGTTCAGGGAGTCATGCTGGTGTTCCATGCTGCTTCTTGTCAACCACCGAAAAATGGAGGTCTGTGCCTACAATCCATTTTGTGGATTATCTAGACTTGTTACCATTGCTCCTGTTTTCATAATACCTTCCTTTTGGGATTTGTAATAGTACAAAGGAGTTAGATGGAGGAGGATGGAGAAAGCCAGGTATCAGACACTTAGCTATCACTTGTTGAGCATCTGCTATGCACTAGGTACAATATTTCCGGAATTTTAATATAATCCCAATTTCTAGAGGAGTATAAGAAAAATTATCCAAAACTTGGAACAATAGAGGAGTAAAAACCTTATTTTCTACCCTCCTAGGTTCAGTGCTTAGAGACCTGAGAATTAAACTGACAAAGACAAATGAACAGGAAAAAAAGAATACATTTTTTATTGACATTAATATCTTTATGTGCATGGGAGCATCACAGAACAAATATGAAAACTCAAAGAGGTGGTTAGATTCAGAACTTATATACCATTTTAACAAAGGGCAATAAATTGTGGATAAGTGACTAGACAAAAGAAAAAAAAATTGGGGCTTCTAGGGAGGAAAACTCTGTGTTGGGAGAACTAATTGAATATAAAGATTATTTTAGTAAGATCTGTTTATGCAGACTTATTTTGGTGCCAAATTCCCATCTCCAATTATAAGTCACTCTCCCATTCCTGGTACAGGAAAGGCACCTTTCTCATGAGAAGTGTATGCCCCATTTTCAGGCAGATGTGGGGAGAGCAGAGAGTTCTTTCTGTACCTGCTATTTTTTAATTGCCTTAAGCTCAAAATGATGCTTATGCCAAAATGATATGTTTAGAGGTGGCATTGTTAGGTAGTTAGGTAAACATGAGAGACTGGAGGATAAAGACTCCTCCAAAAGACTTCCCTTAGGACCTCCCTAGAACATCCATTTTATGGTTATAAATCACCCCAATATCCTGAGGTTCAAAGAAGTGAAAAGCAACAATATTGTAGCTGATTTAATCCTGCCAAAAACTCATGTGCAATCAGTCCTACACTAAACTCCCTGTGACCTAGCCTCTTTCTACCATCATTATAATATCATGCCTATGTCCTGAAGTTCACGAATCTAATTATAACAGACAGAATTCTGGGTAACCGCATGCACAATAGGCAAAGGGTTATATAATAGCCAACTGTCAATCAAAATGACTTCACATGTCAATTATCTAGCACCATCCCTGTAACCTCCTATAATGGCCCTAATATAATACAGACCTCCCTATCCATGACGTGACAATCTTCTTCTCTGTAACCTGCCCCTCCTTTGGGGCATGCTTTATTTATACCTTTCGCTTCTGCGCAGTTATAGTCCTTTTCTGCGTAACCTGTTTCCCTCTTGAAGCTTACTTTAATAAATACCACTTTATACTTCTGCGCGGCTATAGCCCTCTTTGGCATAGCCCATCTCTCCCGTGAAACAGACTTTAATAACTCTTACTATTTCTAAATCTCACCGATGTGTAATCAGTGAAATTTGCTGTGTCAGCGAAAAGAACCAAGGTCCCTTCAGTACTACCAGCTGGGGCAACGACAAATTTTAGATCACCCTAGTGGTAACAGCCTATCATGATCTCCTTCAAAAATAAGGCTAAGAATGACTACATCCACTTTCAAAGCCATCTGAAGCATTTTTGATAAGATAAACCAAGGATTATTTAATTCTGTAAGGACTATTTCTTTGATAGTTTTACTATGAACTATTGATTAGGGAACAAATTCTGTGTAAATAAATACATGTTCTAACTTGTAGATTACTATCCAGTAGAAACACAAATTATTTGTTAATAGAAAAGGTAAATAACCCCAAATGTTAAGGTCTTGTTTCCCTGTAAGATATTTCATTCAGATAAGCCACGCAAATTAATACACAACACACCGAGAGGGAGGGATACAGAGTCTTATGCAACAGAGAGAAAGGATGAAAATCCTTCATGTCTCCAAAGTGAGCTCTCTTGACTGGCGGCAGCTAACAGGGGTCAGAAGGTCAGAGTTTCTGGCTATCAGCGCACCAGTCTATGATGCTATCCAGTTAGGCTTGGGCATTGTCCGTCTAAGGTGTTCAGCTTATATGGACCTTACAGGGTGGAACCCTCATGCTTATCAGCTCCTGCAGGTGGGGGCTGATGTTTCTGTGGTTTTGGGCATTCCAGTCACAACATAAGGGCATTCTCATTATGTGTAAGTTGATATTACTGTCCTGGCTCCCATGGGATCCATTTTGTAAAGTCCAAAAAGTCCTTGTTTCTTTATGCTCTATACACATCCTTAATTTAGAAAATTTATTTCAGCATGCTTTGCCTGACAAGCTTTATAATTCTGTTTCTCAAATTCCCCTTTAAGCAGTTTCACCATCCTGCTGTTTCCCTCATTAATAAAATAAATTTTTAACACATACTTGCTTTTGTAGGAGAGTTTGCTATTTAAATTTTTGAAATTATATTTTGATAGTATTCAACTGAGTCTCAAAATTGATTTTCCCTTGTTGACATGGCCATTGAGAAGCTGTGTCAGAACTCAGTTTTGTTTGATTCCAAATATCCTGACACTTCTATTTCAATACTTATCACCCATTTTTCCATCTTCTTAGGTGAAGGATAGTTTTATGGATGATTAAAATATTGTGGTTCTGCTTCTATACCTAAAGCAGCTTCAGGGCTTAATCTTTCACTTGATTTTATCCAGTAGCTAAGTAACTAACTGCATGATCCACAGAAGGGCTACAATAACTACATGCTGACTGAATGAATAAACAGTGTAAGAAAAATAAGTAGTTCATCATATGCCCAATTGATTAACATACTCTTTGAGAACAAATAAAGTTAAAGAAGGAATAAATAAATAATAAATTTTAAATATTTTAGGGTAGAATGGTTGAGGTACCACACAGAATCCACTCTACAAGATAGATATGCCCTTGATAGAATTTGTTTATATCAAATTTAAATATTTGCCTTAATTATAAAATGATCCTATGCTGAGTAGAAAACCTGAGTCCCACCTATTATAATTCTTAGCTTTGAACCTGAAGCAGACTGTTTTGGAGTTATCTCCATATTGCTGAAACATCATATTTACCTAATCTACTAGATGATTCCTGACTCCTTTAAACTTTTGGGTTTCGGTTTTATGACCTTATGTAGTGGTATCTCTTTCCTCACTCTTTCCTTAGCTCTCTTGTTGATAACTGCACCACAGTGCTCAAAAAGAATAAGAAAGTCAATCAAAGTATTGATTAAGTGCAAATCGCGCCTCCATTTTCTTATCGGCATAATGAGGATAAAAATACTCACCGCTCAGGGTTATCATAATAGTCAACTAGGACAATATATGTAGGTCTCTAAGGAAGAATCTGGCACACTGTGTTGGCATTTGTTGTATGAGACGGTGAAGTCCTCTCTCTGCTCAAAACTCCAAGACCAATGCATCTTTCCACCACCTTAAACCACAGAGCTCTTCAGAGCCCCCATTGCAGAAGGCTTGTCCTGTCATCATACTGAGCTCTGAATGTCATGTCGGTGATTCTTAAGCTGTGGTGAACAGGTTGGCATCATGCAACAATGGGCAAAACAATGACATGGATCATACAAAAATCTGCACCGGCAAGGAAGTGGAGACTCTCTGGGCTTCCCTCTCCTACAAGAAATTCCTAAGCAGTAGCCCGGTAGGCCCTCAGGAAACTGTGCAACATGAAAGCAACCCAGGGTATGGATTTGGGAGCCTTCTGCATCCAAATAAACATTGGGAGGATAGAGTTCTCTGAGGTAGAGTGGCAGATAAAGTCCTCAGACCTACTCCATTTAAACCCATCTTCCAGACTCCTGTCCTCAAATAGTAGCTTGACCATGGTTTCCTGACCAGCCTCCTAATCTCTGAATGTGGACTTTGGTTTTAATATCAGAACAAACTGGGAAAAAAATGCAGTAATCTTAGTTCTGACTCCCTGACCCAAGGAAAGGCCTCAGTACCTTAGCCTTGCTTCTGATACCACTGCCTGGCCAAGTCTGAGTATTGATCCTATTGGTTCAGAGTGACTGCATCCATGTACCCAGGTCAGAGTATTTTTACTCAAGAGGATGCAAGGAGTCTGTCTGGTAGAGCCTGAAGACCATAAGTTCCTGTGTTCTCACTCATATGCCAAAGTCCAGTTCAATTCTTAATTTTGTTAATTCTATGCAATTTCACTCTAGTCCTTCATGCTTAATTCTTGACTGCAAATTTTGCTTTGGACTTAAAGATTCTTGGACCTGCTGTCAACTTATTTCCTCACTTTTGCTCTCTAGTAGTGGCAAAAGCAGAAAGATACAGTAAGAAAATTGACATTGAAGCAATTAAAGATACTTTCTATCCCCACTGAAAAAAACAAAGGGTTTAACATTTTTCTTACTCTGGGTAATGTCATACATTTCATTAACTTTCAGCTTCATAACAAGGTTGTCCACTAATTTTTTTTCTTTATTGGTTGTCACATCATAAGTCAACAAATTTAGCCACTTTTCCGTAGTTTGGTCATGCATGATACAAGTTACTTTAGTACTTTCTGGAGTAGTTTTGCCTCATACAGATAGGCGAATTTTCTCCTTTTTCTGTATGTGTTATATTGTTGACTCATTAACATGGAACTCATGGCTAAGAGCACTATGACTTAATGTCACTCCCTTCCCTAAAACCCTTTAATTATCTCTCACATTGCAAGATAAAACACAAACCATTCCTACCCTAACCACTGTCCAGGCCTCCTGTCTCCACATTTTACGCTTCAGCAACAGCAAACTGCTTGTAGTTCCTGGCTGTTCACATCAAGCTGTTTCATGCCTCCCTGCCTTTGCTCATGACATTTCCACATGGAAATGTTTTTCTTACCCTCCATTCCATTTCTTACTCGCTAAATCCTCTCTTTCTTCAAAACTCAGCTCATGCATGACCTACTTGGTGAGTCTTCCCTGACCCTTACCCCACTTCAGTGTATCCATGATGCCTTGTGCATGTTCCTATCATGGCATTTATCAGGTTGAATGGAAATTATCCATTTGTGTAAATTTGTTTGTCTTCTTTTAGTACACAATTTTTTTAAGGGAAAAAAACTTTAAAAATATTTATATTTCTGTCATCTAGAATAATATATGATATGTAGTAGGCACTCTATAAGTTTCGTAGAGTGGAACCACAGTAATTCCTCTTAAATTGAACCAAAGTTTATTATCATAAGCTTTAAAAAACTCCACTTCATTTTAAACAAATCTGTGTTCACCCAGGTCATACACTTTGTATTTGAGAATTAGACTATATTTTTCTCAGCCAGCAATCTCCCGAAAACCATTTCTAAAGGGATTTACTAATACCAGGCCTAACCGTCAATATGTCTTAAGTCCTAGAATATTACATTTACCCCAGTGAGTTACAGCAAGTACATTTTTCCTCTGTCTTCTTTTAGTTGAACTTCAAGGGGTATTAGCCAAGAATACTGTGAAACATATGATGTCCTGACCCTTATTGAAGGAGTGGAGAGGTGGGGGTCCACGAGAAATTGCCAGTGTGGCCTTAGGGTAGGAAAGAGTAAAGTAAGGAAAGATGAAAATGAAGGAAAACTCCTGTTTCCAGAAAGTTGATTACATTGTACAAAACCTGGAGGATAAAAGGATCCTGTCCTTTGTTTTGTTTTGCTTTGTTTCTCTCTGGGATGAGGAACGGCAGGCAGAATTTACACTAAAGACTCTACTGACAACTGTGTGGCTTGTTGACTTTCAGGTATTCACTGGAAAGAAAACATTAAGGAAAAAATCTAATCATTTTATGGGCAGGAGTCATAAAGGAGAATAAAAAACTCTTCCTTGATTGACATCATTACATTACCCATCACCCAAAGGCAACAGATAAGCAAGACTTAAATTGTCGGTTGCTTTCCTTTCTTTTGCTTGCCTTTGTTAATTTTCTTTGGTTCATAATTCACCCAGTGGCAGTAAAGAAAATTATTTTTTTAATTTTTGTTTTGTTCTAGTTAAGTAACAGCAAATGTGCTTTCATTTGTGTTTGTATTTTCTTATTAAGCTGGAGGAAAGTAGCTGCTTGCTCCTGTATTTTCTTTTGCATTATAAAGTGATAATTATTTTTTGAATTTAAGTGTTATTAACTTTAGGTAGCAATGCTGGTTCTCTAGAATTGTGAAGTTTATGATAGGTATGTTACTCTTCTAAAATATGACCTACATATCTCCTTACATATCTATAACACATCAACTTCAATCCCTCCATTTTTTTTTTATAAATACTACATTTACCAAGTTTCTCACTGATTTGTGGGAGTTTTCATTCTAATGTGAGCTGGTGTTCAGGTCACTTCAGTTTCTTTTGTTACTTTTATGCTTATTCCAAACCCAGATATATTCTGATCCATAATGCTCAACATCTCTGCTTACTTCTAGGACATTTTCTTAAGATTCTCCCATCTTAGCGAAATTCAAAGCTTATTCCCACATAGTCACCAGAAACATTCAATTTCTATGTTTGCCACTTTTCTCTTACCCTCAACTGTCCTTACCCTGCCACATCCCCTCAATGTCCTTATTATCACCTGCCATTTTCTTTGGGTCTTGCTCTTGCTGCCTCTAAAGGGTGAAGCAGGTCCTCAGTGTGGCAAGTGCCCTTCTTGTTGTCCAAATGTCTCCTGAATTCTACTTCCTTCTGGTATTGAGGCCTTATTATTTTTAGAAGCAGTACCTCTGTGATTCATGCCTTTTGAACCTTTCTATCAGGCAGAGAGGCTAATTAAGCTCTATTGATGACAATGCAACAATAAATTAAAGAATAGAAATAGTAATGGCTAATATTGAGCAAGCTTTCATTATGTGTCAGATGCTAAACTCAGTGCATTATCTCATTTAATTCTGTAACAGTCCTGTGTAGTGAGTATTATCTCTATTTGTCTGATGACAAAACTGAGTCATAATGAGATTAAGTAACTCATCTAATGACACCTAGTAAATTATGGAGCTGAAAGAACAACTATATATATTTTTAAAAAGTTAGTTATAATTATTACAAACAATACAGGGAATAGATATTCAGAAAAATCAAATTTCTAAGACATCATTTGAAAGACCTAAGGTATTTATGTGGAAGACAGGAAAGGGAACATAAGCTCTTTAGTTTAGTGATCAATGAGAGAATATACCAGCTTCTAGGGTAAACTTTACCTAATTGTACAAGTAAATTTGAAAAATACTTCAAAAACTGTGGAGTAAAGTCAAACCATGACATAATGACTGGGTACTGCTAAGACATCTGTATTAGCCTGCATAGGCTACAACAACACAAATATCATAAACTGAGTGTCTTATAAACAATAAACATTTATTTCTCACAGTTCTGAAGCCTGGGAAAGTTGAGATCAAGGTACCTGCAGATTCAGCGTCTGATGGGGGCTTTCCTCCTAGTTCATAGACTATTATCTCTTCACCATCACTTCACATGGCAGAAGGGTTGAAGGATTTCTCTGGGGTCTCTTTTATAAGGATACTAATTCCCATTTCTGAGAGCTCTGCTCTTACCGCCTAAATACCTCTCCAGATCCCTATCTCCAAATACCATTAATTTAGGAATTAGGTTTCAACTAATGAATTTGGAAGAGACACAAAGGTCCAAATCCATACCCTGGGTTGCTTTCCTGTTGCACAGTTTCCTGAGGGCTCACAGGGCTACTGCTTGGGACTTCCTTGTAGGAGAGGGAGGCTGAGAGGTCCCGGCTTAGACTGAGATCTTTGTGGAACCTAAGGTTATCATACCCATTTCTTTACGTGATTATTATTTTCAAATAATAGTTCTGAAATAAACCTAAGGAATTTCACAAAGTTTTCATTTTTTTTCATGATGACTATTTATTCCTTCCTAGAAAATATTCTATTCTTATAAAAAAAAAGTCTATTGTTCGACATCCCTGTGTCGGGTAATGCCCTAAACATACATTAAGTAATCTGTTACTTTATGAACAGTATGAAAATGAATAATGAGAGGCAACATTGCTGTTACTAAGTCAATGTTCTCAAAAACAAGGTGGTCTTCTGGAAAGATGTGAGCCACAGACCTTTAGCCCAGATTGGAGGGAGTTCCAGAAGGTAGGTAATATTTCTTTCTCTTGTACTCCATTCTGTTCCACTGTCCTTCCCAGAGCAAGGAGTTCCTCACAAATAGGAGCAGCTCCTTGTCTCCTTTACAGGAACTACCACCAGGTGTTTTCACAGAGACAGTAGGAAAGAATGTAGTCCAGAAGATAACCAAGGAGCAGATTAAAAAGACACTTTCTAACAGATTCTCAACAGCTCTGAAATATCTCCCTTGCCATGCAAATGTTTCAGTTTATACAAGAGTGAACCAACTACTACTGTCTTGACTTTGACCTTGACCCTGCCCCACATCAATATTTCTCCTCTGCAGAGGTGGATCAAGCACAATAGGATAGTTTGGAGCTTCTTTTGAGCAGGAATATGCAAGATTTGGTTTGTAAACTGTGCGTTTGTGCATATAACCTTCTCAAAAAGAAGGAGTCTTAAACCCAAAAAACATTATAAGCCATCGTCTTATTTTTCCAGCCATTCCTCTAATACATAATTAGTTGTTAGGTGAAAGAAAAACTGCTCCTTTTTATTTTAATTTAACTGACAAGTTAGATTTCAGAAGTTCACTTTCTTATCTCTTATTCAGAATCTGTCCTAGAGACTCAAAATAGAGACAAGAATCAGGACTTCCTCATTTACCAGCTAAATTTTAATAAGAAGTAACTGTTTTTCTGTAGTCTAGTACACCTAATTGTGTTTCCAAGTTGAATGGCTGTAAATCTGGGTAAATAATATCTCTAAATTGCCTGCCTTCCCTCTTTGCAGTGCTCCAAAGAATTAGATAAAGCAGTATCCATTAAGCAGTAGAATCAAATTTAGGATAACACGCTGTTTTTTAGAAAAATCTAAACCTGTATTTAATTTTATTAACAACGGGCTTGGGGAAACCTTAGTACGAAGCTCTTTCCATGTTATGTGGCAACTGCAATTTATACTAAATATGCTGATCATAAAGACCTAAGCTTCAATAATTTCTTCAAAATCTTAGTGTAATCAAATATTGTAAATGATGTTCATAAGCTTGGAACTCATTTAAATGCTCTCAATTGAACCTGTAAAATATCATTTGTTTATTCATTTCATTCACTTAACAAGAATTCCACTCAATTCAGTTAATATTATTTGTTTTCCTAATATGTGATACGTTAAAGTATGTTGCTATGGAGGTTTAAAGATTTGTAAACAACAACAACAACATTATTATCAAGAAGTTTATTATATATAATAATTTTAGCCAATCACACAAAAATTCTTTTTTTAAATGTAGAGTGGATGAATGTTTTTTTATTTTGTTTTGTTTCTGTTTTTAACATAAACAAATACTTTGAGATTCAGAAAAATCTGAGATTACCTTTGAATGAAAAATCAAGATAACTTCTTGGAAAATTCAGCAATTCAAGCCAGATAGGATTTAGACTGGTAGAGATAGGTACAGGAATAGAATTACTTTCTTCTATGTTAAAAAGCCATTTTTATATATCTTTTTTGCATATGCAAGTGTGCAAATGGAAGCTACTATGTTTGCACGATACATTCTCTTCTGTGCCTCTTTTTAACTTAACATTATACCTCAGAGTTAGTTAAAAATAAGTACATAGAGATCCAGTTGTAAAAATTATTTGAAATAAGTGCCATAATTAATTATTTTTTATTTTATTAAAACTTATTTTTAATTAAAGTCATTTTATTATTATATCAAAATTTTCTTCCACAATTTATTTAACCAATGCACAACGAATAGTACTGAGAATATTTCTATCCTTTGTTAGTTAAAAAAATCATTTAACTAGTTCCTCATTTGGAGAATTTAGATTATTTCAAGTCCTTGTTAGAATAAATACTGTGGCCATAGATATTCCTTCTCAGATACAAGTCTTGGTGTAGATAAGTTAATACATGGAAGAACTGTTAGGTCATGGGATGTGTACATTTTAATTTTGATAGATATAGCCCAGTTGTACTATATAATGATCAAATTTTATTCCTACAAAGAATCCATGAGAGTGTGTTTGGCTATACTATCTCCTACACAGAAGATTAATAAACTTTGATTCTTATCTACTGATATATGAAGAGTGGTATTACATCACAGTTTAATATGTACTTTTTATAACAAGGAAGTTTAAGCATCTTTTTTTATACTTAATAGTTGATAACTATGATTCTAGAAATAACAGAAATACCTCTTGCAGATTACTTCTTCCACTGAGAGCAAATAGAAATGTTGCTCTCTCTTTTTTCTCCTTCTCAATCCTTTCCATCTCTTATTCACTTCATATTATATATAGAGAGAAAATGAAAAATCATGAAGAAAGTAAATGAAAAATCTAGGACTGAAAACACAATAACTAAAAATATGATCTCATGGAGGAGTCAACAGAAGATTAGAGAAATAATAGAGTAAAAACATTTTTAAGGAGATATGCCCAAGAATATTTGAAAAGTGATGAACTATTTCAAGCTATAGATTGAGAAAGTGATATAAACCTCAAGCAATAAATCACAAAGAAACCCATATGGAGGCACAATAAAGTAAAATTGATAGAAACCAAAGACAAAGAAAGTATTCAATAGCAGCCAGAGAAATAGGTCCCTTACCTTTATTAGAGTCATAATGTTATTGATATCTGATTTCCTAAGAAAAATAAAGATGCAGGAAGACATTAGAATTACTTATTAAAAGTAATGAATAAGAATAATAATTAATTTACAATTCAATGCTCATAGAAAATATCCTTAGAAACAGAGAAAAATTAAGGATATTTCAGGTAATCAAAATAAATAAAATTTTTTAGGAAGCAGAAGTATCCTAATAAATCATGAAAGAAATCTATTCATACAGAAGGAAAATGATCTTAGATAATGCAGAAATAAAGAAAGGACTTTTGGAAGAGTAAATATTTTGGCAAATCTACGTGAATATTGATTATATAAAATGACCCAACAACAATAATAATAACCTGTGAGATGTTAATATGTGTGGGATTAAAATGTCTAGTAAGATCAAAAAAAGAGAAAAGAAAATAAATGAAAAAGTTAAATTGTTTTAAGTTTATTATATTCCTTTGAGATTGGAAAAAGTAATAATTTACATTAATCTCTAGTCAAGAATATGTGTTTTAACTTCTCAGGTAACCACTAAACTAGAAATAAAAAATGTATAAATAATGAGCTTCTGATAACTAAAAATGGAATAATAAAGAATGTTTTTTTCCAAAAGAAATTAGGAGGAAAAAGGACCATTGAAAGGGTGAAACAAATAGAAAATAAACAGTAAATTCTATATTTAAACTCAAATGTATTTCTAATTATATTAAATGTGTATAATCAAATATTCTAATTAAAAAAATAAAGCCTACCCAGTTGTATTAAGAATACTAACATCAGAGTCTTTCTTATACAACTCTTGGGGGGTCTATGAGCTCAGGTGATTGGTGGCTGGCCTCTGTGTGCTCTGAGCCTTTTGCAGAGTGGCCTCAGACTCAGCAGTGGTGCTAAACCCAAATCTGCATTTACCTGGTGAACTCTTCTTGACCCTGCTGGTGAATCCCTGAGACCCAGCCTTACCTAATTTGCATACTGCACAGGGCTCTCAGTGGTTTAGACTTATATTTGGTCAGTCTGCAGGTGGCAGGAGGACTTGGAGTGCCCTGGGCCTTTGGCTGAGCTTCCCCAGGCCTTATACTGGTGGTAGCCAGCATCGCTTTATAGTGTGGCTTCTCCTACGTGCCTCCAGGTCAAGCACAGGCAGTAAACAACTGAGGAAAGCATTGAAGCTCCCACCAGATAGCCCTGGGCTGGTCATAGGCAGTGACTGACATTAGCCTGCACATGACCTCTTCCTAAGAGGCCCTAGAACCAACACGACTGGAACCCAGCTTCAGACCACAACACAGTACCACCAAATTTGTCCCACAAGTGGCACATCCAAAGGATGGGCTCCACAGGCACCTGAGACTGCTAAGAAGAATCCCATTCTGTGGGGTCAGTTCCTGTGCATATGCTGTGGTCATGGTCAATTATCGCAGCCAGTAAGCCTGAAGATGAATCCCATCCACTGATATGCCAACAGTAATCAAGGCTCAGTTACAATAGGAGGGCACACACAACTTATGCAAAGGACACTCCTGGAGTACCTGGTACAGGTGATTAGGGAGACCGCACCACTGGGCCCCACAGGGCACCAATTGCATAAGGCCACTTTACCAAGACTGGGAGACATAGCAGGTCTACCTAAAACATAGAAAGAAACACAGAGAAGCAGCCAAAATGAGGAAACAAAGAAACATGTCCCAAATTAAAGAACAGGAGAAAATGCCAGAAAAAGAACTAAATGAAATGGAGCAAGCGACCTACCAGATACAGAATTCAAAGCTGGGTGTAAGGATGGTCAAGTAACTTACTGAAAACTTAACAAAGAGATGGGAAGCATAAAAAAAAAGACATAGAAACCATTTAAAAAACTCAGAAATGAAGACTACAATAACTGAAATAAAGAATACAGTAGAAGGAATTAACTCCAGATTAGATGAAGCAGAGGATTGAATCAGTGATTTGGAAGACAAGGTAGCAGTAAACACCCAATCAGAACAGGAAAAAAAAAGTTAAAGGGATCTCTGGTACAACACCAAACATAAAAACATTCATATCGTAAGGGTACCAGAAGGAGAAGAAAGAGAGCAAGGGATTGAGAATTTGTTTGAAGAAATAATTAATAATAATAATAATTCCTCGCAGGCAAAGGAAATAGACATACAAACACAGGCAATAAACTCTCAAAGACAAACAAACAATCCAATTAAAAAATGAGCAGACTACATGGATAGACATTTCTCCGAAGAGGACATACAGATGGCTGATATTCGATGTCACTAATTATCAGGAAAAAATGTAAATTAAAACCAAAATGAGCTACCCCCCCTCATACCTGTAAAAATGTCTATTATCAATAAATCAACAAACAATGTTGGCAAGGGTGGGAACAAAAGGGAACTATTATGCCCTGTTGGTAGGACTGCAAGTTGGTATAGTCACTAAGGAAAACAGTTTGGAGATTTCTCAAAAAATCAAAAATAAAACTACTTTATGACCCAGCAAATTCTGCTTCTGGATATTTATCAGAAGAAATACAAAACACTAATTTGAAAAAATACATGCACATGTTCACTAAAGCGTTATTTACAGTAGCCAAGATATAGAAGCAACCTAAGTGCCTGTCAGTAAACAATTGGATAAAAAGGTGATAGATATATATATATATGTATATATACGTATACATACATACATACATACATATGCATAATGGTATATTATTGACCATACAAAAAGAAATCATACCATTTGCAACAACATAGATGGTTCTAGAGGATATTATGCTATGTGAAATAAGTCAGGCAAAGACAAATACCATATGATCTCCGTTATATGTGGAATCTAAAGAACAAAATAAATGAACAAACAAAACAGAAACAGACTCATAGAGAGAGAACAAACTAATGGTTGTCAGATGGTTGGGGCTGTGGAGCTGGGTGAAAAGGAAAGGGATTAAAAAGTACAAATTGGTAATTATAAAATAGTCACAGGGACATAAAGTACAGTATAGGGAATATAGTCAATAATATTGTAATAATTATGTACACAGCTCCAGGTGGACACTAGACTAATCAGGAGTATTATACTGAAATAAAATAAATGTCTAACCACTGTGCTATACACCTGAAACTAACATAAACTAACATTGAAGTTCAACTGTAATTGAAAAAAATCAAGATTATACAAAATAGACATTATTCTCTGTAATATAATAACGAAAAGATAAATACTTAAAAAAGAGTACTAACATATGCTATGTACAAGAATTACATCTTAATTATTAAATCGAAAAAAGTTGAAGATAATCACAAAATAAGATATACCATACAAATACTCAACAAATAAAGTTTAAGTACTTATATCAATACAGACAATGCAAACTTTAAGGTATGAAACACATTAGACAAAAATAAGAAATGTGTTATGGTAATTATTATGGAGAATTCATGAGAAAAAAATAATAATTTTGAATTTTTATGCACCTAATTATAACCTCTGTATATATAATAAAAACATCGACAAAACTTTAAAAAGAAATAAACAAATCAATATCATACTGTAGGGTTTTAACTTACCAGAACTAATAATGAATAAAACAGGCTGACTAAAATCATCACTAAATCTAGAATATTTAAACATGAATAATAAATAATTTAAAATGTTTTATAAAATGCTTCACACATCTGCAGAATACTATTATTTTCAAGTGCACATGAATAATTTGCTTAAACTGTTTGTATGATGAGCTTTAAAATAATTCTCAACAAAATTTTAAGTATTGAAACCATTCTGACCATTACAATGAATTTAAGCTGGAAAGAATGTCAAACTAAATTTACAAAGCATTAGACATTAACAAGTGGCATGCAATGAAACAGCTGGGTATATGTAATAATGCTTTCTGAAGTATTTTAGCACATCTTTACCAAAAACTGTATAAAGATAATTCAGTCTTTCCCAACTAAATACTTTATTTGTTTGTATTTAGTTCAGAATGATATAATCATTCCAATTTCCAATCTGATTTGAATATATATTTTTTCCCCAAAATTGCAATAACTACACTTTGCAAAGTTATTCTTCCTAGATGGAATTAAATTACTTACCTTGGTAATGGAGAGTCACCAGAAGGATGTAAATGAGTTGTTAACATGGCGCTTCATTACCACAATAATTCAGAGCCACTAGCTAAGCTTGATGTGTCTGCAATAAATGTTTTATTATTTAGGAAAAATACACTATACAAGTTGCCATGTGCCAGCCTCATTCATGCTGTAAATCAGCAAAGATCAGCAGGCTGAATAGAAAAATGAAAAGCTTATTTAGAAACTGACATAAGCTTTCAGATGAGCAGGGATGGTTGAAGTTAACTGCGTTCATTTTTCTTTGCTTGTCATAGTTGCCACTTGAATTTCACTGCTAAAGATAGAAGATAGTTTTGCTTTATGAAATTATATCTACAGAAACAGTGTTTGCATTTATATTGATACAGTCATAATAAAGTGAAATATAAAGAAGCCACATTAAAGTAATAGTAGTCCCAAATTTATGAAGTATGAGATGGAATTTGCAACTCCACATCTCTAGATTCAGTGAAATCTTTCTATGGCGATCAAAACTCATGTTAGAAATCATAGCATAACTTTCTGCCCTGGGACTGTATGGTAATTGGCAGACAATACTGTAAAACACCATACGATTTAGCATTTGTAAAGTGCTTGATACCTTCTTTCCTTACTTGCTTTGTTCTCATCTTAACAAACTCAAAATCCCCTCACAAATTATTGCTCTGTTTACAAACTGTGAGGCACCAGCCAGATCAAGAGAGATTAACATAAATGACTGAATTTCAGTCCTCCACCTGAATGCTCCCCAACCCTCACTGAAATAACTTAGAAAGTGCCAAAGTTAACTACAGACAACTTTGTTAATGTTGAAATAGTGGAAAGGGAACTCCCAGCTGTTGCTTTCTTTTGTGCCATGAGAAGACAAAAAAATCAGAATCCAAGAAATGGATCATCTAAGTTACGAGATAAATGTATCTAGATGGGAAAGACAGATGGGCAGTGAACAGTCGTGTTGTGAATTCACATGAAGCTTATCTTGTGGAAATCCAGGAAAAGGCTTCAAGGGTCATGGTGAGGTGTGAGAGGCTATCAAAAAAAACTCGAGTGATAAGAGAATGCAGAAGCAGAATAAAAGCTATATGTATCTGGGGTATATGTGTAATTTATACATGATGAAATACACAGTTCTTAAAATTATGGTTCAATAATGTGAGTTTTCACTCATATCTGCAACAAAATCTAGAGTATTTCCATCACCCTTAGAAGTTCTCCTTACCTCTTTTCAAATAAAATTACTCCCCACTTTTTTGTGTTTTTAATTTTATACCAGTAGAGACATATGTTATGCATACTCATATCCAACTTTTTTGACTCAGCATAGTGATTTTAAGACTCATCCCTGTTGTTGGTAGTATCAGTAATTCATTCATTTATATTCCAGAGAAGTATTATATTATGCATGTATATCACCATTTGTTACACTTTTCCAATTGTTTCCATTCCTTTGCTATTACAAATAAAGCTGATATTAATATCCTTATACAATTTTTTTGTGTGTGGACCTATTTTTATTTCTCTTGGGTAAATACCTAGGAGTGAAACTGATGGATAAGTGTATGTTGAACTTTAACTGCCAAACTATGCTCTCAGTTGGGTATACCATTTTATGCTCCTGCAAACAATGTATGAGAATTTTGGTTTCTTCACATCCTCACTATCATTTAGTGTTGTCAGTTAAAAGTGTATATTTTAACTTAAAAATTTGAGTTAAACAAAACAAAAATGAAAACAATTTGAGATAGAAATATTTCAAAGCTTAAAATTATGCACAAATATTTATATTGTGCTGGTAGGTGTCAAAGCATTATTACAAGCTATAAATGAAGAGCTATGCCCTACCTACAGAATTAGTATTCATCATACAGTAAAATGAATTTCTTTGGAGTTAATTCTTACCTTCCTTTGATAAGTCAGTACATATTCCCATTACCTCAGTAAAATATCATGAATTATCATAAGCTTGCTCAGATAAATACCAACTTTTTTAGAATGCTAAACTGTAAGTGTACTTGGAAGTAATATAAATCCTGGAAGGCCACATCATTGTCTAATATTTATTGTACTAATTTCTTTGGTCTTGCAAGAACTCTGGAGATGTAGAAAAACTAAGAGATAAAAATCTCTTCAGCATGGAATAATGGTGAAAGAATTTATCCTTGATGATTCTGGTTTTCTTTTTTGAAGCTGAAAATAATACCAAAGAGGGAGAGAGAGAGGGAGAAGGAGAAAGACAAGGAGAAGGAGAAGAAAAGAGAGAGAGATTAATTTGGAATTCACGGCACTCCGAGGAGTCTGTATAAGGCAACATAAAGTCTGTGATCATTCCAAAATTTTGTGCTGCATTTGGGGCGTATAATGCATTAGCATTTGTGTGTGTGTATGTGCGAGTGTGTGCTCAAAAAGTTTATGAGCCAATGATTTAGAAAAGCTTTCTTCCATCTTGGTACTTTCTGGATGGGTCTGCTAAGGGAGGCTCTGCTTGCTCTTGGAAATTAACTCCTCTGGCTGAGTGAGTCCTGCTGCTGCGAACCTCTGCTACTGGAAACAGCTCTTGAGTGTGTAACCAGCAGGCATTACTTTATTACTTCATATGATTTCAGTGGAAAATTTTTGAAAATCATTTTTTATAAACAGAGTGGACTAAACTTTGGCAGTCCAAAGTGGAATGAAGATGTTGATGCTTATTAGGAAGAAGGAAAAGCACTTGGTTCTATCTCCACTCTGATAATAAATGAGAGAATCTTCCTGACACAACTATTTTGTAAAAATAAAGTTGAATGCCTAAACATACAACAGAGAGTACTCTCAGGTAAGGTTTATGAACCATGACTAACCTTGTCTCTGTGCATTTCAGCACATCTTCCCAAGATGGCCCGATGTGCATGCTGCCCCAGTTTAATCTGAAATTAACCTTCACGATGCCATTTCCTGTGTGGTGCCTGCCTTGAGTGGTGTCATTGTCACACAGTGATTTGGTTCACTAGTTCACAGTGTTCATTTGAACAAGTTACCACTAATGTGTCTATGCTTCAGTATTCTCAACTGTAAAGGAGAAATGACCCTGTTAACAGCATGCTTTCCTGAGGTGATGTGATGGACAGCCAACACAATTATCGTGGAACATTTTACCTGTTTTTATGGGAAAGTTATATGACCTTATCCCTGGTATTACATAATGGTTCAGAGAGGTTGGTTATTGCTTTATGAAAACATTTATTTAGAAAATATCTTGACAACCTTAAACAACCAATGTTTTACAGTATAAAATATTAAGACTACTTTTATTACTTTTGCTGTCATCCATTATTACTGTTATTATTACCACTGGAAAAATGTTAAAGAAAATCCACAATTATGGACAGAGTAGGATCTCCAAAAGTATAATGAACCAGATGAGCCATAATACATTATTACAGCCCTCCCAATAGCTCGACGACCCACAAACTTCTATAGGTGCTTATGACAGTTGTGGGAATAATATATAAAAATTCCCTTAACCACATAAGAACAAAAGACAATTGAATGAAAGATGTGAATTTGATTTCAGCCTAAGATGCATTAAGTGACTGGGTTAGAGTCCAATAACCCTACTGAAACAGTAATGTGATGTTATTGTCTAAAGTATAATAAGGCTTTGATTAACTAGAAAATAACTAAAACTGGAACATCAATTAACTCCCTTAACCCCTTTTTAGAACAGAAGTGTATAATTTTTTAAAAAAAGTGATATTAAGAACTTTGGGGAAAATTAAATAAATAAGCAAATCCAGGTTCTAGATGTCCTAGAAATAAAGACACATGATAATGATGATGATGGTGATGATGATGATGATGATGATGGTGCTGATAATCTGTTGATAAATTGGAATTCTGGGAAATCTACTCCCATTAAGCACTACATTTGATGCTTTATAAACCTTATCTCTAATTCTCATAAATGTTTTTTTAAGAACATATTTATATTATAATGCTAGCTCTATAGATGAAAATACTGAACATCGAAGAAATTAAAACTTGTTTATGGTCACTGCTAAATCATGAAGTCAGGATTCAAAACCAGCTCCATAGTTTGTATCTTTTCCCAACAGCAGCAGCACGTCCCATTGCAACTCCAGTTCTTGGGAAGTTGACATAAATAAATTATAAGAACACTAACATCTCTGCCCAGATCAGTTTAAGCAGAATCAATGAGTTTTTCACAGTTGTTCTTTTTGGAAGGATATCTCAGAGATTTTAATAATATGCTTTATGATATTATAAGAAGTGGTTATAATAGGCGACATTATCTAAATATACTTAACTATAAAACAATTACTTAGAAGAGAGAAGAGGAGATTTTGCAGGACCAGCATTCTATGGTTTGCTAAACTTTATGCTCAAAGTGATAAATCTGAGCACTGTAATATTCAGTATTAAGAAAAACAAAATTTAAATACATTACCTATGTTGTACTTAATAAAGTTGAAAAATTTCTTAGGTGTCTAAGAAATATTTTTGACAAAACTCTAAACAAAATATTTTTCTAGTTAATCAGAAAATACAGTTAATTAGAACCCATCATGCTTTAATTATTCTAATTTAGGTTGTTTTGAGCAAATTTGATACACAAGTTTATTAAAAATTATTTTGTTTAGTATTTGAAATTTAGTGTGAGGCAGTGACAGACTCTGTTGATTGGATAACTCAGAACTGATTCCCAATTCTCTTTGGCCTTGCCCCTTTCTACCATAGTGAGAAAGAATTCCAGTTTCCCTATACATATTCCTAGTCTTCCTTTAAATTAAAGGTGACTACGGAGTACATATTGGACACTGAGGCACAACTGTAAAAGTTAAAAAGATTAAAAATAAGTTCCATGGAAAACTAAAGATATATCTGATAAGGGGTTAACATAAACCATGAAGAATTCATAAACTCAACATCAAAAGTGCAAACAATCTGATTAAAAATGGGCAGAGGATCTGAATAGATATTTCTCCAAAGAATATATACAGATGGCCAACAGACATCTGAAAAGATGCTCAACATCACTAATCATCAGGGAAATGCGAATCAAAACCACAATGAGATATTACCTGACACTTGTCAGAATGCTTATTATCAAAAAGTCAACAAACAGCAAGTGGTGGCGAGGATAAGAAGAAAAAGAACCCTTGTGCCCTGTTGGTAGAATTATAAATTAGTGCAGCCACAAACAATATGGAGGTTCCTCAAAAAACTAAAAATAGAAATAACATACGAATAAGCAATTCCATTTCTGGGCATATATTCAAAGAAAATGTAAACACTAATTCTAAAAGATATATGCACCCCTATTTTCACTGCCACATTATTTAGATACAGAAGCAACCTAGGTGTCCGTCAATGGATGAATGAATAAAGAAGATACCTGATATATAATAGAATGTGTATATACACAATGGAATACACACACACACACACACACACACACACACACACACACACTGGAATACTACTCAGCCATAAAAAGAATCTTTCCATTTATGACAACATAGATGGGTCTAGAAGGTATTATGTTAAGTGCAATAAGTTAGACAGAGAAAAAAGGCAAACACTTTATGATTTTACATATACGTAGAATCTAAAAAAAAATTGAGCAAAGAAAAAGAGAAACAGACTCATAGATACAGAGAAAAACAGAAACAGACTCATAGATACAGAGAAAAACAGAAACAGACTCATAGATACAGAGAAGAAACTGACCGATTATTGCCAGAGGGGAGAATGATAATGTGAAAAAGGTAAAGAGAAATAAGAGGTACAAACTTTCTGTTATAAAATAAATGAGTCATGGGGATGTAATGTATAGCACAGGGAATATAGTCAACAATATCTTAATTTTGTACAGTGACAGATTACTAGATTTATTGTGGTGATCACATCATTAGGTACATAAATATCAAGTTGCTATGTTGTACACCTGAAATTAACAGAATATTGTAAGTCAACTATACTTCAATAAAAAACAAAGAGTGACTCTTTTATAACTGTTTTGTCTTTAATTGTGTGCTATATATAAGACACTGCATATCTTGACTAGCAAGGTAAGTGTAAATGTATTTAAGGAGGAAGATAAGTATGTACACGTGTGTATTTGTGAGTGTGTGTATAAATAGAAAATTAAGCCTCGATTCACATAAGCAATGCAAATTACATTTTTCTGGAATAAAATTAGTTACCATACATTATACTCTTGAGTGCTGCTATTGTTGTCCTAGAAAAGTACTGAACACATATTAGTGAAGTCTATGGTTGGGAAAATAAACATTAAATGTTCTCCCAATGTATTTTCTAATTATCAATCAATATATTTAAAACAAGAACATAATCTTTTGCATACACACAAAGTTTTGTTTAGAGGTTAAGAAAATAATGAATATACAAAGACAGATTGCCTTCAAAAAGTGATTCATGACATTGGAGGGTGTATAATTGATGTGTGTGGTTGTCTCATGGCAAAATAACAATGCCATCCATTAGAGAGGAGAGCTCTAACAACTCAGGCAGGGAGGCACTGTGTATTTTATAGGTCATCTGGGTTCTATTTGGATCTACAGGTTGCTATTCCTTTTCCATACTTGAAAGCATTTAATGGATTATTATAAAAGGAAAAAGATGGTATGCAATAATGGTTTAAATTGAAGCTCTGTGTGTATATCACCACTGTGTGACTCCTAAATGAGGGCTTCATTTTGAAAATTCTCATATGGCATGCTTGAAAGTTTGCCAGCGCATGAAGAAATCAAAACAATGAATGCAGCAGCAGGAAAAGAGGACACAGAGGGCTGGGCAGAGGTGGGGTATCTTTCTTCTTTCTTTCTTTCTTTTGGCATCCATAACTGTAAATAGTGAAAGTTCATCAGATAAAGAAATTGTGGACTTCTGAACTTCCAATGGTGAGTAATTGGGTAGTGTTTTTAGAAAACACTTTGATTCAGAAAATGGGGTCTAAGGACTAAGCTTAAAACCACTACAAAACAAGCTGGGGAAAATGGTCTTGATAGTAATTGTGGGTGAAAATCAAATCAAACAGTAACTCATCTGGAAAATACCTCCTACTTTCTGAAATTGAGATAAGCTGCAGGGTGAAGATCCTTTTCTGCATTGTTAGCCATGAGTATAAAAGTTTATCTCTGCTTTTAATGGGTAGTATTTTAGAAATGTAATGGAAGATAATTATACTGGATTTCCCTGAGGAAAAGCCTTAGCCCAATTACATAGGCAGTGCCAGCCATTCTAGTATAATGCGCACACTATGCATGCATAGATACAAGTATTTCCAGTTTAAATAAAATGTAATGGAATTTGAACAATCAAAGGCAATGAGAGCATAGAAGGTAGCTCAGGAATGATGAGTTATTATTGAGGTACTTTCACCTGATGGTTATGGGTGTTCTAAAATGAGGCTCTCTATAGGTTAGTCTCGAAGGGATTGGCATTTTTAAGAACATATTTACCTTGCTGGGATTTAAAAGTGGATGGTGGAGTGTAGGAAGGAGAATATGGTGTAATTAGCAATTTTCTTAGTTCACATATCAATCAGGCATCATGCAGAGTATCTTCTGTTAAACTGTGGTGTTGGCACATTTTGTAGTTATAATTTGGAAATTATAGATAAGTAACTTAATGCTTAAGACCAAAACATGAAAGGCCAGTTCTCAGGTCTTCCAGATAAGTCTGT
This sequence comes from Rousettus aegyptiacus, assembly GCF_014176215.1. NCBI lineage: Eukaryota > Metazoa > Chordata > Mammalia > Chiroptera > Pteropodidae > Rousettus > Rousettus aegyptiacus. The sequence continues at coordinate 43,076,033 of NW_023416292.1, read as the reverse complement.
GCCTTTGATAGATACAATTAGTGGCTCTTAGGTGATTCTTGATGGAAAAGATCATATTATTCCTCAAGTATGGTATTCATGAATTATATTTTTTGCAGAAAGTAGTTAATGATCTCACATTCTGAACTAAGCACTCACTCTACCTCATGGTGAGAAGACAAAGATGATTGAGATAAGATTCCTATCTTATCCTCAAATTGTCCAGAACCTACGAATATTAACATGTTAAGTACGATATTATGGTATAAGCGATCTTATATATACGATGTTATAGGGGTATAAAAGAGTGGTTCCTTCACTGTGCCAGGGTCTTCCACAAAGTCTGTGGAGTTTGGGAGCTCAGTCTTGAAGGGAGAGTAGGGATTAACCAAGTGGAGAATTAGAGGCACGGCATTCCAGAGACGAGAAAACACAGGACGCCCAAACATACCTGACGAGAGAGAGCCTGGGGTACATATGGAATGGCAAGTGGTTCAAAGGACCTAGAGTTTAGGGTGCCCATAAGATGCTTTCAGGAGTGAGGCCAAAGCAAGGGGCTGGAGAAGCACACAGAGCTTAGGTGTTGAATGACTGGGTAACTTGCTGAAACATCTCTTGGTAATATAGACATTGGCGAGGGGTTCTAGGCAAATGATCCCATTTTAGTTTTGTAAAAGAAATCTTGTCAATTGTGCAGAAGATAGCTGAAAAAGAGCAAGGTGACCAGTAGAAAAAGGGAGAAGAGAGAATGTATTTAAAAATATTAACTAATTATTGGCGAAGAGGAGGAAGAAATATGAGATGACTAACAGGTTCTGCTTTTGTTTTGCAGATTTTACTGGGAACTTCTGTTTTAACAGTGTGGTTCAGCTCTAACTGGTAATTCTTAACATGGTTATATTGTACAGAAATGCAAAAGGCAGCTTAGAAAAGAATCTGTCAAAACCCCTCCATGGACTTGACCCTGAATGCTTTCTTCCAGTGGGGATGCATATTTAGAATTTCCATCACTTTGATTGCATCCTGCACCATCCCGGTTGCTGAAACCATCTGCAGCACCTCTGTCAAGCACAGTGATCAAGGCATCTCTACTGCTCAGAGAGAACAGAACTCTCGCTCCCCCATATCATCAAGGCAACCATCTCAGCTCAATAAGGAGAAATGTGACATACACCCTATGAGAGAGATGAGCTAGGAGGAGTGCATGAATCAGTAGTGCTTTCAAGATTGTCTTGTCTTTAGCTCTGTTATTCATAACACACTAATTGAGGGTATTATTGCTTCTTATAGAAAAGTATCCCATTTCTTTAAGTGGAAACTCTGCTTAACACAGGTATATATTCACAACTCTTTATTTGAAATGTGTGGGACCAGAAGAACCTAGGGATTAAGTGGTTTCTTTTTCATATTATGTTACATTATGTAATATCTTGCACTATGTTATTAATATCTCCAGCAGGTACTGAAGTAGCATCCATTACCAATGACATTACTATCTCTGTGGAGAAACATGAATACTCATACTAAGTGGTATAAACAAAAACTATAAATAGTTTCATGTGTCTGTAATGCCAAATTTGATCTAAACTTATTTAAAATCTTCACTTTTTGAGCTTTGGCGGATTCAGGAATTATAAGAGGATTGTGGACCTGTATTTTTCTCTTATTTGATTAGTCTGATGATTCTTGGCTAATGGAACAGAAGGTGTTAAAATCAGTTTACTATCTGGAAACTGCTTTGAGCTAGGACTTTTGATGAAAGTGTTATAACTACATATCTATTTAGAAGTTCTCATTAACCAAAACCAGAAGTTTAGAGGTGCAAATATACTGGAACTAGGTGTGAATCCTATGACTATAGTCTTCTTACCCAACAAGTTATAATTAATTGCATACATGGACATTTTGCTCTGTAATCAGATTTTCTGAAACATTCTGGGTCAGAGAAATAATTATGGATAATTCATCTAAACCCTTAGATGAAGTTGTCATAAAAGCTAAAGCAAGACGAATGTTCATGTAAGAAACAATTCAATGGGAAAAAAAGAGCAATGAGTATCGAAAAGATACAAATAATAGAAGTAAATAATACGAATAGAAATACCAGTGTGAAATAAATTGATGAGTCAGATAGGAGTAAATTGAGAACTTTATTAACTAATCTAATTTAATTTGGCATCTGATACATTTGAGTGTATGTGTATATGTGCATATATACGTGTATGTGTACATACCATCTTCCCAATTGCTATACATCAGAATTGCTAGTTATCAAACTAACTCAGTGTTTTTGAACTTTAGATCTCAGAGGGAATGACAAACAATAGTCAGAACAAACTCAAGTTTCCCTGAATTATAGTGTACTCTGACTGATCACATTAATTCTTTTCATATATATGCAGACTTTTGAATCTACTTCTTTCAGTTTTCCTTTTTTTTTTAAAAAAGAATGAGCGCACTGGGAACAAGATAGATGTCTACTAGATTATTTCATAACATGGCATTCAATTGTCTCATTTTTTATTAGTCTAGCCTTAAAGAAAAACATTTCTATTGAGTATTTTATTCAGATCTGATACCAGCAGAATGTACTTTAACATAAATCTCTAAGACTTAGGGCTCCACCCCCCCCCCACCACCACCACTATGATGCATTTGAAAGTAATATAGAGAAGGTTGAAATATGGCATCTCCCTTCGGAATACTCATGTGATCATATCACTCCTTTCTTACAGTCCGGTGTCTACATTCAGTACACATTGGTTAAAAGGAAACCGAGTTCGGTGTAATTTTAAATATTCTTATCTCTAGATATTCCTAGAGATAGACTGAACTGCAGAAAAGCTTTCATATTTCTTTTTCTCTGCAATATTGAATGGATGGCAAACAAAATGAAGATTTCCTTTTCTTTTTTGGTTCAGTCCCCACGATGAATTTAAACCTGGTGATTCTATTTGTTCGTCTGATTCTCTAACTCAGTTTTAGTGCAGAAACTGAACTCCTAGAATTGTGACAGGTGAAAGGGCAAAGGGCATTGTTTCCAGAGCTTTCAGTAGAACATGTCTATGGGGCAAAGAGATCTTCCTTCTCTTCTGCATGTGCTCAGAATAGCTGCCTTATCAGACATCTGCTTTCCTGATGATGCAGATGGCAGTAGAGAACAAGGGGGACAGAATCCACTTTTTAAAGGAGTCTGGCTATTAATTTCTGTTCCCCTGGAAGGCAGGGAACAATGCAAGGAATGTCAGAGATGATTAAGAGACGGAGCATAATTTCAAATGTGTTATTCGGCTGGCTGTCGCTCATCCCCTGTCTGCCTCTCTCATTTCCCAGTTTCACTCACTACCTTCATTTCCCACTTTCGAACCTCCAGAACTCTCAGTGCTCTCACAGAAGTTTCATGTGTTTGCCTATTCTCTTTTTACTTGATGCAAAACTGACTAAAGTTATTGAGACTAATGATGGCCTATAGTTAGACCTTTTGCCCTGGACTTTCAATAATATTGCACATATGTTTTATGAACATATGTAGCATATTGCCAAACAATTACCACACAATTTCTTTTGTGTTTTTCAGACACACCATTTTAAATGTCTAAATTGTATTGTTTAAAATATTTGGAAGTAATGAACACAGATTTTAATCTAAATGTGGTTTAATAAATATATAGCTCATTATTTATTATCACTCACAAAATGAAAAGTTTCAAAAACCCGTGGATAACCCCTCATTACATTTTTGTGGTTTCTACTTTCTCTTCTGCCAAGTCAATGTCAGAATTTTTATTTTACTTCTCCCACAGTCTCACTGCCAGAATCAAATTGGCTATGAATTTACCAAAAGGAAATACCGTGACTTATGCCTATGAAGATAAAAATCACAAAATCTTCCTGAACAGGCTTTGCATGCAGGAGGTACTTAATAAATGCAAGAGATAGCAATACATTCAACAGTAGAACACATATATTTTGACTCTAAGAAATTATTTTAGGTAATTTATTGCCCAGACATTTTCATACCTGTGCATTGTAACTGAATCCATAAATTCTTCTTCATTTGCTCTGTGCAGTGATAATTGAAAATGAAATGGCTGGATTATATACAGACTTAATAGTGACAACATCTATAGTAAGGTATAAGAGTTATTTTCTGAGATGTACACATTCTTCTTTTCCTGTGGCTGACTGAGTTGTCACCTGTAAGAGTTAATATAGTGCTTAATAAATGTGTACTGATTTGCACACATCAGCTAGAACTGCAATTAGATCCCAAGACACATAAAATGGTTCACAAACTTTAATGTACATAAGAATAACCTAGTTTACTTACTAAAAATGCCCCTCAGGCCCTCCTAGGCACAAATTAGGACCTGTGGCAGAAATTCTGACGGGTCTGCAGCCACCTAAAAATTTGCATTTTAATAGACATCTCCAGGTAATTCTAATGTAATTTTAATATCTGGCTTGCCCCTGGATAGTACTGTGAAACACTACTTTAGAGTTCACATGCTACAAACAATCATTTGTTTTTTTATCCTTTCAAAAGAGTTTTTCATATTTGTATTTGAATATCTATGCACGTATGTGTATATAATAAATATAAATGTATCCCTATGCAATGGAAGTATGAGAGCACTCTGGAATCAAAAGAAATAAATCACCTTTATCCAAATGAGCACATGGCTACATCCAAGTCTACACTGTCAATACACTTTTTTGTTTTCTAAATGAAAGGATACTTACCTCATACTAGGAATTTTTAAACTATTGATACCATTTTTAGAAAGGAGATAGCAGTAGTCGGTGCCCACCAAAAAGAGATACTGTATTAGTTTTTGCTTTCCTTGGGGGACAAGCACTCCACTTTCCTGCTCTTTGCTTGGGGATGGACAATAATCTCGTTTGTGATTTAATAAAAACTGCACTCAAATCAAAGCATTAGAGGATGTAATCATGCATTTCACTTGATTCTCTCATTAGTTTTTCACCTGAGAGCCTCAGGTTCTGTAATTCCCAAGTGGAAGAGCCGTGTTTCTTTCTGCCTCTTCCCTCCTCCCTCAACCCAGCAAGCTTGGAGTTTTATCAGCTCCGTCTGACTCAAAAGGAAGATTTTCTGTAAAACGTATTGCTAGATTGAATATCTTTCTAGCTTTGATATGTCCCTTAACCCTTATTCCCTTTTTCCTGCTCCCTTTTCTGACTACTCCCTTCCTTCCCCACCCCCACCCCGCCCCCTCCTCACTACAGAAGCTGTATTTGAAAGGAAAAAAGATAAAAACAATAGGTCCTGTAAATTCAACAATAGATCATTCTCCTACTCTCAGTCGGTAGTTTACACCAGATGGAGTCTGATACTTTGTGGATATTTCCTTCTTTTCATCATGAGTGGATCTTTGCACAAGCTTGGCTTTCAGATAGGAAATACCAGCGAGTTTTCTCAGGCCTTCCTAGACAGATGAAGCAAACTCCTACCCCATTCCCAGCCCCCCAAAAAGAAGAAAAGCCTTCTTCAAGGTACAGACCAAAGGAAAATCATTTTTTATCACAATGTGACATGCAACATTTTTTTTCAAGTTCAACTGTTCTCTCTGTAATCATAAGTGTTTTGGATTCTAGAGAGAAAGAGAGACTGCAAGACTTCCCACAGTAGTCACACTGCAGTGAGAACAAACTTGAACACTAAATTTCTCCTTTATTTTATTTTACTAATGGTACTGGTTCACAGATTGCTGGATTTAGGCTACATATTATCATTATGTCTTTGGTCTCTAGATGAAGTGCCTGAAACCAAGCATATTCTAGGAGCAAGAGAATGATCTAACGGCAATTAATAATGCTATGTTATTATTAAATTAGATTGTTTTCCAGGGACCTTAAAAAGTTTAACATACATATTATATTACTAAAATTCATGTCTCTAATAAACTAGCTACCTTTTCATGTAGACTCAATTGTTCTCAATGCTCTTTCCTATAATTCTCATGTAGTACTCAAAATAATTTAATGAGGTAGTTATTAATGTCACTATTATGAGTTTGAGGGGACTAATATTAAAAAAACTATAGGGTAGGTAAAACTCTTCCTCTACTCTTGTAGTTTCAGTTATGAGGTCCTGCAATTTAAACTGACAAAAGGCAGATTAACAGATGAGAAAACACTTTACTTACACAAGTAACTGACACATGGGGAAACTCAATGATAAATAACTCAGAAGGATGCTTAGATGTTGGGGACTATACACTATCTTAAAAGGTGAAGATAAGGAAGCAGAAAGGCACTTACAAGACACCAAAAAAAAAAAAATTGGCAAGATAAATGAATTTTTCTCAAACAGGAGATAAAGAAGTTTCTGGTTTGTCTATAAAGGTATGACTGGTCATTCCATCTCCTTCAGAGCCATAAAACTCCCCTGGAGAAAAGATTTGGGGTAGGATTTTTTTCACATTTTTCCCTTCTAGGAGTGGATCAACCTGAAGAGAAATTTATGATAGCCATACTTCTCAGAAGTTGTTGCTTTTAGTCAGATAATGGAAGCTCTAAGAAGCCTAAAAGTCTTCCTTCCTTCCTTCTTCTTTATTTTTCCTTTGCATCTGTTGAATTTCTAATGTACTCAGCTTAAAATAATCTGTATACCAAAACGGCATATTTTGGGGTGGCATATTCTGATCCCTTACAGAAGTTAAGTGGTTTCTCTGAGATTAAAAAGTAAATTTATAACGAAATACACTACCAGTAGGTCTACCGACTTCCAGTCTAAAACTCTTTCTATATCGTAAGCAGCAAATAAGAAAGGGGTAAAGGGAAAGGAGGGAGAAGCCTGTAAACAGAAGAAATTTTGCTAGCATAGGAATGAATGAGAAAACATTCTCATAAGAATAAAAACTGCAGAAAATTTTTTAATTCCATGAATGTATTTCTGAAAATTTGTTTTAATATTGATGATTCAGAGTTGCAAAATTAACTTTCATGTTGTAAAGTAGTGTTCTGTTCCCAGAGAGATATAACATATGTACAAAGTTGCAATTATGAAACATCTCTGTTGGTTCCAAGCAGCCAGACAGATAAGTGAAACTTTCAAGTGTTTCTGAAACCATAATCCTGGCTTTCCAGTAGTTCTCTCATTAGACATGGAAAATCCAGAGAGGTTGTGTCAGAAAAATTGGAGGAGAGCTCCCATATTTAAACCTCTCTCCCAAGAACCTTACTTTCCTGGAACACTTAGTGAATAGATTCTTAAAATCTTTTCATAGTGAACCATAAGCCTCTTCACATATATGCAGGTCTGCTGGTGGCTCTGTCCCTAGCTGCCTACAGAGAAACTGAGAACAGTGAAGACTTCAAGGAGGGTGGACCAGAAGCATCTGTTAATGCTAAAGCTGGGCTGTGAGGCAAGTTCATGAAGCCCAGTTATCCACTGTCTTCTAGAAGAGTGGCACTCATGACCAAGGCCAAGCTACATTGCAAACACTCTTCCCTGTGGTTACCTCAAGAGGGCAAGCCAAGAAACCACACCATGCTGTAGATAAATGTCCTCATTGACCAACTAGTAATAAAGATTTAATTTGGTACAGAAGGGAATTAGGGATGTTGCTTATTCTACTGCCTATTGGGCTCTAGACTATTCCTGCTTTTGCCATCAGCGATTACTTTCATCTAGAACATTCTTCTCCCAGAGAGCCACATGAATCATTAAATCACCTTTATCAGGCTTTGATTCAGATCTTCTCAGTGAGGCCTATAGGCCACTGTATGTAAAATTCTAATTCCCACTAAGCTACCTCAAGGCTCCTGGTCCTTCTAATCTTCATCGACTTTTTCTTTTTTCCATGCTAACCACTACGCAGTATACTATATTTACTCATTTTTTAAATGTTCTTTTTCTTAATGTCTGTATCCTCTAGGAAATAAGCTAAATGAGAAGATGAATTGTTGCCTTTCACTCTTCACTGCTGCATTCTAAGTACCATAAGTGCTTGATAAATATTTTGTTGAATAAATCAACAAATGAAATAAGTTGTGGATTTGACAGTTCTATAAAAATCAAATGTTTGAAAGACTAAGACCCCCTGTATATAATATATAATAATAATTGATGTGTATAATGATAATCCTAAAAGCATATGAATGCTTAAAATTTTTAAAAGGTTTTTTTTCATGTAAAATTAACATTTCAATTTATCTAGAAAAACAACTTTCCTATTATATTGGAACATATCTTTTGACAATGATATTGGCTTATGAAAATACGAACAATTTGATACAATGGAGTACTAATTGAAATTAAATACAGAACTGTATTCAAACTTGAATTCTATTACTTTATAGATAACTAACCCTGGACAAATTTTTCTTTTTTCTTTATTTTCTATCCTTTCTTCTTTCCCTCCTTTTTCTTCCTCATCTCTTTCATTTCTAAGAAACGTTAGTTATTTACAAAAATAAATAGAATTCAATAAGATTTTTGAACTAGATCAATTAGATCATTAGATCAAAATTTCAATAGGTAGACAGATAAATTAGTGCAAAAAATTTTAAAAGAGCAATGGAAAAATAAAGTTAAATAGTTAAGTTAGACAAAAGAGAAAGTCACTGCACAGAAAGGTGGACCTTATGGGCCTATTTTGAGCATCACAAAATTAGGGTTGCCAACATCTGGAAGCATGATCAGATTCACATTGTTCACAGGCTAAAAGGAGACCGAACACTAACATGTGTAGATCCCAGGGCAGACTACACATGGAATTCTGTATATGTCCAAATATTTAAAAGTTAAAATCAACCTAGTATTTTAAATAAATTATGCCTTTGTAATTTGACAAAAATACTTTCAAAATCACAAAGTGGAAAAATGTTATACTCTACATTTAAACATACATACAGAGCTCAAGCCTCTCTTGCTGAGCAATATCGATATCCAGATTACAGATTTCTACCTAAATTCTTTGAAAAAACATCCCAAGCAACATCATCTAGTGACTTCCAACCTAATCATTCACATAGCCTAGGGGAGGGCCTAGAAATCTGGTTTTAAACATTGTCAAAGATGGTTCTGATAAATTGTTGAAACAGCAGTGGACGACATCCTCCAAGATATCCTATATTATGCATTTAATAGTTACTTTACTATAGCCATTTTCCTCATTCAGAAATTGGGGATAATCATGCTACCTCTTTGGTGGTAGGGCTTCAAACGTATTTACAAAAGGAGTGTGCAACAAAGAGCAGGCATTCCACAAAAGTTAGCTGAATCTGTGTATCTAAAAAATATGAATCTCATTCGATTTTAGGATATAGATTATTTATGTTTCACCTTTTCTTTCAGTGGTTGATGAAAAATAGTTTTAGACTCCTGTTTACATCTCCTGCTAACAAGAAATTTTCTTCTTTTGAAAAGGTGAACTAGAACTTGTAACTTAGAACACTTTTATATGTAACTTTTGTTGAATTGTTGTTTAATCCTAGTTACTCGCTTCTAAACCCAGTTCTATACATATAAATTTGGATTTAAATATGTTCAGTAAAAATATTTGTATTATGTCTCATTGATATATATTGTAAAAACTTGAATGATACAGATAATCAGAAAGGATATATCATCAATAATCTCATTCTTCAGAGATCATCACTGGTACATTTGGATAAATCCATATAAAAACATAGACATGGTTTTTAAAAATAGATCATAATATACATAGTTAAAAAATGTTTTCTACTTAATAGTATCTTAGGCCATCTTTCTATTATACATTCATGTATATGGTTTTCATGATCATTTTTAATGGCTACATGATAATAAACTATATAGATGATCTAATTAATTAAAATGCATTTAATTAATATCAAACTGTTGGATATTTAGATTTTTTCTTTTATATGCAATGCTAGTTGACATGTGTATATATATACATTTGCCTATTTGTCTAATTATTTTCTTAGGCTGAACAGCAAGAGAAATTGCTATTACAAGTGCCTGATTGTTCTCAAAAAGTCATGCCTATTTAAATTTGAAAGGTATAACAACACTGAATATTGCCTGGTTTAATAAACAACAAATGGTATGCCATTGTGTGATTTTCATTTATTTAATGGCTAGTGAACAATATTTTTCTTAATTTATAAATAATTAAAATTTTTCTTTTGTGAATTAACTCATATCTTCTATTCATTAAAATTATTTTTTTTTATTTTTTAAGATAGTTTTATATGTTAAAATGCCTAACTTCTTTGATAAATGGCAAACTCTAGATAGAACTTAAGTATCAGGAGCCCAAGCAATATGTGGCCTAAAGTCTTTTTCTTCAGTTAATTGATTTCTCCCAGACTCTGCAATTGTGTACCAGGTCACTCAAACCTTTGAGACTCCCACTTCACCTCGGATAACATGATCTGCTTATGCAGCTCTTGACTTGGTTGACTTTCCTTTGGATATTGCTTTCATTTCCCACTGAGATTAGAGTTTAAAATGAGCTCTCTGCTAATAAGCTTACAGGCAAAAGTTTACATAATGATAGTAAAATGAAACTTATGTTTTATGGGTATAGCTCCTGATGTGATTAATAGACATATTAAACCTGAGTCCATTTGATCAATGCTGAAAAATGTATTTGTTCTGATTGGAGAAGGACAGTCGCATCTCCTAGGTGGTCAGGCCAGGGTTCTATGTTCCTACTGCATGACTTGGCCAGATGAATTTGACAGGACCAATTTCTTAGGAGTAATGCAATCTGACACAGACTTCAAGATTAAATTTCAATATAAGAAAGTTCAAATTGACTTTAAACTAGACAATATTTTAATCAAGTAGATATTAACAGAATAAGTAACGAAAATGTTACTTATTATTTTTGGTTCATTATTTATAATTAATTTTAATTTAAAAATATGAATTAACCTTGCTGAACATTAGTTTCCTTATCTATAATATGGAGGCAATAAAATTTAACTATATGATATTTTGTAATATTACTTTACATTATGTATTTAAAATACTTAAAAACTGTGCTTAAGTTTTTTTCAGTAAATGGAAGCTGTCTCCAGTGAATTTCGGTATCCAATTTCAGGATCTAATATGAAATATAAAGTGAACGATGTATTTTTATAGCTTTCTTTGATGTCTTTAGTAGAGATAGGAGATAAGGCTGCATATCAAAACTTTTAAAATATTTCTTCCATCCCCTTTCTGTACAAAAATTTTCTGTGTGGTCTCCTATGTCACTCTCCATATAGCCTTCCATATCACCATATGGCTTGACCAGGGTTATAGGTAAACAGGAAAATCTTGCCATTTAACCCCTACAAGTCCTCTGCCATATTCAACATGTCGTGAACGTTTTGAACAACAAAACATTCACGACATGTTGTTTCATCACCAAATAAACAAAAGGCTTTCAAGAAGAGTATTTCCACTTAAATCTAGCTTTCTTCTGAATGTTATATTCAAACATAATAAGATTGTCATGAGGTTAAAGCAAAATGAATACACATTGCATATGCAAACAATCATAAAAGTATAAACTTGCATGTTTGAGGTAGTTTGTAAGGTTGGACTAACAATGTAATAACGTCACATTTTAAATGAATGATTTCCAATAGAATATTTACTTGATTGAAACTTACAGTATGGCAACCTAGAATTTAGGAAACTCACCTTTAATCAATTACTTTTTGTTGTTTAGTTAGTCCATTATTTTGAACTCTCTTTTCTTCCACTTTTGACATTCCCATAGCTTATTCATCTGGTGGTGGTTCTGCTGACTCAGCACCACCCTCAGCAGTCCTGGCTGTCAATCATTGACACTTTCAAAAGAAAGCTGACTTGGTAGAAGATAAAAATGCTTCCTTAGAGAGTTAGCTCTCACTATAGTATGGGAGCAGGGATTAAAATCAATTAGAAAATGTGCACAAAATAAGATGGAAGTAATGAAAATTAAATGAGTCATGGAAAGAGAAAATCTACAGTCTTAAGGAAAGGAAAATTAAGAGATGAAGCATAATCATTAACAAGAAGGGAAATAAAATAGAAAAAAGCTAGGATAATGAAAGAAACAAAAGACAGGAAAGAAGAAATCTTATTGGCAAATTTGTAATGTGAAATGGGGTATCTCTAGGGTTTTAAGGGGGTAAAACTGATATTTATGAGGCTTTTTTTTTCTATGTAGGAAAAAAAAGCCATCGGGATACTTCGTTAAGTCAAAATAACACCCAAAGGTTGCAACCTCTTCAATCAATAGAAAACTAGTTTTCCATAAAACAGGTTTTCTATTGATCGGCGACATCGTTCTCATTAAGGAATAAGCAGGGTGTTTACTCAATGTGCATCAACATGCATTCACAGTAGTTTCATTTTTGTAGTGGACACTCTTGGCCCTTGGGTAAAAATGAAACAGTGAAATATCTCATTCTCATTTGCTTCAATATGTCCCAGAGGAAGACAGTTGTCCCGTAAAGCCCAACAATCTTGTTAGTGCTTAAGAGTGCACAATAGTAACTGTAGTACCAAATAAATCTTGTTTCCAATTTGCTCCAGGATAATTCACACTAGGTGTAACAATAATCCCTGCCCTTTGTCTCTGGCATTCAACCTAGAAGGTCTGAATAATTTTACAATAATTCACCGGATGGCATGTCTGGGCTCAGAGTAAAAGTGGTTTTTCACATATAAGTTTGTGTGTGTGTTTGACTCTGCTCTTTGGTAATGGCTACCACATAGGAGCATGGACATTTGGTAAAATAACAATTATTAGCAATTTTTGTAAAAAAAAATGAGATAATACTATATATGTGACATTTACTGTTTATTTAAGCGTGATGCACAGTGACGCAGAGGTTTCTTTGCAGCATCACTCATCTGGTGGGAGTACGGAGCAAAAACAAAACTAAAGGAGTATATTACATAGAGCTTGGTGTATGCATGCTCGCAGGCTGCATGCTTTGTTTTCAAATGGAGATTTATAATATGTTTTACACTCTCAACTGGGAAGTTCTCTGTTCTAAGATTATTTTAGGTGGAATGAATCAGTTGGCAAAGTCTCCAGCTGTGACGCTTAGCCTCAAATGGTATTGAACATATTGCATGAAACCAGTGCATAGAGCTGGCAGCAAATATTTATTTGTAAATTTAATAATATATTATATGTACCCAAAACATTTATTATTTGTAAACAGTTGGAGGAAAAATGTCTCCTTAGCAGTTTTTTAATACGAGTTTAGATCTCAACCGCATTATGCAATGCTGCAGTGTCTCTATAAAATTTGGTATTGCTATACCTGTTGCTTACACCATGTCCAATATTTTCATTTTTAAATTTTGGGCACTGCTAGTAAAATAGTCCCAACATTAAGTAACCTAGATACTTTTTGTTAGTAAATTATTTTTATAGTATTTTATTTCACTCTTTTGGTGACAGGAAATTTTTTATCATAAAGTTGATCCAGATCTTTAAGGAACTTAGTTTCCATGTGAATGTTGTGGAGTCACCAAGCAGGAAGCAGGTGGCCACCACTCCAGAGAGTCTAGGATGCAGGAAGCAGCAGAAATGGAATTATTTACAATTGACTAAAGCCTCATTTACAGCTCCTCATGTACATGGACCACTTACAAAGATTAGAGGGTGTGGTCCTAGCAATGTATTACATGATCATATAGTGTTAAATTTGCAAAAGTAAGGTTTTTTTGGTATCCTTTTTCATTAAGAAGATTTCTTAAATTGTATAAACTCCAAGCTTTATAAAACATGTATCTTCTACCTACAGGCAGAAGTCAGATTTTCTTCTCTCTGTTCCAGGAAAGGTAATTTGCTTATATAGGTTTGCACTAGTCAAAGTCCTTTAGAGAAACAGAACCAATAGCATATATAAAAGGAGATTTATTATGAGGAATTGTCTCATATGATTATGGAGGCTTAATGGTCTCACGATCCACCATCTACAAATGGGGACCCAGGAAAGCTGGTGGTGTAAATCCAGTGTGAGTCTGGAGGTCTGAGAACCAGGGGAGCTGATGGTGTAAACCCCAGTGCACAGGTAGGAGAAGACTGATGAGCCAGCTCAGACAGATGGGAAGAGAATGGATCTTCTCTTCTTCCACTTTTTGTTCTATCCAGATTAGATGATGCCCGTCCATACTGGGGAGGCCATCTACTGAGTTATCTGGAAATGCTGCACAGACGCACCCAGAGTAATGTTTAATCTGAGCTCCCCTGGGCCTAGTCACACTGACGCATAAAATTAACCATCACAAGAATTCTAAGGGAAATGAAAAGAATTGATATCATGGCTTAATAAACCTTCAAAAATATGCAGGTTGTTTCCAAGAGAATTTTCAAGTTTCTAGAACTGTCATTTTAATGGTTTACTAAGATCTTCTGTTTTTAACTTTTAGTTTCATTTATTAGTTTCTGTTTCCAAGTGATTATTTTTGACTTAATGGAAGTTAGTATTATTTATGTCTTAGCGATAGCCACATGCTTGAGTTGAATCACCTTAGAATTATCAGTAATGATGAACTCATCCTAGATGTTTGCTATGCCTTAATATCTGTGAATAACATTAATACCTGAATAATTTAGGAAATTCGTGTATCTACACTCATTATTATAATCGCTAGTCAATTTTTTATACTGCTAGGAATCTGTGATAGAAGTTGAAAGCTATCGAACTATTGCATAAAGCCCAACTATTTTCCCATGACAGACCAGTTCCTCTGCACCCTGGCCTTGGCCTGCTTCTTCTTTGGTTCTGCATCCCTTATACATTATGCGTCAGTGATCTTGAGCTACCTATAGTTACCTGAACATGTCAAGGCATTTTATACATTCATTGCTTTAGCATACCTTTTTTTTTTTGCCTCAAATCCCTCTTTGTTTTCTCATTTGCTTGGTAATCTTCCATTCGTCACTAAAAATCTTGCCTTCTGAAATTTTCTCTTATTTCTTCAACCCTCAGGAGAAAGTTAATAACTCTTGTCTGCTCCGTGTGTCCTTTGTATCTGTTCCTTACACTGCTGATAGTGAAATTATTTATTTATGGTTGTACTCTCCACCTGTAGACTGAAAACTCCTTGAGGACAGGGCGAGTGTATTATTCATCAGCTTCACCTGAAACAGCCAGACAGTTCAATGTATACTTGCTGAACAGAATCACTTAAATAAAGGTAGTAATAAAACAATATCCGCTGTTTTTTCACTTCAAAAACCAGAATCTGAAGCCCCAAATATCTAAGAGTAGAGTGAGCTCATTTCATGAACTTTTGGTGAAGACCTAAATTTAGAATTACTAGTTTAGGTTCACAGAGGTATCTTAGCAAATGTTTGCAGAACTTCTCACCATCATCTAAACAGCTAAATTAGAACAGCTGCTAATATAAATTGAAGGCCTTTTAATAAAGTGTCTGACTCTAATTTTTTTAAAAATGTTTAGCCGCTGACAGCTTTTAAGCCTCACTCTTCTTTCCCTTTCTGTTCCATTTTTGGACAAACTGATTAATAAACACCTTCCTTTGCATCTGTGGGAATTTCAAACCTTGTGGTGGAACACAGGGCCTGGCCACACCTCCTAAATGTCTCAAAAACCACAACCCCATCTCTTTTTCCTGTTCTGTCAAGCTATTTTGGACCTCCTGCTCCTGAACCACTTTGCTTTCTATAAAAAACCTTGTTATCTGAGTAATAAACCTTTCAAATCTTCTTGATATGGGTGGCGTTATCACTCTTGACATTCAAACCAGCTTTTGAATGAGAGACCATCCTGATTCTGTGGGATGTCTACACAGCAGAATCCCTCTAGATTACAATAAATTTCAAGGGCAAAGGCCAGGAAAGTGATCCTTGCTAATTTTACATAATACTTCCCTTCATTCTTTTTATTTCCTTCCTCTACGGTCTGTAGAGTAGAGTAATAAGGTTGTGTGCTTCAGATCCAGTTCAAAATTATGATAAAGAGTAGAAAAACTTCCTGTCTGTCAAGCACGGTCACCCAATGACTATATGATCTTAGAAGTCATCTTGTCATGTTGCCACACATTACAATGTCCAATTACAGCTGTTAACTGTCTTTCATAATCATCGGTATTTTCCAGAGGGGGAACTATATTATCATTTAATAAGCTCCTTAGTCAACATTTTCATGCTTTAATTTAGTAGCCTCCAAAAATATGATTTTTGATAAAGTCTTAACATTCTGGTATTTTAATATTAAAATAAATAAACAAATCACTCTTTTCACATTCTTATGTTTTCAAAGGAGAGTGAAATACATTTTATGAATACTTTATCTTATTTTTGAAATATGTTTTTGCCTAGGTTAATTTTTTTTTCCAAATTAAATTTCTTTACTGATATTTCAATTTCTTGGACTTGACTCAAATCTCATTTACATTTACTGAGTGCGTGATTTGTGCTGTGCTCTATCACACATGTACTATTTTATTAATTTCCTTGTTTGAAATTAAGTTCAATGTGATGTGGATATTGAGGAGATATATTAATTAAGCTCCACATCCATCTCCAAAATGTCCTCTTCTTTCCATCTCACTTTCTTAGGGAGATGAATCTACAGTGAGATTTCTCAGTAATACATAATTACCTCAAGAGGGTAATCTTAAATTTAAATGATTCTTGTGAGTAGAACAAGATCTTCCTAAGGTCAAGGAGTCCAGATAATTTGGAAGAAAAAAATGTAGCAAGTAAGTTGAATTTGGCAGTCCAAATCTACGAAATACCAACCTTCTTCATTTTAAATTAGGAAAAAGTCCTATTTGGTATGAGGTCCAATAAGGATTTGACACAGATTTAGAGCAGCAGGAACTCTGAGCTTTCCAAGTAGAAAATTATAAACCAGCAGCAGAGAGCAGTATGGAGCCATTTTTAAAACCAGAGAACCAGGAAGGAGCACCAAAGAGCCCAAAAAGGGTTGGGGGAGGGAGAGAAAAGGTCCAAAAGCTGTCCAAGGTCTTGATTACATTTTTCTCTTTATATATGTTTTTTTCCTATACAGATAGCAGATCCATGCTTTGGATAAAAAATCATACAAATATATATATATATATATATATATATATATATATATTTTCCTCCTGCTCTCTCTGCTTGCTTTTTCTTCAGTAATATGTTTTTTGATGGGATACATACGAAAAATTTAAAGTAGTCCTCAACTCTTTTTAGAAAGAATGAATATTGAACTAAATTATGCTGGCTGTGGTGCAATTCCATGCAGGATATATTAATCTACATTTCATATGCAGCCTGGATAGCCACAGCTTTTACATTCTTAGACAAGCTTATAGATACAGTGTATCAACATGCCGATTTCCTCTAATATTTTCTCTTCAATTCCCCTTGGTAACCCTTTGAGTTAGAGAATGTTATTATATTGTTGATCTCAGTTTGGTTAAATTTCTATCCAATTTAAGTCAGGATCGAATGCAATGTTTGAAGAGTAAGCACTGTATGTGAACACTCAAAGCACTCTCTCTGGCCCTGTCATATTGTCTGTAAACGAGTGTGCCTTCATTTAATTAAATGTTCTTTTTTTAAAACACAAACAGAACCATTTATTTATGCCAGTGCCCTGTCTGCAAATGACACAATCTGCCGCTCTCGCTTCGCCACTGTCATCAGGAAATGCTAACCTTTGAGTCACATTAGCCTTGGGCATCCAATATAGGTGATCTTTTCAAAAAGCCAGGGCTTTTCTTTCCTGTTTTCCAACTCTGCCTGGGCGATTGCCTCTCTATGTGCTCTGTGTGTGTATGGACAGGGAGGTTTAGTGTCAAAAGAAATGGGGGCTCCGAGAAGCTGGATGAAGAATTTTTCATAATGGAACTTTTCTGTCTGGCACTCAGTTTATTACTCTCTTAATTACTGGTCATTATTTGGTTAAGAGATGGGTTGGGAGAGTTGCTGGGCTCCTTATTTCCACCAGAGTATCTTTAATAGCAGCTTGAATTTCTCAGTTATGGGAGTGAATTAAAAGGCTATGTCACTCCTTAAGGCCAGTCTCTGACCCTGTAAAAACTGGACAACTTTTCCAAAAACAGGTGAATTTTTATGACAAAAACAGATCATCTCCTCAGGCACATATACTTGGGTTTTAAAGAAAGGTGCCATGGCATTTCTCTATCAAGAAGGTTAAACTCATAGGATTATATGAAAACACTCATTTTACCCCAGCTAACCTATAAAGATTCCATTTTGCTTCACTTATCTTCTCTTTTACCCTATGCTAAACCATCCCTGGATTCGATGAAAGAATCATGTCTCCATTCATTTCCTATCTTGCTGAATTGCCTTCACGTTTCCTATCATCTGCACATAATCCTATTCTCTCCATTATTGTCTTAATACCAAGAACAGCACAAGATAATGGATAGGCACTGTAATAACAGCGTGGCCTGTAGGAGCCCCTCGAGGGAAATCTCTTTGATGCTGCTAGAATATTAATGCATCTGAGGTCCCTGATCTTACTCTTTCACTTCATCTTCTGTTTTCCAAACTACATAATGACTTTCATATACATGACAAAAGCATTAGAACAGAAAAAGCCTCAGTGATGAGCAGCAGGGCTGTGTGATATTAAGGAGTCCTATTCTTACTTCTTTGTACAATTTTTGACCACCATCTGAGACTATATTTGCAGGTAATTTCTGATTTGAATAGATTTGAGTGTAAAGAAGCATAATCATATTGTGTTCATGCAAATGCCCATCCAGAACACTGCATGAAGGTAAATTAAAATATAATTCTTCCATAATACATTTGTCCATAGGATGAGTCTGGACAAATTAAAAACAAACAACTTGATATCATTTAGACAAGTGAGTGGATTGTTTCCAGGGAGCAGATTACAAATGGGCCAATAAATCAAAGCCTCCTACATTAAACTTTGTAGATTAGGTTGTTATTACAATTTATTGTACATAACTTTTCAATAAAAGGGAAAGCATTGTTTTGTTTTGTTTTGTTTTGTTTTGTTTTTCTCCTAAGTGTAAATACTACAGCCTAGGAAAATTTAGTAGCAAGTGACAAAAAATAGAAGGTTGAGGGGAAAAGCAACCTGCGCGAAGAGTGCAATAGCCTTTGTTTGTTCAGGTAACAGGAGGATCCTTGACAACTGGCAGGAAACACTGAACTTTCAAAACTCTGCCTCCTTTCCCATTCTGTTTATCCCTTTCTTTTGTGCTAGCAGTCAATGTATTTCCTGCAAAAATGTTTATGAGTAAGGTAAGAAGCTTAAAAAAGTGCGTGCACCCAAGCTATTTTGAAAGGGGATAAATAGAAAAATGCCCTGACATTTCCTTGAGCCTTCAAAAGAAAGATCACAGATTTTCTGTATGAAGAAAATGAAAAAAATTGTTTGTAGAGGCTTCTTCTTTTGTAGATGATTTTCCTCCTACTTAAATGACATAATAAAGGCTAAGATCTGAATTTCTGTCTGTTGAACATACTATTTTTAGTAATTCCATAAAAAGGTCACTGGACAGGGTTACAGTTTTTATGTTTTGAGTAAGGAAACATTTATTAAGCATTATTTTGTTCCAGGGACACTGTCAGGTAGCTTGTTAAAAAATTGATCAGTATAGACATGTTTCTCCTGTTATCAGGCAGTTCGCAGTCTAGCACCTAATGGATAAAAGCTACATTTAGTCATTTATTAGACAGGAAACCTAACCTGTGGCAGGAACTGTGGTAGACACAGCGAAGGACATCGACTTCAGGAAGACATGATTCCTCCTCTCGAGGCATTTCAGTTGGTAAAAGTGGTACCTGTGTACACCTACTGTTGAACAGAACATGCCTTATAAAGAGAGGTACAAGTAAAATCTGGGAGGTTCAGAGGAGAGAAGAGTAACTTTAAGCTTGAAGAATTAATGGCAAGGACAGGTTTGTGGAAAAGATGACATCGGGATCTGTAGAATGTAAACTGAAGGCACTGGGAGGGAGGTGGAAAGGGATTTAAGTAAAGGAAACAACCTGTAACATAAAATTCATGTTTCAGAATTCATCTAGATGGATATGGAGATAGAAGATAGTGGGAGATGATGTAATTGTTTGATGCCAGATGAGAGAAGGTAAAAGATTTGATATATTTTCAGTCAGTGAAGGGAAATTATTGAAGGATTTTGTCCACTGGGGTGTGATTAGCAAATGATTAATTTCGGAGAATTATGAGCTTGCAGAGAATAAAGGAGAGACATGAGATGAAATAACCAGTTAGGAAGTCTCCAGATTTCTGTGTGAGTTGCTCTCGTATGTGTGAAATTCAGCATTGCGGTGAACAGAGTTTGAGCCTTCAGAGAGCACTGTGACATGTTTTCTCATCAGCAGGGTGTAAATCTCTTGGCAAAAGGGAGAGACTGTCCTTGTTTCTTTTCCCAGGAGTTCTGCTCTCAGAAAAGCTGTCTTAATTCAGTTTACAAAGTTTCCTCCAAACCCAGCTTGGTAACCATGAAAGGAATCCTTTCTCTGGGGAGTAGACCAGAGTTAATTTAAAATCTTGTGCCTATGTGAACATATCGCAAAGGTCTCAGACCATTTTATCTCCATTTAAAAACAGTGCAGTGATTGCTAGTTAGTAGATTTGGGAGTGTAGAATAAATTAATGATGGACTGGGATAGTGAGGCCTCTTTAAAACCTGTCTTAAAAAAATTTATTTAACATGCAACTTCATGGCACTGAACTCTGGAAACTGGAGTCCATTGCTTTGAAACGCATTAGGGAAAATATTACTGCATTTACTTAATATTTTTCCCTTTACAAGTCCTGCTTGTGACTAGACAGACATCATTTGTAATAATTTGGGTGAAAATGGAACTAAATGTTTATGACTCTGTGTGGTATTTTCAACAAGGTTTGATGGTAAAATATTCCAAAATTGTTTCATTCTCAATGCCAAATGCTATTGTTTTCAGACAGCATGGCTTCTCCTGCTTCTGTGGAGTCAGAGTGATAAGGAGGCAGGCAGCCTGCTCTCTCTTTTCCTTTCTCTCTCTCCTTCCCACCTGGAGCCTGAAGAAGTAAGGCATGGATGGCCTTGAGTATGCTCCCTGTGAAAGAGGACCCATCTTTCCTCTTTTTCTCCATATCTTTAGTTTTGGAGACACTTGCTTCTCCCATTGGGCTGCTGGCTTTGGAGATCACATTGTTCAGTGTTTGTGCATTAAATCCTTCATCCTCAAAATAATCCTATATGGTTGAGACACATCATAATTTTCATTTTAAAGATGAGAAACCTGAGGTAAGAAGTTGTAAAGTCACTTGGCTATTAATAAGTGACTAAACTAATGACTAAACTTACATGGCTGCCCTCTGAGTCACAATACTATGTTAACTCCTCAAACCAAACTGTGTATTTATTCCATGAACCACTCCAGGGTTGTGACTTACAGTCTGAAAAACAGTGACATAGAATAGATCCAGGGGAAGGTGACAGAGTTGATGAATGAGATGATTAGAGTTCACATCATTTGGATAATGACTAAAGGAACTGGTAGTATTAACTCATGAGTGATTTGCAACTTTTTTCAAATATTTGAAGGGTTGTTTGGGAGTGAGAGGAGATAATTCAAATTGTTCTTTGTGACTTGGAAGGCAGAACCAAACCTATAGATAAGAAACATCCATAGAAGCAGCAAATTTTAACTTGGTATTACAAAGGGCTTTCTAATCATTAGACCTATCTAAAAGGACAGTGAGGTTATGAGCTCTCCTTTCATTCAATCAGTAATTATTGAACACCACAGGGATATAAAGCACTCCTCTAGGATAAAACCATGAGTGAACAGAGCAGTCAAATCCCATTTTCTCATGCTATTTCCATTCTAGTGGATTAAGACAAATAATAAATATAATAAGGTATATATGTATATGTATATATAGGAAATGTAAATAAATATATAAACAATATATTTTATGTTGTAAATATATATTCTACATGTAACATTAAAATATAAATTTATATTTATACATAAATTATAAATACATATTATAAAGAAATACATAAGTATATAATATAAATGTAATACATATGATATATTCGTGAAGTAAATATAAATAAATAAATAATAGTGCTACACTGTGATAAGGCTATGAAGAAAAGTAAGGTGATAGTCATTTAGGGAGCGTACTGATTTATGGAGAGTTTAATAAAAATTTGTTAAGCAGAAGCCTCAAAAATGTGAGGAATGGAAACTTTATTAGGGAGGACAGTATTACAGACAAAGGTATAAAGGCCTTGAACTATATGCACTAGGTATATTTGAAGAATATCAAGCAGCCAGTAGCTGCATTCAGGTGATCATGAGGGAAAGTGGGAGCAGATGAAGTTAGAGAGGTTGAGTGGTGGGGTGGCACGGTAGCTTGTGTAGGACCTTGTAGGAAAGGGTTTAGGATTGCTTGAGTACGCAGGGGAGGAGCTTGGGCAGAGGAATAACAACTTTTAAAAGAATTACTCCACCTGTTGTGTATAAAACTGTAGAGCAGTAGACTAGTTAGGACATTATTTGCCACTAGAGATGTACAAAACAGCCTTGGATTATTACTTATTAGAATGTGATCAAGGAAATTCACTGTTGCATATCTTACAAATTAGACTAGAGTAACTTTAAGGGCTCTTCTGACTCTGGAATTTGTGATCTTCTAGTTTATCTTATATTTCAAACTTTTTCCACTGCTAAAAGGTCATGTATATAATATCTAATGATGTTAGAAAAGTAAATGTAGCCTTCATAGGAACTAAATAAAAGGAAGACTCTTAATGATAAGTTTTGTACCTTGTAATCCAATGTCTGTATGTAGACTTAAAACGAGCTTGAAATAATTGGTTACTACTGTGTAATTCAAAAGTGGTCAAGTCTCTGGGAGCATTTAGATATATCTCTTTAGTCACTATGACTAAGTTTGTGCTCCTAATCTATTGAACAAGAAAAAACGTTAAGCTCTTCTGAGACTCCACATAGTTTAAAAGCATGTTTTAACTTAACTGAAAATATTTAACTTAACTGAAGCATCAAACAAATGATGAAAATTCTGATTTGGTCATTTTTGAACTTCATATCTTCGAGTCCTTGCTTCTTCTTTAATTTCTGTAACAGCATATATAGAAGTCTCTATCTCTTGGTAAGTATAAAAAATTAATAAATTTTATAAAAATGTGACATGATGTCAGAAATTATTTTCAAATGTGTACAGTTTACAATTTTATGTTTTCAATTATTTTCTTGTGTATTTGGTCTTCAGAGCAATACTATAATTAAGTGTAACAGTATTCCCGTTTTAGAAGATGATGTATCTTAAAATAATTTTGAAATTACTTCTCATATTCTTGTTTGCATTATGAATGTGTGAACTCTTTCAAATCAAAGTCCATAGACAAATATATCTCTATAGCCTTCACAGAGCTAGAAAGCATTTACTTAGCACTTAATAAATACTGTATGATAGAAGCCTAGAAAGTCTGAGTTTCTCTCCTGGTGCCAATCTGTTTTTCCATTATGTCAGAAATACACAACCCCACACTTGTTGCCCTGTAGTTTCCTGGCTGAGATTCCTAGGAATCAACTGTAAATATGTAAAGAAGAAAGAATAGAGCTTTTGTGTGGATTTAATTGCGTATTAAAATGTCACTGGTAAATTTAATTCATTCATTTATTTTGTTTTGTTTTGTTTTTTTTCCATTGTACAGTGGTAAGGCAACCAAAAAACTACATACTACAGTTTCTTTCAACAAAGAACTGGTATGACAGTTATGAGCACAGGAAAGACATGAATGTAAATTCAGTAGAACTGGAGAGAAAGAAGACATGAGTTGCGTAAAGGTTGATAACTCATTCAAGATCTTTGAATTCATAAACAAATGACTAAGAAGGGTTCAGAATTACACACAGGTTTTCTCAAGACTGTGCATTCTGGAAAAGGAAGGAAAACCACAGGGAGGAAGTGGCGAAGACATGAATATCCGACCAAAGGAGCTCCAAAACTGGAAAGTGCTTGGATCTGCAAAAAATGAAGAGCAAGTTTTCTCTGAGAAGAAAAAGTGTGCTACATAGAAAAACGTGCATCTTATTTTTTCTCAAATGAAAACTTTCCCTTACCCCTTGAAAATATTTAATGCAAACCTATGTCTTTATATGAAAAATTCTCATTCTTTTATCATGCATATTCTCTTATGACTTTAAAGAACCTTCCAATTAGACAATTCTATTTACAATCTGTCCTCATGTACTATCTTACCCAAAAAAATCTATATTAATAGGTAAATATACTACTTGAATATTTAGTGTTAGTATGGTCTATCACAATTTTTTTTCAAGAGACAGAACCTTGTTTACTGAACTTAAAAAATAAATATGACCTCTATGGATAGTTTCGACACATCCCAGTGTGATTCGGTGGAGGCAGATGGGATGAAAAGGAAAAGGCTCATAGGATAGAAAGTTACTTCTCACTCACATTTGCTTTCATCATTTTTTTTTCTTAATGAATCCACAGAACCCCTACTGGATCCAGGAAAACTTTTTAATATCATATGCTAAACCTTTTTGTATTTTAAACATATTTTCCTCATAACTATTGCTGCAACACTTGAAGTTCATTGATATGCTATTTAGCTAATGCCTCCTATATCTATATCACGATTGCAACATCACAGCTCATGCTCATTGAAGAATCTTATAGAAAACAAAAATTTATATAATCATTCATCAGAGCCAAGAAAGAAGCTAATTTTGAAGTATGCTTTTTTTCTTCTAATATTTACATGTATGGTTAGAATTGACAAGAACAGGCACAGTTATATATGTGGTTAAAAGTTCTCCACTTTTTCTACACTATCTTAAAATGTCTTTCTGCTATTTTTGTAGGTAGGTCACACATTAACTCATTTTACTTTCTGATGCTTAAAAAATTATGCATGAGCAAGTCCTTTAGGTTATAGAGAATGTAACATAGTAATTGGACGATAGTCTTTTAAACTGATAAAAAGTCTTTCTTTTCAAACGAGCTCTTCAACCACTCACTTTCACACTGCTGATAGAGGGCAACTCTAGAGAATATTCAAGAAAATGAATAAGACTTTTCTTGACTCTTGATTTTTTTTTTAGTGAATATATAGTCCATCAAGAAGTGTTTTTTAAACCATTTAGTTATCGCTCAGCGCTATGCAAAGTATTGTAAAATATATATCTAGAGCTCTTAAAATTTGGCTGAGAATAATATTGAATAATTCAAAAATAACCAAGTAGTCAGTGAATGGCACAAAAATCATGAATTTTCTAGAGTTTAGTAATTTTCTATTCTCCTCTCCTCTTGCATTATAGAAGAAGAAACTAAGTTCCATGAGCTGACATGACCTTCTCAAAGTTATACCTTATTGAAGGTGTATGTAAAACTAGAATTCGCTGGTTTTTAACTCACTATTCAGTGCTCATCTCTAAAATTCAAAGAAAAGAAATATACATGTTTAGATTAGCTAGAAATAGAGATATAAAGGAGCTGATGGCTGAAATCAAAGTTGTAGTAAATACTTCAAATGCAAAATGGTATTTTATTTGTGAATGCTTTCCAACTTTTGATAACTACATGCTGCAGAATAGTTGACAATTAATGCACTTATTGTATATGCTGTGCTCATAATTGATATCTTAACACACATGCTTTTTCACCTGAATTTGTATGAAATGAGTGAGAAAGTAGCTCTTGCTTTAGAGTGCTTTCATTTATCATCTTAGAAATTTATTTGTGTTTCTGTTTCTCTCAATTTTTAGAATAAGAATCTTTCGCACCAGTTATTTATGTTCTAAGGGAATTTGTTCTTCTTTGATTATTTTGTCTTTTCATTTCTATGTGACATATTCAACTTCAGAGTGATCTGATAGTTCTCTGATACCATTCTTATGATTTCTGATGCTTGGGTTTTAAAATTTCACATGGAATTATAATTCTAAAATTATTTTTATGTAAAATACTATCATTCAAATCATTATATGTGCAATTTAACAATCACCTTTAAAGACAAGACATTTTCTACTTCATGTTCTTTACCCCTTTTAAATCAGTTTTAAGTTACCACTGACTAATTTACTTTAAATCATAACACATTGGGATTTATTTAGAACAATGCATACATAGTTGAATTATTGCCTACTTTGTCAAAATACCTTAAAAGATCTTCCTCATAATATCTTTCATGGTCAGTCATACCATGTTATTGTCAATAATATCTAAACTATAAGTATAATCATATCTACAGCATATAACATTTTGTGATGCCTATTTTATTGTTTGTAAGAGTTTTACATGTGTATTTTCTCAAGTAACATCCTTTAGACTCATGACTTCATTTAAATGGCTCCAGAAATATTTCTTTATGAATTAGTTAATAGGTTAATAACCATCTGACTTAATTATTTCAACCTTTCCTCAGAAAATGAAAGTCCTTGAAGTTCATTTGAAAATCAAGATACAGAACTAGTACTAAGATGTCTAACCTGTCATGACTGCTTTAGGCCGTTACACTTGCTGTTTTGCTCTATTAAGCTCAAGTGGACCCTCAGCGCAGATACGTTAGTCTTGGCCTTGATCCTGAACCACTTTTCTAAAACCACTTTGTGCCACTTCTCTGTGCTTCTAGCTTCTAACTGTGATTAAATCTACCCTTTAAGACTGTCTTGTTTTCCTAAAACTTTGTCTCTCTCTAAGTATGGTTAATATTCTCCATTGAAAATCCTATGCAATTCAATTGGATGTTTTTCCCTCCAGTGAGGTGACACTCATATAAGGTAAAATTTAAACCCCTGGTTATGACTGTGTTATCACTTTCGTTATTTTTGTGGCCTCTGTTTTTATTTTCCTCACACAAAGGAAAAAAAAAATCCAGTCATGCCAAATGTTATACGGGGTACTGAAATTATCCTCTGGGAGAAACGTGACATTTGGAGTCAGTGGTTTCCATTTGCTAGTCTTGCCTGAATTCCTTGAAAGTCCTGAATTATGACATTTTCTACTTCTTCTATTGCCCCCAGAAAAGTAATTAATAAATAAAAAAGTACTGTTCTTATTTGTTGATGTAGCTTTATACAAAAAAGAGAAAATTATTTTACAAACATCACAAATAGTTCTGACATTTTCTTGCAATAATAGCTAGAAAAAAGGTTCATGTGTTAAAATAATGCAAGAGTCCCAACTTAACTGAAGAACATAGTCTAATGGAAAACAGAAAAACATAGCTAGTAGCCATTGTATCTGGTTTCTCTTCTTTCCAAACATTAAACATCTACATTAACCACTCCTAGACCTCATGTGGGGATCTTAATACATAGTTTGAAATGTTTCTAAAGTTCTAGAAACATTTTAGAAACTTTTTAAGACATTTTAGAAACATATCTGACTCAATAATTAAGGTCAATTTTTTAAATATTGCTATAGAGTCTCTTGGGGCTAAACACACACACACACACACTTGCGCACACATACACACACTGGCACATACATACACACTCATCTTTTTTTTTTTTTTGACAAAAATCCAGTGAGTCATGTTAAAGTGTCACAATCCCACATTTACTTGTTTTGCAAAGGTTCTCTCAGTAACTTAGAACCTCTGCAATTATATTGGAAGGAACCAGAGTGCTTATAAAATTTCTTAAACAAACAAACAAACAAATAATTTAAGTTTGTGCCTCAATTTTTTCATTGATTTTTGAGAGGAAAAATATAAAAGTCAAGCCAAAACTTTACTATTTAGAAACAACCACTAAAATTCAGTGCTTCTTTAACACTTGAAAAGGAAACTGAGATTTTAAAAAATTTCCAGCAGGCAAAAGTGGGTAAGTTGTTTTCTAAAAAGCTATGTAAGCATTGTATACTGAACTCTCCTCTTCACAACAGATTCTCATTTCTGTGGTAGGTGCCCTGCTGTTTGAGTCCTCAGATCCCCTTGCAAACAGGTACTTGTTTTGCCCTCAAACCCTTCAAATCTCATTACTATTCTCTTCTTACACAAATTTTTCTCCCGTTACCTAAAAATGAACGTTTTTCTCCTTAGATAAATACTAGAATTGAGAAGGATCCAAATGCTAATCTTTTGCCACTGCATTTCATCAAAATCTTTTTCAGTCTATTATAACTTTTAACTTGGATTTATATATGGTTTCTTCAATATTATGCACTTGAAATTTGTCCCATTTGGGTACAAGCTGTGCGTTCCTTTTATTTTGCTCTTATTAATTTTTAGCATGTGTTGATTGAAAAAATAATTTCTAAACACTAAGAACATTCCACCAGCTGTTAGGACTTGATAATAATTCCTAAATTGCACAATTATAAAAGCAGACTGACAAACAGGCTTATCTATCTTATCATACTGCAAGATAAAAACAAATCTATAGACCTATAAAGTGAATTATAAGGTAAACTTTCTGCATTCCCAAAGGTCAATGATGCTGAGGAATGTCTTTCAGATCGAAATTATCCTTAAATAATTCACATTACCTGCTTTTAGGGGATTGCAGCTCAGGTATAAAGTATTAATTCTTGATGCTTTAAGTTGTATTTCTATGTATCATATTGTGACATAAGAGGCTGTTTTCTACCATATGAAGTAGATTCATACTGTTTTTAAATATTAGCTTCAATGAAGAAATTTCTTTAGTGATTTCTCACTTTATAAACTTAAAATAGAATTTATTTACAGCCAATTAAAGATATTTATCCTGAAATTTGTGTTGTTATCACCAAATACATGGCCTTCTTCTAGATTCCATAGTGACCTTTATCACTCTCTTTTAAGGATATTTTTAAAAAGCAACATAGCAGCACAGAAATATTACTAAATCTGCTTTCTATTCGGGATTCTTCTACTCATTAGAGAAACCAAAAGTGAGTTATTTTACTTGTTTCTTCATTTTATCATCTGTGATTAGAAAACTGGTTCAGGCATTCTCAAATATTGTTTGAATTTTAGAATAACATAGCTCAAAGAGTATTCCTCATCGCTCTATACCTAAAATACAGCTAGATCATCTTAACTAGCTTTTTTATCATTTTATGTGTCACCACTGATACCTACTTAAACTACAGATCCTACAATATTTGACTAAGCATGATACATCAAGTACTAACCACACTCAAATTTCTTCTGCCAGATTTTTCTCCTGTTGCCAAATCCTACTTCAGTTCTCCCCAAAGACAAAGGGCTGGACTTTGAACTAAAGAGTAACTGCTTTCCTGGGAATATGATTATTTCAATTTTGTTATTAATCCAAACATGATTCTTAGGCGGACCATTTATTCAACTAAGCAAGAATTTCTTAAGCTCTTTCTATGAATCTGACACTACACCTCACATTTATATCACCTTGTATTTTAAAGCACCATCACATGCACTTTGTTGTATTCAAAAATTTACCTTTACTTTTTTATTTGATGAAACTTCATGAATTCAGATAAGTTGGACTTGGAGAGGATAGTGCATATCTTTTAAATGTAGAAAATTATAAATTGTAGAATATTGTCACTTTTCATCACTTCTAGAATAAAGAAGAGAGTACAGGGAAGCTGGCTGCTTTCTAAACAATGATAGAGGAACATGTCAGTAGCATTAAGCAGAAAACTTATAAACCACATGAGCATTCTTATCCATTCTACAGACAAAAATTGCTTCTGGTAACTAAGGAAGAGTCCCACTTATCCTGCTCACATTCCATTTCTGTTTAATCAACTCTATTGAGGTATAATTTAAAAACAATAAAATGCAACCTTTTTGATTGTACGGTTTGATGAATTTTGACAAATATATACTCTCATGCATGTACCAACACAATAAAGATAAAGAACATTGTCATCACCCCCCAAAATTCACTTACACTGTTAGAATAGCTACAATCAACAGAACAAGTAATAACAAATGTTGGAGAGGTTGCGGAGAAAAAAAAAAAACCCTCATACACTGTTGGTGGGACTGCAAATTGGTACAGCCACTACAGAAAACAGTATGGACGTTCCTCAAAAAACTAAGATTGACCTATCATATGATCTAGCAATCCCTCTACTGAGTATTTACTCCAAAGACTTGAAAACCTATATCCGAAAAGATATTTGCACACTGATGTTCATAGCAGCACTATTCACAGTGGCCAGGACATGGAAGTAACTGAAGTGTCCTAAGACAGATAATTGGCTAAGGAAGCTGTGGTACATATATACAATGGAATATTATTCAGCCTTAAGAAGAGATGAAATACTGCCACAGGTGACAACATGAATAGACCTCAGGATAATCATGCTAAGCGAAATAAGCCAGGCAGAAAAAGTTGAAAATCACATGATATCACTTATATGTGGGATATCAACCTGAAAACACCAGATGAACAGGACAAACAAACAGAGACTCATGGACGTGGACAATAGACTAGTGGTTACCAGAGGGTAAGGGATAAAAGGGGGAAGTAGACGGGATAAAGGGGGTCAAATATGTGGTGACATAAAGAAATCTAACTATGGGAGGTGAACACACAGTGTAAATATATATATGCCTTACTGTTAAAGTGTACAGCTAAAACTTATTGGATTTCGTTAACCAATGTCACCATAAAAAATATAAATTAAAAAAAAATTCACTTATGCCATTACCCAGTCAGTCCCTGCTCCCTACCCCTGGCACAGGCAGTATATAATAATTTTGTTTTTCCTAGGGTTTCTTATAGTAAGAATCATACAGTATGTTCTTTTTCTGGTCTGGGTTCTTTTGCTCAGCATAATGTTTTGAGATTCACACATGTTGTGTTTATTAGAAGTTTCTTCCTTTCAATACCAAGTAGCTTTTCCATTGTATAGATATATCATAACTTGTTTATCTATTCACCAAGTGATGGACACAGAATTTGTTTCCAGAGTTTATACTAGTATGAATAAAGCTCTGATGAACATTTATGCCCATCCTTGTGTGAATAAATTTGCATTTCCCTTGAGTAAATAACTAAGAATGGTATTGCTAGGTTATACGGCAGGAGAACATTAACTTTATAAGAAAATGCCAAAGTGCTTTCCAAAAACAAAAGTAATACCATTGCATACCTACCAGTGATATATGAGAAACAACTCTTCTACATTCTTATTAGCACTTTGTTTTGTCTGTCTTTTTAATTACAGCATTCCATGGGTACAGTTTTAATTTTCATTTTTCTAAACACAGCTCATGTTGAGCATTTTCCAATGTACTTATTGGCTTTTTCTATATCTTTCGTGATTGTCTGTTCAAATATCCATTTTTCATTAGGTTGTTTCTTTTCTTAATATTGAATTGTGAGAATTTTTTGTATAATGTGAAGACAAACTCATTTTCATATCTATGTATTATGAATATTTTCTCCTAGTCTATGGAAAAAATATGTTCTTAACACTCTCATTCGAGGAGCAGAAATTCAAAATTTTGATGGAGTCCACTATGTATTTCTAAATGCTTTCAGCTTTTTGTGTTTATCTAGGGAGTATTTGATTACCTCAAGAGTTCTAGTATTTTATCCTATTTTATTGTTTTACTCATTATACTTACGTCATTATTATATTTTAAATTAATTTTATGTGTGTTGTGAGATAAAGGTAAAAAATTTCTTTGTGTTTGTTTCGGTTTAGTGGTGATCCATTCTTTGACCCCCTTCCTTCCTCTTTTTCTTCTTCTTACCTTCCTTCCTCATCTTTCTCCTCCTTCTTCTTTTTCATATGAATGCCTAACTGTTCCAGTACCATTTGTGGCAAAGGTTATCCATTACTTAATCAAATCCCTTGTAACAAGTACAAAAGTCAAGTGACATTTTATATATGAGTTTGCTACTCTCATTACTGTTCCATTGGTCTATATGTCTACTTTTATGTCAACATATTAAACTGATTAATTACTTTAGTTTTATACTAAGTGTTAAAATCAGATAGTGTTAGTCTTCCAACTTTTTCTTTCTCAAAGTTGTTTTGACTATTCTTGTCCTTTGCCTATTCATAAATTGTAGAATCACTCATCAATTTCTAGAAAATATCATGATGTGATTTTGCTTAAGATTCTAATAAATCTAGAGATAAATTTGGAAAAATTATCATTTTAAAGAGTTCTCTAATTCATCAATGTAATCTATTTATTTATTCCTTTATGTGGTCTTTAATTTCTCTCAGCATCGTTTTGTAGTTTTCAGTGTACAGGTCTTGAGCATATTTTAAGTTCATCTTAAAGTATTTCTTGGTATTTGCTGCTTTTGTAAATGACGTAAAAAATTTAAATTTCAACTTTTGTGTGTGCGTGTATATATAGAAACACAATAAACTTTTTTGCATATGGTTCTGTATCCAATGACCTTAATAACTTTATAGTTCTCGTATCTTTTTCCTCCGAATTCCTGTAATTTCCTACATAGTCAATAGTTAGTTGCAAAGAGAAAGTTTGACTTCATTTTTTAAAAAATATGCATGCTTTATATTTCTTTTTGTTGGCTTTCTGCATGGGCTTTTAGCTCCAGTACAATTTTTAATGATAATAGTAAGAAGAGACAGTTTGGCCTTGTCCTCAATCTTTTACCAGAAACTATGACGTGAGATATAGATTTTGCCCAGATGTTCTTAATGCGGTTAAGTAAGTTTTCTTTAGGTTTGCTGAGAATTTTGTAAGTTTATTTTAATCATGAATAGGTGTTGAATTTTGTTAAATGTTTGTCTGTATCTATCGAGATGATCATGTGGATTTATACTTTAGTCTGTTGACATGATGAATTACATTGATTTTTTTAATACTGACCCAACCTTGCAATCCTGGGATAAACATCACTTGGTCATGATGCATTATTCAATTTATATATTGCTGATTTTGAATTGTCAATATTTTCTTCATATCATTACATCTATGTTTATAATATCAGAAGGGATATGGATATATACTTAAATGTTTGATACAATTTATATTTAAATATTTAATAGAATCCATCTCAATGTAGAGTGTTTGTGTTTAGAAATTTTTAACTATAAATTAAAGTTATCTAATAAATATGGGGTTATTTACATTATCGATTTCTTTTTGAGTGGGCTTTAGTAATTTGTGTCATTTAAGAAATTTGTATTATCTAAATTATTAAATTTATTAAAATAAAATGTTTATGATATTTACTCATTAAGCTTTCATTGCTTGTAAATTCTGTAAGGATGTCCCCTCTTTTATTCCTGATATTGGTAATTTGTCTAGTCTCTCTCTCTCTCTCTCTCTCTCATCATCATTCTAACTAGTGGTTTATCAATTTAACTGATCTTGTTCAAGAACTATCTTTTCATTGTACAGATTTTTTTTTGATTTTTTTTTTTACATTCTCTTTCTTGGGTTTCTGTTCTTATGTTTATTACTTTCTTCTTCTCACTTTGGGTTTAATTTTCTCTTTTTCTTCTTTAGGTGTAAACTTAGATCATTGATTTGAGAACTTTCTTCTTTTCTCTTATAAGAATTTCATTACTATGAATTTCCC
Organism: Rousettus aegyptiacus; assembly: GCF_014176215.1. NCBI lineage: Eukaryota > Metazoa > Chordata > Mammalia > Chiroptera > Pteropodidae > Rousettus > Rousettus aegyptiacus. The sequence goes on along the minus strand of NW_023416292.1, from coordinate 43,042,569 downwards.
TCTAATCATTGTTTAACCTGCATCCTAAAATTTTTGTTATGTTTTGTTTTTATTTTAATTAAAATATTTCCCAATTTCTCTTGTGATTTGTTCTTTGTATCTTGGGTTACTTAAAAGTGTGTTGCTTAATTTCTAAAAGTTCATGTTAAGAAGACAGAGTTTGTATGATTTTAGTCTTTTATATATAATGAGATTTATATTATTGACTCATGATGTGCTCTTTCTTGATGACTATTCCATGCACATTGAAAGAATGTATTATGATTGGGTTGAGAAATTCCAAAAATATCAATTATTGCATAGAACTTAAATCATGAAAAAATTGTGTTTACTGCTGATACAAAGCTCGTAGTCAAATCCTAGATTTGGCATTACTAATGTATACATGTATACCATAATGGGAATGATGTAAATAATCTAAGGATTATCAATCATAATATTTTCTGCATTTTTACCCATCATATTTTCTGAAGTTGGTATAACCTGGAGGATTCGATGCACAGAAATTCCACATGAGAGGAGGCCAGGGTAGAGAAAACTAGAATTGGTCACTGTCATTTCTTAGTTCACTCTTTCAGTACATTAATTGAGTACCTACTGTGCACCAGAAATTTTATTATGCCTTCTACACATAAAGATCGTGCCCTTGAGAAGTTCCTAAGCCAATAGAAAGGACAGATTCTTTAACTCATGATTCTGGTTTAATGGAATGGCTGCTATATTAGAAGTATGTATGTAGTACTCTGGAGGCCTATGACTTCCCAGAGGTCAGAAATGTACCCCTTAGAGAAAAAAGCATTTGAACTGAATCTTAAAGGATGAGTAATTTTCCAGCCACCAAATGTAAAAGACAAACATTCCCTAAAAGAAAACAACAGCATGTTCAAAGTCATAGAAGCATTAAAAAACATGGGCATGGAGGAAAGAGATGGAGAGTTGCTAGATGCTAAGGGAATAAATAAAACTGAGATGGGAAAAGTGTCAGGAAGTGAATCTGAAAAGGTACTGAGGGTCCAGACTTAGATGTTGTGGGTCTCTAGAATGGATGTTATTAATGAGGCAAAAATATAATTGTTAAGAAGATTTTTTGGTGTGTGCAGCATGGAGGAAAAAAGAAAATGAATAAAAACAAGTTCTTGCCTCTCTCACTCATCTTTTCACTTTAATTTTCCCATCCTCTTCATTTAACATGGAAATCTTGTTTAAAACTAAAATGCTGATAATACCTCTCTCAGATTGTTAATTGAGAAAGAGACTTACATTTTTCTTTTTCTCCATGCCTCATATTTGGTAATACTGCTGCCCACTGAAGTGGCCCACACTGTCTGGTCAATATTTGTTGGTACATTATGAAATACATGAAATTCAAGGTACTGCAGCAGAAGGTATTAAGAATCTAGAAATCATTGAGGTAGGTGTGATTGTGACAGCCATGCACATCTCTGCCACTATTATTCTGTCACTATTTCCCTTTCTTTAAAGAAAGAGGTTTCTCTTTCTTTAAAGAGAGAGCCTTTGAAAGCTCACCAACTTTCTAAAAGTCATCTCAAAAGATGGCATTTGTTTGAGTCAGGGTAAAGAACCTTCTTTTCAGGCTTTGGGAAGTGTTCATTACACTCTCTGGTAGGTCCTAAGCTACCTTGAACTTCATATACTATTCTTTAATAATAGCTTTCCATCTTGTGAGAGTGGAACACAGGAAGGCTCACTAGTATCAATAACCAAGCAATCAAACCTTCAGGAGCTGTTTTGCATGATGCTATGGCTTTGGAAATACTTGATAGTTAGCAAATTTGCTTTTGCTAAAAGAAATGGAAGCGATTCATAAAATGAAATTCAGAAGGGTCATGCATAGGGACTGAATAGTTTTCATTCTGTATTTTTCTTCTCCCAGATGTATTAGCAAAGGTTGTTGACACAAAGTGAACACTTATACTGAAAAGAAAATTTAATATGAAGCTGTCTTAGGTGCAAAGGCACAAGAGCTGAATAATACCTCATTAAGCTATAGGTCTTTTAATGCAGTCATCTTTATTGAAAATAAAATACATATTTTTTTTTGTAAGAATGCATGTGTGGCATGAATGCTGTATTTTGGGGTGCATTTAGGTCACACTAGAAACTACTGTTTTATTCTGAAAATGAAAACCAAATGAATCTCAGCTAGCCATGTGTGCAAAAAACCAAAGCATCATCTTTTTTATCCTTTTAAGAGAGAGTGCTCCACTGTCCATTTGTCTGCAATAGTTTATTACTTGCATGCTTTTGAGAACAGATGAGTGAAAGTAAGATTTGATAACTCAACTTTATGGAACCAATCTGCCTTGTCTGAACAAAGGGACGCAGAGTTTTATAGAATATTCCATTCTGCTACTGACTGGAATCACTCAGGAGTGCTTTCTGACCTGTAATAATTTATGAAATTTATTGCTCCCTAAGCTTGTCTAAATAATTTTTGGCCATTAAAAGAGTAAATAATTTATTTGCAGATTACAGCTAGGTCATCTTAAATACTTCATCAGAAGGAAAGATGTGATTGCATCACTCTGATCAAACAGCACATTGCCCTCGGGTGAGCCCATGGCCCTTCAGAGAGAAGCTGCAGGACTGTAGCAGATTAGCCTAAGTGATGCAATTCAAGCTAACAGACCAGGATACGCCATTAACTATATATCAGTGCCTGGGCTGTGGCACAGTCTTTCTCTGGTGGGTGGCATAAATCGGACTTGGAGTGAATCAAAACTCAGCCTCTCCCATCACTTTGCTCAGGGAAAATTTATGACATATATGGTAAAGAAACGACCTGGAAATGAAGGCAATGAAGGAAAATCCATAGCAAATTGGTGGAGTTCCCTTCTGACATATGGAAAACAAACGGAATCAGAATCAAGGTTTCTGTCAGCTGGGATGTGAAGCAGGAACTGCTTTGGAGATGGGGTGCTAGGATCTTTAAAATGAAAAGTAGAAAGCAGCAGGTGGAGAGGCGGCTGCAGTCTCTAGCAGCTCCCCTCCCCCAAACCCCGCAAGCAATTATGAGCTAGTTTCAACAAATACTGGTGATGTTAGGCTGTATTTCTTTTGAGGGTAACTACATTTTTTGACATATATTAAGGAGTTTATGTCTTATAACTTTTTCCGTATCTTAGCAGTTCCTTAATGATTGGTTCTAAATACAAAAATGCCAATGGATCAGTAAATGTGTGATTTACTTTCGGTAAAGGTGTGGATTATTATCCTGGTTCACAGACAAATTTGATAGCTTCTATTTGAACTTTAATTTTTTTTCTTTTTATTAGTTATATGTTAAGTCATAATTTTATCAAGTTATTCACAACCCTTTCTTACACTTTATTTAACATAAGATCACATTTCTTGAGGAATGGAAACCCAGAGGCTACAAAAATCATGTAATTTGAAGCTAACTTGATGGCCGTATATATCGACAGCATATCAGATTTAGTTTTATTTTACACTAAAATCAGTAGTTTTGTTTTTAGGTTCAGGAAATAATTTGTTAGAGATTGAAACAAATACTTTCACATTTGATCTAGAAGAAATAATAGCACAATCAGTTAATCCTCTTTGAAATTATACTTTGTCACTTAACAGGTAGAATTAAATTCATATTCATTTTAATTCATGTATTAAACAATCATTTATTGAACCATTATTGTGTGCTTGATACTCTGCTAGGCGCTGAAATATTTTTAAAATTATACATAATAATCCCATCAAGAAACTTTTAGTTTATTAGAGGGTTGTAAGATTATGAACATAATTAATTTTGAGACAAACTAGAGAGTCATGTGTTCTAAACTAGTATAAGAAAACTGTAATGGAAATCCAGACAGAGAATATTTGCCTGGGAGACATAATTCTGAGTTGGACTTTGAAGGATGAGTAAGGGCAATGTCATTCCAGGTAAAGAGACGAACATGAGAAAAGGTACAGAGGTGGGAAATTATGAGTTGTGTGTATTGCTAGGGCAGAAAGTAAGAAAGATATGAATACACTGTCTTCATGAAATGAGTTGCTTGAGTCGTTGGAAAATTTTATTATGCTATTATGGGTAAGACAAGATGGTGGTCATGTTGTATATTAATTTCTCATTAAGATATTAATTAGTATAATTAGTTCCTATGCTATGAGATTTTGGTTTCACAAAGAGACTAGGATGTGTAAAATGGGGAAGCTATGTGAATGAGGGGAGATGAAACATCACCTAAGGAGTAGGGGACAAATGTGTTGATGGTACAGACAATGCAGAGTGCTCATGTTTACCTTTTCTTTTGTGGTATTGAGAAAAACACATACATTTCAAATGCAAGTTTAGTTCTATTCTAGTAGTGACACTTTGTACTTGTTATATTATTTTAGGTGATTGATTATAGAATTTTTATTTGCCTATTCAGTTTGAAAATTCCAAACTCTATTGAGGCGTTAAAGTTTCAGAAAGTCTTTTTTTCTTCTTCATTTGTACCAAGAAATGAATTTTGCAAGGAAAAATGAGGACTCAGAGACCAATTGTAGTATTTGATTCTTTTCTTTAAAAGCACATTGTTTTTTTTCATAGCGCTCATCTCATCAATCAGCTCTTGGGTGAGTAAGTTGGCCAAATCAGAGAAAACTTGATACAGAATTCCTAAGAATTTTATTACATATGCACTTCATAGTAAAGGCTTTTTTTTTTTACAATAACATTTTATAGAACGAGAACCACTACCAACAACAGCAAATACAATTTGTGTAATAGATCAGAATAGATTGAAAGCATGAACATGTATATTGCCAGCAGAAAGGCAAAAATAGTCACTAATAGAAATCCTCCAAAATAGGTTAGTAACATAAAAATGCACAATAACTATATAGTATCCAATTAAAATATATTTTAAAGCCAAAGGGAAATCTGATTGTTTAAGATGAGGAAATGGAATTAAATACTCTACTAGCCCAATCTTTTAGAAGAGTCTCAAAGAAAGGCGTTTGAGTAATACCTATATAATGCTGGGCATTAAATAGCAGTAGGGTTCTTTTTACATTTTTGCTCTCAAAAATGTCCTAAATATAATCACCAAATTTGACAGGTTTATTTGTTCATGTGGTTCTAGCTTAAGTTGGGAAATCTGATTGTAACTTTGCCATTTCTGTGACTTTTCTCCTCTCTTAAATCCTTTCTGTTTCTCTTCCTCCCCTCCCCTCCTCTAATATTCAAACTCATTTCCTAGGTCTTCACTCTCACAGAGGAAATTAAATGAAAAACGATTTCATTTAATGTGTCTGAGTACTCCTAGGAATGTTTGCATCTTGTATGTATAATAACTATCTAAACACAGAGATAAATATTGGTATGCTTTGGAACATTAGCAATTAATGTTGCAGCTATTCATCTATAGGTGGTCTTCCCTGTACTTCCATACCATCTGACAGCTAGTACCTGGACCATTTGATGGATGAGGCCAATCATTCTAGGTGTGGCAGTAACTTTGAGGAAGACAGGGAAGCACAATTAAAATATCGATTGAGAGTTTTTTCAACATCATCTGTTAGGAAAATGCTGGATTTCCCAATAGGGGTGGGAAAAAAACATATTCATCTTATTATACCTATTCTTCTGAGGCTTCCTTCATAACAGCTTTCTCTGGAAAACACAAATTAAAGTATGTCCAAACCCAATATTGCACCATCTCATTAGTTTTACATCCTGCAAAGGCAAAGCCCTGTTGCTCAGAGCAGTTTCTGAGCTGCATCAACAGCCAGCTATGGTGAAGTTGCCTCAGGAGGAATGCTAGCAGCACAGCAGTTACTGGTGATGACAATGTTGCAGCCCAGTCCACTTTGGCCTGCTATCCCCACTTCAAATTAAGGATCGTTTGATAAAATATTTGTTGGCACCTGTGGGAGTGCTTATGAAAATTTCAGTTTTTAAAATCGAAGCTTTGACATTAGGCTCAATTAGAATATGAAGAACCCTTATTTTATAGATGATCAAAGAGAAGTAAGATAGAAAGGTAATGGAATTGGCACTTGATGTCAGACAATTTTGTCCTGGTTAGCAGCAAAAGGCGAGGTAATGTGAGGGTTATGAATAGAGACCTTGGTATTAGGTTTAGTTCTCCTTGCTACTTGTTAGTTGTTGATATTCAATAAGTAGTGCTGCTGAGATTATTAAATTAGATAACACACATCAAGCATTAGAATATCTGGCACAGAGTAGGCATTCAATAAATGACACTTTATTGCAATGTTCCTTTATATTTTGTAAATTGCATTTTAATGTAATATTTTATAACATGTTTTGGAAAAGAACCCCGTTGACACTTGAATGAAAACTCTGGACTCTTACCTCTCAAAAATGGCTGCGTACACTAAATTTGACATTTTTCAGTGGTTTTATGAACTTTCCTAAATATCATCCCAATTGCGATGGTTAATTGTATGTGTTAACTTGGCTAGGCTATGGTACCCAGCTGTTTAGTCAAACACTAGTTTATAGGTTGTTGTGAAGGTATTTTTCAGATGTGATTAATATTTCATTCAGGAAGTTGAGTAAAGCAGATTACTTTTCATTATGTGGATGGACCTTATCCAATCAGTTGAAGGCCTTAAGAGAACAGGCTAAGGTCCCCTGAAGAGAAAAAATTCAGTCTTCAGACTACCTTCAGACTCAAGACTACCATACTGACTCCTGTAGGAATTTCAAGCCTGCTAGATTGGCCTGTTGATTTTGGACTAGCCAGGTCCCACAATTGTATAAGCGAATTATTTAAAATATATATCTCTCTAGATAGATAGGTGGTACAGATATAGGTATAGTTATAGATGTGGATATGGATATAGATATAGATAGATATAGATGTAGACGTAGACGTAGATGTAGGCATAGACATAGACAGGTATAGGTATAGGTATAGGTATAGGTAGATACACACAGATCTATCCATCCATCTATCTATATAACTTCTTCATCATGATCATCATCATCATCATCTATCTATCATCCATCCATCCATCCAACCACATCTTATTAGTTCTGTTTCTCTGGAGAACGCTAATATACCTCATGACAACATGCATGGGGCACACACACACGTACCACACATTAACCACTTGGAATCCTCTGGAGAAGACATTCTGAAAACAATTTGGTTTAATTGACTCATCATTAAACCTTGCATTTCTCACAAAATGATTCTGTCGCTTTTCTAGTGGTAGTTAATCAGGAGATAGAAAGAGGCCTATTTAGTGTAAAAGTTGAAAGTAAACACTTCAGGTGGGTGTTGAATAAATGTTTTCCATTTTACTCTCTTTCAATTCTAGAGGTGATTAGAAAAGTCAGTGTTGCTCTTAAAAGCTCATAATGACAAAGACCAAATACCTTCACCACTGAGTTGGGACAAGGCTCCCTTGGCACTGCCATCTGAGGCTCACCACTGTCTGGAGGATTACGATGCTGACTTTAACCATCTCATGTGTGCAGGTGAGAGTGTTTTGTCAGAATATGGAAAAGAATTCCAGGTGAAGGAAATACAAAAATAAAATATTTTTTACCATTCACACACATTTTAATGATTGTTTGAATTTTTCATTTTCCCAAGGGTTATGTGGCACTTTGTAAAAATTAGAATGAAATATTTAAAAATACTTAGAAGTAACTATGTAGGAGAAATCCTAAAAGCTTCAGTGATAAAGGGGGAAAAAGTAGAAGAACTAGGAATTAACTATAGATGAAATTACTGGGCGCCGTCACCTGCAACTTAACTTTGTACTGTCCTTGACATTTGTACCAAGAATCTGCGAGACCTATACTCAGAGAGAACTGCTGTCTTCACACTAAATAAATTACAAATGAATGACTAAGTCATCGTTAAGACTATTTTTAGGGTTCTTTGGAAGAACAATTCTACCAGACTCTTGTGCAGAGAAGAATAATCTTACTGAAAGCATATTGGTCAGAGAGAAGAGAGTCTTCTCCCTATGCCCCATCCTTTCACTCTTCATCTTGCATTGCATTTGACATAGCTTGTGACCACTTTGTGACAGTTTTTATCTGCAAAAGGAAAATAATATCTGATTTTTTTTATGCAGAGACATTGTGAGTATAAATGAGATAAATCATTTGAAGTGCTTTTGGCTCCACTGATGATGAATGATATGTTATTTCAAAGCATTATTATTTACTTCAAAAGTGATTTGTCATCGTTCTTAATCTGTGTAAAGTACTTTGAGTTCCTCAGAGAAAGACTTGATATTGAGTGAAATTTTAATACAAGTGGATAATATGCAATGCATAGAATCTATTCCGTGAGAGTCCCCGTTACTATTGAGCGGGGGAAATAATGCATGCTATAGCATAGTAGATAAGAAGAAAAGTCAGGGCATACTTGGTCTTTTGAACTTGGTTTCTGATTAGGTCTGCCAACCAGCCTAAAATACTTACTTATGTTAGAGATAGAGCATATGAGTGTGTATTTTCTCAGTGTCACATTGGTCCTTAAAACTCCTCATCTTACCTTATAGTCCATTAAAAAAATTAATTGACATATCAAACATTTACTGAGCATTTACTGTTTGCCACTGGGCTAGATTCTAGAGACACAAAAATGGTCAGAGTAAGAAAATGGCTTAGTGGACAATGAAATAAATTACATATAAAGAAAAGTAGGGCAAACAGTCTAATAAGTTACATTGGAAACACCAGTGCAGCATCCTGACCTTAATGATTTTTTTGTTGTTGTTTAACGCTACTACAGCTTTCCAATAGTAGAAGTTGTAGCAGTATTAGAATTTACCCATTGTCAATTTCTTTTTACCTATTAAGTATTTAATAAATATAATTTAAACTGATTAATAAAGAAATTATTAAAGCTATGAAAAGTAGAACATGATGTTTGAACAAGGAGAAGGCTCCAATTAATAAAACGTCGGAGAAAAGTAAGAGTATGCAAGGCTCTTGTATCAGGAGGTTTTCCTGCATTAGTAGAAGATTGGATATGATAACTTGCAAAATCCTTTCCAAGTCTAAGATTCTATCACTTCATTTTTTAAAATTATTTTTATTTTTCAATTAACTTGACAGTTAATGTTATTTTATATTAGTTTCAGGTGTACAACATACTGGTTAGACATTTATATAATTTATGAAGTGGTCCTCTGATTAGTACCCACCTGGCACTACACATGGTTATTACAATTCGTACAATTTGTCAAATATATTACATCTGCTGTACTTTACATCCCAGCGACTATTTTGTAACTACCAATTTGTACTTCTTAATCTCTTCACTTTTTCACCCAGGCTCCCAAAACCCAGGCCTTTTGACATCGATTTGTTCTCTGTATCTATGAGTCTGTTTCTGTTTTGTTCATTAATTTTGTTCTTTAGATTCCACGTACATGTGAGATCATATGGTATTTGTCTTTTTCTGACTTAATTCACTTAGTGCAACACCCTCTAGGACCATCCATGTTGTCACAAATGTTTAAGATTCCATTTTTTATGGCCAAGTAATATTCCATTGCATTTTTGTATCACATCTTATTTATCAATCATCTATTAATGGGCACTTAGGTGCTTTCATATCTTGGCTGTTGTAAATAGCACTGCAGTGAACATACGGATGCACATGTCCCTTCAAAGTAATACTTTGGATTACTTTGGATAGATATCCACAAGTGGAATTGTTGGGTCATAAGGTAATTCTATTTTTAATTTTTTGAGGAAGCTCCAATTTTCCGTAGTAAATGCCCCAATTTGCAATACCACCAATAGTGCACAAGGGTTCCCCTTTCTCCACATCCTTGTCAACACTTGTTTGTTGATATACTGAATATTGGCATCCTGACAGGTAGGAGGTGATATCTCATTGTGGTTTTAATTTGCATTTCTCTGATGATTAGTGACATTGAGCATCTTTTCCTATGTCTATTGGCCATCTGTATGTTCTCTATAGAGAAGTGTCTGTTTAGGTCCTCAATCCATTTTTTAATTGGGTTGTTTGGTTTTTTTTTTTTTTTTGGTGTTTAGATGTATGAGTTCTTTATAAATTTTGGATATTAACCCCTTATTAGATGTATCATTGGCGAATACCTTCTCTTATTCAGTAGGATGTCTTTTCATTTTGTTGATGCTTTCCTTTGCAATGGAAAACCTTTTCATTTTGCTATAGTCCCATTTTTTTCTTTTGTTTCCCTTCTCTGAAGAGATATATCAGAAAAAAATATTACTAAGAGCAACGTCAGAAAGTTTATTGACTGTTTTCTTCTAGAAGTTTTATGATTTTAGGTCTTACATTTAAGTCTTTAAACCATCTTAAGTTTATTCTTGTATTTGGTGTAAAAATGTGGTCTAGTTTCATTTTTTGCATTTGTCTGTCCAGTTTATTGAATAAACTTTCTTTACCCCATTGTGTATTCTTGCCTCTTTTGTCATAGGTTAATTGACCATAAAGGCATTAACGTTAACCACAATTCTGGGTTTTATATTCTGTTTCATTGATCTATGTGTTCATTTTTATGCCAATATTGTGCTGTTTAAATTACTATAACCTTGTAGGATAGTTTGATATTGGTAGCATAATACCTCCGACTTTGTTCTTCTTTCTTTAGATTGCTGTGGTTATTCAGGGTCTTTTGTGGTTCCGCATGAATTTTAGGATTGTTTATTCTAGTTCTGTGGAAAAAGATTTTGGTAGGGATTGCATCGATTCTATAAATTGCTTTGGATAGTATGGACATTTTAACAATGTTAATTCTTCCTACCCATGAGCACAGTGTATGTTTCCGTTTATTTGTATCTTTTTCAATTTCTTTCTTCAATGTCATAATTTTCTGGCTGTAGATCTTATATTTCCTTTGTTAAATTTATCCTAGGTATTTTGTGTTATTGTATCCTGCTACCTTACTAATTTCTTTTATCAGATCTAATATTTTTTTTGGTGGAATCTTTAGGTTTCTCCATAGATAATATTATGTCATCTGCACATAATGACAGTTTTACTTCTTCCTTTCTCATGTAGATTTTCTTTATTTGTCTGATTGCTGTGGCTAGGACTTCCAATGCTATGTTGAATAAAAGTGGTAAAATTAGACATTCTTGTCTTGTTCCTGATCTTAAGTAAAATGTTTTTAGCTTTTCATTGTTGAGTATGATGTTAGCCTTTATTATGTTAAGGTATGTTCCCCCTATTCCCATTTTGCTGGGAGTTTTTGTCATAAATGAATGCTGGATTTTGTCAAATGCTTTTTCTGTATCTATTGATATAATATTGTCAAACACTTCTGCATCTATTGATAGATTTTTATCTTTCATTTTCTTTATATGGTGTATCATGTTAATTGATTTGTGGATATTGAACTAACATTGCATCTCAGGAATAAATCCAACTTGATCATAGTTTATGATCTTTTAATGTCTTGTTGAATTTGGTTTGCTAATATTTTGTTGAGGATTTTTGCACCTATGTTCATCAAGAATATAGACTTATAATTTCCTATTTTTGTAATGTATTATTTTTTAGACTCTATATCTGCTTTGATCTTTATAATTTCCTTCCTTCTGCTCACCTTGGTCTTTGTTTTCTGTCATTTTTAAAGTTCCTTTAAGTGTAAGGTTAGATTGTTTATTTGAAAATTTTCTTGTTTTTTGAGTTAAGCCTGTATTGCAATACATTTTTCTCATAGGACTGCTTTCGCTGTATCCCATAGATTTGAAATCATTGTGCTTGACTTTTCATTTGTCTCAGGATATATTTTGATTCATCCTTGATATTATTGTTTAATAGTATTTTATTTAGCCTCCATGTATTAGTGTGGTTTTCAGTTTTTTTCTTGTAATTGATTTCTAGTTTGATACCATTGGTGTCAGAGAAGACAGTTGATATAATTTTAATCTTATTAAATTTATTTAAACTTGTTTTGTGGCCTAACACGTAGTCTGTCTGGAAAAATGTTCCATGTGTACTTGAAAAGAATATATATTCTGCTGTTTTGGGGTGAAATGCTCTAAAAATATCAATTAAATCTGGTCTACTGTGTCACTTAAGACCGCTATTTTTTGGTTAATTTTATGTCTGGAAGACCTGTTCATTTGGTGTCAATGGAGTGTTAAAGTCCTCTACTGTGACCGTATTACTGTCCATCTCTCTCTTTATGTCAGTCAGTATTTGATTTATGTATTTAGATGCTCCCTATGTTGGCTGCATAAATGTTTCCAAGGGTTATATCTTCTTGCTGGATTGATCCCTTTATCATTATGTAATGTCCTTCTTTGTCTCTTATCATAGCCTGTGTTCTAAAGTCTATTTTGTCTGGTAGGAATATTGCTATCCCAGCTTTTTTGCTTGTTTATTTCCAGACATATGAAATATCTTCTTCTGTCCCTTCAATTTAAGTCTGTGTGTATCTTTTGATCTAAAGTGGGTCTCTTGTAGACTACCTCTGTAAAGGTTTTGTTTTCTTATCCATTTAGCTACCCTATGTCTTTTGACTGAAGCAATTAATTATTTACATTTAAAGTGATTATTGATAGGTATATAGTTATTACAATTTTATTATTTATATTTATGTTCTCGTTTTTTCCCACTTTTTTCCTTAAAGAAGTCCCTTTAACATTTCTTGTAATACTATTTTTGTGGTGAAGAACTCCTTTATTTTTTCTTGTCTGAAAAGCTTTTTATCTCTACTTCAATTTCAAATGGGTAGCTTGCTGGGTAAATTATTCTTGCTAGTAGGTCCTTGCTTTTCTTCACTTTGAATATACTGTGCCAATCACTTCTGGCTTGCAAAGTTTCTGTTGAAAAATTAGCTAACAGTCTTATGTGAATTTCCTGGTAAATAACTGGCTGTCTTTCTTTTGTTGCTTTTTGAATTCTTTCTTTGTCTTTAAATTTTGCCATTTTAATTATAAAGTATCTTGGTGTGAGTTGCTTTTGCTTCATCTTCTTTGGGAATCTCTGTGCTTCCTGGACGTGTAAGTCTATTTCCTTCACCAGGTTAAGGAAGTTTTCCATCATTATTTCTTCAAATATTTCTTCAAGGTTCTCAATTCCTTGCTTTCTTTCTTCTCCTTCTGGTATTCCTATGATGTGAATATTAGTATGTTTGATGTTGTCCCAGAGGTCCTTTAAACTATCCTCATTTCTTAAAACTCTTTCTTTTTGCTGTTCTGATTGGCTGTTTTCTGCTACCTTGTCTTTTAAATCGTTGCTTCAATCCTCTGCCTCATTTAACCTGCCATTGATTCCTTCTGCTGTGTCCTTCATTTCAGTTATTGTTTTCCTCATTTCTGACTGGTTCTTTTTATAATTTCTATATCCTTTTTTTAATATGTCCTATGCCTTTGCTGAAGTTCTAATTTCATTGAGCATACTTATAACCAATGTTTTAAATTCTGCATCTGGTTGGTTGCTTGCTTCCATTTTGTTAACTTCTTTTTCTGGCATTCTCTTATTCTTTCATTAGGACATATTTCTTTGTTTCCTCATTTTGGCTGCCGCTCTGTGTTTGTTTCTATTTTTCAGGTTGATCTGCCAGGTCTCCATGTCTTGGCCAGGTAGACATATGTAGTAAATGCCCTGTAGGGCCCTGTGGTACAATTTCCCTGATCCCCTGGCAGCGTCAGAAGTGTCCCTTAGGTGGGTCATGTGTGCCCTCTTATTGTAGTTAAGTCTTACTCGCTATTGGCATGTCAGTGTTGGGTGGGCCTTCAGGATGTCTGGTTGTGAAGATTGGTCATGACTACAGTGTATGAGCTGCTGTGTGGGGATTGACCCCACGAAGCAGGATTCACCCTAGTGGGCTCTGGTGCCTGCTGAGATCACTGTTTTGGTGTAACACTTGTGGGGCTAATCAGGTGATGCTCTGTTGTGGTCTGAAGCCACTTTCCGAGTGTGTTGGTTTTGGGGCCTCTTGGGAGGAGCTTTCGTGTAGGCCAAGGTCTGCTGCTGTCTGTGATAGGCCAGGGGTTACCTGATAGAACTTATAAAGTGATTTGCAGTTTGTCACATCCTGTGCTGGACCTGGAGGCATATGGGAGAGGCTATGCTGCAAAACAAGGCCAGCTGTCACCAGTACCAGGCCTGGGGCAGATCAGCAAAAGGTCCAGGGCATCTTGAAGCTTATTGCTGCCTGCTTACTGCTTATAATGCTTAGTCATTGAAAGAGCCTTGTTCAGTATGTGAGGTGGGTGAGATGGGGTCTCAGGGAGTCACCAGGTTGGGGAAAGTAGTGTTTGCTAGGTTAATGCAAATTCAGGTTTGGCACCAGTGCTGAGCCTAGGGCCACTCAGCACAAAGATCAGAGTACACTGAGGCCAGCTGCCCTCTGCCTTGGGCTTACAGACCTCAAGAGTTGGCTGTCAACCACTGAAAGTGCCTTGTGTGGTAATGAGTAGGGTCCCAGGGAGTCACCAGGGTGAACTGAGAGAATTTCACCAGGCCAATGTAGATTCAGATTTGGCCATGTGGGAGGAGGGGTCAACAAAGGAAAGGTGGCACCCGCCCATAGGCTGTGTGGGAAGAGGGCTCAACACTGGGATAATAGCATTGCCCTCCAGCTCTTTCCTAGAAATCGCACAAGTCAGCCTCTCCCAGTATGTCTCTGGTGTCTCCCAAGTCACCAGACCTCTGCAGGATCCTAGCCTGATTGCCTGAAAGCAAGTGAGTCTGTGAGTGGGCCTTTTAAGAGGATGCATGGGTTTCTAGCTGTCTTCTGTCCTGTGGTCAGATGAAATCCCTGTTGATTTTCACAACCAGATATGGGAGTTCCTATTCAAGCATTAGTCCTTTAGGCTGCAGAACCTGGTGTGGAGCTGGGACCCCTTGCTCCTCTGGGGAGACCTCTGAAGGAGATATGCCTCCTGATTCTTAAACACCACTGCAGATGTGGGGCCAACCCATTTTGTGTCTCCACCCCTCCTGCCCCTCTTAACGTGGCTTCTTCTTTGTATCTTAGTTACAGAATTTCTTAGTTACAGGACTTCTGTTCTGCTAGACTTTGGATGGTTCTCTAGGTTGACTTCTAAAACTTAATTGTAATTTTTATGTGGTCATGGGAGGAGTCAAGCACAGCATTTACTTACTTTGTCACCTTATCCAGCTTCCTCATTGCCAATTTTTAAGGACACTTCTAGAATCAAGATTTTGGTCTCTAATACTACTCTCCACTATAAAACACTAGGACTTTTTAGAGGGAGGCTATTTCTTTGCCTCTAATAAGAAGAAAATTATAATGGGCCTGGATAACTTTTTTTTTTTTTTTTTTTTTTTTTTTGCCATTCATCAAGAATGTTTTCAAGGGTAACAGAGGCAGTGATATAAAGGACAAAAGAACAAAATTGAAAGGAGCTCCAGATGGCCATGTTGAAATAGTTTGATTATGTAATAAAGATTATAGTAATACTATAGTTAATGGAAATAAATTGAATTTGTGAAAGGCCAGGGAATCTTATTGATATTCAAATTTAAGTGCCATGTACTTAAATCTGACCTTTCATTCAACCTGTACTTATTGAGTGTTTATTACAGGGCAGTCACTAGAACTTGCATTCTCATGGAGAGAGAAATATAAGTAAATAGGATAAACAAATAAATAAGTAAAATATTATATGTCAGTGGTGATGAGTACTTTAGAGGAAAACAAATCAAGAGAAGCCAAAACATGACAGAGAGGAGAAGCTGCAAAAAGGCAGAAAACCAGAAGTATTTTTTTACGAAAACAGAAGTGTAGGTAAAGAATGTTGGAGATGAGATCAGAGATATCCAGAAAATGTACTCGTGTGGAGCCTTCTAGGCCACTGGAGAGTGTTTGTCTCTTTTCTGAGTGAAATGGGCAGTGATTTGCAGCTATATGGACAATAGGTGGTACAAGAGCAGAACTGAGATACCACCCGGGAGGCCTGTAATCAATCACCTGAAAGAGATTTTGTGTTGGCCTGGAAAGTGATCAGATTCTAAACATATTTCTAAGTCAACACTACCCAGAATTTCTAAGCGATTCGATGCGTGGTATGAGAGAAAGAAGGGTGTCAAGAGTAGTGTCATAACTGTGGCTTGAACAGCTAGAAGAATGGAGTTGGCTTTTATGAGGTAGGGAGAAAACCCAGGAGAAACTGGTTTGGGGAAAGACCAGAAGCACAGTCCTGGTATCCTCAGTTTGAGTTGTCTATAAGGGATTCAGGAGATGTAGAGTAAGAAGGGGGTATATGAGGCTGGAGGTCTAGGAGGATTGAGCTGATGTGTTTGTTAGTCATCAGTGTGTGTGTGTGTGTGTGTGTGTGTGCGTGCGTGCATGCACTTGAGTGTGCACGTGTATGTGCATGGGCATCTACATTGGGGATGTAAATGTTCAGATTGAGAAGATGAGGAAGAAAGGAGAGAAGAGATGAAGAAAAACGGTCAGGCAGAAGCATGAAAATGTAATGTTGGAATTTAAGTGAAGACAGTGTTTTAAAGGTAATTGTAATAATATAAAAGAGTAAAAATCCATAAAAGGTGTATGATTTCTAAGCATCCATAGAAATAAGCGAAGGATGATGGCATTTACTATAAAATCAATATTAAACAGATGAGTAGACATTTGTATGTCCAACCAGAAAAAGAAGGGAAGAAAAGAGAGGATTGTTTATTGATTCATTTCTATTATTATTAAGGAAATTGTAAAAAGTTGAGGAAATATTATCTATATGTCTGAAATATTTTCAAGAGTATAATATAAAAAACAAAGACTAATCTTAATGTTTAATATTGTGCATATATTTGTTCCATCTTTATTTTCTCCATCTTCCTAGTTATAACATAGTTATCAGATTAGTATCAATAATAGGTCCCAAATTGTTTCTACAGTTACAGCCTAGGTCCTTTCATTTATAGCCAATTTAACTATTAAAGTCTGCAATTTCAAAAGAATTTCGCTTCACAGAACATATACCACAAATAAGGCATCTCTTATCATCTATATAAACCACTTAAATATTTTAGTAATATTATCCTGATCAATCTTTTAAGTGTATAATTCCCTTGTTAACTCAGCATTTTTTTTTTTTGGCTAATAATATTTTTCTAATTGTTTAATTGTGTCTTAGGCTTCTATAACATGTTTTGAGCCTGAATAATTATCACCTTTCATTTAATTATTCCTTTGGAGATGTAGAATACATGGTTGTAACACCTTATGAATCTCTTTTTAAATTGATAAAAATTTATCTTTTGATGGCTTTTACTGGAGATTAACAGATATTCTTGAAAGCATTTTCTCTGAATACTGACCTGGAACACAGAGCTCTCAGCACTGCACATTTAAGTATTTTGCCTTGCATTCAAGGTTGTCAACAAGATGTGTGGGCTTATGCTTTTGTAATTATTTTAAATGTAGTTATTAAATCCCTTTAGGAAATTGTTCTTCGGTTCTTGCATTTTCTTATGTACTCCTCCTTTTATTTAGTCAAGGTTAAAAAAAAAGTATGTTTCTTTTGAGAAATATACTTGCTGTTTGTTAAAAAATGAAAAGAGATGGAAAGTATAAGCAGGTTGGCAGAAAGTAGAAAATAATTCTCAGAGAAAAGAGAAACTATTATGGTTAGCCCAACTTTCGAATTTAGATGAGTCTTGAAGGTGAGAAGAGATTAGTATTTCACACCAAAGTAAAATTTTAAGCCAAGCCCAACTTTAGCTCAGAAAAATAATTATTTATTTATTTGCATAATTGTTTCCTAGTTTCATAGTAAAATTGAGGTAAAATGTTCAAACTTTTTAATGAGAAGATGGTATTGCTATATGGTTTAATAACTTAAACCAAATTATCTTCTGAATGAAATGAGATATATGTACTTCTGTTCTTTACTGTTACACGAAGGGTGATCGACAATATGAAAGCCTGTAAATACAAACCAAAGATGGCAAACACTAGCACAAACAGCTCTGCTCTACAATGATACACTATGGCAGACATCACTAATCAATCACAGTGCCTTTTCCCACTACCTCAGAGAAAGACCGCAAATGCTTTTCATCACAGATTACATGGTGGGGCATTCATTGTCATATAAAACAAAGTGAAAGTTCAACTTATGTGCCATTGATTGTATAACTGTAACTTTCTCACCTCCCTGAGATATCATATGCATGTCAAATTATTTACTTTATGGGCAGGTATTTGTGTAGGTTTCATTATTTCTTGACTGACCCCAATAAAACTTTTATGAAATATCAAGCAGTTTCCAAGGATTCATTTTAGTAGATGTTATTTTGCCTTCATAATATTATAAATTAACAAAAACTTCTTACCCAAGAACATGAAAAATTTTCAAAGGATCTGCTATAGATACAATCTTCCCACATATAGGATGTGCTTACTGATACAGACATGAAGATTATGTGATAAAGTCACTTAACAAAACAGCCAAACACATAATATCTATTTTAATGAAAGTCACAGAATATGAGGATTATGAATGAAATTAATCCACTAAAATAATGAACAGGATTTACACATACTGGGAGCTATATAAAAAACAACAAATCAATCTACACTAAGTTAATTTAGCCTCAGCTTTACACCTCCTAGGACAGGAATTGTGTAGCCTACAAAACAATTTATATTTTATCTGTACTATCTAATTAATTAAATGGCCCCAGAGTACCAGACTCACAAATCTCGTTAATAGCTGAATACTGAAATAAAGGCTGTTCACCCTTACTAGAATAATATTTGCATATCCCCACCTGTGATGGGTAATAAGTACCTGCCACAAATCAAAATTATGAATTTTGTACGCCTAACAAAACCGCAGGGGAAATTATACCTCAGACATTCCATAATAATTGCAGCTAAGCTGTTTAGTGCCATCCACTTATTCTGCCTGAAGTGTTTAAAGCAGCAACAGTTGTAAATGAATTTAGGCACATATTCAAGGGAATTTTTTTTCAAAAAGTTTTTCTCTCTTGCCGTATGTAATTATCTTTATGGAACTATTCAGTTGCAAGTTACGACATATTCACGTTTAAAGAGGCAAATTTTTAAAAATAGAGTTCTTTCCATCAAACTATTAGACATATATTAGAATTGTGTTGTTGAAATTTTAGAGTAGCTCAAGATGGGTTTTGAGATATTGACATTCTGAAAGAGTTTGGCTAGTTGGGGTGAAATTCTAATTGTGTAATCTGTAAATTGATAAAATGAAATTCAGAGATAATACGGGAAATTGTGATACAGTGGTGGAGCAAATGCCGGACTAGTAACCCCAAGGTTTTAAGATTGCATGATGTGGCCTATCTCAAAATGGCTCATTTGAGCTCTAAGATTGGGCCGTAGAGTCCGTTGGCCCTTGGGAGGAATCTAGCCTAAGACCGCTGCAATCCTGGACCGTTGGCTAGAAACAATGAGAACTGCAAAGGCATAACTCTTCTTAGAGTTAAGCTGTTACATGGGAAGTGCATGGGAGTACTCAGAATAGAGTATCACAAGGAAGAAATAACAATACCTTAATATTAACTGTTAAATAGCAATGACTATGTTTTGGTTAGTTGAACTACCTGATTAAATGAGAAAAAAACTCCTGTGGTTTAGAAGATACGGAAGTTATTTACCAATTTAAATGGCAGTAGCTATAATGGAGAGATAAACTAATTAAATACTGGAAGACTCAACATCAACTCTTGCCAAGAATTAGCCTTAAGATCTTGAGCATGTCAGTTTCTCTGAGGTTTTTCTTCCTTTGTCTACAAAATGTTAACAAAAGTAGTTTTGCCTATCTAGCAACTGGCTGACCAAATTACGCACTGCTTGGAATGGCTGTGTACCCAGTAGCTGTACACACATAACTCAGCATCACACTGTAAATGATTGCCTCTGTTTACTTTCCCTATTAGGGATTTGGCTGATTGGCTGCCTGCCTAAAGCAAATTTATCTAAGAATGGGAAGAAGAGGTACAGGAGGGAATATATGAAAATAATCCAGTCCTTCAAAGATGAAAAATCTCTTCCTACCTATTTTTTTCTGTGTATGCATAACCCAAGGTGTGTACTTCATATTCTAGAAAAGGTCTTTAAAAAAATTAAGATTTATATATTTTCAAGAGTGGGTAGGATGCAATGAGTTACCAGGAGGTGATTAAGCCACGTTGTTTGAGGCTCCCTAAAGTGACAGGATGGTCTGTAGGCTTTAGAAAGGACACATATATTGCCTATTACCAAGATGAAGTGAAATTTAAAATTACATTTTATATTTGTAAAAGACTATCAGGCAAAGTCCCCATGGATTGTCAAATACTACATAAAATACTATAAAAACCAGACTATAATCTCTCACTAACTTACACATTAGCCTGAGGCAGTAAAGATAGTTTTATTGGAACCAGACTTTGTGAAGGGGAAAAAGCGTTATGCAGTTTATCCTGGCTTTTCAGGCACTTTGACATATTCCAAATGATTAAATAAACTTGTCTAGCAGCTCTTCTCATGCTCTTGAAAGGAGACAAAGACAGATTTGCTCTGAAGAGAGGTCTTAATTCTATCACTGAAAAGGGTCCCTATTTTATTTTAATCATTATTACAACAGAAACCAAGAAAGGCAAGAAAAATTAAGCTTCTAAAATAACATATTGTAGAGACACACTTGTATTCCACGTACTATTTCACTGCCACTTCATACCTTTGCAAATCAGAAGTAGTATGTGTGGAAAGAATTCTAGCGATGGAAGAAGTATTGTCAGCGCCATGAGTACACATGACCCAGAAATATAATAGTTCAGATTTTAGGTCATTTATTATCACTGAGGTTTTGGGCAAGGCTGGTCAGACATTTTGATGAACTGGTAATTTTTTTCATCTTCAAAATCAACTTTGAAGATCTTACAGTCAGATTTACAACACACAGCAGATTTATAAATGCTCTCTAGATTCAATAGTCAGGCAGTGAGCATATTGATGTTTTTTGTTTCATTCTTCTTTCAAGAGTTAGGGATTTGCAGTTGCCCAGAAGACAGGTCTACGCTTTTATGCAGGGACAAACTGCTGAGTACTTAGATTTGGCTCTTTTATCTCTTAATTCAATATCTATACATTTTGGCTATTTCCAGGGCTAGCTTGAACAGAAATTCAAAATTCTGACATCCTTTAATATTTACACTGTGCCAGTTGAGAACTAACCTTCCATGCTTATGTGAATATAACCCATGGTGGCCAGTCCAAGTCCCCAAAATTTCAAGTAAATGGCCCATGTAATCTCATGCCTTATGAGCTTCCGAAAATTTGGTGAGGTAGAAGGCATGTATGAGCTTTGCTGTCAGACTGACCTTTGTCCTAATCCTATAGTCATCATTTATTACCTGTATGATTCTGGGTATGTAAATTACCTCCTCTGAGCTTTAGTGCCCCCCCCGTTAGTAAAATGAGAACAATGACAAGTGTCTCAAAATATTGCTGAGAAGATTGAATAAAATCTCATACAGAGGTTGGGTTAAGTCATACTGGAGTATGGATTCAGAGTACTCCAGAACCCTAACATTTAAAAGATAAGCAACAAAAGAGGAGCCCTAAGAGTTTGAAACATAGTGGTCAAAGAAAGAAAATGCTTTTGAAATAAAGACTAAAACAATCTGCTCCCCAACTTTATATTTTTTCCAAACACTGTCTCCATTCTCTCCTCTGCTAGCATCTTCCTTTGCCTTCTTAAACGGCTCTCATCAAGGTCACCAATGAATCCCTAGCTGCTAAACCCAGATTACTTTCTGGTCTTTATTTTATTAAGATAAAACTCTTATAATTGTAAACTTGGAAAGAAAGCATTGTAGGTGGAAAGAGCTTGGGTTAAGAGTTTGAATGGTGGATTGCCACCCTACTAAATGCATGCACTTGGGCAAGCTCTTTAACTATTTGTGAGGGGGAAACTAGATTTTGAAACTATATGTGGCTATTTCCATTGACTATGATCTTAATTGCTATGCTGTGTGCCTGACTCCTCACAAAACGCATATTCTAAAAGCACGACTGATAAGACCGTCCTTGATGTAGCAGGCTGCTATTGACCGCTCCAGGCTTTGCGCATGCTCCTTCCCTCTCTCTTTTCCAGTCATACTATGCTACTGTGCCTTTTTCGTCCTTTCAGCTTTCCATGGTCTTTCTCACCATCAGGCCTTTCCACAGTTTCCTCACCTCCCACCATTACATCCTCTCTAAGAGAGTTGTCTTCAGTATGTTCATTCTTGCAACTGAACCAATCTTTTTGATGGGAGACAGCATGGCAACCATTTGAATGGAGCAGATGAAACCTGATTAGAATATGTGTGACTTTGGGCAACCTGGTTAGCCCTTTGAGTGAGGTAATAACCATATGTATGTCACAGGATATATGTTTTAAGGATTAAAGATAATGCATGTAAAGTACTTACTATAGTAAGCTACAAGTTGCTTGATAAGTGACATCTTTTATTAAAATTATGAGTACTTTAATCCTAATCTTGATTCCTTACTGAACTCATGTTTTAAAAGTTTTAAAAAACTTTTAATGGTCATTTTATACTCAAAGTAAATGTTTCTTCGTATATTTCCTCAGATATTGCATCTTCAAATGAGAAGTAAGAATTTTTTAAGGGATTTCTAGGGGGAAAGGCCTCACATGAAACATTGATTTATTTGCTTCTGTATAAAACTCGATTATATAAGGCAATTAATCATAGATATTAAAGTCAAAATAGATATTAAATTATATTCAAGCATGATTTTGACCCAGACTGAAATTATTTTATTTAACAGTTCCAGGTTTAATTTAAGTTTAATTCAAATTTGGTAATACATTTCTTTCATTGCTACTTAGAGACAAATTGCACGTGTTTTGTGTATTTGTACACATGTACCATGTGTGCTATTAAGCTTTGGAGAATATTATGAATTCACCATGAAGATTCTTTTTAAACTACAATAAAAATATGTTTTTCTATTCCCCAAACCTACAGTTTATGAAATATGACTGTTTTAATAAATGCTGGAGTTTTCCCAAAATTCTCTTGGGTAATTTACTTACCCAAAGTTTTCATTTCCTTATGACTGAATCAGGAATTACTAAAACCAGTAAGTATTTAAGCAACAAACTTTATAACCAATTGGCTACGCATCTGCTAACTGTCTTTGATTTCTGCAACAGGTTTGCCAATGTATATTCTCAAAGCTATGTTAAAGAAGTATGTGAAAGGTGATTGGTATGTATAGGCTATGTCGACCTTTGGAAGGTGAATCTGGTTTTTTTTTTTTTTAACCTGTTTTTCACATCTCTACCAAATGCTTCTTCTGCTTTCCTTTCTCTGTTTCCCAAGATTCATTCTCAATACTGTCATTTCCATTCTCAAAGATCTTTAGCATTTAAGATTTGCCAAATTAAAGTAATTAGTAAAACCATCTTTTTAAGAACACCCAGATTACTCTGTAAGATGCCATAGAAAGAACAATGAGAGGGACATTTTCGAGACACAAATTCATTTACCCTTGACTTTGATGCATGACTTTGCATAAGTAACTCCACATTTTCTGAGCTTTTGTTATCTCAGCGGTGGGAGGAGCATGTTCAACTACAGGGTTCCTGAAGTTCGCTATCTGCTAGAAGACCTCGTGTTTCTGATTTAATTCTTCCAGATATATTTTCTATGAAGTCCCTACCTGTTGCATTAGTTTCAGCTAAACCACTTCGTGCACATATCTATCTGCTTTCTGGCATTTATTCTCTTGGGATTATTGACTTTTTGCTACAAAAGCTTCTCTTTTGTTTCTGTTAGTTCAAATTCTTCTAGTTTTTCAAAGTTCCTTTCATATTACTCTTTCCGTCAACACTCCCCCCATCCCCCCACACACACCTTTCAACCCATGGTGATATGGTCTCTAAAATTTGCTTAAAAATTTTTTTTATGCCATATATAAACTTTTATTATTTTGTTTCTTATTTTATATTATCTACGCTTGGAACGAAGTCATTCTCTTACTGACTTCTGCATGTTTCTGGAGCACCTAATGGTGCACAGAACATGGTAGGCACTCAAAATGTCTGTGGAATAAAAGTCTGGTTTATCATTCTGGTACATTGTAAATGGCAAAATTATCTCCTGTAATAGAAAAAGCAGTTAGCCTTTTATTTGGATTCCATTCTGTGTGTTATTTTTGATCGTTCAAAGATGTAGTTTAATACTTCTTTTTGTAATACCATATGAGTATTAGCTCTCCCCTGACAGTAAGACAGGCAGAAAGATGGTGCTGTTAAGCTTTTTTTTTCCCCCTCCAAGCCATTATACAGAGAATAAGCTCTGTGTGATGAGGTCATACCCCTGTGTCTAACAAAGAAACAGGCTGCTTCTTAGAGTTAAACATCTTAGACCATTCCCTGTAATCAGTTAACAATTTCTGCCTGATTAAAATATGCACGATTTTCCATTTGCCTAATTTTTTTAAATTTAAATTTTTGGATCAAACTATCTAAGAAATTTTACATGTCCTTCCTTTCCTTCAAAAACGTTTTTCCATCATAAATGAACCCGTAATTGGAATTTAAAAGGTCATTCCCTGATGATAAACCCTATGTGGATGTTACAGCAAAGACAACCCACGTTTCCTCCTATCCTTCCACCCTCATTATTATGATGGTGGCACCACAGATGAATGGAATTTGGCAGGTAAAGGGACCTAGCTGAATCATCTCAAAGCCCTGGAGTTTTGGGCCTCTGGCTATTGTGGCTGAGTAGCTCCGAGAATGCAGAAATTGTTGCTTTGTTTGCCCTGAATCCCTGAGCCATCTGTAGCACACAGAAAGCACTGTGAACTCAGTCATTCAAAATGAATATTTAAAAGTTCACTTTTGACAAGCTTTTTTTTTTAGTTTTTATTTGTATCTTCTTAAATCTCTTGATCCCAGCTGTCCTGGCTCTCATTGTGCTGGCATCATTCTGTATTCCACTTGGGATCAGAAATTGTAGATGATCAAATAGGAGTCATCTTTTAACCCTTGAATTATTTTCATGGTGAACAATCAGGGAAGTCTCAAATTCCCTCAAGATATGCTCATCTGTGAAAACTATAGAGGCTGGAGTAAATATACAGGAAATATTTTATTCTCTCTTCTTGTTTTTGTTGTTTTTGTGTGCTTTAAACCATTTAATTTTTCAGATCATTGAAGCCATATGATAAGAGTTAAAATTAATGTTTTTTTACAGATTGTTTATTAAATGTGTATAATGATTCCAAACAACTTCTAAAGTGATAGCATGCATGAACTCTCTGCATAGATCTTCCAGACTGGAGATGTTTGTGACAATGTAATGATTATAGTGTGTACATTATAGTGCATAGCAACTTTTACTAAGGTCAAGGGCTGTTGCTGGTCTTAAGGCTGAGAAATTCTTAGGAACTAATCTCTATAGTGAAAATTCACAATAAGGCAGTCTTCTCAGTATTACACATTGAAATGCAGAATTTAGAGCCTTAAGCCTCCGAACTTCGTAAAAGGCCAACAGGAAGTTGAGAGAGAGAGAGAGAGAGAACAATATAAGCTCTTTACAGTCTGGTCCTGCCCATTTACAAAGAACCCAATCTTCTTGCTAAAGACTTGTTGAAATCTTACTTTAGTCCAGGATTTCTTAAACTTATTATATTGATATTTAATGCTGAACAATTTTGCTGTGTAGCCCTGTCTTGCCCTCTACCCATTAGATGCCAGATGCATCATGCTCCTGAGTTATGGCCAAAATAAAAACAAAAAAAAAACAACAAAAAAAAACTGTCTCCAGACATTGCCAATTATTTCCTGTGGAGAAAAGCTTGATAACCATTGCACTTAGCTTTTTATAATTCCCAGCATATGCCATCCCCATTGGTCAGGGTTCAGTGTCATTTTTAGGTGTTTCAACAGAAAAGAACTCAGTGCTTGAAACACTAGGAAGGACTAGAGGGGAGGAAGGCAGGAGAACCCATTAGACTATAGAATATTCTGGGGGTGCCACTTCACACTGTGAATCAGATTAAGGAAGCTGCTACTGCCTTAGCCATCACCACAACTGCTTCTCATACCCAGGAAGCTTCTGACCAGACTTGGGAAATGAGAGCACATATTTCCTCCCATCTTAATTACTGGGACCAGTAGAAGCAACGATATGCCCAGTCACACTTTATTCGTTCAAGCTTCACATACCTGTATATCATTCATTGACTGAACTTAATTCGCAAACGGACTTCCAGCTTCGATGAAGTTTGGGAACTCTATATTGCTTTCTGGTTCCTGCAATACACATAGAATAGAAAATTGGCTTCGGACTACAATACCATATCTGGCTTGTTTCAGGCTTACTGTACCTCTGCAGTAAGATATGCTTCTTTTGTTTATTAATTCATTTATTCAATCACCAGCCAGACCATCTTTCAACAAGTATGTATTAAATAATGTGTTAGGACTCTCCCAGGTGCCAATGACTTTAATTAGTTTATTTAAACGTGTTAGTGGGAAAGGCAAGAAATTGAGTGTGTTTTAGGGATGCAGAACTGGGCTTATAGATGCCTTTTGGTCTCTCTCTCTCTCCTTCACACTTTTTCTCTGTCTCTAACATTCTTTTCCTAGGATGGGCTTCTTCATGAGGTGCTGATCTAATTACCCTAACAGCTTTACGCCATTCATTCTTTATAAACAAATATTCATTGAGGACCAACTAAATATTTATCGTTATGTTAGATGCTGGGTATGGGCTGTGAGGAACCTGAAAGGAAAGGGCTTTCTTCTTTTAACTAAAGTTTAAAAAGAGTAAATGAGTGATAAAGAAGAACCTTAGGTTTTCCAGCTTCGGTCATATGCTTTTTCCTGAACCAAGCAGTGGATTGGCCCCATAGGGGTAAATGTTTATATGCTTGGATCATTCAGTTAAGAAAGAAGTAGATACTGGAGGTCGAGGTAGGAGAATTGCATGACGTGGCTATTTGGGGGAATCTCTGTGAAACAGAAACCTGCTCTATTTGTGTCAACATCAATGGCTTGCTTTGCGCTCAGTATTAGGCTAGGCGCTGAGAACAATGCAGTGAATAAGACAATGGCCCTGCGAAGGCTTTTCTGCGATCCCTGGTGCAGTTACCACCCATTCATTACCAACAGAGCTGACCACTAACTCTTTGGAGCAACAGATTGTTTTCAGATGTTACTAATGTTGCCATTATTTGTATCTATCTCCCTCAGTAGACTGTGGGAAACTGGAAATGGGAGCCTCTGACATCTTAGTCTAGCACTGTGCCTGGCATATAGATGTGATTCCATGAATGCTGGCCAAATGTTGAGAGAGTGAAAGAATAAATGGTTGATTGATTAAATGAATGAATGGAATGTCTTCCTTTCCTGCTGAGAGAGCTACAGATGAGGGCCTAACTTTCTCCTTTCTTAAAACAACCCCTTTGGAGAACAAATCTGGCCCACCAAAAGGGTGATGGAGAGGGCACCTGATCCACTCTGACATGTTTCAATTTAAGCTTATCCTTCCTTTGCTCCTTTGCTGTAAGTTTATATTCTTGGCTATGAGATTTTTATTGAATTTCTGATATGTGAATGAATCACCATGTAAAATGTAAGTTCTTTCTTGAATAAAATTATACACACAAAATACTCTTGGAAAAATGAGGCAAATAAGTCTCTACAGTGGCGGTTATTTATAAGAACCCCCTCCACCTTTACAATGCTCTCATTTCAACAGCCTTAAGTGTCCCCAGCTGGAATTTTAGTGAGAAAGACATATGATCTTTGAGAAGTGGTGCTTTATCTTGGTTGGCTATGAAAGCATTAAAAAATTTATAATGACCAAAAGCATTTTAAGTTACCATATAAAATGCCTTTAGATTTCTTTTATCTTTTTATGGGAGTACCCAGGGGAGAGTGAGGTGGGTATGACTATGATTAAAATCAATGAAGACCATTGCTGGTTTTAACACATGATGACAAGACTGTATACCACAGTGGCACATAAAATGATATCACCCATAACTCCATTGCCCTTTCTGATGTTTCTAAGAAAACGCATGAAATCATTTTGACTGATTAACAAGGCTATAGTCTGCAGGCACTACTGACCCTGAAGTTATTGGTATAACCTAAAGTATCTGAAGCTATAAATCAGGAACAGTTTGCATTATTAGAAGCAAAAAGATGTTTCCTAGGAAGAAAGAGAAAGACAATAATTATTTAGGTTTATTTGTGGTGTGTTTCCACTGTATTATGCTTTGGATAATATAAGAAAATCTATGATATTCAATTTTTAGAAATGGGGTTACTAAAAATTAAATGAAGCATTCATTCAGAGGAAGGCAAACAGCTCTCCACAGATTAGGTTTTACCTTTTGGAAATACTGTTTATAGTCGCTTAGATGGAACAAAAGGGCTCATATACATCCTATTCTCACTTACAGTTGCCTGCCTTGTTCTTATCTTCGAGTTAAAACAGTCAGTTCTTGCTTATGGGTTTTGTGGTGGTAGTAGAGTATTAGTAGAAAATGGAGAAAGATTAAACATTTGATTTAAACACGGAAAAAATAAAACAGTAGTATATTTGTCAAAATAAAATGACTTAAAATCAGCAAATATTCTGCACATTGGATAATGTCTGTTTTTTTGGACTCATAAAAACAAGCAACAGACTCTGTTTTATATTGATTGGATGGTGCAAAGGCTCATTCTGATCATATATGTACCTCTTCAGAGTATTTCTCATTACTCTATCAAAACCTTCTCCTGAGACAAAAACAAATATCATCTGGGCATGTGGGTTTCAAAACCGCAATTTATGTGATATTTAGCATTATTAAAATATTGTACTGGCATTGTTTTGTATAATACCTGTAGTTGACATGTTAATAAATATTAGATGAAAGTTTACTTAAAAACTGTTTATTATATCTATTCAGTATTATTTTATTTTATTATGAGAAATTTGTTTTCTCTCAAACAATAGAAGTGGACTCAGATTAACTTGACTAAAATACTAGATTTTTAGCTTTATCTGAATTGGACAATAGCATGTATATCTTTCTTCGTCCTATGTATCTATAGTCTTTAATTTCAACCAGTTTTCCAAATCAACTGGTCTGATTTAACAGAGAGAACATGGAACTAATTTTCTACCATAGGATCTGCAGCTTATCAGGAATGTACTTATTGATATTTTAAGTATCCAGTTGTTCATTTGTATAAAAAAGTTAATAATGTCTGTATCTCCTAAGATTCCTGAAAGAATAAAATAATGGTACAAAAGCACTTTGTAAACTTTAGGGCACTGAACAAGTACAAGTACTTATCCTAGTTTCCTTATTTTCAGTTTTATAGTATAAATAACTGCACTCCAGGACCTCAAAAAATAGGTTGTTGGAAGGTTACTCGTTGAGCTCAGAGAATCAAAGGAAAAAGACAATAACTTCATATCAGGAAGGAGAGGAATCAAGGTGGCTGTGGGACCTAAGTTCTGAATAGTTTAGGACACTGTCTTCCCTGTATGTGGTTTAACTTACATACATAGTTTTACTACATATACATATGTACATATATATGGAGTATATATATATATATAAATATATATGTATGTATATATCCATTAAACTCTTTTACTAATAAAGTTCTATTTATCATCTATCAATTTTTGAAATATCAAAATTTTAAATATTTAATATTTTGATTGACTTTGATATGCAATATCCAAAATTTTTCCATTTTTCACTACCTCCGCTTTGCTGGTAACTCTAGGCAGATGCTTAGTCTGTCACTAGGCACTGCCATTAATGTGATACAAGTCCAATGACTTTCAGATTCTATTTCTCTTCCTTCAAGTTTCAAATATGCCATGGAGAGGATCCAAATAGCCCATTTTGAGTCAGTTATCAATTCTTGCATGTCAAGGAGTACAGGGTTAAGTAACATAAGCATGGCTACTGAGGACCCACCCTTTTCACCAAGGACGTTTTCAAAGAAGCTAAATCATAATGAGCTATAAATTCACCTGGCCCCTTTTCTCAGTCTGTCTACTTTACATATCATCTGCAATTTGAAGCTGTTCATGTCCTCATCTCGGACTACATGGTCCCTCATTACTTAAAACTTTGTACTTAAAACTGAAATCACAAACTATGCAATATATAACAAATGAAGTGAAAACTGTATTAAATAAACGTTCCTTCTATTACCCAGATGACGTAATAGTTTACTGAAAAGATTTGCAAAAGAGAAAAGAAAGATTTTCACACAGGAAATACAAGATACAGAAGATTTCCTCATCTATAAGATGAGTGTGACCTTTATTTCATTTTTAATTGAGACCTCAACTCCTATGAAAATAATCTTAAAATGGTGCTTCACATTTACTTGAAAATTTGCCATCAGCTTTTTTGGAGACATCTGCCACTTTCCACCCATTGTTTTCTGAAACAGCTCCAATATTGTCTGTGGTCAATGCCTCTGATATGAGGAGAGTGTGAAGATTCTTCACTTCTTGCTCTAGTGTTCACACATTAGCTTTATCTGATAAGTACTATCTCCACTGGGCCTTGAAAACCCTACCCGTATCCCTAGAAGCTGATGTCTTAAGTTCTTTGGAAAGATCAAAGGTAACAGAGGCCTCTCTGGAGCCCTCAACCCCCAGGTGGCTGTTTGGTGCACAAAGGAAAAAAGTGTTTCTTTCTCCTTTCCAGTATAGCACATTCCCATATGTATATGAGAACAGGATTGATTGTGTCTTATGACATTCTCACTCATTCTCTGTTACCTTCCCTTTCCATTTCTCTTATTCATGAACATTAGAAAGTTAGATTAGGAAACTAAAAGTGCTGAATAACAAAGAATTACTCATCTTCCGTTGGCCATTGCCATATCTTCATGTGATGACAGGAACTTTCCCCCATGAAGGGAGATAAGCTCATTTACAGAGAAAGACAGATCAGCAAGATGAAGACCATCTAGGTCTTTAAAGACATTAATGACCCATAGAGTCACCAAGCCTAGGAAATTCCTACTCATGGGCTTCTTGGTTTTTGAGACAATACATGTCCTTTATTTTCTAAGCCCATTCAGATGTCATATTTTCTTACATAAAACTTAAAAAACCAAAGTGATTATGACATAACAAAAACGAAAGATCAAGATGGGAATTAGAAAATTTCATTTACTAAGTTTTTTTCCTTCCATGTTTTCATTTCAGCAAAATCAGCTTGTCATTGGATAATTTACTATCCTCTGTCTAATGGTCTCTAGATTATAGATAAGTTTTCATTTTAGTTGAA
Source organism: Rousettus aegyptiacus (assembly GCF_014176215.1). Classification (NCBI taxonomy): domain Eukaryota; kingdom Metazoa; phylum Chordata; class Mammalia; order Chiroptera; family Pteropodidae; genus Rousettus; species Rousettus aegyptiacus. Next base: position 43,011,309 of record NW_023416292.1, on the reverse strand, counting down.
GAAATGTATATGTATTTGACTTATGATAACTACAGGATTCTTATCTAAGTGTTTCTTTAAGACTTTTCAAAGGTTAAAGATTTTTTCATATCTAGCACATTAAAATAGTTTTAAAAAATAAAAAGAGAAGACACTATTCAAGAAAATTTCATTTTCTTTCCTAAAGCTACAATAAGTGTATGAAATTGTTTTTATTTAAGTTTTTAGTTAGAATGGTCTCTGTGACTTTTCCTCCTCACTCTTTTGTGAGTATATGATTACAGACAAGATGAAACCATATCACTACAATCTAATTTTATTATTTAATAAAGAGAAATTTATAAAACAAGAAATTCTTTTCAAGATGGCAGAGTGAGTATATGTTTCTTCACGGTACTGATGTGACTTCAAATAAAACAAATGAAACAATATATATGTAAACCAAAAAAATGGGGGTAGGAGAAATATGCATTAATCCAGTTGCTCTATAGAATTATTCCTGTTGGAAAAACAAACAACACCATAAAAAAATGTTGGGGATTAGTGACTACTAAGGCAGAAATGAGAAGAATAAAGCCAAGGACACTCTAGGCCATTTTTGGCTATGAATGAAACAGATTTTCCCTACAGAAAGTCAGTAAGGCTGGGAACACCTTGTCTACAAAGATTATAAATGAGATATAACTAAGTCTACAGAAGAGACAGTTGACCTCTCCACCTCCCTCCTATGTTTGTACACAGATTGTCTGGGCTGGAGGGATTTAGCCTGCATGGAGAAAAGCAAAGTGACCAAAAAAAAAAAAAAATCCAAGAAATGTTCTCTGAAATAAACTGAGTCTTCTTTTTAGGGAGAGAACCTAAGGTAACTGGTGTCAGAGATAACACCCTAGAATTATGTGGTTCATATTCTGTCATTTAGGGATCCAAAAACTTAACTGCCAAACTCTTTGCCTATTCATATTAAGCAAAGTTTGCCCAGCCCCATACAGTGTTCACAGTCAGATTTGATATAGTCTCTTAATTAAATGGAGAACAAGCATCTCTAGACATTAGGAAAAATCCTCAATGCAAGGATAAAAACTTAAGAGAGAGAGAGAAAGAGAGAGAGAAGAAGAAGAAGAAGAAGAATGAGGAGGAGGAGGAGGAGGAGGAGGAGGAGGAGGAGGAGGAGGAGGAGGAGGAGGAATCCTCCTATAGGAAAAAGAGATGTTTTAAAGAATAGAAGACTACTTAGAAAATATTCTAATTAGTGTTTTTAGAAAAATTAGAAAGATATCTCCTTAATAAAACAAGAGCAGCCTTACTTGAAAAGGAAGAAATACCAAATTCAAACAAGAAAGCATACTTAAATTTATGTGTGTGTGTGTGTGTGTGTGTGTGTGCGTGTGTGTGTGTGTGTGTGCGTGTGTCTGTGTGTGTGTGTGTGTGTGTGTGTGTGTGTGTGTGTGTGATGAAGTCAAGGAAATCTGGAAAATATTTCAGAAAGACCAAAAGACAGGCCACATGAAATAAAAGGCAAAAAGACACAGATAACCTGTTGGGTTCAGTGTTAGACTAATAATATTCAGAAGAGCACTGAAAATTCCAGATTTGCAGCTGAGTGACTAAAGTAGCTGAAGAGGAACAATTAGGAGAAATTAATTGGATGCATTATATAAAATTAATTGGATGCATTATATGAAAATATAGTTTATGGAGCATAAAAGGCCATTGAACTTAACTCTAGGAATATTCTTAAGTGTAAAAGTAGATCCAAAATCCTGGGGGAAGAAAATATAATCTTAGCACATTGTTTGACTCTTCAGTAGCAACTATTATATAGTCATATTATACAAGCACAATTTATTGGTTTTTAACTTTTAGAAACCATTTATAAGCAAATTATGTAACACTTCACTGAACTCTCAAAACATAAAGCTAGGGCTTATGGCTTCAGTTAGGATATAGAAATTTGCGGCAGACCTACCTTCCATGTTATTTCTACTATGATAAGTTAACAAAACAGAAAAACTATAAATTATCTATTTTTTAATGCTATTGGAGAATGTTAGACATACAGAAGCCTAAAGAAACTACATCTCAAGAACAAGACATTTCTAAGTAAAAAGAAATCATTTGCCACGTTCCTCTCTGGATAGTTTGCCAAGTCTGGGTGCAGGCAAGCCAAAATGAGAAACAAGAGACTTAGTGACCTGGTGGCTTGGCTGACATATTAGATCTACAGGCTCCCTAAATACATAGCTAATTCTTTCTGCTTTTTTCCCACAGCACTTTTGTGGGGTGTTTGGCTTGGATAATAAGGAAGACAAGAGTTTGGGTTGGAAACCAAAAAACAAAAACAAAAACAAAAAAACCTCTGTAGTCACAGTTCTTATTATTGCAACAGGGAAGAGATTGCAGTGTATACAGGAAAGGTATCAGCGTAAAGATTTGAAACAAGTGGGAAGTTGAAACTAGGTAAAGCTGCAACCTAGCCCCAAACAACCAAACTAGTTCAACTACAGTTGAAATTGAAATGATCTTTTTTTTTTTTTTTTTTTTTTTTTTTTTTTTTTTTTTTTGCCAGTTGCCTCATTTTGAAGTTCCCAGCTGGGGAACAACATTTTCTTCAGTTTATTAGGTTCTTTCAAATATGCCTGGTATACAATAAACAATTAAGAGATAAGCAAAGAAGCAAGATAAAGTAAATACTAATCGATAGAAAATGCAGCCATAGAAATAGATTCAGGTGTTGGAATTAGTAGACAGGGACACTGAAGTAGCTATCACAAATACGTTAAGTGGAATACATGAAAAACGGACAAAGAAATGGAGAATTTGAATGGATTAATTGAATTTATGAAAGAATAAAATAGACATTTTAGAATTGGAAAATATAAAACCTGAAATTAAAATTAACTGGATAATTAATTTTCTGGGTTTACCGAGTAGGTGCACTTTTTCATATTCTTACTAAGTACAATTAAAAACCATGGAAATTATGTAAAAAAAAAAAAAAAAAAAAAAAAAACGTAAAAAGCCTCAGAAAGGTAGAGAAAAAAAGAATAGACTAGTTAGAGACTTCAGGATCCAGAGAATAACACGGTGGTGAGCTTCTTAGAGTTTCTTTTGTCTCCTATATCCTAGACTTGGAGGTGAAAGATCCAGCAATCCAAAAAGGCTAACAAAGGTAGACAAAAAAGTCCCATCAAAGCATATTCTCTCTAGCCAAAGAAACAGGAAAGGGGCAGCCTCGCAAGACACTAACCACCCTCCTCCAGCCAAACAGCAGCACAGAAAAGACTGCGGCCCCCAATCTCATCCACACCAGCAAAGTTGAATACAGAGTGAGGCTGCAGCAAGACACCCCAACACCCACTCTGGACTAGTATCAGAGAAGACAAAATAGGAAGCCTGGACTTTCTCCCCCACATATCAGTAATGGGGTGCCCCCTCACCTTCAGAGAAAGCCTAGTGGTAGTGTCAGGGCTTTCACCAGCATCCAGTGGTAATGAGGCAACAGGGGGAGCTGGACTTCCCACTTTCACCTAGAACTAACAAGGAATCCTCCTCCGCCCCCTCCATTTCCAAGCTGTCAACTGAGGTTCAGCGTGGAACCTGGACCTTCAAGTACACGGGTAGTAACGAGGCAGTGCCACCTCCAACCTCCAGTCCCCACTGGAATGGTATCAGAGAAAGTCAGCTGACACAGGTTTTAATAAGGCCTGGAATCTTATAACATAATACAAAACTGTATGGTTTCAATCAAAAGTCACTCATCATATCAAACACCAAACAAATCTCGAACTGAATGAAAAGGACAATCAATAGATGCCAGCAGTGAAGTAACAGAGATGCTAGAATTATCTGACAAAGCTTTAGTGAGAAATTATAAACACATATGGGGGGAAAAAAGTGAAAAAAATGCTAAGCCTCAAGAAAGAAAGTTTAGCAAAAAAAAAAATAGGAGATATAAAGAAGAACCAAATGGAAATTTTAGGACTGAATAATCAAAATGAAAAACTCAGTGGGTGGGCTTAACTGTGGCAGGAGGGTGACAGAGGAAAGAATCAGAGAACAAGAAGTAGAACAATAGAAATTACTCAGTGAACAACAGAGAGAAAACAATGTGGAAAAATTAACAGAACTTCGAGGATCTATGGAACTATAACAAAAGATCTAAATGTGCCTTCAGAGTCCTGGGAAATCACAGAAGTCAAAAAAGTGGAATAATATTTACTTGCATTTAACAAAGAAAAAATTCATAGGAATTAAGAGAAAGGTTGGATAAATGTCAGAAAAATATTTATTTGCCCCCAAATATTATTACATAGTAGAGTCCTCTAATCCTGAGCAACTGTGAAAAACATTGCATTTGGGTTGCCCTTTTTAACTACATGTTTCAATGTTGGTATCAATTAATTTTGGCTACGAATATGTTAGTACTTTATACTTGCTCCCAGGGTTCATCTTCGGTTCTCAAGTATTTTATTAGTTTATAATATTTAATATCTATTAAATTATATCCTATATTTTAGATATTAAGCCTGCATTTACCTTTATGTTATACCATAATTATTGCAGGAATTACTCTTGGTTTTATTCAAATGTTTCTTTTTCCAGTTCTTTTACAGTGGGCATCTCTATTCCAAGGTGTTTATTTTGTTTTAACTCGTGCTTTTTTTAGTAGTTTTTCATAAGAAGTATTCATCAGATCTCAGGAGAATATGAGAGTTTTGATTTTGTTTATCTTTGTAGAAGAAATACAGAGCCTGTTTGAGAATACTTTTGGTTGCCATTTAATTTGACTCATGTCTGGGTCTGGTATTGTGGGCCACACCTTCCCTCAAAACCTTCTAGAAAATTACTCCTTTGTTTTTTGTCATTGAATGTGCCTTTGAAGAAGTCTGAAATCAGCATAAACTCTTTCCTGCTTGAATTTAATATGCCATTTTAAACCAGAATTACTGAAGACTACATTCTTTTTGGATTTCAATGACAATCAGAATTTGTCTCAGTAAACGGTTCTTTGTCAAGAATTTGTCTTTGCAAAGCAGGTCATTTCTGCTGTATTCTATTGGAGTTTTCTCTCCACTCTTCACATACCCATTTCCTTTTTTTTTTTTTTTTTGCTTTGATCAAAATTAGACCGCAGTATGTACAAACTTTTTGAAATAATGTCCTTTACAGAACTAATCACCAAAAAAGGAGGATTTTTTCCTGTAGAAATAAATGTAGCAGAGAATTGTACAAATAGAGCATACTAGAGTACATTACTTTTAGGAAATGCGACAAATTTAGAAATAATCACATAAATCAGTGGCTGCTTTCATGTACAGCAGCCTTTTAAAAGCACAAACTCTGAGGCATTGTATCTAGCATATGCAGGAGCTTGTCTAATTTTGAGATATACTGTTGCCCTCTGACTATCATCTAGGAGTCAGGAGAATTTCAATAGGAAATTAAGGCTAATCTGTTCAGAGTTCTTAAGGATAAAAAAATATAAGTCTCTCACAACATACCGGATGGTTTACTTAATCACTTATTTAAACCACTGAAATTAATGGGGCTGGTCTTTTGTTCCAGAAAACTTCTTTAATGTTTATGATTTAACATCCTATCCGACACTGACCATGTATTTGCTGACATATATTTAGTGCAAAATTGCCAGTTATTTTAATTTATGAATCGCTAGTACTAGCAGAATGTGTAGCACAGCTGTTACTCAATATTAGAGGACATTTTCAACATAATTTTTCTACATGATTAAAGACTGTTGTAGAAGCAGAAACTTCAAAATCAGTTCCACAAGCTATTTTGCATCCGCATTGTTACGCTATGGTATTTGAAAAAAGGCGATCTAAAGGTGTAAGATGTGTATTGGTCCCTAACTTTCCTTCTTAAAAGCAATATTGCATAAGATTCTGGAGACATTGTTTACCTTTTCCATTTTGAAAGATTTGTTGTAGATTCAGCGCAACAACAAAAATATATTATTACACACCTGCTCTGTTCTAGGAACTAAACTGAACAGTGGCATCACAGATAACTGTCACCTTGGAACTTATTTGTTTGCAAGAAGAATAAAAATTTTTTTTTTAGTGAATTCATAAAATCACAAAACATTTATGACACAAAAAGTGAATCTAGTATAATCTCCTTATTTTAAAAATGGAAATATTTTTCTCCATACTGTAGAAAGTCTAACACAAGTTTTAAAAATAGGGCAAAAGCAATGAATGACTTGCTGAGTCCTTTCTTCAATAAATAAAAAAAAACAAAAACAAAGATTAACTGGGCTTGCAACAGGAGAATAACCTAGCCTATTATCCCCATTTCTTTTTCTTTACATTTAAGTTTCTATATCTGTAGTTTACGATAGCGTTTATCAGAAGCTTTGTGCAAGTAATCCCAATGTTGTTTCCTACAGGACAGGCTGACAACAACCACCACTGATTCTATGTAATGGTTTATATCGGAAAGCTTGCCATCAACTTTTATAGGTTCATTAAGCCATATTTGAGCTTCTTTCCTTTATTTATTGAAATTTTCTTAGAAATGTCTAATCCAGTAATAAATCATAAAAATGATTTCCCATTGGTCAATTGTCTTATGCTTGTTTTTGTTTAAGATAGAGAATGTACATTGTAGGATTCTGGGAAGACTAAACTGTGGTAATTTCCTCAATTCTGTTTATCTTAGTTTGAGTGCAAAGAAATTTCCTGGGTTTGCCATTGAGAAATCTATATATTGTTTCAACATTAAGATTGCCTGTTGACAATTTGAACTGCAAGCTTTGTAACGACTGAGAAATGAATCCCCGCTTTGCAAGACGATAAATACTAAAGACAATAATAATTTGGAAAAACACCAAATCTGACAAGCTCCTCGAACCATGTTTTCCACAAGCTCTTTCACATATTTCAAGGGTAAAGAATTGTTTTGTTCAGATGCATCACCGCCCGTAAAGACTTTTAACCCCATTTCTAGTACAATACAAATTCTTTTAAGTTTTTTATCAAAAGTAGGCATGCACTACTGTTTATTTTAATTTTTTCCCCCTCCCTTTCAATGTTGCATTTCCAAGATAATAGTCTCAACTACAATATTAACCTGGAGGCTGGAGGAGGAAGTGGCAATATATGTCCATCTATTCATTCCTTGTTCTTTCAACGAATATTTATTAAATGCCTACTGTTCACCTGGCACATTCAATATAAATGAATATGTTGCCTGGCCTCAAGTAGCCCATAGTTCAGTCTCAACAACATATGTGTAATTAACTCTAAGAAATAGGCACCAAGAGAATGCTCTTTAAAAGTACTCTTTATCTTGACTTTATATGATTTTTCTAGTATAAAGTCCCAAAATAGTGATACCTTTTGAACTAAGAAGAAGATATAGGTAGTGGGTCATCCTTTCAAGTCCTCTAAGATCCTGGACAATTTACATTTGGGTATGTTCTGAATGAAGAAAGTACAGCAGTTAATTCAGCTCCCAGCAGCATGTAACTGGCTCACAAGTGAATGGGGCTTACGAACTGAGGGGTGCCTGTGAGAACGAGGTTCACCATGAAGACTCTATGCAAAACCTCAATTCAAAACTTGTTTTAAAAGTCAAGAAGAAAGGTACCATGGTTAGTGCTGTCAGGTACTGTATAGAAATTCAGAAAACCGAGTCAGCAACTTAATTAAGTCCTCACGGGAGAGCATGTCCAAACCTGCAATTTCAAGCCAGTGAGATTTCATTCCCTGTTGGATTTTAACTCATATAAATTTCTTTGGCTACTTCAGTAGCAGAAGGATGAAAATTTAGTGCTTCGGGCTCCCATTTAAGTGTTTTAAGCAGACAGCAAAGTGAAGTAGCTCTTTCTTAAAAATCATTCTCAGAACACACTTTCCCAAAAGTCTAAAAGGAAGTATGCTAACACTGAGTTTTCGAGAGAAGAAGAAACAAAATGAATGAGAAGAAAGGATTCTGAGATTACTGTGTGAGTAAAATATTCTGATTAACAGTAAAAATGTAATCCACTATACAGTAACATTTCAGACCAAAGCCATGATTGTACCAGAGAGGTTCCTAATGCACAGAGTGAGTATGGCAATCAATTTTTAAAGTAATTTTCTAAATATGAAAAGAAATTTTAACCCAGAAGTTTATGATCTCTCTCAAATGTCACAACACAGTGACAGCAGACTTGTGCCTCAGATTGCCAGAAGGTTACGACATCAGTGAAACTCCATTGTCTCCCCAAAGTCCACGTGTGCCCTTCAACGTCATATTGCAGGCCAGCCCATGTTGGGGTGCACGTCTTCAATTTAGCAACCCCGGTGCTGGGCTTGGTTTTGTTTTGCTGTCAAGTGTTCTGCTATGGTGTCTTCTTTGCTGTAAAGTGTTTCCACATTACAGTGTCCAGGACAAAGCTACTTTGTATGCATAGGAACTCACTTCTTGACTTTAAACTATTTTCTGTTCTACAGTGGTTAATTTTTCATTTATGTAGCACCTTACTGAAGAGTAGTCAACACAGTTAACAATACATTGTGCAACAATAAATATTTTATAGTATATAATCCCCACAATTTAACAGTTTTATTTTCTGCGTGGATTTGTATAAAGCTAGAATTGTTAATGTTTTGCAAATTGCCCATTTTTAATAATACTCTCTATAATCACTATCAAACAAATGACCTGCACTTCAATGGGTGCTCCAGACATTAGTTGCTATTTCTGTGAAACTCAGTAAACTCTAATAAAGGTATTTTATGGACAGAGGTTTATTATTATTTTTAAAAGATATATTACATAGATTTCATCAGCCCATAAAAATGTTATCTTGAGAACAGTGGATGATTCATCTATTTCTAAATTACAGCACATATTCCTGTCACTTGCACATGAGATCATTCTAATTTTTTTAAAAAATATAGTAGTTTAGACTGAGTCATGTTTCTCACTTTATTTCATTTGAATTAATGGTGTTATTTACTTGGAACTTGATTGTATACTTTCCTCACATTCTACGAGATAGTTCATAAGAGGCAGCCAACATAATAAAGAAGGAAAATGTTATTTACTCTCTTAGCCAATTCTCAGGAGCTTGGTGTAAATTCTACCCAATAAAATGTGTTTAGTTTATTTCTGTATTCCTTTAAGGCTCAATATACCGGAGCAGGCAGCAGGAGTGCTCAGAGTCACAGGCTTTGTAGGATTTTACTCCTGAGCACCCGCAGTGCTTGCCCTTGATCTGAGAAACAAACCTATTCTCAGCTCTGGAGTTTCTTGATCCAAAAAACAAAACTGTCTTCTGCCATGGAGCTTCGGCTTCAGTTCAGCTCTTGCCTCCCTAGCCCCAGGAGAGGCCCATAATATCACATAGCCAAAGTTCCAGTAAGTTGTACACAGTAAACATTTCTGCAGAGCAACTACATAAATTAAATGAGAAGTATGAAACAGGCAGAAGTTCTTGTATTTCTAGAAATAATTAAGTTAACGTCTATCAGCTTAATCTCAACCCATCAGCCCAGACGTGAGCCTAGTGCAAAGCCAGCGTGGCCACAGTTTCGATGGGAGTGGCGTGCAGCCCAAGCAGTCAGAAGGAAGAGGACAACTGGCATCAGAGCAGCGAGGCAGCCTTCTCTTGGTGCACATTTCAACGTCAAGAGCTCCCTGCCATACTTTCGTCATCAAAAGAAACAGTGTGAAGGTGAGCAAGGCTAACTTGCCAGACACCTCAGGCCATGGTTATTTAAAATGCCAAAAAGCTTGTGAATCCAGGGTTGTCACTGTTCATGGGTTGAAAAAAAGAAGGCATTCCAGCGTCCTCTGGCTTTGCCTCAGTCTGGGACCAAAAATATTTAAAGCTAACATTTTGAATTCCTATGAGCCATATGAAGGTAGCTGCAATTGACCAATGTGAGGTTTGAAATTAGCATCTTATAACAAGGTCAAGCCATAAGAATCATCAAACTTAAATTGTGCTAGGCAATCCTAGGTAAGCCACTTGAACAATTTGGGTCTCAGTTTCTCCATTTTATACAACTCAGATGCAACCAGGAATGCCCTTACCTTTAGGATTCAGATGAAATATTGTCAAGTAGGGCTTGCTACAGTCTGAATGTTTGTGCCTTAGCCCAAATTCATATGCTGAGATCCTAATACCCAAGGTTGCGGTATTGTGAGGTGGGGCCTTTGGAAAGTGATTGGCTCATGAAGGTGGAGCCCTCAAGGATGGGATTAGTGCCCTTATTAAAGAGGTTCTGAGAACTAGCTGTTCCCTCCCACCATGTGATAAGACCCAGGAGAGGGTCCTCACAGGACCACACTGCCACCTGGATCTCAGACTTCCAGCCTCCAGCATTGTGAGAAATAAAATTCTCTTTCTCATAAGCTACCCAGTCTCTGCTATTTGTTATAGCAGCCCAAATGGACTAAGAAAGGGCTCTAAACTTATGTTTCTATCATTCTTCCTTGAGATTTGAGGATAGAGTAGATTACATTGTCCTTCAAACCCTGCTTAGCTGGTTGTCTGTAATTATCCACGACTCATCTGAGCTGTCACTGTTCTGTATTGACCAAACATGAAATTCATCCCCTTTGTCTTTTCATCCACAATGTAACCACAATTACAGTCCGACAACAACAAAATAAAGATAATTAAACAAACAATTACCACCCTCATAAAAAAAACCAAAACTAACAAATAAAAGAAAAAAAAACACAGCAACCACTCTAAGATGTTTTCATGTAGAGCTGAATTTAGTGAATGCTTTGAGAGACAGGACGCATTTCAGCAACACACACCACTTAGGATTGATGACTGGGTCTTCCCATTCTTAGGCTTTTTTTTTTTTTTTTTTTTTAAGTACAGACCTACACATAAGCTAAGCTCAGCACCCTATGGGATATCCAAAAACTCTATGTAATATTTTCATCCTCACAATGGTTCATATGTTCCAGATCTCACTATTTTTACCCCCTTAACTGGAAAGAAAAAGATGTATTTATTTTTATAATAACTTTATCTTAAATGCTCTTCCACTCTCTTTTCCTGTCACATGTTATATGAGAATCTAATGCTGAATTATTTTTAAGGTTTCTACTTAGGAGCGTGACTAACAGCACCCAGCGAAGGCAGAGACATGGAGGAGGGGACGGTGGGACAGCAGCTGTGGAGAGACATCGGAGCTACCGGAGACACAGCCCTCAAACAGGTAGGGGCAGTGACAAGAAAACACTCTGGTCTCTCTTTCCTCCTGATTTTTGACTTCCTGCTGGTGCCTCCCATTGGCCCCACAAACTGGAAGCCAGCAGACAAGGGATCCCAGTGGCAGCGGTCCACAAGAGGCTGACCTCCCAGTCATGCCACAGGGCGGAGAAGAGTGAAGAATGTTTGATGAGGCAGACAAAAGGATGACTAATCATGAAGATACTTCTCAAGGTTTGATGCCTCATATTTTACAAACTCTTATTTAAAAATCCCTTCTTCACTGCATGTGATTTGAACATTTTCCTTGTTTTCCATTTATGTAGCAAGCTTTTTGTTTATAACAATTTTTATTCATTTGGTGAGACATAATTCTGTATACAAATAATAATTATGACAAAATATCAAAAATTTTATTAAAATAAACAAGAATTGATTTGGTAGATCTACTCATCTGCTAATCTTTTAACTTTATTAAATAATCAAAAATTCTGACATTAATTTGTTCTTTTAAATTTGTATTTATTATTTCTGATTGAATTAATGTATTGATATTTCAATTTTTAAAAATGATAAATTTACAAAATTTATTTCATTTACCGCCATGAATTAAGCACTGTTTTTTTTTCTGCCTCCTGTATCCCCTTTCATATCTGTATCCTGCATCTTTTCAAAAATGGTTTTGTTGTTCAAGATGATAATAGTCAATTTTGGTTTCTATAAATAATTAGATTTAAGCAGGTCTTTTATGAACATATCTTAATATTTCATATTCATTATTTTCAAATAATGTTGATCTGTTACAGATAAACTTGAAACATGAATTTAATATCTCACTATGTACTTATTCAACAACTATCTATTGAACATCCATACCATAAAAGATATTAATGGCTAACATTTACTGAATGCTTAACATATGCCAGTGCATTAAAGGGATTATTTCACTTGACTCTGGCAATAACTATGTAACAGTTTTCGTTATCACAGTTTTTCATGAGAAATAAAGCTATTAAATGCCTTGCCCAAGTTGCCAAAACTAATGAGTTGGTATTTTAATTCAAAGAGCCAAGTCCAGAGGCAATGTACCTGATATGTCTTTCAAAAAAATAGTAAAGTATAGATCTGCCCTCAGTGAGTTTACACACTATGCACAGATGAAAAATCCACAATTTATAGCTCATGGGCCAAATCTGACTTGCTACCTAGTTTTGTATATAAGGTTTTATAGGTTTTATTTGAACACAGCCACACACATTTGTTTATTTATTGTCTATGATTGTTTTTGTGCTACAAGGGCAGACTCGAATAGTTATGACAAAGACTGGATACCTTCAAGACCTAAAATAGTTACTATCTAGCCCTTTACAGAAAAGTTTCCCAAACATTTGCATAGATGTCTACAGAATTAACTATACTGAAGGCAGTATGTGTCAAGCATTATTTTTTAAAAGTTCAGTTGGATTGCATTGAATAAGTATGTTAAATTCAGCTTGAAAATATGAGAAACAGGGAGTTTTTATAAAGAGGATTTATGATTTGACCATTGAAAAGTGAGAGGAACCCTAAGCCAGTGGCCTAGAGAGAAGACCAGGTACTATAAATCTACTCCCTTGTCTTAAGAAGACTAAGGCAGTTCTTTTTATATTTTCTCTCCATCGTCAGGCCAACAGTCACAATGTATTTCCAACTCTCTCTCTCAGAGACCAAGAAATTCTACCAATATGGTGTCTCTTTGTCTTCACAAAATGTTCCAGAGATTGGCAGGCAAGTACGGCTCTTCTCCCTCTCCTGAGGATACCAACATTTATTAATATGGAGGTGGGACCACCTGGCTGTTCCCAAGGTTATGTTTTGTCCAGCTCTACATTACTGATTATCCTTCTAAGACAAGCATGTTTTCTCTTTCTGACTATCTTGTGGACTGGTATCCTGTTTGTGGCTCATCTCAAAATGATCTTTCCTTTTCTCCTAAGAATTAGTGACAGTCTAATTGTTTCTGGTTAACTGAAAAGTCCTTTTTAAACTCGGTTTGTTTCTTAAAGAATATAACTCTATGGAAAATTTTTAAGCATTTATGAAAATACAATGCAAGATAAAGTGGACATAAGGCACACTCCAGAAAGTCATTACCAGAGTTACTCCTACTGAATAATACAAAAGCCAAAAAGAGTCCATTGTCAGAATAAGAAGAAAACTACGCAGGAGACCACAAAGACTGGGAAAAAGATGAATCTCGAGTCCCCAGAAGATCTTACTTGGAATGACTACTTGGTCAAAGTGAATACCTGACTTATGCAGCTTTACCTTCTCCATTTGTCTTACTGCCTATGTATTTCCAGTTCATCAGTGGTTACTAAATATGCAACACTGTCCCGAGTTCTTTTTTTTTATTATTATTTTTTGTTTTTTATATTTTTAGGTAAGGCAATCCTTGGTTGACTTCATAGACTGCCGCAAGGACCTTGTCAGCTTACAATCCCTTATTTTTTTATTTTTATGCCTACAGCACCTGGTCTTCCTGGGTAGTCTCTCATTCAAGTACTAACCAGGTCTGACCCTGCTTAGCTTTCGAGATCAGATACCATCAGGCTCGTTCAGGGTAGCATGACCATAGACCCCCTGAGTTCTTAAACAGAATTATTACTTTCACTTTAAACAAGAGTTATGTGAAACACAAAAGAAAATACTTAGTTGAGAAGGGAGAGAATTAACAGGAAGTAGAAAGGGAGGGAGAAAGCTGAATTGTGAAGTAGGAAGAACACTTTGGCTCTAAGTCCAACCAAATATTACTTTTCTGTAAACAAATGGAAGGTTGACAGGAAGGTAGGAATAAAGCATAGAAAAGTGTAGTATAAACTTGAATTCCTGCCATGACACAAAAGATTTTGAGAATTAGAACAAATTTTCTTGACTCATGTATATTCATTCATAAATCAAATAAACCCAAGTGACTGACTGGTACTATCAACATATAAATATAATTTTAATTGCCAAATTTATCACTTGATAGTTCTGTCTGTAGGCCTAGTTTTGATCTGTATCCATTAATTATATATAAGTCAATGAAAGATAGTGTTTGTTATAAGCATCAGAGTTTAAGTCTAAAAAGAGGAAAAGAGAAACGACCACATGCCTGCTAAGTAGGGCTAAGAATGTATATAAGAGCCAGTTCTAGATCTTGAAGTGAAGGACCTAGCTAGGCTTTCTACTTTGACTTGCAGTGTAAACTCTGATAAAGCAGTGGATTGTGAAATAGATTGTCTTCTTTTGGTTGTTTTCTGTCTCATCTCCATTTCTCTTTACTGCTTTCTAAGCTAATTCTGAAAGAGGCTGGAAAACACAGAAAGCAGGGGCCTTGAACATTCCCAAATGTAGGAGCTCAAATTTGTATTTCTACTTGTAATTGCCATGTTTTCAGACATAGCAATATAAAGTTACACTTAAAGGGAAATGCTTCTCTATAATCTGATTTCCTATACCTGTGGAGACTCTTAGTTGTCTACCAAATTTTACACTTTACATTTTCTATAACGATAGACTGGTAGCTGGGCACTTGGCTGCCCAGAGAGAAATTGCATTTTCTAGCCCTCTGTCCCTTGCCTGTAGGAATGGCCGAAGGACTAAGCTTCTGTCAATGGGATGTGAGTATAATTGTGAAAATGTGTTTTGCCTCACTTCTCTCTCTGGCCCTAGTCTTCAGCTCTTTGCTCTTGCAGCTAGGTGGAACAGTAATGACTAGAGCAAACATGGCAGCCAGCCATCGAATGTGGCAAAGATGCTGTCACCTCGAGTTTGTGAATGACAACATAGCTGTTCATCTCAATATGGAGCATTCACCTCAGCCTGTTAAAGAAGAGAGAATAAACAACTTTGTTCTTAAGCCACATTCCTTTAGTTCTTGTGACAGTAGCTTAACCTTTTACCTTAACTTATGCTATATCCATTCACATTTAGTAAAAATATAGTAAAACTCTTTACAGTATGTATTAAATACCTAACATATTGAGAATATATAAAGATGTATTAAAATACTTTTAGGTAAAACATGCTATAATTGTTTTTGAATGAAAAATACCTTCAGAACGGTAGAACAGAAGCTAATGTGCTTATCTCCCTCCAGAGCTGATTTCCTTCTCAGCCTTTCCAAAGCCTCAGTCCTACAGTTAGCTTCTAATAATTTTCACCTTTATTGAACATTATCATTATTCGAATTTTCCCAAGCTTAATGTACACTCAAAACTTCAATGGCCTCTCTCTTTAGGTCTTACTGTGATGATGCATACAAGCAAGCAAAGCTTCCTATAGCCTCAATTCTGATGTGACCCACCTGTAGTCCTCAGAAGTCCCCAGTAACTACCCTCAGAGGTCTCCAACTATAATTCACCTTGCCGAAGTAAACTCCCAATATTCCACTTATCATTAAGTTCTTAACAAACAGTAGAAATAGATTGCTTTTTTAAATAGAAGTTTAAAAAAAAACAATTTTGCAAATGTGTTTTATTTTTATAGTTGAGCTAGATTACAGAAATAAAAAAGATTGCGATTTTTGTCAGCCATATTAGTATACTAAATAACCACAAAAAAATCATTTCCTTTATTTGTTCGTCTTCCATGATAAACTGCCTAAATTCAAGGACTGGGCCTATCTTGTTCACCATTTATTCCCCAGCATTTACACTGATGTTAGCCATTATAGACACTCAGTAAATGTTTATTAAATGAATAAATAAATGCTGATTTTTTTTTTCTCAATAGCAAGGCTCAGTAGCCATTTTTATTAATGCTTAGTCCTTGAGAAGATGTTAGTTCATGTCTCTTTGTCCAGGTGATAGATAACAGATATATGGATAGAATATGAATGTGGAATGTACCTTCGACTATTTATACACGAATGCTCATGATTGATCACTACTTACAAAGTTTGCTCCCTGAGACACAGTGAGAATCCAATCTTTTGATACTAGTTACAGTAGTTGTGCTTTCGTAGTGTCTGTTACTTGGCCTGATGCAGTCAACTCAATCTCCAGACAGTGCAGATGGGTAGAATACCTAAAGGAAGCTCATAGATAGCATTGGCGTCTCTTCAAAGTTATTAAATATTTCCCCCTTTCCAAACTGTCAAAATGCAGCTCAGTGATTTTACACATTGTATTCCACAAGGAACCTGATTAGTGGTGAAATTGGTTAGTAAACTCTATATTAACTAGTATGAGAATATCAATGGTTCCAATGAATTCATTTTGTAAAAAAATAAATTAAAATGAAAGAACTATCTAAATGTATTTCTGCCTAGTATCGTCTGTATTTTGCTTTTTGCTTTCTCTCTCTTTACCTTGGCTCTCAGAGAGCGTGGAATTAAAGGTCCATAACATTAAATAAATAAATAAATAAATAAATAAATAAATAAATAAAATAAAGTTGAGATGAAGGACTCTTTACAAAGCAAAGACTAAACTAGGACACCGACTGACAGACAAGACTGCATGATCAGTGGCCAGGTCCTAGTTTGTGCTCGTGGACTTGAGTTTCTCTGTTCATTCCCTGCAGCTACCATGCTACCTGCCATCTCCCCAACACACAGTTGTATTTGTAGTGTGATCATTGCCACTCATTATCTTGGATCTTTCTGCTATAACACTACATCCAAGACAAATGAACGTGAATTGAGAAAGCCCAACCACATTATACCCAATTAAGATGGAGAACTAATGGAGAGAAAAGAGGGACTAGTTAGATATTAAAACTCCTGCAGCCCATGCTGAAACAGCTCTATCAGAAGGGAGCAGGTGTTGGGGTCTCCTTTCTAGAAGGTAAATAATAAAGGTGGCTCAGCAGTCTTGTAGTTCAAAAACTCTTTACCTTCCTCTTCCTCTAATTTATATTGGCATCAAATTAGCCCTGACCCTGGGGATATCAGTCCCTATGTAAATGGGATTAACCACAAAGGCCTTAAAATAGTGCAGGTCACATGGCAAATAGCAAATGTTAGCTATTTTCATTATTATTGTTATTTATTTTATTCAAGTTTTTTTCTCTCATGTACTGACAGGAACCAGTTTTGGACTGAGGTCCAAATACCAACTGTGACCATCATCAAACATGAAATAGTCTGCTAGCCTGGGTACAGGGCGGCCTTTATTCCCATTTGCCCCATAGAATATTCGCCGGCGGTACTTGTGCCTGCAGTGTTTACCCTGAGATATTTCACGGATTACAGTTGTAACCTTACTCCTAAAGTTTGCCATGAAACATCTTGCTTTTATTATCATTTTTGTATTAATCTAGTATATCGATAGTCTTTAGAAACAAATGACATCGTTTGAGTTACAGCATTCTGTTTTCAGTAAGTAGTTCGATCGCCGAAAATGTCAAATCCTAGAAAACAGCATTTCTACACATGCTGTTAAATGAGCACTGGCAGTGAGCTGCATTTTTTTTTCTCTAAACTGGAAAAGGGTTAAAAGGGGTTGAATTTAAGAACTTTATTTTGTGTCTGTAGTCTTATTTTAAGAAGACAGTTTAATTTCTCTGTGAGAAACCTGGTAGAAAATTACAATTGGAAATGCAAGAATCGCAAGTATCTGTTTAATAATAATAATAATAATAATAAGAAGAAGAAGAAGAAGAAGAAGAAGAAGAAGAAGAAGAAGAAGAGAAGAAGAAGAAGAAGAAGAAGAAGAAGAAGAAGAAGAAGAAGAAGAAGAAGAAGAAGAAGAAGAAGAAGAAGAAGAAGAAGAAGAAGAAGAAGAAGAAGGTTTTCAAAAAGCTTGGTGGTACTCAGATACATTTAAGAGATTTTATCTTTCATCTACATTTTCTTAGATTTTATCTTCATAAAGTCAGATGATTCAGAAACTGCAGGATAAAAAAAAAAAAGAGGAATGAAAAATAACTTCAAGTGTGTACAAGTAGACATTCAACTCATTAGCAAGGAATATCCAGAAAAGACAGTTACCATATGGACTGCCTTTACTGGAAAACTTGCTTCTTCGAGAGGAGTGGCTGTTAAGAAGTTCAGGAATGGTTTGTTAGAAATGAAACCTCATGCTATTACCTCTCTTCCAGCCAGTTTTTCCCCTGAAGATCTGACAGAGTCTGTTGCCTTTAAGGCTTTTTTTTTTTTTTTTTTTTTTTGCCTTTTTGAATGTTAATGTCTTTGTGACTCATTAACCTGGGGCAGTTGTTTTGCACTCTGAGCACTAAGACGTCTCATCAGGATGAACTGGGGCAAGGCATTCTCCAGAAACACACCTGGGTCTCTGGCAAGTCATCTGCAGGCAAATGCCTCCAGGTGTTTGCCAGTGGGAACCCATTGAAAGTCAATGCAATTTAGAGCAATTTCTCTGGCAGTGGAAATTAACCTGCAGGAATCTGCCCACAACAGGTGTATTTTAGGGCAGCCATACCAGCGTCCTGCACTGCGGAGACAGGACCTTGACTACCAGGTGTAGTGCAGGAGGCTGGATAATTGGAGGAGGCAGGAAATCAGTGCACAGAAGATGGCCAAATTGCAGTCTGTATGGGTTGGTACAATTACTGGTTAACCCTCTCCTATCTGTAAGCTAGAAACTGTTTGTATGCTTGTGGAGCCAGGAAATCTTCACTGAGGAGAAAAGAATTATTATCCACTGCTCAAGCAGACTGCATTTTTTGATAATTGAGGTTTTCTGCAAATCGTCTTTGGTTTAGTGTCTGATACTCAGAAAATACGATTGCTAGGAGCCCACAGATCTCCAGGAAGACAGAAGGAGAAGTAAATTGTAAGTGCCTGAAAGCCTCCGTCCTCAGAAACAAACATAATTTTACCTGGTGTGTCTGGCTCTTTCTGCTTCTTTTGAAAAGACATAGGGAGGAACACACTCAGGAGAGGGCATTTATGCTCCGCACCTTTTTTTCTGGATTTGTATTTTATCTTTATTCTTTCTCCTATGGTCTCATATTTTAACTCCTTGATATAATTCTTTCCTAAGTTAAAGTCTATTTTTCCTTTCATGCAACTTAATTGACTTAAGTATATATAAAATTTGGCAAATCCAAAGTCCGGAAGTAGGCAGATTTCTAGCCAAAGCATAAAATTTCACCCATTCTCAATATTGATATAATATCCATGACATACACCAATGGGATTTATGTGATAGGCTTTTGGTTTTCTGATATAACATTTGTGACCTCCTTGAGAAAGAAATAGAAATGTATATTTATTATTGCTAAAGTAATATGCTGCCATAATTAATGATTATTGCAAAAGTAATTGATTTTATTACAAAACAATTATTTGACATTTTTAAAAAATCAGAGAGAAATAAATAAATGACAATTATGAATGTTAATAAAGCATTGGATAGATAACCAGGAGGAACATACCTTTTTTGAGTGAACACATTTGTAAAATTTAAATACTAAAAGGCAGAATAATTGAGATTAGAATAGTTTTAATCTTTGTAAAATTGTTTGACATAGTAGTATTTATAACATTAAACAAAATTATACTTAGTACTATATTTAGTATGTAGTTATTTATTTATGCCAAGTTGCCCTATTTGGAATTTTTCATGATTTTCGAGGATTAATTGAAAATCAATGTCAAATTTTCATGAGGAAGAAAATTTCCTGAATCATTTCAACAGTACCCAGAATAAATATTTGATCCAAACAAAAGAAAATAACACAAAAGAAATAAGAAAATACTCCACATAATGTTGCCACTCGTCAAACATCAAAGGTACTGCAAGACAACTTTAAGATACTTGCAATTTTGAATCTATGGAGGTTAAATATGATGTTTGAAATTTGTCAAATTGAATGATCCAATCCAGTGGTTCTCAAAGTGTTCTCCCTGAACCAGCAGGTAAGCATCCCCTGGGGGTGTGTGGCCCACAGTGGGTGTTATTAGGAACCCCTCTATTACCCCGGGGTGCGCCAGAGTGTGAGAATCGTGCTCTAGATTAACCACTCTCAGTAATTGAAAAGGAAGAATTTTTGAAAGTTGCCCAAGCTATAAATCTGAGGCACAGGATTTCTTCTAGAAAATAAATTACTAAAGAACATATTTCTGAATTTTTTTCTGTTGGATGCCACAAGGGAACTAGTATTAGTAAATGTGTCCATTGGAAGTAGACGCATTTTAGTACCATGAATATGTAATGTAGTGATGGTGAGTACAATCTAGAAGCCGATAGTTCTCAAAAATTATTGTTCTCACATGATAATTTCAAACTTTTTACATCTGACTTTCAAAGTTTTAATGATAAAATTGCATCCATAATTAAATTTTTAAATATAATTTTAAATTTATTATTTTCTTCTGTGAGTTCTCATGATTGTAACATTCACTTTTAATTGACTATTGGTTTTAACAACCAGTCGTTCTCTGTTGAACCAAAAAGTATATTTTGTAGTGTGAAATTTTAGTTGTCTTAAAAAATTCTAACCAGAAAATATTTCTTTTTTTTCATTCATTTATGTAAACCCCTTGTTTTTCTATCCTGCCTCCTTACTTGTTTCTCTCATGCACATTTTGTTATTTTATTTATTCATTTCTTAATGATATCTCTCCTGCTTGACAATCAACCTCATAAGGCAGAGATGTATTTGATGTTTTATCCCTAATGTCTAGAAAAATGCCTAGTTCAAAGTCAGCACGCCAATATTTGTTGAATAAATGAATGTATGAATAAATGAATACATGAATGAATGAATATATTTCATCTAAATATTCATATGTCTAAATTCTTGATGTATGAATCAAGAACCAAAGTACATGGTAAGCACTCAAGAAATACTCCTTAGTAATAATTATTTTCCAGTTTCTAAAAATATAAAACAAGAGGTTAAACTAGCTCCAAAATTTATAGATTGAAGGATTTTCACATGTAATTCTCCTGGTGTGCAGTCACCTGTGGACTATGTAAGCATTAATAATGATATTTAATATATGATTGCTCTCTTATGCCAGCTGCCATTTTTGTCATTATCTTGAAGTGACTCATACTCTACTCTCCTCAAAAAAACTTTGTTTATATTCCTTCTGAGGAAGTATATAATGTAGCCTTGTAAGATATTACGTATGGACACCAACAATTTCCCTTCTCCTTAAATTATAACTTCCCAGAGGAGCCTCACACCCACCTGGCACCTCATAGTTGTTAGTGTCATTGACTGTGTTCCCTATGCTGTCCTTCACATCCCTGTGCCTGTTTTCACCTTTTTCACCCAGCCCCCAGCCCCTATCCAATCTGCCAACCCTCGGCTTGTTCTCTGTATGGGTCTCTGCTTTGCTTTGTTCAATGTGAATCTCTGAATTTCCTTTCAAAATACAATAAAGGTATACGATATAAAAATTGTCACTCGGAATTACAATGTCACCAAAAAAAAAAAAATGCTATCTTACTTATTTTTTACATCCTCTGGTGTCCAGAATATTGTCATGCCGTTTACACAGAAAGGACGAGTTAAAGTTGGCAGCTTTAAGAATCCATGCCAAGCTTTACTTCATTCTCTGCCTTTAAGCTCATTGTTGTTGGCTATGATGAGCAGAATGAATCATATAGCAAAGACATCTGGGGCTGTGAGGAACTGGTTTTCTGACACCTGGGAGAGACATGGACAATGATGAGACATCAGAATCACCAGATATAAAAGTAATCAATGAAGTCTGAATCAGTGAACTAAGTCCGCCTCTTTTGGTATCAAGTAAAAGTCTGATTAAAGCTGCCAGTCCTGTCCTTCAGAAATATCCATAGCCAGCTACAAGTGTAAAACTAAAAGCTTGCTAAGCATCAGAAAAGGTAATGAAGTGGCATGCAATCTGAAACCCCCCTTGATATGCTCTCCTTCACAATTTGCATCGAGGGCAAGGGGAGGCGAGATTTCTAGTCTGTACTCTGAAGCTCATTAGCTGTGAGGTGTTACTTGAGAGGATTTAGAGTCACAAAATGAAGTTCCTGAGATATATTTCCAATGTCCTTATTTGACTTTGTTATGGCCCAATTTTTTTGAAGAGTCTGGATCTACTCTTTTATTTATTTCACAATCGTTTTTGAACCTCCATGAAAGACATCATAATCTAGTTCAGTAGTGAAGAGCCTGTGCTCTGGTGTCAGATTGCACAGGATCAAATCTCAATTCCACCCTTATGAATTATGTAAACCTGAGCTATTTACTCTCTATACTTCAGGTTCCTGACCTGTAAACTGGGCTTAATAAAAGCCCTGAAGGTTAACATGTGAATTAATTAATTAGATCATCAAAAGTATCAATTGTGTCCAGTACGTAGTAAAAGATTAGTTAATGCCAGCTATCATCAAGTATCTGAGAGAGACTCCCAGAGTGTGTGCCCTATGGCTTAAAATCAAGAGGAAAACAAAACACAGCACAGTGCCTGCCCCAGAATGCAAGCTCACAGATTCATGGCAGAAAGCTCAGATAAAAAAACTGACAACTACCCTTAGGATAGCAGTGTTACACCCAGGGTCTCAAAGGAGCCCAAACGAAAAGCACCAAATTCTACCTCATGATGGTAAATTTTTTCTAAGAGGAGCAGCCGCTGGACTCTTGAAGGACACAGCAGTGTAACACTGGCATGAAGGAGGGCAGGTGATTGCTGACAGGGAGACTGACTACAGTAGAGGTTTTACAAGTACTCTGCCTTTGGGGGACTGCCCGAAAGTTGTTTTAGTACAAATCTCTCTGGCTGCAATCCCCCACCTATACAAAGGACTTCATAATCCTTTATGAACATCGCTGGGATTTCTTAAATAGTAGTGAGAAAAGTATTCATACATAATAATAGAGTAATATACCTTCAGAACTAATAGGAATTTAGGAATTAGATTTGGGTTCAGATTATGTCTCGATGTCCGTGAATTTGAGCTAGCTATCTAACCTCCCAGGGCCTCTTTCTCTTTTGATAAAATCAGACACAATAATACCTAGCTCATGAGTTAAATAGGATCACCTGTGAGAAAGCGCTTAGCACATAGCAGCAGCTCCATAATCATCGCCTTTATTCCTTTCTGTTGAAAACTTTCAAAAGCAAGGTTATTTCAAATGCAAAAAGGAGTTATAAAGATTGTTTGTCAATACAATCATTTATCTCATCTTGGTAATAATGACCTGAAAATATGATTCTCAGAGAACCTTTTGTAGTATTTTTTGACAGAGGTTAGAATTTAACAGTAAAGAACTAAAGAAGGAGGATGAGAAGAGAAAGAGGGAGGGAGAGGGAAGAGAAAGGAGAGGAGGAGGCAAAGATATTCTAAACGTTTTGGTCAACTTTTGCTTAGGTAATAACATTGTAATGATAATACCATAGTTTTCAGTTTTGCATGCTCTTCCAAATAATCTACATTGTCCTCAATCAAGACAGACCTTTTCTGTTTTGATCACCCGCTCTCTACTTTTGGAAAGCTCTAAAAAGTCAGGACTCTGCCAGAAGCAAGAAAAGCTGCAAAGACACATTACGTTTAGTCCAGCTGCCCTTCTCGATTCTCTGGCACCCTGATACACAGCATTTACCAAGTCCATCCATATTTCTCTGAGACAATGAAGAAGAGTATAACTCTCTGTGTCCGTTCAAGTACAGCATTATTTCTATTATGACGAAGTTAATTGCTGAAATAGAAGTGGTAGACAGCCCAGCTGTAATCTGCTATCTTCTAAAGGAAGCCAGTCTCAGGAATATCTCTCAATGGCATATGCATTATATCTCATTTCTCCCCTCCTTTCCAGTCCATAGACAGTCTTTCTCCCAACCTATGCCAGGAGACATTCGTGTCACAAGATAGCAGGCTCACTGTAGGAACTTGTTGCAATACCTTCATTTTTATCATGGCAGTGATTTTTTACAGCCCCTCTTCCTTTCCTGGAAGTACATGCACATTCTCAGCGTTGTGCTTAAAAATAATTGTGGAATGAGCTTAAAATGAAGAAAGTGGAAGGTGTGATTCACATATACAGAATTCTCAGACGCATCAAAATTTGTAGAGGAAGACTGCACTCTGTCTACCAAGTGTTTTTCTTCATACCAGTTCAATAAACTACGAAATGCACTAATCTTACTTTCAAAAATAATAATAATGACAAGAAGAATGATATGTTTTTTAAA
The DNA here is from genome assembly GCF_014176215.1 of Rousettus aegyptiacus. Taxonomy (NCBI): domain Eukaryota; kingdom Metazoa; phylum Chordata; class Mammalia; order Chiroptera; family Pteropodidae; genus Rousettus; species Rousettus aegyptiacus. The sequence goes on along the minus strand of NW_023416292.1, from coordinate 42,987,037 downwards.
AATGAAGAAGCTCTGGCTCAATTTCTTTGGCTACATTTGTCAGTTTTCTGACTAGTCTCAGCAGCCGACAATTAGCACACGGCTTTCTGCTTTCTATTCGGAGAAGATATGATTGTAATGCAAAACACAAGGACAGGTGAAAAGTGTTCGATGGTGTTGGGCTAGTAGGGTGAATTTCTGCAGATAGAGCAGTCCAGGCAGCTTGTTATTATGACATGTCCCTGGGTGCAATAGAATAGTCAAACAAAGAGTATTCCTTTTCCTTCTTAATTAACTTGAAGATAAATAATTTTCCTCTTAAACTCAAATCAGGATCACGCAAAACCTCTGTGTCCTTTGACTTCTCAAAGCTGCTGCATGAAACATCACAGCAAGCCATTTTTAAAACCTCTTTCCAATTTATTAACTTAAGATAAATGGCTTCCCTATCATAACTTGTCAGTGCCAAACAGTGAAAAGGATGTCGGTGGTGGTAACCATGTGCAAAGCTGTTCAGGGTAGCCAGCCTTGGACACAGGAGTCAACTTTCAATAACTGCACCACCTCCCCCTACAGGAAAGAGCCCACAAGCATGGTTTCTCATTCCTTAAGATTCTAAACATATTTACTTTGCAGAATCCCCAAGGCAGCCGAACATGATGTATGAAATAAAGAATCCTGCCTTCCTCATGCACAATGAGTGAGGAAAAAGTAGTGCTTGGTCGAAACAGTAATATTGTGTATAGCAACTTCAGCAGATTCAACTGGCAAAGCTGCCCTGGTGAAGATTCAAAGAAAGGCGTTTCTAACTTTGTTTCTCTGTTCTTTGAATTTGGCTCACTTTGAGTGTGAATAACCTCTGGAAGGCATCCAGTGAGGTGCAACTTAGTAATAACAATCATAAAAAAATAGAAACTCCTTCCTTCCCCAAGATAACAAACACTATGTCCAGCCTCATCCTTTTTTGTCAATAAACTTGGAACATATGTACATGCAATGACTTATCAAAACACGTGCCAGTCTCCATTTGGGTTCAGCAAGAAAATTGTCAAAAGCCAGGATACGTAGATCATTTTGTAAGCCCATGGATGTCATCTACAACATGTATAACAATATTCATAGTAATACAATCTCAATAGTATGTATGTGGAGATTTTTTTCCACTTACTGTGGAATTTTGTCTTTTTTAATTTTCGTCTGTTGTAACTGGCTATCATCAAATGTTATCTGTAAAAGTGGACTGCCAGACTGCACAAGACTATTTTTGTTTTATCACGTACAATTTCTGAGATCTTACAAGAAGGAGGTTAGCCAGAGGCTTTTAGCATACCCAAGGGTAGTATGTAAAGGGACTGCATATTCTTTTACTAATTTTTTATATTTTAACTGTTTTCAATTATAGTTGACATACAATATTATATTAATTTCAGGTGTACAACACAGTAATTAGACATTTATATAACTCATAAAGTGACCATCCCGATAAATCTAGCACCTACCTGACACCATACATTGTTATTATAACACTACTGACTATATTCCCCATGTTATACCCTATATCCTCATGTCTACTATGTAACTACCAATTTGTACCTCTTAATCCCCTTCCCACTTCACTGTTCCCCCATCCCTCCAATCCGGTAACCAGCAAAATGCTCTCTGTACCTATCAGCTTGTATCTGCTGTTCGTTATCCTGTTCTCTAGATTCCACTTATAAATGAAATCATATGACATTTTTCCTTCTTCATCTTACTCCACTTAGCACAATGCCCTCTAGATTCATCTATATCATTACACATTAATTCTTATTAATATATATAACTTCTTTATCCAATCATCTATCGATAGAAACTCAGGTTGTCTCCATATCTTGGCTATTGTAAATAATGCTGAAATGCACATGTGGATGAGCATTTCCTTTCAAACTAGTGTTTTGGGTTTCCTTGGATAAATACCAAAAGTGAGGTTACTGGGTCATTCTTTGTCTCTTGTTACGGCCTTTATTTTAAAGTCTACTTATAAATATTGCCACTCCAGCCTTTTTTTGTTGTTTGTTTCCATTGAAATATCTCTTTCTGTCCCTTTAAGTGTCTTTCAATCTGATGTGAGTCTCTTGTAGGCAGCATATGTAAAAGGGTTTCTTTTCCATTCAGCCATCTTATATCTTTCGATCGAAGTATTTAACCCACTTACATTTAAACTAATTGTTGATAGATATGTAGTTATTGCCATTTTATTATTCATATTTTTAAAATTTTTTCTCCTTTTTCTTAAAGAAGTCCCTTTAACATTTCTTGTAATGAACTCTTTTAGCTTTTTCTTGTCTGAGAAACTCTTTATATGTTCTTTGATTCTAAAGTGATAACTTTGCTGGGTAAAGTATCTTGATTGTAGGTCCTTGCTTTTCATCATTTTTAATATTTCATACCATCTCTTCTGGCCTGCAAAGTTTCTGCTGAGAAATAAGCTGACAGTTTAGGAAAGCTTCCTTGTAGGTAACTAACTGCTTTTCTCTTGCTGCTTTTAAGATTTTTCTCTTTGTCTTTAACCTTTGGCATTTTTATTATGACATGTCATGTTGTGGGTTCCTTTTGTTTGGGACGCTGTGCCTTCTGGGCTTATATGTCTATTTCTTTCACCAGGTTAGGGAAGTTTTCTGTCATTATTTCTTCAAATAGGTTTTCAATTCTTTGTTCTCTCTCTTCTCCTTCTGGTACCCCTATGGTGTGAATTTTGGTAATCTTGATGTTTTCCCAGAGACCCCTTAAACTATCCATATTTTGGGGGGTTATTTTTCCTTTTTGCTGTTCTTATTGGGTGTTTTCTGTTACCTTATCTTCCAAATTGCTAATTCGATTCTCTGCTTCATCTGATCTCCTGTTGATTCCCTTTAATGTATTCTTCATTTTAGTTATTGCATTCTTCATTTCTGAATGATTCTTTTTATGTTTCCTATCTCTTTGCTGAAATTCTCACTGAGATCATTAAGATTCTTATAACCAGTGTTTTGAACTCTGCATCTGGTAGATTGCTTATCTCCATTTTTAGTTCTTTTTCTGGAGCTTTGTTCTCTTCTTGAATTTGGGACATGTTTCTGTCTTCTCATTTTGGCTGCCTCCCTGTGTTTGTTTCTATGTATTAGGTAGAGCTGCTATATCTTCTCATCTTCTTAGAGTGTCCTTATGTAATAGGTATCCTGTGAGGCCCAGTGGCACAGTCATCCTTAGTCACCTGATCTGGGTTCTCCAGGTGTGGGGGATTGTGTGTCCTCCTATTGTGGTTGAACCTTGGTTGATATTTGCATGTCAGTGGAAGAGATTGACCCTCAGGCTGATTGGTTGTGAGGATGGGCCGGGATTACAGTGGAGGAGCTGTTGTGCAGGGGCTGACCCTACAGAGAAGAATTCTCTTTAGCAGGACTCTAGTGCATGCTGAGTCTGCTCTTTAAGTGTGTCATTTGTGGAGGTGGCTCCGGTTCAAATGGGTCACTGGATGTGCCGGTCCCAGAGCCTCCTGCAAGAGGCTCTCCTGCAGGCCAAGATCAGCCACCACCTGTGCCCTGCCTGGGGGCATCTGGCATAATCCACAAGGATTATCCACAGATGTCTTTCACCTGAGCTGGCCTTAGAGGTTCTTGGGAGAGACTAGGCTGCATACCAAGGCCAAGTGCTGCTAGTGCATGATTGAGGCTGCTCAGCAAGAGGTACAGGATATGCCAACGTCAGATGTTATTTGCTTGGGATTTGTGAACCTTTGAGATTTTAGAAAAACTCTGCAACCTGAGCAAAGACATGCCATTTGTATGGAAAAGCCACTGGAAGTGGTTTGGGTGGGCCCACAAGTTGGATAGGGTAAGGTCTCAGGGCAGAGTGAACGGCATTGGTCAATGGAGACTCAGAGATGGCACCCGCCAGAGTCTGCATGCTGGGCTCAACAAAGAAACAATGCTTTCTGCCAGCACTTCTGTCTGGAAGAATGCTGCCCAGCTAGTCCTCACCCTGAAGCCAGACAATTTTGTTCCTCTTCATATGTCCCTGGAGCCTTTTGAGCTGCTGCACAAGCACTGGAGCTCAGAGCAAGTGAGTCAGACAGTGAGTAAGTCTATGTATGGGCCCTTTAAGGGGAATGCCTGGGACTCCAGCTGCCCTCTATTTCACTCAGCACAATTTCCACTAGTTTTTACAGCCAGAAATAGTGGAGACTTCTGATTCCCTAGGCTGGTGTGAGGTTGAGACCCCTCACTCCTCGGGGGTCCGCCACAACCCAGATATCCCACTTAATTCTCAACCACCACACGTGAATGTGGGACCAGCCCATTTAGTGTCTTCACCCCTACCCAACTCGAGGTGGCTTCTTCTGTGTAGCCTTTGTTATATGACTTCTGTTCGGCTAGACTTCAGGCGATTCTCTTTGATGGTTGTTCTGCAGATTAGTTGTAATTTTCACGTAGTCATGAGAGGAGATGAACATCTTGACCAGAACCCTGCATGTTCTCTTTTAAGAAATATATCTTTTTTTTTCAGAGAAATAGCTGCCACCTATAGTTAATGTAATAGGGTTTCATAGTTATGCTCACCATACAAAGTTATTAAAATGTTACTGACTGTATTTCATATATTGTACATGATATTCACATGACATTTATTTTATAGATGGAAATTTGTACCTCTTCTTTTTCTTTACATTTTCACTCACCCGCCCCGTCACCTCTGGTAACCATCAGTTTGTTCTCTGTATATATGAGTTTGTTTCTGTTTTGTTTTATTCGTTTTGTTTTTTAAATGCTACATGTAAGCGAAGTCATATGGTATTTTTCTTTATCTGATTTATTTCATTTAGCATAATAACATCTATGTCCATTCATGTTGTCACGAATGGCAAGATTCCATTCTTTTTTATGGCTCAGTAATATTCCATTGTATCAACATATAATATCTTCTTTGCCCATTCATCTATTGCTGAACATCTATTGCTTCCACATCTTCGCTTTTTAAATAATGTGTCAGTGAACATAGGGGTGCATATATCTCTTCAAATTAGTGTTTTTATATTCTTCATAGAAATACCCAGGAGAGAAATTGCTGGGTCATATGATAGTTCTACCTTTTAATTTTTGACAAACCTCTATACTGCTTCCAGTAGTGGGTGCTCCAATTTCAAATCAAACCAACAGTGTACAAAGGTTGCCAGTACTTTTTATTTGTAGAATTTTTGATAATAGTCATTTTGACAAGTGTGAGATGGTATCTCATTGTCAGTTTGATTTGCATTTCCTGATGATAAATGATGTTGAGTATCTTTTCATATATCTGTTTCCCATCTGTATGTCTTCTTCAAAGAGGTAAAAATGTACACAAATGTACAAAAATGTCCCTAAATAAATGGTGTTGGGAAAACTGGACAAATACATGCAAAAGATGAAAATGGACTATGTTTTTATACCATATACAAAAGTAAACTCAAGATGGATTAAATACTTAAATGTAAGACCTGAAGCCATAAAACTAGAAGAAAACATAGACAGTAAACTCTTTGGCATTGGTCTTAGCAATATTTGTTTGATATGTCTTCCCAGGCAATGGCAACAACAGCAAAATAAGCCAATGTTTGACTACATCAAACTAAAAAGCTTCACACAGAGATAGATACCATCAACAAAAGAAAAAAGTAATGTACTGAATGGGAGAGAAGATATTTGCAAGTGGTATATCCAATAAGAGAGTAATATATAAAATACATAAATAACTGATTCAACCCAACATAAAAAAAATACAGTCTAATTAAAACATGGGCAGAGGACCTGAATCTTAGAATTTTCTTTGTTTCAGTGTTCAGAGTTGTTAAAATAGGAATTGAAAGTCAGAGGAGTCAGGGCAATGAGAATGACTGTAGTAGTAAAAAGACCTTAAAGATATGAGTTTGGGTAATATGACCACAGGTGGAAAAGACAAATAGAAGTGGGCTATGGGGACCAAAGTCTAGTTGGATGACTTTGGTCTTTTCAATTTACCTTCATCCCCAACTTGACAAATATAAAGTGTAAACAAAGATCCTTTTTTTGGTCCTCTTTATCTCCAGTACTCTCTTTTTAAATGGCTATAATGATCAGCAAAAGAATTTACTTAACCATACTGATAGCATCTTAAATGATGCAGTTTTATCTTGTCAGTGAAATAGCTGTAATTAAAAGAAAATATCCCTTTCCATTCTGAGCTTAATTCAGATAGGGTATCTGATAGATTTTTTTTTAAATGTTAACTTTTATCAGTTTTATTTTAAAATTATTTCATGTTTATGAGATGGCATTTAGGAAATTTTGGTTTGGAGCAAGTCCACATTTGTGTACTTCCCCTAAGAGTCTCCAGTGTCCAATTTAGTGTCATCACAGAAGATGTGGAGTGCTTCATGCAGAGAACTAATTCAGGAAACCATCCATAACTTCAATACCAAGAGATAATTATCTTTACTGTTTGAAACCTATTTTTCTGATCTCATACACAGACAAGCATACATATATAAACAAGTGTGTGTAAGAATGTGTTTTACAAAGCATGACATTAAATGGCTGTTATAGGACATCCATGGGAAATGCCATATGAGGGTGAGACTCAAATATTGGGACCATTGCTCTTAATAGTCCGAATATTTGACCTTTCCACAGCTGTTCTGAGAGAATAAGTGACTTCTGAAAACATTTACTTAAATCTCCTCTCCTTTATAGAAGTATCCTGCTTTCTTGTTCTTACTTATCTGTATAAATTGAAGGGAAACATTTTTTATGCCATAAATAAGATTAAAGGTAGTTGTAATTACATTTTACCTGTGCCCTGAATTTTTCCACCTAAGAAAGGTATGAAAAAATCGAAACGCCTCTTCCTCTTACTGCATTGTTCACTAAATGGTCTTTATGTTTTCCTGTAGGCTACAGATGAGATCTCTCTATCTTAAGTTTCCCAATCACAGAGTGAGAAACCACTGGGGTTCAGGAATATTCAGAGAATTGGATTTCCACTTTCAAGGATGGTGGTTCATCAGTCTAAGTGTCAAGGGAAATAATGAATACATTGTGGTACATTTATACTGTGGAATACGCCAGTTGAAAAAATGCACTCGAGATACATGTAGCAAAGTGGATAAATCTCAAATGCAGAATTTTAAGAGAAAAGGCAAGTCGCAGAATTAGAGGCACAGTATATTAAATTTAAAAACAAAAATGTGAAGTATGCCTTTTATGGATACATCCATGTGTAGTAAAAATATAAAACATGCATGAGAATGATACAGATAGATTTCAGGAAATTCATTACCTTAGGTAGAAAAGAAAATGACATCCTGAGTGGTACAAAAAGATCTGAATTTAATCTGTAACATTTTGTTTCTTAAGCTGAGTGATGGATACATAACATGTCATTTTTGGTGCCTGAAATATTTCACAATTAAAAAAAACAAATGATATAATTGACATCTTCAAAAAATTAAAGTTCTGGCATGTTGATAATGGAGAGTATCCCATGACTTATAAACAAAGTTATTATGAAGGCAATTTTTAGGTCATTCTTTGGAAAAAATGAAGTGTTGTATAACAAATGAACAGTGTCACCTATATGGCTGAGGAGTGAAATGGAGCGAAAGTCTTCAGGAGTAGCCAGTCATAGTGGGAACAGAATTGACTTGTCTTTGTTTTAAGAATAAGGATTTCTTTTGTCCCATAGAATTCCCAGGACATATCCCCCAAAAAGTTTTACTTTTTGGCAGCATCACTTTGAGTACTCTTCCTTCAATTTGTGTTCCTGGGGGCCCCTCAACTCTACTTAACTTCAAGCTCATAGACTGACATTTCCTGCCACGCTGCCATCTGCCACTGCCCAGGCTGAATGCAACTGCTACTCCATGATGGTTTCCCTTCCAAGCTTTATTATTGTCATTCTTTGTGCCAGATGTAAGGACTCACTGGCACCTTTGTGAGATTAAGAGTTCCTTATGTCTGAAGATATTCAAAAAGAGGTAGATGGCCAGAGATGCTATAGAAGGGTTTCTAGTAGTCTCTGCTATGTTGGAGCAGATAATCTCTGAGTGTTTATTTCTATATTCATCCATTCAAGAAATACTGAGTATTTACTTTGTGCAAGGTACCTTGCTTGTTCAGTTCTATAGTTTTAAGCTTTGCCTTTGTAAATATATCTCTGCTTTCACATAAATAGAAATTGAGACATGAAAGGGTAAGAAACTTATTTTAAATGAGTAATAAGCAGGCAGGCAGGCAGGCTGTGGTTTTCGTCTAATTGCCAAGAGCACCACCAGTGTTGCAGGACCATGTTAGAGATAGTGGTTAAATTTACAGACTCGTAGATGTCTCACCATGGAATAGACCCTAGAGGTCATCTAATTTAAATACTTCATTTTATAGATGAGGAAACAAAAGCTGATAGAGTTTCAGTGGCTAACTGACTGCAGAACCTATTCTCAGACATAGTATTTCCTTCCCAACCTTGAAGGTTATGTTCCTAAAAATCCCTGTGGTAAGGAGAAATTATACTTGAGGAACTTATGGCCTTATGAGAAAAATAGAGTTTGAAGAGTTAAGATAGTGAGTGAATTGGAGAAAGTTATCTTTATTGTTTTATATTTACTAACATAAAGTAATACAGATGTCATTGATATTCACTTTATTTTATGCTGAACACTTGTAATGATGAGTCATTTTAAACTGATTTTGTATTTACTTTTTAGAATTCCTTATTATCAACCTTGTAGTATTTGAAAACTCTTGTCATTTGTTTGCCGTTTAACAAATAACGGTTACAGTGGAGAGTTTTCTGTTTCAGGTCCTGTGGTCTTTACCTTTTCGTGCCTTTCATATGATCATTCTTACTGATAATTCTCTCTTACCTTGACTCTGTGACAACTCCCTTTCTTCCTGATTCTTCTCCCACCTCTCTAGCTGTTCCTTCTCTGTTGTACTTTAACTGTAGCTGCTCACCAGTATTATGCCCTAAACTTTCACCTCCTCTCACTGTTTGGTCTCTCTATATAATTTCTACTTTTATATAACTAGGTCCTGTCAAATAAACCTTGAGATCTTTCTAATCTGTGTTTATTCATCTATTCCCACTGCTATTCCTTAATTCAGGATATCATCACCTCTCACCTGGATTACTGCGGTAATCTCCTCATTGATTTGTCACTAGTTTTACATCCCTCAAGTGCATTATTTGCATTTTGGTCTGAGTGATGTTTTTCTTATAACTTCTTACAGCTCTTAGTGGCTCCATATTACCTAAAGAACTCAACATTTCATCCAAGGTCCTCCACTGTTAGCTCTTGTATTCTTTGCTCCAGCTATCTTAATCTATTGAATGTTGCCTGATGCACCAGGTTGTTTGTCATCTTCGGTGACTTTGTCAATAGACTCTTCATCAGGAATGCCTTTCACTCTGCCCCCTTCACTCTATCCCACTTCTCCCATGTGCCACCACCTGTCTGGTGAACACCTACTCTCCTTCAAGTACTCTCTTCAACCACACCTCCTCCTTTTGAAGGCACCACCCCCTACTCTCTGCTCACCTCATACTCCACTGAGAAGAAAAGGAGTTTCTATTACAAAATCTGGAAACCTCTGTTTATGATTCCTATCTTTTCCTTCCCTTATACAATTGGGTGTGTCCTCTTTTAATCAAATCCTGACCCTCCATTCATGCTTGAGATCCCATTTCTCTCACCATCTCAGGAAATTTGATACTTCTGTCATATCTTTGCTGAATTATTCCCATCAGCATATGAAGTGTTGCCTTCCTAAAAAATGAAATTAAAAAGTTCTATATCAATCCACATCTCCTTCCATCCCATTCTTCTTTCTATTTCACAATAAAACTCGATAGAATAGTTGTGTACACATGGTGCCTTTACTTTTTCACTTCATGTTCATTTTGTAATTCACTTGAAATTGGCATTCATCCTCACAACCCAATTGTTCACTAACAGCTTCCATATTGCAAAATCCACATTTTCATCTCATTATAACTTTCAGCCACATTCAGAAATTGATCATTCTTCTCTCAAAATTCTTTCCATTCTTGGTTTATATGATTCCATATTTCCCTGGTTTTCCCTGTTTCTCTACCCATTCTTCCAAAGTCTCCTTTGCATCTCCTCTGTGTGTCATATCACTAAGTATTGAATTTACTCAATACTTTGATCTCAGCCCCAACCCTAATGTTTCCGTAAATGACCTTATCCGTCCTCATCACTTAAAATACCATTTTCAGGCCAACATTTGTAGGAACATTTATACCTCTAGCCCTAACCTTTCCTCTGACCTCCTGACTTATATACCTATTTATGTAATACCCTCTCATGGAGGTCTCATGGTCATTTCATGTGTATCATATCCAAGACTTTCTTTATTTTCCTCTGTAAATATCCCTCCATCTTCTCTTTCTTTGACATCATCATCTACCCAGTTGCTCAAACCTGAAACCAGGGAGTCACTTGTAATTCCTCCCTGTCTCTCTTCCTCTACATCTAATTGATCACTAAGTCCAATTATCTCTGTCTCTTAAATGTATTTCAAGGTGATCTACTTCTCCACATCTTCACTGCCACACTCTGGTCCAAGTTATCATGATTTTAAACTTAACTACTGCAATACCTCCAAACTAATCTCCATGCACACAAAATACAGCCAATTCCATCCCAAATTGATTCTGTACACAATGACAGAAATAGTCTTTCTAGCAAATCTGTTTCTTTTTCATCTCGATCCATTACATGGTATTCCCTCTGCATGTTTTCATAAAGAATATATGAGTCCTTAATGTCATCTTTCCAGAAAATTTCCCTGGTAACATTATCTTTATTAATCTTCCCTTCGGTCTTTATCTCTGAATCTTATTTCCACAATTTGTAAATACATATTTGATAACCTATTTTGTTGCTATTTGTTTCTTGCTATTTCTTCTACTTATCTAAGTAGAAGTTTCTATATAATTGACCAAAATATATCTAGGAACTGTCAGCATGCTTGTCACCTAGTAGCACTAAATAATTATTTGTTGAATAACTTAGTGATTTTTGCAGTCATTTAAGTGTGCTTTTTTGATTGACTGAAAATAGATTGCCTATAGTGACATGTAGAATCAAAGAGTGAGGAGTAGAAAATAGCACCACTTTGGAATAAAATTTAACTTAAAAGTCAGCAACTCTTCAAGAAACAGTTACCAGCATTCGCAGAACTATTATGCCATTAACTAGCTGACTTTGGCACATTAGCATCTCTACTGACTGACCTCTTGCAAGAGAATAAAATAGAAAGTAGCTTGGAACCATGAATGCTTGAAGTTTGACATTTAAAAATTCATCTTCAGAAGAAATATCCTGATCGATGATGCTAAAAGTTTATTTTATTTAACACTGTATTTAATTTTGAATATGCTATTAGTGTTCTCCAAAGAAATAGAACCATCAGGGTATATATCTGAAGATCTAAGAGAGCTGATGTTTAGTTTTAGTATAAATCTGAAGGGGAAAGTCAACTTTTTGGGTCTATTTAGGCCTTCAACTGATTGGATGAGGCCCCCTCATTAGGGATGGCAGTCTATTTTGCTGAGTTTATAGATTCAAATGTTAATCTCATCCTGAAACACTCTATCAGGCACACCCAGGATAACATTTGACTAAATACTTAGGCATCCTATGGTCCAGTCAAGTTGACACATAAAATTAACCTACACAAATACATGGCACATTGAAAATGGATTCATGAGATTTAAAATTAACTCTATACTTTATGTTTACTGAGTGAATTCTACAGTTTTCTCATAGAATTTGTCTACATTTTTAGTTAAGTTATCCCTAGACATTTTACTTTTTTTGCTATGATTAATGGAGTTTTAACTTTTTAAATATTTTCTACCTAGTTATTCATATACATAAAAACCATAACAATAAAAGTAGATAAATTTAATTTAATCCATATTAAATAATAAATTTTTTCATGTTTTTTATAGTCTTTGGTTATTCTCTTATAGTTATGGCTAAACAATCATGCATAATGAGAAATTAACCGATTTAGTTAAAATTTTTATCTTCAACTTCTGTTTTTAAATTTTATTAGTGAATATTCATATAATATTAAATAAAAATGGTGTTAGAAGAGATGATTAAGAGGCATATCATGTTTCTGACTTGGAAATAAATGATTCTATAGTCTTTCCATGAACTATGATGCTGGTATGTAATCATCTCAGAGATGATTTCAGCAAGAGTTGAATGAGTATACTGTTGTAATAAACAACCCAAGATTCCCAGAGATGTGAACAAATTTTCTACATTGTAGATTATATTGTTTGGGTCCTTTCTGTCCTTACTTATTTTTTTGTTCACTTCATCTGTCTTGGACCAAAAGTAGTATATGGAAGGTTCCTACAGCTGGTGTCTTTCTTTTTCTCCATGCGAACTCTGTCAACCTGCTTTATTATAATTGCAGCCATTTTTGATGCATATATATATATCCATATATGCATATGATATATATATATATACAATTTCATTGTCCTCCCTAAAATTATAAATTTCCTTTTTTATTACTTTATTCTTATTAACCAAAAATCTATTTTGATACTAAGATTACAAGCCCTTCTTAACAAGTATATGTCTCATTATTGATCATTTGGCATCAGTTTTCCTGATGAGTTTTCATCATGTAGACTCAAGTCTTCTTTCATTTCAAAAAATCATATTGATTTTTTTTCTTTTCATTGTTTTAGTTTTCTTTTGGGTGATATTTACTAATGCACAAATTGGATCTCCTTTGTCTTTTATATTCACCATATTTTTCTGTATAATTATTTTAAAATTTTTTCTTCATTTCTGGTTTTCTTTTCTAGTTTTTATTCTCTGTCCTTTATTTTCTGTAGTGTCTGTTCTCCCATGTGCTAATAATTAATATTCATTTCTAAAATAATTTTATTCTATCTTTTTTTTCCCTGAGTCTGTCAGTAACTGCTTTACCTTCTCTTATATTTAACGCCTTTGGTCTAAGCAAAACTTCCATCATTTCTTATATTTCTGTTTTATGGTTTTCTTTTAAAACAGTAATGCTTCAGTATTATTTTAATATTGGGTTATAATATTGATCTGCTTTGCATATAATTTTTTACTGTTGAAATTTTTTCATTTGTAGAAAATTTTGCTCATTTTTAAAACATTTTTCCTGTAATGTCTTTATATGTGTTCAATGCTTATTTGTCTGATATTCATATTGGATGAGTCGAATTTTTCTGGATTTAGTAATAGCCAGAGTTTCTTGGAGAAAGGAGAAGGAACAGTGTATCCTTCAAGGCTTTATAGGCCAAAGACATCTTTTGTTGCTACAGAGAGATATTTTCCTTAAAATATTATGTCTTTCTTTTAGAATTAAATTTAGTTCAGGAGATTGCATTCAGCCAATCCTGCATTTTCTTGGTTCCTTCACCAGCTGCTGCCCCTCCTCTCCACCACTTGGGGCCAGACCTTGCTTTCCAAAATCATTGGCTCTTTTCAGAAGGTACTTTTATTGATTTACTTATTTACTTACTATTTGTTTTCACAATAGCAGTATAAGGCCTACCTTTGTGCCCCACTGTGTACTTTCCTCACCTCTCCCTTTGTCTCTTCTACCATTCAGTTCCTATAAGAACTCAGTCTAGCTTCCAACAGTTCCTGCTCAGGATGGAGCTCTTTCCTTTTAGCAACGTATGTTTTCTGGGGATTCTAAGATCTGTATCCCCTCAGTCCCTCACCCTGCCCACACTTTCTCACCATTCTGTCTCAGTGTCTATGGGGCAGCCTATGAGTTTCTTTGGTCTCAGTTAGAAGATTATAAATATTTTTTGTTTCCTAGTTTTAATAAAAATAGAAATTGTGGCTATTTCTGTACATTCTCATGTTGCTATGTTTGTTTTCAGGAGGAAATAAGAAAATATTCAGAACTAAATTACTGCTGCTTTCCTGCAGGAAAACCTACTGAAAATGTTCTTCTTTGTCATCAGGCTTACCCCCAACATTTACAGTTACAACGGCAAATGTACACATGGAAGCCAACATATCATACACCAAAATCTTTAAGGGTTATAAATTAAGCTAATAAAACTATTAAGTGAGACATATTCTATTTTTCTTTCTTAACAAATACATCTTCGCAATAACCTAGATGATCTGACTCGAATGTATTATTTTCAGACTCTGCTGAGTTCTACCCCAGTCCTCATCCTATTGCCATCCCATTTTTCTTATGACCTTAAACTATGTCCCACATTATGAGGGGCCTCATAGCCTCCCATCTTCACTAACCAAGATATTTCCACATCATTTGTGATCACCATCCCCTTGGTATCCCACAGACCTAAAGGTATATCCAACCACAAAACTACAAATCCTTGGAATGCCTAAAGATGTGAAGGCCTTGAAGGTGGACCTCTAGGCAGAGAATTCTGGGCCCCAGTTTCCCAGAGACTGTTTTACGAGTGGGCTGAGGGCACTTTCCCTTGGCTCTGTGAACTCCTTACCTAGCAGAGAGGAGTATTGGCCACAGAAGCCCAGAAGAAAGATGTTAGAAGTGTGAGCACCATATAGCTTATGCTCACTGTAGGAATTTCTACCATTAACATCTATTTACTTTATCATAAAAAGTGTAGTTTTTAAAGGAGTGTTACAAGTGAATCAAACTATTTTTTTCATTTTAAGAATATTTTGTAGCGTTTCAATGGAAAAATTAAAAGCTAAGTAAATGGAAAATAGGGTTACTGACAATTTTAATTTTTTAAATACTTTCCTATAGACTGGATTTTCTACATTGTATACTATTTTCATAATTAGAAAAGAAACCATTATTAATAATGAAAAAAAGACTTCAAAAATGAATAGTGAACCTCCTAAAAGAGAGTCTAATACCAATATTTATAAACCAAAAAATAAAATTTTCATTTTATTCTTGTGAGCTAGGGCATATTTTCCAAATGCTTTTCTCTCATCACACACACACACACACACACACACACACACACACACACACACACTTTTCTGGGTCTTAAGAATGACTGTCGGTCAAAAATTTCCCTTATGAGAGCAGCCAACCCCTGCCTACAAGTCTTCCTTCACCTGCCAGGGCACCTGTGTGACCATTTCTACTTGCATGGGTATAATTTATTGCAAGTGGGTTCCAGACAGGAAACTGAGTATGAAGTGGCCAATGCCAAAAGAGCATTAGATCTAGAATTTCCCCAAGTCATTTCCAAAGTAAAGAGGTTTCCAGTATTTTATTTATGGTCCTTGCTTACTTTGGTTCCCAGGTTTCTCATTCTGGAAAGCTTTAATAACTTTTCTTCAGAACATTTCCACTCTCTACCAATGCACTCTTAATTGGACAAAATTGATAGTGTTACAAAACTTTTATTATTTTAAATTCACAATACATGTACAGAACAAACAAGACTCTATGTCGGTAGCACTGAATCTGAGATTAGAGTAATATTTTAATTATTTTTGGCTTGGAACTAATGGTAGGACAGCAATTTAATTTATCTCAAATTTAGGTTCATTAGTTCTCAATTTCTTTAATTCACCACTTATTCTTCATCAATGTAATCCTTTTCCTTTCTTTTAAAAAAATTTTTAAAAATATTTCAATTACAGTTGACATAAAATATTATATTAGTTTTAGGTATTCTGTGATTAGGCATTTATATAACTTGAGAAGTGATCACCCTGAAAAATCTAATATCCAATGACACAATACATAATAATTACAATATTATTGACTCTATTCCTTATCCTATATTTTATATACCCATGGCTATTTTGTAACTACCAATTTGTACTTCTTAATTCCTTTACTTTTTTTTTACCTATCTTCCCAACCACTTTCCATCAAGCAACAATCAAATGTTCTCTGTATCAATGAGTTTGTTTTTATTTTGTTTGTTCCTTTATTTTGTTCTTTAGATTCCACATATAAATGAAAGCATTTGTCATTGGTCTTTTTCTATCTGACTTACTCCACTCAGCACAACACCCTTGTTGTTACAGATGGCAAGATTTCATTCTTTATGGCTGAGTAAAGTATATATGTGTATTACCTCTTCTTCAGCCATTCTTTCATTGATGGATGCCCAGGTTGCTTCCATCTCTTGGCTATTGTAAATAATGCTGCAATGAACATATAGATGCACACATCCCTTCAAAGTAGTATTTTGGGTTTCTTTGGATAAGTACCCAGAAATGGAATTACTGGGTCTTTCTTTGTCTCTTGTTATAAACTTGTTTTAAAGTCTATTTTGTGGGTATAATTATTACTACCTCAGATTTTTTAAATGTTATTTCCATTTTCATGAAATATCTTTTTCTATTCCTTTACTTTCAGTCTGTGTTTTTTGATCTGAAGTGAATCTCTTATAGGCAGCATATGTAAAGGTCTTATTTTCTTATCCATTCAGCCACTCGATTTTGTGATCAAAGCATTTAATTATTTTTCATTTGAACTACTTGTTGATAGAATTGCCATTTTATAATTCACAGTTTTGATACATATTTTTTTTCTTAAAGATTCTCTCCAACATTTCCTGTAACACTGACTTGGCGATGATGAACTCTAGTTTTTTCTTATCTGGGAAGCTCTTTACCTGTCCTTTGATTCTGAATGATAGCTTTGCTAGGTAGAGTAATCTTGGTTGTAGGTCCTTGCTTTTCATCACTTTGAATATTTTGTGTCAATCCCTTTGGTCTGAAAGGTTTCTGTTGTGAACTCAGCTAACAGTCTTCTGGAAGCTCCCTTGTAGGCAACTAATTGCTTTTCTCTTGCTGCTTTTAAGATTCTCTCTTTGCCTTAAACCTTTGGAATTTTAATTATGATGTGTTTTAGTGTGGGTCTCTTGTTTAGATTCATATTGTTTGGGACTCTCTGAGCTTCCTGGGCACGTATATCTATTTCCTTCACCAGGTTAGGTAAGTTTTTCGTCATTCTTTCTTCAAATAGGTTTTCAATTTCTTGCTCTCTCTCCTTTCCTTCTGGTACCCCTATGATACAAATATTATGCTTGATATTGCCCCAGAGGCCCTTTAAGCTATTCTAGTTTTTTTTAAATTCTTTTTTCTTCTTGCTGTTCTGATTGGGTGTCCTCTGCTACCTTGTTCTCTAAATGGCTGATTTGATCCTCTGCTTCATCCAGTCTGTTGATTCTCTCTAATGTACTATTTATCTCAGATATTGTATTCCTTATTTCTAATTTGCTCCATTTTACATTTTCTATCTCCATTTTTAAGTTTTCTGTTTCTTTGTTAAAGTTCTCACTGAATTCATCTATTCTTCCCTGAAGTTCATCGAGCATCCTCATAACTAGTGTTAATTCTACTTCGGGCAGATTGCTTACCTCCATTTATATAGTTCTTTTTCTGAAGCTTTGTTCTTTTCTTTCATGTGGAACATGTTTCTTTGTCTCTCCATTTTGGCTGCTTTCCTGTATTTGTTTCTGTGTATTATTAGGTAGAGCTACTATATTTCTCAGTCAGAGTAGGTTGGCCTTATGCAGTAGGTGTCCTGTGGGGTTCAGTGGTGTAGTCTTTCCTGGTCACCTGTTCTGGGTTATCCAGGTGTGTCCCTTGTGTGGGTTATGTGTGCCTTCCTGTGGTAGTGGAGCATTGGATGCTGTTTCCACATCAATAGGAGAGATTGACTCTTGGGCTGATTGGTTGTGAGGATTGGCCAGTGAATTGCTAATCCTACAAAGTGGAATTCACTCTAGCAGGGCTCTCATGCCTACCCAGTCTGCTCTTTGGGTATGTCCTCTTTAGATGCAGCCCCAGGTGGTACTCTGGTTCTGACTTTGGCAAAAGTAGGCCACCAGGTATGCTGGCCCAAGGGCCTCTGGGAGAGGCCCAGCTGCAGGCCAAGTTCAACCACAGCCTGTGAATTTCTAGGGCCACCTGGTAAGAGTCACTAAGCAATCTGAAGATGGCTGCCACCTATGGTGGGTTTATAGGTACCCCAAGAGGTTAAGCCAGGAACTGAGGCCAGCTCCTGCTAATGCTGGGCTTGGAGCTGCTTAGCAACAGGTATGGGTCACAATAAGGCCAGATGCTGCTTGTTTAGCTTTTTGAGTCTTTGAAAGATTTTAGAAAAATCTGTGGCATGAGCCAAGACAGTCATTTTATGGAAAAGCCAGTAGGAGCAGCTTGGGTAGGCAAGCAAATTAGGTGGGTGGGGTCTCAGGGAATCTCCAGAGTGGGGCGACTGGTGTTTGCCAGATTAATGAAAACTCAGATATGGCGGCTGTCTGCATCTGCACACCAAGACAGGGGAGGGCTCAACAAAGAAACAGTGGCTTCTGCCAGCACTTCTGTCTCAGAGAAAGCTCTTTCTCCAGCCCTTGCTCTGGAGCCAGACTATTCAGTTCCTTCTCCTATGTTCCTGGCACTCCTCAAGCAGCTTCCCCAAGACTGGAGCTCAGGGCGAGTTTATCAGCAAGGAATTCTGCGTGCAAGTTCTTTAAGAGAATTGCTTGAGTGTCTAGCCACCCTCTGACAAAGTCAGCAACAATCTCCCCTAGTTTTCACAACCAGAAGTTACGGGTGCTCCTCTATCATTGGGCTGGACTGCCCAGTGTCGAGCTGGGACTTCTTGCTCCTCCAGGGAAATATCTGCAGCTGAGATATCCTTCCTGATGTTTAACTTTAACATGTGGGTGTGGGACCAGCCCCTTCCACATCTCCACATCTCCTATCAGTCTCGAGTGGCCTCTTCTGTATGTCCTTAGTTATAGAACTTCTGTTCAGCTATACTTCAGGCAATTCTCAATGATTGTTGTTCTGTAGTTTAATTGTAATGTTAATGTGGTTGTGAGAGGATGCATACACAGCATTTACCTACTCTGCTATCTTTCAATGAAGTAGGATTCCTTTTCTTAAGTCAGGCCTTGTTGGGCACTCACAAGGCCTGGATGAGAATATTTGGTCTTAAATAGTTCTTGTAAGTCCTTAATTAAGATGTCATTTCTCCCTTCTTATGAATGCCCTTGAGTGTCTAGGGCATTCACAAATAATAAGACAACATCATCATCCTCATGACCAAATAGTTTCTATTTGTCCCACAGGTGCATCATCTACTCTAAGTGCTCTACAAAGAATTTTGAAAGTTTGTTTTATATGTTAGTATTTTTTTTGTTTGTATTTTCTTGGTTTTGTTTTCTTTTTGTAAGAACAGTCCTTTTAGAAAATGGGTCTCTAATTTTTATATTTTTATGGGTTTTATTTTTATTTTGTACAATTTTAAATGTACATTTCATAAAAATTAGAATGACTAAGGAAAAAAGAAAGAAGAAGAAAAGAAAAAAAATCATCTATAATTTTTCTATCCAAGGTAATCATTGTTACTACTCTCATTTAGTACACAATGAAAAATGGAGGTTTTTTTTTTTTTTCTATTTCTCATCCACTGCTACCTATAATGGAAGCATCTCCAAGAATAATCCTATTCATGAGTAATTATTCTAAAGCGTCTTATTTCTAAATATAGACTCTAGAATCTGAGAATTTACTAAATGCAAGGATGACATCATATAAACAGATATCCAAACCTTTTATAACATATTCATGGAAGTGTTCATTTCTGTGTTTAAAGATGTGTGGCTCTTATCTTTTTATACCATGCTTTGCCTGAATTTTATTTCTCCTTTCTAGATGATCCAGCCAGACATACTTCCTGTGTAAATACAACTCAGGTTTGTTTTTTTTTTCTTTTTGATACTCAGAAATCCATCTTCAACATTTTTGATCAGTGTGCAGTGCATTAAATACTACAGCAGATGGTGCTTTTTGATGATGTGTTTCTACATGAAGCAACATTTTGTCCTGTATGCTGCATTATCAAAAAATCAAACATGTAATTATGCAAATATGTATGCCTTTATAATAATCAAGTTTTATTGTAAATGGTTGATGCACATCAATTTGATCCTGTAGTGCTGTTTTAAGTGCGGTTTAAGTGGCTTTTCAGTGTACCCAGAGGCAACACAAATGCATCTCTGGAATATTAATAAAATCCTGAATCTTTGAGACCCCACTGGAATCTCATTGCTTGTACTGATTGAAACAAAATGCTAATCCTTTCCTTTAAAAAAATCCCCTTTGTTATTTAAAACACTGATATTAGTATGATATGAAGGGCCATTTTATTTTAAATTGTATTTTAATGTAGTTGTTAAAATAATGCCTAATCATACTATATTCAGTCTTCACAATGTAAATTTGATGAGACATGAATCCAATCATTTTGCAACAATGAATGCAGTCATGTATTTTAACCAGTCCGGTTTTTCTAATTCCATAAATTTCTATTGCCAGTGGCTGTTTACTCGTTTCACTTTTGGATGCATTAGCTGTCCTTTGTGGGGACGTGTATTGTGAATATTCATTGCAAAAACAATTGACTTCTTAAAAAAAAAGGAGAATTATTAAGTTGAATCCCTATGAGCATTTTCAAGCAGGATTATAACATAGACAGTGGAATTTATTACTGAACAGAATCTAGGTTTTATACATTAGATTGTTTCATTGGTACATAATAGCGCCCGCCTGTCTTTCCCCAAATACAAACACTCTCACACATTCTGTTGTGGTTAAACTAAACAGATGGACTGTGGGTACTGATAATCTATGATTGTAAATTATTTTTGCTTGTCTCTTCAAGAGAAGAGAAATAAAAAGATGAAAAAAGCAAAATACAAAAGAAAGAGCAATGTAGCTTTAAGGGAAGAAAATAACCTCATAATTTCCTTTTTCTATTTCCAGTTCCCCTTCTCTTTATATTTACTTTGTTTATTGGGTTTACTATGATTATAGGTTGTGTTTTCAATGGCCACCACTCCCTTGCAAGATGAAATATGTGCTTTTTTCATTTGGTCTCATGCCTATTTCCCCCTGCTCTGTCCTTTATTTTACCATAGAACATTTCTTTCTTCCAAATACATGGATTCGTTGGATGTTTTCTATCTTTTTTACCTATTGTTCATACACTGCCATTAAGTCTCTGGATATTTTTATTTGCCTTGTGCGCAACTTTCTGATTCATAGTCCCTAATGCACCACTGTCCATATTCACTATGTCCATTTTATTTTGGTCTCTTTGGGGGTCGTTTGTTGTCCTATCTGCTATGTGCATTTCTTTGTCAAAATTACATCATTTTATCTCATTCCACTTTTTTATTTCTATTGATTCACTTCTCTGACTCATCAAGATCAAAACGTGTGTGTGTGTGTGTGTGTGTGTGTATAAAGAAAGAGAGAGAGAGAGAGAGAGAGAGAGAGAGAGAGAGAGAGAGAGAGCACGTGCTACATAGATAAATAGATGATAAACCGAATTTGGCAGTGTGGGAAGGCAGGCTGGACTGGAGACTCTTTAATTGCTTAGACATCTGTCTATAACCACATTTTGAAACAAACATCAAAGATTTACATCTGAATATTTCAAAATAATATTAATGTAGTATCACTTTCTGAGGATCTTTAAGAGTTTAAAACTTCCCTATATTTACTCTCATAGATATCAATAATCCATGTCCATTTTGCTTCCTGCAGGCCACATTAGTTCTATTCTTAATGGTTGAAGCTGTGCTGTTTGCATAAGTCATTAAAAATGCTGAGTTTCGCTACTTGTTACTGTAGTGGGATTTTCATTATAAAAACAGCACAGTTGAGGACTATTTAAATTGCACACTCAGACATCTACATTAATATAGATGTTAAGTAATATTAGTGGCTATTTGTAAAGGTCAAGGCAAGGTCTGGGTAGTTTTCAGATTCCAATTCATATGGTTTCCTTCTCTATCCATAATCAGGGCCCTGGAGATGGTTCCTGGAATGAAGAAGAACAGAGCCTGCATTTATGTTTGAGGGCCCATTAGATCTGGGATCTTACTAAGTACCATGGTGTGAGTGGGTTGGCACTGACCTGAGGCTCCTACAAAAAAACTTCTGTCTTTAAATTATGTATGAACAAAAAAGTTATTTCATTCAGACTTTATAACCTTATAAGTAGCTTTTATATAAATGTAAAAACAATGTCCAATTAGTTTTTTCTTCCAATAGCCACTTTTGTTTTTGCAAGGTGGAATTTATATATAATCTGAGATATATGTTGATGTTTCAAACAGTCCTCTTAATTTTTATTAGTAAAAATCAATAGTATCTCTGGCCTTTCGCATGCTTCTTACATATGCAAATATAACAGAATCCTTTTTTTCAGCCTTCGAATTTAACTTTAGATGACATTTCAAGCTCAGCTGAGAGATAAAAACATGACAGTGATATACGCAACTGTAGCATTGATTTTAATAGAGTAACGAGAAATGTAGTCACATATTCTGTTTAAGTTTCCCCAGCAGAAAGTGCTTCTGCTTCAGAGCCTATTACAAATGCAATTCACTAAGGTCTTATGGGTGACAAAGCTTTAATTAGCATCACATTGTTTTCTAATGTGATTTTGCACTTGTAAAAACAGGATTAGGAATCAAAATATACTTTTATAAATGCCAATTTTAATTGCATTACTGATGGTGTGCAGGTCTTTAAGCACCCCACACAGCTTCTCACATAATACCTCTCTATTTGAAGGATTAAGTGTGAAACATAAAGAAAAGATGGCATATATTGTCTAATAAAACACCTTTAAATCAAAAGAGGAAATACAGTCATTTATGGTATACAACATTTCATCCAGCATCAGTACCTTCTGAAGTCCGTGCCCCACAGCAGTCAATGCCCATGATGTAGGTAATGCTTAGTAATTGCCTGCTGTTCTATTCCATAGCAGGGAAATAAGAGCAGCAGTGCATAGTGGGTGTGCCTGCTTGAGAACAAATCTCAAGACTCACGTGCTTCTTTCTAGGCCCTCTTTACAAGATATCTGTATCATTTTTTTCATTAAGCTTTCTTGCCATCTTTATTTTACTTTGTTGTTATTGTTGTTGTGTGTGATCCATTTAACGAAAAACCCATCTTTCTCAAAGAAACTTTCTAGAAGATCATGGTGAGTAGGTTTGATGCCTGAATTAAAGAAGCTTTAAAAATCACACTATTTCATCATATATCATGTCTGTATTCTTAGCACCTAATAGATGTGCTTACTCCCCTGCACCAGATACTTGCGATAGGTAAGAAACAACTTTCCTTATCTTTTAAACAGGGGTGGATCCAAAGACAGTGGGGTTAAACAATTTACCAAAGGTTAGCCAACCTTTCAGTTGGAGGAATGTACCAAAGTATGTATCTCTATTTCTCTGTTTGTAGCTATAATTACTAGACTTGAGAAAGTTAAAAACTGGATACCATACGAAGAGTTCTTGTTTAAAAAAAAAAACAAACAACTTTTTTTGTTTTGGTTTGGTGGATACAGTAAATAGTGTTTCTAAGCTTGGATTTTTTGGAGAGGAGTTGATACTGAAATGATCATTTTAATTTGAAATGTTGCCTCTGTGCTGCAAATAAAATTATTTAAAAAATTGGCAACTCTACATATTCACAGCTATTTCCCCAAACTATGTTTCTGTCACTTAGCTAGTTGCTCAAATCAGTGGGAAAAGAAGACATTTAATATTCCTGTATAGATGTAATTAAGTTATTCATTGTTTGAATTTTAAGACAAATTTCTTCAGATTTTTACCATTTTTTTAAAACTTTTTATTTAAAAAAATTTCAAACCAACAGGAAGAATGTAAGAACAGTACAATGAATTCAAATGTTTTTAAATTTTGATTTTGTAAAAGGAAAAAAAACCTTTTTGGCCAGGTCAATGTAAATTTTTAAGTTTTTCATTTCTCTTTAATAGCTTCTTAATTTCTTATTGATTCACCAGCTAAAGGATTATTGTATGATTCACTGAGTGAGCTGGCAAGATTGTCTGGGTGAAATTAAATCAGTTGACCTAGCCTCTTTTGCTGGAAATTGGGTTGCACAATTACAACAGTTCTATGCACTCAATAAGGTGATGTGAAAAAGGGGAGACTAGCCAAGAAGCTCCATAATAGGCCTCCTATTTTAATTCACTGCCACATCTTTGCTGTACCCATTAGGCAGAGGATTTTGCAAGAAAAACCAAAGCTGTTCCCAGGGCCAAGCTGTGGCCCAACTGTCATGAACTTTTATTTCTTTTATTTTATTCTTAGATTATGATATGGAAATAACTAAATGAAAAGGTCAGTCATTAAACAGTTCCAGATCTACTGTCTAACTTTAAAGTACACTTTTAAATATCCATTTTGGGTTTAGTCTCAGCTCTCTCTTTTCTGCCACCTTTTTTTTTTCCTTCACCCAATCCTATAATCGCTGTTGTCTGTCTTAATTCCTATTGTATCTCTCATTCGAATTTCATTTAACTGATGCAGAAACACCTACCATTTTTCTGCCTGTCTAAATTCTTTGAGAACTTTTGAATATTAGCCTAAGTCCTGTGGCCCTGGGAAGCCCATCCTGAAGTGCCCACCCTGCATCTGCCACTCTCTTCTGTAACTCTTGTTGCTTATATGTTATCTTGTGCAAATGAACTGTAATTCTTTTGTTGCTTATATGTCATCTTGCGAAACCAAACACTGTACATAGCCTGCGTGAGTATTGAATTGTTTCTTCTCTGTTCGTCTTACATTCATTAAGTTGGTAATTAGCTCCATGTCAGTAGGCCTTGTTTTTCATATTTCTTTTGTGTCACCTTCCCCCTACTTTGTATAGCAATAGATCTTATTATACAGGTGTGTGGAAAAGTGAGACAGCAAGTAAGTTAGAGAGGACCAGGTCCTGAAAAGGAAAGGGTTCCAAGAGAATGGGGTACAGGGTTCAAGGACCCAGCCATAAAGTATAGCGTGAAGAAAGTCAGGATCTAAATAAGATCCCATGGGTCATGTTCCAGCATCAAAAATAAATATTAAGAAGAGTCTGGACTCTCTATTATAAATATATATGGATCAGCCTCCAGTTGATCTCAGGTAGTGAGCAGATCTATATATATAGCCACCTGAAATCGGGTGGGAATATTTGTAGGGCAGAGACGAGTGAGGAAATAGGAGCCTAATAGTTTCTGACAGATACATAAATAGTGCTCAGTAAATGCTGACTCATTAATGAAATTCCATTCAGAAGAGCACTAATAAAGCTCTTCTGTCCTGGATACTAGCTAAATCTATGACAATTAGAAAATATTTAAGTTAAAATCTACTAACATAGATTTCCCTAAAGTCTGCCAATCTAAAGTTTGTTCCTACTGGCCCAGTTTTCAGATATTGTATACTAAGGACCACTGACCTTCAATGTCAGGAATAAAAATTTTATATGCAGTTTCTTTCAATAGGGTACCCTAGGTTATTTGAATTGCCAAATTTCTTTTCTCAATAGTTTTCCATTCTCTTTTGTTGAGGACTCTAACTATATTCTGGTAGCTACAGACAATTTATCGTCATGATATTGACATGCCTTTTAATTACTTTTAGTAGTCATGGTCCTGTAAATATGTGCTAATCCCTACATTCCTCCCTTTCAAATATTTTTGAGTGGCTTTCCTGATACCTGTATGGCAATATTTCAAACATCTCACACATGTTGCCTGCACTGGAGAACTTTCAGTCAATGCTGGATTTTAAGACTTCTGATTCTGACATAAAAACAAGTTCTTGGACTCAATTGACTTCCATTTCTCACTCACAAGAATAATGGTAGATATAAGTTTCCAGACCCCCAGTAGACGCCTCAAACCATGGATGGTACTGAACCTCTATCTATAACGTATTTTTCTATACCTGCATACCTATGATAAAGTTTAATTTCTAAATTAATCAGTGTTAAGACATTAGCAACAATAACTAATAATAAAATAGAACTAGTATAACAATGTACTACAATAAAAGTTATATGAATGTCATCCCTTTATCTCTCAGAATATCTTCTTGTACTGTAGGCACAGTGTGGACAAAGGGATGGTTCACATCCTGAGCACGATGGAGTGGGACGGCATGAGATTTCATCATGCTACACAGAATCGTGTGCAATTTGAAACTTATGAATTTTTCATTTAATATTTCTGACCACAGTTGACCATGGGTAATTGAAAGTGAAACTGTGGATAAGGAGGGACTACAGTATATAGATTCATGAGGACAAATTAAAGTGCAAATGGAATGTATACAAAGATACTTGATATGTCTTTGTAATTTGAGGGCAATTTTGATATCGAATAGGAAATTTTTCTCATATAGTTTAGTGGTCTCCTGATGGCTGAATTACTCCTTGTTATGGAACATTCATTTTTGTTTATTTAATCCTTGACTATTTAAGATTATGCTTAATGGGTCTCAATTTTCATAATCATAACTTAATAATAATATTGATCTCAGTTAACAGTTTTGAGCACTTATTATGTGTCAAGCAGCATTCTAAGTACTTAAATCTATTTAATTTAACCCTGAAAACATGAGTGCTATTATTAGCTCCATTTCCAGACCAGGGTACAGAGGCACATAGAGCTTAAAACATTGCCTGAGATTACCTAAGAACAAGTGAGAGTCCTTTATTTGGAAACCAGGCAGTGTGGATACAAAATCCGCATTCTTTAATGATTATACTATCTTTCTCTTATCGTTCAAAGTGTCCAGAGAGAAAGTATAACCTTGGCCAATGTTTTCAGAGTAGGTGAAATTTTTCACACATGCTGCATAATCACATATGCTTGTAGGGCAGTTGTTTCTACTACAAAACAGTTGGTTACATTTTTATGCTTTACAATGTGTACTAGCCAGCAGGGACTGGAAAAGATGCCATGCTCTGAGAATGCCACCCTGTTTGGAATTCGAGGGAATGAACCATAACAATCAACAGGGACACAGAACATGCTCACATCAAAGAGGTGAAGTTAGTCACAAGTGACAATGCAGTGTTAAATAATTAAATTGTTTTAGCTGTTAACTCTAAATGAATGTTGTTTTTAATTGCACTTTAATAATGCCATGCCCTTTATAACCAAAATTAATGTTTTCTGTCGCTCTGTTTTTGAAGTATGTGTCAGTTTAATTAAACTATTAATGGTAGATGGATTTTAAGTACTTTATATTCTTCGTTAAATTGTATCTGTTCAACAAGCGTAAATAAGAAAATGGAGTTAGTGAGAAGCAGATGCATGTCCTGCTTGATAAATCGCTCACCATCAGATAAGTCGATGTGGTGTGCTTGTCGAGGTGTTTGTCCCTGTGGTAAACAAACCCACTTCCAAGTTATAATATTCATTAAGTTCATTTAAAAATAAAAGGAACTGCTCCTTTGAAAAATGCTGACCAAGTCAAAGCGTTTGTTTAACTTTTGTAAGGCAGAAAACTAAAATGTGGGACCTGAAGAACTCTGGTGTTGATGGTTTCTTTTCTCTTGGGATCATGGATACCTTTCTGCCATCTAACTCTGACAGTTCAGGGAAGAGAGATCCCAGAAAGGGTCTAGATTCCTCCCCTTTATCCTTTCTGGATTGCCTAATTATAGCTTAGTATCCTGAAAAACACATGAAACCAACCTAACACAGGGCAGCTATTTGTTTTTATTGCCAGAAATGACAATTGATAAAGTAAGCACTGTGCACATGCCAAGCATCTCCTGGATTCAATTCAAGAGAATCGATTGAATCTCACTTAAAGATCAGGAAGGGCTACAGCAGGATAATTTCTTGTCTCTTCAGCCCATGGATGACATATGCAAATAAGAGGGGACTCAAATTGGTAACTGCTTAAAGAAGCAGAACAATAATGAAATTATGCTTCCCTAGGAAGAGGGATGGTGGTGCTACATGTGCTGTCTATAGTCGAAAATATAACACGTTACAATAGAGACAAGTGTGTTCTTCCTTTGTATGGCAGATCAATCAATAGCTTTTCATGTGATCTTGTTCACTATTATGTAAGTAATGAAACCCTCGTGTGATATGACAACTGTAGAATAACATTTGGTCACAAAGCTGGTGTTAACAAGCACAACTGCTACTCTGGTAATTAAACTGATTTCTGATCTCTTCTTTCACAAATTGTCCATAAGTGTAGTAAACAGGCCATTGATTCTTTTTCAAACAGCTATATTCGATTTCATATTCTTGGAAATTCATCTATTGGGTATGTTTGTGGGAGTGAAGCCATAGAAGAAAAGATTATATGAGTCTTTCTTTCTTGGTCAACCTATGCATATATAAACTCTGTCTGTCTGTCTATCTATCTATCTATCTATCTATCTATCTATCTATCTATCTATTTTTTATCTATCTATCATCTATTTATCTAATCTATCATCTATCACCTACTGTCTATCTATAATCTATTATCTATCTGCCTATCTATCATCTACTATCTATAATTTATTTATCTATCATCTATCTATCATCATCTTCTATATCTATCTGTAAAATTTTATCTGTAAAATTTAAAGTATTTATTAACATACTTAGTTTTAATTAATTGACAGTTGGCTGAGAACAAGACCATAAAAACAGAGACCCAGAGCAGGTCCCTGGATTTGAGATTTATTAAAAGAAGCAGGAAAATAGAAGTATACATTAAATGGAAAGAAAATGTGTGAAAAACTAACCATCTTTTTTACTTTTGTACAAGAAAAACACTATTTGGAACTATAATAAATTTATAGGCTTAGTCTTAGGGAGAAGCTTATATGAATCTAATATCTTCCTATTATCCATTCTGACAATTATTTTTTATCTTAATGTTTTCTGTTACGTGGATTTTCCACAGAAGATTAGGAGAAGCTCTTAAATACAAAGCAAAATGAAAATCTAATCTATCCATAGATAGTCAATGAATCAATGGGCTTTTCTCTGAGAACACACCCATTGTTATCAAAGGTGCTAACTAAGTTCACTTAAGTGTGAGTGGCACTGAGTGCTGGGTGAAGAAGTTTATCCAGGTGGGACCCATGTTTCATGGAAGCTTTCTGATTTGAGTGGGCAATTATAGGAACATCTGACGTGACTTCAGCCAGACAAAAGAAAACTTTGTCTAAGTATTGTATGATAGGTAAAAGCATTTACAACATAAAACAAAAACCAGGTAAAATCAGGTCTTCAGAGTGTATTTATATTCTCTTGGAAGACTATAGTGCAAAAGGAAGTGATAATGTGATCTAATCTGTAGTTTGGGGGTAATTAGGTGAGAATAATTGCTTCAAGAAAGATCAAATTAGAAGTAAATTTGAGTTCTTCTAACTATGCATTCCCATGTGCCCTCTCTTATTTTCTCTCTTGTTGTTATAAAACATTCAATTCAAAGGTAGTAACTTTTTGAAGATGCAATAATTATAATATTGCCTGCTTTAGATACTAAGCAGAATTCTCAATGCAATATTTGAAATGAGAATTGGTTATACATGTAGCCATTCTAAGAGATTTAAGTAACCCCAAACCAAACATATTGCAAAACTTAATTGAAAAAAAAAAAAAACTTTCTACAATGACAAAGGCAAAAACTATCAACCTCCCTGAAGTTCAGGATCATTACTCAAAATTAAAGTAATATTGAGCATCAATAGAAAATACTTGATACAATTTCTAACCACGTAGTAAATAGATTTCCCAGGGGCTTCAGGGATCGACTGAGGTATTGAAGGGAAGGGAAAACACATCTACCCAACTGAAAGCACAGATATCAAACTTGCTTAAATAGTTTAGTCATGCTAACTTGATTTAGAGACTCTATGGAACAACCAAATTTACACTTATTATTAATTTGAACTCAATGCTTCTGATTAATAGTGGCTATAAATGCCCTTCCATAAACTTTTTCCCTAATAGTATTATTTGACATAACTTTTCATTCTAACTTTCTCCCTTATTTCTTATTATTTCCTTTTCTCTTTCCTTTGAATTTGCCCCCAATATACCAGGAAGTATGCTAAGAGATATATAAGATATGTTCCCTGCCCATGAAGAGTTTACAGTAGGGTAGCACAAATAGGTAAGAAAATCAATAATTAAAAAGAGACTAGGAGAGGCTATTGCTTTCATAAAGATATTAATGTGTGAGGGTATCAAATCAGTATGGAGATGTTAGGAACTCAAATGTGAAGGATGAATCCATTGGCTAGAGAGTAAGAGGATTTAGCTTTTAGATAGAACAAAGTATACAAAGTTAGAAAGATCCAGGAGACCCCAGCTCAAGGGACTTGATGTATGAGATGTGCATAAATGAGTAATGGGAGGTGGGACCATAGCAATGGTTGTCAACAGAGAGGAGGGTGGGGTGGAAGAAAGTGAGATACATTCTGCAATGTCTGGGGACATTCTTGGTAGTCACAACTTGAGGGGGTTGCTACGAGCATCTAGTGGGTAGAAGCCAGGAATACTGCTAAACAGCCTGCAATGCAAAGGAAAACCTGCTGTAATGAAGAGTTATTTGGATCACAATGTCAACAGTGCCAAGGTTGAGATATCCTGGACTAGAGAATAGTAGAAGTCATGATCCTCCTGTATACGCCTCCTAAGGATATTTTGCAGTAAAAACCTGGAAAAAATCCTTTAATATCAATGTTCTTCTCAGCATTTTGGTTGGCAGAGATACTATTGTTTGAAGAGATAAGTCAGCAGTGAATGTAGCTATCTCATTATATCAATTCTAGTGCCTATGGAGGAATCTCTGGGCTCTACAAGGATCCTGCCATAGATTTGTTGTTTATTTGGATAAGAATCTATGGTGAGTATAATATCTGTAATGAATCAAATCAGTGATTTTGTCCTGAATTCAACAGATGAGTTGCACTGTTTTTTGTTTGTTTGCTTGTTTGTTTTAATTCTAAACTAGTAATGGTGCTTTGTGGTGACACAGAATAAAACCCCTGGGCTCAAAAGATCCTTTAGAATTTATTCCTCAATCTTACCTTCTTTCCTAGCATTGTGTATTTGAATTCTTTCTTCCTCTCTAAACGGAAGAAGAAAAAAGTCTTTCCAAAAACAAAGAAAAAACTCATTTATTTAAAGAAAGAGAGTCCTGGTGCTTCATAATGTGTAACCACTCCTCGCCCATCCACCAAGGCAACTTACTGTCTCACTTGCAGAATTTTTCTACAGTTATGATGGATAGTGAATGCACAAATGAACAAATTAATTACATAAAAGGAAGAATAACCACTTAATCTTTAAACAGTTTGGTCAAGGTTCTCATTGTTATATGGCTCCAAGTTATATTAATACTCAAGAATTATACTATAGTTGTTAAGTATTACACATCACATACATTATTATATTATTTATACAATCACAAATCTCATAAAGTGAAGTTAGCGAAAAACCCCTGATTATTAGGATAACATTATCATTGTCAGGAAAACATTAAAACTCCAGAATATTTTAGATCATATGAAATATTTCAGTGGCATCACCATTTGAACATATGCCCTCTCTCTGCCTTAGCTATGAGTTCTTTCTTTCACATTGTAACTCGGGACAAGCTAGACGATACATACAATTACGTGTGCAGTTTTCCAGTGTAATTTTCCTTTTCTAGCATAAAGAAAATCCTGTTTTGCCAAATCTGCTATTAGAATTGGTTCAATTTACCCCCAATTGTTGTTTGTGGTTTGCCGATTAGTTTTGCTAATGAATTAACTAGTGCAACCAGCCACTTGCAGAGCTAGTCTTAGGATAATAAATGTAATTATCTAGCACTAAACCAGGACAGCATCTTTCTTTTTCTGTGACAAACATAATTCTTTATTCTCCCATTAGCCAGATGCCCTGGTCTCTGTAAACTAGTTATTGACCTGCTAATTTAAGGAGCTTCACTCTAAATGCTATTTCCCTTATTTAACTCAAGTAAGCTCCTATAATTTCTCCTCACCATACGGGGTTAGCATGTAAAGAATTCATTGTTCATTTATTGTGAGTAAAGCAAGGCATCAGGGAGCTATTCTTAGATAAATGCTCAGACTCCTGAGCCCTGCTTACTTGTCGCTGGTTATAATGGATACAAAACCGTATGGGGCTGAGCGAGCATCATGTAAGCTCCGTAGGAAATCTGAGGCAATGAATCATGGAGCCGGACTCCTGCTGAGGACTGTGTGCCTGAACAGACTACAAATAGACAGAAAAGCCGCTTAAGCAAATGGCTTTCATATGACAGGAATACATATATTAGGCATATGAGGAGACTATTTGGGTAAGGATGTTTATATGTAAAGGACAATAATAATTCCTTTAGCCAGACTTTGAGAGAGTAAACTGGTGGAGAAGAACAATGCCCCTTGGGCCCACATTGACATGTTTCAGGTGTATCTTCTGCCACCATTTAATATCCTTTTTTTAAAAAAATGGCACACAATATTGGATCACCTTGGCCATGATGTATTGTGTCAGGGCACATGCAATGAGACATAGTGAGATGTGACTGGCAAAGCCTAAAGTAAAGATTGGATGTCACAAATTAAAGGAAAAGCTACTGCCATCATTTATGATAGAACTTCCTTTTGAAACAAGAAAAAAAAAATTAAAAGAGCTTAAGATTACACAGGAAAGAAAGTTGTGTATATGATATTCTCTCGCATTTTCATTAAATAACAAATGCTATAAAGTATATCTGACCTCTATCTGTAGAAACATAATTGTGCTGTTAAAAAAAAAAGTATGCAAAAAACACCCCCACATTGGGGAAACCTTGTTAACATTTTTCTTAATTTTTATGTTTGAATAATAATACTTTACTATATCTTTCTCTTGACTGCAATTCCCCCAGAGACCCTTTACAGTAACTTGGCTTGACAGCACAGGAATTTGGAGATAAAGAAAAGACAAATTAGGGCCAGGTCTATATGGCTAAATAAGATTATATTGGAAAGTTTACGGTGTGAAGGGCTTGAGCAAGAACTATTGGTTTTCTCCCAAGGCTATTTATGCATATGTATGGTAAGTGAGTTCAGTCATACAAAGGTATACATAAACATATTTACATCTGTCCCCACATATTCTTCTTTGACTTTTTAAGCTAACCATACAAATATAAACTTTAATGGGAAAAAAATGGCTTCTTTCAGAATAACAAATATTACTCAAGCCAGAAATTCACCCAATGAAGTAAACACTCAATTAAGAATTTCATCAAAGAAGGAAATGCGCTAAACAAGAAAAGGATAGACTTAGAACAAATTACAGTGGAAGTATTTTGCATCTTTTGATAAAGCTGTTCTGTCATGGATTTGGTAAGCATGTGGCATTATTGGGCATTCTAAATAAAATAATTCTTCCATCAATTGAAGGTAAGGTAACACCTCATCACATTCTCAAGACATAAACTGAGCTCCAAAACTCAGGGATCTGAAATCAAAAGTCCCTTGATGATGTCTTTAAAAATAGCACCTAAGGCTTCAAAAATAATGTGCATATCCTTGATAATGTTCATTGTAACCACTAAAGGCAATAAGGCCGAGTAGAGGGCTGTATAAATATTTTTTGTTAGGGCACTGTTATCTATGTGTCACATAGCCATTGGCATGCTCAATAAATACTTTTGAATTGAAGGTTAAATGAAGTAATATGACGTGTTAGCTGACTTGCGTTGTTAATTTGAAAGTAAAAGAAAATAAAGCAAAAAGTTAAAATTAAAAAGTTCTCAGATAAATGGTGGAAGCAAAATATATTTTTTCACTATGCTTTCAATATTATTTAACATATAAACATTTTTAATTTAGATGTGACCAAATGTGTCATTTTTCTCCTATTATAGTTTATAAGTTTATGCCTTACCTTAAGTTCATAAGATCTTTTCTTGTATTATCTTCTTCTTTTTTTAAATTATGCCTTTTACATTTATATCTTAACCCACTTGGAATTGATTTTCATAAATTGTGTGAGGTAGGGATAGAATTAATACATAATTGCTTATGTTAACTGTTTAAGTTTTTGTTAATTTCCTTCTATTATGCAATACCACTTCTAGAATATAGTAATCTGCTGTAGTAAGTTTTTTATAGTAAGAATATTTATAGTAATAAATATAATAAGTTTTAGGAGCCTGTATTTAGGTAATTTATTTTCCCAAAATACTTTTTATACCAGTACCACAATATTTTTTAATTATAGTTGTATAGTAATAATTCTGAAAGCTTGATATGGCAAATCTCACTTGTATTTCTTCAAAATTGTCTCAGCTAATATGGGCCTTTGCATTTCCATGTGAATTTTATGATAAGCTTGTCAAAGTCCATGAAAAATCCTTTTGTTTAAATTTGATTTGTATTTAATTAATACATTAATTTAGGGAAACCAAATGTTTTAATATTATAGAGTCTTTCCACCCATGAACACATTAAATTGCTTCATTCGTTTGATCTTTTTTATGTCTTCCAAAATAGTTTTATAAAATCTTCCACATAAAAGCTGAATATCTTTTGTGAAATTTGTTATGTTCATTCCAGTTTTTGTGCTTCTTTAAGATTATAACTTTGTCATCAAATTTTAATTCATCTTTGTGTCCAAAATACTTGCCGAATGCTCTTATTGATTCTAAGTTTTTCTACAAATTATCTCAGGTTTCCTATGCAGACAGTCATATTATTCCTGAAAAGTGAGTTTTTTTATTTCTTCTTTTTCTATTTATATATATTTTACTTCTCTTTTGTTAGTTAGGCCCTTCAGGGCACTATGAATTAGAAGCAATGGTAATCAGCACCCCTGTCTTGATCTTGATTTTGAAAATAAAAATTTCTAATGTTTCACCATTATGTATAATATTCGCTATAGTTTTAGTAAATAGCACTTGATTAGGTTAAGAAAATTTTGTTCTATTTCTATTTTGATTATAGTTTTATTTTATCATTAACACATGTTCTATTTTTTGTATCTATTGATATGGTTATGTTTCTTTTATCTTTAATAATCTCTCATGAGAAATTACATTAATGTCTATTATCTAGTATTAAAACTTGAGTACGCCTAATTTGATGACATATTACATACCACAGACATTATTGATGACAGTCTATAATTTTCTTTTCCTCTAATGGTTTTTAAAAAATAAATAAGAAAATATTTCTCTTTTTATATTTTTTGGAGCATTTTATATGAACTTGGGATTACCAATATTAAAAGTATGGGTAGAATTATTTTAAACTGTCTAATTGTAATTTGTAGATATACAGACAGGATATATTTTAAAATAGTAAATAAATTTATTTAATAGTTAGAGGTCTAGTCATATATTTAATTTATTGCAAGTAAATTTATTTAAAGTTTTGTCGTGTTACCATTTGGAGCAATATGAACTCGGGCACTACCCCAGTAACACATGATTCTCTGCTCTTTTCACCAATGCATAGATAATTCCAGCTCAAAGAGACTTAGAAAAAGTAAGCTCTATTGAAAGCATATTTTAGAAGTCAATGGGCCGTCCTAAGAAAGCCTGTGGAATTTGGGAGGTGAAAAAAGAGTATGCTCCAAGGGAGGCGCGGGTTCTCAGCAAAGAGGGCTATAACAGTGAGGAAGTGGAAAGGTCTGTATTATATTAGAACCATGATGGCGATTACAAAGGAGTTCCTAGGTGATTGGCACATGAGGTCATTCTGACTGACATCTGGCTGCCATAAAACACTCTGCCTACTGTGCATGTGGCTACCCAGAATTCAGTTTGTTATAATTCATGAACTTCCAGGAATAGGTATGATATTATAATGATGGTATAATGAGGCTGAGGTTATAGGCAGGTTAGGGTAGTAGTTTCTGTGCAAGTGGCTGTAGCTGGACTAAATCAGCTGTAGATTTAAGGCTCTCCAGTCCTTTGTCTCTGAAGATGCAGGAGTGTTTTTTAACTACCAAAGGGATGTTCTTTGGGTGGTCTCTGGGATATCTCTGGGCTGAGCCTTTGTCCTTTGTTCCTCTGTCGCTCATGTCTGTCTAACTACCTAACAATTAATTGCATTATAATTTTTTTTTTAAATTCTATCTGTAGTTATGTTTTCTCATCATTCCTAATGTCACTTTCCTTTCTTTTTCTTTACCTTTAGTTTAGTCAATTAGTCTTTTCTTAGAACCATAAAAATCGAGTTTGTTTAATTTTTTTCACATAACTAACTTTATATTTTTTGTTCCTCTCTATTTTTTCTCCTTTAATATTTTCTACTCTCGTATTTATTAGTTCATTTTTTTATACTTTGGTTTAACTAGTTTTTTTCCATTTCAATAAACTCACTGATTTTAAGTCAACTTTTTTTTCTAACAAACCTTTAAAGAAAAAAATCTCCCAATCATTTTAATGTTATCTCACATGTTTGATGTGTAATCTTTTCATATTCAGTCAATTTTAAAATGAACAAAAATTTATTGTATTTTTTGACCCATGGATTACTTGAAAGTTTGTTTTAATTTCCATGAAATTGTTCTTACATTAACTGTTATTGATTTAAATGATGATGCAATGTCTTCAGTGATCTTCTTTTTATTGATTTCCATGATGATACAATCATTTTCTTCTTTTCTGGATCCTAGTTACTATAGAGTTCTGCTTTTACCTAATTTCGAATTGTGGGATTATATTCAACTGGACTTTATTTGTGGGAGTCCTGTATAGCCTGATTGAAATGCACGTCCCTCAAGAATGAAACTGAATGTGTGTATTACAGATGCCAGCGAGGCATCACTAGTCTGAAAATAATTTTGGATTACTTTTGTATTCTCAAATTTGAGGATTCCTAAACTTCCAGGAATTCAAATTCCAAATCTTAAAGAGGATAGGGTAGGTTCGTAGGTAAAAATCTGAGAGGAGACTTTCTTTCTACCCAGAGCCCAGGTCAAAATAGGAAGCTTCATGTTTCCTTTTAAATAGCAGGTTTCCCTTGCCCCTACCCCTCACAAACTTTCTCCATTTTTTTTTCATCAAGTATACTTTCAAAACTAATTTTTTTCAGTGGGTCTTGGCTACCTATGCCTGAACCCAAGAATGTGTAGACTGCCCAATAGAAATACTCCTTAGTATAGCTTCAATATTAGCTCATTTGTTTTTAGTTCTGTTTTGTTAGTTTGTTTTCTTCTTCAATTCTTGTCCCTAGAGACTTTCCCTGCTTCCTCAAGAATTTAGCTTTTAAAAGGATGATTGTTATATTTTATCATGAATTTTTAGAACTTCCTAACAAGAAAGAATTTACATTATCTTATTTATAATTTTGCTGAAGTTAAAATTCCAGCAAAAAACATTTTAAAATAACATTTTGAATGAAATCCATCTTGAGACAGAACTTCTTTTTTATTGCTTACATTGAAAACATTCAAGAGGAATTGTATGTGCTCTTGATGTAGGTGTTTCAAAAGTTTCTGTTTTGTGAGGAAGTTGGAGGAGATCATTTGTAAGATAGTCCTAAATCTGGGATTTAATTTATCATACTTAATCACTAATCTTGACATTTCAGATTGCTTTTATAAATGTTCTTGATTTAATTTAATTTAAAGATTAGTATTACTTAATGAAGAAGATGCCTATTAACTATAGTTTTTCTCTTACAGTATTGTCAATATCCTAAAACTATAGTACCCTTATTTTAGAAATAATAATCTAAAACATAAAGTTAGTAGCACATGGGTTGAATATAAATTAGCACTAAAATATAATATTTAATGAAACTTGAATCAGTCTCTGTGCTACTTAAATTTATTTTTCCTCTATTATTTTTGCTCCCTTTTCCTAATAAAAGAATTAAAGTGTTGATTATAACCCATATGGAAGTTAAAAGAAAAATGATAATCATATAATTTGCTACTGTCTATTAACTGATTAGTGAAGCCAGATAGTATAGTAAATATTCCTTGTATATTATCCAATTCAATCTTAAAATAATCCTAATAAAATAAGGTTTTATTTTTTGAAGACATACGTATTTTTTATTAGTCTTTAAATTTTTTTTTTAATCCTGTATTCTACATACTCAAGACTATTTTGTAACTACGAATTTGTACTTCTTTATCCCTCTATCTTTTTTACTCAGCCCTCCAAATTCTCTCCCCTCTGGCAATCACCAGTTTTTCCTCTGCATCTGTCTGTCTTCATTTAGTTGGTTCATTACTTTTGTTCTTTAGGTTCTGCATATAAGTGAAATCATATGGTATTTACCTTTCTCTATCTGACTTATTTCACTCAGCATAATACCCTGTAGGTCCAAATCTAGGAAAGATTTCAATTTTTTTTTTTGTGGCTGAGTAATATTCCATTGTATATATGTACCATAACTTGTTTACTCAATCTATTGATGGGCACTTAAGTTACTTCCATATCTTGATTATTTTGAATAGGGCTGATGTGAACATAGGGGTGCATAGATCTTTACAAACTAGTGTTTTGGTTTTCTTTGGATGAATACCCAGAAGTGGAATTGCTTGGTCAAAAGGTAGTTCTCCTTTTAATTTTTTGAGGAACCTCCAAACTATTTTCTATAGTGGCCATGCCAATTGGAAATCCTGCCTATGGTGTATGAGGGTTCCCTTTTCTCCACTTCCTCTCCAACACTTGTTTTTTGATTTATTAATAATAGCCAATCTGATAGGTGTGCGGTGACATGTCATTGTGGTTTTACTTAGCATTTATATGATGATTAGTGATCTTGAGCATCTCTTCATATGTCTGTTGGATATCTGTGTGCCCTCTTTGGAGAAATACCTGTTCAGATCCTCTGAACATTTTTAAATTGGATTGTTTGGGTTGTTTTTTTTTTTTTTTTTTTTTGAGTTGTATTATAAATTTTGAATATTAACCCCTTATCAGATGTATCATAGGCAAATATCTTCTCCCCTTCAGTAGATTGTTTTTTCATTTTGTTGATGGTTTCCTTTGCTGTGCAAAACCTTTTTAGTTTGACATAGTCCCTGTTAGGTCCAGGAGGGCCCTTTCCCTTATCCCCTTAGTGTGGGAACCAGACTCCTCTCTTATGTTTTGTGTGGGAACCCAATCTTGCAATGTCCAGGTTGGTAACACTATATGCTCATCTCCCATTTCATTGGACTTTTCTCCCTTCCCCTCCAATTTACCCACCTGAAATATTCCCACTGAAAAAGCCTACCTCAGACCCTGTGTAAATTTCAGGTCCCCTCACATTTGGGGCTGGTGCCATCTTCGGCTCAGCCTGGATGTCATTTTGCTACAATAAACCTTGTTTAACCCCTTTGGCCTTGTGTGTTCCTCCTTCGGCAATCCTAACATCTGGTGCTGAAATCCAAGAGGATTTGGT
Source organism: Rousettus aegyptiacus (assembly GCF_014176215.1). Classification (NCBI taxonomy): domain Eukaryota; kingdom Metazoa; phylum Chordata; class Mammalia; order Chiroptera; family Pteropodidae; genus Rousettus; species Rousettus aegyptiacus. Next base: position 42,947,817 of record NW_023416292.1, on the reverse strand, counting down.
AAAGGCTTAGTGGCCATTCTTCTGAGCCCCAAGGTTATTGGTTTGCAACCTGGAGAGCAGTGGGCTGTGGCAGCCCAACCAGGCTAGCCTCTGGCTCCTAACTCTTCCTTGGACTCTAAGGATTTGGGCTCTAACTTCCAAAATTCTCAAACCCAGCCAGGGAGAACACCAGACTAGGGGCATCACCTTCTCATTGCTGACCTGCCAGTCCACATTGGTCACTTAATTTTTGGGTGAGAGCTTATTTATCTCATATCAGGTTTTCTGTCTCTCATTCTCTGACAAATCCTAGTGCTAGGTCAGAAGACTCTTGGTCTCTTGGCTTTGTGTCCTTCTAACTGGGGATTCCTGGCTCAGAAAGGACCCCTCTTCTCTATCAGAGGGACTCTGTCAGTGGGGATGCCCACCCAAAGAGCTACTCCCTCCCTTGTGGTTTTCTGCTTGCCCTCCTCACTTTCCCTATCATTCTCATCCTCTTCATCATGGGGAACACACCCTCAACACCATCCAAAACCAGTCCTCTTGGCTGCCTTTTGAAGAACCTAAACAACCTCAGACCTAAGCATCTCATTTTCTATTGTAACACTGCTTGGTCACAATATAATTTGGATAATGGATCTTGATGGCCTGAGAATAGCACCTTCAATTATAACACATTATGAGACTTTGACAACTTCTGTCATCGCAATGGAAAGTGGTCTGAAGTTCCCTATGTCTAGGCCTTCTTAATTCTCTGCTCCAGACTTTCTCTCTGTAAATCTTTCACTACTTATCAGATTTTACTTCTTCACTCCAAACAGTGTATTTCCCTTATCTCTGAAACTGATACTACCTCTTTCGATCCCACTGACCATGGACCACTACCACCTAGGCCCCCGCCCCTATATACTCCTCTTTCAGCTGACCTCCCAGATGGCTCTCCTACTTCTGCTTCACTTAACCCCTCAGCTCCCAATTCTCCTATTCCCCCTACCCTTAATCCTCTGCTCCTGATGAGTCCAGCTCAGATCCCTCAGAACCTTCCTCCTCCCCCTTCACAAATGCTCTCAGACTCACCCTCAGGAAACTGCTACTCTCTTCCCTTTAAAGGAAGTTCAGGAGCCAAAGGTATAGTCCGCATTCATGTCCCCTTCTCTTTCTCTGATCCCTCACAAATTGAGAAAAAGTTAAGGTCCTTCTCTACTGACCCCAGGAATTTGAATACCTAACTCAATCCTATGATCTTACCTGACTTGACCTCTATATAATCCTTTCCTCCTTCCCCCGAAGAAAAAGAGAGTCTAGCTACCCACTCAGGGTCAGGCTGATAACCTCCACTGGCAAGATCATCAACAGCTGGCGAAGGCAGTAGCTGTCCCCAGACAGGATCCCAACTAGAACTATCATATAGATTCCCCAGGCCATTGATGCCAAAATCATATGATAACTTGCCTCATAGCAGGGCTTCGAAAAACAGCATACAAGGCAATTAACTATGAAAAACTCAAAGAGATCAGCCAAGGTCCAGACAAAAATCCCATCATTTTTCTGTCTCACCTAATAAAGGCTCTCCAAAACTATATTACACTAGACCCTTCCTCAGCCTCCTCTCCCTACATACTCATTCCATTTTGCAATTAGCTCCTGACATCAGACACAAATTACAGAGGCTGGAAGATGGCCCTCAAACCATACAAAGGGACCTCTTAAGTGCTGACTTTAAAGTTTTCAATGATAGAGATGAGGAAACAAGAAGTGAATAACTTTAAAGGGATCAGACTAAATGCCAGATGCTGGTAGCAGCTATCCAGGGCTCCCACAGAGATAAGCAAACCCCTAAGGGCAGAACACTCAAGGCCCCTCCAGGCATCTGCTTTAAGAGTGGCAAGGAGGGACACTGAGCCAAAGGTTGCCCTAATCCTTGACCTCCTTCAGGCCCTTGTCAATGCTGTGGCAAGAAAGGTCACTGGAAAGTTGACTGCGACCTCAAGGAAGTTCACACCTCTTCCCTTCAAAAAGTTGGAACAACTGGACCACAACCTGCTCAGCCTTAACTTGGCTTCACCACTGAAGACTGAAGGTGCCTGAGCCCCGAGGCCCTCATGCCTATCACTCCTTTGGAGCCCAGTGTAACTGTGCTGGTAGCAGGTAAGCCAATCCCCTTTCTTATTGATACCAGGCCACTTACCCTGCCTTTCCTGAATTTGCAGGGCTATCTGCCCCTCTCAAGTCTCCATTGTGGGGGGTTAATGGTCTAATCTCCAAGTCTTTAGCCACACCCTCCTTAAATTATCTCTTATTTGGAATACCTTTCAGTCATTCATTCCTGTCTTTCCTAAATACTCAACCCCAAGCTTTGATAGAGACACTTTATCAAAATTCATAGCCTCCCTTATGCTTCTCTCTTCCACCTCTAATTCAGACCCATCCTTCCTCCTTCTCACTAAACCCGAACTATCTAAATTCTCTCTCCCAACTTCTCTAGTCACACTGAAGGTCTGGGATCCCTTCACCCCTTCCATAGCACAACAGCACTCTCCTATCCACATAAAACTAAAAGACCCTTCAATATACCCCTGTCAAACCTAACACCCCTTTCTTTAGAAAGTAGACGAGGCTTCCAAACCATTATACAATGTCTTCTATCCCAAAACCTCCTTAGACCCACTCACTCCCTATTCAACACCCCATTCTGCCTGTCAAAAAGTCAGATGGCTCATATCACTTAGTCCAGGACCTCTGCATCCTAAACCAGGCAGTTCTCCTAATCTCCCAGTAGTACCCAATCCCTACACCCTCCTAGCCCTTATTCCCCCAAATACTTCCCATTTCACTATAATTGACCTGAATGATGCATTCTTCATCATTCCTCTATACCCAAGATCTCTTTGTTTTCCACCTGGACAAATCCTGTCACCCATCAGTCCCAACAACTTACCTGGACTGTCCTTCCGCAGGGTTCCTGAGATAGTCCCCATTTCTTTGGACAAGGCTTAGCATCAGAGCTAGCAAAACTAGATCTCTGTTCTAGCACTCTTCTCCAATATGTGGATGATCTCTTCCTTTGTAGCCCATCTAATTCTCTCTCTTATGAATACAGCTAGTATTGTAAATCATTTGGCTAAAAATGGATATTGAATCTCTCCTAAGAAGGCCCAACTTTCTTCCCTTCAAGTCATGTTATATTCTTCAGTTCTGAATCTCACCTCCTGCCTCAAAACAAGACACCTATCTTTCCTCAGTTGAGCAGGTTTTCTCTGCATTTGGGTCCCTAACCTCAGCATTCTAGCTCACCCTTTATACTTGGCCTCTAAAGATCCTCTGACTGAACCACTAAATCCCACCATTAATATTAGCCCTTACTTCCAGAAGTTACAACAGGCCCTTACAACAATCCTTTACATCAACCCCAGCTCTTTCTCTTCTCCAAAGCTTTAACATTTTACACTACAGAAGAGAAAGGAATAATGCTTGGACTCTTGGGACAAGTCCAGGGACCAGATACTCAGGTAGTTGCCTATCTATCAAAGCAATTAGATACTATAGTCAGGAGTTGGCCAGCCTACCTAAGAGCCCTGGCAGTGGCTGCTCTTCTAAATCTTGAAAATCAGAAACTCATATTCAGACAACCCATCATGGTTTCACATATCTCTGACCTCATAAAATACAAAGCTACCCAAAATCTCCCTCCCTCTAGAATGCAAACTTTTCACATAATCTTTATTGAATCTCCTCCATGTTACCCTATACAAATGCTCTCCCCTCGATCCTGCCACTCCTTTACTTACCCCCCAAAAAGAGACTTCACATTTCTATATAGAAATCCTCAAACTTAAGACTCCCTATTTCCCAAATATAATAGACTCCTCTTTACCCAATGCCTCACGCACTTGGTTTATTGATGGTAGTTCTTTCTCTCAGGATGTGAAAAAGTTGGCAGGCTATGCAATCATCTTTCTCACAGAGATCATAGAGTCTAGTCCCCTTCCTATAGGAACTACCTCTCAAAAGGCAGAATTAATTGCCTTCACCAGAGTGTTAACTTTAGCATCTGGACTAGAGGTTAATATGCTTCTGTATTCTCCATTCACATGCCCCAATTTGAGAAGAAAGAGGATTTCTCACTACAAAAGTCTCTTCTATTACCAATGCCCCTTAATTCTTAAATTTCTTCAGGCTGCTCATCTTCCCAAGGCAGCAGCAGTAGTTCACTGTAAGTGTAAGGGGCACCAGGCAGGAAATGACCCATCATATAGAGCAATAATAAGGCAGATGCAGAGGCCAAAAGGGTAGCACAGCAACCACCTCCTGCCTCCCGACTCTTAGCTATTCCTTATTTCATGCTACAGTACTCTCCTAAAGAGTATTGGTCTCTCCTCAGGCTTGGAGCAGATAATGAAGACCCTTGGTTAAAGACACAAGGAAGGTATAGCTTACCACAGGGCCAAGCTCAAAAGATCCTGTAAGATATTCATAACTCTTTAAATGTTGGATTTAAACTGCTTTTACAACTCCTTAAACCCCTCATTACCTGCAATAACTTTAATAGTCTCTTTCGAGATATTAAAAAAAATTGCTCTATCTGCTCCAAAGTCTCTCTCCAAGGGTGTATACACTCTTCTTCCTTTCCCACCCATCAGCCTAGGGGCAGCATCTCTGGACAGGACTGGCAAATTGATTTTACACACATGCCTCCATCAGGGAAACCTGTTACTTATTAACCCTTGTAGATACCTTCTCTGGATGGGTTGAGGCTTTCCTCACCACCTCTGAGAAGTCTTCTAAAGTTACCCAGACACTGCTCCAAGACATTATTCCTGGCTTTGGATTACCCACTTCATTACAATCAGATTATAGCCCAGCCTTAATATCTCAAATAACACAGGAAGTCAGCTTCACCTTAGGTATTCAATGGAACCTACACATTCCTTATCAACCTCAGTCCTCAAACCCACTTAACTTAGTCTAGAGATTAAGTAGCCCTGGAATTCACTCTTACCTTTTTTTTGCCTTCATGTGCATTAGGGCCTCCCCTCAGGCCCTCACTTTCCTTAGCCCCTTTGAACTCATGTATAGAAGTCCTTTCCTTCTAGGGAACTTCCCAACCACAATGTCTTCCTTAAAAGATTACAAATCCATACTAAATCTAATTAGACAAATATTAAGAGACCATGCAGACCAAGTCCTACCAAAGGCACTCACAGGAGATCTTCTACCTACTCCTATAATCCCTGGTGACTGGGTCCTACTTAAGTATCTCCACTCAAATAATCTTAAACATAGATGGCAAGGCCCTTACCAGGTACTAAGATTATTAGACACCCAACCTCATTCCATCTTTTTTTAAAATTTATCTTTTATTTTTTAAATTATACTCCAATAGATTTCTCTCTGTCACCACATGTTTGACCCATTTTACCCCATCTACCTCTCCCTTTCTCCCTCCTCCTCCCCTCATGTAACCACTAATCTGTAGTACATAACCATGAGTCCCTGTTTATTTGTCTTGTTCATTTGTTGCTTTTAGGTTTGTATCCCACATATAAGTGATATCATGTGGTTTTCAACTTTTTCTGTCTGGCTTATTTTGCTTAGTATGATTATCTCAAGGTCCATCCATGTTGTCACAAATGGCAGTATTTCATCTCTTCTTATGGCTGAGTAATATTCCGTTGTATATATGTACCACGGCTTCTTTATACAATCAACTATCTTAGGACATTTTGGTTGCTTACATGTCCTGGCCATTGTGAATAATGCTGCTATGAACATTGATGTGCAAATATCTTTTTGGATATGAGTTTTCAAGTCTTTGGAGTAAATACCCAGTAGAAGGATTGCTGGATCATATGGTAGATCAATTCCTAGTTATTTGAGGAACCTCCATACTGTTTTCCATAGTGGCTATACCAATTTGCAGTCCCACCAGCAGAGTATAAGGGTTTCTTTTTCTCTGTATCCTCTCCAACATTTTTTTCACTTGTTCTGTTGATAACAGCTATTCTAACAGATGTAAGATGGTATCTCATTGTGGTTTTGATTTGCATTTCCCTAATAGCTAGCGATGTTGAGCGTCTTTTCATAAATTTATTGGCCACTTGCGAGTCTTCTTGGGAGAAGAGTCTGTTCAAGTCCTCTGCCCATTTTTTGATTGGATTGTATGACTTTTTGTTGTTGTTGAGTTGTATGAGTTCTTATATATTTTGGATATTAAGCCCTTATTGGAGGTGTTGCCTGCAAATATATTTTCCCATTCAGATGGTTGTTTCTTTACCTTTTTGATGGTTGTCTCTTTATCTTGTCTATTTTCCCATTTGGATGGTTGTCTCTTTATCTTGCTGTGCAGATGCTTTTGAATTTGATGTAATCCCATTCATTAATTTTTGCTTTTACTTCCCTTGCCTTTGAGGTCAAATTCATAAAATCCTCTTTAAGTCCAAGGTCCTTGAGTTTAGTTCCTATGTTTTCTTCTATGCATTTTATTGATTCAGGTCTTATATTTAGATTCTTAATCCATTTTGAGTTAATTTTGGTGTGTGGTGATAGACAGCAGTCTAGTTTTATTTTTTGCAGGTGACCTTCCAATTTTCCAATTTATTGACGAAGCTTTCCTTTCTTTATGCTTTTGGCTTTTTGTTGAAAATTATTTGCCCATATAAACATGGGTTTATTTCTGGACTTTTGATTCCGTTCCACTTGTTTGTGTGTGTGTTTTTCTGACAATACCATGCCATTTTGATTGTTGTTGCTTTGTAGTATAATTTGAAGTCAGGCAGAGTGATGCCTCTAGCCTCATTCTTTTTTCTTAAGATGGCTTTAGCAATTAGAGGTCTTTTGTGCTTCCATACAAATCTGATGTTTTTTTTTGTTCTATTTCTTTAAAAAATGCAGATGAGATTTTGATGGGGATTGCTTTAGATAATATGGTCATTTTAACTATATTGGTTCTTCCAATCCAAGAACACGAAGTATTTTTCCATTTCTTTGTATCTTCTTCAATTTCTTTTAATAGGGTCTTATAGTTTTCATCATATAGGTCCTTCACATGTTTCGTTAAATTTATTCCTAGGTATTTTATTCTTTTTGTTGCAATTGCAAAAGGAATTATTCTGACAATTCATTATTAGCGTATAGAATCATTATGGATTTTTGAACATTGATTTTGTATATAGAAACTTTACTGTATTTGTTTATTGTTTCTAGTAGTGTTCTTGTGGAGTCTTTAGGGTTTTCTATATAGAGAATCATGTCATCTGCAAATAGTGACAGTTTGACTTCTTCATTTCCTATCTGGATGCATTTTATATCTTTCTCTTGCCTGATTGCACTCACTAGGACCTCCCATGTTATGTTGAATAACAATGGCAATAGTGGACTGCCTTGTCTTCTTCTTAATCTTGGAAGGTTTTTATTTTTTTCACTATTAAGTATAATGTTGACTGAGGGTTTGTCATATATGGCCTTTATTATGTTTAGGTATTTTCCTTCTGTACCAATTTTGTTAAGTGTTTTGATCATAAATGGATGCTGTATCTTGTTGAAGACTTTTTCTACATCTATTGATATAATCATATGATTCTTGTTTTTAATTTGTTTATGTGGAGCATTACATTAATCGATTTACATATGTTGAACCATTCCTGTGCCCCTGGGATGAAGCCCACTTGATCATGATATACAATCTTTTAAATATGTTGCTGTATTCGGTTCGCTATACCTTATTTAGGATTTTTGCATGTTCGTGGGAGATATCGATCTGTAGTTTTCTTTTATTTGTGTTATCTTTACTAGGTTTTGTTATCAGGGTGATATTGGCCTCATAAAATGAATTGGAAAGTATTGCCTTCTCTGTAACTTTTTGGAAGAGTTTGAGGAGAATAGATATCAGATCTTCTTTGAATATTTCATAGAATTCACTGCTGAAGCCATCTGATCCTGGACTTTTGTTTTTTGTAAGTTTTTTGATTATGAATTTGATTATGTGGTAGAAATCAGTTGGTTCAGATTTTCTGTTTCTTCTTGACTCAGTCTTGAGAGATATATGTTTCTAGGAGTATATCCATTCCTTTCAGAGTGTCCAATTCGTTGTCATTAATTGCTCGTAGAATTTTCTTATAATCCTTTGTATTTCTGGGGAGTCCATAGTTACTTCTCTTTCATTTCTGATTTTATTTATTTGGATACTCTCTCCTTTTTTCTTGATAAATCTGGTTAGCAAGAAATAGGAAAGCAAGTAGCTCTTGCTTTCATTGATCTTTTGTACTATTTTTCTAGACTATTTCATTTATTGCCACTCTGATCTTTATTATTCCCTTCCTTCTATTCACTTTGGGTTTTGTTTGCTGTTCTTTTTTTAGTTCTTTTTAGTGTGCAGTTAGATTTTTTATTTGAGATTTTTCTTGTTTCTTGAGGTAGGTGTGTATTGCTATGAATTTCCCTTGTAGGACCACTTTCACTGTGTCCCACAGATTTTGAATTTTGTTTTCATTTTCATTTGTTTCTAGGTATCTTTTGATTTCATCCTTGATCCCATTGTTAGCAGCATTCATTGTTTAGTAACATGTTGTCAAGCCTCACATGTTTGTGTATTTCTCAGGTTTTTTCTTGTAATCAATTACTAGTTTCATACCATTGTGATTGAAGAAGACACTTGATATGATTTTAATCTTAATTTATTGAGACTAATTTTGAGGCCTAATGTGTGGTCTATCCTGGAAAATGTTCTCTGTGCACTTGAGAAAAATGTATATTCTGCTGCTTGTGGGTAAAATGCTCTGAAAATATCAATTAAATCCATATGGTCCAATGTGTCATTTAAGCCCTCTGTTTCCTTGTTGATAATCTGTCTGGAAGATCTGTTTATTGGTGTCAATGGGATGTTAAAGTCTCCCACTATGAGTGTATTACTGTAAATCTCTCCTTTCATATCATTCAATAATTGCTTCGTATATAAAGGTACTCCTATTTTGGAAGCATGTGTTTACTAGGGTTATGTTGGCTTGTTTTATTTATCCCTTTATCATTATGTAATGCCCTTTGTCTCTTATTATAGCCTTGTTTTAAAGTCTACTTTTGTCTGATATGAGTATTGGTACCTCAGCTTTTTAAAAATTTTTATTTGCATGAAATATCTTTTTCCATGCTTTTACTTTCAGTCTGTGTGTATCATTTGATCTGAAGTGGATTTCCTGTAGACAACATATTTATGAGTCTTGTATTCTTATCCGTTCAGCCTCCTTATGTCTTTTGATTGGAGTATTTAATTGCTTTACATTTAAAGTAATTATTGATAGGTACACAGTTATTGCCATTTTATTATTTGTATTTATGGGGTTTTCTCTTCTTCTTCTTTTTACAGAAGTCCCCTTAACATTTATTGTAATTCTGACTTGTTGGTGATGAATTTCTTTAGCTTTTTCCTGTCTCACCTTCAAGTTTAATCGATAGCCTTGCTAGATAGACTAATTTTGGTTTTCACCTTCCTTCTGGTTTACCCAGATGGCCAGACTCTCCACTGATTTTTACAGTCAGATTCTGTGGGAACTCCTCCTTCCCAGACTAGACCCTTGGCTGAGGAACCCCTGTGTACAGCTATGGCCCCTTGCTTCTTTGGGAGGAGGGGCCTTGCAGCTGCACTATCCCTCCCAGTGCTTAACAGCCATCCCCAAGTGGGAGACCAGCCTACTTCATGTCTCTGTCCCTCTTACTAATCTCAGTGCTGCTTTTTCTTTATAGCCTCAGATCTATGTATTATGATCAGCTAGACTTCAGGTTGTTCTCCGAGTTATTTATTTTATAATTTGGTTGTAATTTTAATGTGGACATGGAAGAAGGCAAACCCTGCTTTTACCTTGCTCACCATCTTGACTGGAACTGCAAACTGTTTTTTGTTTGTTTGTTTGTTTGTTTAAACTTGTCCAAAGTCATACTGGAGTTAAGCAAAGTACCCAGGACTTGGATACATGTCTATCTGATTTCAAAATATGTATTCTTAATCTATAAGCATATAAGGTACAGAGAAAATACATACAAATAATTAATAATTTATAGTATGTATATAATAGTGTGAAGTAAATAATTTAACCTTATTCAGAAATAGGTCTCACTTTTGTCTTTGGCATCTGGGAGGTATTCTTTAAGCCTATGGAATGTCATGCTTAATAGAAGTGTCTTTGAATGCTTGAGGTCATGATGCATTGTCCAGCACTATGGTTTAGGTTGGGGGCTGGCAATACCAGATAGTATTGAGGGTAGTGACTAACCATGCCAGACAGACCAATACTGTGATTTAGAGAGAGGACTTTGGGACAAAAGGTATCATTCACCTGGACAGTGAGATGCTCCATACTGGCAATCAATCATGCCTACACGGTGGAGCCCCAGTAAAAACTCTGGACCTTGAGCTCAGGGAAACTTCCTGGAGTGCTAATACCCCATGCATATTGTCATACATTGATATCATAAAAGTAATGTGCCCCGACTGTGGGAAGAGAACAAAGAAAGCTCGTGCACTCCATTCACTGCACATCTTCCTTTGGCTGATTCTAATCTGTATCCTTTCTCTGCAATAAATCATAACCAAAATTAGCCAGTGATTAGTGAATTATGTGAGTACTTCTGGAGAGTTGTTGAAGTTGGGTGGTTTGGAGGATTCCTAGAAAATGTAGTTGGTGTCAGAAGTTGGTGTGGTTTTGTATGAACTGTGTTCTCACTGATTGGCTAACTCCAAGGAAATAGAGAATTATAAAAAGTGGCTGTGGAATCATAGCAAATTGAGAAGAAGAAAATGTCTGGGCAAGTCAAAAGAGCCTGGGTTTATCTAGAAATTAAGGAAATAAAGTTATTCTAGGAAAAGCAAAGAACATATACACAAAGAGGGAATCAGCTAATGTCATTTCATTTAATAAATTATACAATTTACATATCACTCAAGTAAAACAAATAAAGCTCCTAATTAAACTATACTATGCCATTAATTTTAAGACACATTCTCATATTAGAGATACTAAAAGTCTCTTAGAATGCATAAAATATGTTAGATTACTTAGGAATGAGTGCAAAACTAAGTATGACCAACACATTAGCCTTTCAAGGCCAGGAATGAGGGGGAAAATATAGATAGGAGAGGTAACAAGAATTGACGTTAGGGAGGTTACTTCGAGGTAGATTGCAAAATTTAAGTGAAACATTAAATATTCACTATGTGCTAGTCCGTCTGATATGAGTCTTGCATAAAGTATGTCTTTCAATGATCAGAATGACTTGAAAGTACATCATACATATAGAAACTGAAGATCAGAGAAGCTACAGAATTTCCAAAGGTCAGGTATCTATTAAGTTGGGAGGCTAAGACACTCGAGAAAGTTTTTCTGATTCTAAAACACATAATAAAGTACTAACTTTACCTGTAGCAGAAGATGTAAGGAAGGGAATGGCATGATAGTAAATCTCTTTAGGAATATAACTCTAGTAGTAACAAAAAGGCATGTGGGCCTTTGCACTGGTCTGAGCTGATGTTTTGTGGTCATAAGCTAAGGCAGTATGGAGGTTTAGATGTGAAAAGGAAGATTTAGAGAGGCAACAAAAATGACTCAGAGTTCTAGATTGGAAATTTATACCTATTAGAGTCACAAAATGTTTGAAGGGAGGGCAAATTATGAGTTAAAATTCAAACTTGTTTTAAATGTTTGCTAGATATCTCAATTGAACTATCTCAAGTATCTGATAGGGCTGATTGATATACATTTAGATGCCATCATTATTTGTACAACTTAAGAACATCTAAGTGAATGAAATCACCCAAGGACAGCATATGGAAATAGAGAAAAATGATTAAGGCCAAATCCCTAAAGAATTCCAGTATTTAATGGGCAACCAAAAGAAACAGCAAGCATTGCCAATAGAATGGTAGAAAGAAGGCTGTCCTTCTGGTATAAAGAAAAGGGAAGTCAGCAATAACAGTGCTGCTGAGAAAGGATGTAGAGCAAGAACTACAGTGGTCACTAATTAGTAACTACAACCAGATAAGTTGATAAATGAAGGCCAGAACTACATTATAATGAATTAGAAAGGGAGCATCAGTTAGTTTTTGCTGTACTTTAAACCAACAATCAATTGGTTAACTCACAATTATAGGACAGTAATTTAGGCTAGGCTCAGCTGGGTGATTTTTCAGGACTCAGTTGGACTTGCTCATGCTATTTTTAGTCAGCTGCCAGTCAGCTTCTGATGAATGTCTGGTTAGCTGGCTCAGATTTTCTCACATGGCATCTTGGAAGGGATCCAAGAAAATGAGCAGAAGCATATCAGGACTCTTGAGGTCTAGGCATGGACTGGCATGCAATCACCACTGTCCACCCTATTGGTCAAAGCCAATCACGAAGGCACACAGACTTAAGGGAAGAAGAAATAAACTTGATAGAATGAACAGGAATTGTAAACATACTACAAAAGGATACAGAGATAGATTTTAAAAATGTGGTTATTTTTGCAGTCAATCACAGGACAAGATGAAGATGTGAAAATAGTCAATGTTGCCTATCCTTGTCAATGAAGTGATGAGAAAATAATGCAGAACCTTGATGGAAAAGGAGTATGTGGCAGGGCTTTTATTCCATAAGCAGAAAAGTAAAGTTTGTGTTTAAGTTTTTACATCTCTAACTTCTTTCGGTGCTCATGCTCATCAGCATCCATCTTGCTGTCAGTTATATGTCACCGCAAACATCATCCATTCCCAAGTTTAGAAATACCTAGACATAAATCAGAAGGAAGTATTTCACCTGATCTGGTAAGATTTGTTTTCGTTTCTGTCGAATGCTGTTTTCCAATTAGCTACTGGAGTAATCTTTCTAAACTGCCTTTTCTACTGTGTTGGTTCAGGTACATAGAGAAGCAGTTACCACGATAACTGTAAGTGCAAGGGAATTATCAGAGATACCCTCAACTTAGGATTTTTCTGCATATAATTCAATACATTATCACAAATATATAAATACTGTCTTTTCAGCTTTGAGCAACATTTCAACTTGATCACCGTAGACATTTAAGTTAGCTATGGCACACAAATGATCTGTTATGTCTTGATTTTTGAGAACACTACTATGTGAACTAGCCAGTGATGTAGCATAAGAGTCCCAGAGCAACGAGTTTCCAGTTCTTTTTTCATACCACTAGTCAGTATTCAATGTAGGCTTTTGTTTATGATGTCATTGTAAAGCAGCATTTTCTGGTAGGAGAAATTAATGATACTTGTTGAGATATAAATTTAATGATACTTATTGAAAAATGAAAAATTTGTATCATCAAGAGGATGCAATCTCTCACACAGGCCACACCATTATATTGCTAATGATAATAACAATAACAACCGAAACAGTTATGTGTTATGAAAGAATATGGTGTGCTTTGCTTCAGTACTCATCAAGCAGAAGGAAGAGTTGGTCTCAGAATGCTGTAAGATGATTGTTATTTTTTATGACTATTAATTTTTAATAGTGTTAATGTTTATTAGTGATAGATGATTGGGTTTAAGTGTTTTATGAATAATAAATAAACTAGGTGAATGTGTGGTATCTGTCAGAAATGTGTATTCAAGACCAACAGAGCTGCCCTTAATTTGGCTTTAGAGATTTTGCATGCAGAGAGGACAGTAGAATGTACCTCCAGGAATTAGGGACGACTTTTCACATTTTAGCACTGAAAATAGTAGGGAAATTTTTGGCACTTTCTCAAGCCTCTGAGATTCTACTGAAGTCTTCAGATGTAGGAAAGTTCATCTCAGATGTTTTAGCAAATAGAAAACTGCTAGAAAATGTTTCTCTTGTTCCCTGGCCCTGTTGAATTTATAACACTTAAACACCTGTGTCCATCAAATGGAACACACAGGATCACAGCTAGAGCTGTTCTTGACTTTGCAATTTCATTGACTGACAGTTTAATATCTATTTATTTTCACATCTGACACCAGTAAAGACAGGCTGGCATCATGAATGTCAAGACATTATGCTGACAACTGTATTTTTTTCATCGTTCGTGGGGGTGGAGGAAGGTTCCCAAAGAAAGTGTTCTTTTCAAGTATTGCAGCTCCAATAAAGACCAAATTACAGTTCAGATATAATTGTCGGTAACTATTGATAGGTTACCTGTACATGTTTATATCGGAACGGGTACATTCAATTTGAGATCTACTGGTAAACTAACTCTTACTGTTATACTCTGTAATGAAATGTGTAATTATACTATTTAAACAGCTGAAACAGCTGCCATTACTGTGGACTATGTAAACAGTGTTTTCTATGCTAAAATTGTATGTTTAGAATATGGTCCCTTATTTTCAGCAGCTCTTGTTTAGTCTCAGAAATACAAACAAGAGGTCTAGCTCCATTCCCGTTCTATAATATCAGGACACTCCAGATAAGAAGCATTCACAAAATAAAGGCGAGATGGATTTTTAAAACCTCTAGCAAGACCACAGTTTGCTCAACATTAACCACAAAGTAGGGAACGTAACATTCACAGTAGGCACTGCGCAAAATACATTTCATCTCCATATGCTGAAGCAGATCGGGGGAAAAGCCTTTGCCTCTCTTATTTATGTCTGCTATCTAAACAGAAAATAATTCAATTTTACTGTACGTCTGTGTATGGGTAGGGAAGTATTATTATGACTCTGAGATCACTGAACTTTTCAGTCTGCTATCTTGAGCATTTTCTCATGGCTAGAGGTAATATCTGATAATTTGCAGGACCAGTTTCACCATTAAGGAGCTGCCTCATAATCAGGCAGTATTGAATGGACTAAATTTATTGCCTTTATAGTTTGAGATTGAAGTATACTATTAGACCTCACAATTCTCCTCCCCAATGTCATTTTGCCAAGTACTCTAAGAATGAAATATGCTCTCTAAACTGAAATTTTGTTCATAGTGCATTCATTCACAGAAATTAGGCATGAGATTGATTGTGGATTTCTACAAAATCACATTAATTTCAGTTCTTGGCAATTACAGTATAATTAGTGTTATTGATGTAGCAGCCTCATAAATATTTTGTAGCCATATAGGGGTTTTTTGTTTGCATCTTGCTTTATTTGTTTGTTTAGGCTTCAGTTATGGCTGAAATTAAGCGTGGGTGTCTTTACTCTTTCTGCAGAAGAATCATACAGGGAGGGGATAAAGAGAAAAGATCAATGAGGACACTTTCCTCCAATTTACTGAGTCTAGCTCATTGGCACATTTACACAAGTTCATTCCTGACCCCTCACCCCCGTCCTCAGTTCTCATATCCTACCTCCGCAACTCAATCCATTTCCTTGTTTCTGTGACTAGCAACCTTCTTCATTGGCCCCTACATAATTATGACCTCAGATGCAATGTTCTTAGATCTTTTCTCAACACTCCTAGTAGTTTCCTACACCTGCTTTTGTCTTCCATCTCCTCTTCATATTTTGCAAATCTCCTCTTGATTTGCAGGGTGCACTGGATTGGAAATTTGGAGCCCTGGACTTGAGTCCAGGCTCTACCACTTATCTATGTGTCCTTGAGCAAATACTTACTTCTAAAATTAGTGCAATACTAATTTATTCATTTAGCAAATGTTTTTTGAATAACTACTATGTGCCAGATATTGTTTTCGGTACCAGGACACAGCAAAGAAAACGAAATCAGCCAAGACCCCTCCTTCATGGGCCTTACGTTCTAAAATTATGTACCCTTAAAAGATTAAATAGAAAATACATGAGAAAGTGTGGTATAAAGTTTAATAAATATATTGTGTTTTATACCAGTGATAAGAAAACAATTGCTTTCACTTTTATTTTACATACCCCTGAAAAAATCTGCTTGCCATTTTACCAGACCTAGCTTTCTAAAGTTGGTGAAAAGTAAAGGAAATAGAAAATATTTGCAAAAATGGAATGTACAAGATGTTATTAGGAAGTGTGGGACAAGAGGAAAGTAGAGACGAAGTAGAGAAAATAGAGATGATCAAATAGACAAAAAGTGTGCACACACAAAATATATGATTCTTAAGGAAAGGAACCAAAGCTGCTTTTACTCACAAAGACAGAGCAGTGCAACAAGAAGAGACAAGACTGGGAATGGGGGAACTAGATCTCTAGTCTTCCCGCACCCTCGCCCCGTTCTACTACCTACATGATCTTAGACCAATCACTCTACCTGTCTGGGCTATGTTTTCCTAGTTCATAAAAAGGGGAGTCTGGACTGCATAATCTCCAAAAAGACCCTTTAGCTACTGCCTTCTATGACTGTAAAGCAGAAGTTTGTGTCACTGAGTTCAGTCTTCCAGTAGGATCTGCCTGACGGGAGACCCAGGATACTTTTTCTGTAGTAAAGTATTTCCTTATTCTTTTTAATTATAATTTTATTTTTTTTAATTTTAATTTTTAAATTTTTTAAATTTTAGAACAAAGTTTAGCATCTTACTCACTTTTAAATATACATTTCAGTGGTGTTAAGTACATTCACATTGTTGTGCTTGCTTCACTTCTAAATATAAAAAAATGACAACTTATATTGTCTCTTAATTAAAAAAATGGATAGAGATTTAACCTAATAAATACTCAATCTTTGGATTTTTCTAGAAAGCATATTTTATCTTTAGTTGTATAGTTTTCACCAATATTAATTTTGACTAAAGAAACAACCCCAATACTAAATTTCTATAGTCACTAAATGCAATTCAAATTATTTTCATATATTAGTCCTAATGATATTCTTGATATATTTTTCCTGTTTTTTGAGACTCTATAAAGGCATGAGAGGAAGAGAGGGTAGTTTTAGATTTTCACCCAGACTCAATAACAGATTTTACAAATAGAGAGAAATGGACTCTTGTTTTTGTGATAGGCAACAAGGAAAACTTAAATCCCTCCTAAGTGCATGTCATAACCGCTCTTTCCCCCCAAAAATCCGAGATGACAAACAATTTTAATCTAATTATAAATAGAATGAGGCATTACATTTCAGAAATAAATTTAACTAGATAAACAATATTGCCACATTTTAAGCCCTCTGAAAAACTCCTTATCTTTTTTGGGTGGAAGCGAACTTATGTGGGTGACATCAAGTGACCATGCACTGACCCTACCGCTGCTGTCTGCTCTCTCAGTGAACAGTGACTGCTTTTGCTCCCTTCCACAAACAGATCTTGTCATTTCACAAACTCGCCGATTCAGGCTGCACTCTGGGGTCTCTAACAGCTTTGAGCCTTGATATGCTGCTGACACCCAGCCCACCCGACATTACACTGAGTGTTCTCAGTAGAATAGGAAGGAAGATGAGACCATCGCATGATCCCAATGTCATTTTTTATAGCTCTATTTAAAAAAAAAAAAAAACAGACCTTAGAGGCTAAAATAATTTTCCATTATTATGTCACCCTTAATAACAATGCTTTTTTGCTGAAGAGAGATAAGAAACAGAATGGAAAATGAGACAAAGCTGTAATGCAGGGGTTCTATTTGGTCACGCAGAAATATCGCCAGTGAAGGTTTATTTACTAACTTTAGATAACTTAAAAGGTCTATTTCTTTGGACCTCAGGTTTGTAAGGTTTCTTCACATAACTCTTCCTGCCACAGCCAATGTCCAACGTAAGTGATATGAGACAAAACTTAAAGAGTAACAAGCTCTTTTCAAAGTAGCAGCAATAATTAATGAAAGCACCACATTACCATGCCTCTATATGAAAAGCCCACAATGCCATTTCAATTAATAACTCAGTACAAATGTACTCAGGACATTCTTAAATCACCTCTTCTGATTTTAATGTGGGGAATAAAAAAAATTGCCACTAGGCTTATTACTTTTTTAAATTAAAATTACTTGGGTGACATTGATTAATAAAATCAAATAAGTTTCAAGTGTACAATCCAACAGTACATGATAGCTATACTGCATTGTTTTTACCACCCAAAGTTAAACTTCTTTCTGTCACCAAATATTTGACACTTTTTATGCCTGTCTACTTCCTCCATCCTCTGTTTCCCTCTAGTAATCATTAAATCTACTATCCATGTTCATGAGTCTCTGTTTGTTATGTTTGTTTCTTGCTTTCAGTTTTATAGCCCACATATGAGTGAAATCACTATGGTTCTCAACTTTTTCTGTCTGACTTATTTTACTTAGCACGATTATTTCAAAATCCATCCATGTTGTCACAAATGGCAGTGTTTCATCTTTTCTTATGGCTGAATAATATTCCATGTCCTGGCCACTGTAAATAATTATGCCATGAACATTGGGGTGCATATATCTTTGTGGATAAATGTTTTCAAGTTTTTCAAGTAAATACCTGAAGAGGGATTGCTGGGTCATATGGTAATTCTATTCTGAGTTCTTTGAGAAACCTCCATACAGTTTTCTATGGTGGCTGTACCAATTTGCAGTCCCACCAGCAGTGTATAAAGATTTCTTTTTCCCCACCTCCTCTCCAACTCTTGTTATTACTTGTTCTGTTGATGACAGCCATTCTAACAGGTGTGAAATGATATCTCATTGTAGTTTTGATTTGCATTTCCCTAATAGTGAATTTGAGCATCTTTTCATATGTCCATTGGCCATTCGTATGCCTTCTTCAAAGTGTCTGTTCAGGTTCTCTGCCCATTTTTTTAAATCAAATTATTCATGTTTTTTATTGTTGAGTTGGATGAGTTCTTTACATATTTTGGATATTAGACCCTTATCAGAGGCATTGTTTGCAAATATATTCTCCTATTTGCATGGTTGCTTCTTTGCCTTGTTGATGGTTTCTTTTTCTGTGCAGAAATTTTTAGTTTGATATAGTCCCATTCGTTTATTTTTTATTTTTTCTTCCTTGCCTTTGAGGTCAAATTCATAAAATCCTCTTTAAGTCCAAGGTCCTGGAGTTTAGTACCTATGTTTTCCTCTATGCAATTTATTGTTTCAGGTTTTATATTCAAGTCCTTGGTCTATTTTGAGTTAATTTTGGTGTATGGTAATAGATAGCAGTCTAGTTTCATTGTTTTGCAAGTGACTTTGTGATTTTCCCCATACCATTTATTGAAGAGGGTTTCCTTTCTCCATTATATGTTTTTACATATTACTTTTTTAAATGACACCCATCACTGGGTCATATTTATGAGTATTTTATTTCTCCATGTAAATATAAATTATAATATTATAAAAATTTAATAATAGTGTATTCATTTACAAAGCATTTAAATGTTTGATGTACTTCTACCCATATGATATATATTTCCTACGATGCACTATTAAACTAGATGTCAAATAATAAATATCTCAAATACAGCCATTTGGAGTGTGGAAAGTTTTGAACTATCCTTTTAAATTCAAAATGGCTCCTTTGCTAATCAAATGGTTCAAATATGAGTATTGCCTAGAAGCATCATAATGAAGATATTAGTAGTTCTGTAAACCAGTAGGAGAGATTCATCTGCTTTTTTCTGAGGGGTTCCAAATGATTACTATTTAGGTCTCAAAAGTAATTACCAAAACGCTGTGCCTCATAAGTATTTTTATGTGTGATATGTCTCTAAAGGTAGCTCATGGTCTCAAGATTATGAAGTCCATTCAAGCCATTCAGACGGCAGACACAACAACAAATATTGTTTAAAATTAACTGGATATTTGTTCTGTAATTAGATCATGGATTGCAGGGTCAGATAAAAAGAATTTGCTGACAGACAACTGAGTACAACCTAAGACACACACACACACACACACACACACACACACACAGTACTAATTACACTACATATTTGACTTGATTATTTCAAATCGTCTCTTTCTTTTCAGATGGCATTGTTCTATTAAACTGCGTAGCCATAACTGGTTATTTGGGATCTAACATTTCAATACATTACCTTCATTCTCAGAGTTAATGTGAAGGAGTGAGAAAGGTAAGAAAGTATTTGTGTGTAATTTTAAAGTTCAGAAACATAGGGAAAGACTGGAGACTGTAGTGTGACATCTGCTGTTGGGTATGCAAAGAGCCATTTGAAAGTCTCCTTCCTAAAAAAATATTGGAGATAGAAGAATATCTATGTCCAACTGATATTATAGAAAGACAGAAAAGCAAACATTTATATATAGAAGGCAGCAAGGAATTGGAAATACTTAGCTAGGCTCTAAATTTTGATCCTTTTAATATACTATAACTCTTATTCAATTCTTTACGTTGTCAGGTGTGCATAGCTAACTGTTGCCTTTCTGAGTTATGATCTCTAATGAAACCAGCTTGTTTCTTTCTTTGAAGGCCAAATGCAGAATCTTATGTGTATGATAATACACAACCGAACACATTTTACCCTTTATAAAATAATCAAATATACTCATTAAAATTTTAGCTTTAAATTAGTCTGAGTTATTGGGTTCATATTTTCATAATACCTTTCTGAAAGGTAAAAAATAATAAGACTTTAGGCAATTCTCTTAAAAAAAGAAAAACACATTTTTGCCCCAAATGTTGTCCTTAGATATTTGCTGCAGACATAAAGGGAGTGTCAAAGAATGAGCACGTCCATCTTGCAGTTACCAAGGGACTGTGTCTGCATTTTTGTGTGTGTCGTGCCCCCCCCCCACCACCACCAAATTATGCTTGTGTACTACGTAGCTTCCCAAAGTCAAGGAAGGAGAAACATCCATAAAATCGCAGAAATCAGAGAGGCGGAAAATTTCTTAGTCTTTTCCAGTTGAGGAATATGGCTTCATATTGCTAAATAACTCATCTCTGGTCACTCAGAAAATTAGCAGCAATTTCACTCAAACATTATGACCCTGCGTGGCAAACTGATATTTTTAACTTGCCTAGTTTAAACAGTGTCTCGAACCTCAGGCTAAGACAGATTAGAATTTAATGTATTTATACCACTTCTCACTTTCTCCTCAATCATGCAAAATATTTAAAACATTATTCTCAGTTTCTCCATTGATCATCTTTGTAATTTCAAACAGTATTCTGGACCTTCTTTTGTTATCCCATAGTGGTAGCTTTTCATTCTGAACTTGTAAAGCAATGATTCTAACCTTCCCACACTGTCCTCTACCTCTCTTTCTTCTCAATCCCTTTCCGAATCTGTCTCAATCTAACTTTACTTTTACGTTGTTGAGGTGGATTTTATTTAGATTCCTTTTTTTTATTCATAAGATAGCCTCTTGCTATTTGTCTGTGGATGGATTCTAATGAATTTTGAAAAATTTCAAAATGATGTGCTTGAGTTTAAGTCTTCATATATTAATTGTGCTGAGTAATCAGTGTATTCTTTTATTCTGAAAACAAGGGTGCTTCTGCTCAAGAAAATTCTCTTGTATTGTTCCTTTGATAATTTTCTGTCTACCAATTACTCTATTCTCTCTTTCTGTAAATTCTATTAATCAGATCATTAAACATATTAGATTGATCTTCTATGCCTCTTGACCTTTTCTCACATATTTGATACTTCTTTTTCTCATTCTATGTTTTAGGGAAGTAAAGTGTGTTTAAATCATACTAATTTGCTTAAATTTTTTATTTCAGTGTTACATTTTTATTTTCCAAGAGATCTTTCATTCTTTGTTCCTCCGGCCTAACATCTCATACCTGATTTTTGTTGATTTGTTTACAATTTCTTTTCAAATCTCTGAGTTTTAATTAGAAAGATTATTTTGTTGGAGGTTTTATTATCTTTTTAAAGGGGCAATTTTTTTCTAGATGTTTATTTTATTCTTTTATGTGATCAGTTTCCCTAAAATTATGATATTTGCTCTCATTTTGAACAGTGATGTTTAAAAACACTGCTTATGAGCACTATATATGAACAGGATTTGATGGCTGTCACGGCCCACTGTGACACTGGGAACTTCAAATGCCAGGGCTTTCTCTGGTATTCTAAATTCCACCTTAGACACTCTAATTCTCTTCAAACAACTTGTTGAATTTTCTTTTGAGAAGAAACCACCAATCTTCTGAATGGGAAAAACATTTAACTAGCAGGCATTCTATGTAATGCATGGACTGGTGCTGGTGATGGAGGCTAAATGCTCTGTAGACAGATTTTAATTAACACCTCTGCTTTCTGGTTGACTTCCCTTTACACTTGGTATCTCTAAGTTTTGAGCTGTTTGGAGTCTACAAGGCAAGTAGGCCCCAGTATGAGCTAATTCTCTCTTCTGCTACCATTTCCTCAGCTGCTTTTTTTCTCCAAGAAATTTGTTTTTGCCTTTTCTGTCCTGAGAATCTCCTCATTTGGGGGTCTGAAGAGGGAGAGACAGGTTGATAAAAAAAAAAATACTGTGATCAACCCATATTTTTGAAACAAAAGCCTTCTGAAGTGCATCATGATCTTAGGTGTCTCTCCTTAGCATGTCCCCCCTTAAATAGTAGGCACCATGTACTACAAAACTATCAAATATAATGAGTGTAGAACTCAGCTGTTAATTTTGAATGCATATAAACATTTCCATAAAAAGAATAATCTACCCACTAATCCCAATCAACCACCTACAGCAAAGTGATGGAAATAAAATGGCAGGTATTTAATGCCACTAAAATGACTTAATCCTACAGTGTCTTGTTGGATAATGCTCTGCTCAAAGTAATACAGATTATGCCTGTTGTTATTATGCTATTAATATTACTAAATTTAATATCAATACTCACAGAGAGGTAATGGTTATTTTTTATGGGAACTCCATGGTTCCAATTTGTACCAATTAGATATTAAATAACTCACAAAAATAACTTATAACAAGGGCAGGGAGAAATAATTTATGTATCATAAATGGAATATATTATGATGAAAGCTAAAAGCAACTGAATATGTTTAATGTTTATAAAAGAAAGCTGTGTCCTTGAATTCAAATAGTTTGACTAAATTCAATTTAAAAAAAAAAACAAGTAGAGATGAGGAGATAAGAATAATATTGAACAAATTTCTAGGTGTCTGTCTCTAACTAAATAGATTTGACTGAAGTATCTCTTTTCAAACAGTTGTATACCTAAAAATAATTTTACCTTTAAGAAGGCTTCCATATATAGTTGTACTGTAGGCCTTCACTTAAGTGAAAAGCTACCCTGAGAATTGCCTCTAAGGAAAAGCCATTCTAAGCTTATCTTCCATCCACAAGCAAAAAAACTGAGCTTCCCACTGATATAAATCAGCTAACAACTTGGCTCTCATTAGCCCTAAATCTTTGACAATCTTTAGAAGCTTGGATCATTCCACCAAGCTCATTAGATGTTTAAAATTAGTCAGGCCTTCTTTTCTTGAGGAGCAAGAAGAGTTTTTACTGTAGCACAGATACACACACACACACACACACACACACACACACGCACATGCACATACACACACTCATACAGAGATGTTAGGTTAACAAGTACATTGAAAGTGCTCACTAGGTCTCCTTGGCTATACTTGTCAGCCAAGATTTCATACTTAGTACTAAAATAGAGCAGAGATTGGGATACCAAAGACTATTTAGATTCTAGAGACTAGATACCTGATCTTTTTAAATATGTTTTTAATCCTAAATGTATTCATTTGTTTACTTCTTTCCGAAAGTTTTATTTTTGAGGAAAAACATTCAGTTACTAGTGCCAGGCATGCTAAAATTATGTAGAAAAATATTCCTCTGAGGGATAAAGGGTTCAGGAATACATCTCCAATTGAATTTTGCTTTATAACAAGGCCTATACTTCTCAACTTCCATGAGACTAGAAAACGAAGTTGCCTATGCTCTCTTGAATGTAATTATAGCAATAAGGTGTCCAAAGTCTTTTTATTTATGTCAAATTAAGGCAGCTATCCAAAGCACTGAAGCTTACTGAATTGGTTTTGTTTAATGTGTTTCACGGGACTTGTAAGATTCTGGAAACAGTGGGGGGCAAGTAGGGTGGTAGGATGTATTGGTGTGCAGAGAAAAAGATGTCCTAAAGAAAAAACCTAGCTGGCAGACCTGCAGTTCTGGATCATGGGTGAGCCAGTGTCTGCAATTTTGATAACTCTCTGCTGCTTTGTGTTCACTATTTCCCAAACTATTAAGAAAATGTAGAAAAGCGTTTATCCTTATTATAAAACAACAACGTGGTACATAAAATGTCAGTCTGTTGCCCCATTACCTCATACGATACAGGTGTAAATCTTAAAGAGGGCACAGGGTTCAGCTTGCTTTAGGCATAGAAAAGAAGCAATTACTTAGCTGTTAAAAAAAAATCCTAATATCACTATCAGATAACCCTAATAGCCATCTGATATCTGGCTATTATTTTAAATGGATTTAAAGCTACTTTTAAAATCTCAAATTCAAATCATATGGAAATAATAACATAGTTATCATAAGGTGTTTTGAGATAATTCTAAATGTCAATTTAGCATATTTTCCTATATTGGTTTTCTAGAGTGAATGAATAGCTTCTTTTATGAGGTAAATGTCCTTTGGTCAAATGAAAGGGGAAATAATATTTAAAGGTCAGTTAATATAGTTAGGTGGGTATAGTTACTACTGTTCAAATCTCACTAAATTATCTTTAACCGAGAATGTCCACTATTTTGACTAAAACTATGCACAACAGCTTGACTGCTTATCTCCTTTGTCCTCGTTTTTCCTACCATGTTGGTATCTAGTGTTTCTTTTTCAGTTCAAATCATTCTGTCTAGTGTGACTCACAATCTAGTGCCAAAAATCTATTTGTCTCTATTTTTCATACAGTAAGTCCTAATACCACATATATTTCAATAGCAGTCTTTTCTGTAATTCAAAAGAACTGAATTCTTTTCTCTTTGAAGAAAGAGAAGAATTCTCTTAGAAGCAGGGAACTAAGTTTCTCAAAACAAGAAATACCCAACAACAAAATAGAAACTCTGACAAGGACCATGCTTCTCAAAATGTTGCCTATATGGGGACATCATAACAACCAGTTAAATTGCATAAGCTTTGCTTACAAAAAAAGATACCAGCGTAGTATAAAGCAAATTGTCTCCTCCCCACTCTATCCTTAATCCGAACATGCACACATATGTGTACCTTTGACTAGGTGTTAACCCTGAATTGGTTAAAGAGCAACTCAGTAGAGATGTAGAATTGGTCTCTTTTGGGAAATACTATTTCAATAACTAGAGTTTGGAATTGGGAAAAAATAGTAGTTATTTTGTAACTACTATGACAGCTAAAACCATGAAGATACAGTGACTAAGAATTTATTTAGGCTCTCTCCTCTGACATAAATCTCTATGAAATTAACAACAGCCATAACAAATGAGTTATTAGTAAAGTAAAAAGTTTGAGTTACAGTAGCCATTAGTATATAATCCTAGCCTTGACTTTCCCAATTCACAAGTGCTAACAATAACTGAAAGAAACCTAAAGACTGGAGGTCACAAATCAACAGAAACATTTAAAAATAACAAAATTCATCACAATAATGTATTTTACTGTGATATTCTCTTTAATGACTATTTTTTCAGAATTGACACTAAAGTACAGAAATGTATGTTAAGGCTTTGAATAATCCAGTTCAAGTTGTAGTATAGTATTAAATAAATATTAATAGGAATTGATAAAAGGCTTTGTTTCACCAGTGGGTATGGTTTTAGGCAAAGCTTTCTTAGATTTGACACCAAAAACAAGTGGCAAACAAACAAACAAAAAAGAATGGATAAATTAGACTCCATCAAAATTAAAAAATTTTGTACTTTAAGGAAACTATCAAGAAAGCAAAAAATACAACCTACAAAATGGGGGAAAATATTTGCAAATAACATTTAATAAGAAACTAGAATCTAGAATATACAAGAACTATTACAACTCAACAATGAGAATGTAAATAACCCAATCTAAAAATTGGCAAATGATTTAAAGAGGTATTTCTACAAGAAAATATACAAATTGCCAATGACCACATAAAAAGATGTTGGACATCATTAATCATTAGAAAGATATAAATCAAACCACAACGAGACACCACTTCACACCCACTATAATTCTATAATCAAAAAGACAGAAAATAAATGTTGGCATAGGTAGAGAAATTGGAACTCTCGTACATTGCTAATGGGAATGTGAAATGTTATAGCCATGTTGAAAACATTTTGGCAGTTCCTCAAAAATGGTAAAGTTGTCATATGACCTAGAAATTCTGGAAGAAGATAAAAGAATATATGCATTCACATAAAAACTTTTGCATAAATAGTCACAGAAATATTATTTGAGTAGTCAAAAGTTGGAAGTAACCCAAATGTCTACCACCTAATGAATAGGTAAACAAAATGTGGTATATCCATAATATAGAATATTATTTGGTAATAAAAAGAAATGAAGTACTGATATGTGCTACAGCATGGGTGAACCTTGAAAATAGTATGCAAAGTAAAAGAAGTCAGGCAAAAAAAAAAAAAAAAAAAGACCACATTGTGCAATTCTAATAATAGTTGACCCTTGAACAATGCAAGATTAGTGTTTGATTAATTAGAAAAAATATTTTGTTTTCACAAGAGAGATTCTAGCCTCTAGCTTTGTTCTAGTCTTGTTTACAGGGCATAATAAATTTTCCGAGGCACTCTCCTGTGACTTTAAGAGAGTAGACATTTTCATGGGCATCCCACGTCACTCTTGCCATTCATTCCATCATGATCGTTCGGTTCCAGATTCTGAAAGAAAACAGGAAACAACCGATTGGAAGTTTAAATAGTTTAGATTTCTTCATACCATTCTCAAAATCCAACGCTCCTTGATAATAATTCCAGACATACAGAAGCACAAAACGCTAGTATTGGCATATTAGGGGGGTACTAATGTAGTATGATTTAAAAGATAAAAAGTTCTCTCAACATTTTCACCCTTGTGTTTCCTGAATGTATGCCAGGAATAGAACAGCTATAAACAATACTATAAGATGAGGCATTGAAGAAACAGAAAACCACTAAATGAGAAGTTATGAGGAATGGGAATGTGGTCTCTGCCTTCAAACTTCGAAGGGTGCTGGGGTAGGTGTGAAGTTTTGCTGGCAGCTCTATAAGAGAAAACTGGTGTCATAGGGTAAATGTTGATGCTGATTTTTAATTTTACTTTGTTATGAAGAAGATATCTTTAAGCAATCAATGAATGGAACAGGACCTCCTTAAGTTCTGACATTCTCAGGCACTGGCGTTATTCACACTGAAATTGATAAACTCTGTTTCTTAAATGATGTAGAAGAACATTTAAATTTATTCCACCAGAGATTCCATAATTCATTTTATCACCCAGTCTGGAATCATTTCATTTAATGAATATTTCTTTGTAAAGTGCAAGTAATTATAACCACCTCCCGCTCATGAACACTATAGGATGCATTAGGAGTGTGTTGTTGTTGCTGCTGTTGTTACTTTAGTGCCCAACTAAAGCAAACTGTTCTGCAAGTTATGCTAGATTTCATTATGTTTTAAGAGGATGGAAAGGAAGATTGGAGCACGAGGTAGTTTAGAGCAAGTTTTGGAGCCCAGCTGGGAGCCTCTTTGCTCAATCAGAAACCAGTTTAAGGACAACAGACTCCTAGGAGGGCAGGAGTGGTGAGAGGCCATCATTCTCAAAAGATTCTCAGAGGATAGGAATAAGATCCCCCATAAGATAAAACTTTCCTCCTTCAGTGATTGTCCAGCTTTAATACCTGTTGGCTGTGCCACTCAGGTCTCAATACTATTTCCTCGTAGGCAAGGTAGGATGGTTTAGAGAGGTCCCATTAGCTTGTGCTGCAAACCATATGCTTTAAAAGAAAAAAAAACTTTATCATTCACTTCTTTACTTGCGATACTAAACAAGATAAAGTCTGAGAATTCATCTAATCTAATAAGTTACAGGATGCACAATGAGTACCAATTAATTACTAGGTATTATTCTATCTGAATTCTTTTTTAAAATAAATACACTCAAAATAGGGAAGTTTTAGAATGGAGGCTGTCTCTCACCCATTCCTATGAGCTAGAAAGAAAAAAGTCTGGGGTTGAATTTGAAATAGTTAAAACAAACAAACAAACAAACAAAAAAAACAAAGTCCGAACATCCGAAATCCAACAGGGTTGTTGCTTTGCAGCACAACATAAGGGAAAACAGAGGAAACATCTATATTCATTATCCCCCCTATAACCATGCCACATATTCCAAAATGGCTCCACAGAAAATATGCCGAAGAAGACAGCTGAAATGTTCATTGGTAAGTTATTGGATTTGTATAATATACATTCAAAGGAAGCTACAAATCTAAAGGCAGATGTGTAATATATGGCTGGCACAGTTTTTATTTTCTTATACATCTTGCTACTGTCTGGGGGCAATGCTCTAGCGACTGCTGAAATATAATAGCTGCTTTCTCTCTCAGTACACAATTTGACAGCATTTATTCTTTCCTTCAGTGAACATAATTACTTCACATATGGAACCTGTGATAGCCTACAGGCATCTGAGAGAAACCAGAATCATGCAATCTGTCCCCTTTGTGAGCTTAATTTACATTCACAAGTACCATTTTATTAGGGTTGGCATCATGTAGGATAAAAATTACAGGTCAGCTATGGCATGTCACTGGGAAGTGTGCTTAAGTCAATAATGTGGTATTATTACATCTGGGATAATTTTACAAGGGAGATTTCACAGGAGGAATCTGACCCTCATATCTTAGTTTTCAGCTTTACTATTACCCACATGGTAATTCATTTAGAAAAGAGTATTGTAACAAATAGTTTAGCCTACTGTAAAAATCTGTGCTATGTGTCATACCCTTTAATATCTACAACCTGAAGGAAGATAGAAGATCTAGCTTGCTAACTACTAAAAGTAAGCATCTTCAGATTTGTGTAATCCAAATGCACCAGTCAGAAGCCTATGCCATATATTTTGGCCTGGTGGTGAATAGAATTTAAAAAGATTGTGTTACTGACACTTTCCATCATAGGTAAAACAATATTGTTGATTTAGTAGATGTTCCCTAGAAATGAAAGATGTAAGGTAAGCTGTAGACATTACAATTGATGATCATTTCTCTGTTTGAACAATAAGGTGGTCTTGGCTCCCTTCTCTATTGACTGTTCGCAAGATCAGAAATTATTTTAACAGGAGATAGTAGAGATGGTCAGTAAAGGTCTAAACCATGATTTCTTTATGATGCCATATACTTTTATAAAATATGTGGCCTAATAAGTAACTAAACATAATTCTCAATGGTTAAGAATGGTGCATGCGGAGAGTAATGAGCCTAGCCAGAACAAGCACAGTGGCTGAAGACTCTCAGCTCCATCTCACTAGGGGCAGCCACAGTGTGGAGATCAGTGGGTCAAAGGAAAACCAAAGCCAAGTCTAGAGAAGGGCAAAGTTAAGGACTAGGATTCAGATAATGAACTGAAAGCAGAGTCACAGAAGTCTAGGCAAGCAAGAGAACAAAATCATAGGAAGTACCTTAATAATCTTTTAAGTAGGGTACAAGAGCTGTGCAGATCAAAATAAATATTTGGGAGTAAGTTTGTTTACCAAAATTAGTACATAAACATGATTAGACAATCCAATAGCAGAGAAGAGTTAATTTTGAGAAACTATTATCTCATGTTCTGTATCTTCACATTCTTATTAACCAGAAGCAACCCCTTTTAACCTTCAGTTTTACTTGTAGTTCTAACCTCCATATTTTTTACATACATGCCTATGCTGACAGTTTTTCCAATTGTATTGAGGTATAACTGACAAATAAAATTTTAAGATAAACTGTACAACATGATGATTTGATATACGTATACACTGTGAAAAGATTCTTGCATTAGTTAATTAATACATCCATCACCTCACATATTTATATTTTTGTGTAATTTAAGTTCTATTCTCTTAGCAAAATTCTGTTATCCAGTACCGGGTTATCAACTACAGTGCCCTTTTGCTAACTCTCCTCATTTCCACACCATGGATCCTGGTAACCACTTTTCTACTCTCTGTTTCTATAAGATCAAAAAGAATTTTTATTTTTTATTTTGCACATATAAGTGAAACCATGCAATATTTTCCTTTTCTGGCTCATTTCACATAGCATAAGGCCCTCAAGTTTTATTCATGTTGTTACAAATAATAGAATTTTCTTCTTTTTAAGGCCAAATATACATATTCCATTCATCCATTTACAGACACTTAGGTTCACATACCTTGACTATTATGAATAATATTGCAATAAACATGGCAGTGTAGATATCTCTTTGGGATACTGATTTCATTTACTTTAGATATATACTCAGAAGTTCAGTTGCTGGGATATAAGGTAGCTCAATTTTTAATTTCCTGAGGAACCTTCATACTATTTACCACAGTGGCCATACTAGTTTATATTCCCACCAACAGTTCAAAAGGTTTCCTTTTCTGACCAGCATGTTATCCCAATAGGAGTGAAGTAATATCTCATTGTGGTCCTGACTTGCATTTCCCTGATGATTAGTGATGTTGAGCACTTTTTCGTGTACCAGCTAGCCATTTATATATCTTCTTTGTAAAAATGTCTTTTAGGTCCTTTGCTCATTTTTTAATTGGGTTGTTTTTAATTGAGTTGTTTGTTTTGTTCTATTGAGCTGTACAAGTTCCTTGTATATTTTTGGATATTAACATCTTATCAGATACGTGGTTTGCAAATATTTTCTCCCATATATTGTCTTTTTTTTTTTAATGTTTCCTTTGCTGTGTAGAAGATTTTCAGTTTGAGGTATTCCCATTTACTTATTTTTTCTTTTGTCGCCTTTGCTTTTTGTGTCAAATACAACAACAAAAATCATTGCCAAGACCAATGTTAAGGAGCTTACTGCCTATATTTTCTTCTAAGAGTTCATGGTTTTCAGGTCTCATGTTTGAGTTTTTAATCCATTTTGACTTGATTTTTATGTATGGTGTAATTTCATTCTTTACATATCTGCCTAGTTTATCCAGCACCATTTATTGAAGAGACTAGCCTGTCCCCATAATATAGTCTTACCTTTTTTGTTGTAAATTAATTGATCGTATAATCATGGGTTTATTTCTGAGCTCTCTCTGTTGTTTCATTAACCTATGTGCTTGTTTTTATGCCAATACCATAGTGTATAGCTTTATAATATAGTTTAACTTATTTCCTATTTAGAAAAAAAAAATGCAGCTCACTGTCGGTGTTAATATAATTTTACATAAACATGCTTTTTGAGGGTGAAGCAAATCTGACAGACTTTCAACGTGAAAAAATATATATAAAAACTGTTCTTGGAGTTATTTCTAAACAGAACTTGTTTCTAATCCTACTGTAACAGAAATATAGATGCAAGTTGAATTCATCAAATGACTCTTCAGCTAACAACAGTTTGAGAACGATGTTAACATCAGGTGTAGGAATGCTACATTTTCTAGGATATGACATTTTCAGTGATTGAGAACTACTATATGTTGTAAATGGATATACCACTACCAAAAACAGAAGGCTATAAATAAAACTATGTCATTTGTTTCCAAAGACTACAGATATCCTAGAGCAATGGGAAACAGTGTTTGGTGGAGTCTTTAGGGTTTTCAATATATAACATCGTGTCATCTCCAAAATGACAGTTTGCTTCTTTCCAGTTTAGATGCTTTCTATTTCTTTTTCTTGACTGATTGCTCTTGCAAGAACTTCTAATACAATGTCGAATAAAAAATGGTCAGAACAAGCATCCTTGTCTTATTCCTGATCATAGAGGGAAAGCTTTCAGCTTTTCACCATTGAGTATGTTAGCTGTGAGCTTGTCATACATGAATTTTATTATGTTGAGGTAAATTCCTTCTATGCCCACTTTGTTGAGAGTTTTTATCATGAATGGATATTGACATTCTAATTTTTAAACCATATTTTTATATAGATAAGATGATAACATACATATCTAGGTTGTTGTCAATTATGTTTCTGAAAATATCATACATATGATTATATATAATATTTATTAATCCTCTACATGTTCAATATTTAGTCAGTTTACTTTTTTTGCTATTATAAACAATGCTACCATTATTTATTAAGTATTAGAGTCCATAAGCAGTCTTCAAAAGAGGTAAGAGGTAGTACAATTTGAAAGTTTGGATGCTCTAAGAAGAAAATAATTTCACAAATGGAAACAGGAAATTATAGATAACAGAAGCAATATACATGTCTTTTTCCATTGGTAGAAGATGACTTTTTAAATTTCGATTTTATCTGCTTATTTAAGAGTTTCGTTTGATGCTAATCAGGGACATCTTTGGTTTGCACCTCATTCAAATATTTCTTTAGAGGTGAGAAAGATATACTTTATCAGCAGGTCACATTCCACAGGTTGACAGAATAGCCCTGTTGCAATTATTTTTATTAGTAACATTAATAACCTTTGTTTAGTGTTGTACCTTGTGAAGAAGATAAAACAGATATTATTGTCATTTACATAGTCCAGAAATGCAGTGAGCTTGTAGTTACTTGCCCCAGGTCATCCAACTAGTAAGTGATAAAATATGCAAATTACATAATTGGCCACATTATGCAAATTAAACACAAACACATACACACAAAAGCCAACTGACATCTTTAACTGCATTTCTAAATCAAGATTTCATTTTCATAAGTTTAATTTACACAAAAGCTAGCTAACATCTTAATCTATATCTTCAAATCAGGGTTTCAAATCTATTTAAATTCAGTTTACGAGAAAGTTAGCATGCTGCACTACATCTTCAAATCCAAAATTTAGATTTATATAGTTTTAGTTATACTTTAGAATTGATGATTCCACTAAGACATCTGCAGATAGCCCTCTCAGAATTTTCAACTCCCATGGCTACTATAATAATCTTTCTTAAGTTTAGAAACATAAATTTGCTAAGGGAAATTATATATTAAGTATAATAAAAAGTACATAATGTGTATTTACTGAGAAAGTATGATATATAAAATAAAATACAAAATAAATTTATATTATATTTAAAAGTACAAATTATAAAATTACTAGACAAATTATACACATGCATACATTTTTTTCTAAACCTTAAAAAAGTTATGAACATTTAATTTTGAAGGGGCAGTAGACAGTTTCTACATTAGTTTTTTGGTTTGTTTTTATTGTTAAAAATATATTTGACTTACAGACTGATAAAAATTGTTTCCTCACCCTTGAACCTTAAGAAAGGTTCTCTCCCACTCAATTCCCTATTTGGGTAGATTTAAAAATTTTTTACTTTGAAATAATTATATATTCATAGGAAGTTGTCAAGATGGTGCAGAAAGATCTTGTATACCTAGTTTCCCCAATAATTACTACTTATATAATTATGGCATAATATGAGGACCCTGAAAATGACATTAGTATAATATATGAATACAGTTCTATGCCATTTTATCACATATGCAGAGTCATGTAATCATCACTGAAATCAAGATATAGAACTACCCCATCACTACCCCCTGCAGCCATATTCACTGTCTTCCCCCTACCATCCCTAACCTCTGGCTAATTTGTTCTCTACCTCGCTCTATTTTTTTTTTTTAATTTTAAGAATATTTTATCATTAATTAAATCATACAGCCTTTTGCATTGGCTTTTCTTCATTTAGCATAATGCCCTTGAGAAACATTCAAGTTGTACATTATTTTTATTGTTGAATAGTATTTCATGGTATGGATGAAATAGTTCGTTTAACCATTTAGAGTGGATATTTTTTAACTAAGGTTCTGAACTGAACTCAGAAATGAAAGCATAAGGAAGAATCTTGTTTACCTGAAATGTATTCTGGTACTTGAGAAGTTTTTCTTATGAAGGAAGTAATTGAAGAGGGAAAAAGATAAAGCTAAGCATGATGAATGTAGTCTTCAGATTGAATAAGTAGATGCTATAAAATTGGTATTTCTGAAAGGAAGATGGCTTAGGTCCTGATTTTCTATTTGAAAAGCTTTTTCCTAGAAGTCAAATTTTATACAAATAACAGTGTCCAAAGAACCATTTAATTATACCAATTAAACAGAAAAGCAGAGCAAGAATCAACTTAAAGACCTAATGCCAAATTTATGTTAAATATCTTGGTAGTTTATCACTAAATATATATGTTCTAATGAAGCAATCATAACGATTTATTTTCAATCTATGACTTTCCTTCTAGAACAGTATATCTTGATCAAAAGTCAGAAAAAAAATAAAAATAATTACACCAACACAAAACCTTGGTTCTCACTGTTGTACATGTTTTCAGTGTATTGTCAGTCATATTTCCCCATAGTTTTGTATAAAATTTAGTTTGACAATTAAAAACCTAGCCATTGCTTTCCTGATGAAGCACTATCACATCTTCTGATTTTCATCTTGATTGCTAGGTTTATGGAGTTAATTATTCTTTTATTACTATTTATAACTTAAAAGGCTAGTATTAATATATGTAGTATAACAATTAAAACCTGTTTTTTTATGACAGCAGTATATTATATCTTATTTTCAAATTGAAGTTTTCCCATTTCTATAAACTATCTTTAAAAATAACAATGTAAATGTCAAAATGTATCCACATTATACTACAAGCATCATGGATAGACTGTATTTTTGTGATTCTAAGTTAAGAATTCATACATAATAAGTAAAGGTTTCCAATCTCTAATATTTAAAGAGCTCTTAGAAATCAATAAACTACCAGTTCCCAATAAACACCAGCTTTATAAATGAAGAAAAATAAATAGCTAATAAACATATCTAAAATGTTAATCTCAATAGTAATAAAAAAGACTAGTCAAGAAAACATAAAGATAATATACCTTATTTTAAAAGAATTCTTCTTTTTTTAGTTATAATATCCAATGTCGGAAAATATTCAGGAAATAATCACTATCGCTCAGCTGAAATGTGATATGGCAATGTGCATCCAAACCCTTAAAAATTTGCAAACCCTTTACCCTACAGTCTTATCAGAAGGAAATAATAGTGAATATTCTAAATGATTATGTATAACATATACTATATTTTAATATAAAAAATTAGGAAAAATCTACGACCAATGACTGGAGGTTGGCAAAATAATGGTATATTTATATATTAAATAATTATATTATGGTATATTTATCTATTAAAATTCTATGTATTGATTAAAAATTATGTTCTGAAGGAAACAATTGATGTGAAAAAATATATGTTTTAAGTAAAAATAACTTACTTTTTACACAGTTGGGAATGTTGTGTGTATGCACATGTGTCTATGTGTTTGTTCATGCTAACTACTGTTTCATGCTGGCTATTAATAGCATGAAAAAAAAGACTGGGCAGATAAAATACCAAAATAATAGCAGCTGGGATATTTCAGTTATTTTTTCTAACTTGTACTTATTTGTACTTTTAAAACTTTATACAGTCATCATGTATTATTATCATAATCAGTACTGAAAAAATAATAAAAGATATTTTAAACCAGAAAAAGTATACCACTCGTCTTGGTAAATTTAACCAGATAGTTCTAAGATGAGGATTCACATATCCCTGTTGTATATTATGAATCCTTATAAAGAAAGCAACTTAATATAACTAAAAAATTAATATTGTTGATTCTAGAATGGTGCTTAGAGACATACTAGTTCGCCTTCATTATATATTCATTACTTTAAGCTCAAATGTGAAGACTTGGAGGATAACAGAGCTCAGTGGTCCTCAGCCGCCTTGGTTCCACTGGGAATGAGTCTACCTCTCCTTTATGCTTCATGTTCTAACATGTGGTTCATCTAGCAGATCCCTTTACAACCACTTAAGCCTTTGACTTAATAATTGATAAGCTGACCAACTGTAAAGTGCCTTGGTAAATATGAATCTATTGCTTCTGCTTATGGGAATTTCAAATCTCAATCTGCAATCTCTTGTAGTTCCAGAATGCATTTATTCTCTGTATCTATTTGCCAGAAAGTCTTGCAAAATCTTGGAGTAAGAAGGCAATGTAGAAGAGGACTCTTCCTTGCAGTGTCTCTGAGGTAGGTTATTACACAATCGCTGCTCAAATATCCTGCACATTCAAGAAAAGTGATTCCATTTTTCATAAACCTACAAGCCTACACACACTCTACGTTCCAGGTATATAAAACTGTTTCTGGTTCCCAAACAACTGCATGCTCTTTCACCCATCCATGACTTTGCCCATTTTAGTTCCTCAGTCTCGTATGTCCTTGCCCTTTACATTCTTCTATTGTAACCCAATTCATCCTAATTCCTTAATGAACAGTTCTATTATTCTA
Source organism: Rousettus aegyptiacus (assembly GCF_014176215.1). Classification (NCBI taxonomy): domain Eukaryota; kingdom Metazoa; phylum Chordata; class Mammalia; order Chiroptera; family Pteropodidae; genus Rousettus; species Rousettus aegyptiacus. The sequence goes on along the minus strand of NW_023416292.1, from coordinate 42,911,638 downwards.
TTATTGTGTCTTCTTTTTTCAAGATTGCTTTGTTTCAGAGTGAAGTCATTTTTCCCTCCTTTGCTCTCCCTAAGGAATATGTCTTTTTCATCTTTTACACCTTTAATATGTAACTAATTGCCTTTTACTCAGTAGACACTCAGAACTAACATCTAATGAACTAGTATTGCCTACTAATCTAACCCTACATGCTATGGAGTTTAATGATACTCTCAGATGTGAAAATGTCAGTTAGGGATAACGAGAGGTAACTGAAGTGTTAGTTGTGCATCGAAAACTTTTCCAGCATGACCAACTGGGGCTTGCTTCTTTCCCTTGAAGTTCTGAACATATCCTGTTATTGACTGATACCTCATACCGAGTATACAGAAGCATGCTAACTTTTGGAGTGAAACTGCCATTTACAGGATCCACTTAAAGCATCCTTGAGTAAATTGTAGAGTTGTGAGAAAGATCATCCAGGTCTTTGATTAGGCATTTCTGAGAGGAGGGATGAAGGGAAAAGGGGAGGGGGAGAGGAAAAAGGAAGGGAAAAAAGGAAAGAAAAGGAGGTTGAGAGGAAATAAAAGGGGAGAGGAGAGTAAAAGAGCAAAAGAGAGGGGGAAGATTGAAGAAAGAAAGAAGTAGAAAGAGGAGAATCATAATAGAATTATGTCAAAGTCTAAAAGAAATAACATAACAGGATATAATATTATCAAGTGCTACATAACTGTTGATTTTGTGTTATTTGTTCCAAAAGAAATTCTACTCATCTTATTTACACTTTCTGGTCACTGATGACAAAGTCTTTGATTTCTACAAACCATGTGTCTCTTTGGTATTAGCTATTATAGAAAATGACCTAAATGTTTGTTTCCAAAATGATTTCTTTACTTAATCTAGCATCTATTGCCTGATGTGGTTTTAGGTCTTCTGCTCTTACCATTCTTTATATTAAATAAATGTATAGCATCTGTTGAAAACTTTTAGTGCTAAAGGTCTTAATATTTTATGTTTCTACAGCTCGCTGCTGAATTAGTTTTAAAACATTTACACAATGATAGTTTCTCCACACCACTCAACAGAACAATAATATTCACATTTCATTGATTTGCAGACTGATTACATGTGTGGTGCAACCTTTGTTTCTCAGTCTATCTTGAGATCCAGTGGGCTGACTAATAATAAGTGGGTCATTTTAACATTAATAACCCATATTTAGTGTATTTGATCCAGTTTCCACCTGCTATTAGAGAGCTCTCAAGCATTTTAAACATTTTCCCCAACACTTATGAATTTCTGGAAGTTCCCAAGGGCTCCTCACATGTGTTCAGAAATAATATCTGTCAAGCATAATATGGCTTTGACAGGCACTGCTGCCATTCCCTGAGTCCCGCATCCAGGACTGCTGTCCCACCCTCTACTAACCAAGCCTACACCGCATGGCCAACTTTCCAGGCTTTCCTGTAGAATCCTCTGGTACTGGTACCACTGTCTTCCCTTTTCCCAGGGCTACTCATGCATTGGTGTGTTTATGGAGTTGAACTGCTGATTAATTCTGTGGCAAAATAGAGAAAATTGCTTCCTTCCTTCCTTCCTTCGTTCCTTCCTTCCTTCCTTCCTTCCTTCCTTCCTTCCCTCCCTTCCTGCCCCCTCCCTCCCTCCTGCCTTCCTTCCATGTAATACCTTGTTGTAACAGGCACCCAAGCCATGCTCTTTGTTCCTTAATTTATGACAAGAGTTTTCAGTGGACATAGATCTTTCAGTTTTTATTCACAACTTCCCTTCTCCCTAGGACTCAGATATAAAACTATGTGAATGACAGAGACACTGCTGTAGTTAGAATCTGTCTGATAACTGATATGATGGTAATTGGGCAAATCTAGGCTGCTTGACTCTCTCTTCCCTAATGAGGTGTTGGTTCCTACCAGTCTTCTCAGCCCCTTAAATCAAAAGGCTCCTGGTTCGTTTAACTCAGACAGGTCAGGAGACATGTCTACAAGGTTCTTGCTACCGGCAGTGGACATTATTTACGCATAAACTAGATGTGCCACTTCACAAAATAATCCAGGTTTTTGTCTTCCAACTTCCTATCTTTTGATCACTTTACTATTTTATATTTTGACCATTTCAAACTTTAGATTTTCTGCTTTCTAATCATATAGTTAACAATTCTCTAAAGCAGTAATTTAACCACTTATTTAATTCCAATAAAAGAGATTATGTTGAGAGAGAAAAAAGTTACTTAAGGAATATCTATGGATATCAATAACCCATACTACTCGTTTCTTCCATTTGCAAAGTTAATGGGTAATTGACTCATTTGGCAATTAAATCTGAATTATACTATGTCTTTACTATTTAACAATTCTTTATTTTGACTAGTCCATGTGTTTTTAACATGAAACTACATCTTATTATACCCAGTCAGTTCTATTATTTTCATACTTAAAAATAAATTATGGCAAAGTAAACCTCAGCTAAAAATATGTTCATGTGTCAATCTTTTCCTCTGATGAATCCCTACCATCTTGCACAGTGCCTAGAACATGTGCTAAGCAAGTTGGGAGATTTAGTAAATAAATGTTTCAATCAATCAATCAATCAATCAATCAATCATTCCATCAAGTTTTTTTGAAATTCGGTGTGATCTTGTTATTCTGTCTTCATTCACCCCCATGATTTATTCAGATCTCTGCTCAGCAAACTAAATTCTACAAAAGAACTTTCCCAGAGTTTCTACCCCAATTTTTAAATGAATATGTAGGGACTGACCTCCACTCTCAAATGCGCCATTCTGCGTTGTCAGAGATGTTACCAGGAAGAGTTAATTCACTGACCTTTAGCATTGTTCTACTCCACCTTCTTTGCTCCCATTCACTCACTTTCCTTCAACAATCAACACGAGTCTGGCCCTCTACTTCAGCTCTACTTCATAGCTCTAGCTCTCATGGCCATTTAGTACTCTGAGCTCTAACTCCATGATTTTGGATTCTTAATGTAAGTTCTCTTCTTTTGATGGGGTTTTCCCTCAGACACATCTGCACAAGTAGGATAAGTCTGAGACTGCTTCTCCTTGCCCACTGCCCCTGCCTGGTCAGCCTCGACCCAGAGGCAGAGAAACAGGTACTCTATAACTGTTTCTCTACAGGAAATTCATGAACACTTGGAGTCAAAATCTCCTGCAGTGATTTAAAAATGAAGAGTCCCACTCTTCTTTGCCCAAAAAATATGTACAGGTAAAATTGTAGATTACATCTAAATGCATGAGAACACATTCTTGTTTTTTCTTTACTTAAACTGTGCTTTGCCCTGATTGACGTGAATTTAAAAATACCCCAAACTCCTTCAGATCCAGTACTGGCAGGGTTAATTTCAATTTAACAATTTCAACTTGCATATAAGAAAGCACTTGAGTTGAATTAATTGGCTTACTGTGTAAAATCCATCTCGACATTCATGAATTCCTCTGAACAAAATGTGAGAATTCTCTGTACATATATCTTTGGGCACAGTTATGTATACAAACTATTCTTAAGCTATCAAAGTACTCTGTGGGTCAGAATGGTTTAGGTTTATAGAAGATTCTTCCCTAAATAACTTCAGGCAGCTCTTTTCTAACACACTTTGGGGTTCATGGATTTAAGTTCTGATATTGTATGTGGTGAATCATTTCCCTGGGTATCCCTGAGAATAGCATTTTCCAGCTCCAAACCCCATTGCATTCTGTTTATCTATTTCTAATGACATGTATCATGTTGTATCTTGAATTACATTCATTTTCATTTATTGTATCTTGATGGCTTTGCAGGGCAAGCCACTGCCACCTGTCAGCAAAACATGAGGGTAATGAAGCTGAAAATCAGGGCTGGATCCGGAACTGGATACTTAAGAATTATGGTCATCCCTGCATTTCTGTTCCTTTCATGGAAGCAGGGTCGAAGATATGGCTAATGGAACAAGACACATTAAATCCATATAGGGCATACGTGAGAACTGAAGTCCATGGGGAAACATGAAGTCGCAGTGGGAGAAAGTTAATAAAAGGCACAAATGGGAAGTAATGGTGGTATTCACTTGTTCTATTCAGATTTATTGTCATGGCTGGACTCTCATTACAATTTTGAGTTCTCTTTCTAAGGCACAGGGCCTCTCATACCTTTGTCAGTCTCAATGAAGTAGTAGGCTTCATATGACAAGTAAAGAATCCTACTTCTCATACTGCCATAATTCCACTGGTCGTTTATATATATTTTTTCAATCTCCATGGCATTTAACACTTACACATATGAAATAATAAAACAAATTAAGCGTTAACTAAAATTTTTGAACAGACACTGATACTTGGTTGAGCATGCTAGTGTAAATTTTGTGGTTGAGGTAGCAAGTTCTCCAATTATACTTTCTATTGCCTCATTAGCCTCTACCTATTAGCAAGTAAGTTTTCCTTAATGGAGTATTTAGAAACATTTTAGTGATGGTCATGTATAATAAAAAGAAAAGGCTACAGTAAACTTCTACATTGAACTCTAATGTATTGTTTAATTCTACTCCATCTGCAAGTGTTTCTTTATTTCCTTTAATTAACTGTATTAGAAGAGGCTAATTGGTATAGTGTTTACATGTTCTTTTCCCCCATGAAGTGGCTGCTCTCCTGCTTCTATGGCTCTATTATCCCAGAAAATGATACTGCATTGCTTTCAATTGCTTTAATATAAAAACCAATAAAAAGAATTATATGAGGTGGGGAGAATATCCTACAACTGAGAATATGCAATAAATAAGAATTAAGAAGACTATAAAAAAAAACCTTGAACATATTTGGTCACATTTTTTTCTTCTTAAAAAAAAAAAACAGTCACCTCTGTATGTCTCAGGGGCACAGCTGTGTTATTCACATGCCACTGCTGAGTCATCTGTGGCAATCACTGTATGGCAGTTAATTCTGCACAGTGCAAGGTGGGGAAAGGACCCATCAGAGAGAGTCTACTGCATAATTAAGAAACACTCTTCTTATCCCATTGCTATTATCGCTTTTTCTCACTTTGCCCTGTGTTTTTCTGCTTCATGAAATGGTAGTAGTTTTTCAGTCTTGGTGAGAAAATAACAATTCAGCTACTACAAATGACAGGAAAACTTGTGCACCAAGACATGGGTACATGAATGTTCTAGCCTAGTCATTTTCAGGCCAAATCTGAGGCAGACAGAGCAAAAATAAAAAATGAAAGAAGTCAGAAATTGTTAGCTGAATTTGATATAAAAACTGGATGCTCTTGATTAACTGAAAGATTTTTATTCCAAGATTTTTTTCACTGCCTCGGGAGATTTTCTCTTCATAAGGCAAGCATTTTGGTAATGCATTCCTGGTGGAGCATTGTTTAGTAACACCCACACCAAGCAGTTAGGACTTGAAGTGAAGTGAGAAGGGACCTCACTTAAACCCCAATTGGCTTTAAGGTCTCCAGAGTGGCAATCAGTCAGATTACCAATAAATGACAAATATTGCACTCTCTCTCTTGCTCGCTCTCTCTCTTTGTGTGTGTAGTGTATGTGTATACAGCAGGTGTATATATACATATGTATATATATATATATACATATATATATGCATGCAGCAGGTTTATATTTACAGCATGTGTATATACACAGCACATTTGAAAAATTGCTCCATAGATATGGCTTCACATTGTAGAGCTTATGAAGTCCCAAGCGTACACACACCAACAAAATAATTTTCGTCTGATTTCTCATTTCAGTATTTAAAATGAATTCTGCAATATAATCTCCAAAGTATTATAGTATATGCTTATTCTTTGTATATATGGATGTGTAATCACAAAGATATATGACTTGACTAATGAAGCAAGGATTATTAAATAAATAAGGTATATAAAAAAGCATTATAAACTATAATATATATAAGAAATATAATATATTAATAAAATCTTTTTTAGGTTCACAATGGGACCTACATTTGTGTTTTCTTCCCTTCTGATTATTAAAATGGACTCTTTTGTTCTTCATGGCCCATAATAAATAAGTTATTTTTAAAGACAGATTTAAAAGAAGGCAGCAGAAAGATTTTGTCATACTGTAAATAGGGAGAAAATTCATGTTTATCTAAAAAGATCAGGATGGCTCAGGAAAAAAAAAGATGGGGGAGGGAGTTTATGTTAAGGCCACTTGGGAGCCATTCATGTGGGTGGTGACCATTTACTTTTCAATAAAACGTTACTACTTGCCATAGCAACCGGAGTAGTGGATGGCACATGTGCTGCCTCTGAGATACAATGCTTCAATAAAGAAATACTTGCAGTGAAGAATGAACAAACACATGGGCACATTTTTATAAGCTTATAATAGAAAACAATATTTTTTGCAAATCATTTATATTTTCCTGATTTTTAATACCCAGCTACTGTGTGATAATCAATACAATATGCTATAAACCATTTGTCTTTCTTTGCGACTGGCTCGCCTTTGAACGTGATGATTTTTATTTGATTGCTTATTTTAACAGGATGAATATTGCATTTCAGAAGCCACCAGACTGCAATGGGAGGGTAGCCTTTCCTTCTCTAGAAAGAGACTACACATTGGCTCAAGTCACTGCTAGGGAACATTCCCTAAGGTCTGCCTAGGGATGTGGCTCACTTATTATCTCTTAATTTCCTTCAAGTTTCACACAGGAAGGAGGGGCTAGAGGGATTTTAATGAACATACGAACTACATTGCAGTATTCTGGTAAGGAAGCTGCTCATTGCTTTCAGCTACAAATTAGATGCCCATGCTTTTTTTCTAAGCTCATTTATATACTTTGATTGCAAGTTTAATGTTTACAACACCCTAAGCTGTATATCTGAAAGACTCTTGAATTATCTTGTTATGATAGTACTCCCTGTGAGTTGCTTCAAATTTTTACAGTAATGTTTATTTTGCACGTGTGGGATTATTCATGTATAATTACTACAGGCAGGTATATTCCATATGTTATAAAAGTTAGATTTTTCCTTGGAAATCATAGCCAAGGAACCTTTTTTTTTCCAATGAAAGTAATTTAAATTGAAGTAAGACCCTCTAATACCACCATCTGTACGAGTAAATTACTTTCAGAGTAATTAAATATGCATATCTGATCCACATACTGTACAGATGAACCAAGTTTTATTGAAGCAATATGCTTATAAATCCCCTAGGTATTAAAGATGAAGAACCAATGGCATTTTCTATTCATGCAGATACAAATAAGCACAAAGAAAGATATTTCAGCAGTTTCATATTTTCTAGAAATTTTATCAACTTTTCTTCATTAATTAATATTTTTCAGCAAATAGTTTGATTGACATTTTTATTGGTCTAATGTTCTGAATTGAGTTAAAGCTCTGCCAGCTATTTTCATGTTGTATATATGTGTGAATTTATTATAGCTGCCCATTCACTTATCTTTTGCTGGTTCCCATGGAGCAGAGCAATGCAGTGAAACTGAAATCATTATGTCATCTGAATTCATTACAGTTGGACTTTCCCCTCCATGAAATAGCTCTCCACAGCCAATTAGAATTCATGGCCCCAGCCCTTTATTGCATCATCATGGTTTATAGTCCATAACAAATACAAATACAGAAAAGAACCATAACAATATGATATATCTGGCTTACCAGCCTACCTTCTTGGGCTTTGGCAGATGAACTTGCACTTTTTCACTGCGTGGGGTAAAAGCAAAAGGAACACTCTGTAGTAACCCCTGGTGAGGCCAGGCTTTGGGCTCCTTAGTCCACATCTTTGACCATGTCATCGCTAATAATTACAACAGCCAATCTCAATTGGGAAAAGCAGTCATTTACATAAAGTGTCCCAGAAACAAGGCCTGGTGAGGGTTTGTTGTCATCTTAAAAGTGGCTTCCCACTGTGGTGAGATACCCCAGTCACTTTTATAAAACGTTACTTACTATCTCCCTTACTGGAGCTGACAAGTGAGTTTGGAACTAGAAATGGTCCAATAAATTGAAGGCTACCTAAGGAATGCTCTGCTGGGGACTTTTTCATCCCAGAGCCATAGAAATGAAGTGTCCTTTTCTCAGACTGTTCTTAATCCCTGGGAATTTGGTAATCGATTTTCACTTCCTTCACATCAATAATTCTCATTAAAGTCAAATTAAATGTTTATTGGTTAAGTGTTGAAGCTTCTTTTCTTTAGCATTCTCTCATCTTTGCAACTATACTCAAAGTAGGTAAAATCTTCATTGATTTTAAACATATTCTTTCATAATTCATTCTTAGCTGCGCTTTAACAAACAAATTAATAGAAAATACTTTCTTAAACAAAAGAAATTACAAATTATTTTTGAAATAGAAGCAACACAGGATGCTCTGCATATCTTACCATGTTATCTTTTGTTTTGAGGCATTTACTTTTTTGTTCATTTTTAATGAGATAAAGGGACACAAAATGAAATACCTTAAGAGTCAGATTAAGGTTCCATATAATACCATTGAAAATGCATTTAAAACTATGATATTGGAAACATGGAATTGTCTTCTAAATGCAATCTTGTCTCTTCCACTCTCTTTGGGCAGAACATCACATTAAACCATCCAATCCAGTGCATCTCCATTGGAAAAGCCACCTTCAAAGACTGACTTTCCTTTGCTGGTCCAAGACTAGCTCTGGTCTCAGAGTTTTTACCATTCTGCTAATAGGAGCAATGTAGTAAACTTTGCATAAAGCTGAATTAATGAACATTATGAAAACTCTCCTTCATTCACACTGTATCATTGGCAAACTACAAAACTAAAAGTAAGTTGAGTAATCTGTCTAGCTTTCACATCCTTTAAACAGGAATATAAAATTACCCACCTCAAAGAGTTGTGTGGAGATAAAGTGATTTTTACAGACAACATGCTCAGAACAGTACCTAACACCCATAACTGTTACTCAATACCTGTTAGCCATGAGGATGATGACCCAGTGTCTTCCCTTCATATTTAGTTTTAAAATGGCTAAATTAGGCTTTTTAGTATACGAGCATATTTCTTATAGCCCTACTCACTTTTGTAGCTTTTTATTTATTACGATGCCTCACCCCAACCAAACTATGAGATCACAAGGAAAGGAATTCACCATTGTAGCCCAAGATTTTAGCTCAGTGCCTGATTGAGAAAGACCTTCGATAAATACTTTTTTAATAAATAGATTTTGCTTTAGAAAAAATAAGAATTGGCAACTCTGCATCTGTCCCCATCTTTTCAAAAGATTTACTGGTAAATAAAGTCTCAAGAATTTTGGAAACACCCTCTTAGAAGATTCCACCACTGCCTTAAAAGCCCAATTTATTGTTTCACTCCTTAGTCACAAATATTTTCCTTCTAATTTAAAACCCTCGGCTATAGGAGAAGTCCATGGTTGATAAAAAGAGGAGGAAAACTGCTCACCATACCTGACAGCAATCTTCCATCAAAGACTTAAAAAGGAGGATGGTTTTCTCTTTTCAAATGAATTGGAATGTTATCCAAAAGTGACTACAGTTTCCAAAGTCAAATAGTAGTAACAAAACAGAGTCCAACATAGCTTAGAGAATTTTAATCATGGAATCTTGTAAAAAATTATATCCTAAGGTTTGTCTACCTTCATCTAGTCTGGATAAATATGTTTTCCTCTCAACATGCTTTGAAGGCTCCAGGAACTTTTTGCAGAAATAAAGATCTTGTTTTTATTGGAGACTGCTAATGAGGCTCCAGACTCGCCTAGTCTGAGGTCTGTCACATCTACGACACAGTAGTACAGTGCAGAGACTCCCTAAAACCTAAAATACTCAATAAGAAAGAATAACTGGATGTCCGTACAGTATCATTCCTTGACTAGAAAAAAATTAGGTTAGATCAGACAAGAAGAGTTAACCCTGAATTTTCACATTTTCTGCAATGATTATGTATTACCTTTATTAGATAAAATAATGCACAGTTTTAAAAATAGTTGACCTTGACTTTAGGCTGGTTCTCTGTGTTACAGTTTTAGAACGCTAAGGTATACCATAATATGGATGACTAATTTTCCTGATCCTCCTATAAGAATAATATAATCACAGTGACAATCATTTAATTACATGGTGAGATGGGTCTCACACAAAGTTGGTTTTTTGAGCTATCTAGAGGCCTGGAACTGGGACGATTTTAAGGACTAGTAAAAGGATGGGAATAGAGTATCCGTTGGAAGAAATTAAAAGCCAAACTGTTATAGGAGGGTCAGGCTAGTTGAAATAAGCAGCAGATAAGCAGCTCTCCTTAAAATGTTTGCTTTCTCAAGGCATTTCAACCAAATATGAAAGCAGCTCATGCTACCTTTAGTCTCTAAATATAGAGGCATAAGAATGAACATATCTCTATTTTGCACATTTTCTGCCATCAAGTTTCAAAATACTTCTCAGTGAAAATTTTAGTAGAAACTTTACCTGAAAACTTTTCCCTTCAGAAAATACATACTTTCTTATCATGAATTTCAAATACATGGTTTTTAAATGCCCTTTGAAGTAATCTTCAAATTCTTTATGCTACTCTAAGTTAAGAACTCTCTATCACAATGCATTTTTATATATTCACATATTTAAACCTATACTGGTTCTAAACACTCCTCTCACTTCCATGATCATCTGAAACTAAAGACCAAGACAAAAACTCATCGGCAATCAGAATTACTATGAAGCTAAAAAAAATTACTATAAAGGTCAAAAGAAATTTATAATTTAATATGGACAATTATTTCACGATGTCTGGGTTGCTTGGTAGTTTTTTGTTGTTATTTTGTTTGCGGGGTTTGTTTCTTCCTCCTTTTCTCCTTATTATGTTATTACTAATACTATTGTTATTATTATTATTATTATTAATTATTATTACACTTTTACTGAGATCATGTTAAACCATGGCTTTTGCTGCCAAAGAGATCTGACAGACTGAATCTAAATGAATTAATGAAAATAAATTTATGGTATCAAGTCTGAAAAGCATCCAACAGCATTTGCTCCCATTCTTTAACAGATTTAAGAGGTTTTGCCTCTTCATTTTTTAACACAATCTAACTTGGATATTTGCTATTTTTTCCACTCCAGGAAATGAGCAGTTACTTGAAATTTTTAGATATACTTGAGTTTTCTACCTTAGAGGAGAATGGTGTGGTAGGGGGAAATTCTAACTAAGCATTATTGAAAGCTTTTTCCTGTACTAAAATGGGTATATTTATACTTGTTCACAATATGCAAGCAAAACTATGTACCCTTTCTAAAATTATTTCAGGACTTAGATAAAGCAGATTCTAAGAACAATACTTTTTAAGTGGCAAGAAAAATAACAGAATTATCTTATGTTTACAATTCTCCCTCATCTGTTTTACAGATAGAATTTTAAAATAGATTTTTGTCTATAAAAGATAGTGTTCATTTAAATTATAGTAGCATGAAATTATGCCACAAGATATTGTCATCTTTTTAAAACAGCTTTTTAGTCTCTTGAGTTGTTTATTTGAAATAGCTATACTTAACTATAGTTTCTACTAGGGAATAATTGAAATTTCAGATTTTTTCTCTCAACATTCTGCAATGCAAAAGAAAACTTAAAGGTCTGGGGAAATAAAATAGGCAGCATCTCCTGAGACAGAGAGGCCCCATTTGGTGCTTAATTTCCAATACCAACTATAGATTTGAAACCGCATTTGCTTTCAGATCTTTTAAAATACAATGAAGGCCAGATGTAAAATAGTAGCTCTCATTTAATTCTTGATTTTCTCATTCTGGATGTTAGAATTAGAGTGAAAACTATTTATGTGATAATCTATAAAGATCCAATTAGAACACAAGCCTAAAATATGCCCAAAATAGACACTACTCAGCTTCTCTAGATAAGACCTAATCATAAATCCACAATAGAAAAAAAATCTGACAAAACATTAACATTTTTAGCTAAAAGTAACCTTTTTTAAAGTTAAGCGTTATATAATCTAAACTATGGCTGTGATGAGAAAAACATATCTAAATTGTCCAAGAGGGCAATATCAATTAAGAAAAAAAAATTAATTTTAAACTATACAAGGTAGCCTTTTACTTCTAGCCACGGGAGAGGAAGTGAGTCTAAACCTCTCATCATAAGTGACTAGAAAACGGAACAAAATATATGAAACTTTTTTTAGAAACTTAGTATCACAGGACTATGATTCCTGAGAAAAGAGAAAATAAATAAATAAAATGAGATTGTGATCACTCCAAGTTGCTGCCTGGAGATAGTTTCCAGACTATGGTGAAGCAAGGGAGAACCTAATAAAACACCAAGGGTCTCCATAAAATGAGGAGACGGAGATTAGCTTTTGAGGAGGTCAAGGAGACTAGAATTTCCAAAGCAGAGTACAAAAAAGGGAAGGAGAGATAATATGAAAAGCGTCAGAAATCTGCATAGAGTCCTCTTGAGAATTTTAATGTATACTCATCTGCATGCACCTATGTAGAAACTCTATGAAGTCAAGTAAAAAGCAACTTTTAGAAAAAGAACAATTACAGGGTATCTACAAAACAAATAATTCCCAAAGCTCACACAAAACAAGAAATCATTCAAGTCTCCACAACCCAAGTTGGGGTTATCTCACTGACTATATATGACATCCATCAGAGAACTCAGAAAGGTGACAGCTTATTAGCAGGGCTAAACTTGGCCTAGAATAAATTCTACTCTACGCTTACCCTAAAATTATAAAAACAAGGCTCAAAAGGGTCAAACTGATTCTTAAATAACTCGATTGAACAGAAATACTTGAACAGATAAATTAGAAGAAATACCATATCTAACACTAAAAAATATGAGATTCATATTATCTGACTTGCAATAAAATGTTAGTAGACATAAGTAATTGCAGGAAAATTTGACCTATAACCAGGAAAGACATCAATTAATAAAAGCATAATCAGAAATGACAGAGATAATGGAAGTATCAAAAAAGATGTTGGGAAGTGTACTGAATTAAAGAAAAAAAAATGATCATAGTGTGGAGCAAACTAGACAATTTTACAAAGACCTGAAGGAGTTACTAGGGATGAAATACAAAATACCTGAAATTAAAATTTCTAAAGAGTGCTAACAGTAGCACACTAAGCCTAGTAACATCCATACTCGGCAATTGATAAAAGAAATAGACATAAAATCAATAGAAATATAAATGATTTAAAATATTATCAAACAACTTACCTGACATTAATAGAACACTATGTCAACAGCTACTAAGTACAGATTCTTTTCAGGAGCATATAGAATATTCCCCAAGATAGAACATATGTTGGGCCATAAAATAAGTCTCAATTATTAAAGTAGTAAAATAATACACTATGTTCTCTCATCATAATGGAATTAACTTAGAAGTTAGTAACAGAACTTCTTAAATCTTCAAATGCTTGGAAATTACATACCATAGTTCATATGAAACTAGTTGCACATCTAGTTTGTGCAACAAAACAGGAAAACAATAGTATATGTGCATTAGAATGGAAGAGACCAAAGTGTCATTATGCATAAATAATGTGATTGCATTCACAAGTAATTTTAGATAAATTAAATTAATTATTAGACTAAGATGAAATTCATCCGGATTCCTGCATATAAAGTCAATATACAAAATTCAAATGCACTGATGCTTCTAAATTAAGAGATGTGAAACATATCACCAGATATTTCTAAACTTTTTACATTTATTTATGTTTTAATTTTTTCTTTTGTTTAAAGGAGGTAATTCACACAATTGAATTACCTTGAAAATTTAGGTTTTATAATCATCTACATGGGAAAACTACAGAGGCTTTTAATTCTCCTTCCACTAGCATAGTTATATGGCACAGTGACTTATAACACACTGTTTTGCTTTTAGCAACGAAGAGGAGCTTCAGAGAAATTTCTATTTGGGGGCATCATATTCTCTAGTTTTTGATTACAGTATAAGGTAAAATTAAATGGTTGCAAAACATGATATGGAAAACCAAGCAAAAAATCGTCAGCCCAATAAAATAAATTTAAAGGAATAATGTTTATTTGTTTATGTTGCCTAATTTTCAAGTAGTAATATTGTAACAGACTTATATTTACCTGCATTTTCTGGGAATCACCCCAACTTCATCATTATTGCCGTCTGATATAACCTGTCCGGCTTGCCATTATTCACCATCAGAAGAATTAAGAACATAGAGGTTTTCTCCCAAATGGAAGTTGAATCCCTGACTGGGAAGGCCAGTGTCTTGTCATAATCAAAAAGAGCTTTAGATTAAGAAAAAGCCCATAATTATTTATTATAATAATGTTATCAATATTAAATAAACATAAGATTCTGAAAGTGTTTATAATTTAGGTAGATAATTAAACAGTATGCCACAGTAGGCAAAAGCTCAATTGTGTACTATATACAAGAAGATGATGAGAAAAAAGTAAATAACAAAATTAACTTTTTATGTTAATAGTTTGTTATTAGGGATATTACGTTATTTCTTTCAGCATTTCTTTGCATAAGAAATTTTAAAAATGCTTTTAGTACAATCAAATATCAACCTATATTGAATTCTAAAATGAACACAAATCTAAAGAGTGGCTCTAAATTAAAAAACAAAAGTAAATATTACAAAAAGTATTCCTCTATGTATTTGTGACCGATGATAATATTTAGTGAAAATAAAAGGTTTCATTCAGAAAGAGAAAAAAAGGAAGAAATCAATACTTTCAAATCAATTTCCTAACAAAGAATCTTGTGGAATTTGACAAGCTTTTGCTAAAATTCATGTGTGTGAGAATAGGGCCAAGAATAGCTAAGACAGTTCTGAAAAAGAACAAAGTATGGGTATTTGCTCACTGCAAACAAACTTATCATATACCTATAATAATTAAGACAATATAATATTGATGCAATTATAGAGAAATAGACAAATTGAAAAGGAAAGAGCCCAGAAACAGACACACACACACACACACACACACACACACACACACACACACACAATGTATATATCTGTGGTAACATTACAAATAAATAACAAAGGATAGTCTGCAAAATAAATAATATAGGAAAAATTGGCCAAATATGCAAAAAATTAAAATCAGATTCCTGCCGCACATTATACACAAAAATTCAAGCTGAAATTAATAATTTACTAATTCATATTTGAATTTGAAATATATCATATATTTAAAAGAAGACATGATTGGATAGAATTTCTTTTTTAAATTAGTTTTTTATTAAAGTATAGTTGATACACAATATTATATTAGTTTCAGGTGTACAATTTGGTGGTTCGACATTTACATACCTAATGGTGTGATCACTACACTAAGTGTAAAACTGTGATCTCTACATCTGTCACTGTGCAGTTATTACAATATAATTGACTGTGTTCCCTTTGCTGTATACTACATCTCTGTGGCTTAATTATTTTACAACTGAAAATTTGTACCTCTTATTCCCCTTTACCTTTTTGGTAGAATATCTTAAACATGACTCAAGATAATACAAATCATAAAGGAAAATATTAACAAATGTGATTATATTAATTTTTTAAAATGTTTAAAATAATCCTCAAGTAAAAAGAAAAGGATAGCCATAGCCAAATTTGCAACAATTTAAGCAATAAAATAAATAAAGTAGTACTGGATTGTAATCTAAATTATAAAATAAATATTTGTAAAGCCATACTGCTACAAATAAATGATTATATAAATAAATGGGGTAGAATAGACAAATCTCCCATCCAAATAATTCATATATAAATTCCTTCTTTAAAGAGATGGAATAGAATTTCTCATTACTTAAGTGTGGACTGCCTATAGTGAGTTCATTTCCAAATGTGCAGTATAGAAAAGGAGAAAAAATAATTTAATGGACATGGTTCCATAGTGTAGCAGTTAGCATGTCTGCTTTACATGTAGAAGGTCCTGAGTTCACACCCCAGTGGAACCACGGTCCATGGTCTATGGTCATGCCACCCTGAGCAAGCCCGATGTCTAATCTCAGAAGCTAAACATGGTCAGCCCTGTTTAGTATTTGGATGAGAGACCGCCTAGGAAGACTAGGTGCTGTAGGCATAAATAATAATAATAAATAATTTTTTAAAAATTACAAAAGCGAACTCTGACAAATACTGCCTCATTCAGGTGATTGATGTTAATATCAATGGTTATAAATCATTTTGATATCATGTTTTCTTCATATGATGTGATGAGCAGGAAACTTTTCATCTGTGATTTTCTTCCCCAAAACCCTTAACCTCAGTATCACCATGAGAAAAACATCACACAAACTCCAGTTGAGGAATAGTGGATCGGTATTCCTCAAAATTATTAAGGTCATTGAAAACAATAGCCAAGAAGAGCTTAAGCAGATATGATGACTAAATTAATGTGATATACTAGATAAGATCCTAGAACAAAAAATTAAAGGAGGTTAAATAATGAAATTTGAATAAACTACAGACCTTAATAATATGTAATATTGGTTCATTAATTGGAACAAGTGTACCGTACTAATATAAGATGCAAATATGTAATAAAGGAAACTGAGTGTGGGTTATATAAAAATTTTCTGGGCTATCTTTTGCAACTTTCTTGTAAATCTGAAACTGTTCAAATGTAAAGGTTGTCCTTGAAAAAGAAGATAGCCATAGTCTGAAAGAAAAATTTTACAACATACATTGACAGATAAAGATTAACATTGAGGATGTGTAAAACACTACAATAAATCAAGAAATAAAAAGCAAAAAATTCAAAATAATTTGCCAAAGAATATGAACTGTCAATTTGTAGAATAGGTCATCCTAATGGCCTTAAAAATATTAAAAGAAACACAACATCAGAATTTATGAGAGAAATATAAATTTAAATTTAAATGTGATAAAATTGTACATACATTGTAAGATTTAAAATTTAAAAATCTGACAGTGTAGAAGAGGATGTGGAACAATGGTGATTTTTGTGCTCTAATTATAGAGTGAAAATTGGGTTAAACATTCTGGAAAATTACTTAATAATATTTAATAGAGTTGAAGATATACCATAACTTTCGACCCAAGTATTCACTTCAAAGTATATATAGCAGAGCAGTTTTCTTCCTACTAGTGTATTCATACAGCTGGGGATACACAATGAATGTGAGAGCATAGATGGTTTTATGGGAGCCATCATTAAGATCTTCAATTTCCTCATACTTTTTTTTGAGTCTTTATGAGAAATGTCCACCTATTCTCTTTAACTACTGCCCACACTCCTTCATATTTATCCTTTTCAAAAAGAAAGGAATACCTCTCTTTTCTTTTAACCTTACAATGGTGGGCTGCCCTTAGATCTGAAAATAGCTTTGAGTGTCAAAGAGACATTTCAAGAATCCCTAGCTCATGAGGGAGAGTCCCATGACCGCAAGCAGTAAGCTTGGCTAAGAAACAATGAAGGGTACGGTGCCTAATTTCATCCATGCGACAAAAACAAGGCAAAGCTACATGTCTTTATCTTTTTATCTATCCTTTTTTCTTTCTGGCTATCTTAGAAATAGAATTTAAAAGTGAATTGGTTGTCATGGTGATGAGTATAAAGCACTTTTATTTGAATTGAAAAATAAAATCATATATTTCTGATGGAAAATAAGTTTGGTAACTGGCAATGAAGACTGGTTTGCCATTTTAGTTAAATGATAAACATTTCATGTAAATCAGATTAACTAAATCTGCTGTAAGGTTTTGACCAAAATTCATTTAAAGCACAAATACTATATAGAATATTCTGACACATGTATCCTTTGCAATTCTTACCTTTGTATTAAAAAAATAGATATTAACTTTAAAATGTGCAGAGTGATATATAGTTTTCAAACAAACTAAATGTCTGTCAAAAGGCAACCAGATTAATGAATTATTGTATATTCATAGAATGTAATAGTATACATCATCAGTTAAAGTGAATAAATAGACTTACATGTATCTTTAGGTACAACAGAAATATGAGGTTAAAGAAATAAAGCAAGCTACAGAACACATTCTTTGAATGTCCTGACAATTAGTACTTATTAAAAAGTTATTATACTGTAGACATTGTTTTAGGTGCTTGGAGAATAGTGTCAACAAAACAAAAACCTCTGCTCTTATAAGACTAACTCGAATTCCCTTAGAGGAGGGAAACAACCAACCAATCAACAAACCAACAAAGTATCAACAAATACACGTGACTCTAGAACAGTTTGTCCAATGATGCTAAGGATGAGGATAGGGAGTACGAATGTGGGCAGAGTGGGTGAGGCACCAGGGATCATAAGATCGTAACTAGGCTGTTCAAAGACAGCCTCAATGAGAAAGACCTGGAATACTCAAACTAGTGAGCCATGTGGTCTTCTGGGGGAAACAAGTTACAGGCCAAAGGAACAGAAAGTGAAAAGGCCAATATGGAGGGTTTGAGGAATATTAAGGAGGCCTTGTGCCTCATGTAGTGTGAACAAGGAGGAGAGTAATAAGGGGTTTACAGAGTAAAAGCTTCTAGATTGTGAATGAGAAAGAAAGGAGCCTTTGGAGGTTTGGGAAATTAGCTATTTCCAGTTAAAAGCATCACAAAGCTTCTAAGTTAATAATAAAAAAGGATTTCTGGTCAAGATGGCAAAGTAGGTAAATGCCGTGCTCACCTCCTCTTATGACCATGTCAAAATGACCACTTAATGACAGAACGACCATTGTTGAGAATCGCCTGACGTCTAGTAGAGCAGAAGTCCTACAACTAAGACTAAATTGGAGAAGCCACCTTGACACTTGTAGAAGAGACAGAGTTGCAGAACAGGCTGGTCCCATTCTCATGTGTGGCACTTAAGAATCAGGAGAGATATCTGGGCTGTGGAGATCCCCCCAGAGGAGCAAGGGATCCTGGCCCCATAACCTGGCTCCCTAGCCCAGGATTCCAGTGCTGGGAAGAGAGGTTCCCAAAACTTCTGGCTGTGAAAACCAGCAGAGATTGCAGCTGAGTAAAATGGAGAGCTGCTGAAATCCCAGGCATTCTTCTTAAAGGGCCCATGCATGAACTTACTCACTGATGGATTCACTTGCTCTGAGTTTCAGTGCTAGGGCAGCAACTTGAAAGCTGCCACAGACATTCATAGAGGAATGGATTATCTGGCTTCACAGTAAGGCTGAGGGGAAGCTTTCTTTCAAATTGAAGTGCTGGTAGAAGCCATTGTTTCCTTGTGAGTCCTCTGCACTCCCAGCATGAAGACATGGGTGACCACCATATCTGAGTCTCCATCAACTTGGCTAACAGTGTTTGCCCTGCCTTGATGATTTCCTAAGACCCTGCCCCACCTAACTTCTGGGACCACCCAAGCCACTTCCAGTGGTTTTTCCATACAAATGATCTGCCTTGAATCCTGCTGTAGACTTTTCTAAAATCTCTCAAATATTCATAAACCTCAAACAAATAGCATCTGATCTCGGTATATCCCGTACCTCTTACCGAGAGCCTCAAGCTCAGAACCTATCAGCCTAAGGGTCAATACCTTCCACTGATGTGCAAACAGCAGCCAAGACTAAACTACAATGGGAGGTCACATGCAACCCACACAAGAAACACACCTAGACAACCTGGCTCAGGTGACCAGGAAGATTGTACCCCTGGGGCCCGCAGGATACCTACTACACAGGCCATTCTACTAAGACTGGGAGACATAGCAGCTCTACCTAATACATAGAAACAAACACAGGAAGACAGTGAAAATGAGGAGACAAAGAACATCCCAAATAAAAGAACAGAATAAAGCTCCAGAAAAAGAACTAAATGAAATGAAGACAAACAATCTACCAGATGCAGAGTTCGAAACACTAGTTTTAAGAATGTTCAGTAGACTTAGGGGAAAAGTAGCTAAACACAGTGAGAACTTTAACAAAGATATAGAAAACATAAAATTGGAAATAGAAAACTTAAAAAAAAAAGGTCAGAAATCATGAAAACAATAACTGAAATGAAGAATACATTAAAGGGAATCAACAGTAGAGTAGATGAAGCAGAGGACTGAATCAATGATTTATAAGATAAGGTAGCAGAAAACACCCAATCAGAACAACAAGAAATAAAGAATAAAAAAAAATAAGGATGGTACATGTATACAATGGAATGTTATGCAGCCGTAATAAACAAACAAACATACATACATACGTACATGAAATCTTGCCATCTGCAACACCATGGATGGGCCTAGAGGGTATTGTGCTGACTGGAGTAAGTCAGACAGAGAAAGACAAATGCTGTATGATTTCACTCTACATGTGGAATCTAAGGAACAAAATAAACGAACGAAACAGAAACAATCTCATAAATATAGAGAACATTTTGAAGGTTGCCAGATAGGAGGAGTGTTGAAGGAAGTGGTAGAAAAGGGGAAGGGATTAAGAAGTACAAACAGCAGTTACAAAACAGTCATGGGGATATATAGCGTAGCATAAGGAATATTGTCAAGAATATTGTAATAACTGTATGGTGTCAGTTGGGTACTAGATTTATCTGGGTGATCACTTCATAAGTTATATAAGTGTCTAATCTCTATATTGTACACCTGAAACTAATATAATATTGTATCCCAACTGTAATTAAAAAATAAAATTATTTTTAACATTTTTTAATTAAAAAAATTTTTAAATAAAAACTATAGAGGTATGGGACAAAAGCAGAAGGGTAACCAACTCAGAAACTGTTGCAATAATCCAGATGACACATGATCTTGTTTTAAACCAACATGGTGGCAGTAAAAGTGGTCCAATGTAGTCAGATTGCAGCTATGCTTTGTAATAAAATTTGGAGGAAAATAAAATTATCTTAGTAAAATAACATGCATAGCATAATACCTTTTATATAATGTTTGAAATTATGAAAACCAAGACTACATTCCTTTTTTTACACATACAAATATAAATAGAGCACATGCCTTTTTATACACACTCTACAATTAGAACATATGAAAACATGTATGTGAAAGTTGAAAACCAAATCATTATTGTGATAAGTACTGAGTAGACAGATAGGTGTCTTCAACTGTGTGTGTATAATAATTTAAGCAAAAGATATGATATTGCTTCTGTTCTCAAGCAATTTTCAGTCCAATCATGAAAAATACCAGCATACATTAGAAAGTAAAGATTAACTAATAAAAGATTGAAAATGTACTAAATTGGGTGGTATTGATTAAAAATACCAAGGAATTCAAAGAACGTAGTACTATACTTGCATATGTCTAATGTGCCATATTGAACAAAATCCTTCTTATTCCCAAGACTTATTTGCATTCATTGATTTACACTAGGCTAAAGAAACAAACACGGTGAGAGTGAGGAGGTGAAAGCAACATGTCAACCGTATTAACGCTGAGGTCCATAGTGATACCAGGTCGACTCTGTGTGTGTGTGCTCAGGGCTGGGGGCAACAGAAGTCAGATTTTAAAAAGAGGAGAAAACAACATTGTCTTACACAAACTGTTCCAGGAAAGAGAAAATAGTTGGCAGATAATTTTATGAAACAAGATAGCATTGATAATAAAATCTGATGATATTACAAGAAAGAAAAATGGAGACCTAGCTCTCTAATAACATACTGCAAAAGATTTTTAAGCAAATTATTAGTTAATTGAATTCGGCAGTATATAAAAAGGATCATTCATCCTAACAGGGCATGTGAGTGTGAATTTAATAGTAAAAACCATGAACATAACTCATCTTATTAAGAGGAAAAATAGAACAATCATGAACATCTTAATAGATATAAAAAAATTAATAGAAGTGAATATCTATTCATGGTTTTAAAAAGTTATAAATTAGAAACAAAAAGCCTTTTCTTAATCTAATAAATAGTATTTACAGGAAATGTCAAAATTGATGAATTATTGAAAAAAATTCTCCTGGTAATAATCATAGGTAAAGATGCTGGATATCACCTTATCTATTTAATATCAATCTAGAGGTCCTAGCCAGTGAAATACAGCAAGAAAATCAAATAAAAGATATTAGATTTGAAAAAGAAGAAATAAAATTTTATTGTTCCCAGAGGACACAATGGTGTATGAAGAAGATCTAAAAGTATTTACAAATTATAAGAATTGAATTTAGCAAAATTACTATATACGTGCTAATACACAGAGTTGGATATCTCTACACTAGCAACAAACTATCAGAAAATAAAAATTTTAACATAATTTCAATTTCAAAAGCATAAGAATGCAGAAGTGTATGACTCAATCTAGTAAATGATGTGCCAGACCTCTACATAGAAAATCATTAAATAACTACTGAGAAAGAGTGAAAAAGACCTAAATAAATGAAAGATAAATTATATTCATGATTTGGATAGCTAAATGTTTTAAAGATAGCAATTCTCTATTTGATCAATAAATTCTCCGCAAACCCAATTAAAGTTACAGGATGCTCTTTTGTGGAAATTGACAAGATAATTCTAAAACTGATATGACCTACAAAGGAGCATAAGAAGCAGTTAAACAATGTTAAATGAGTGAATAAAGTAATGACTATAAAATTTCAGCCCTTCTCCATTTTTATCTTTTTAAAATTAACCCTCTTTATTCAACTGTTGTAACTCATCTAAAATTTCTCTATTCATTTCACAGTTCTCTGAAAATGTGAGGACCAGAAGTAGACAATGGCGAACATTATTACAAAGACATTCTCATTGGCAGTGGGTTCTGAGATAAATTCTATAAATTTTTAAAGGCTCTTGCTGTGATCTCATCTTTAAACTATAATATGCTACACATTTCTCTATTTTTTCCTTATCTCTTGATGCTCCAGAACTATCTTCTCTACTGTTGCTTCACACCCCCGTCACCTAGGCTTTCTACCTATTAACCACAACGAGCCTCTTTCACTCACAGCTTAGTGTCTAGTATTTCTTATTCCCATTCTGCAATGTGTGTGTTTTTTTTTTTTCCTGGAACGGTAAAACACCAACAAATGAAGATAAATTGTTGGCTTTGTTCCAAAACAAGCTTGTTGTTTTAGGACCCCAAACTGTCTCAAACATCATTAAGAAGCAGCAGGCCACGTAAGGTTGTGCCTCAATTAGCAATTAGGTCATATATTTGGTGGTTGGAGGCACTCAGCCTTTGGCCTTGTTCCTCGAAGCACACCCAAGCAGGGCACTAGTATCCAAACAATGCCCACCCTGCTGTATCTCGTTCCTTAATTGGGATAACTTAGAGATGCTAATGTGCACAGGCAGACCCTGTCGCTTTAATCAGGCCTCATTAGTGGCTCTGCCAGTGGTGACCACTGCAAAGTGATATTTGCTCTTGGGAAGACTTTGTGAGGTGCTTCAAGTTCCTGCAGAGAAGAAGCAATGGCGTGTTTTACACTCTTTCCAGAAGTAAACTATTTTCCTGGATTTTCTATAGCCACTGTCAGTTCAGCTAGCATTACTTTCCATGGCTCGGCTATTATACCATGACTACTCTTATCTGGGTGGTAGGTGGAAATTCTTACAGACACTCACTTGGAGAGGAATGTCTTATGGCCTCCCTTGCCCCCACCAGCTTATTTTCAATAAAATACAGAAAATGTGTTCAGAAACAGGCTCTGGAACCCAAAGACAACACTCCCCTAAATCTTGAAGTGTCCTATAAGTAATTTCCAGCTTACTAAAAAGCAAAAAACATTGAAAACAACACTCTTGAAAAATACCTAGGGAGTGAAGAATGCAAGTATTTTTTAAGTCAGGGATATTCCAAAAGAAAAAATCCTGAGAGTGCCTCTGTTAACCCCTCATAGTGGGAAACTGATTATTGGTCCAACCGAACCATGGAGAGAGTCACACATCTACGCAAACAGGAATTCCAGTCCCTGTGCATTTAGTTTAGACAGAGACACATGATGCTTCATTAGGGTCACTGGCACAAATTTATCTGGGTTATACCATGGTTATAGTTTACCCCACAATCCTGAGACAAGAGTTCCTTAAAGTTGAAAATGGCAAAGCAATAACTCCCTAAGTTGGATGAGGCAGGACTGAGTGGCAATGTGATTAGTGCTTCCTGCTGCTGTCCCTCAGTTCACTCAAGGGTCGTTATAGTTTTTGTCTTAAAATTTTCAGTTTTTTTCTTGCGAATGGAGGGAATAAAATAAATATACTCAAATGAGTAAGGCAGGAGACAGAGTGATGAATAATAGGGGACATTAAAAAATGATGGGTTTGAGCATCACTCACTTGTGATTAGTTGTTGAAAAAAAATACTTTTCTTATTTTTTCAACTGTTTACTTTTCAATGGCTGCCTAAATTCCTGGCATTGCAGTGTGTGTATCAAGACATTCACCATCTAAAGAGCCTTTAGGAGAATAATACGAGAAGAACCTTCCTAGTGGCCATTTCCATCATGTGGATTCCCCCTAGTTACTGGCATCCTTCTTCCTGCCCCTTGACTTGTATGAGCAGTCGCTGCAGAGATGGCAGGATGTCAATGCCCCCAAAATTGAACCTGTGATTTGTTTTTCTTTGATTTATGTTCTTGTAGTCAATAAACTTTATAAAGGAAAGTATCAGACTGAACAATCAATCAAAGATAAACAGATTCCTGTCCTTTAAAAGCATTTCAGCCCTGTAGGTGAGTGCCTCATTCATCTTTTGCAGGCACGTGTTCGGCCTTTCCACAGAGACACAACCGAC
This sequence comes from Rousettus aegyptiacus, assembly GCF_014176215.1. Classification (NCBI taxonomy): domain Eukaryota; kingdom Metazoa; phylum Chordata; class Mammalia; order Chiroptera; family Pteropodidae; genus Rousettus; species Rousettus aegyptiacus. The sequence continues at coordinate 42,886,974 of NW_023416292.1, read as the reverse complement.
TGCTCACTACAGGCAGCTTTTCTACCAAAGGGCTGCTGCAGTTGAACTGAGATTTATCAATTTCATAGCACCAGTGGTCCTGATACGGTATCATTTTCAGGATCTAAATGGTTAAGCATGCTGTTTGCATGCTGAGACCTGGGCTTTCCATCTAGCTAAAAGGGGAGAGGGAAGAGTAGTTTCAAGCGCTCTAAGTTGAGGCTGTATAGTTCTATAAAAATTCGTATTGTGCATTTTTTAAAAAAATTCTATAAAGCTAAATCCCTTCCTTATAATAGAGAATTTCCTCTTCGTTCTATTAGTGGTTTCTGAACCTTCCTTCAAATAAAGCAAATGTTATCCTGCATTTTTTTTTTTTGCTTCTCCACAGCACAGATGGTGTGCATATGCAGATTGGTGATTTTCTAATCAATACAGTGGCACTTGGGAATATCTGTAAGCATTGTAATAATGCATTAGTCAGGAGTGATGTTGTAACACACTGAGATCATACACATAAATCTAAGACACCATGTCTAGACACTCCAGGGAAGATGACATGGCATGGGTTAGAGCAGGCATTAGGGGAGGGCAATATTTCAAATATGATGGGAAAATAATGCAATTTGCAGACTTTAATAAAACCATTGGGGAATTAATTTCAGCAGGGGTACATTCTCTCCCCAAACATTTGGCGTTCTTATGTTTGCTTCATGGACACTTGTAATGAGATACTTTTCACCTGTTATTTCAGGCATAAACACAGAATGGGAACTGTGAATTGAGCTAGATTTTTAATGGGCTGAATATGAAAATAATCCCTTTATAGATAACGCTTTAGCTCTACAAAAGTGCTTTATGCAAACAACACATAGAATAAACTTTGAAGATTCATGGTTAGGAGCCTATAAATTAATTTTCTGAGCACACTTTGAGCGTGCCCAGAGAGTCCGCTCAATCATAAAACTTGACCAATTGAACCTGCAAAGTTTTAATAGGAATGTGTCCGATAATGAAAATAAAAACAATGTTAAATGTATGCTCATCTTAACACCACCCAGAACTTGCCCTCTGCTGCCTCCAATGCCATTTGCTCTTGAGCCCTTTATTTCAATCCACCAGACTGTTTAAATTCTGCAGGCCGATGGCAGTCATGACATCAGATACTCAACCTGACAAATGTTATGATAAAAAATGTTGAATTAAATGTAGCCAGAAATGAAACCTCTAAGTATTTCCAAGCAAAAAATAAGTATAGAATGCACAGACTCTCCCTTCCCCAGCCCCAGGTCCCTTGCCTATAAGTTTGGCAGTAATATAACAGACTCCTGGTCCCGCAAATTGTTTAGCCTATCTTCTGGTTGTCACTTTGGTCCACTGATGCCTAAGTGAAGTCTCCTCAAATCTCTGGCCAGCTCTGTGCTTCTAATACTCCAGAGGCTTTTCAATTAAAATGCGAGAGAATGGAAGGCTAGATGGAATCAACCCAATTATCTCTGTAGCCATAGAAATGCACATGCTAAATGAACCCCAACCTTTTCTCTTCTGATGACAACTTGGGCTTTGAATAGAGGTGTAATTTATGTGTGCATGTGTGTGTGTGTGTTTGTGTGAAAGAGGGGAGAGAGAGAGAGAGAGAGAGAGATTCAGAGAGAGAATAAGGTTTTCTTTGTACAGAGAGAAACACCACTTCTTTGGAAAAATATCTCAAGGCATAATGTTTCCAGCACCTGTACAACTTGATTCCATGAAGGCTTCAGCTTAAAAAGCAAAAGTTTTCTTTTTCTCAGACTGCTGTCTAGAGGGAAAACACGCCACAGTATCTCATTTGCAGAAGTCTTTTCTTGCAACTTTTCATTATGATTCATTTTCTTATTATGTTAATTTAAAATGTGTGTTTTAAAATATTTTGTTCTGTATCTTTCTTTAAAATATTTCTTTTAAAGGGGAATAAGTATACAGACCAAATGTATTAAATCTGTTTCATTTCCTTAGCCCTTGACCTACTTCTTTCTGGGTAGAAGGCCATTTTATCTACATTACTAATACTTGTCACACATTTTGTGAGAAAGGCTAGAAAGCACAGCAAGAATAGAGGTCAATCCACAGTTTTCCATATTCCTCAATCCTTTGGTCATGGACACAAACCCGGTGGTCACTTGGTCACTGATGCTCAGTGCAGAGGGTGACCATGGGGAGCTGCAAGGGCGCCTTATTAAGTGGCATCCGCTCAAAGTACAAGAGATAGTTACCCTTCCTTCACAGTCAAGAATACAAAAAATTCCATCCTATATTTCTTCTATGGCTGTTATTCTACTCCACTATTTCTTTTTAACTTCAGCAGTCTTTCTACGAAACGCAGAATACATGAACCTGGTGTCCTTTTTCTTTGCTAGTCAGCCTACAGCTAGCAATATTGCTGGAGTTTATCCCATTTAAATTTTTGGTCATACAATAATCAAAACTTAAACTATCATGTTTCTTTTACTATTTTCCCCTGACTTATTCTTGGGGCCATTTTACTCCCCAAGTTAAAAATTTAGACATTTTATGACAGTTATCACCAAAATGAGTTTAAGAATATGTGCCTGTAAACATTAGCAATGAACTCACATTTTGTAAGCACTCCATCATAATCTGAAAACCCAATGTCAGTTTCTCCTGGTTCCAAATAAATTTGCGATGGTGATGAGATCATAGAGGTAATGTGTCTTCACTTTTGTTTCACACTTTGTAGTTCATAAAGTGCATTTGGGATCGTGAGAAGTAGTGGTTCTGGCTGGGAATTAAGTCGGTGCTCTGGTGGCCTGGAAAGGAGGATGAAAGATCTTTGTGGGGGACTGAACATCACGTTATCAGAAGGGAGCTCTCAAAAAAGTGACACTTCCTCTCAAGGTGGGGTCAATGAGGGGACAGCAACCATTTCAAGCAGAAAACAAAATTATAGAGTTCTTCATATCAAGATCAATCATAAATAAAATTAATTTTCAGGAGACAAAGTTAATTTCTACATTTATAACTGAATATCTCATTGTGGCCATTTCTTCCTCGAGCCCACCAAAGCTGTCTGACTCATATAATGACAACTTTTAAGCTTAGCCTTGACCACTTGGTCATCTAGGAAGATGGAATTCTGTGTGTGACAGAATTCCAAAGAGGCCTCACTAAACATTTGTATCACCAAACCAAAAAAAAAAGAAAAAAAGAGAACAAAACAAATAAACAAAAAACCCTGATTAAAAAAAAAACAAAAACAAAAACAAATCTGATTCCTTTGGCTTAGGTTTTGTGCCTATTAAAATGCAAAAATATTCCTGTGGAAGATACCATTTTATTCCCCCCTCTTTTTTTTTTCATTTTTTAAATTTATATCTTTTATTCAAAAATTGTGTGTCTTATTCAGAGTGCAGATAATCATGAAACAAACATTTGTCAACTTATTACCAAAAATTAAGAAATATTAACATTTTTCATTTTTGCTTCAGACTTCTCACAGTTTAAGAAATTAAACATTACAGATAAAGTTGAAATCTGCTTTTCCCTCTGACTCACCTTTCTCCATGTAGGTGACCTTTATTATGAATATTATAGATATCATTCAAGTCTGCTTTTATTTTTGCTTTTACCATGTTTAAATGTTTATAAGATGCATATATTTAGTGTTGTTTGGGGACTAATTTACATAAATATATCATAATCTATTCTCCAAATCACTTTTCTCATTCAGCGTTACTTTTTGATGATCCATCCATGTTCGTGCTGTTATACAGTATTTCGTTATAGATATAGATATAGATATAGATAGATATAGATATAGATATATAGCTATATAGATACACACACACACACACACACACACACACACACAAACACACACACACACATGATCTTTACCTAACAACAAATTTTAATACACAAGGTCTTAGAGGCTCATGTCAGAGAATATCTCAGAGGAACAAAGAGTGTTACCAAACTGGGGAGACAAGAGGAAGCAGCAGAGAGTGGGAAGGAAGTTACAAAATAGGAAGCTAATGATTCAGAAGACTCACTTCTTTAGATACCAATCGTGCCTTGAACTGTCCCTACCTGAAGCTGAAACTCTGCAACGGGTACATCTAAGACAAGAAACAGATATTGTTGAAATAAACTGTTCTCTGTGCATACTCTCCACTTGACCCAAAACTGCAAATTGCACTAAGGGATGTTCGTTGCCTAGCATGTGACATCTCAGAGACAAGGAACACAGAGTGAATATGCAGATTTCCCATCTTATGGCATTTAACAGGAATATTGGGTCCCCTCTACCTCTTAGTTCTTAGTCCCCTCTCTATTTTTCTACAGCAGATCAGTTTATCATCTGATGGCAGATGGCTGATTAAACCAGACTTAGACTTGGGAATATCCACACCGAATCCTCTAAAGACAGAACATGCCATTTCAAGGCCTTGGATCTCATTCTCTCTCCTCTTCTGCAAATATTTTTAAACAATTGAGAACATAAAGTGTTTAGAACACTGCTGAAATTAACTTGAATTATTCATGAAATAATATTTCTCTATACTATTTTTATGCTTTTTTGAAACTCCATTTTTCACTAATTCTATGTGATAAATAAGAGTATGATTTTCTCCTTTGTTTCTCTTCTGATATTATTGAGAGATGATTATGTAACATTCTATATCAATAATGCTAAGGAAAAATAAAGTGCCATTTTAAAGTATTTGCGGTAAATTAAATAGCCTAAATAGTCTAGTCAAGTGGATGGGCCTAGGATTTATAAATCAAAAGGGACATAGTCCCATTTCTGCCTGATCTTGGCAAGTTTCAGAGCCTGTCTAAAACCCAGTATCCTCTTCCGTAAGATAAAGAAGCTAGATTCTCAACAACAACAAATGGTTTCATTTTGTCTGTCCTCTCAAACCAGTTGCTTGTTTGTGACTGCCTGAACTGCTGTGTTAAGGACTAGTTCCTTGGTCCTGGCTCCTCATATAAGACTTCCTTTGACTGGCAACGTCTGCCAGAGGCAAAGAAGTAGGGAGGGGCAAGGCCTAGACTGGATTCTGCCACCGTGGACCTTGATGATCTCAAAACGCTCCTCCAAGTTCTGTACTCTTCATTTTCAACCACAGAATAATTTACTTTTGCTATTTAAAAATATACATACACAAATATAAAACTGAATATTATCAGTAATTTTATATTTTAAAGAAAGCTGAAAATCAACAATATATTATATAGTTAAAATTAAAACAAGTAGTAGTGTCAAGTAAGCCTAGTAATGAGCTGGAGCATGTAGTTTATGTACATAATTTTAAAAAATATTTGTAAATTCTTCTGCATTATTTTAAACCATTTTGTCAATCTTCAGTGCTGAAAATAAAAAGTCATATAGTTCATTTCTCTTTCTTGGTGCTGATGACACTGTGATGACGTATTTCAAAAAAAATAATATATATATATATATATTTATAGTCTCATATGCTTTCAGATGAACCATATCTTTCACCTAGAGGTTCATGCTAATTGTCAAGAATCATGACAGGCAGTGTGTAAATTTCATTTTATACCAGCACATTTAATATGAAAAGGACTATCATGTAGCTGGTGTTAAATTAGGAAATCCCATGTGATCACACCATACCACAAGTTGGGAATGACTTTGTGTTTAAGGAACTTAATTATCATCTTGTCTCTTTTTAAAAGAGAGGGAAAAAAAGTCTTTTCTTTTCCTTAATCGGCAATATACCCTGTAAATAATGTTGTTCCCTTCACACTGAAAACCATTTAATTCCCTATTATCTCACTTCATTAGCCAAATGTCCTGTTTAGGCAAACTCTGAACATGAAGCACATTATAATTTAGTAGGAAAATAATATTTAGAAACAGCCCTGAACTGAAAAGAAAAACCCAGCAACACAGATGATATATATTTATCATAGTTCAGGCTATTTCAGGGATCTAGTTCTATTATGATTGACCTTGGAAATCAAATGGGAGAATTTTTCACATTTTTTTAGTAGGTGAGCAATGAATTCTGAGAAAGACGAAAGGGTAAGGAAAGTTAGAAATTAATTTTTCAGGGTACATGACTAAGACTTTAGGCCAAAAAAAGAGGGTTTTAGGAACCAGGAAAATCCTATGTGGCGTCGGCCCACATCTCCATCTGGCATCTAGGAAAATATCTTTTGAAAAGTAGCAAAACATGAACAAGGAATGACTTCAACAAAAAAAGAAAAATTACAAAGAAGAGCCTACGGTGTGTGTGTAGGCCACGGACCACAGGCAAACATAAGCACTTCAGAGGTGTGTTATTCTCTGCTGGCAAAACCACTTCCTTCTTCCTCTCAGATTTTCATTCTGACTTCCCTGCTTATTCACAAGTATCAGGAAGGAGGCTTGCCCCAAAATAATGGGGCCCAGGACAGTGACCCTAACAGAACTGACCCCTCACTGTCAAATTCAAGTGGTAGCCTCCTCTAGGAGCAGAGCTGCAAAACTGCTGTTCCTCTGGGAGGTCAGAGAGGCAGAGGCTGCAAAAGCCAGGTGTGCCTTCCTGTTCCAGTTATTTCCCCTTAACACTAACTGAAGAAGCTGTTTTAGCTCCTTTTCAAAGATGAAAAAAATCATTGAAAAGCAAAAGCCCATACACACTTAGTGCTGTAGTAGATGGTATCATAATTATAAAACAACTATTGCTTCCATGATAAGCCTGTCTCTAAAAGAAAATTATACCTCTTACCCCATTGATGTCAGACTTAGTCATTGTCTTCTTTGGTCAATGAATTAGGAGTGGAAGTGTCAAGTGCCACCTGTGAGTAAATTCAAAAGACTTCATGAGGTCACATCGCTTTTCTTTTTCTTCATTTATGAGCCTGGCAAAGAGTTGCCAGGAAAAACAGGACGCGGGTAAAATTCGAATCAGATAAACAACAAATTTTTTTGGTATAAGCATGTCCCAAATGTTGCATGGAATATACTTTTACTAAAAAAAAAAAAAAAAAAAAAAAATCATTTGTCGGTTATCTGAAATTCAAATTTAATTAGGTGCTTTGTATTTTTATTTGCTACAGTTGGAAATATTGGTTTTTAGGATCCCAGATAGCACCTGCTCTATTGGTCTGTGTTCCAGAAAAAGAGCAGGCAGGATAGGACTTCAGTAGACTTGCAGCCAACCTGAAACGTGATCAAATTTTGTGGAGTAGAGCCACTGGGAGTTGGAGATCATTTGTTTCTGAAGTACATCCAGAGAAAGATTATTGATAAACCACCCCGCATTCCTCATTAAGATACTCATGAAGCTCTTAAGCAGGAGAAGCTAGAGAATGTCCCTCTCATTCTAGTTCAAATCCCTTCTATGCCGCTCTTCTACATACTCTTCGTCCTTGTTTATCTGTGTTGGTCCAGTCCCATGCTGTTCCTTGTTAGTTTAGTCACTCTTTTTTATCAGATCCCTCTGTTAATGGCAGCTCTCAGTCTCCTTGTTTGCAACTAATATGAATTTAGTCTCCTTGGCACAGAGGTTTTACTCCCGATTATACGCATTTCATCATTGGTATTTCTAATACTTTACTTATGTCAGTTGGTACTTAGTTGTCACTGGAAAAACTTGGTACAAAATCTGAAAATGCTAGAAAGTGCATGTGACCTTTACAGAAATACGCACTACAGAATGCATTGGTGGTTCACTCATTATAGAAATGTTCATTGAATCCCACTAGACTGGGAGCCAAAGACTGCCTTTACCACAATGAACAGAGCAGATGTAATAAACGGCCTCATGGAGTTTACAGTCTAGAGGATGAGAGAATGCACAGACTTCTCATGGTTTAGGAAGAAAATAAATATATTAAGTAGAGTTTGGTTATTTTCTCCTCTTTAACCATCATGCATTCCAATTTACTTACATATTCTTTTCCATTAAGATTTATATCTATTATTCTATCTTAAATGTCCCTGTATCTGTAGCAGCTGCTGGTTTAACTTTTTTATCTTCTGCCAATACAAACTTTTTAATCTAACTTTTTGATACTCCTTTAAACAAAATTTATAATTGGTTGCCGCAGGGAATATACCATTTTTTACTTTCGTATGTGTTAATTTAAATAAAACATTGGATCAAATTCTCACATTCAGTGGATTCAGGGCAGAAGCAAGGTGTAGTTAAGAGAAGTAAAAGGCATGGTCTCTAACAAAAAAAGATCTTACATATAATCGCCCGGGAAGAATTAAAACCTATATATCTGAAATAGTTAATTAACTATATATGGCAGAAATAGTAAATGTTAAGAAAGTGATTAAAATAATGAGAGTCAAAGATTTCATAGAATGGAGAGCCCTTTGTGGGCTCAAGAACTCAGGAGGTAATAACTAAATGTGGCCTTAAAAGATACATTAGAATTTCATTGGGCATAGAGGAAGAAACAGGGCATCTTGGGCAGGAAACATGGCAAAAAAATTTAGGCAAGAATAAGAAGGGAGAAATTTTGTAGAAACAGTGAAGAGTCCTGCCATAGGTATCTTAGGGACCGCTTGTGAAAGGCCTGGAACACCGGGCTCAAGAGTTCACTCCACTGATAATGGAATCAAACTAAAAGTTTTGAACTGGATAATGACATGGTAAACTCTAATTTGCCTCTTCTTAATAATTATGATATTCGAGGCCTTTATTTTTTATAAGATGGAGTCGAAGCTTCACATACGTATCACCTGTGTAAGAGTATATGCGTGCATACATGAAGCTGTGTGACTGTTTAACCATTCGTGGCCCTCAGACTGGTTTCTATTTGAAACTACCACTTTTCCCTTTCATGAGTTTGTAAAAACAGAATATATTCATGATACATATTTTAATTGCAGGTGACAAAAACACAATGTGAAAAGCTCACAGAAACAGGGAGAAATTTTGGAAGAATAATAGGATATCCCATGGAATCCAAGGAGAGGTCAATGATGCAGTTGGGTTCAGGAACTACTAGGGAATGGAAGAGGGTCAGGATTCTCTTTATCTTTAGACAGTATACCTTTTTATTCATCTGTTGCATTTTTCTTTCTCTTTGTGTAAACCAGTTGGTTCCATTTCATGGCATAAAATTCGCCACTGAGGAACTGCAAGGTTATTTACACTTAACATCTTTAGTTACAAAAGGTTGCCAAAACTCTCACTCTAAAATTCAAAATCTCAGGCAAGAGGTTCAGCGGCCCAGTTCGGATCAGGTTCAAACTACTGATCTAATAAATTGTGACCCAGGCACAAAGTCATATTGTAAAAAAGAGTCGCCCCCATGATAACAATGTGGATGCCAAGAGGGGATGTCCCTAGAAAAGTTAACCACAAAAAATATGTGTCTTATACACAGAAGTGACATTTCAAACCATCTTTTAAATAGAGAGAAGGTATAATTTTAACTGAAAGGACACCTGTTACACAGAAATGCTAAATCACTCCCTAGATCTTAGGCCAAGCTGAAGCAGTTCTGCTGAATCATCAGAGTCTCACAGTCTCCCTTATTTCAGTCCTACTATTATACATTTCAGGGCCTGGGTTCCATCTCTAATATGAAGACAAAAAAGGACACTCAGAAGATAGGACACTGATGGAGATGTAGCTTGTGAATAAATAGCCCTGAAAAAAATATTGTTCTGTCCCAACAATTTCCGAAGAACTTGAAGGGTCCCCTCAAAATGGCCTTAGCGACACATACATTGGTTAGCCTGAGCCCGTGTATAATTGCCCTTCTAATCTACAGAATGTTGGTTATTGTCAAGGAGAAATTGGTTGCTATAATAAGTATACATGAGAAAGAACAGTGTTGAGATTATCACAAATGGAATTTTAAGGTCTTTGCAAGCTATCCTTAGGGTATACTTTTAAACTGGAATCAGAGGATAAATCATCTCAGGAATTTGAAATAGAAAATGTCAAGTTTCTGTATGTACCTATTTGCATGTATGTGTACTTGTGCACTAAGCCTTTTAGTTTACTGCAATGCACATTTCAAGTCAAATATAAACTCTAAAAGTAAGAACCCTATCTAAAACTTCTTCAGCTACAAACACCCCTCTCCCCATGACCCACCTCACCACTTCCACATAACACTTATGCCTAGAATACTGTCTTGACCCAGGAATTGTTCAATGAATATTTATTGGTAGGTAAATGGCATTGAATATTGTTGGGTAGTAGATGGAAAATAGGCTAAATATGGCAAAATAAATTTGGCATAGCCTCTTACACTACATATATACTAATAGGAACCTCAACAGTATGATGGCAATGGATACAAAAAGAAATAAGTTTTTCAAAAATGTTATGAAGAGAAGGAATCAATAGGACTTAGAAATTATTTGGAAACAAGTAAGAACTAAAAAGAAATAAGTAAAGGTCAATGTGAGTTTTTAAACTAGGAGAATCATGACATTGAAAAAATCTGAAGGGAGATTTTGGAAAAGGATATGTTTTAGAAGATAAAGAAATCATTAAGTGAAAATAATAATATTTTATTACCTATGTCATGACACTTTCCAAAAGAAAGTAACAAGGTGCTTTAAAATGGATTTCAAGTTGAGCCCACAAAGAACCACACATGAGATCAAGTCTAGACAAATTATCATCTGAGACCATAATCAAAACCATAAGGTCTCATGTTTAAAATGTTAAAGTAAATTTTATCTACACTGTCAACCATCGTTCAAATTTACATATGTGAATGGGGCCTGGAAAGAGTTCTATGTGTAACTTGTAACCTACCATAGTAAACAGACCTACAGTTTGGTATAAAGGCAAGACTCAGGAATTGGAGTTCAGATATTTGGATTTTTATCTCCACCACTGAATAACTATGTGATGTTGGGCAAGTCATATGTCCTTGCTAGATTCATTATTCATCTGCAAAAAGAGGATGTTTGCATAGATACTCTCCGAGTTTTCTTCTAGCTCCAAAATTCAAAATTTCTATCTCTATTTAGGCTTATTTTTTAAGGGCTGCCATTCTGTGTTTTCAATTAATAGGAGGCTGATGATTCTCTTTGACACCTAGAGGTATAATGGAACGAGGACTAAATTCATAAACAGAGTAAACAACTTCAGCAGGGATGGTTTCATTATTTTTTTATTTTTTATTTTTTATTTTGCCTATAGTAATTCAAAATGGCCATCAATTTATCCAGTCTGTCATGAGTATTAGATGAGTTTGCAACATTTCTTGACTATAATAGTCTATCTTGATATGAAAATTCTGTCCTCCATGAGACATTTGGCAATGTCTGGAGACATTTTTGGTTGTCACAATTGCATAGGTGGTACTATTAGCATCCCATGTGGCAGAGGCCAGGGATTTTGCTAGATACCCTACGATGCACAGGAGAACACCACGCTCCCCAATGAAGAATTACCCACCCAAAATGTCAGTAGTGCTGAGTTTGATTAATCATTTCTCTTTTTCATCTTTCCTAAGTCTATAACAAGTTAGCTTTAAAAACATTATACAACGTAGTCATTTCATGTATGTTCTGTTCACATAGTCTTCTCACATTCGAGCCTTGCAAAGTTAAATGGCGGAGCACAAATCCTGTTTTTCCTGATTTCTGGGAAGTGAGGGAAGAACAAATTGAGAAGCGGACCTACAAGATGACTTTATAGTTGTGTCTGAACTCACAAACAGCGTGATTAAATTAAATATTCAAAAGGTGTTTGGAGTTGGTAAAACAAGTTTCATTTTTTTCCCTACTATTTTTTTCATGTTTGTGTGGGTTATTTTAGCAAATAGAAACTAAGAGTTGTAGGAGAAGCTAATGAAATGATTCAGAAAGCACAATATGAAATTAGTGACACAGATTTTAAAATAATTTTCTTAGACAATGCTTATAAAAATTGATTAACAAGCTAGTAGTGGTTATTGAAGGACATGCTTTCATATCTTTTAGCAAACCGCTTTAAATTATTATGAAATCTTATATGCATTCTGAATTAATGCACGTTTCAGTCCTTAAGTATTTTCTTCTCCTAATGTTCCTTTTTCAGTTTTTCCATATTTGATTCACAATTATATTATCTGGAAAATAGAAAAAAAACTGTGCAGCAGTAAACTTTGGCTGGTGATAAAGTGATCTGTATTACCTGGCTCAATTTGTCTTTCCTTCTCTTCTCTTATTGTTGTTATTATTTATTGGCATTTTGTCCATGGCAAGATATAGGTTTTAAATGTGGACTTTGTGATGTTCGTGAGTCAATCTAGAGAAGGCAAAGTATTTCAAGAGCAGCGCATTTAGCACTTTAGCATACATATGTAATGGAGGTTTATTTATTAAATTTCAAAAATTAATTCCTTACAGCCTTGAGTGTATTTTGCTTTGCCCGCCCCTAGGTTTATATATATTGGTGTGTTTTTTTCCTTTTTAAATATTTCAACAGGTGAGGTTAGCGGTATGGCTGGTGCTGCTGCTTTACACCTAGAGGTCTTGTGGAATGAAGACAACATCCGTAAGTGGAACAAACAACTTTGGGGGATGGTTTAATAATTGCCTTTGGTGCGACTTGTCTCATATTCATTAAAGAGTCTAGGCCAGGCTGTTTCCTTGATCTTCATTTCTTTTCAGTTGTCAGGCATTCAAACAAACAAACAAAAATCCTTTCCCGGAAGCCACTTAGTTATCTAACCTAGAATAGCTTTGACTTAGGTAGAAGCTACACATCTCAAACATTTCAGTGTTTAGATTTTAGAACTTGGCAGATATTTGGGGGGATTTATAAGCATGTGTGACCAGTCTGGTTTTCTTGGCCTTGAAAACATTTAAAATAGTCTAGAATTTTAACCTTTATATATTGTCATATTAAGGTTTTCAATCTTTAAAATATTTTTGTGTTCTTTGGTGAATGAAAAATATCACACCCTGATTATTTTTGATGTAGGAAATGATTAGAGAATAATTAATATAAAAGATTCTGATTTTATTATTTAGGCGATGATAAGGGACTACTAATGCTCTGTCTAGTTTATAAATACAGGCTTTGGAACCCATCTATCTTTTTTCCTCATTTAGTTTTATAACAAAATCTGAACATAGGCTTATAAAGGTAATGTTATATATGAAGCCCACCAAAATGTATCTTATATAGGAAGTAGACAGCAAGTATTCACTTTTGCCTGTCAAGGAATGGCCACTAGAATAGTTGGTAGTCGTCTAAATGTGGAGGTAAGTAATAAGCAGGTATTGACTTCTGTTGAGATCAATATCAAGATTTGTTGACCCAGAGAGGTTAAAATTGACTGAAGAGTGGAACAATAAATCTTGTTATTGACTAGAATGCAGGAGTCACATATATGTATTATTATAAACATTTTTCTTTTAGTGTAGATGATAGGGGTGAGGTCATTTTTGAGACTTAAAATGTATAACCGCATGTTTTCACATCATGGTGGTGGCCAGTGTAAGCTCCTTGGCTTTCTAAAAATGTGTTTATTCACATGACATCAATAACATTCTTAGATCATCGTTCATGTCAACTATCCTTCTCCCTGTACTTTAGGTCCTTTTATCCTGATTAATTTCCAATTGAATTGTGGAATGCCCAAATCAGTATGATGAAATTTTGTTTGAAAGGGAAAAAAAGCAGAGAAGACACTTAAAATGTTATTTCTCGAGAGCGTAGTTCAGATGCTTTCCGGACCTCTGAATACTGCTCCCACTGTGTACATGTAGACGCACATGCTTTTGTGTACACAGACACACGTTCCATGTGCCTGCTCAACATTCTTATATTTTCAGGCAACAAAGACTTCCTTCCAGGTTGCCCATCACAAAGATAACATTACTCTTCAATGAGATACTGTATTTGTTAGATAATTTTAAAAGCATGTCTAGATTAAAACATTTTTTGAATGCATATTTTAAATTATATTTCTTTGGAACCACAAAATATATGCAAGCTAGGTGTTACTAAGTTGTTTCTGAATTTTTAGTAGACAGAAGTAGAAATGGAAAACAATTTTTCATTGTTCCAAATAACTCTCATGTTGATAAGAAATCAAATTCTGTACATCCAAGCTGAACAGAGCATGCTGGGTTACACTAAGTCTCTGTTTGTGCAATAGCTTTGCCTGAACTGAGGTCCAGGGACCATGAATGCATGAAATCCTGGAGCAATATTCAGCTGGGACATTGATGTGTCAGATTACTAATCCAAAATTCTCTCATGCAGTATAAATTCATCCTCACATATCCACCCCTAGCCTACTGGTAATAAAACACACACACACACACACACACACACACACACACACACACACACACACACGTTTCTTTCCTTTCTAATCACCTCCCAAAAGATGGTACAAGGACTATTCAAATCCATAAATGCTCTGAAATCTGTGATTTAAGTATAAAACATGAGAGACATCCTCAATGCCTCACTCTACGGGGTGTCTCCAGTTCCTCAGTACACCCCATTGTGCCTCACGGCTGGAGAAAGCACTGCACATCCCATTTCCTCCCTTAACTGAATTTCCTCGCTTCTATGGGTTTAGATTTTAATGGTTGAATTACATTTACATCTACTTGTGTATTTGCCATCAGCAGCCAAGCTCCTGCCTAAAGCCTTTACTAAACTTTGAGAACAAGTTTCTCTTAAACAGCCTGTCTGGTTTACCTACATGAAGTCCCACAACAGCTCCTAATTCCTAGGAAGCTCCTGTACTAAATGGCAGGTCTTCCTGGCTGTCTATTGGTTTTAACACTTTACAATGAATCATAGCTCAAGACACATCAGTAATTAGGCTGCGATGATTCCAAAACCACTGGAAATGTGCCAAAATCTTGGTTAGCCAGAGGTATTGGTCAATTAAGTTTTAGAATTTGTGGTCTTTAGTGAAAAAAAATATAGCTCTATGATAAGAAAACACCTAAACAGTACTGAAGATGGTACTGAAAAGTCTTCTAATCATGTAAAGTATATTGATAATACTACAGAAATGCATTCGGGATCATACACCAAAATATCTGCATTTTCACCACAAACATGTACAACATGAGGCAAGAGTGTAGTTAGGACATGGCTCTGAGCTACTGCTCCCCAACACACACACACACACACATAAAAAAAAAACCTGTTTTTAATCTAACCAGCCCTGTTATACAGTCTATCTTCATATATGTGTGTAAATTTTCTACAAAAATTAATAAATTTCAGTTTGAATTCTTACTACTTGTGATTATTGCTAAAATATATAATTTTACCCTTTACCTCATACATATTCTGTATATAAAGATGAGGAAAGGACATACTCTAAGACTTTTATCTTCTTATAGGAGATAAGTTACAGGAGGCCCCTGAACTTCCTTACTTGTTCTACTGTGTTGCTGGTCGAACTCAGTTGTGGATCGTTGCTGGTGGGACTTCCACCACTGGAAGAATCACAGGAGGTGGACAAGAAGAACTCACAGATGTGAAAAAGACATTGCTTCAAATGTGGGGTGATTTGGAGAGGAGACAACAACAACATTTTTCAAGTTGGAAAGCAGATGAACAAATGGTGAAGGAGTTTGTAGATCTGGGAAAACAAACAAACAAACAAACAAACAAAAAACCTGAATCATAAACTGTCAGCAGAGAAAGCTGGAGTCCAACACAGCTTATATTGCAGAGTCCCCAAAAGACTCAGCCTTTCTGAAAATAGGGGACAAGAGAGGAGAGATTGATAAGTCTTATAACCTATTTAGTTCAGCCTGGGTCCAAGTGATTTATTATAAAATAAAGTGAGAAAAGAATCATCATATCAGTACTCAAAAGTGCACAGTTTAGAATATTTAATGTGCTCTATAGAATATTAGAAAACATAGAAGCCAACTTACATTAATAACAAAAGCTGATTTAAGTAAATGATGATGCATCTATAAACAGTTGTGCTCATTCACTCAATATGATTATTTATGGAAATTTAAATGTGCCATTAGGGAAATGCATTTGCTATATACTGGTGTATAAATTTGAAAACTAAGTCGCAAAACTATACATATATAAAATAGTTTATTTTTTGCTAAAAGAAAAGAGAGAGGACATATCCCCATTTTACTTACATGTACCATATATAGCTATAGAGTATATACATACATAGAAGTGATCTAGATAGTTCTATATGGTTACATGTTAGGCGAGGTCTCCTATCTGTTATTTGCTAATGAAGAATTGCTACGATCAATCAGAAAAGTAACAAGACCATTTCTATTGAAATGTTAAATGAGGAATCCTACTTTTGATAATCTAAGTAAATAAAAGTATACATATAAATATATATATATCAAAAGTGTATATATATATGACATATATATCATAAAAGTATATATATGATATATATCATACACATATTAGCCTAGCCCCTTTTTGTGTTGGCAAAAAGAGGGACCAACTTAGACACTCCTCAGTTATACCATAGAAACTTTCATGGCTAGATCATAAAAGACATGGAATCTTCCACCTCATTCTACATTGGATCGGTCACCTGAGGGAAAGCCAATAGCCATGTTCTTAAGGACATTCAGGTAGTCCTATGCCTGTGAAGAACCAGAGGCCTCCTTCCAACACCCAGCAAGGAACAGAGGGCTCCAGTCATCAGCCATGTGAATACGCTGCTGTGGGAGCAAGTCCCCCAGCACCAGCCAACACCCTACCTCATAAGAAACCCTAAGCCACAACTACCCAACTAAGTTTCTCTCAGAGTCCTCACACTCATAAACTGTGAGATAATAAATATTTGTTGTTTTAAACCACTACAAAAATTGTGCACATTCATACAGTCGAAAATTGAAAATGAATGATTTAAAAATATGCATATCTACATATATGTGTCAATTTAATTGTAATCGTATCAAAACATAAGATTATAGAATAATTCATATAGTATGATCAAGTTTTGTTTAAAACATCTAAAATTATCTATTTGTTTGTATATATTTGTTTGAGTACAGAGGAACGTGCTAAATGATTCATGCCAAACTGCTAATATTGGTTACATCAATAATGTGGGAAAGGAAAGATTATAAACTTTTTTTAATATACCTAAGCAATATTTGTGTTGTATGAAGAGGATGTGCTACTTGTACAATTTTTAAAAAATAATAAATTATAGAAAAGTGGGGAAAAAACAGTAGCTATATCTGGATAATAGGACTTTACATTTTTTAAATTATTTTTTCTTTCTTTTTATATCTAATTTTTGCAATGACCATAAATAGATTACCGAGATAATTTAGTTTTAGAAATTTTTAAATAAATGTTTAAATTGAAAGTGAACTATTAAAAACACATCCTTTGGGACACAAACAAGGAACCATTATTCTCAGTGGTACATTCTTGCCAACCTGATCGAAAGTTGGCTCCAAGCACTGTTTAAAGCCTGTAACCCATCCATGTGTTTCTCATCGAGGAGCACAGAATGTTTTTAGTGTGTGAAAGGGTTAATATTTAAAGTACTCTTTATACTTAGGAGAAGATGGGGAAGAAGGTCAAGTACGATCCCTGGGAAATGTAGTCACAGAAAGGTGACAAGGACCCATCACAGTCACCCACGATAACTTGGAACTGGACACATCTCTCCAGTTCTCTGCCAGCCCACTGACCTCTTATTCCTACCAACACAAATTGGTAGAAATGAAAGAAACATTTGTACATTTAAACATATCTGGGATAAAACAAACAAACAATAAATAAACAAACACCAAACTTCCTTATCTGGTCACTTTGCATCACTAATTATTTTGTCATTATGGTGGACAGTGTGCACAGAATCCAACGGCCGTCATTCAGACAGCAGGCTGATGCACAGGAATTCTGCTCAACTTCCACAGCAAACTGCAGCTTTTACACAGCCAGCCACATGAAACGACTTAGTTCTCATGTTTCTGGTTTCTCTCTGCCTTGGCAACATTAGATTCTTCAAGTCAAGTTAATGCACCAAACAGAATTTTAAAGATGTAAGTACTATTGCATTTCTTAAACAAAGATTTTGTTTGAAGAAGGAGGGAGGAAAGAATCTTCCACCTTGACGGTCTCTTCTGAGGCAAGGGGTTTACTTCACAGCAGCAACCTTTACAGTGAGGGTAAAGATATGAAGAGAGAAGTATATACATCCTATCTCTAAAAATGTTCTCAACGTATCATGTCCCTAGCAGATAAATAAGCCTTTAATAAAATTTGTCATTTATTGTTTTCTAAAGGGATAGAAAAAAATCTGCTTTATTTTTTCCGTGTTAATGAGTGCACTGCTGAGACGGATCCAAACCCCCGTTCTTAAGCTTCAAATGACAATGCCTTATTTGCTTTAGATGATAGGTCACTTACATATTTGGGATCTGTTTAAACCTCACAATCTTTTAAGGTCGGTTATCAGCCCTCTTTAACAGAGGCAATGCCTCAAGTGCAGAGAAACCGAATGATTAATTTGTAAGTATTCAGTGGCATAGCCAGGGCTCAAAGTTAAGTCTGCTCTCGCTGTCCACTTTCCTCTTCCCTGCATCTGACTCTCATGCTACTGCTGCTTTTGTAGGCTTTGAATGATTCACAAGAATATTTCAGCCCAACTTCACCTTTGAACACGATCCCCAAACCCTAAAATGGAAAAGCCAACACATCAGAATTAGCAATTCAAATAAACATTGAGCTAGAGCAGCGATTATTGGCAATTTGCCCACACCTTTGAGATGTGAGGATTATTCCCCCCACACCAGTGAGCTAACAGAGGGGCTGGTGGGGAACCGGTGACTCATCCCATGATGAGTTTGGGCAAATAGAAAGGCCTGGGAGGCACCCACATATAATAATTAAGAGGTATTGACTTCTGCTGGGGTCAGGAGGAAGATTTATTAACTCAAGGGATAAATATTGACTAAAAATTGGGATGGTTCCTCTTTTTCTTCCCAGACACCCGGTAAATTACTCAGACTGCCATTCAGACTCTGGAAACTTAGAATTCTTCTCCAGTTTTATGTTCATCTTTAGTTATAGGCCTCCTGAGGGAGGAAAATCTTTGTACTATATTTTTGAGGGATATTTAAAATCCTGCTAATTATTACTTCATTTTTATCTATTCTAAGACTCACTGGCCAGAAGCCTTTTATTATACAGTAATAGGTTTTCACATCCTTAGGGCTTTTTTCCTGTGGTCGTCAGTGTCTGACTGTGAGCCAAATTTCAATTCATCTCATGCGATAGCTTCTATTCTTTCCCACTCTGTTTTTTTCTCATCCTTAAGAAGTGGTTTGCCTCCTGTGGAAACCCCTCCTAGTCCTGCAAATTGTGCAGGTGATGCCTTAGGAAAGTTGTGTTCTGAAAACCCCTTGTTGTGACATGCTTAACACAAAGTCATGATAAATCTTTTTCCCCTCAGATAAGTCATTCACAGGGGCCCAATTCAGAAAGCCTGGTTTGAATTGTCAAACATCCGGGTCCCGTTCCTTTGTTTGAGAGCATCTTTAAATGTTGGTTGGATTCATTTTCTTCTCTTTCTTGATGACATATAACAATCAGATAACCTGCTTTCCTTTTCAGACCTTTTCCTCGATTATTTCTTTTTTGGGAGTTCCTCTCCCTTCAGTGAAGTTGGAGATACATCACCACATTATATTAAAAGCTTCACAAGTGCAAATCTGTGAGGCTTCGAAAATGTACTCTCTTCATTTAAATCTACTCCTTCTTGATCAGAAAAATCAACACCTTCCACAGCCTCTTCTTACTAAGAAGGAGTATGTTTAAGGCTCTTATCTCCTTGACTTCAATAAATTACTAAAAGTATTCATTCTAGTTGCTTTGAAATATCTTAGGAACATTTGTGGCATTAACACAGAGTATTGCAGCTTTTGAAGTTTTATTACTTTCCAGGTCTTTTTTATTATATATTTAAACTCTAATCTCCTTTCTTTTCTTGAGATGATTGTGTTTGCCAAAGACCTGCATGGAAGAAGTATGGCTATTTTATACGCATTTTTCTCTCCCAATCGCATTCCTTGAGAGGCTGTTATGGATTTATAACGGCAGATGTTACTACTAAATTTTCTGATTTTTTTCTGATAGTTGCTGTCATGGTTTGACATGACGGGAGCAACCGTAAAGGACTGAGTTCACTATGTGCCACGGTAGTAGGTGGGATGTTCTGATAAAAATGCCTAATTGTGACTTGGGCAACCCCCAATTTCCATAGAAAAACATTTTCTCAACAAATATTATTTGAATATTTACAACTGTTCAGTGTCTTAAAATAGCTTTAGGGTGCATTAAGCTGAAATTTGTACAGCACTCCTTGCTTCAATACCTTACATCATGCTTATGGCAGGTTGAGAGAGAGGAGCTGAAAGAAATGGGTCATCAACCATGATGTGCTTAATGTGCCATGAAAAACTTATGAATGGAGAACAACTCTAGGCACCAAAAGAGCTAATTCTGGGGCAAAATTCACGTTGGAGTCCTTGCCTCAGGAAAGAGCTGGAGGTAGTCAACAGCAAGAAACCCCTCGGAATTCTCCACCCAGAGATCCAAAGAAGCTGAAAATCAACCAGCTGCCACAAGGTGGCGTGATCACATTGACGTCCTTCTTGCTGTTCCATTTCCCATAGAAACCTTTTCATGTCAACTATCCGAGGACAAAGGTATCATTTTTACATTTAAATAGAAACCACTTATCACCAATATTTACAAAGCGTTTCAGTGCACCCAGACAGCTGTCTGTGTGTACTGGAGAGCACATAAACAGGTAAAGTTGAGGCTGCTGAATAAAAAGCAAAAAGATAAATTTTGTTTTTCCCATAGCTACCTGTGAGAACCTGTGCTCTCCCCGCATTTGATGATCATTTTCTGTCTGGAAGAAGTCAACTGCATGTGATATATCATCCCTTTAAAAGTTCAATTAAAGGTTAATAATAGAAAAGTTTTAGAACATATTTTAGACCATGTCCTAGAACTCCTGTGAAGTGCAATTTACCTTAGATATAGGGTGGGCATGAACTGGGATGCAGATGCTATAGAAAAATGTTTTAAGTGCCATTAAGGGAGAAAAAGGGCAGATCTGGATGTTGTCAGTATCCTGATGCTGCTACTCACGGGGACATGGGCTCTGCTCTGCCCGATGTTTTCAAATCCAGTACATTCTCCGTATTCTTGGGAATTTTGTTAAACTCTCTGTGCATCACATTTGAAAATACTTGAAGACAATACTCCAAAGCACTGTTGTGGTGATGGAATGGATGAATTCACATAAACAAAGCTGCCAGGAGCCAGCAGGACGTTGCGGAGATTAAAGATGCCCTTTAAGGTGCACTCATCCACTCTCTAGGGTGCAGAGCATGGCACTCACCCTCTCATCTGGCCACAGTGGCTCAAGGAGCACCCTGCACAGTTGTAGGTTCTACATGTAAAGCTTAAAACAAGGCTTGGCACAAGTAAGATAAGACCTCTAAAAATGTTTGTTGTCACCATCGTGATCACCATAATCATTGTCATCACTTGTGGCTTTCTCATTGTAGCTTTACTATGTCCTGTTTATTCTACAGACATGTCAGAAATATACCTATAGATAGGTAAGGTGGAGAAGCAATACATGTCAAACAACTTTATAAACATGTTGTCCTGATAGTGAAAACTATGACAAAACATTGCTAGTGGATGTCGTGTAGAAGAAAGACCATGAAAAAAGTAGAGAAGTCCTAAAGAGTGGGCCCTAATTCGCCAGCCAACCCACCACGCGGCTGTTCTATTCAGCCCTAGGACACCCTCACCCCCCTACCCCTCCCTCACCCCCGGCCTAGGCCAGTGCTCACCCAACTGGTATTGGGACCTGGCTATACTTTTAAAATAGGCATTTGTTTGTTTGTTTGCTTGGTGTTTGGGCAAATAGCAGGTCTCTGGGACCCAACACTACCACATGACTCCCTGGGTGATGGCTGTTCTTCAGGGTCTTCATGTGTCAGCTTGCCCAGATCAACTTAGAACTACTGTACTAGCCGGTTGCGGGTTGCACGGCATCCCTGACTGTCACTAGGGAGTATGCAGAGGTTGCCGGGAAAGGAGTGGTTGGGGGAATCAGGCTCTGACCAGTCACAAGGTTTGCAGGTGCATTTTCATTAAAAGAGCATTGTTCTTTTCTTTAACTGTAGCATTAAGAGCAGTGCCAATAATTTGCATTCAAGAAAGTGCATAATATAGACAAGGTACTCGACCGGAGATATTTCAGTCTAAATAAAACAAATATTAACACGGGAAAAGTCAAGAATGAGAAAGTTTTGCCCTTACAGTTTGCATCTAGTTCAGAGGACCGTGGCTCCTTTTTGAAGAGCAATAAAGCATATTCATGCCACGTCATAGGCCACTTGACACAAATCCTCTATTTCACTGATTTAGTCTCGGAATGCAGTCGGTGACAATATGTATGTTTACTTTGCAAATAAACACTTCTAAAATATTAGTAGAACCTTATATGGAGGCGGGGACTACCTCAGAACTTAAACATGAATAATATGGTTTAATGATATAGCAATTAAGTTAGTTTTGTTGCTCTGGAACTGCTAATTTTCTACTCACTGAGGAAGGAAGGGGGCCTTTTTTTTCTAAAATAAAATTTTTCAAACCATCAGGTTTTATACTATAGGCTGTAAGCCCTTTGACATCATCTTTTTGTGAGGCAGTTTTGAACTAAATGTGTTATTAGTACAAGAAAATTGTGACTATTGTAAACAAATAATAACTACTGGTTTTTCTTGGGTTTGTTTGACACATGGTTATGGAGCCATCGCAGCACTAAGCACTTGAAAAGTCATTGATCCAAAGCACAGTATTTTCAGGGCAGCTATTGTAAATTCTTCTATAATAGCGTCATACTGGATAGTTTATGACAAGCTCTGAAGCGGTCGCTGGTAATAACCTAGAAACATTCATAGGGCGAAAGGAGAAACATTAATACGGACCCGGGTGGAAGCAGGAACCCCGGCCACAGTGACAGCTTGGGGCCGACATGTACTAAAGGACCTGCCGTAGGTGTGCTTGGGCTCCCATATCAGCCTGGGGAACTGGCCACATGGTGTTTTAGGGACATGGTGCTCACCTACCCTGCCTGGATGGAACAGCAGCCTCACGAGATGACGGGGCTGTAAACCCAGCGGAGGGGGTATCCAGTATCTCTACCCAAGTTCAGTAGAACATCTGAACATCTGTTTTATACATTGGGCTTCTGGGCAACACAACGTTTAAAGAGCTACTACATTTTTTAAAAAAAGTTTTTTGTTTGTTTTTTACTGATAAAATAGAAAGCGTTAGTGCTGGGTAAACAGGGAAAGGGAGAAGGGAAAATGGAACTGAATCAAAACAAGAGACCTGATTGACACAGAGTCCTTGGAGTGTCATTTTTGGGAAGTGGTTGAGGGCGGGATGAAGGAGCCAGGTCAGAAAGTCCCCACAGCTTTGCCGTGCTCAGAGATGGAACTGATTTGAATGAGCAGGAATAGAAAACAAACCAACAAACAAAAACCTCTCTCATGAATGGAACTTGTAATCCTAGATATACCAAGCTAAGATGTTCTAGTTTATCTCTTTTTTTCTTTAGCAGAAGCATTTATTCAGTTGTCACAGTTAGTGTTATGTGTCAACTTAGCTAGCTATGATGCCCAGATGTTTGGTCAAACACTGTTCCATAAATTACTGTGAAGGTATTTTGTAGATGGGATTAACCTTTATAATCAGTTGACTTTAAGGAAAGGAGATTGACCTCCACAGGGTAGTTGGGCCTCATCCAATTAGATGAAGACCTTAAGAGCAAAAAACCCTGAGGTTTTCAAAAGAAGAAGCTCTGCCTCAGGAACATAGAAACCCTGCCTGAATTTCCAGCATGCGGGCCTGCCCTGCAAATTTAAAAGTTGTCATCCAGTTAACACTCCAGTCATCCCAGAAAGGTTCTAATCACACTTGAGCTTTGCAGTAAGAGAAAAGGCATGACTTCAGAGACCACACGACCCAGATTCAAACCCCAGCTCTGCCACTTACCAGCAAGACATTCTGTAATTTACTCAATCTCTTTGATCTCCAATTTTCTCAACTATAGAATGGAAGTAATGTTATTTATTTTGCATATTGTTCTTACAGGAATTAAATGGGAAAGTATATATGAAAATAGATGATGCAGGACATGGCATATAGTAGGTGATTAGCAAAGGCAAAGAGTGTGGATTATTTTATCTATTATACCGAAAACCTTCGGATTGCCTTACCAGCTATTCAGGTCTGTGAATGCCAAGCCTATCTCAGTTCCTATTTGTAGACACAGCCAAATGTAATTTATATAACTAAAGCGTATATATAAATTTCCTAATTTGGATTCCATGAAATTATTGAGAAAAAATGGGACGCAGATTCAAATAAGAGTGACAGTCTGCATGCTATCACACCCTCCAGAGATTTGCATCTTACATTAGTATATATATTAAAGACCGAGAAATTCTGCGGTTTCATTTAACTGCGTGTAATCTAATTATGGCAGTCATTAGTCCTGTTTACAAATATCCAAGTTTTCCTCTCCTTTCCCAGGCCCATGGAAAGTTTTGCTTCCTCGCTCTTTGAAATTA
Source organism: Rousettus aegyptiacus (assembly GCF_014176215.1). Lineage (NCBI taxonomy): Eukaryota > Metazoa > Chordata > Mammalia > Chiroptera > Pteropodidae > Rousettus > Rousettus aegyptiacus. Next base: position 42,862,403 of record NW_023416292.1, on the reverse strand, counting down.
AATGTGGTCACAGGACTCGCTTTACATAAACAAGAATGAATGGGTGACCGGTGACATTTTTAGGTAGAACCATAAAAGTTATTTCTCTTTTGCTACCTTGGACACGTCAGAAGTGTGAATTAGATGGAACTTCAATTAGTCTGTCACTGAGTGACAGCAGTGAGCAGAGCACCCCGCTCTGCTGATCTGCTCTGGGCGTGGCACACAAGAACGAGGAACCCACTTTTTGCTGTTATAAGCCAGATGTTGAAGCCGTTCGTTGCTGCAGCATAACCTAGTTTATCTTGTGTCACATAATTTTTTTTTTTTTAACGTTAGTTGTTGCTGTAAGAAAATCCTAAAATACCTGGCATGTGTTAGTAGCTAGGTTGCAAATATTAAGGAAACTGTTAACAGAATCTGAAAGGAGAGCAAAATGTTTCACAATATCAAAAGACACTTGGCCACAGAGTCGCTTTTCCTGGCTTACCTATTAGTTAACAACTTTGGGAAACGCTGATCCAGGAGAGTTCACTGGAGTCTTCCCCCACCCCCCTCCACCCTCGCATGTAAATTATTGCCAAAATAAGTAGCTAATTAATTTGCAACGAAATAGTATAAGGATGGAAAATGCTTAGCCAATGTTTCTTTCACGAGCTATTCATTTTTATGCCCCCTGTTATTTACTCAAATTGCAAGGCTTTTCTTCCTTCAGAGTCTCTTTGCCCCATCTTGTTCTTTAGAGTTTAGTTCAAATGGCACTGTCTCCATAAAGCCTCACCGTTTGCAGTAGTGATTAATTGCTCACATTAATTTTGGATTGTACCACATTTCTAGCATTTACCATCTTCTGCCTAATAACACGGTTACTTTGTATACGTATCTTGTCTCCATCAGATTCTAATCTCCTTTAAACTTGGATCCATATTATACTCATCTTAATGTCTCCTATAGGACATAGCACAAGAATTTACATTTAGATTGAACTCAATGTTCACTAAATGGAATTATGCTAAGGGCTAAGTAATGCTACATTATTAATAATAATAAAAAAAAAAAAACCTAAACCATTAAGCACTTAAAATGTGACAGAAATGATAACACTTTCATATAATTATTTGTTTTATTTTTCATGTTATACCTATGTGGTAGGGACTGTCATCCCCATTTTAGGGACAAAAAATCCATGTGGAGAGAGAGGATAAGCAACTTGACCACGTTGACACAGCTTCTAAGCAGCTACCATATTTGGCAAACATGGGTCTAGACACTGGCCTTAGGTGCAGAAGGATCGATATTTACAATTATACATGCTGCATTGGCAGTTGCTTGCATTTTTCTTTTCTAATTTAGGGTAGTCAGCCCCAAAGTTTGGCAGATTTAGCTTGGAACCACATAAAAATAGGATTTCGGCTGGCGAAAAAAAAAAAGGAATAATGAGAGAAACTGTAAAAGACAGAAAGAAACGGATAATAAGGCCGTGACAGCCGCCCCCACCTTTCCTCTCATAAATATCGAGATGTGGCAGAGCAGCAGAAGAGGATTTGGGGGAGGACGAAGGCACATCTGCTGTGTGTGCTACGCATTTTGCCAGGCCAGAGATGGGAGCGAAGCTCAGTGATCTCCTGGATTCAAAACCTTAGAGACACTGGTAGGGAAAATATTCAAATAGCATCATTGGATATTAGATGTCGAAAGAGCCAAGGTAAGCTGCAGATTACTTTTTAATAAAAGTAGCTTTAGAAGTTTTCTTTGTCTCTTATCCTTCTTATTTGCTGTATTTGTTGGAAACCCTGCCATTATCATTAATTGAAAGAAAGCACCCAGTGTGCTTAAATCTTCATCAAGGGAGAAAAGACTCCTCCAGATCAAAGAACCGATGATACACTCTGATGAAAAGATAATCCTATTTCTGTGACTCACCACAATTGATTTCTTTGTGGACCATCATCCAGCGATCTAATTCACACATGACAGTGGGTTTTGAATGTAATCGTGGTTCAATAAATGCTTAGTAAATGCCTACTATGTGCTAGCCCCAAGTCAAGCTTTGCAGGGAACACAAGAAAAAGTGCCCCCACCCTCTAAGAGTGTGGGAAGATAAAACATAGGCACCGACATGTGAGACAATAGAACAGCACAGGTTATACATAGAACCTAAGAAGAGAGCAGCCTAAGGTGATCCAAAATAACGATGCAATAGTTAACGGAGGAAGTGTCGCAAGAGCACATACAAACTGTAAACAAAAAAATAAAAGGACAACAAGCCATACATATTAGAGTGTGGAATACTGACTCTCCATCAATATCCGCAGCTTCTTGCTTTTTCCCACTGAAGAGTGCATGAGTTGAAGAGTGAAAACAAAAAGGGACTTCAAGGGGCCGAGTAAGAGAAGTCTGGGTGTTCCCAAATCTCATTTTATAGCTAAAACTGGATCCCAAGGATGTAAACCAATTTGTCAGTTGTTACACAGATGAGCAAGTGGAGATTGATACACAGACCATCACAACCCTAAAACTGTTTTCTTTCACTCTGCTTTTCTCCACATTACTCAGCTCCCCTGCTACAGCCTGGAAAATGACTAAGATTTTATCCAGAAAAGACTGGATAGTAAATACCTACCATGACGTCTCGCCCAATTTTCGTATTCTCTAACAAGATCCAAAAGTGCTCCCATATCCGCATGGTAACATGTCTACCCCAATAGCCATGCTGCCTCTGGTGACCCTCTCCTTCTGGCCAAGGTTTATTGGGCCAGAAATTGTACAGGACATAGTCGGGACAATCAGTGACCTTTGTGTCATCTGCAAGAATAAAGAACTTGACCCAAGATCTTAGTGGATCTTAGTGGTGAAGAGAGGATGCAATGTTAAAAAAATTAGCTGATAATCAGAGAGGTTTAGATAAACAGGACGAATGGCAAAATACCGAAGCGTGCATGGCTTAGGAAGTTGTGCTCCAAATGTGGAGTACGTGTCCTTTTACACTGTACCTGGGACATGGTAACAGATTTCCTGAGCAGGCAGAGTTGTTAGAAAGTGTGATTCTGAACTGATCAATAGCAGATTATTTGTCATCTGTGTTCCTGGGGTCTCTCTGGGTTGAGAAGACATTGGAACGGGTATTATGTTTACTGTGGCAGCCAACAGTAGTATAAATGGGGTAGGGAAGAAGAATATGCCACCTCAACATATGCCACTTTAGCATAGGATTATTTTGAGCTGAAGGTAATAGAGAAGAAACAGATATAGGAAAAGCTCTCTGCCCTCCGCTTATTTGCCTAAAAGGGCATAAATTTTTAAAGGTCCCCCCTCTTCCCCTCCCTTCCAGGAAGGACAAAAGTTAGGTAATCACTAGAGACAACCCTAGATTCTTTTCATCCCGGTAACAGCACCAAAGTAATCTATGAACCACATTTGACTAACTAGTCCTTATCTTTCATTAGTTTCTCCATATATTTGCCTTCCCATAATTTACCGTTCGAGTCCTTTTCCTTTGTCATTTCACTAAAAATGTATTGTCTTTTGTTAAAATGTTACCTAAGCCTAAGTTCTGACCACTCCTCTGAGTTACCCTTGTCTAAATGTTCCCATGAGTGCATGATGTATATGTTAATAAATTCTGTTGTTTTCTCTTCTTAATCTGTTTTCGGTCAGTCTAATTTATAGGGCTCTAGTCGAAGAACCTAAAATGGGTAGGGAAAAAGGTTTTTTTCTCTCTCTCTTCTACAGTTTAGACAGACTTTGAAGCATGGTTGAAAAAGGCGTTCAGTAAAGCGGAATGGAGATAAGTTGAAGCAATAAATGAAAAGACAGATCACAGACTTAAATCTACAAGTGAGAAGAGATGGATGATCATAAGTATCTCTTAACTGCTAACTATTTATGAATCCTTACGAGAATATGCTCCTCAATTTTATTCCAACAAGTGGGAAAGGATGGGTCTGAACAAGAGAGAATGCCAGAGGGAAATGGGCTGAGAGTAACCCAGACCTTAGAAAGAATTGTCAAAAACAAATCGACCTAAAATAATTTTCCCAAAGTCAAATTGTTGGACAGAACAAATTAGTCTAAAAAATATTATCTGATATAGATTTTTCATCTTAGTAATTTTGATGCACTGGAAGAAGTTTCATGAGCTTTCATGAGTCATTAGGCCATTTTGTCATTTTTTCAGAATTTTTTGAGAAACCACAAGTTCTCTTCTTTCCTCATCCCTAATTCATATAAAGTCATTGTGCCTGGTCTGCTCATTTGTCTGAAAGATGATTGTTCTCAAATCAATATTTCCAGCCACCAGTTAACATTATTTTATAACTTTTAAACCTTGGTATCATTTTTATGACATTATCCATATTTTTTAAAAAGTTTGTTTCTATGTAATTTTGCTCTTTAAAATGTGTGGATTCATTTTCAGCCAGTGATGTTACTTTCATTTACTTAACCTTATTTTGTGCTCCATTTTGGTTGTACACATCTTATGTATTTCAGGAAATTTTACAGAGAAGTATTTTTACTGCTCGATGTTTCTGTCAGAATTGAAGCTATAATGGAAAACATGCAGTCTCAACATGGCTTCTCAGACAGCTTTAAGATTGGGTTTAAATTTGTCGACCTAACAGTATAAAATGATGTATGAGCAAAACCCTAATAACAATGATTCTGGGCCACTGAAATCCTCATGACAGAAAGAAGAGAAGAGAAATATGTGCCAGCTATTTCGACCCAGTTACTTCTTACATTATTCTTGATAGTTGAAAGACCTCAAGATTGAAATGGAAAATGTAAAGTGATCTAGGTGAATGTAGTGACTAACTTCACTGATGTCCAACGGGTTTATTCTTTACAACCCATCTTTTACCACATCATGTATTTGTTTCCTTAGAGTGTACAATACAATGGAACAAAAGACTAATTAAAACAGATTTTAAATTAGTTTGGTTTTGGAAGTTTGGTACAATGTCATGAAAATATTACTGAGTAAGAAAAACAACCAGGACTGGATGAGAGGACATCATAAAAAAAAGTAGAAGTATAAAGAGCTGGAGAAAAATCCCCCAAATTCTGAAAAATGAAAAATAAAACATTACAATTCTGAACACCTTCTCTGATGTTTCAACATTAATAATACATGAATAACCAATTATAAATGAATAGTCATGTTACTTATTTTTTACCAGTTTGGTTTTTGGGCTAATTGTCTTCAACCAAATGAGCTGAAAACTAACAGAAGCAGTGATCAGAGCCGAGCCTGCTTCAGCGTGGTTAGGACTAATTCATGGTGCTGCTTCCAACAAAGCAGGATTTGATCCGATTTGTTAACTCAGTTTATCTCCAACTCCTCAACTTTTTGCTCTCTGGTTTGCAGTTTCTTTTCAGTTCTGACTTTCCCACATGTGTCTAATCTTAATATTCTGATCTCTGGTTTCCATCTTAATTTACATATATTGGGAACTAGTTGAGGTTCTCAGCTTTCTGCTTTCATCCTTAATTTTGTTTATTAACTCCTTTTCCTTTATTTGAGACCTAAATGGGTGGGGAAGATTACCAAGGTTTCCTTCACTAGTTATTTCGAACAGTCACCTTCTACACGAGGATACTATCTCAGGGGTTTCCTCGGTTCCCTCTAGTGCCTATGATCAAACCAGGGCTTCAGGGCAGGGGTCTCCAAGATCTAGAACCACAAGGGTGAGCCAACTAGCAGCCACATTTGTGTTAGATAAATCTCCTTTCTTGATCATACCTAACTGCACACACACACAAAAAAAAACCCACATAAAAAATTGGGTCAGATTTTCTTTTTCTAGAATTTGGAAGAACAGTGTAGCCTCTGTAGGTGAAAAGACTATTTAATATCAAATCAGATGCTGAGGATGAAAGGGCATTTTGTGTTACAACAACCAGTAAATCAGAGAAAGCAGGATTTGTGTAACCTCAGAAAGGTATTTTATTCTTTATTAAACAACATTGCTTTACCAAAAATCAATGTTAGGGAGTTTGATATTTATTGCCACCCACCAGAGATCTGTTCTCTTTGAAGTGTATGCAGGATGTGTCCACAATTTAGAGGCATTCTCCTGTTTAGTAAATTACCTACAATTGTTTGTCTACCTTTTTAAAGTGTGATAAAATATACATAACATAACATTTATCATTTAAAAAATAAACCGTTTTAAGCGTATAGTTCAGTAGAGTTAAGTACATTCACATTGCTGTGCATCCAACTTCCACAACTCTTTTCATCTTGAAATTCTATACCAATTACACAACTCTCCATTCCTTCCCTGCACCTAGCATTGGCAACCATCATTGTTTTCTCTATCTCTATGAATTTGGTTGCTCTGGATACTTCATATACATGGAATCATACATTATTTGTCTTTTGTGACTGGCTTACTTCACTTAGCATGATGTTCTCAAGGTTCATCTTTGTTGTAGCATATGTCAGAATTTCCTTCCTTTTTAAGGCTGAATATTATTGCATTGTATGTGCACAACATTTTGTTTATCCATTCATCTATCAAAGGACATTTAGACTGCTTCCACCTTTTGGCTACTGTGATTAATGCTGCTATGATCATGGTGTACAAATAGAAGGCCAGCTTTTAAAAAGAGAGAAAAATTTAAAAAACATGCACAGAAAACTAGACACAAAAAATGAAGAGAGGTTTCTGACACCCTTCTATTCCTGGTTCTCATCTATTGGGATCCACCTGTTCTTGGGTTATATGAGTCATCTCTGCATCCTTATACAATAAATTCTTCTTTTTGCTTAAGGGAGCTCAGGCTACTCTCTGCTACTTACAACCAAAGAGCCTTGACTAATATATGCATAGAAGAATATCTCTGGAAATACAGACAAGTTCAAGTCATAACAAATTCCTTTTATATAAATAAGAAATATGATAAATTTTCAGTAAAGACAAAGAAATTGAAAAGTCCAAATATCACCATCAGTCAAAACACCTATGACCTTCTAGACCTTTAGTAAGTAGTTGAGAAAAGGAAGGAACATTCTTAGATAAAACCCAAGGAGATAGGTCAATGCCATTTTAGATTTGATTATTAGTTTTTGTTCTGTTTTTCATTTTAATTTTTCCTATCTCTCTGCAAAACCAGAACTGTCCAACAGGGATGGAATTCTCTGTGGACAGTTTGTCTTTTATGAGCTTCACAGACACTACCAAGGGAAAAAGGGATGATATATCGCTTTTGCAAATTCGAAACAGTCCTCGCAAATATTCATTGTATGTCTCAATTTTTAAAAAATCTCTTAGCTTCATTGACTTTGAAATTACTGCTATAAAAGTTCAGATAATACATGTCATTAGTGCCCACGATGTCCAAACAGAAGAGCTGCTTTCATCCCACACCTCATAAAAACAATTGAAACAAAAACAAACAAATCTCAATACAAACATTTGTTTACTCCTGTCTTGTGGTTTTCATAACTGGATTAGCTAGGAAATTTCATCAAGTCTGAAAAATGCTGAGTGATCGCTTACGAAAAATGGCAATAAATTTTCCACTTTAAAAGAAAATTAATTTCTATATTTATTTGGCACCATCTTCTATTGATTTTCTCCAAAGTAATTTCAGTATTCAAACCTTGACTCCCAATCTCCACAAAATTCTTTGTGTCTTTGCCATTTCCTTTCCCATCATTCCTTTCACTAATTTTCAAAGACAACCTGCTTCTTTTTCTCATCATCCTTTGGCCTTGTATTTTCTTTAGCATTGCTTTTTTTTTTTTTTTTTTTCTGTCCCACATTGATAGTTTTCTTTTAAAGACTTGATTTTTAAGAGATAGTGCTAAACAAAATATGTACAACAAAGAAAGGGAAAGAAATATATTTTACTCTTTCTAAGTGCTGGCACTGCTGTTCTCCCTCTGTTCTGAGACACAGCAGCCTGAATTTATAGCATGTTTAGAGTTTTGTATTGAGAAAGTATAAAGGCCTTTAGAAAATCATCCCAAAAGCCTCCTGAAGAAACAGTTGGCATAGTTGAGTGTGTGAGCAGCCAATTCATGCGTTAAGAGAGAAATGTGTATTTAAGTAATTTAAACATCTAGGACTAGACTTGCAAACTTTCTTCAATTTGGAACCCTTGTCTGATTTAATTTCTTATATTAAATCAGTATAAGAAAATACAATGTGGAATAAAAAAAATTCTCTTGCATGTCTTTTCTTCAAAATACCTAGTAATGAATTATAAAAGTTAAATCTACTTTTGATTTTACACAGATTATTTTAATTTGACAATAAAATGTCATCGTTAGCTATATTTTCATATATATTCATGTTCTCTGAAAGCCAAAAGGAAAAAAAGGGGGCTTGTATAGATTTTAAATATAGCTACCTAAACAAAAGCAAAAATAAACAAGTGGAACTATTTCGAACTAAAAAGATTTTCTGCTCAGCAAAGAAAACCAATGAAATGAAAAGGCAACTTATAGAATGGTAGAAAATATTTGCACATCACATATACAATAAAGAGTTAATATCCAAAATAGACAAGAAACTCATACAACTCAACAGAAAAGAAAAGAAAATGAAAGGAAAGAAAAAAATTTACCCAATTTAAAAATGGGCAAAAGACCTGAATAGACATTTTTCTGAAGAAGACATACAAATGGTCAACAGGTACTTGAAAAGGTGTTTATTATTACTAATCATCTAGGAAATGCAGATCAATATCACAAATGAGATATAACCTCACACCTGTTAGAAGAGCTATTATCAAAAAGACAAAAGAGTAAGAAGGTAAATTGGTGCAGCCACTATGAAAAATAGTATGGATTTCCCTCATAAAATTAGAGAATAGAATTACCATATGACTCAGCAAACCCTTTTCTAGATATTTACCCAAAATTTTTGAGAATATTTATCCATAAAGATATATGCACCCCAATGTTCATCGTGGCATTATTCACAGTGGCCAAGACATGAAAACAACTTAAGTGTCCTTCGGTAGATGATTAGATAAAGATGATGTAGTACATTATAAGTGGAATATTACTCAGCCACTAAGAAAAAAATGAAATACTGCCATTTATGACACCATGGGTGAATCTTGATATTATCATGCTAAGTAAAATAAGTCAGATAGAAAAAGCTGAGAACCATATGATTTCACTCATGTGTGGGATGTAAAACTGAAAACAACAAAAGAACAAAATAAAAAACTCAGAGACATGGGCAATAGTTTAGTAGTAACCATAGTGAAGAGAGAGGGAGTCGGTAGATAAGAGCAAAGGGGGTCAAACATATGGTGACAGAAGGAAATTTGACTTTGGGTGGTGAACACACAATGTAGTGTACAGTATGATGTATTATTGACTTGTGTACTTGACACCTATATCATTTTATTAATTAATGTCACCCCAATAAATTTAATTTAAAAAAATAAAAGAAAAAAATGTTGGTGAGGATGTGAAGAAAAGGGAATCTCTGTACATTGTTGATGGGGGTGTAAAGGGGCGCAATCACTGTGGAAAACAATATGGAGGTTTCTTAAGAAATTAAAAATAGAACTACCATATGATTCAGCGATCCCATTTCTGTGTATATAACCAAAGGAAATGAAATCAGTATCTCAAATTGATATGATATCTGTGCCGCCATGTTAATTGTAGCATTATTTAAAATAGCCAAAGCATGTAAACCTAAGTGACCATCTGTGGATGAATGGATAAAGAAAACATGGTACATAGAATATATAAAAGTATATAGAAATGTTGAAATATATATATATATTGAAATATTATTTAGACTTAGAAGAAAATTCTGCCTTTTGTGACAACATGGATGAAACTGAAGGGCATTGTGCTAAGTGAAATAAGCCAGACAGGGAAAGACTAAGATACTGCATGGTATAACTTATATGCATAACCTAAGGGGGAAAAAAGTACAATTCATAGAAACGAAGAGTAGAAAAATGGTTGCCAGAGGCTGGGGGTGGGGGATATAGGAGGAGGTTAGTAAAAGAGTATGAGTTTCAGTTATAAGATGAATAAACTCTGATACCTTACACAACATACTCACTGTAGTTGATAACACTGTATTGTATTACTGAAATTTTCTGAGAATGTAGAACTCAGTGTTCTCATCATAAAAAGGAGGGATGACTATGCAAATATGTGAGGCAACAGATATTAACTACCTCAGCTGGAATCCTTTCACAATGTATATGTATATCAACTCATAATGTTATACAAATTAAATATTTTACAAGTTTGTTAGTCAACTATACCTTGATAAGGCTAGAAAAGAAAACAGCTGCCTAAATCATATAAAAATTACATTGTTTGATTAAAAAAATATATATATCCTATGTGCAATTGATAGCATATGGCAAAAGCAAATGTTGAATCTGAGGCATCACAGCTTCTGTCAAAGCTAAAATGTATAGTAAACATCTGAAATTTGTTATTTAATCAAATTTTTATCAACACTTATTTTGTGCTTTGTAACCTGAGACAGAAAGTGATCCATAGGAGACAGAGAGCAACTTCCCTCAAGGTGCTCATTAGTCTAGTTGTAGAGATTGAACATACATGCAAAATAAGATTATTTAAAATACAATATATAACCTCAGAAATGTAAAAATATCAAATGAAAATTAACAAGAGAATTCTTATAGACATCCAGACAAGAGAAATATTCACTGACATGGATGCACAAGGAAGGTCCCAGATGAATCAGAGGCTAACCTTAACTTGAAAGAGTTTGTAGGGATCAGAGAATAAAAACTTAGAGCAGTGCCTTACAGTTACAGGATGGATAATATGAGTGAAGACAAAAGCAAAATTACTCCCAGCAAGTTTGGGGGAGGGAAAAAAAGAACAAAGTAGTGTGTCTACACAAGAGAGTTTTCAAGGGAAAGAAAGAAACACCTGACTTCTCCAAAAAGGAAGAAAAGAAGTTTTTTCAACAAGTGGTCCAGCTGCAAGGTATGAAGGTTCTAACTTGGTTCTCCTTTATATGGAGAATGAAACAACTGCCTGACTAAAGCAATTATTAACAACTTTCGAAAAATATTCCAGTCACTTCTATGTTCACAGAAAGTCTCCATATTTCTCATTTAATGAGAAAGACATTCAACAAAAAAAAATAATGTAAATATCTCTGTAGCATAGCTGTAGTTATTTTCTTCAAGATAATATATTGGATATAGCCCCTTGGAAAAAAATATATCTATCTATACTCACATATACACATACATATACATAAAAGTTACATATAAATAAAGATTATATTGCTGGTGTTTTGTTTCTTCTTAAGTAAAATATCGACGTGTGCATAGAACTTTAGAATTTAAAAATTACATAGCAAAACCTAATCAGTAAGAAAGTTGAGAACATTTCTTTTGCATCTTCATTAACAATTAGGCATACAACTGCCCTTACAGAGCATAAATTAAATATTTCCTGGGTCTGATATTCTTTATCCTCTGAGATCTTCTCAGTTTGAATTATGTGTTCATGACTATACAATGCAACATATCTTCCTGGAGTAACAACTTTTATCTGATGATTTGAAGGTAGGCAAGTTAAGTAATTTAATAGTGAATAGTTAAAGACATAGTTTCATATCAAAGTACATATAGAAAAATTATAGTGCAAAATGTAAAATGTTCCTGAAATTTTAGGAAAATATGAAGCATCAAATAAATTTCTTCTATGGTTAGTTGAGTAAGCTAGTTTCCCAAATGGCAAGAGGAGCAAGGAAGATGACTTAGAGGGGTATAGAGCAGGTTTGCTCTCCTTAGAAGTATACTGGGAGAAATGTTTACAATATCATTGCCCTAGAGATTCTTTTTTTCTCTCATATGTGTTTATCCTGCTTTATGCCTAATCTTGTTATTAGAAGAGTAGAAAAATGATGGTCTATAAGTTTGTTTTCCAGGTTTTAGGGACAAGTTTACTAGCCCATTCTAACATTTAGCAAGAGGTTTTAGTTCTTTTTGCAGGGCCTCTGGGGCTTGAGGCTGGTCACAATACCTTCAACCCCATCTCCATCCTGTTGAGTTGGTCCTGGGTCCCAAACACTGCTTCCTGGGGCTGTGGGTAATGCCAGACAATCAGTTCAGTCTGCACCATTAACCTCCAGGGATTAGTAGCTCTCTGTGCAATTGAATGTTCCCAGATTAGTCCCTGTGGTGAGCCACCTGCCAGGACGCAGCACAGCACAGGCAAGCTAAGAAGCTGGTAAAAGATTTAAAGCTCAAACTTGAGCTGAGCAATCAGGATGTTTTTCTCCCACAATTTACAGCTACTGTGGCATGACCTAGTTTTTCATGGCCAGTTTGGTTTTTTCCTTTAACATTTTAGAACTGACCTACCTGATAGAATTTCTTTCATGAAAATTAATGAAAGTAATTTCAATTTTCCCATAATAAAATTGGAAAACATAGCGCAGTCCAACATATCCTTTCAACCTTCATTAAGTTCCCATTGTGTACATTTGATATGTATTGAAATTAAAGAGTTCTTGGCCTCATTCAAGTAAGGACTGGCCTTTCCTTTGTGTGAGAGAGACACTCAAGCAGTAATAGGAAAGCATGTAGGGAGCTCCAGGCTCTGTACTGACTGTACCCAAAGTGTATAAATCTTAACAGTTGATCTTGACTTACATTAATATATAAAGTAGTATGAGATTATAATTTTGCATGTTAAAGAAAACCTGTGCTTTGCAACCAAACAAGATAGGAGTAGAAGTAAGAGCAGAAGTACTTCTACTCCTTCTACTGATTTTTAGAAATCATTGTCCCAGTAAAAGATGTGGCCTGGAAAAAGAGGACTTATTAAGGGCATTTAGAAATGTAATTTTTCCCAAAGAAGGACAATTCAGAGGCATCTTTTGAGTTTCAAGCCTTGGAAGTTAAAATACTCAGCTAAAGTAACTAGGGAATAAAATCAAAGGCATTTTCCCAGGATAGAATATGAATCTGTGTATGGTGTAAATGAGATGATACTAAATGATTAACTTTGAGATGTTCGGTTTCCCTAAAAGTGTTTTCCCCCCATGCTTAGAAAAATGGTGAACCATTGGAATGTGAAAAAAAATTGATATATTAATAGAATATAAAATAATGAATTTGGAGAGTTTTAGTTTAAATGGCTAAGTGGATTGCTTGGTCTGGAGGCTCAGGCAGGGAAAATATACTTTGTGGTGATGGTTGCAGGTTATGCACAAAACCTTGATATAATGTTAAGGTTTTCAACATCACATAATAGACATAACAAAATTTTAAATGATTGTTTTTAACTTTTCTGTGTGCTATTATCCAATAACTCTAAAATTAGATAAATTAACTATTCATTTAGATTTCTTTTATACACACAGTACTTGATCTATTTTTGCTCTGTGAAGCAGAAGGCAACAAGAAGAAACAGAATAAAGGAGAGGTGGACAGTTAAAACTACTAAACTGTGGGTTACTAATTCCATGTGAAGGGATAGAGACAGAGCAACCATGCTCTGTATTTTAAGTGTATAGTATCCAATTTTAAGTGAAATAAGTAGAAAACATATACTTACAGCACATTACAAGTTATTAACATTCACAGGTTTTTAGTTTCCAAAAGAAAATTTTTAGGAAATACAAGTAACTGTTGACTTTATTTTACTAGCTTTTTAAAAGAATATGTAGCAATACCCCCAGGCAACACCTGCCAGTGCAGCAAAGGCCAACAGCTTAATTTGATTCACCAGAATAGTGTGTGCAATTTCAGCACTCTATCCACAACACAGGAGCCATTTGCTGCCCTTTGCAGGGTAACACATTAATTTTGCTCCCTTTAAAAGGAGACATTTTACTTAAATTGTGCAAACAGAATTTACAACAATTAGCAGTAGTGTGATTTTTAGACAATGGAGCCAGCTCAAAATGGGCAACGCACAAACTGCAATTTCTAACCCAGCAGAGAGAAAAGGATCAAAAATTTTATATATACTATGTATATTTTTATACCCTTTGGTTTTTCTTCTGTTATATATAATACAGAAATATTTCAATATAAAAGCAAAAATGTTTTTCTAACATGGATGTCCTATTATTGTGAGTATCAATTTTAAAACACTTGTTTTTCCATCCTTTTATTGCGCCCCTGATATGCTCTGGTGTTGCAAAAAGACATTAAATGGCACCCTTCATGCCAATTGAAGAAAATCAAAGACTCCATAATCTGTAACTTATTTTTTAAAGATCCTTTATGAATCACTTTCCACATGGTTAAGTGGCAATTGCTGAGGACTGTAACACCCTCATAAATATATTCTGACTTGGCCATCACCACACAGACATTCAATCTCTCACTGCTGTTTGCAATTGCACAATAAGAATTCATTCCTTTGGCTAGATATCGAGCTCCCCATAGAATATTTTTTTTTTCTCAATTAGAGTTGACATTCAATATTATTTTACGTTAGGTTCAGACGTACAACATAGTAGTCAGACATTTATATAATTTATGCAGTGATTCCTCTGATTAGTTTAGTACCCACCTGACACTATATAGTCATTACAATATTATTCATTATATTCTCTATGTTGTACTTCACATCCCCATGACTATTTTATAACTATCAATTTGTACTTCTTAATCCCTTCACCATTTTCACCCAGTCTCCCAACCCCTCCTCCAATCTGGCAATCAACACTTTGTTCTCTTTATCTGAGAGTCTGTTCTTGTTTTGTTTGTTCATTTATTTTGTTCCTTAGATTCTCCATATAACTGATTTCATTTTATTTATTTCACTCAACACAATACCCTCTAGGACCATCCATGTTATTGCAAATGGTAAGATTTCATTTTTTTTTTAAGGGCTGAGTAATATTCCCTTGTATATATGGAACACTTCTTCATCCAATCATTTATTGATGGATACTTAGGTTACTTCCATATCTTGGCTATTGTAAATAGCACTTCAGTGAACATTGGAATATATATCTTTTTGAGCTATCTTTTTGGATTACTTTGGAAAAATACTCAGAAATGGAATTGCTGGTTCATAAGGTAGTTCTATGTTTACCTTTTTGAGAAACCTCCAAATACTTTTTCAAAAGCAACTGTACCAATCTGTAATCACACCAAGAGTACACATCTTTGCCAACACTTA
Organism: Rousettus aegyptiacus; assembly: GCF_014176215.1. Lineage (NCBI taxonomy): Eukaryota > Metazoa > Chordata > Mammalia > Chiroptera > Pteropodidae > Rousettus > Rousettus aegyptiacus. Next base: position 42,847,300 of record NW_023416292.1, on the reverse strand, counting down.
TTTTTTGATTTATTGATAATAGTCATTCTGACAGGTGTGAAAGATATCTCATTTTGGTTTTAATTTGGTTTTCTTTGTGGTTAGTAATGTTGAGAAACTTTTCCATATGTCTATCAGCCATTTGTATGTCCTCTTTGGAGAAATGCCTATTTAGGTCCTCTCTTCATTTTTTAGTTGGATTGGTTTTTTTTTTTTTTTTTTTTGGTGTTGAGTTAGATGAGTTTGGATAGTAACCCTTTATTGGATATATCATTGCAAATATTTTCTCCCATTGAGCAGGTTGTCTTTTGGTTTTGTTGATTGTTTCCTTTGTGGGTGAAAGCTTTTTATTTTGATGTAATCCCATTTTTTTTCTTTTGTGTGCTTTACCCAAGGAGATATAGCCAAATATATATTACTAAAAGCAATGTCAGAGAATTTCCCGCCTATGTTTTCTTCTGGGCATGTTATAGGTCTCTGGTCTTACATTTAAGTCTCTAATTTATTTTGAGTTTATCCTTATATATGGCATAAGAAGGTGGCCCATTTTCATTTTATCCATGTATCCGTCTAGTTTTTCTAACACCATTTGTTGAAGAGACTGTCTTTACACTATTGTATAGTCTTGCCTCCTTTGTCATAGCTTAAACGATCATGTGTGTGTATTTATTTCTGGATCTATATTCTGTTTCATTAATCTATGTGTCTGCTTTTATGCCTGTATCACACTATTTTGATTACTATAGCCTGATCCCTGGCCTCAAGTAGCTTACATTTTTGTCTGTATAAGTAGACAATTATTCTCTGGTGCTAAAGTTCTGAAGCAGAGGCTGAAACTCTGAGAGAATACACAGTAGAGCTGTTTTGATTACTATAGCCTTGTAGTACAGTTTGATATCAGGCAATGTAATACCTCCAGTATTCTTTCTCAAGAGTGCCATGGCTATTCAGAATCTTTTATGGTTCCGTACAAATTTTATGATTATTTGATTTAGTTCCCTGAAAAAAATGCCATTGGTATTTTAATAGGGATTGCGTTGAATCTATAGATTGCTTTGTGTAGTATGAACATTTTAACAATGTTAATTCTTTCTATCTATGAGCATAGCATATGCTTCCATTTATTTGTACCTTCTTTGGTTTCTTCAATTTCTTATAATTTTATGAGTAGAAGTTTTAACTTCTTTAGTTAAATTTATTCCTAAGTGTGTTTTTTTTTTTTGAAGCAATTATAAGTGGGATTGTTTTCTTAATTTCTCTTTCTGATAGTTAATTTTTGGTTTATAAAAATACAACCAATTTCTGAATATTAAGTTTGTAGCCTGTTACTTTACTAAATTGATCAATTCTAATAGTTTTTTGATGGGATCTTTAGAGTTCTATATATATGGGATCATGTCACCTGAAAATAATGACAGTTTTGCTTCTCTCTTTCCAATCTGGATACTTTTAATTTCTTTTTTTTTTTTTTTTCCTTTTTGTCTGATTGCTGTGGCTTGAACACAAGTAAAAATAGTGAAAGTAGACATTCTTGTCTGGTTCCTAATCATAAGGAAAACACTTGGCTTTCCCTTTGTTAAGATGTTAACTGTGAGTTTGTCATATATGGCCTTTATTATGTTGAGGTATGTTTCCTCTATTCCCACTTTGCTAAGTAAGAGTTTTCCTCATAAATTGATGCTGAATGTTGTCAAATGCTTTTTCTGCACCTATTGATATGATCATATGATTTTTATCTTTCATTTTGTTTGTGTGGTATATCACATTAATTTATTTGCAAATATTGAAACAACCTTGCATCCCAGGAATAAATCCCACTTGAGCTTCCTGGGCTTATATGTCTATTTCCTTCATCAGATTAGGGAAGTCTTCAGTCATTTCTTCAAATAGGTTTTCAATTTCTTGTTCTCTCTCTTCTCCTTTCGGTATCCCTATGATGTGAATGTTAGTACATTTGAAGTTGTCCCAGATGTCCCTTAAACTATCTCCTTTTTTAAAAATCTTATTTTTCTTTTTGCTGTTCTCATGCTGTACTGCATACTGTACTGTACTGTAAAGTTCTATGGATTTTGGCAAATGCGTAGTATCATGTATCCATAGTTATTGTATAATACGGGATCATTTTACAATCCTAAAACTTCCCTGTACTTTAACTATTTAACCCTTCTTTTCTCCCCACTGAGTCCCTTGCAACTACTGACATTTTTACTGTCTATAGTTTTGTCTTTCTCAGAATGATTTAACTAGAGTCATGCCGTATGTATATATGAATTCAGTAGTCAGCGTCTATACATACAGTATGTATTCAGGTTGGCTTCTATCACTTATATTATGCATTTAAGATTCATCTACCTTTTCAGTGACTTGATAACTCATTCCTTTTTACTGCTAAATAATATTCTATTGTATACATGTACCACAATTTGTTTATCTAGTCACCTATTGAGTAGCATCTTGGTTGCTTCCAGTTTTTGACAATTGTGAATAAAGCTGCTATAAACTTTCACGTGGACATAATTTTTCAAACCAATCCGGTGTGTAATTGCTCCACCATCATTAGAATACGTTTAGCCTTATAAAAAATTGTCGTATTGTCTTCCAACATAGCTATATCATTTTCTATTTCCACCAGCAATGAAATAGAGTTCCTATTACTCTTTATCCTTACCACTAATTGATATTGTTAGTTTTCATTTCTAGTTTAATTCCATTGTGGTCTGCGAACATTCATTATATGATTTCTATTATTTTAAAGTTGTGAAGATGTGTTTTATGGTCCAAAATGTGGTCTATATTGATAAATGTTTCATGTAAGATTAAGAAGAATGTGTATTCTACTGTTGTTGGTTAGAGTATTCTGTAAATGTCAATTAGATGTAATTGATCAATAATGCTGTTCGGAGAAATCTACCCTTACTGATTTTCTGCATGCTTAAACTATAGATTACTTAAAGAGTGGTATTAATGTCTCTAGCTATTATAGAGAGTTGTCTATTTCTCCTTTCAATTCTATCAATTTTTGCCTCACATATTTTGGCATGTTGTTAGATACATACACATTTAGAATTGTTTTTGTTTCTTCCAATAACTGACTCCTTTATCATTATGTGATACTCTTCTTTATCGCTAATAATTGTCTTTGTTTTGAAGTCTGCTTTGTATCAATATAGCTACTTAGCTTTCTTTTGGTTAGTGTTAGCATGGTGTGTTATTCTCCATTCCTTTACTTTTAACCTGTGTCTTTATATTTAAATTTGATTTCTTGTATACAATATATAATTGTGAACAACATATAGCTGGGGGTTTTTTTGGTCCACTCAAATAATCTGTATCTTTAATTAATATATTTAGGCCATTCACATAGAGTGGTTATTGATATAGTTTATTAATATCTACAGAGTTTGTAACTATTTTATATTGGTTGTTTTTCTTCCTTTCTTAACCCTTTTTTTCCTGCCATTATTGTTTTTTATTGAGAATTTTGTATAATTCTCTCTTAGTATATCAATAATAACTTTTTTAAAAAATTAGTGTCTGCCTTAGGTTTTTCACATTCATTTTTACCTAATATAAGTCTACTTTCAAATAACATCACACCACATTGTTAGTGCAGATATTCTATAATAGCATTTACCAATCCCTACTTCTTATCCCTTTTAATATTGTCGTCATTCAATTCATTTACCTATATGCTGTAATCACTCAATACAACATTACTATCATCTTTCTATACAAAGTTATCTTTTATATCAATTAAAAGTAAGAAAGATCAAAGATTATATTTTACCTTCATTAGTTCCTTCTCCAACACTTCTTTCTTTATGTAGATCTGAGTTTCTGAACTATATCATTTTTCTCTCCTTAAAGAACTTCTTTTAACATTCATTGCAGGCAACTTGCTGCTGATGAATTCTCTCAGGTTTGTTTGTCTGCAAAAGTCTTTATTTTTCTTTCACTTTTGAAAGATAATTTCACTGAATATAAAATTCTAAGTTGGTGTTTTCTGTCTTTAGTTTTCTGCAGTTTGAACATAATATGCCTACATGTAGATTTTTTGGTGTTTATCAAGCTATTCATGTTATTTGAGCTTCCTGGATTTGTGGTTTGGTGTCTGTCATTAATTTTGGAAAATCTTCTGCCTTTACACTTCAAAGGTGTTTTTCTCCCTTCTCTCTTTATTCTCCCTCTCATATTACAATTTCATATATGATATACTTTAGAAATGATCACACAATTATTGAATTTTCTGTTATTTTTTATTCTTTTTTTATACATATATTTTTTATTTTGACATTTCTTCAAGCCATGCCAAGTCAACCAATTTGCTCATCAAAGGGTTTAATTTCTGTTACAGTATTTTTAATTATTCTTCATAGAGTTTCTATTTCTCTGTTTAAATTCCCATATGTTTTTGCATGTTTTCTACTTTGCTATCAGAGCTCTTAACATATGGATCAGTTGTATTAAATGCCTCGTTTGATCATTCTAACATCTGTATCATACTTGAGCTTGGTTCTCATGTTAAATTTGTCTCTTCAGATTTTTTTTTTTTGTGGTCTTTTAGAATGCTTTTGAATTTTTGTAGAAAACCAGACATGTTATATAAGATAATAGTAACTGAGGTAAATAGTCTCTTAGTGTGAGAGTTTGTGTTCATCACTGTAGCTGTAGGTTTCAGAGGTTTTAAATTCCTCTAGTATTTGTGTCTTTGTCTCCCTTATTGACCTTGGTCTTCACTAAGGACTTCTCAGAGAGAATCTGTGTTTCACAGCTCTTTCGTCTATAATCCATTGTTATTCTGGGGGCCCACTGGTGTGGTGGTAAGATTTGAGGGAAGACAATTATTTTATAATTTTATGATGAAGTCCAAGTTAGCTTATGTCCTTGGGGCATGACTCATACAGTTGTTTCTTACACATTTATCGTTAAGTGAGACAAGAGGGCTACAGGAGACTGGAATGAGAAAAATGCCCTTCCTACAGGTGGGATAAGGCTCTTTCCCCTTGGACAACGGGCTTTTTTTTACAGAGGACACTCTGGCTACATTACACAATGATTACTCAAACCTTACCAGAGTCATAGGTCTTTTTTCAGGTCTTCAACATGAGTCCTTGGCAGGATTTCAGGAGGTAAAAACCCATGAAAACCCAGGAGTTTCTCAGTGGCTTCCACTCTCAGTAAACAAATCTCAGCTGTGACTCTAATTTCACCTGTCTCAACAGATTTCAGGTGGTAGTTTGCACTGGGACCTCTCATTTCCGGTAGATCGAGAAAAGTCATGAATTTTCAGTTGGTTTGGTTTCTTCTTGTTTTAAGAATGATAATGATGACTTCCAAGCTCTTTTCATGTTGGAGCAGTTTCCAGAAGTCTACATAAGGTAATATTTCAAAAACCAATGTTCTATAAGAAATAAAGAAGTAAATCCTTATACTTAACATGTACTGAACACTGTATTAGGTCCTTTATATATGGTCTATTATTTAAAAGATACAACAAATTACAAGATAGTTGTCAAGAGACCTAGTTTCCAATAGTGTATGCTTTTTATTAATTCATGCTGCCGTGTGTTTCAGAAACCTTGGTTTCTCACATTTAAATGGAAAGAAATGTAGAAAAATATTTTGTTTAGCAGAAAATATTTTGTTCAGCAGGATTAAACTGTATTAATTACTGAAATAGTGTTTGACAAGCAGACTGGATGTTGAAAAAGGCCTTGAGGCTTCTACCAAACCCTCTTTTTTCTTCTTTTTGGTCTTTAAATAAATTACATTTTATTCATACACATGTAGAATTAGAATAGGATATTTTCTTAAAAATGAAATGGCAGTTTATTTTTCAAAGGTCAATTCTGCACAACTGGGAAAACTTGCTTTTGTAGAAATATATTTCAAATAAAAAGAAGTTTGATAGGACAATCACCAGGACAGAGAAATCCTTGATAACATAAGAGAACTTTACCAAAATGTTGCAACATATTACACTGTATTTTCTTCAGGAAAGCAAGCCTCCTGGGACCTAATTCTTTAATATTAATCACAACAGTAATTAGAGGTGATGTTGGTTTCTGTTCCTGACTGCTCTTCATGTTAAGTGCAAACATGCAACCAAAGGATCTTCCTTCCCACCCTGCTGGTGGCCTGACACACTCACCTTTAAGACTGGTTTCAGTGTTGCTACTTTGGGAGGCCTGTCACATGTACTTCCAAAGACAAAACCAGAAAACTATTTATTTGAAGGCAACTAAAAGCTTGTCTTTAATTATAGTTGTTTATCCTCTGAGTAAGAGTTCTGAAGTTTGAGGGAAAGTAAAATACTAGGTGGTCCTAAGGAAATCTGAATAGGTAAAATTAGGTTTACCAAGTAAGCATCTAAATAAAAGAATGAACATAGAATTCTTTATTAAGAAACCCTGGAATTAAAGTGCCATGTGGAATAAGCCTACATTGTGACCAGGTTGTTTTCAAGTGTGATGGAAAGATTTTTACTCAGGAGAATATGGGCAGGATTGTTGGTAAAATTTTGTGTTGTTAATACAAAGGCCAGGCTAAGCAGGCTGAAGACACAAAATGTGATCAATTAAGAATCAGAAAAGAAAAAGAGACAATTTCTCCAATATTTGTAATGGAGGGTAAGAGCAGGAGGGAAAGTCGTATTAGATGACAGAGGGTTTTTTAAAGTATGTTATAAGGTCCATCCATAGTACTTTCTTTTGAAAGGCCTGTATTATTCTTATTACCCCTATCATTATTGGCCTGTGAGGAGGTTAATGCCACTTCTGAGTTTTATGTAGAAGGCTGGAAACTCAGAAAGTTTCCCTGCTTAATAAAATGCAGCCCAGCTAGTCATAGGGAAACTCACTAGCAGGGCTGCAGAGCAAACTTACAGGCCACTGGGACCACTGGGACCACTGGATCTAGCATTTTCCTAAGAACAAGGCCAAGAACATGGGAAAAAACAGAGCCCTGTTGGATTGCCAGATTGGGCAAGCTGCAATGTGGACATAATCAATGATACAAACAAGAACAAAGGGAGCCTTACTATGGTAAAGGTATACATCAAAATTTTTAAAGGTTGCCTATAATTATTTTTCCTCTGGAGAAGTCATGTTTCTTACATTACAGAAGTTGAAATTTTAACCTGATTAAACACACTTGGTTCTTCTCTTTCTTAGCTGTCACTAGGTATTTATAACTAGCATCAAAAAAATATATATTCACAAGAGATTTTATGAAATATCTCTTACAATGGATATTTCTCAAAAGGCTGATTACTATGAAGCTAGAAATGTACTTAAGTTGATTCTTGATTATGTGCACTAAGAGAGGAGAAATGGGCAAACAATCTAAACAAGAGAAATGCCTTCTATGATGTTTTTCAGATTATGTACCTTCATAATTTTGCAGTTTTTCCCTCCTTCAATTGTTCCCGTCACCTCTTGGTTAAAGTCTAAAATCCCTAGCATGCCCTTTGTGATCATGACCCACCTATGTTTCCATAGATATCTGTTCTCCAATCATACTAAATTATTTTCAGTTCCTTTCATCTCCATAGCTTTCATATCTATGAGTTAAAATGTAGCTGAAATTCCCTACTCTTCTGTTACCACTTGGCAAATTTTTACTCTTCCTTCCATAATAAACTCGGACTCTGAATATTTTTCTTTCTTCTAATTCAATCCACTGGGAGATACTAATAAGCCCTACTGTATAGTCTCTCAGAATTCCAACCTCTGTTTCAGAACTTGTGGCACCATAGAAAAATTGTCTACTTCTATAGACAAAAGTATACACTATTTGAGGCCAGGGATCAGTAAGAATTCCCAGGGATCCCAAATAGCAGCATAATGAAAGGTAAATGACTGAGGGACAGAGTTATGGGGGAAAAAAGTAGATCAGAAGATTGCATGAAGAGAGAGACTCTCCAATAGTCCACATAGTACAAAATACAATGAGAATAAATTCATAATTAACATTTCATATGTACATCCCCACCCCAGACTTAGAGAAACCAGAAAAGACATTTATACAATTATCCTCCCCAAACAGTATTTAGTTTTTCCATACATTTGACAAGTGACTTCCAGGGAGAAAGAATTCACTGTCTTACAAGAAGACTATTCTATTCTTGAATGCTACTAATTATTAGAAAGTTTTTGTTCCTCATTCTAAATATTAAACCAAAATCTTTTTCTCTGTTAATCCAATTCTTCTCCCCCAATCTTGGAGTTCGAACTTGCTTTGATAAGCATAAAAAATAAAGTTAACATAATTTCATATAAAAATCATCAAATATTTGAAATCTGAGGGAACTTACCTACATTCTCTGAGACTCAGATTTCTTTTTAATCTTTCAATGGAATCATCATAGCACTAACTTCATAGGGTTATAGTGAGGATCATTAGTCCCAGGAGAAATTTGTGACAGGGAGAAAAGCTAAAACTAGGCTAATATTCATTTATCTTCCTAGCTTTTCTTTCCAAATACCAAAAGTAATTGAGAACCATATGCTAGATGTTCTTTCTAGAAGGAAGATGGAAAGCGTGTGCTTCTGGAAAAACACAAAGGAAAGGCTTTCCTTGAGAATAAAAGCAATACCCAGAGGTTAGAAAAAGAGACCACAGGCTCTAGGAGGAGTTGAGACAGGAACCTGCCCCGAGCAGCACTCTAGGGAGGAAGCCAGTCCTCAGAAAAGAGAGGCCATTTAGGCTCAGACCTGTGGCACGAGAAATGGAGCCGACTGTGAGTCATGATGACAGAGCCTCCAGAGTACTTTGAAGTTTTTCATTAACTTGAGGGGAAAAGTCCCCAAGATTGAGTTTTAAATCCCCTCTATTGTAGGAAGATGAGACCTTAAAATTAAAATGTATATTTCAGACATGCTTGAGTTCTTATAACAAGACAATTCTTTAAATACTCTGAATAAAATAATTAAGGTATTATGTTGGAAAGTAAGTGGTCAGAACAGGCCTTTCTGAGTACATTTTTAACATAAGATCTGAAAGAAATGAGTCAGCTATGTAAAAAGCTGGAGGCAGAGAAACAGTCGACTTGGAGCTGTTAGGTAAAGAAAGAGCTGGGCTTGTTTAAGTACTGAAAAAAGACAAGTGTGGCTAAAACATAGTAAGTTAAGGGCAAAGTGGCAAGAGATGACAAGGCAAAGTTCACTTTATCTAGGGACTTCTAGACTGTATTAAGGAATTTGGATTTTACTCTGACTGCGGTGGAAAACCAAGGTAGGGCTATAAGTATGAAACTAGTTTTATTTAATTTGGCTTTTAAAACTACCATCCTGACAGTTGTGTGAGACTGGATTTCTTCTGGTTTATAGCTTGAGAAGCAGGCAACAGTTACTGAGATAGGGAAGACTACAGGAGGAATAGAATTAGAGAAGAAAAATAAAAATCTCTACAATGGCTACATAAGGTTTAGAAATTCCAAGGGCTGGCACTAGAGTTTGTGCATATGAATTGGTTCTACGTTCTACCTCTGGATCTAGAATCTTATCAGCACAAATCCACAAGAGCTTTCTATGCTAGTGAAGGACAACATCCTATAGGGATCAGCTTATTAGGTTACTTAATGTGAAAATATGTACAGCTTATAGCTAGACGTTCAGTAGTAAAGATTTTTCAAAATATCTTATTATTAGAAGCACAACTCAGAATTATTTTCATTTCAGTTATATTTCTATTAGGAGTAGAGAGTTTATTGCCTTTAACTAGTTAATGATTGTTTTAGTTGTTTTGGGATATTGTAACAAATTACTGTAGACTGTGTGGCTTAAATAACAAAAATTTATTTCTTATGGTTCTTGAGGCTGGAAGTCTGAGATCAGGGTAACAGTATGGTTGGGTTCTTAATGAGGGCCTTCTTCCTGGTTATGGCCTCACATGGTGAAGAGATGATCTCATGTCTCTTCTTATAAGGGCACTAACACCTTTTATGAGGGTTCTGTCCTCAAACTTTAATTACTTTCCAAAGGCCCCCACTCCAAATACCATCGCATTGGGGATTAGGGCTTCAACATATGAATTTGTGGAGGAGGCACAAACATCCAGTTAATGGCAATGATCTAATTCCATCTTTTTCCAATGAAAGATCTTCTTCTGAGTTTCTTATTTATTTATGTTTCTTTCATTTATTTATTCGTTTAATTTATTCATCTCCTTTCATTCTCAGTCTACACTTCAATTTTTTTCCTAATGGTCATTCTAAAATATCTAAAGTATATTCTTTCACCTTAGGGGTCCTCGTTAGACATATATTTTTTACATGCATCCATTAATGCTATTATACTCTACTGACTTCTGGTTCTTACTTTCAACCCACGCTGTTTTTATGGTCTATCATGTCAGTATTCGTCTATCTGTTCCTTTGTCTATAATTGCTGAACAGTATTTTATAGTGAGCACACACTATTAGTAGCAGCCACCTGTGTTCAACCTAATGAACACATGTGAGAATTTTTCTGGAAAAATATACCTAGGAGGGACATTGCCAGGTTACATTGTATTTATATTTTCTATTTGACTAACTATTGACAGATTGCTCTGTAGAATGCTCACACCAGTCTATACTCCCACAATGTGTACCTTTACATATCCAAAAGATTTGAGGAAAACATCTTGTCTTATTCATCTTTCTATTTGTTACAATTTGCTCGGCACCTGTCATATAGTCCTAGCTCAATACTTTTGTGAATTTCAGCCATAAAACCTAGTCCATAGAAATATGAGTTGTTTCTAAATGTTTGAATGATCTAATACCAAAATAACCCTTTTCATAAAATAAGAATACAGTATGAGCATTACTGTAGTTTCTTCTCTTTTTCAGTTTGATAATTTTGTTTTAGCTCACATCCTAATAAAGGAAAATTACTATCACTACTGCTTTCTTTCCTCTATTAAATATCTCTGGGTAAATTATTGACACAACAAAAATCTATTTCATATTATACCCTGTTTAAAAAATAGTATGAAGTCAATAATTCAGCTCAGTTTTCAAATTAGCCCTGGCTTCCTGCTTACCTTTGTATTTTATTATGATGACATGGTTCTTCAAAGAACTGTTTCCTTCACTGAAACCAGGTATATTGAAGATGAAATTGTGTTGTTATGTAAGAAGAAATATTTTAAATTCAATCTATTAACAATGTAGTCTCTAGTCTTGACAGCATCTTTTGAAATATTGTACTTTGTAAAACTTAGTTTCTACTTAGAAAACTAATTTTTTTCTTTCTCTCTACATTGGTACAACATGTCCTAGCATCAGGACAATAAACATAAACATTCCTTTTGCAAAGATCTTGTTGCTGTGGCCAATTGTTGTTTAATAAGATATTCTGTGTTCAAATATCCAATACCCCATCTTATAAAGTTTGAGACATCATGCCTCCTAACAATAAAGTGTAACTTTGAGATAGGTAGAGGTAATTTGTAGAAACAACAGTTTATAAATCAACTTCTATTTCTTTTAAGATATATATTTTTCCTTTGTTTCTATATGATTTTTTTCTGTGTAATTGTTATAGTCCTCTATGATTTTCAAATTTTTGTCATAAACTAAGTGTCTTATGATACCTTGCATTTTTTATGTATTGACACTTTCAGAGTTATTCATAAATGTGAACAAATCTATACCCCTTGTGACACAGTATAATAATAGTTGGTTCCCAAACTAATTGGTTAAGTCTCTGTTGGTAAAATAATATTTTTGTTGATCATGGCTTCATCCCCAGCTTCATAATGATAATCATTTAAATAAAACAAACAGGTCAAAACTATTTCTCAAAATTATTAGAATTATTCATTCTAACATAAGCAAAGAGCCATCCCTACTTTGCTGCCACTGTGTTAATGATGTCAGAGTATATAATAATATCATTTAACAAGACGTGATGGAACAGCTGAATTAGAGTACAGATTCAGCTGCTGGACTAGAAACACAAAGACAAAGTTATTTAAACATGACACAACTTTACTTCTTACTTATGTGACAAACAAGATTAAAACACCTCAGGGCTGGTCTGAAGGCTCCACAGTGTCAGGGACCAGACTTCTATCCTGTTGCTCTGCCATCCCTATGATCTTGCTTTCATCCATGTGATCCAAGAGTAATCACCACCATATCCACATTCCAGCTGGTAATAGGGAGGAGTGAGGGAGAAAGGAAGGAAGAGACAAGCATCTCCCTGTGAAGGTCACGATTCAGAGGTCAAAAGTGTCACTTCCACTAAAATCTTTTTCACCAAAACTTAAGTTCATATGGCTATACATAACTCCATGACAGACTTGAAAATATAGTCTTTCTTCTGGGTAGACATCTACCCAGCTAAAATCCAGGCTCTATTTAATTAGAAAAAAAAGGAAAAACTGATATTGGAAAATAAGCAGCCATATCTTCCATACATCGCAACTTACTTTCAACTTATGTGCCCCATCCAGAAGGGCTAACACTTAAAAATGTATGGAAATAATTTTAACATTTTATTAACAGATGAGGGGTGATAAGCCTGAATAAATAATGAGCTTTCCGTTCATGCTAAAATTCCATTTGCCAGTCACAAACCTTTCAGACTTCCATAGTAATAGGAAACAGAGGTACAATTTACCCATCAGTGAAGGAATGATCTAAGCTCATTCAAAACTCTTAATTTTTACCTTCCAATATTCTGTTTATATGATCTTAAGTAAGATCTTTACTCTTAAAATATAGTTGCTGTGTAATTCCTTACTTGTGGGTGACAGCTCCTATTTTGTGCCCAATGAGCATGATGCAGAAAAAAAGTCTAGGTGTTTCCAGACAACTCTTGAGCAGGAACAAAACTCAGACATGCAACTGGCAGGGCAGAGATGAGCTGAGCTCTACATATATGGTATAAAATAGTCCAGAGAACTAATGATTAAAAGGTTCCCTATTTTTTTCTTTAACTGATGCTGTTACTGCTCACAAAGGTTCCCTTTAGTGGCCTGGTAACTCCATACTTTAACTGCTGCAGGCATTGGCTGCTGAAGCTCACATCTGCACCTTCTCCAGAGGATTGCCTTAAGTTAATAGAAGTTGCCTTGCTTAGAGATGCCTAAGATTTACCTTGCCCATGGGCAATGAGAAGCAGGATATTTAAAAGCCCTGCCCATTGCCTCCAGGTAAATTAAATTCAGTAATGTTATATACTCTCCAGTACTTACAGTAGGATAAGCCCAAGTGTAGACTTGTTCTAGAACCATATCTTTGTTAAACTTTTTCATCTGCCTACACACTCCCTTCAATAAATGCTGGATAAAACTCTTTCAATAAATCACTTGCAAAAGAATTCACATCTCAGGCTCTGCTTCTAAAGGGGTCAAACTAAAATATTTTTCTTTAAGTATGTTTAATTTTTTGTTAATATGATATATAATTAGAAATACACAGATATCATGCTCAATCCATGTCATCATCAACTACCATCCTGATTAGGGACATCCAAATATTTTTACTAATCATTCACTTAATCAGAAAACAATATATGTGGAAATTCTGATCAAGATGGTGAAGCAGTTAAAAGCTGTGTTTGCATTCTCTAATGACCACTTCAAAATTATAAGTAATCTGCAGAAAAACCATAATCGAGACTCACATGAAATCTAGCTAAACTGACGTTGTATAACTTATGATATAGAGAAGAAGTCATCTTGACACTAGTAGAAAGAGCAGGGACGCAAAACTATCTGGTCTCACATCTGTATGTGGCCATTGAATATCAAGAGGAATATATCAGGTGCAGAGGTCCTCCTGGAAGAGTGAGGGGTCCAAGCCCCACACCAGACAATCCAGCCCAGGGTTCCAGTGCATATTGTAATAACTCTGTACAGTGTCAAATGGATACTAGATTTATCGGGGTAATACTTTGTAAGTTACATAAATGTCTAATCATTGTGTTGTATACCTGAAACTAATATAATATTGTTTGTCAACTCTATTTGATAAATTTAAAAAATGTTTTTAAAATAACTTTAAAAAATGGAGTTCATATTCTAGCAAGAGGAAAGATTACATTAAAATTTCTAGGCCTTTATTTAAGTCTCCTAAAATAGTATATCCTGGGTATATAATAGCAATATGAAGACCAAACGTAAAACCAGTTTAAAATAGCTCAGCCCCTGATTTTATTAAGATGATCAGCTTCTATACTAACTAGCTACCAAAGAGGCACATGAGAGATTAGTAATTCTGGAAGATAATTCAGTAAAAATATCCAAAAGGAATGAAATATAGGAAGGAGAAGAAGAGATGCATGATACATGGATTATATATGTAACACACAGATTCCCAGGACTGGAAGAAAGACCTGAATAAAAGCCAATTGTCATTCAAAACTGATGAAAGATATTTCATCATTAACCATATATTCAAGATTAGCCATAGATTCAAGTAACACTATGAAACCTAAACAGGATGAGAATAAAGAAAACTATATTCAAGAACGTTATGGTAAAATTAATGAAAATTAATAACGAAAGGAAAATCTTACAAAAAGCTTAAAAAAACAACAAAAAATTAATTTCAAAGGATCATTTCTGCAACCTTAACTTACTTGAGCAAAACAGTGGAAGCTAGAAGAGGCCGATATGAAAACTTTAAATTTTGAAAAAAAAAAATTTCTACTAGTTTAATCCTTTTAGTGAAAATATCCATAAAAAAATTAGAGCAAAAAAAAAAAAAAAGATTTCCTTACAAAGAAAAACAACACAGAAAATATTCGATGTTTTAAGAGCCTCATCAGAAGAAATGCTAAAAGGTTTGCTTAAAAAGGATGAATATCACCCACAGAAAGGATGTGAAAATAGGAAAGAATATCAAAGAATGGGGAAATGTGAATAAATAAAATTTTTATTGACTATAAAAATTAATACTAATAATTCGGTGTGGCATTTAAGCAAAATACATGACAAAAATATAAAAGTAGGAAGGAGGTAGTTGAAGTTAAAGTGTTTTTATATCCTTACATTGTATAGGAATACTAATATATATAAAAGACAAATTATGATAAATTTTAAAAAGTTAATAAATGTATAACTTAAAAGTTAATAGAGGAGAAAACTGTGATAACAAAAAACATGATGAATCTCTCAAAAAAAAACAGGAAAGAAGAAAGGAATCTAGAACAAGTAGTATAAATAGAATAAAGTATTAATTTTGGTAGGTGTAATCCAAAATAATCAATAGTTAATTAAATTAAAAATAAATCTATTAAATTCTCCAATTAATAGTCAAAGGTTGTCAGAATTGAGAATTACTGCCAATTATATGCTGCTTATAAGAGATAAACCTAACTACAAAGACATACAGAAAGTTTGAAAGTCAAGTAAAAGGAAAGTATAACATTCAAACAGTAACTAAAATAAACATTGTGTAAAGATGCCATAACAAACATAACAGACTTTAAATTAATAACTGGAAGTAAAAGGGACTTTCATAATGACAAAAGGATCAATCCATCTGGAATATAGCTATTATAAATTGGTATGCACCCAATTACATAGCTTATAAAGTAGAAACTGAAAGATAAATCCATGATTATAATGAAAGATTTTTAACACAAAATTTCCAGAAAGTGGTAGAAAAAGTTGGTAAAAACATCAGTAAAATTATAGAATACTTGAAAATAAAAATTAATAAACTTTACCCTAATTGAAATATAGAGCACTCTATCCAAGTGTACAATATGCATGAGTCCACATGAAATATTTCCCCATATTTTCATATGCTAGACTAAATATACATAAAGAAAGTCTCAATGTATTTCAAATAATTAAAATAATACAGTGTGTTTCAAAACTATCATAGATTTAAATTTCAAATCAGTAACTAAAAATAACTAGAATATTCCCTGAAGTTTGAAAATTAAATAACCCTTAAGTAAAAGATTTATCAATAAAATGTTAGAAAACATTTTGAGTTAAAGCGTTATGAAAAGAGAATATATAAAATTTGTGTTATGGAGCTAAAGCCATTTTTTTAGAGAAAAATTTTAAGCCTTCAAAGTATGTATTTGAAGAAAAAGCCTGAATGTCTGTGGTCTATATTTATCCATCTGAAGAAGTTAGTGAAAAAGCAGCAATTTAAAGCTAAATAAAGTAGAATGAGGGAAATAATAAAGAACAGTATTTAATTATAAGCATATGCATTTGCTTAATTTTGCCAAAACAAATACAGGAATAATGAACTAGGAAAAAAGTGAAATTGATTATCACATGAATTAGATGGAAGAAGTAGGAATATGAGTATGATTTCTGAGTATATATTTCATATAGATTTGATTTTGAGCTATGTTTTTGCAAATTCAAAAACATAAATCAACAAAGATGGTGAAGAAAAGAAACCTTGTATTGAAGACAAGCAGAACCAAATAAACTTAACTTTGTATCTCATTAAAAAAAATTACCACAAAGAAGAAAAAGATCAATCCATGTAACTTTGGAAGCTGCTTTCTTATTATACATCCTCAGAGGGATCTATTCTAAGGGAAAAAATCGTTGTAAATAAATTAAACTTTTCTTACAAAGTTTGTTTTTGGTAGTGATATGGGTGTAGCAATTTTGAAATTATTTTTTAGTATTATAGGATTGAACAAATGAGTACATATGTTAATGTTGGGGGCAAAAAAGGAAGCTGTGCAAATGGTGTTATACTGAAAAAATGTAGAGATGAAATACAAAATCATGGACTACATGAGATTTTTCAGTGTATATTGAGAGGAAAAGATACCTTTTAAGAGACTGAGGAACCGCAATATGTACTTTTTAAATTTTCATTTCTCTTGTCAAAGTTGAATAAATGTTGCATAATATACCAAAAAAAAAGACTTTAAAAGAGTGTTAAAAAATATCTTTAACAATAATCAAGCAATCTTTTAAAATACAATATAGCAGAAAAAATCCATAGTTCAGAGTTTATTATGAATACTTTTTGAAGATATTATTGAGCTATTTTTTGAGGCAAAGGAATTTTTTTGAGATTAATACTTCTGTGAACTTAACTTTAAAAAATAAACTAAAATCACAAAATAAAATAAAATAAAATAAGCTTTAAAATATGAATAAAAATATTATTGATTTCATCAAAGATAAAAGTTTACTCAGGCTCAAAATGGGTGTTCTATCTATTGGCTTGATTGTAAATGAAGAAACCTTTACTGAAGTGCTCTGAGCTGAGGATAATCATAGATTTTATAGATTATCAGGCTGCTTTGTGGAAGTAAATATCAGCAGGGGCAAATAGATTTTAATGAGTGAAAACTGTCCCTTTATGTACAAGTTTTGGAAAAAAAAAATAATACACCGAAACGGAAATAAATAGTGTACTTTAATTATTGGCAAACATTTGGTTAGAAGTAATGGTCCAATGTGAGGTAAGTGGGGCTGCTAAGAACTCTCACCCATGGCCATTCTAGACCATTACCTAAAGTGGTTTGTATTGGAAGAGCTGACATACTTACTTACCTAATGTTGCTGGGCTGCTTTTGGTCAGGGGTGGAAAGCAAGAATGAATCTCCCATCATTTTAATAGATTATTTCCACTCACCAATTAAATGTGTACACATTAATCAGGTACTTTAATTTTTCCATAAGAAAGAATGAGTAAAAAGATGGGCCAAGACTCCAGGAATGTTAATCAAGAAGTAATTTCTTTTCCTTGAAACAAGAATAGGAACCAGTTGTATTTTAAATTTTTGTGGTCGCCCTTGGACTGAAAAGCTCAAGAATTAACAAATATCTGTTTAATCAATATAACTCAGTTTCAGGTGAAACTTTTTTGGTTAAAAATAAAAAATGCCCATTTAAGGCTTTGGAATAATATTTTGTAAATGTATACATATTTCTTAGAATTATGCCAAAATTTGGGACTATGTGATTAACTTGGGCAAATATTACATTTCATGGGCTTTTGAAAATACATTCTTCTCTATAAACTGATACACTTGACAATAAGCATTTGATATAATGCAGAATCAGAATTGAAATGTATTTTATAGATCTTAAAAATATTCAAGTAGTCACATAGTGTAAAAATGAATCTTGTGTAATATAATTGCAGTTTGGATTCTTTGTGGTAAGCTCACCTGGGACAGTTCATTAGCCTCACAATAACATGACTATACATTTTATGTAATTAAGATTTTTTTCATAACATTATGATAGAATTTTACTGTACATGTTTATCAAAGTTATTGACTAACATTAGGCATATAACTCAGCATCTTTTATGGCTAAAAATATCATGAATAGATTAAATAGGCAATATTTATTTGCACTAGGAAGTCTACATACATTATATACTTTTCTTTTAATTTTGAAAGATTTAATGGGAAAACACATTTTTTTATTTCTCAATTACAGTTGATATAAAATATTATATTATTTTCAGGTGTAGAACACAGTGATTAGACAATTATATAACTTATAAAGTGATGACTCTGATTAATCCAGTACCCATCTGACACCATACATAGTTATTGCAATTCTACTAACAATATTCCCCATGCTATACTCTATATCCTCAATATCCCCATGATTTAGTAACTACCAATTTATAACTCTAAATCCCCTGTCCCTTTGCTATCCCTAAAACTCCCCCAGCTGCAGTCTCAGTCCTGTAACCATAAAAATGCCACATGTCTATATGAGCTTGTTCTGTTTTCTTTGTTCATCTATTATGTTCCTTAGATTCCACAAATAAGTGAAATCATACGATATCTGCCTTTTTCTGTTTTTCTCTTGCTGCTTGTAAGATTCTCTCTTTGTCTTTAACATGTGGTATTTTAATGATGATGTGTCTTGGTGTAGGCCTGTTTGGGTTCATCTTGCTTGGGACTCTGTGCTTCCTAGGCTTGTATGGCTATTTCCTTCACCTGGTTAGGAAAGTTTTCTGTCGTTATTTCTTCAAGGATGCTTTCAGTTCCTTGTTGTCTCTCTTCTCCTTCTGGTACCCTATGATGAGAATATTGAAACACTCAATGTTGTCCCAGAAGCCCCTTAAAATATCCTCATTTTGGGGGGGAGGGAGGTGGGATTCTTTTTTTCTTCTTGTTGTTCCAATTGGGTGTTTTCTGCTACCTTATCTTCCAAATTTCTGATTCAGTCCTCTGCTTTATCTAATCTACTATTGGGTTCCTCTAACTTATTCTTCATTTTAGTTATTGTATTCATTTCTGACTGATTCTTTTTTGCTTTTTATCTCCATGTTTATGTTTGTTATCTCTTTGTTAAGTTCTCACTGAGATCATGGAGCATCCTAATAACCAGTGTTTTGAACTTCCATTTAGTAGCTTGCTTGTCTCCATTTTGTTTAGTTCTTTTTCTGGAGTTTTGTTCTGTCCTCTCATGTGGGACATGTTTCTTTGTCTCCCTTTGTTTCTTTCCATGCATTAAGTAAGGCTACTATGTCTCCAGGTCTCAGTAGATTGGCCTTATGTAGTAGGTGTCCTGTAGGACCCAGTGGTGCAGCCTCCTTGGTCACCTGAGCTGGGTACTCCAGGTGTGTCCCTTGTGTGAGTTGTGTGTGCCCTCCTGTTGTAGTTGAGCCTTGATTGCTATTGGCACATCAATGGGAGATATTGACCCTCTGGCTGATTGATTGTGAGGACTGCCCATGAGTGCAGTGGAGAAGCTGTTGTGTAAGAGTTGATTCGATAGAGTAGGATTTGCTTTAGCAGGGTTCTGGTGCCTGCCCAGTCTGTCTTTTGGGTGCGTCATTTGTGGAGGTGGTTGGGTGGTTCTCTGGTGTTGTCTGAAGCTGGTCACCAGGTGTGTTGGTTCTGGGGTCTCTTGAGAGAGGCTGTGATGCAGGCCAAGTTCAGTCACTGTGTGCGCCCTGTAGCAGAGCCAGTTGGTGTGACCTACAATGTGATCTGCAGATGGCTGCTACTTGTGCTGGGCTTGGAGGTGCCTGGGAGAGGCTAACTTGAGGCTGGCTGCTGCTAGCGCCAGGCTCTGGGTTGCCTAGCAAGAAGATGGGGCATGCCAAAGCCAGATGCTACGTGTTCGGTGTTTGTGAACCTTTCAGAGATTTTAGGAAAGTCTGCAGCATGAGCCAAGACATGCTGTTTGTGTGGACAAGCCACTGGAAGCAGCTTGGGTGGGTCTGCAAGTTGCGTGTAGCCGGGGTCTCAGAGAATCACAAGGGCGGGGTGAACGACGTTAGCCAGGTTGTTGGAGACTCAGATATGGTGCCCACACATGTGTGCAACGCTGTGTGGTGGGAGGGATGAGCAGAAGAACAATGGATTATGCCAGCAGTTTTCCAGCCCTTGCCTTGAAGCCAGAATTCAGTTCTTTTCCATATGTTCCTGGCACCTTTTGAGCTTCTGCCCCTAGTGTTGGAACTCAGATTGAGTGAGTCCGTCAGCAAGTAAGTCTCTAAACTCCATTTTTAATCTCCAAACAACACTGTAATTCTCTGCCTCTTTGCACCTGTCTGCTTTTAGCTTCTGCCTTTCCACCCACATTGCATATGCATTAACTAATGACTCAAAGGGAAAAGCTGCCAAGAATAACACACTGAACTAGTTTTCCTTGTCTCTGAAATCCAGGATCTCCAAGTTTTGGTTGCCCTGATTGCTTTCTGGTATGTTCCAACAGTTTTAAAATTTTATCCAGCTTTTATTTTTAGTCTCAGTGGGAGGGAGGGTGGTCTGCTACGAACTAGTTCTTCCTAGCTGGAGTATGAAGTTTAGATATTCTTATAAGTTTGTTAATGATAACTTCCTTATGAATCTTTTTATTATCTTCTTATCAGAAAAAAATCTCTATGTCCACTAAATTCCCATGAATGTATTTGTTAATAGGACAGAATCTGAAGCCATTTGATTCAACCTTCACCATTTTCTTATTTATAAGATGGAGATAAAGTCTGTATTTATGTCAATATTTTATATAGATCGAGATAACATGTATCAAACATTAAGCATTACACAAGTGTTAGATATTATTGCTAATATTATTAGTAATATGATTTCACTTTTTATTAAATACTTTTTTATTTGAGTATATATGTACCTGACCAGACTACACAATCCCTTAGAGAGGGTGGTATCTTTCTCATCTGTTTATTTCCCAACTTTTAGATAATCCCACACACAATGTCTATTCATTGCATTCATAAGTTAATGTAGGATTAATTATATACACCCAGTTGGTTAATTCAGTTAAATAAAATGGTAATTTGTTTTTGAAAGACCCATGGCAGGAAAAAGTTTAGCTACTGCAAATGAGAATTGGATCTATAGATTTTCCATATCCATTTTAACAGTTTTTAACTCTCTAAAAGCATTAATTGGTTTTTTTTTCATGTCCTTATCCCCACACTTAGCTCACTTCTTAGTTAATGAGAGACGCTCAATTAGTGTTGTTGAATGACTAAAGAAACAATCACTTTGTCTTGTTCCTAGTTATTAAAACTTGCCTTTTTACAAATACTAATTTATGTAGATTTCAACTTACATAGCTTCTTCAAAATTAAAATAATTACATTCTAACTTTTATCTGGAGTCAGTTTTATCACTTTTTCAGTGATGCGTATTTTCCACTGACTTTAGTTTAAAAGCTGCTTATAAGAGATCCATGTTAAGCAAGTGTCTTTATGGTATGCTGTACTCTAATAAGCAAGAGTGGCTCAGATGTCCATAGAGCAAAATACAACATCATTTAAACATCTTCTCACATGCTACAGAAGACAATGAAAGATTTTCTATATTTTTCTTTTAAGTCAAGATAGTCCTTTTAAACTTTTGATCCTAACCTTTATTTTTCATGACATTAGCCAAAGTTTCATGGATTTTATTTCCTATAAGTTGCCTTCCCAGATGTCTTTTGATGAAGAGAAAATGTTCAAAGATGTGATCTGGACAACAGAGCACCACGCAGCCATGCTACTCCTTTCCATCTCTGCCTTGACACTACCCTGAAGAGAAGAACACTCCTTTAGGCTCAAACTCTGAAATTGACTAGAGTGTCTCTTAGGATACGCTTTGGTCATAGAAAAAAAGCATTTAAACTCCATACCAGGTACAACCTCTTTTTATTTTATAGATTAAAGTGGGAAGTACCATCAAGAAAAGAAAAGGGATCACGAGTATTTAAAGTTTATCACAAATGAGAAGTTTCTGAACGAAGCCTGCCCATGAGACTGAGGTTTGTGTTACATCAACTCTTGAAATCAGTCTGCAGAAAGAGTGTGCATCACATAATTGCACCAAAAAAGAAAATTCCACTACATGCCTCATTACCACCCTGAGAAATGCCAACATCAATGGGGTTTTTTTAACCTCTTGATTACCTTTTGACATTTTTCCTTTATGTCACATAGGATTGGTGGCTCACACAACAGAAAAAAAATTTTTTTAGTCAATTATAATTGATTTTGTTTTCTTTTTCACTGGTTTCGAAATAAAGAAAATGCATAAGAAAGATATTTCTTAGATAAAGACAAGAGAAAAGAAACACCTGGTAAAAATGATTCACTGCCAAGGTTATTATTTTACTAAAAAGAACTAGTAGTCTTTGAATAAATGTTTATGATTACAGTGTTAAATATTCATTTATCTATTTAACAAACATTAATTAAAATAAGCTATGTGCCAGATATGGCAAAATGGCAAGTGAATTTATACTTGCCATGATGCCAATTTGATCCAAGTTTGCTGTAGTCACAGTACCAAACTTTAATTAGCGTAAAAACCATAAAACAATGCTATTTGGTGAGGCTTTACATGGAAACAAAACAACTCCACTCCCAAGTATTTCTCACTTGCATTACTTTCACCATACTGCACACAAAATCATAGTGTTTACTGGTGAATAAATGATGTGCAGTCCATTGACCTCATTGTCATTAAAACAGCTTCCATTCAGTGATTGATTCATTTATTCAACAAACATTATGATTCTATTATATGCAAAACCAGCCTGTATGAATATGCACTTCATTTCAGCACATATCAGATTGTTGGGGTTATTGCAGGGATCAGGACATTTATCTGTAAAAGACCAGGCAGCAAATGTCTTAGGCACTGCAGATCACTTACATCCCTCTTGTAGGTGCTGCTGGGGCTCCTGCTGCTGCTTTTTCTTCTTTTTCTTCTCCCTCCCCCACTGCCACCTCATCCTCCTCTTTCTCAACCCTTTAAAAATGTAAAAGTCACTTTTAGCTCATGCGCTGATAAAAACAGCCCTTGAGTTGTATTTAGCCAGCAGACAATAGTTTGCCAGCCCCTGGTCTAGGGTAATGTCTTTATCAAAATATCCAGGCAGAGTTTAATGCTTTCACTCATGTCCTCTTTAGGGTTCCTCTGTCACCAGGAGGGAAATATTGGCCTTCATGTTTCTCTTCCCATCACGTTTCTGCCTGTCTCCAGTGGGTAAATGATTAAACAAGGGAACACACACATATCTATATCTAGGAATCTTTCCAGTAAAACATAATCTCCATGATTGCAATTCCACCCAAACTGAAGACCCTTTCAATATTATTATGAAGAGCAGTTTTTCTCTCATTGATTCAAATCTCTAACAAAATCTATGATGTTGATTTCCTTTTCAGAAATAGGAAGTCTATCAAGGTGATCTTTTATATCAAAGGAACTGTTTATATAAATTTAATTCCTAAAGAACAAAAGCACCACAGTTTTAAAATGTTAATGCCTAGCCTCTAGAGTCTGTCCTCCACAAATGCAAAATAGTCTTGCATCCAGCTTAAAAAATATAGTCACGCACACACGGAAACACATAGAAAACAAACACTCATGTACTAAGAGTCGCACATATTGTGACAATGGAAAAATTAGATGGAATTTTCTACTATGGTTCTTGGAATTCAATATTACTTGTTTAGTGCAATATCTAATGCGTGTGTGTGTGTATATATATATGTATATATATATATATGTGCTGTATTATATTTGAATTAGGCATGCTAAGTGATTGTATCAATGTGAATAGTTATATGTAATAGACCATCAAAATAATAAAATGGTTTAAACAACATAGGCATTTATTTTGTTCTCACTTAAAAATTATGATGTATTTAGTTCCTGGCTGGTATGGCAGTTCCAGAGCCATCTAGGATCCAGACACCATCTGTCCTTCTGCTTTTTTATTCCTAGTTAGATCTCTCAACCTCATGGTCCAAGTTGTGGCTTCAGCTCACAAAGGGCAGAGAAAGGGCCTTATCCCTTTCATCAAGCAGAAATTCCAGAAGCAGCACATTTTACTGTCTCTCACATCCCCTCGGCTAGAACTTAATCTCAAGTCCAAAACTAACTACAGAGTGGGCTGAAAAATATAGTCTTCTGATAGGCATGAAAACTATGTATTCAAAACGAGAACAGATATTGAGAAGCAAACAACTATCATTCCCCATGGTAATCTGAAAGTTTTAAGACCATTTAGGGACATTTACAACTAAGAGAATTATTTATAAAGGAGAAAACCATAGAGGTACTTCTGACACAATAAGTAGAATAAATAAACATCCTATTAAAAGTTATTTGGAGGTATTCACAAAGGCTTAAAAATGAGAAGGTATATTTGTAGCTTTGGGGTGTCCTTTTGAGAAACTCACCTGTACTCTACTGTGTGCTGGACTGATGAGCATGTGAACTAAGCTAAGCCAATGAGTTTCTCTTTTGGGACACTGAAACCCAATCGAAATAATGCCAAATTGGGAGGAAAGGTTGATAGCTAATTCCGTGGCCTTCCAATGAGCTGTCGACCCCATAGCTTCCTCAGTTCCTGTTCTATTCAGATCTCACATCTATACAGTAAGTTCTCATTTAATGTCATTTGTAGGTTCTTGGAAATTGTAACTTTAAACAAAAGGAAATATAATGAAACTGATTTTACCATAAGCCAATTGATATAAACAAGAGTTAAGTTCCTATGGCATATTTTTGGTCATGAAAACATCACTAAACTTTTAAATAAAGATGCAAACACTTCTAATATTAAACATTGAAATAAATGTGAGCTATTCATACATTTAGGAAAGATTAATAAAAATGAGAGGGAATTCTTCTCTGATTCCGTTCAAGGTCGTGAGTGGATGGTGCAAGGTGGGGCTCATCCTAGACAGGATGCCCTTCCATTTCAGGGTGCGTGTGAACTAACCCACATTCACACTGGGACAATTCAGACGTGCCATTTGACCTTACATGTACATCTTTAAGATGTGAGAAGAAACCGAAGTACCTGGAGGAAACCCATGCAGACTTGAGGAGAACATAAAAACTCCATACAGTTAGTGGTCTGAATAAAATGACATTATTTGAGAATGTACAGTGTATTCATTTCTTTATTTCAGTGAGCCACCCTATGTCACTCAAAATAATGATGTTTTCTACTTGTGTTAGGAAGCATTACACCCTGCTACTTACAAAAAAAATAACAACAAAAATCTAGCCATATATGAATAATAAGTTCTACCTGAGAGATGAGTATGTTGTACACATATACACACACAAACACACACGCACACTGACAAGACTCATGAAAATGGGAACAGAATTTACTCTATCACTTCCTCTTTTGTGTGTCCTTGGTCTTTTTTGTTTTTTTGAACATATATACTGAAGGATGAGATATCCTACTCTAATTATATGAGGAAAAATTGGAAGAAGTATTGATAGCTAGGAAAGAAAGCATATTATTTGGTAGATGGGCAAAGGTAAAATGAAGCATGTTTAGGCCAGGCAGGATATCTATCCAGCAGCCTAATCATCTTAAGAAAGTTATTTTTCTGGTTTATGTACAGAGTTAATATTTTTAAGGCTCTTGTTCCTAAAAATAAAATCATTCGATAGCAATAAAAATACAATGCATGCATTAAATGCTTCTGGATATATGAATACTGAGGTTTTTTTTTTTTTTTTTTTTTACATATGTGTGTCTTTATTACTGTTCTTCTATTGTCATTTCAAAAAATGAATTTCTAATAGAGCCCTCCTAAACGGTACTTTAGGCTTAATGGCTATAGCATTTGTGAAAGTGTTCACGGGGTCAAATTGATTCAATTATTTTCATTTCAATGAAAGGAATAAACATTTTTGAGAGTCTATGTTCTTAACCTGGTTTGAATATTAGATTCACAAAGGAGCTTTTTAAAATACAGATTTCCAGAACATTTAAAGTCCTCCACCCATCCTTGTGATTTTGATACATCAAGTGATAAGAATTGTGCCATATACTTTATAGATAATACTGCACTATCCCGACAGAGTAGTGCAGCAATTAAAAGGGCAGGCTCTAGACCCAGATTTCATTCAAATCCCGCTTGATCATAAATCAGCTAGATAACTTTGGGTAATTCGCTTAACCTCATTGTGTTTCCAGTTCCTGTGGACAGTATTAGTACTTGCTTCATTTGGTTGCCCCTTCTATATAGTTAGCATTAATTATTGTGGATTACATAATAACTGATTTTCAATCATTATAAAAATCTATTAAAATTACTATTACTTTCATTTTATATATGGAGAAACTGAGTCTTAGAGATAAAAAAAAAAAAAAAAAACTTTCTGAAGGTCAGTTAGTTGTTACCAAGCTAAGATCTGGTATATTAGCAATGATGGAGAATATATGACAAAAAAAAAAAATTACTAAGAGAAGTTTTAGTCATGGTAACTTGGAAGTGGTTGTGGAACAGCTAGATAGAGATGCCTAGCAATCAGCCGATTGGGTCTCAGCAGAGTGGTCATGGTACAGGAATACTCATTTGGGTACTTTGACATATAAATCATGATTAAATCTGTGAGGAGGAGTGAGTTCATGCAGGAATTATACAGAGAGAATAGCAGAAGACTGAGGGCATAGCCCTTGAGAACTCCAACATTTTATAGGACAAGTAGCCAAAGTTAAAATTGAAAGAAGATTAAGAAGTCAGAGGCAAAAGCAAACTCTGAGGAAGTGTTCTAGAAATTTAGAGAGAAAGGAGTTTCAGAAGGGAAGTGTTGTTTTAAAGTGTCAACTAAACTCAAGAGTTCAAGGAAAAAGATGTCACATGGTTTGGGAAAGGTAAAGATTATCTGGGACTTTAAGCACAACAGTTTTATTAGACTAAATAAGTGGGCATATCACCAAACTTCATATACTTCCATTCAAGAAGGAATGATAGACTGGGAAAGTAGAAGTTTTTTTTAATGGAAAAAGAAGGGATGAATTTGTGATTAAGTGATTTTAATTTTATCTGATGGCTTCTTTTGAACCAAACTACTTCTGAATGAGTATACTGTATGTGAGTGTGTACGTGTGTCTCTGCGTGTGTACACACACACACATATAAATCAGAGATATAAATATTTTGAGGGCTTTGCTCAATGGGCTTATAAAACTAAACCTCCTTGAGTTCAAAATGAGGTTACAAGTCGATACTGAGTTGGAAAATACTTAAGATGTAACAAAAGTTACCAAGCGGGGGCGGGGGGGGGGGGGGGGGGGGAGGAAGGAAACTGACATTTTCATTTTAAAGTTAATTGTATATAGGAGAAAACAAGTTTTTATTTTCACTTGATTCCCAATAGTCTAAGGATCCAAGAAATTTTGGCAAGAAATTGCTATCATCTTACAACATCTTCAAGCAAATTTTCTTCATTACAATGTTATTGAAGATTGTTTTAAAATTCGGTAATTTTATATTAATATGCCAAACATTCAAATTTTTAAACAGATGATTAATGATTGTTTTTCTAAATGAAAGTATGGATGTGAAAGCAAAGGAATTTGTATTTAAAGCAAATCTGTACAGTTTTACAGATCACGTACCATACCTCAAAGACTCAAGAAGATTCAAGGTTTCTCTTAAAGATAGTATCAAAGTAGTACATGTAAACAGTGTCTTTCCCATATCTACTTTTTTATTTTAAAAGCATATCTCTATGAAACATAGCTCTGTGGAAACAACTCAACATAGAGTTGCATTCTATTTTATGAAATATTAGAATCGTTCTATTTCCTTTCAGTTCTGCAAATAACAATTTTAACGCAAAGGTGGTGATACTGGATTTGCTGTTATGTTGGAAGTATTTCTTTAAAGAAAAGTTTTAATTGTGAGCCAATCATATTGTTTCACTCATTGTGTCACAAAGTTTTATTATTACAACTTTGAGAGAACTTAATTATTTGCTTCTTGAACAAATTTAAAAAGGAAGCAGTTTATTTATAGAGTATGTCTATTAATAATGACCTCCAGTGAAAATTGTATCATCCAAAAATGGAGTAATAGGAATGATATGGGTGTCAATCTTACTTCAATATGCCATAAAACATTGGGTAGGGTGGTAGGCCTCTGAAACAACTTCACACGGCAGACACCTATTGCTTCCCAAAATGAGATTACATGGAAGAAGTTGCAAGTAAGAAAAGGAAACCATCTACCAAAAATGGATTTAATAGCACTTTACAGAACATGTGTATAAAGAAAATGCTTATGTAGAAATATTTGAATGACTGGATAAAACATATATTTGTCAATGGCCTACTCAAGGACAAGGGTCATGACTATGTACTTGGTAAGAGAAATACAAAACTGAAATTCTGGCATCTTTCTGTTTAGTCGTGTGATTAGTTTGCTTATCATCTGAGTGCAGGAACTGACTCATTCTTGTGTTCCCTGAAGTGCTCATAAAGTTCCTTGCTAATATTCTATGATCAATACATGTTTCTCATTTGGGAAAATGTGGGCATTGTAAGCATACAGACCTGAGTGTCTATCTTGACCTCTCCAAATGCTAGACATATGAGTATTTGCAAATTCCTTAAGCATTCTGAGGTTGATTTCCTTCATTAATGTAACAGAATACAGGTTGAATGTTTGTTATAAGGAGTAAATAACAATGGTGATATAATGTCTTAGTATTTCTTAGCATAATGTTTAGGATTGATGGTGCTAAATAAATATTAATTCTATCTCTTTTTTCTCCCTTATGATTCCTTTTTATACTCAATTCTTCATTTCCTTTGCATTAATGTCTCTCTTCCATGATTCTGGCCCAGAACAGTCCTCCATTACTCATTCTTGGTTTTTGACTACTGGCCCTGACCCTAAGCTCATTGTCTCACATACTTCCTGTACAGACCTGATCTATCTACCCCCCTCCCAACCCTGGTCCTTCATTTCCAGGACTATTCATGCCAGGAGTTCTTCCACCACTCCATCAATATTTGCCCCATGCTCCTCTCCAATCTTGACCTAACCCTCTTGGTACTGCCATCAGCTCCAGCTTCTAGCTTTAACTTCCCACTCTTCAAACCGCTTAGGACCTTATTTCACATCATGGTCTGCCTGCTCCAGGAATGTTTTTATTCATCATCGACTCCATTCCACAACCATAACTTCCCTCAAAGTGCAATTCGAATATCATCTTTCCCAGGAAGGCTACTCTGATCTTAGAAACAAGAAAGAACTTAATTCCAAATTGTCATCTGAAGGGTGCTCCATTCTCCTCAAGTCTTATACATGTCAATTTTACTCTGATATGCTACATTGCATTGGGGAGGCAGCATAATCCAGTGGGGACCTATGAAGTCTGGAAGATTTGGGATTGAATCCAGGATCAGCAAAACTATGTAACACTGGGCTACTTTCTTCAACTCTTTGTGCCTTAGTTTCTTCATAACTATAACACCTCACAGGATCTCTCTGACAATTAGATGGGATGATGCAGGTAAAGCATTTAGCAAAGTTCCCGGGATATAGTGAGTCCTTATTCAACGGTTATTGTGTTTAATTGGTTTGTGTATGTATGCATATGTTTTATTACTTATCACATTACCTTGCATTTGTCTGTGATTTTTAGTCAATGTTGAATTTATCATAATTTCTCAAAAAATAAGAATTTATGTATTTTTTCTATAAATCCAACACTGTCTTGCCTGATAAAATACCTAATAGGTTGCTATACATATATTAGGGCTGAATAATTATATGAAAGATAAATGAATTATCCAGTTCATATCTATGAATAAAATTATTATTTTATTGTCATGTCTAAATACTACCAATTAGAGTTCATAAAATGTATGGCTACTAAAACTGAGCAGCTGAATCTTGAGACAAAATGAAGATAGCTTTCGCGATTAAGATTTATTCACATCTGAATTTTACTTCATTTTTATATTGTCTGTATATATTTCATTAACATTTTATTTGTTGACATTTCACAACACTTGATAAAATTTATTAATGACCAGTTTTTTTAAACATGGATTAAGATATATATTTTTCATATTATATATACATACATATTTATAATAATGATATTAAAAATAACTTACTTAAATGTGTTCATTTCTTCATTTGAAAGCATTTTAATGCAAACACCTGCTAGAAATGCAAAAGAACATTGCCATAAACACATATTATCACTATGAGGTAAGTAGAAAAATAAAAGGAACAGTAATTTCTCTCATGTGTTCTACCAATCCCATCTGTCATACAAAAACACTCAGAATAATAGGACTTAGCCTTCAGGTGCTGATGTTTTATTAAAAAAAAAAGTTGTAAATTTCCTGACACAGAAAGCAGAGATACCGAGTTTCCTACAGAGTGCGTATATCGATATAGTATGTGTGACTCAGCGCCATTGTTGTTCTTGGGTTAGTTGTTAGTGAATGACCACATATGCCTGTTATCTATTTTTTACTAGATGACATCTCCTTTATAACATTTTGAACTAGAGATCACAGCATAGAACTTATAGAACAGGTAATAACCAAATTCCATTTTTATTGAAGTAAAAAGAAGATGATGGAGAAGGAAATACTTAAGGGATTAGTACATATTGTAATTGTTTATTAAATAAATCATAATGGTGAAATAGTGGATGTTAAATACCAAACAGTAAAGAACAAGTGACCATGAGCATCATTCTCACTAAATCTTAAATTTACAAGAACTTACAGGTCATATAATTAGGCTAATTTGGCGAGGAAAAACCTGTCCTTACAACCAAATGTTTAAAATTGGCCTTCATCCCAAAAAGATGATGGATATCACCTATTCAAAATAAGGAAGGTAGTTACTGTTAAGAGTTCACACAGTTCACGCATAGACAAACTTCTCTACCCAAAACTGCCCTCCTCTATGCCTCTCCTGTTGCACATCTCCCGACAACTTATCCCTGTCTTCATTTTTTTCTTATATGTTCCAGTAGCTTCTGGGTTAAAAGAGGAAAAGACATTTTCATCTTGTCACTTGTCTTATCAAAAGGAAGCTATCTGTTGTCTTTGTCTCTTATGGAGTCTTAGATAGCAAGTCTGGTCGCTTGACTGTGATTATGCATTTGTTGGCATATCCAAGTGTCCCAATTGGTGGTTGTATCTAAGGAAAAGTAATATTAATTATTGTAATTTATCCAAATGTCTTCAACTCTGTGCCTAATCACTATGCAGCACTATAACATTTATGCATATCTTTAAGCATGTCAGATTAATTTCATTAGACATTTAGTTTACTTTTGATATTGAATGCAGATCATGCTCGTTTCACCTTTATGGCCAGTACACACCTACTTCTGCACAAAATTTGAAATTATTAAAGAAAACAATGATATAGAGACCAGAGCCCTGTTCTGAGCTCCACCATTAGATTATTAGTGACTTTCAGCAGGGTGCCTAATTTCTTTGAGCATCAGCTTCCACAGTTGTGAAAATAAGGAAATAAAACACTGTCCATATAAATCATAAGACTGTTTTGAAGTGATGTAAGAAAATAGGTATTACAGCTTTATACAAACTACAAATTGCTTTGCAAGTAAAAGCACCATGTAGCATGAAAAATCTGGGACTCAGAATTCATTCGTTCATTTGTTTATTAACTCAATCAACAAATTTTAGCTAAAACTCATCTTAATGTTTTGAACCATTAAAATAATATTTAATTGTGATATGTTACACATAGCCCTTTTATTGACACATCTTATTCCATTAATGAATTATATTACACTGAATGTTGTCTGCAGATACTAACTACATATATGGAGCTGTGTTACCATTAAATGATCAGTATAAAATACTTCAAAGGCTGACTAGATAGAGCTTTCCACGGCTCTATAGCAGGACAACAATCTACTGTTCATCCCTTAAAATTATGTCAGAATCGCCAAAGAAAACCATTTCAAGTTAGTTCCTTACAAAATTGATATGACATAAAATACATCATTCTATAATACAGTTTCACACACTGGATAACTGACATTAAAGAGGCTACGGTAAGCACTGGTATCAATTAACACAGTAGTGTTACAATAATAACAATTTTTAAAATCTAAAGGAATGTGACAAGACAAACTTTAGATTTCCTACCTGCTAAGTTATTTGGATTTTGATCCAACTAAATAGATTCTTGTGAATCACCTTTCCTTCTTAAATAATATATTTTACTGCTTGATTAAACAGAGCATCACCTGAGATGCAATTTTCTCCATGTACTGCTAGATAAATTATAAATATTTAAAAAATATTTGTTGAGGAAAATATATCTATTATGATAATTTTCATATACCTCTGAGAGTCCATGCCCAAAGAGAGAAAAATATAAGTTCCTAAAAAAAATTCTTATTTTAGTACTCTGAAGGATTTCTACCATTTAACCTCACTGAGTCTCTATTTTCCAATCTGTAAAATGGGAGTATTTGTTTATTGTGTTATTTTCCTAAATTTAACCAGGTAATATAGGAAAAGCATCCAGCATCCTGTCTGGCACATAATGTAGTGTTTACCTGTTAGTTTTGCTCTTCCACGTTTCAATCTGGGTTCTCTGTGGTAAGTCAATTAGCTGTGTAAAGTCTTTCAAAATTTCAGAAACATTTATTCATTCCTCCAGAAATGTTCATTAGTTCTCCAAGAATGAAATTGCTATACCAATACATAGTTGTTTAGATTCGATGGTAAGAAAAGCACATTATAATTCTTAGAAGAACTTAGAAACAAATCAGAGCATAGAAATTGCTATAACCACATGAGGTAAGGTATAAACTATGCACACAGATTGGTCATGCTTTACAAGCATTGTGTGTTTTACAAATTTCATGCCAATGTCAATAATTTACCTTTGAGAGTAGATTTTCTAAGAGATAGTATCTGTGGAGATTAACACCAGTTTACAGACCGAATCATAGGGCCTAATTATTTCACTAATTTGTACTACAAACACTAAGTAAGTATCTACTATGTATAAGACACCAGGTAGTCTCTGAAGTACAAAAGTGAAAAAATATGATATGAAAAAATGAGTTATTTTGTAATTCACGTATAAATGCATATTGTAAGAAGACCTATAAAGAAAAAAAAAGTGTGCTAGAAGTAAAGAAAGTTGAAGCTTTTTATAATTTTTTAGGCTTTAGGATAACTTTTGGGGAAATAACATTTAAGTCAAGAAACAAAAGATGAGCTAGCCAATTAAAGAGTTGGGAGGTGTGAGATTTCTTTGATCTGTCCGATCCACCCTTCTCCTGCCTGCTCTGAGCAGCAGAAGGATGATCCACATGGACTACATTAATGGGTTCTCTTATTCTCTGGCTTCTGGTTTGGTTTGGGCATTGAGAGATAGGATATTATAGGATGGAAAAAATGAGTTTAGGTATTTATTTTCTTAGTTTTCTCTTTGTTGTGCTACAGTGAGTGACTGTGTCCTCTAAAATCAATAGCTCTTGTCAGCTTCCCATTTCTATGCAACTATCCTTCTTAGTTCTTTCCCTCCCATTGCCTTTTAGCTTAGGCTGTTATGAGTAGTAACAGCCTCCCACTTTTACTGGCACTTGGTGCTTCAATGGCGGCATGGGGGGAAGTACAATAGGAGCACAGACGTTGGGAGAACAAATGGCTGTGTCAATTGATTACTATAACCACAATAATGATTATGGGATGAACTGGATGCTTCAGATGACCCCCCCCCCCACAGAGATTACCGAGGGAAAAAATTGAGTCACAAATTTCTAATTCAGAATCAGAGCTGAAAATCATAAAGTCCTAATGTTAGCTCTGAAGGGTCTTTTATCTTCTGTAGTCATAGAAGAGATATGGATGCAAACTTATCCCAAACCCTGGTTGTAAGGGTTGTAGAATGGGTACAGACTGAATGCTTAAATGTCTTGTGCTAAAATCAGGGTCTAGTGGTGAAGGAGCAGAAACTGAATGAAATCTATTATAGCAGAAAACACAAAATGAAAACCCATGGAACTCCTTACCTTCCTCTACATCTGTTAAGAAAAGTAAACCAAAAGCAATTTTGCATCCCCAGAGTCATTAAAGAGGTTAGTAAAACTATCAAAGAGTTTGAATATTCCTATACTATCCTAATTTCTTATAGCTGTATGTCTAGTTCACAAACCAAATGAGCCATGGAAAATGTAAGTAGATCATCACAGACTTAATAAGATGGAGATACTAATCAGAGGTGCATTTCTGGATATAATATCTTTAATGGAGCAAAGCAACCCAGCCCCTGGCAAGCTAGCATACAGCAATTGACCTGATTGACCCAGATTTTTTAAAAATACATTTTAGCAAAGATGATCAGAAACCATTTGCTTTCATAGGTACAACAGTGTAATGTTATGGTTTTGTCTCAAGGTTATGTCAATACTACTGTGCTGTCATAATATAGTCTTGAGGTCTCTTGATCATCTTGATATCCTATGGAACATGATACTAGTTCATTACATTTGTGACATTATGCTAATTGGATCTAATGAACAGGAAATGGCAAGCACTTTAGGTGCTTCAGTAAGACATATGCATGCCAGAGAGTAGGAAATAAGGCTTACAAAAATTCAGTAGTATACCTATTCTGAGAGCCCACTAGTTTAAGGATTGTCTGGATATCTTCTCCACAGCGAAAAACAAGTTGCTGCAAATAGAATTGACTATAATGAAGAAAGAAGTACAACTCTTGCTGAGTTTATTTGTGTTTGGAAAGGAACATAAACTATATTTGGTGATTATTGGGCTTCCCATTTTGTTTGTTCGTTTGTTTGTTTGTGTGTTTGTTTGTTTACAAACTGCCTTCTTCATTGGCGTTATAATCTTTTGGACCCAATGGCATTGAAAGGGTCTGTAGCAGACAGATGTCAGATGAAGCTTTGGGCAAGTCTAATAAGTGAATCCCAACTCAGAGTACTAAGATTTGGGAAGGAGGCAAAGCCCTTGTGCTAACTACAGTTCTTTTGGAAAGGAGCTTTTGAATACTGGGCCCTGGTGTTGTTTGAACCTTTATCTATGGAATCCTAGTGATTTGCAATCTATAAAGTAGATGTTATCTGAATTCAACAAGCCATCAACTTAGATGTGCACTATATTATATTGTAAAAATAATAATATATTCGACATGGTGCTCTAATTGATCTGGAAGGCACAAGTTAACCTCACTGGCTGGTGGTTCAGATTCCCAAGGTACTTGTTTCTATGACATTACCAACTCTCTCACAATACACACCTGGAACCACATGGACTTCTGTATGACCAATCAATGGGGAAGAAAAAACAAAACTATGGATCACAGTTAGACCTGCTCAGTATGCTGATTTAAGCTAGAAGTTAATAGTCATTTCAATATAGCCCAACTCAGGGGTAGTCTTGAAAGGCAGTAGTGAGGGTTTATTTACATTTATTTATATTTCCTGTGGCCAGAAGCCGAGGTAGTACTTTTGACTGTCCATTTTTCACAGAAAGAAAGATAGACTAGGTTTACATCTACACTGATTTGTGAGCAGTGGCCAAAAAGTTATCTAAATGATCAAGGACATGGAATGAATAAAGTTGTAAGAGTGGTGGTTTATGAAAGAGATTCATAGAGAACTTCTTAGAAAGAATACGGAGTGTGAAAATATTTTTCCCATCAGAAAAATTCCACTGTGAAGAATGCTTTCAATAATCAGGTGAATAAGATGTTCTTTCCTGTGGCTATCAGTCAGCCTCTTTCTCCACAATGCTTGTTCAAATGGTCTATATACAGAGTATTTGTGAGGGGCTGTGTTGAAAGCTATTCATGTGTTCAGTAACATGCATTTCTCCTCATAAAGGCTGATCTTGCTACCACAATGCCAAGTGGCTAATCTGCCACAGGCAGGTTGATATGATACCATTCTCTGACAGACTGGTCTGTTTCTTGGTGGCAGTTGATTATAATAAACTTTTCTAACATGAAAGAGACAATGATTTGTCCTCACAGACATAGACACATATTTCAGATACGGAAATGCCTTTACTGTCCACAGCACTGTCTCTAATACCAACCTTCCAAACAATTACCTTATCTACAGTTATGGCATCCTAAACAATATAATCTTACAATGGGTGACACATAGTATAACAAAAGATGTATGCCAATGGACTTATGCCCACATAATTCACTGACCTTACTATGTCCCCTCATCACCTAGAAAGCAAATGGCTAAACAGAAGGGTGAGATGGCCTGCTTAAGCCATAGTTATGGGGTCAGCTAGGAAACAACATTGTGGGAGGCTAGGATTCTAACAAAAAATGAAGTATATTCTTAAACCAGCAGCCACTATTTAGTGCCACTCTCCTGTGGCCAGAATTAATGGGCCCGGGGATCAAGCTGCAGGGATGAGAATAGTCCCTCTAAGTGTTACACCAATAAACTACTATAGGAAGTTTTTCACCCCTTCAAATCTGTTTTTGGGGACATTAGTGTTCAGTTGAAGAATGTTGGTATCGAAAAGCAGAACTGCATATCTACCAGAAAACACAGTTATAGCCTTGTTGAGTTAAAAGCTGAGACTGCCTTCTGAAATTTTTAGACCCTGGTGTCATTTAATGAACAGACAGAAAGTGTGCCACTGCATAATCTGTGATGATAGATCATGATTACAAGTAGGCATGGATTACTGCTATCCAATAGGAACAAACTATCATTGGAGCCAAAGAATTCACTTAGGCACCTTAGCATTCCCTGTGCTCACTATGGAAACTATGGCAACCTCCAAAAATGAGATCACCCAGGACTTAGATACCATAAGAATGGAGGTCTGAGTCATCCCCACCACATGAAGAACATTACTCAGCTGAGTGGGATAATAATGAGAACATAAAATGGGTTCTAGAAGAAGGCAGTTATCATTAAAAACTTAATCCTCATGTCCAGCTGCAGAAATAGAGGCTACAGCAGCTATGTTTTATGTTAGTTAATTGTTTTTCTTATCTGGTATCTCCCCCATCCCCATTATTACCTTATGTGAAGAAAACTGGTGTGGTATAGGTAAACATAACTTTTCACATAGGATTTTGACTGACTTGACATGCTCTATGATAAAACATTATCTTAGGGAACTCTGGATATTCCCTGTAATGGGGAAACAAATGTTTCACCTGGGTACATGAGAAGATCCTTAGAGATGCTTTTGCTGTGCTAGGTATCTTTCATTTGACCTTTACATCCTTGCTTCGTTTTTCTAGCTGTGCTCTGTCCCAGGTATGCATTGCATCAACAAGATCCTTTGCTTTATGGTTTCCATCTAGGTTCCAATGGATAAGGATTTAAGGAGAAAAAAGAAGCAAAAAATGGGATTTTTCTTTTTTCTCTTTATTCCTTATTCTCTATATAAGGAGTGGTGTTTCTCTATATAAGGCCAGAGTTCTTGTCCTGTGGCCTTTTCTAAAGCTATAGTTCTCTTCCTGTCTCCAGAGTCTATTCATCTCTCACTCCACTTTTTCTTTCATACCTAGGGGTTGCATTAAATCTTATGCATATATTTAAGATGTATAGAGTATTGCTAAATAGTGGGAGAAAGATGCTTTTTCAATTAATGATGCTTCATTAATTTAACATGTATACAGAGAAAGATAAAAGTTGATGCCTAGTTCAAACCATACACAAAAATTGATCTCAAGTGAATTGTTGACCTAAACATCTAGAATATAACATCATCATGAACTAGAAGTAGGAAGATATATATTTAACAGGGTCACCAAGAAGCATAACCAAAAAGAAAATGTCTAATAGTGAACTGCATTAATATTAAGAATTTTGTTTATCAAAAGACATGATAAACAGGAAAACAGTAATATATAGAGTAGGGGAAAACATTTTCAACACATCTGATGAACCAGGGACCTTTATCTGAATATATTAAACTACAGAGCTAAAAAAAAGACAGAAAACTCAATAGGAAAACAGTCAGGGAGCACAACAGGCACTTTTCAAAAGAAGTAATTCAAATGCCAACATTAAAAGGAGCTCAACTTTGTTGCAGTAAATGTAAATGAAAACAGTAATGCGATATCACTGTACTTGAACATTTTTTTTTAATGACATAACTAAGTTTGGC
Source organism: Rousettus aegyptiacus (assembly GCF_014176215.1). Classification (NCBI taxonomy): domain Eukaryota; kingdom Metazoa; phylum Chordata; class Mammalia; order Chiroptera; family Pteropodidae; genus Rousettus; species Rousettus aegyptiacus. Next base: position 42,809,002 of record NW_023416292.1, on the reverse strand, counting down.
AAGAAGATAAGGCGATGGAAACTTTTATACAATGCTGATGGGAATGTCAGCTGATTTAACCACAGTGAAAATTCTTTGGTAGTATCAACTAAAGCTGAGCAGATATAAACCCTATCAGACCACGCCTATGAATAACCCAACATAACTGCATGTTTGTATGCAAAATTAGCAGCAGTGATTAGTACAATATTTCCCAAACAAGAAAATAACTAAGTGCCCCTAAATAAATAAGTTAAGGTATACTCATTCAATGGAATAGTATACAACAAAAATAAATTTAAAAATGGTGATAAATTTCACAAACATAAAATTGAACAAGAGAAGCCAGACAACAATATATTCTATATGATTATATTTGTGTGAAATTCAGAGAATATTTAAAACTAAATTATTGTTAGGAATACAGGCCCACGGAAGTGTTTACCATATAAGTCATGATAATGATTACCTTTAAAGGACAGCAATTAAAAGGTGGTATAGCTACCAAACTTACAGAAATAAAAAGTACTACAAGGACATACTACCAACAATTGTATGCCAACAAATTACATAATTTAGGAAAAATGGACTAATTCCTAGAAACACAATTACTAAAACTTAAGAAGTAGAAAATTTGAAAACTATAATAGTTAAAGACATTAAATTAGTAATTTAAAAACTTCCCACAAAACAAAGCCCTGAACTAGATGACTTCACTGGTGAATTCTATCAAACATTTACATGTGAAGCAATACCAATTCTTCACAAACTTTTCCAGAACATTGAGGAAGAGGAAACATTTTCTAATTCATTCTATGAGAACAGTATTACCTTGATACCAAAACCAGACAAAGACATCACAGGAAAAGAAAACTGGATCACATACCTCTTCCCGGGTGCCATTTTGCAGGCTCCACAGAAGTTCTCCTCAGCGGAGTTATGAGCAGAAGGCAAGCCTGAGCTTCTGTCAGCACTGGAGTTTACCTCAGCACAGAAGCTTAAGTCAGCACTGGGGGTTACTTCAGTCAGCTGCTGGAGTGGTCAGCATGCACATTAGTGCCTGCCAGCTGGACATGAGGAAGCCCAGCCCTCCTGCCCTGGGAAACTGTCTCTGCTGGCCTTTCCTTCTGCTACCCATGGTGCGCAGACCCCCTAGTTCTTGTGCACAAGTTCTGCAGCCTAGGAGGTCCGTAGGAGCATGTTTAAGAAAGTCAAGCTGTGCAATAACAGGTACACAGAACTAAGGATGCAAAGAACAACTAACATTGCTTATCATGCTCCCATGTCCACAGGAACAAAAGAGGTAAGGGAGAGGGGACTGAACTTGGTTGCACTGTTTGGCTGATAGGCTTGCCTGAAGAAGAAAAGACCAAGGTGAGCATAGGTTTGAAGCAGTACATGGCTTGCTGTGGCATTTCATGCTACACTTTGGTTGGTGACAACATTTGCAAGATCTAGATAAAAACCTTGGCTTTGGTCCCAAAGACAGACAATATTTGCTGCACTTCAGAAGTTGCTAAACTAGTCACAGATGCTGGCTTAGTGCGCATCATAAGTTTTACATCTCATTATGCTCAAGATCTCAACAATGCAAGGCAGATTCACAAGCTTACCTTTTTTTCTGAAGTATCTGTTGATGCTCCTCTGCACATTTGTGAACAGAGAGGACTCTACAAAAAAACAGAGCTGGAGAAATTAAAAGTTTCACTGGGATTGATTCTGTATATGAAAAACCAGAGGCCCCCGAATCGGTGCCAAAAGCAGACTCCTGTGATATAAACGACTGTGCCCAAAAAGTTGTGGAACTTCTATAGGAAAGGGATGTTGTACCTGTGCCTCTTATAAAATAAAAGAACTGTATGTGCCAGAAAATAAACTTCTCTTGGCAAAAACATGCAGAAATATTACCAGCTTTGAAAATTAATGAAGTGGATATGCAGTAGATGCAGGTGTTGGCAGAAGGTTGGGCAACCCACTAAATGGCTTCCTGAGAGAAAGGGAGTATTTTCATTATTTTCATTTTAATTGTCTTCTAGATGGGGCTGTCAATAACTTCTCGGTGTCTATGGTTCTGACAGTTACTCATGAAGATAAAGAAAGGCTGGACAGCATTGGCTCTGATGTGGGAGGGTCACTGTGTGGCTATTCTTTGCAATCCAGAGTTTTTTGAGCACAGGAAGGAGATGCATTGTGGCCAGCCAGTAGGGGGGAGGGGGCAATGTTCAAGAACCACTCCTACATCAAGATGGTTATGGAACAAGAAGATTGGCCAATTACAGGAGATCTACAGCAGTAAATCATATTCTAGGCCATCATAATCAATCACCACTCATTCTCTCATTTACCCAGAGCAGCTTCCGGTCCTGCAAACTCCATTTATGGTAAGCACACTATACAGGTGTACCATTTTTTATCTTTTATACAATATTTTTACTGTACTCTTTCAATGTTTAGATATGTTTTATACAAAAATAGTACTGTGTTATAGGTGCCTACAGTATTTAGTACAGTAACAAACTACAACAGTTTGTAGTTTAGGGTCAATAGGCAATATCATATAACCTAAGAAGGAGGCTATACCATCGAGGTCTTTCTAAGTGCACTTTATGATGTTCACGTAATGATAAAATCACTTAACAACACATTTCTGAGAAATATGTCAATACTCCTCAAACTGATTCAGTGTAATCCTTATCAAAATTACATCTGGTTTGTGTACTAAAATTGGAAAACCAATTCTAAAATTTAAGTGGAAAGTCAGGGGTCCCAGAAGAGACAAAACTATCTCGAAAGAGAAGAATAAAGTTGGAGGACTCACTTCTTGATTTCAAAACTTATTAGAAAGCTGTGGTAATCGAGACAGTGTGATACTGATAAAAGAGTAGACCAATAGACCAATGTCACAAATATAAGAATACAGAAAAAACCTTTACATTTATAGTTAACTGTTTTTTACAAGTCTGACAAGGCATTTGAATGGGGGAAAGACCAGTCTTTAAAAGAAATTTTGCTGGCACTACTGGATTCCTACATGCATAAGAACAAAGTTGGTCCTCTACCTTACACTATACACAAAAATTAGCTCAAAATGGATCATAGACCTAAATATAAGAGTTAAAGTTACAAAACTCTACAAGAAAATATAGGAGTATGTCTTTGTTACCTTGGGTTAAGCAATGATGTTTTTTTTAGATATGATACCAAAAGCACAGGCAACAAAAGGAAAAAAAAAAATAGACGAATTGTATACATCAAAATTTAAACCTTATTCTACCAATGATATCATCATGAAGACAAAAAGATATGCACAGATTAGGAATAAATATTTGAAATTCATATATCTGATATGATACTTGTATCCAGAAAATTTTTTTAAAAAATTCAAAATTCAAACTAAAAACACAATCCAATTAAGAAGTGGAGAAAGGATCTAAATAAATATTTCCCCATAAAAGACATTCGAATGACCAATAAGCACATGAAAAAATGCTTTCCATAATTAGTCGTTAAGGAAATGCAAATCAAAACCACAATGAGATGCTATGTCACCCACTAGGATGACTATCATCAAAAAGACAGACAACAGCACGTGTTGGAGAGGTCCTAGAGGAATTGGAAAGCTCATACACTGTTGGTGATAATGCTCAATCACTTTGGAAAACATTTTTGCAGCTTCTCAAAATGTTAAACATTGAGTTACCAATAAGACCCAGTAATTTCACTTCTAGAAGCAAAATAAAAACATATATCCACACAAAAACTTGTACATAAATGTTTGTAGTTGTATTATTCATATTAAACAAAAGATTGATGTACTCTAAATGTCCATCAGCTGGTGCATAGATTAACAAACTGCCATGAAAAGGAATGAAATACTGACACATGGTATCACATGGATGAGCCTTGAAAATATCCCTAAGTGAAAGAAGCCAATTATCAAAGATGACAAACTACATGATTTCATCTACATGAAATGTTCCTAGTACACAAATCCATAAAGACAAAATCTATACCAAAGACTGGGTGTGAGGCAATAATATCATAAAGGCAAATGGAGAATGACTGCTAATGAGTACGAGGTTGTTTTTAGGGGGATGAAAAATGTTCTAAAATTACATCGTGGTGATTGATGCAACTCTTTTAAGTTTATTAAAAATAATCAAAACTTATACATTAATTGTGTTGATTTGATGGTATTTGAGTCATATCAATAAAGTTATGAAATATTGTATGTGCAATGTCAGGGAACTCAGTGAATAATTAGGAGTTTATGCATTTTGGAGAAAAATAAAATAAGTAAGAAATAAGTGAGGCAAGCAGCATGTGTAAATATCCTAAGATGCAAGAGAGTTTGGCGTAGTTTAATAATGACCAGATCAGAATCTATGGGGCCATTAAAAACAAGTTTCAATAGCATTATAAATAATAGGAATCTATTAAAAGTTTTTAAATTACCATTGGCTACAACATTGAAAATGGGTTGGAAAGAAGGAAGAGTGAAAATTGTAACAGAAAGGAGGCTATTGCAATAGAAAGGATTCAAGATAATGACAGTTAAACTGAAGTATAGTAATTCCCCCCATCACCCAGGTTATTCATAATTTTGTTTTCTGTGGTTTCAGTAGTTACAGTCAACCATTATATAAAAATATGAAAAGGAAAATTCCATAAATAAATAATTTATAAGTTTCTATTGAGTAGCATAACAAAATCTCACATTATCCAGTTCTATCTCACCCAGGATGTGAATCATACCTTTGTTCAGCATATCCACTCTGTGTACACTACACACCCATTAGCCTTTTAGTCACTTAGCAGAGTTTATCAGATCAACTCTCCTGGTATCACAGTGCTTTTGTTCAGGTAACCCTCATTTTACTTAATAATGGCCCCAAAGCACAAGAGTAGTGATGCTGGCAATTCAGACATGCCAAAGAGAAGCTGTAAAGTGCTTCCTTGAAGCGACAAGGTAAGAACAGTAGTACAAAAATGTATTTTGAGAGAAAGAAAAAGAGAACGTTCTCATGATTTTTATTACAGTATATTGTTCTAATTATTTTGTTTTATTATTAGTTGTTAATTTCTTACTCTGTCTAACTTATAAATTAAACTTTATCATAGGCATCCACTGGGAGTCTTGGAATGTATCCTCCATGGATACTGGGAGACTACTGTACTGGCAGTAATGACATAGAAATGGAGTTTTGAAAATTATTTTGAAGGTAACACAGGCCTTTATAATGTAGTGAATGTTGTTTAAAGGTGAGGGAAAGGTTAGAAAAAATGACTCCAAATTTTATGGCTGTGTAACAAGTTGGGTGTTTGATTCAACACCAAGAAAGAGAACAATGGAGAAGATGCAATTTGCGGGGGAGGGTTTAGAGAAATAAGATCATATACAAGTAGGCCTGATGAATTTAAGTACCAAAGTTGAACTAGATATCCCCAGAGACATGAGATGGGGAGGGGGGTAATGAAGAAAAATTGACATCCAATTAAGTAGGGTAAAAAGATTTTCATGGGTTTTTTTTTCAGCAATTTGGTTTCATTTTCACACATTTTTTCATTAATTCTCATTCTCTAATTTGAATCATTCTGTCCCTTGAAACAAACAAAATCTTCAAATAAGAATTAAGATTTGTCCTTCAGTGTCTCAAAGTCAAAATATCCATGTAGCATTTGTAATAGAAATGTTTCAGCAACAAGTGACAAAGAAAAGCTCTAAATTCAAAATGACTTAAACAGTAAAGAAGATATTGACTTATGTAACTGAAAAGTCAGAATGAGGCTTGATCTGGCTCCTCAAATGAGATCTCCAAGGACCTTCTCTTTCATATCCTTCCTACTTTGCTTCTCTGTTGGCTGCATCACCATGCTGCTCTGGTAACCCACTGGGAGTTCCAGATTCTTCTAGTGATTTCAGCAAAATGTTTGCAGCAATTTCAGACATAATATCCTCATGTAAAAACACTCAAGCAAGTGAGAGTCTATTACGGTAACTGCTGTATATGTCCTGGAATTAGTTCCTTCCACTTGTCTACATCAGAACTCGTATCCTTCCCTGATCCGATTACTGTGACAAGGTTACAATACTCCGATGGGCTATTAGACAACAAAAATTCAACCCTATAGGTGGGCATGCATTCAATGTCACCCAAACTGTATGACTGAGAAAATAGAAGTAGAAAATTTTCTTCAAAAATATTTTTTAAAGATACTCTTGGTTAAAAAAAAAAAAAATGAGAGAGAGGAGAATAGATGTCAGGAAAGCAACAAAAATTATTCTCCAAAATGGCTCCCAGGCACCATTCTATTACATGGTATCAGACTATTTTAAAGAGATTCCAGTCAAGATGGCAAAGTAGATGTTGTACCTGCTTCCTCTCAAGACCATATCAAACTTACAACTAAATTACACAACAATCATTGAAAATTGCCTGAAGTTTAGTTGAACAGAAGTCCTACAACTAAGGATATAGAGAAGAAGCCACCTTGAAATAGGTAGGAGGGATGGAAATATGGAAGGACCTGGTCTCACACTTGAGTTAAAAATTGGGAGGGATATCTTGGCTGTGGAGTTCCCCCAAGAGGAGCAAGAGGTCTTTGCTCCACACCAGATAACCCAGCCGAGGATTCCAGTGCCAGGAAGAAAAGGCTTCACAAAATCTAAATATGAAAATCAGTGGAGATTGTGACTGAGTGAGATGGAGGGCTACAGGAGTCCCAGGTGTTTCTCTTAAAGGGCCGGCGCACAGACTTACCAACTGACAAATTCACTCTGACCTCCAGTACTGGAACAGCAACACAAAAGGTGCCAGAGACATATGAGTAGGAACCGAATTGTGTGATTCAGGATGAGGGCTGGAGGGGCAGCTTTCCCCCAGACAGAAGTACTGGCAAAATGCCACCGATCCTTTGTTGAGCTCCATCCCCACTCAGCATGCAAATGCAGGAAGCCACCATATCTCAGTCTCTATCAACCTGGCTAACACTGATTGCCTTGCCCTGGTGATTCCCAGAGACTCCACCTCACCTATATTTCAGGCTCACCCAAGTTGCTTCCAGTGGCTTTTCCATACAAACGGCCTGTCTTGGCTCGAGGTGCAGAATTTTCTAAAATCTCTTAAAGGTTTACAAAACCCAAACGAGCAGCATCTGGTCTCAGTATATCCTGTATCTCTTCCTGAGCACCCAAAGCCTGGCTCTAGTGTCAGCCAGCCTTGGTTTGTGGCTTGGTCTCTCGAGGTACATCCAAGACCAGGATGGGTGGCAGTCATCTGTAAATTTCTTGGTGGCTCATGCCAGATGGCCATGGTCAGGGAACAAGCCATGGCTGAATTTGGCCTACAGCAAGGACCCTCTCAGGAGTCACTGACCTGCATGCCTAGTGATGGTCTGAGTCAGAGCACCACACAGGGCTACATTCAAAGATGACACCCAAAGGGCAGACTAGGCAGGCACTAGAGCCCTGCTACAGCAAATCCTGCTCCATAGTCAGCCCCTGCACTACAGCTAGTCATACCAGCCCTCAAAACCAATCAACCTGAGGGTCAATCCCTCCCACTGACATGAAAACAAGCAATCAAAGCTCAACTACAACAGGAAGGCACACACAACTGATACAAGGGACACACCTGGAGCACCCAGCTCAGGTGATAGGGAGACTGTGTCATTGGGTTCCAAGGACATTTACTATATAAGGCCACTCTACTACTAAGACTGGGAGACATGGCAGCTCTACTTAACACATAGAAATAAACACAAAAAGTCAGCTAAAAGTCAGCTAAAAGAAACAGGTCCCAACTGAAAGAAAAGAACAAAATTCCAGAAAAATAATTTACCAAAATGGAGACAAGCAATCTGCCAAATGCAGAGTTCAAAACACTGGTTATACAGATGCTCAATAAGCACAGGGGAAGAGTAGATGAACTCAGTGAGAACTTTAACAAAGAGAGAGAAAACATACAAACAGAGATAGAAAATATAAAAAAGAACCAGTCAAAAATAAAGAACACAATAACTGAAACAAAGAATACATTGGAGGGAATCAATGATAGATTACATAAAACAGAGAATCAAATCAGTGATTTAGAAGATAAAGTAGCAGAAAACACACAATCAGAACAGAAACAAGAAAAAAGAATCCAAAATAATTAGGACAGTTTAAGGGGCCTCTGGAACAATATTAAGTGTACCAATATTCACATCACAGGGATATCAGAAGGAGAAGAAAAAGAGAAACAAATTGAAAACCTATTTTTAGAAATAATGACAAAAAACTTCACTAACCTGATAAATAGACATATAAGTTCAGAAAGCTCAGAGATCCAAACAAGATAAACTCAAAGAGGCCCACACCAAGACATATCATAATTAAAATGACAAAGTTTGGAGACAAAGAGATAATTTAAAAGCAGCAAGAGAAAAGCAAGTGGTTACTTACAAGGGAGCTCCTATAAGACTCTCAGCTGATTTCTCAACAGTAAATTTGTAGGCCAGAATGGATTGGCAGGAAATATTCAAAGTGATGAAAAACAAGGATTACTCTACCCAGCAAAACCATCATTTAGAATCAAAGGACAGATAAGAAGCTTCCAAGACAAGAAAAAGCTAAAGGAATTTATCGTCATCAAGATGGTATTACAGGAAATTTTGAAGGGACTTCTTGAGAAGAAGAAAAAATAAAAAAGATCAAAAATAGGAAATATAAAATGGCATAACTAATATATTTCAACAATTACTTTGAATGTAAATAGATTAGGTACTTCAAGCAAAAGATAGGGTGGCTGAATGGATAAGAAAACAAGATCCTTACATATGGTTGCTACAAGAGATTCCTTTCATATTGAAAGACATACAGACTGAAAGTAAAGGGATGAAATAAGATAGTTCATTAAAATAAAAACAAACAAAAAGCTGGGGTAGCAATACTTATACAAGACAAAATAGACTTTAAAACAAAAGCAGTAACAATAGATGCATAAGGACACAAATATCCTACTTCTGGGTATTTATCTGAAGAAATCCAAAGCACTGTTTTGAAGGGACATGTACATCCATGTGTTGGATTACAGCATTATTTACAATAGTGAAGATATGGAGGCAACCCAGGTGTCCATCAATGGTTGAATGGATAAAGAAGAGGTGGTACATATATACAATGGAATAGTACCAGCTATAAAAAGGAATGCAATCTTGCCATCTGTAAAACATGGATGGAACTTGAGGGTATTATGTTGAGTGAGATAAGTGAGACAGAGAAAGACAAATGCCATACAATTTCATCAACATGTGAAATCTAAGGAACAAAATAAACAAAACAGAAAAAACTCATATATATAAAGAACATTTTGCTGGTTCCCAAATGAGAGGGAGGTTAGGGGGTTAGGTGTAAAAAGGGAAGCAATTAAGAAGTAAAATTGGTAGTTACAAAATAGTTATGGGGATGTAAAGCACAATATAATGAATATTGTCAATAATATTATAATAATTATATATGATTTCAGATGGGTACTAGATGGTTGTAATCATTTTGTAAGTTATATAAATGTCTAATCACTATGTTGTATGTCTGAAAGTAATAAAATATTGTATGCTAACTGTAATTAAAAAATGGAAAATATATATTAAAAATAGTGAAAAAAATGAAAAATAAACCTATTCTACATAGATCGAAAATCTTAAAAATTACTTTAGATTACTTTTCACCTTCGAATGAACAAAAAAATAACAACAGAATAAAGCCTTCCAGCCGTATATATCTCTATATAGATAAAATATACATATAATTTTTATTTCCCTATACCGCATGATGGAGCAAAGGGTTGAAATTATGGTGATGAATGTTACCATGAAAGTCAGTGCACCAAACAAATTTATTTCCATCTTTCATTCAAATGCCTTGCACATATTTGTAAGGGTCACTCAGAAGCACATAATTAGTAAAATAAAGAAAAGTTATGTTGTCATATGCTACAAACAGCCCCTATTACTGAATAAATAAATAACATTTAAAGTTGCTTGCCTTTCTTTATGTAGTCAATGTTCTGCAGATATTTTAAGGGAATGTTTCTAAGATGACCACAGAAAAAAGTTAGTGAAAATGGTGATGCATTATATTAGTCTATGAAAACATATACAGTGTTTGCTTTTTAAAATTAGTAGAGTATTTAAAGCTACTTCTAAATATTAATGAAATGCCTTGTTACTTAAAAACAAAAAAGAATATAATTATGAATTACACTCTTATCTTTGTTTTGTCTCTTCAAGTGTATGAAGTATTTACACCTGCCTCCTTTGTGCAATCAATTAAACAGGAAATCCTGAGTTTGTAAAACCACAGACTATATAAAAAGTAAGTTTAATTTTAAATCATATTCAGTTGTTTGTCATTAACAATTACATATAAATATACAATTATCATGCTTTTGTTGCAAAAGTATGATTTTAAAAAGGCATTATTTGCCAGCTTCAAATGTGTATTTATAAGAGGTACTAAATCAAAAAGGCTTAAAAGTAATGTACATCATTATAAATATTCTGTAACACTCTGCTCCAAATCTAGAATTTGATATGAGTATATTTTAGTTGATTAGTTATATGACTTATTCGATGAATTTTATTTTTTAAAATAAGCTCACAATTTTTATTATTCTTTTAAAAGTTAAAACTAAATGCTACATCCCTTTCTACCTTGTTAGTTGAATGTGTATTTCAGACTCGTTTTCTCATGCTTTAGAGGAAAAAAAATATGGTTCCTGAGGTTAGAAGAACTCTACCTATTTAAACTGTTTTAAAATTATTTGGTTTTAGCTATAAAATGTTATTGATTCTTTGAACAATAGTATTACACTCAAGGGAGAATAAAGGCTCTGTAAATATAACAGAAAAATCAGTTCATGATGAAATAATAACAATGAAATTATTACATTAGTAAAAATTATTAGGCACTCTTAACATTTGAGTTCATATTACCAGGTAAACAGATGACTGATTAAAATTTACACCTTTCCCTAATTATGAAGTCATAAAAATAATCTTTTATAATTCCTCCAAAACATTTTAAACTATTGCTAATACATTTTGATCTTTAATCCACACAGAATTAATTATGTTTGGTTAGAGACAGGGATTCTAAATTTTTTTCTCCATATTGATAACCAAAGTTCTGAACACTATTTAATTAACAACCCATCCTTCTCCACTGGTAACCTTATAATCAGGTTTCCAAGCAGCACATTGCTCTATTTCAAGTTTCTGTTCAGTTTTACCCATCTATTTATCTTTCCTAGAACATGCACACTGCCTTTACTGTTTATAGCTTTATAGTTTTTATACTCTATAATAAATATTTGAATATGGTAAGATGGTCTCCTTATATTGTATACCTTCAAAATTGGCTTGGCTATTTTCTCCTTTGGTACTTTTATATACTGCATAATCATATTGTCAAGGTCATGGAAGTAAAACAAACAAATCAACCAACCCTGTCTAAATATAGACTGGAATTTTGTCTTATTTCCCTGGCATAAATATCCAGTTTTTATGGACAAGGGAGGGTGAGACTTAGATGTTAACTATTTATTCATTTCTTTTAATCATAAAGATTAGTCATAATTTAAATTTCTTCTTGAATCACCATTAGCTAATTATATTACTCTAGGAAATTGAATATCTTGTTTTAAGTTTTGAAATTTAATGACTTAAAATTGTTTATAATGTCATCTTTAAAAAAAAACTGTCTGGGATTATGGCACTACTCTTTTTACTGCTGATATTTCTAATGAATTCTCCCTCTCGATTTTTCACGCTCAGTCTTGTCAGGGGTGTCTGTTTTATTAAACTTTCCAAAAAGCGAATGTTTGGTTTTGCAGATTCTCTCTATTTTATCTTTTTGTTTCTATGTAATTAATTTCTCTTCTTATTGTTATAATTTCATTTTTTAAACTTACCTTGAAGTTATTCTGTTGTCTTTTTCTAATTCCTTTAAGTTGGAAACTTAGACTAACAATCTTTAAACTTTACAATATAGTAGTTAGGGTGTTAAAATTATTTTAAGTAATGCTTTACCTAAATTGCCTACATTTTAGAATATAATTTTTCATTAATTTTCAGTCTTAAATATTTTCTAATGCCCAATATTATTTCTAGGTAGAACCAAAGATTATTTTGATATGTCTTTTAGCATAATTTTTAAAATGATTTTTAAATTAGTATTTTTAATTATTTCTAAATTAAATACATTTCAACAGAAAAGATGATCTGTTTAGCAGAAATTCTTTGATTTTTTTTAAGTGCTTGCTTAATGGTATAAATGTGCTTAATTCTTCTAAATATCCCATGTGTATTTGTAAAAAATGTATAATCTCTAACTGTTAAATGTAGATCTATATGTGTACCCATTACATCAGTCTTGTTAATTGTGTTGTTCAAATCTTCCATACTGTTACAAGTGTTCTTTTATGCTTCCCCATCAAATATTATGAATGAGTTAAAAATGTCCTATTATAAATGTTAATTTATTAATTTCTCTTTAAAATTCTGTCTGATATCAAATGTCTACCTGAAAATATTTACATATATTTAGAGGGAGAAAATCCTATATTTCCTTAAATGAGTCCAATCTAGTGGGAGCAATTTTTAGCATTTATATAATGCTTTATGTTGACAAAATATCCTCACTTTCTTTCATTTATTTCACCACCAGTCTTTTAAACTAACTATAATTGATACCATATTATAGATGACAAAATTGAAAATCATAAAAAGAATATTACTTGCTCAGAATAACAAAGACAGTAAAGGGAAGAGCTAGTATCTGGATACACTGTGATGTCTTGATATCCTGATTATTTATTCTACAACCAACTTCCTATATAATATAGCATTCCCAGATGGAGTAGGTCATCTCCCTTGTTGAGACCAGGAACATAAGTATACTAGTTATTTCTTAGTGCTTTTCGAACATATCCTTAAAATACAAGGGTCTGCTGATTCTAAGCCCTGAGTGGATGGAATTGCACACGCATATGCCTACTGATGCTAGGACATTCTTTGACTGTTGCTCCCCTACCTTGAGCAGCAATGCAAGAACAAGGACTTCTAATCCCATTTCAAATTTTCACTGCATCAAGGTCAGCCTCTCTCTTTTACCAAAGTCGTAAATGTATTCTGCAGTTTTTAAACCAAATAATAACCATCCCATACAGACTGGGCCTGACTTCACCATTATTGCTTTTTTTTTTTTTAGGTTCATAACTGTCTTAAATTACTGTTCCCTCCAGCATCAGCAATGCTGTAAAATTTTCAGGGACAAGCCTTTACTGCCTACCACCACCTCCTGCTTTATTGTCAGTGGCAATTTCATTTGATTTCATTCCTGTGTCACTGTCATTCCAGTTTTTATCTTCAGGTCTATGTGGTGTCCCAAAGTTCAGAGTTAATGTAAAAACCTTTGCTTTAATAGAAAAATGATGTTCTTTGACTTTTTCTCTAACATTAATAGAGAGCCAGCCAAGGCCAGCCCAAAAATTCAGCAAAAATAAAACTCTCTTCAAATGCCAAGGGGTTCTTCACTGTCTTTATGTGAGTTACAGCACAGAAAAGATTATCATTTACCTGCAACAAATAAAAAAACAGAAGATTTCAGGAAATAAGCGGACTAGTTTTTCAGAGGCCTGGCTTCAGTTTCCTGTTTTATCACTCATTAGATGGACCTATGACTTTCAGGCGAAGCTCTTAATCTCTCTAAGATTCTCCCTCATAGCTCCTTCCACCCCCTTGTAAAAAAAAAAATGAGATACAACTATTGCCACTTATTTTCCACTCAGGGTTGCTTTAAGTTTGAGCCCAATGGGGTGGGTGGGGGGAACACCATGGTACGTATGTTATTGCTGACCATGGATCTGACCTTGTATTGAACTAAGATGAACAAAATGCTCTCCGGGGAAGAAAAAGGTTTACCTGTGTGAGGTAAATGAATTCCTCTGTGGCTGTAGGGAATGGTGAAATTGCTAGATGGTATACTGATGTCCTAAAGAGTGTATTATCTTCAGCCCGTTTGTGGATAACTTGCCCAACTCAATATAGAACCCAGTCAATAATAATGTCTTTTTGAATTTACACAGAAAAATTGGATAATATGTGTAGTACTTTGTTTCTATTCTGGTATTTGTAAGTATCTTGTGTCAGAGGTAGAAAAAGAATGGCTATTTCTTAAAGCCAGCATCTACCCCTACCCTGCTCCTCTCCACAGCTAAGATTCATGGGGTGATGGTAACTGAGTTGGCACCTAAAATTAAAAGTAAGGGGTGAGGAGGAGGAAAACAGAAGGTAGAAAGCGTAAATGTTGGTAACAGAATTTTTCAGGTATCTGTTCCTTGCTTTTTCTCTCTGTAGAGCGAACATGCTAGAAAGAAGGAAATCTAAAAACAAACAAAAACCTCTGAGAATAGTAAGGGATTTACAAAATTGTAGTTATTTCTGAGCAACTGATAGAGTGTCTGGTAATAAACCATGGATGAGATGAATCATATAACTTATGGTCTTTACACTGTGAGACTTGAGTCACTGAGGTAGCTGAATTAATCAATCTATATTAGAAGAGGGTCTTTCCTGTAAAATCCAGTTGTATGACTCCTTTACCTCTGACCTATATCTGAGAATAAAAACTTATCACTCCCAACTTTTCTCCCTCCTTTTATACAGAAAATATGTTAAACAAATAATTGCACTGTGCTGATAATAGGCCACGCACTTTCTCAAACACTTGGGAAATTATGTTAGTCATTGGTAGAATGATTTCTACTAAGACTTACCTGAGTCTTCAAAATTGTTCTTTTTTTATTTAACTATAAATAAATAGCTTTTTCTTTTCAGCTCCATAATTTCCACAGCAAAATTGAAATTCTAAAAAAAGTATCATGGTACTTTTTTCTTATAGATTTTATTTTGTTGTTTGTTCTTGATGTATGTTAAAATTGTAGGTTTTTTCTCATTCTTATCATATTTATTTCAGAAGTATGCCATTTCCAGATGATACAGAAATTTATACTGCTAGAAGTCTTTACCTTAAACAGATTTAAATGTACTTTTATTATTTTATGGTGGTAACTTCAAAATATAGAGTGAAATTGAAAAAAAATAAAAGCTACTGAACATTTGGGATAGTTATTTTTCTATCAGTAAAATTCTTTTCAGTAAAGGTAAACAAGTGTAAATAGTGATTTGGATTAATTAGTCAAGATAATTTTGGCTATGAGTAACATAAAACTTCAACCAAAGTTATTTAAATCACATAAAATAAATTACATCACGGAACAAAATTTGGGGAGTAGGCAGTTCTGGACTTAATTCAGCAACTCAACAATCCTAAGTTCCTCTATAATTCTCTAGGTTTTTGCTCATGATCACTAAATGGCTACATTGGCTCTAAGTGCCACATTCTTATACAACAATATTTAAAGATAAAAACACAAACTTTTATTAAGTGTTCCTTTTTAAGGACAAGAAGAACTTTCTAAGGTGCTCCCAGGAGACTTCCTCTTGTATTTCACTGGTTGAGTATCATCACATGTCCATGTTTTTTGCTAACATTGGAATAAAATTATCATAATTGGCTTTCACATTCAGCCCTCTAGGTTTGGAAAGCGACCCATGAAGTACTTGAGAACACAATGCTTAAATAAAATTAGGATTCTATTAGGAAGAAGTAGAGTGGGAGCTGTTCACAAAAGATGTAGATGTGATTGATGAAAAGCAGTACTCCAAGGCTAGAAACTGTGGGAGATGATACCATGCCTCAGGTTTGAAGTAGCAAAGGCAGGAAGGAAGGCTGCGAAGCATGGACCACCTGGCAGGAGCCATGGCCTTCCATAGAGGGAGCAGCCTGTCCACTGCAATTTTTCAGGGAGGAGCCAGGGAAATAAATACCTCAACCTAACTCTCCTCCCTCTCTCTGGTCTCCTCTAATGAGAGAACCCAACCTAGAGCCAGAGAGCATGAGAACACAACGACTCATCGTATGTGCCATCCTCCTGTGACACAAAGCTGTAGAGTCCGAGGAGAAGACAGAAAATACCCATCATAGCTATGATAAGTTGAGCTCTTATTCTGCACGAAGTAGTATGATAAGTGATTTACATGCATAAAATAGGGATTTAGCATGATGGCATTAATAGAGATAAACATACTCTTTACCACATACCCAAGAAATAGATAGCAGCATTGTTAGTAAAGATTCTCTGGAGGAAAATTATGTGGAAAGTACCCAAGGCTAAGTGGAAGGTACATGGAAAGACAGAGGTCAAATATTGCGAAGGCAATCCCCTAAGCCTGGGGGTTTTAGCTGACTTTGAAAAATGTGAAAATTCATAACTCAGTTTCAGTTCTCTCAGAAAATACAGAATTTGGGAGAATGGTTGTGTGCCGTACCTAGGAACACTAACAGCCCAGCCATAGCAAAGACCTTCACACCAAGCTTGACACAGAAACTACAGAGACTCTCATTTGAATGGGCCATGTAGACTTGGATGTTGAACATCTAAATAGCAACAGCAATGGGTTGAAGAGGTAAAATTTTTCTTCTTTTCAGCCACAAATAGGACTTCTATATTCTTAAGTAACATTTATCTGTGGCCGGAGGCAGAAAAGAACAAATATGCATAATGACTGTCTCATCATCTTGGTGAATGGCTTATGAAATTTAATATTTATTTATAAATATGAGTTATATTTAATTTTTATTTAAAAAATAAGATGACAATTCTGATACCCAAATGTGATAGAGTAAAATCAATATTCTCAATACTTTGGATCATCTTCTTTATCATAAAACTTTGTGAAGAATAACTCTGTCTCTTTTATTGATAATGAAAGTAGGTTTAAAGAGCTCCACAAACTTCTGGTAAGATGTCAGAGAAGGGAAATGCTGTGCTTGCCTCCTCTCATGACCACAACATAAGTACAATTAAACTACAGAATATCTATCAATGAGAATTGCTGAAAGTCTAGCTGAGCAGAAATCCTTTAACTAAGAACACACAAAAGAAGCCACATCCAAAATGGTAAAAGAGCCAGAGACATTGAGCAGGCTGGTATCACACCCAATCAGGAGGGATGTCTGGGCTGCAAAGTGTCCCCTGTAGAGTGAGGGGTCTCAGCCCCTATACCAGTTTTCTCAGCCCTGGGTTCTAGTGCTGGGTAGAGAAGTCCCCACAACATTTGGCTATGAAAACCAGTGGAGATTGAGGCTGAGCGAGATGGAGGGTGGCTGGAGTCCCAGGCGTTCCTCTTAAGGCCAATGAATGGACTTACTCACTGATGGACACACATGCTTTGAGCTCCATGGCTGCGGCAGCAGCTCAAAAGATGCCAAATATGTAGAGGGAGCAACTGAATTATCTGGCTCCAGAGCAAGGGCTGGAGGGGCTGTTTTCTCTCAGACAGAAGTGCCAGCAGAGGCCGTTATGTCTTTGTTGAGCTCTCCCCACACCCAGCGTGCAGACATAGGCAGCACCACATCAGAGTCTCCATCAGCCTGGCTAACGCATTTTTCCCCACCCTGGTGGCTCCCTGAAACCGGGGCCCACCAGAATGGAGAGCCCACCCAAGGTGATTTCGGTGGTTTTTCATTACAAATGGTCTGTTTTGACTCATGCTGTGGAATTTCCTAAAACCTCTCAAAGGTTCACAAATGCCAAACAAGTAGCATCTGGTTTCCATGTTTTCTGTACCTCTTGCTAAATAGCCCCAAGCCCAGCACTAGTACCAGCTGGCCTTGGTTTGCAGCTTATCCTCTCCCAGGTCCTCCAAGCCCGGCACAAGTGGCAACCATCTGCAGATCACTTTGTAGCTCATAAGTAGCCCCAGGCAGGGCACAGGCAGCAGCTGAACTTAGCCTGCACCACTGCATCTCCCAAGAGGCCCTAGAACCAACAATATACCTGGTGGCCGGCTAGCTACAGCCCACAACAGAACATTATTCAACTACCTCCATAAATGACACACCCAAAGGGCAGACTTGGCAGGCAGAAGAGCCCTGCTAAAGTGAATCCTGATTCATAGGGTCACCCTCAACACAACAGATCCTATGCTATAGTCACAGCCAGATCTCAAATCAATCAGCCTGAGGGTCAGTGTCTCCCAATGACATGCCAGTAGCAAACAAGTTCACTACAACAGGGGGGCACACACAACCCATACAAGGGACATACCTGGAGGACCCAGCTCAGGTGACCAAGGAAGCCGCACCACTGGGCCCAACAAGAAACCTACTACATAAGGACACTTTACCAAGACCAGAAGATGTAGCAGCTCTACCCAAGGCATAGAAACAAAAACAAGAAGGCAGCCAAAATGGAGAGACAAAAAAAAAAAAAAAAAACACTTCCCAAATGAAAGATTAGAACAAAGCTCCAGAAAAAGAACTGAACAAAATAGAGACAAGCAATCTACCAGATGTAGAGTTCAAAATACTGGTTATAAGGATACTCTATAATCTCTGTGAGAACTTTAACAAAGATAGAAAATATAAAAATGGAAACAGAAAACGTTAAAAAGAAACAGTCAGAAATGAACAGTACAATAACTAAAATGAAGAATATCTTAGGAGGAATCAACAGTAGATTAGAAGAAGCAGAAGACTGAATCAGCAATTTAGAAGATAAGGTATCAGAAAACACTTAATCAGAACAGGAAAAAGCAGAAAAAATCCAAAAGAATGAGGATAGTTTAAGGGGCCTCTGTGACAACGTCATGTATACAAACATTCACATCATAGGGGCACCAGAAAAAGAAAGCAAGAAATTGAAAGCCTGTTTGAAGAAATAATAACTGAATACTTCCATAATCTGGTGAGGGAAGAAGACATACAAGCCCAGGAAGTACAGAGATTCCCAAACAAAATGAATCCAAAGAGGAGCACACCAAGACATATCATAATTAAAATACCGAAGGTTAAAGACAAAGAAAGAATCTTAAAAGCAGCAAGAGCAAAGCAGTTAGTTACCTACAAAGGAGCTCCCATAAGACTATCAGTTGATTTCTAAACACAAACCTTGCAGGTCAAAAGGAAATGACACAAAATATTCAAAGTGGTAAAAAGCAAGGACCTACAACCAAGATTAGTTCACCCAGCAAGGCTATAATTTAGAATGGGAGGACAGATAAAGAGATTCCCAGAAAAGAAGAAGCTAAAGGAGTTCATCTATACCAAACCAGTATTACAAGAAATGTTATAGGAACTTCTTTAAGAAGAAAAAGATAAAAAATATGAAGAATAAAAAGGCAATAATGATATATTTATCAACAATTACTTTAAATGTAAATGGATTAAATGCTCCAGTCAAAAGACATAAGATGGCTGAATGGATAAGAAAACAAGACCCTTACATATGCTGCCTACAAGAGACACACTTCAGATCAGATTGAAAGGCACATAGAGACTGAACAAAGGTATTTCATGGAAGTGAAAACAACAAAAAAAAGCTAAGATAGCAGTACTTACACTAGATAAAATAGACTTTAAAACAAAAACTATAACAAGAGACAAAGAAGAATTAGTAACTTCACTAATTCACTAAAGCACTAATTCAAAAAGATATACACTTGTATATATTCATTCCAGTATCATTTACAATAGCTAAGATATAGAAGCAACTTAAGTGTTGGTCAATAAAGGGATGGATAAAGAACATGTGAGACATATGTGTGTGTGTGCATATATATACATACATACATATGTACATACAAGAGAACATTACTCAGCCATAAAAAGAATGAAATCTTGCCATCTGCAACAACATAGGGACCTAGAAAATATTATGGTTAATCAAATAAGTCAGACAGAGAAAGACAAATACCATATAATTTCACTAAAAAACAAAATAAAGAAACAATACAGAAATTCATAGATACAGAGATCGTTTTTGTGGTTGCCAGATGGAGGATGAGTTGGAGCAAAGAACAAAGGTGGGGAAGGGTTTAAAAGGTACAAATTAGTAGTTAAAAAATAGTCATGGGGATGTAAAGTACAGCATAGGGAATATATTATAATAACTAGGTATGGTATCGAATGAATACTAGATTTATCAGCACGATCACTTCATACATTATATAAACATCTAATCACTATGTTGTACACCTAAAACTAATATAATATTGTATGCCAAATGTAATTGAAAAATAATAATTGTTTAAAAAAGGGAAAAAAAGAGTTCCCAAAACTTGTCTATTACCACTCCACCAATAAGCGGCTGACCTGGAACTTGTACTTGGGAAAATGTGCTCCAGAGCCTCTGCTCTCAATCACTTTTCTCTGTTCCACAGAATTGACTGGGATAGAAATGTGGTCACGTTATCTAGTCATCACGGAGCATTCTTCACAGCACACCGGATAATTCCATTAGATAACATTTGCTGCTACTGTGCTTGAAACAAATAGCAATAAACAGAGTTTGTTTGAATCTTTATAGCTACCATCCCACTTGATACTTATATTTGATTCCTGCAAGATAACCAAAATGTTACAGCCGCCACCACCACCCATCATGATTTTACAGATGAGGAAACCCAAGTTTTTTTTTTTAAAGGAAGGAATGAAAGAAGAGAAACAGGGCAAGAATCAAAACCCTTTGACTTCAAGTTCTAGACTGTAACCCCTCTCTGCTTTAAACACAACATGTTAAAAACAAAACAAAACAAAAACCCACATTTGTTTTTCTTTCCTAGAGTACAGTCAGTGATTCAGTGTTTATGCAATGAGACTGAAAAAGCAAAGAGATCTGTATGTATCAGTGTGAGAATGCCAACAGACTGCAAACGGAAGCTAGAGAGAATGGGTAAGTGTCAGACAAAGATCGGTGACTCTGTGAGGATCACTTACCTTTTCAATACAGATCAAAATCCTTAGTACAAACTGCTAGTATGCCACATCTGTCATGTTACCCCTCAATTCTATCACCAATATAAAAGGGTGTCAGATCTTCCAATTCTACTAGGATTACAACTCCAGCCTTATAAGCTGTATATGTGCCATAAGACTTTTCTCTGGGCCTTATTATTATAGCCTGAGAAACTTTTTCCTCTCTTCTATTCTTTCCGTTCCTGGGTTACTGATTTCTACTGATGCCATCATAAGTCCCTCAGTCTCTCAAGAACAAAATTTGTGTAACCACCCTTGAAACTTATTTTCCACAACCCTTCAGAGCTAATTAGCCATTATTAGGCCTATTCTATTTTTGAAAAGTCCATTAAATCATACCCTTCTTGTTTTTTCCCCATCACTATCTGTTCTCCCTTAAGTCCAATCTTATTTTTTCTCTTAACCGAGCTTTGTTAGACCTCTCTCTGATCTCTTATCATCAGTCCCTACCATACAATTTATTATATGCCATCCTACCAGAGTTATTTCGTAAAAGAAAGTTTTGGTCATGTCTATCCCTTGCTTAACATTTATTCAATGATATTCATGCATTTGTTAAAACCTAAGTTCCTAGGAACAACTTACAAGGCCTTAACAATCTAATGCCAACCTCACTTACCAGCCCTATTTCTCTCCATTCTACCTCCTCTGCTTATATTTTCACCCTACTGAATGCCCCTTAAATCCCTGATTGTACATGCCATTTATCTGCCTTCATTTCCCTCTCTGTCTTAACTTTTCCAACTTATTTGTTTAAAAAAGCTGAAATGTCATCTCCCTAATGAAATCCCTCCTAAGTCCTGAGGCATGGTTAGTCAGTCCAGCGTCAGGATTATATTAATACTTTGGCATGGGACTGAAGTAGCAGCTGAAGCTTAAGCTGTGTTTATGGTGGGATCCAGTTATATCTAGGCAAGGCTGGCAGCCTGGGAGGGAAAGATCTGTGGAAGCTCTGCATGAGGAGTTAGACGCCTTTCAAGAGTCAGACCGAGACACTGACCAGGTCGTTTTCTGGGGGATGATGTGCATACAACATTAAGTCTGTTTCTCAGATTGTTTCCCTCTGGTTCACCACTACCCCTAACTCCTGTCTAAATCCTTGGTGATGAAGGTTGCAAAAAAAAAAAAAATACAAATACCAATAGTAATATCATTGATAGTTCTGTGGGTCACTAAAATCATGGCTCATGGATTGTTTGAGCACAGCCATAAAAAAGCAAAAGGTATTTTCTTTAGGATTGCATGGAAGTAGCTTTATGGACTGGTATAGATTTGTGGAACTAGCTCTAGAAGCCAGATGCAGCTTTGGAAATGGCAGTGCTGGAAGTGTCCATTGCCCACCCCTCTGTGGTAGAAGGTGGGGAGCAGGGGAAGAGAAGGGATAGACTGCAGAAACCCATCCCATGGGGCTATGAGGACAAGAAGAGGTTTCAGCCATGAGGATTCCTGAAGGGGACTGAAGCAAGAGAAAAGCAGGGATTACCACATAATAGTTTAAAAAAATTACTGATGAATTTAAAAAAGAAACTCCTTAGTGACATATGTCCATTAATTGAACACTAACTCATGAGAGTCTATTGTGTACACTCACCATACCAAGTGCCAGGGACTTGGCAGAGAACAAGAGAGACACAGGAGAGTGAAGGTAGATAATAAATCTACAATTAAAGGAAAAGATCATTTCAAGTATAAGGAAGTACAATGAGAAAACAGAAGGGGCTAATATGGTAGAGAGCCAGGGTCAGGGCAAGTCTTGCTGAGGAGAAGTTGCTTGAGCTGAAACTTGAAAAAATATAACAGAATCAGCCATATGAAGATACTGGTTGCGAGTGGGGGGAGGGAACTGGGAGAAGGGGTCAGAGGACATTCCAAATAGAATGAACAGTGAATATATAGGTCTTAAGACAGTAATGAGCTTGGCATTTCAAAGACCCAAAAGGTCATTGTGGAAATCACTGTGAACAAGTGAGAGTGGTAGAAGGTGATTCATGGAGATAAATAGGCATTGAGTCATACAGGACCTTTTAGAACATGTTCGAGAGTTTGGACTTTATTGTGTGTAATAGGAAGCTATTGAAGGTTTTAGCTAGAAATTGACATGATCTGAATTTTGTTTTTAAAGCTTCACTATAGCTGCTCTGCAGAAAATGGAATGTGTAGAGCAGGGGCAGCAGAAGGAGAAGTGGAGAGGTTAGTTTAGAGGCTATGGCAGTATTTCAGGCAAATGATGGTGTGTGTTCAGATGAAGAGAGTTGCAGCATAAAAGGAAAAAAAAAGTGGCTGACCTGAAACATGTTTTGCAGAGACAATAGACAGAATATGCTGCCATGCTGGGTGTGAGGGTGGAGAAGAGAGCATGATTAGAAAACACACCATGGTTTCTCATTAGAGCAACTCTTAGAGAAATGACCCTTGGAAAGGGAAAAACTGGGAACAAGTGTGTGTTGGGGTGAAGCGTAGTGCTTCTATTATTTTTTGGCCTAGAAATCCAGATGATTTTTCAGGTAGGCAGTTGTAGAAAAAGAAGAAAGAAAAAGAGAAAGAGAGAAAGAAGGAAGGAAGGAAGGAAGGAAGGAAGGAAGGAAGGAAGGAAGGAAGGAAGGAAGGAAGGAGAGGATTGTCCTGAAGGAAAGTCCTCGTTCTCTCTCCCCCTGAAAGAAATCACCCCGACAGCAATACCCACGCCATCCCCCAAGAAAAGAACAAGAGAAAGAAAGAAAAGGAAAAACTGAGATGGTCAGGAAAGAGGTCTTGGCTACAGAGTTAAGTTTGGGAGCCATTAGAAAATGGTCGGTATTTAAAGTAATGAGAGTAGTTCCAGAAATAAATAAGGAGAGTCAAGGAAGCAAATTGAGATTTCACCACCTTATCTGGAAGTGTTATTTGTTGAACCATATTGATGTTTCTTAGACACTTAATAGGGGGGTGTTCACCACTAATAGAGTAAGCTATAGGAGATGCCAAGACAAAAGGACAGGTCTGAAGCCAGAAAAATAAATGTTGAATTTGTATAGATTTTTTTTACCCTTCTTTTTGCTTCCCTAGCCTGTTGGGTTATCACTTCTAACTATCCTATGTACCTTTCCTTGAAGATGAAGCCTTTTCTTTGGCTTTTGAAGTTCTATGGCATCTCCTTTTGTGATTGTCAGCATTTCTTTATTTAATGAGCAATGCTTATGGGATTAGAGAACGATACATTTTAGAATGACAAAGTGACTTGCTAGGGGGCTAGGCGGTAGAGCCAAAAGAAGAGCAAAACTTCAATAACCAAAAATTGTTCTTGGAAAATCTCCTAAATTGCCCATATAAAACAGAATATATGGTATTATAGAGCAGTCCTGTACAGATTAATCTCTCAATAAGTCCAAAGCACTCTGCTTTTCCTCCCAGCATTAATAGGCTGCTGTTTCTGTTGTTGAGTACCAGATGAAGCTGAGGATTGTCCCAAAAAATACCAGCAAATAGAGTTAAATTCAAGAATGTTCAAAGGCTATTTAAAATGACTTTACATTATATCCATTACTAATCTAAGCATCTCCGTGGCCAGATATCTAGCTTATAAAGGAGATTTTCCCAGTCTTAATGGAAGGAGGCTTTATACACTAAGGTCTCCAAGAACCCTAAGAATACAGAAATGAGGCTACTAAGAACATGTGTCTCTGATTCCAAAGCAAAGATTTAATTTGCTTATTACAGAACAGGTGTAGTAATGTGTGAGCATTTGTAAGCCACAACATCGAGGCAATGTTGCATTTGCTTATAATTTTTTAAAACAAAGTTTATGTGCTTTGAGTCTCCACTCCAAAAAGCTGACAAGAAATTCAATCTTCAGTATTACCAAGGCTGCTACCCAAAGACTCTGGGATCCTACATCGCCAAGCTCATGTAGGGCCTTCTGGTTTCTTGTTCAGGAAATTAAGGGTCAGTATGCTCTGCTGAAGCCAGCAGAGTCTCTTGAAAGTAGAAGCTCTTCTGTCTGTCAAGCACAAAGTATCCAAGTACCTAGGCACACCAGGTAGCAACTCTCAGAGATTGTACTGCCCTCCCCAACCCAGGCAGGTACTATATGCAATTCTAGAGAGTGCAGAGCCCTGACCTAGCCTCTCTTTCATCCTTTTCCTCATTCAAAATGGTGCTTACACCTACAGACCCCGACCTCAACTTCCCCTGTAATTCTCCCCATCCAGGGAAGATCCAGCATAATCTCACTGAGGTTGAACTTTTAAAAAAGAAGTAACTTCACTTTGCCTCCACAATACAAATGGCCCTCAGACAGGGAATTGCAAAACCTTGCTATGTATAAGGAAGGAAAATGCATGCCAAAAGAAGCACGGTATAGCACAAATTCATATTTTCATAAATTATCCACCCACTGTTTTTATGATAGAGAGAAACGTCTTTCCTCAACAAGAATTGCAAAGTATTTTACAACCATAGAGGACAGATATAATCTATTAAAGCTACAAACTCATACAATTCCAACAGCTTTCACCAAATTTGGTCCCTTGAGCCAGACTTGAGTTGGCAAATTGCCTATTTTCACCCATAAAGAACACCATCCAAGTCAAAAATTCTTCTAAGCATAGACAAGTTAGAATGGCTTTGTCCTCACTAAATTACCCTGGAAACGCAAAAGACTACAGATACTAAACGAGAGTACTGGTACTGGCAGGTAGCTATCCCCATTTTCATGCTGAATTTGGTGACAAACAGGATGCAGTCTCGTCTGCATGCTGCCTGGTGGAAGATACAGATTTGCAGATAATACCCTTAATAGGCTGCAGTGTAATCTATCTTTCTGAAAATCTCTCTGTCCTACGGTAGTATAACTTCCTGTATACTTAGATTTAGAATCTGGCACACAGAGGACACTCAATAAGTGAAACACAGAGCCATGACTGGGAAAAGGCTTTTCCACTTAGTTTTCTATTTATCATGACTCCCCTCCTGTAACTTGTGGCCCTCACTTATTTCTTGTATTCTATGATCCCTTTACTTCCTGGTCTGCTAAGCCAATTTCTTTGGAGTTCTCCATGACAAAGTCAACCGTCCCCCAGCCCCTTGGCCTTTCTCCCTGCAGGGCTATTCTAGAATCTACAGAGGATGATTTTTTATCTTAGGTCCACTGATGCTCTCTAGTTTAAGAATGCTCTTATAATCCTATCAAGATCAGCTTTTCTCTCTCTGTTCCTTATCAGAAATCACTATTAGATCGAAGACAAGAAATTCCATCACTTTGGTTAACTGGGTCACTGAGAAACATAGCATTCCTGCCCTGAAACCATAATTAAAGCCTTGACTAATTAGTATTAAAGTAACCTTAATTAACTAACTTAACTTACCACTAATCAAGGGAATGGGTCTTCTGAGGGATTGCAGATCATTTTCTAGTCAGTACACAACATGGTGATATACATATGGTCCCTAGTGATGTACTCATAAAAAAAATTAAAATCTTTCATTGTTCAGAATATAAGTTGGAGATTACTTCCTTATTTGCTTATTTATTTATACTCTGCCTCTTCCCACAAAGGATTGGGCTCAGAGGACATTATCTTGCAATTGTACTGCAGAGCTCTTACCATGATTATGAGACAAGAAGTTATTTAGCATACTCCTCACTTGCTCTTGGTTATTAGTAAGCCCATGATAATTATTTTAGCAGAGTAATACAGAAGCTGTTCTATCTGATTTCCACATTATAGATAGCCGCTAGTTATCTTCATGACTTAACATATGTCACTTCACCTCCCTGGACCCCAGCGTCTTCATTTGTAAATGAGGTCAATATATTAAAGCCCCTTTCAACTTTAACACACTCTGTTCTATTAGAGTAAAGTTTCTCTTGACTCTTAAGTCCTCTGTCTTGTAAACCAAATAGACGTGATGTCTATTCCATAACACAGAGTCACTTTTTGTGATTACTCACAGCTATTGGTCTTTTTTCTAAGTTTTCATTGTACACTCTCCAAGACTGTCTAATGAGAAGGAAAAATAACAAACTTCTTCTATCAACTAATTTCAGGAACACAGGAGAGGGTCTACCAAAATAACCTATCTTAATCAACTCTAACATCTGAATTTCCATACTTCCTTTCTATGATGTAAAAAATGTGCATCTATCTATCATCTGCCATTGATATGAACAACTTTCCAAGACTATTTCCCTAGCAAAGATTTGGAGTTGGAGGGGACCAAAAAAATAAAACAAAACATTATAATGTTTGTGTGGAAATACCACTGAAAGAAAGCAGAGTAAAAACAAGAGACACTAACACCAGGCCAGCCCTGCTTTTTCCATGATAATCTGTATCTATTATTGACACTCACAAACTTGCAGTGGAAAAAGCAGTACTAAGCACTAGAACTGATATATGAAAGAGGCTATGAAATCTGTCCTAAACAGGCTCAAGAACAATTTAGCTTTCTTTTAGTTTGGAATCATTTAAAAGAAACCTGCGAAAAGCCCAGGGGTGGAGATGCCTGTGGGCCTCCCTTCCAGCAGTGTTCCTCTGTTCTCCAATTGCTGGGAGCATCAGTTGCCAATTCATCATCTGACAGCCACAAATAATACCCGAAGAACATATCCTGTCTGTGAAAATAGACGCCACACATTTTCAAGTTGCTGCATTATGTCTTAGCCATTGTCTGATGTTCATAGTAAATGAATCAATGAATGAATAAATAAATGAAATGAAAAGATGAGTAAATCGATAAATGACCAGACAAATTAAAGTGTTTTCTTCCTCTTCACCTAAAAAAATTACATCTGTTTCACTCATCTGTATAATGTGTGCAAAATAGACAGGCAAGGGCTTCTTGGCGGTATCATTGTATAAGTGATTTTCAAACTTTAGTGTCCATAAGAATCACTCTAAAAAGTTATTAAATACACATATTCTTGGGCCCTCACATCTAGAGATTTTAAGTCAGTAGATCAGGCATGAGAATATAAATGGTAATCACACACACACACACTTATACACACACTTCAAAGTTGTTATTAATTTGGGTGGTCCACAGGCCACACGTGAAATAAAACTAATCCATAAAGACTGTTGATTCTCCGATCTATCAGAATCTTCAAAAATTGTGAGTTGCAACCATCCCACCTTTGGGACCAGACCAGGGTCAATCAAATGGAAGTAGGCAGCAGCCAAATAAAAGAATTCCTGAGACTTTCTAAAATGCAAGGAACATTACAATATTGACTTCAGGACTTACTATAAAGATACAGTAATTAAGGCAGCAAAGCATTGGCACAAAGAAAGATTAGTAGATCAATGGAAAGAAAAAAAGAATAAAGAAACAGACCTATACATACATGAATAAGTGGTTTTCGACAAAGGTGAAATTAATTTATTGCTGAATGGTCTTTTCAACAGAAGATGCTTGGCAATTGGATATCCATCTACCAAAAAAAAAAAAAATACATATATATTTCTATCCACCATCTTCAAAAAGTAACTCAGAATAGATAATAAACCTAAATGTTAAACTAAAATCTATACAATCTCTATAAGAAAAGATAGAAGAAACTCTTTGTGATCTTGTTTTAGGTAAAGATTGTTAGATAACAATACCAAAACCACAAATCCAAAAAACTAAAAGGTATATGTATAAGGGATACAAGTTGTTTATCACATAAGTGATTTCAAACATGATTTTGTTTGTGATTTGCGAGTATTATCTTTCAGTCTGTGGCTCGTCTTTTTATTTAATAATGTTTTTCAAAGAGAAATTCTTAATTTTGGTAAAATCCACTGTACCGACTTTTAGTCATTATGAAAATACAAATTAATCACACAGACCTATTAGAATGGCTATAATTTAAAAGATTGACTAAATCAAATATTCACAAGAAGAAGCTGAACTACTACTACTCCACACTAAAAGGAAAGAAATATTACTAATTACATGCAACATGGCCGAGTCGCAAGATAATTATGCTAAGTGACAAAAACCAGGCAGAAAAGAGTACAGATTGTAAGATTTCATTTATACAAATTTTAGAAAATAACATACAATCTGTAGTGATAAAGAGTAGATTAGTAATTTCCTAAAAAGGAAGAAAAGCAGGGTTAGGAGGGAGGAAGGGATTAACAAAGAACTTAAATAATTTTAGGGAATAGATGGGTATGTTTATTATCCTTTTTGTGACCATAGTTTCACATATGTCAAAAGTTACAGATTATACACTTTCCTTGCAAATTTTTGCATGCCAATTACATCTTATAAGACTTTAAAAACTGAAAGCTATTTAGAAAGATAAGAAAAAGAAGAAATTGAGAAAACAGTAATCTTCAGAAAATTCAAAATATAAGAAAAAAGAAATTATCACAGTACACTGACTTACCAATGAACAATATTCTTATAGTTGTGGACATATGAACCTTGAATATTTATTTTACTCAAATTAATAGAGCTTTATACAGAAGAAAGAAAAAGAAAACAAAATGAGTGTGGGGTGGGGAGTATATAAGAGAGTTAATTGTCTTGATCAACTATAATAAGAAATCGGAAGATAATGGATAAGATTATTACATTAAGAAATGAGGAATACACAGATTAGAGATACGGAGGTAAATATCAGAATAGACAACTAGAGGAGATGAAAGAGTTTACTTCTTAGGAGTACTACTGGGAGACAGGAAGTAATGAAACAGAAGACTGCTGGTTACGCACATATATACACACATGCACACACACATAACTGATGGTGCCATTTTACCACTCGACTTAGACAATTGTAAGCAGACAATGCTCCATGAATATTTTCCTATTTCTGTACACCCTAGACTTTAGGATTGAATGGCAAGCATGCCTTGGAAGTTAGAGAAAGTAAATTGCTCTGGATAAGATTTAGAGATTTATCTCTCCTAGAGCCATTTGCTTATATTCTGAGAATAATAAACCCAAAGACAACCTTCCCCTTCATCCAGAGTTATAATCTAGGGTATTCTTGCCTCCCTGCCCCCACCTTCCGAGAGGACTTGCTTACATTAGGCACAAAGTTCTGTCTCTCTCAGGGGGGCAGTGGAGTAAATATGCCAACTCCCCAGTGTAATCTCCAAGTCTCATAACTGTGTCATTCTGTGGTGCCAAACCTCTGCACGTGCAGGTAAATACACGGGCCTTGTTGGAATGCCTTATGGGAACTGGAGCACGAACAACTATCTTAACTATAAATAATATTTCTCATATTTAGATCTCTGTACCAGAGGATGAAAACAGAGAGCTTAGATTCTAAGCTCTCTGCTAGGTTCTGCAGACACAAAGATAATTTAGTTGTATTCCCAGATCTCAGCTTAAAGTTTAGTAAATATGACCAAAAAATTATAATGTAATATATATAACATTCTGTTACTGCAATTTAAAGAAAATCCTAAACATTGACAATACTTCTGAATCATGAATCTTGGCTTACATATGATCAAGCTCATTGGAAAAGGGTTCCTTTACTAGGAAGAGATCTGAGCCAACTATCCAGCATTGACATCTCAACTAAACTTTGATTTTCTTTGTCCTTGGACACACAATGACTCATGTCAAAGGACAAAAATATCACTTCTTTGTAAATACTATAAACTAATAGTTAATACTGCTGGTTAAAATGAAGAAATTTAATGTGGTAAGAAGAGTAGAAAGATGTAATCATGAGTAAATAGAGGGATCAGATTAAAGAAATGGATAACTTTGATAGGATGAGGGACCTGAGCATGTTTTCAGAACGCAGGAGAATTTCAGTGGAAAGGCAGAAAACGGATGGGCCAAAAAGAGCGGTTAGTTAATGGAGCAAAGTATCATAGGAGATAAGAGGGTTTGAAATAATGAACACTGAATTACCCTGAACAGAAAAAGAAAACTTCATTCTCTGATGCAAAAAGTGGGGAGTAAGATGGGATACTAACTGTGTAGATATAGGAAAGATTGTTATGAGTTGAGTTGTGTCCCCTAAAAATACATGTTGAAGTTTTTACCCCACTACCTAAAAATAGTACCTTATTTAGAAATAGGACCATTGCAGATATTAGTTAAGGTGATATCATGCTGTAGTAGTGTCGGTCCCTAATACAATATAACTGAAGTCCTTATAAAAAGAGAAAAATTTGTAGATAAACAAACAAAGAAGAAATATGATGTGAGACAAAGGCTGGATGACAGCCATGTTCAACCATGACAGAAATTGGAGTGATTCATCTATAATCTAAAGAGCACCAGGAATTGCCGAGAATTTCCAGAAGCTAAAAAGAGACAGAGAAGATGTTCTGTACAGGTTTCAGAGAGAGTAAGGCCCTGCTGATACTTTGATTTCGGACTTCTAGTCTCCATAACTGTGAGACAATAAATTTCTGTGGTCATAAGCCACCAAGTGTAGTACTTTTTTACGGCAGTCTTAGGAAACTAATAGGAGGATGTGAGGGAAACTTATTGATGAAGGAGTTAAGGGAGTAGCACAAAGGTTTAGAGGGAAATGTTGAGCTGCAGTGAAGTTCCAAACTAATACCTGAAGGGAATAAAAATGGAAGCCAAGCATGAAGATATAAAAATGAGTAATAAGGACCTGGCTGAAGTCTGTGACTATGAATTTATGACAACGCTAATATGATGAAAATCCCAGAAACAAATATGAATTTGGTACATGATAAAGGCAGTATTTCAAGTCAGTGGATAAATGATGGATACAATACAATTGAAAATTTGAAGAAAAAAATAAGGTTAAATATCTATTTACAGTAGGTATTGCCCATCCTCTTGAATATTAAAATTATCTTAAAGAATTATTTATAATAGTAGTAAAAAAGAAGACAAAAACGACCTAATATTTAATAACTAGAAGTAACATATAAATGATATTTGTTTTTTAACAAAGTTTACATAGTGAAAATACATTATCTTTTAATTTAAAAATGTCAATGCATATGATTTTCAACCATTATTACAGTCTTTACAAGTATACACACACAGCGTACACACACACACACACAGTGTACACACACACACACACACACACACACACACTATATCTCCAAGAAAATAAAATAAATGGTGGAACTCTATCAAAAATAAATGGTGAAGCTATAATACAATGTTACTATTTTTTATGATGGAATTACAGACTTTCTATGTTTCTCTTATTTTCCAAATTATATTAATATGTGACTTTAGTCGTTTGTAACTTTATTTAGAAAACAAAGTACTGTAACAATTGCAATTCTAGAATTTTAGGGTCTTATATACTGTTGTATGTTTATATATATGAGACCTAGCAGCTTCCTCAGAAAATGGTGGCTTCCACTTCTTCCGCATGACATGGAACCTGTGAAAACAATTAACAAGACTAATAAGTTACCTGAAAGGAATATATGTATGTTTGTGTCTCTCTTTATATATATACCTACACATATATATTCAAGTGCAACAACTATAAGAATATGTATTCTTTATACCTATACTATGTCACTTTCACATCTCCAAATTCAAAATATTAACAATAGAAGTTCTGCTGAAAATAAAATGTTCTGAAAAGAAGAAGCAGGTTAACATAAGAAAAATTTGGCTCAAAATAAAGTTTGAGCATTATTTTCTTGATGGGCTCAGTTGTGTAATATAGTCAAGAAAGGACACAAGTTTGTAAGGTATTCTTAGAGATGAGTTTTTGAGATGTTTTATTTTAGTGCTTTCATTTTCTATAATGAAATGAGATTATAAATCCTTATCTGTGTCTGAGTATTCCAAAATAGCTTGTAAGAATAGAAAAATTTGACAGTTGCTGAGAAAAAAAGGAAAAAATGAAAATAACTGAGTCTGTCTAATCTTGTATTTATCTATTCAAGCTAAAAATGATATTATTGTTGAAAAGAAATTAAGTAAATTTCTTTAGAAAAAACTCTTTGTGGAGAAAAATGGCATTTGTCGCTTACTAAACACAAATTTGCAAAATTAATTTGTTATTCTTTTATTGGTAACTAAGTAAAAACGTAATAATGGATTGTCATTCATTCATTCTGCAAATACTTAGAAATCCCAGAAATCCCAGCCTGCACTAGACCCAGTGTATAGTACTGATGGAAATGGACTCCAGCAGGAATAAATTGTAGTCTCTGCCCTCAAAAAACATTATGACAATTTAAAGTCATGGCTAATGGCACAAACAGGCAATTCACAAGAGAAAAAAAGCAAATTGTCTAGAAATGTACATAAAATATTCATCTCCACTAGTAATCAAGAAATGCAACTTTAAAATAGCAACGAGATAATGTTTTTCATCAAACAACTTAGAAAAGACTTAACAATAATCCATAAGATTGGTGCATAGAACTAGTCTCTCTAATTAATTATTAGTTGACCATAAGTTAGAAAATCTTTCTGGAATCTGGAAGCATGTATGAAAAGAATTAAAAGTATTCATAGTCTATGACACAAATTCACCTCCAGAAATTTCAATTGAGGAAACAGATTATAGAAGTCCTCACAAATGGGACAATGTTAGTAACACAGTTTTTAAGTTTTTAGTAGCTAAAAAACTAATAACCTAATAACCGATACATCATGAAATGGAAGATTTGTCAAAAATATGGCACATTCTTATAAATAGTACTATGTTGCTATTAAAAATAAAATAGGAAAATAGTACTGAATAATATCAAAGTTTATGATATGATGAGTGAAAAAATAAAACCACAAAAATTGAGTACTGCATGATGACATTGTAAATAATGAATGTGTATGTATTTTTTAAAAACATATATGCAAGTGGTAAGATGTACACCAAAAAAGTTAGGTTAGTTAGTAAAAGATAGGATTATGGGTAATTTTTATTTTGTTTTGCTTTTTAGAACAAACTAAATTTTTTATACTGAACATACAAAAATTCTGTTAAAATTAACTTGTGATTAAACAAATTTAATCTGTCTATGGTTTGAATACAAACCTTGTGTGATTTCTCAGATTTCATTTACTGCCTCCTTTTTCTCTTGGTTGACTACCCACCTTTATCAAATTTCCTTGCACTTTTTACTTGAATGAAACACCATACACAGAGTGTAGGATTTGGCTTCCTAAGAAGCTACTGAAGAGACAGCTGAAAAATTAGTTATTTCCCATCAGATAAACCTTGCACAATAAGAAACAAGAGATGAGAGAAGATCAGACAAATTACTTCTCCCTTCTTTCTCTCATCTATACATTACTCTGAGGTTTGATTCCTCTGCAAAATCTGCTTGATGAAGTCTCATGTGCCAGGTACCTATGTGAACTGAGAAAGCTGCTGTCTGTCATTGCAATGTAGTAGATTCACATTAACATATCTTTCCTTGGTTCCTTTCCCCTTTACTTCATTCTTACTGGCTTAGGCTTGCACAACCCAGATAAAATGTCAGCACCTTAAAATTTCCATCACATTTTCTTTTCTAGAAGACCCAGTCTACTACAGTCAATATTGGAAAAGGAGATGTGGATAAAGATTCATATTACAAGAGATACTAATTGGAAATTAGACAAATATGGTAAGAAGGGGTCACTCTCATTAGGGATCTTGAGAAATTCTCTAAAAATGATCACCTAGGTTGGACTTTACACCATATGCGTGATTTTTGACAGTAGACATACATACAAAGACAATTAAGGGGTACCACTGACCTGAAATCTGGTATATCCAAACTTAGTAATTTGCCTTCAGCTGCATATACAAGAAAACCAAAATAGTAGTTATTTAACTAAATAGGGATATACGATTTCTATTAAGTTTGTAAGCAGTTTCTGGCATTGCTTTAATGACTCAAGAATTAAGATCGAAGATAGTTGCAATTCTCTTGGAATTTGCTTCATGGAAAAAAGATGGTGGCTCCAGTTCCAGCTATAATATCATATCAGAATGGTTGTGGGGGGGGATGGGAGGAGTGGGAAATGGCTTATTCTAACTAAAACGTACACATTTTAGGAAACTACTCAAAGCTCCACCTAACATCATCTAACCTTGATTTATTTATTTTTTTATATTTTAAGTTTATTGGGGTAACATTGGTTAATGCAATTATATAATTTTAGATGTACATTATAATTTGACCTCTATGTATTCTATTGTGAGATTACGACACAAAGTCCAGTTTCCTTCAGCTACAATATATTTGATCCTCTTTACCCATTTCGCCCTCCCCCTACACCCCCTATATTGACCCTCTTTATCCTGTCTGCTTCTCCCTTCCTTCTCTACCCCCTACCCTCTGGTAACCACTAGTCCATTGTCCATGTCCCTGAGTCTCTGTTTGTCCTGTTCATTTGTTGCTTTTAGGTTTATATTCTACATATAAGTGATATCATGTGATTTTCAACTTTTTCTGTCTGGCTTATTTCGCTTAGTATGATTATTTCAAGGTCCATCAAGGTTGTCACAAATGGCAGTATTTCATCTCTTCTTATGGCTGAGTAATATTCCATTGTATATATGTACCACAGCTTCTTTAGCCAAGCATCTATCATCAGACACTTTGGTTGTTTCCATGTCCTGGCCGCTGTGAATAATGATGCTATAAACATCAGTGTGCAAATATCTTTACGGATATGAGTTTCAAGTCTTTGGGGTAAGTGCCTAGTAGAGGGATTGCTGGATCATATGGTGGATCAATTCTTAGTTTTTTGAGGAAACTCCATACTGTTTTCTATACAGGCTGTACCAATTTGCAGTCCCACCAGCAGTGTATGAGGATTCCTTTTCCTCCGCATCCTCTCCAACATTTGTTATTAATTGTCCTGTTGGTTATAGCCATTCTAACAGGTGTGAGATGATATCTCACTGTGGTTTTGATTTGTATTTCCCTAATAGCTAGTGATGTTGAGCATCTTTTCATATACTTGTTGGTCATTTTTATGTCCTCTAGGGAGAAGTATCTGTTCAGGTCCTCTGCTCATTTGTTGATTAGATCACTTGTTTTTTTGTTAATATTGAGTTATATGAGTTCTTTGTATATTTTGGATATTAGGCCCTTATTAGAGGGATTGCTTGCAAATATGTTTTCCCATTCGGATGGCTGTCTCTTTACCTTGTTGATGGTGTCTTTTGCTGAGCAAAAGCTTTTCAGTTTGATGTAGTCCCATTCACTTATTTTAGCTTTTACTTCCCTTGCTTTTGAGGTCAAATTCATAAAATCCTCTTTAAATCCAAGGCCCTTGAGTTTAGGTCATATGTTTTCTTTTATGCATTTTATTGTTTCAGGACTTATATTCAGGTCTTTAATCCATTTCGAGTTAATTTTGGTGTGTGATGATAGACAACAGTCTAGTTGTATTCTTTCACAGGTGGCTTTCCAGTTTTACCAGCACTATTTATCAAAGTGAGGCTTTCCTTTCTCTATGGTATGTTTTTGGCTTTTTAATTGAAAATTATTTGCCCATATAAATATGGATTTACTTCTGGATTCTAGATTCTGTCCCACTGGTCGATGGGTCTGTTTTTCTGCCAATATCATGCCATTTTGGTTACTATCACTTTGTAGTATAATTTGAAGTTGGGCAGATTGATGCCTCCAGATTTGTTCTTGATTCTCAGGATGGCTTTGGCAAGTCAGGGTCTTTTGTGCTTCCATATAAATCTGATGGTTTTTTGTTCTATTTCTTTAAAAAAAGGCCGATGGGATTTTGATGGGATTGCATTGAATCTGTATAATGCTATAGGTATGCTATAACTATGTTGATTCTTCTAATACAAGAACACAGAATATCTTTCCATTTCTTTGTATCATCTTCGATTTCTTTTAAGACTCTTGTAGTTTTCATTATATAGGTCTTTCATGTGTTTCATTAAATATATTCCTAGGTATTTTATTCTTTTTGTTATAATTGCAAAAGAAATTATTTTTTCCACTTTTTTTCGGACTCTTTGTTATTAGAAGATAGGAAAGCTATGGATTTTTGAACACTGATTTTGTATCCAGAAACTTTACTGTATTTGCTTATTGTTTCTAGTAGTGTTCCTATGAAGTCTTTAGGGTTTTCTATATAGAGAATCATGTCATCCGCAAATAATGACAGTTTGACTTCTTTGTTTCCTATTTGGATGCATTTTATATCTTTCTCTTGTCTGATTGCACTTGCTAGGACCTCCAATGTTATACTGAATAACAGTGGTGATAGTGGACAGACTTGCCTTGTTCCTGATGTTAGAGGGAAGGATTTTAATTTTTCACCATTACGTGTAATTTTGGCTGAGGGTTTGTTATAGATGGCTTTTATTATGTTAAGGTACTTTCCTTCTATCCCAATTTTGTTAAGTGTTTTGATCATAAATGGGTGCTTTATCTTATTGACGGCTTTTTCTGCATCTATTGATATGATCATATGATTCTTATTTTTTAATTTGTTTATGTGGTGTATCATATTAATCTATTTGCATATGTTGAACCATCCCTGTGCCCCTGGAATGAAGCCCACCTGATCGTGGTGTATAATCTTTTTGATATGTTGCTGTATTCGGTTCGCTAGTATCTTATTTAGGATTTTTGCATCTGTGTTCTTGAGAGATATTGGTCTGTAGTTTTCTTTAATTTGTGTTATTTTTACCAGGTTTTGGTATCAGAGTAATATTGGCCTCATAAAATGAGTTGGGAAGTATTGCTTCCTCTTTGATTTTTTTAAAAGAGTTTGAGGAGAATAGGTATTAAATTTTCTTTGAATGTTGTATAGAATTCACTGGTGAAGACATCTGCTCCTAGACTTTTACTTTTTGGTAGGTTTTTGATGATTGCTTCAATTTCCATACTGCTGATTAGTCTATTTAGATTTTCCAGTTCTTTATTCAGTCTAAGGAAATTTCATTTTTCTAAATATTGTTCCATTTCTTCTAGGTTATTAAATTTGTTATTATAGACTTTTTCATAGTATTTTTGCATGATCCTTGGTATTTCTGAAATGTCAGTCATAATTTCCTCTCTTTCATCCTTAATTTTGTTTATTTGTGTCCTTTCTCTTTTTTCTTTAGTGAGACTAGCCAGGGGGTTGTCAATTTTATTAACCTTCTCAAAGAACCAGCTCTTTCTTGCATTTATTTTTTCTATTTTTTTTTTTTTGGCTTCAAATTTCATTTATTTCTGCTCTAATTTTGATGATTTCTTTCCTTCTTTAGGCCTCATTTGTTCTTCCTTTGCAAGATTTTTAAGATGAAGCATCATGTTGTTTATTTGGGCTCATTCTTGTTTTTTGGAGATAATTCTGTAATGATATGAACTTTCCTCTTATGACTGCTTTTGCCATGTCCCAAAAGTTTTAATATGTTGTACTATCATTATCATTAATTTCTTTATATTTCTTGATCTCTCTTTTTATTTCTACCCTGACCCAGTTATCTGCAGTACCATGTTGTTTAATCTCCATGTATTTGTGGTTCTTTCTGCTTTCTTTTTACAGTTGATCTCTAGTTTCAAAGCATTATGATCAGAGAATATGGTTGGTATGATTTCAGTCCTCTTATGTTTTTTGAGGCTATTTCTGTGTCCCAGTATGTGGTCGACTCTTGAGAATGTTCCATGTGCACTAGAAAAGAATGTATAAGCAGCTGTTTTGGGATAGAAGGTTCTGTATATGTCAATTATGTCCAGTTGGACTAATGTATCATTTAAGGTTGTTGTTTCCTTATTGATTTTCTGTTTGGATGATCTGTCCATATCTGACAGTCGGGTATTTAGGTTCCTTACTACGATAGTGTTTTGATGTGTTTCTCCCTTTAGTTCTGTTAGCAATTGTTTTACATATTTCATGGCTTCCTAATTGGGAGTATAGATATTAATAAGTGTAATGTCTTCTTGGTGCACGATTCCCTTTATCATTATGAAGTGTCCTTCAATGTCTTTCCTTACCTTTTTTATTTTGAAGCCTATTTCATCTGATATTAGTACCACTACTCCCACTTTTCTCTGAATGCCATTTGCTCGAAATATCATTTTCCACCCATTCACTTTGAGTCTATATTTGTCATTGGAGCTGAGATCTGTCTCCTGGAGGCAGCGTATGGGTGAGTTTTGTTTTTTGATCCAATCTACAACTCTGTGCCTTTTTATTAGTGAGTTTACTCCATTTACATTTAGGGTGATTATTGAAATATGAGGTCTTCTTACAGCCATTTTATCTTTTGCTTTCTGGTAGCTCAGTGTTTCCGTTGCTTCTTTGTCCTTGTTTTTCTGTTTCCTTTATTTTGGTTAGTTTTTGTGGTTTTTGCCTCTGGTTCTTTTTGTTTTATGTTATATACTTCAGTTCTGAATCTTTGGTGTGTGATTACCATTATGAATATGAAAAGGATACACACACACACACACACACACACACAGTCATCTTTTTTCTTCTGCTCATGCCTTATCTCCATTCTCCTTTATGAATTTGGATCTTTGATTTCTCCCTTTTCAGTCACTGTTGTCTCAATTTGTCCCTGTGGATGCTGAACTTTCATCACTATATTGCTATAGCAATTCTCTTATTATTAAACTTATAATGCTCTGTTCTTAGTAAAGATTGTACTCTTCCGCTTTTATTTACCTGATAGTCACTTTGCTCCTAATTATGTTTTTTTTTTTAATCATTTTGTTTTAGGTGAGCTGACTCCTTTCATTATTTCCTGTAGTGTAGGCCTCATAGTAGAGAATTCCCTTAATTTTTGTATGTCTGGAAAAGTCTTAATTTCTCCTTCATATGTAAAGGAGAGCTTAACTGGATACATTATTCTAGGCTGGTAGTTCCTTTCACTTAATAGTTTATATATTTGATTCCATTCTTTTCTGGCTAGTAACATATGCACTGAGAAGTCTGAGGATAATCTAATGGTTTTCCTTTATAAGTTACCATTTTCTTCTTCCTGGCTGCCCTGAGAATTCTATTTTTGTTGTTGATTTTTGATAACTTTAATGAAATATGTCTTGGTGAAGGCCTTTTTGGGTTGAGATAATTGGGTGTTCTGTTGATCCTTGAATTCCAAGGTCTACCTCATTCCTTAGATTTGGAAAATTTTCTTCCACTATTTGTCTGAAAATGCTTTCTAGTACCTGCTCCTTTTCTGCACCTTCGGTAATGCCTATTATTCTTATGTTTTCTCTTCTGACAGTATCAGCTAGTTCTTGTATTTCTCTTTCATTATTTTTCATTCTTCAGTTTCTCTCTTCTTCCTTCTGATTTGTTTTTCAGTATCACTGATCGTTCACTCCATTTGATCGATTCTATTTCCCAAGCTTGCTATTTCATTTTTCAACTCTTGCAGTGTATTTTTTATCTCCAGAATATCTATTTTATTCTTCTTGAGGGTTTCAATCTCTTTGCTCTGTTCACCTAGTTGTTTTTTCAATTCCTGAAATTGTCGATATGACTCATTCCGGATCTCACTGAGTTTTTTCAGAAGTATCATTCTGAATTCTCTGTCATTTAAATTGCATATTTCTATGTCTATAAGCTTATTTTCTGGAGATTTTTCTCTTTCTTTCTCAGATGTCTTGTCACCTTGGTTGTTCATAGTGTTTAATGGACCTTTTCTCTGCCTGGGCATTAACGGAAGTGTGTTTTGTTGTTTTTCCAGAAAAAAAAAAAAAAGATTTATCATTTAAAAGTCTGTCTTTAGCCTGCTGCAAAGAAGGCACTTTTCTTGTTTTCCAGTAGGTGGAGTCTAAGCCTCTTAGATCCCTGCTTTATATAAAGTCTAAATAATGCCTTTTTTATTTTCTTGTAGATATTTAATCACACTCACTCACTACTCTCAGTTTCAGTCACTGTCAGTGTTAGCAACAGTCTCCGCAGCATTTGCTCAGATTCCCCTAGGGCTCTGCAGTGATCAGTCCTGGAGGGAATGGGGGAAGGGGCCCTCTGGGTTGGGAGTTGGAGGCTGCAGCTCAGCCTTGGTTTTGCAACCGGGGCCAGTAAAAATCAACTGTTGTTTCTCTGTGGTCCCATCCCACTTGTCTGTCTTCTACCTTGATGACTGGGCCCTGCTGCTGGCTGGAAGTCACAACACTTCCAGGCAGAACTGTTCAGAGAAGTCGCTGCACCTTCACTCCTCCCCCACCCCATGCAAGTTGTTCCAGAGGCCGCAAGAAGCAGCTTCTTTATTTCTCC
Organism: Rousettus aegyptiacus; assembly: GCF_014176215.1. NCBI lineage: Eukaryota > Metazoa > Chordata > Mammalia > Chiroptera > Pteropodidae > Rousettus > Rousettus aegyptiacus. Next base: position 42,768,021 of record NW_023416292.1, on the reverse strand, counting down.
CAGTCCACCGCCCAACATCTGGGGTTCTGACCTGTGATGGTTCTTATGCACAGATCCCGCATGCAGACCTTCTGGTGTTCAGTTTGGGTGTTTTTTGTTGAGTTTTAGATGTTCAGCTTATTGTTGTTTCAAGGGGAGAGATCTGAGGATGTCTCTCACTCCTCCATGTTTCCCAGAATCCTCCTTTATTTCTAATTGACCAGAAACGTGACATGTGGCCACCCATTTATGCAAGTGAAACTAAGGAATGAAGATTTGAGCTGGGCACATTGAAACCAATATCCAACTCAGGTTTCTGATACAAAGGAGGAGAGAGAAAATGCATACTGGGTAAGCAATTAGCAGTGTCTACCACATCATATGATGGTCTTGGGGATGGAAAGCAGTGAGTGAAAGGAAGACTCGTAGGATCTGGAGGCTTACTTCTTGTGAATAGTGCCAGAGAAAGAACAGTGAAAGATGCCTGAAGTTTCCAAGCTGCCTGACCATGATGATCATATTAGAGCACTGGGTTGCCATGTGACCTTCAGTTAGTTAATTAATTTTTTAAGCTTATTTTCTTACCTGAGGATGGTGATAATGCATAAGATTGTTTTGAAATCCAGATAGATATACCAAGAAAACTGAAAACCTATATTCATACAAAAACCTATACATGAATGCTCATAACAACATTACTTATAATGATCAAAAAGTGGAAACAACATAAATGTTCATGAATTGATGACTAGATAAACAAAATGTGGTATATCTATATAATGGAATATTACTAGACCAGAAAAAAGAATGAAGTACTGAAACATGCTACAACAGGGATTAACCTTGAAAACACCATGCTAAATAAAATAGCCAGTCACAAAATATCATATATTGTATAATTCCATGGATACGAATTAGACAGAATGAAAAGATCCATAGAAACAGAAAGATTAGCTATTATCATGTGTTAAGGGAAGGACAACTAGGGAGTGAGTACTAATGGGTTCAAAGTTTCTTCTTGGGGTGGTGAAAACGTTCTGAAATTATGTAGTGCTGATGGTTATACAACTCTGTGAATATAGTAAGTAAAAACCACCTACTTCTATATTTCAAAATAGTGAATTTTGTGATATATAAATTATATTTCAATAAAGCACTTATTAAAAATATATACTTGTGGAGATCATATTAAAAATCTATGTAAAGTATTAGACATGGTACATAGTCAGCCCTCAATAAATATTAGCTTGTGCTATTTTATATTAAATTTATGATGCTTTGTGTGCTTCATAAAATCATTGAGAAAAAAATGGGTGAGTCAACTTTCTTTTGTAGAGGAGAAAGCAATTATAATCGCGGTGTGGGGTCCAGTGTCCTATTGTGGCAACTTGAAATCCCATCCTCCTGAAGCCAGATGAGGTGGAGGGCAATGTCTTGGTGACAGAGGGTGGGACAGGGTAGTACACAGACCTATAACATTTCTGGCCTGCATTTGCCAGGTATGAACAAGAACTTCTCAGTGCCCTAAAGTAGGAAGAGAAAAGTGTAGGCTTCTCCAGATCCAATCTTGATAATGAGAAACTACAAATGAGGGGGAAATTTCCACAGAATCTCAGATATTTTAACCAATCTTATGAATACGATTTCTAATAACAAAAAAGGAAGGTGGGATTTAAGCAGAAAAGAACTACTTTCAAGCTGAGCTTTCCACACAGTCTGGATCTATATAATGTGATAAAGGGGCTTAATGTTTCTGCAGTATATTCTGAAAGAGCCACTTTACTGTGACAAGATGGTCTATTACACTCAAAGAGCCCTGAAGGTACACACAACTGAGGGTCGTTAGCTACTAGATGTGTTCCTTTACTGAATTTTCTTTTTATAAAAAAGGAAGAATATACAAAGAAAGACTTCTAAGAAACAGTGAAAATTATCAGAAATGCATATTTTTTTTTTTTTTTTGCCAAAGAAGCTCCAAATCTTAACAAATGCTTAACAAATGCCGTGTTGAATTCTGACATCTAAAATTCCATTTTAAAGCCTTAACCAGAACAATAAAGACTAAATATTTACTCAGGATTCCCAGAGTTCCTTTCATTGTGAAAATCCTTAAACATGTAAACAAATCAATTATTATAGGTACTCTATAAAAAATTCAGTACTAAGATTTATATCAGAAATAGGGGGATCCTGACCCCAAATCTCTCTTTACTTAGTTAAATCAATGCTAAGCATGATCCTACAGTACATTATAAAGAATACCCTAAAAATGTCAAGGCTGTAATAGTAAGAATTATTATGACGATATTAACAATAATGAACAGTTCTGTCTTTTCACTCTGTGTTTGGGAGATTGAGAGTAATGTCTGTTTAAAGGTCACATAGCACTTAAGTTCTAGATAAAGAGATTATTTAAGTTGCACTGGTCATACACATACATACACATACATACATCAATTTTTTACATGTTCGCTTATGTACTCAATGCTATCACCTACTCCCAATTATCCACACTCTTTGTTCCATTCACCCAATCTGTATGGAAGCATACTGTGTACTTGTCATTGGGCTAGGCATTGAGGAAAATACAAAGATACTGAGTACGCGATGCCAATCACCAAGAGCTTGCAATCTCATAGAAAATTTACAAAAAGACCACTACCTTTCCCATTATGAACCCCAATGCCAGTGCCCATAATAAAAAGAAGAGCTCTATGAGTACTGACAAAGAACAGTTTTTGTAGGAAAAATGAATTAAGAATTTATAGATAACGGGGAACTTGAGCCAGCTCTGTTGTAGTGAAAATGACAGTGAGCTGGAGGGGATGGGGGTGGGGAAATAGTTCTACTTCTGCTATTGTTCTCTGTGTATCTTTAGAAATGTCATTTAACTTCTCTGAGACTTCTTACTTACAAACTGCAGGACTTGAACTAAATAATGCCAAGGGCACTTTAAACTTTAACACATACCTATTAACAGAAACACTTGTGGTTGTGCATCCAACAGGAAAAGATTTTTGAAAAAAATATTCAAATCTCTCACCAGTGTAGCAAGATGAAGAATCTCATTTAATATTCATGTGGGAATATCTCTATTAGAACTCTCTAAACCTAACTTGGGGTGGGATGGAGAAAGAACGGGGAGGGAGGTTGGTGTCAAAGAGAGACCAGCAAAATATTTTTCCTTAGAAAGTAAAACATGAGTTATATTTTTTAAGGTTAGGTAGAAGATGTCCAGATGAACAGGAAGATAAAGGGAAAGCTTTACCAGGTTAAAAGTGCATGCTGTGTATGAGCACACAGGTCTAAAAGAATATGCAAAACAAGGAATTGCAAGTAGCTCCATTAGGGGAGTGTAGGAGCTGAGTAGAAAGACAAAACGAGCAATTCCATCTTGTGCTATATTCTCTGAGACTTCTGTAAACCTATTTTGGGATGTAAAAATATGACATGATTTGACTGGTGTCACTTTGGTAACAAAATGCAAGAAGGACAGAAAAGACTAGAGCCAAGAGATACTGAAGGCAAGAAGATCAGTCCTGGTGGATCACAGTAATCTAGTCAGAAAAAATAAAAGACTGAATTAAGAAAGTAACAATATAGATAGAAGAGGACAGCTATGTAAATTTACATAATACAGTATGCATCAAAAATCAGGCCTGGAAAACTTTAGAACCATGAGTGAAAGCTTCACATTAGAAACAACATGGGAAACTAGAGCCATGGCCAAATCATCACACCCAGTAGCATCCTGGCAGATACTTTATACTTCCATCACTTTAACAACATGCCTCTGGCCATGAAGCACAAGAGGAAAGTAACATCCCAGACTAGACTAACAGTCTGTCCTTCCTTGTCAATGCTTGAATCTACCTCCGCTCTCAGCTCCTTCCAAACTGGTAAGTCTGTGTGGTCTTGCTTATACGTGATTGTTCCAGAGCTGTACACATGCCTCAAGGTGATCCAATGAGCATCTTTTCTCTACAATCTGTTTGAAGGACTACAGAGTTCAGGAAGGTAAAGAGTATGGTTATTGATCATGTAGATTTAGAGGTGGATATCATTTTTAGCCATGAATACTAAAAAAAAGCAAAGAAAAATCTGTGAAGAGAAGCAGAGACAAAAGTCCATGAGACTGAGTGAAAAGGGGTGGTTATTTCTGTTTTTCCAGTTTCTAGTCTAGGCTCAGTTCTATTCATGGTAATCGAGTTCCTTGAATTTGGGTTTATTGTTATGAAATAACATCTTCTCCTTGAATCCAATCACTTATCCCAGCAAAGCCTAATAGATGTGGCTCTATCAGTGGATGGCCTCTTCTAAGAAAAATTAGAAACTTGGAATAATTTGAGTTTTGCCAAGAAGCACTCATCATGTCCCTGCACCCCCAAGAAACTGTGTTTCAGCCATGTTGATAAATGTCTGATACCTCACCTAATCTGGTGGGTAGTCAAAGAGAGGTGAGACAGCCCACTTCAGGGTGGGAGTGGGAGCTGCTCAGCTTGCTGAGGCAGTCTAGCATAGTGATTAAGAATGTAGGTTCCAGTGGCAAATGTGAGTTTCCTTCCTAGTTTCACCTGGGTGACGTAGGTCAAGTAATAGAACCCCTATAGGTCTGAGACCGTTGATCTAAAAATAAGGTAATAGTATTTACCCCATAGAGTGTGTAAAAATGGGATGAGATTGTGTATGTAAAGCAGTTAAATAGCTTTTGTGCATGTAAATACTCAAGAAATGCTAGTCACTACAATTTTTAAAATTATTTATAACTCTCCGTTGCTTATCAACGACTAAGTTTTTAAAATTTTACTTCCTAAATATGTTCATGTAATTTTTTCCACTGAGATTGCCACTATACTAGTCCAGGCCACTGTTAGCACTTTCCACAGTGGTTACACTTATCTGTTACCCTTGGTCTCAGTCTTAACTACTCCAAATTAATTATTATACATTAGAGTCGTTTTTCTACTATTGAAATCAATGACTATCTCCCCTATATAATAGCTTCAATGACTCCACGTTGGCCTCAGAATGAATATTCATGGTATGTAAGGTGACTGAGGCTTAGCTCTCTAGCTTTGCCTCTTGCCATTTACTCTCCTTGATTCAGTTTCTGCCTTTAGAAAATGTTCTTGTTGGACCTTGGTGCACTATAGAATAATCTTTCCCCTTTCTTCTCTCTACTTTCTGCTTAGACTTCATTTCCTCTGAGAATATCCTTTGGTACTATAATAAGATTTGTCTCTAACCTCTACTACAGTGTAAGCAATTCAATTTTGAGCAAGGTATGTTATTCGCCCTTCTATTCTCAATGCTCAACATAGTATTTGACACTATTTTTAAGTGAATGAATGGGTGGATGAATAAACAAGTGAATTAATGCAACTCTATAGTGCATAAAACTAGTTCAAATATAAGAAGTCCTGTTAGGGGAGAGGCCAATGATGAAACCAGGTTACTATGTCTAAAACTGAGTTGTCAATCCAAGAGACAAGATAGAGTGAGGGCCAAGGAAGGACAATGACATGATCGATATTATTTTGGAGAAAGACGGCATTTTCAGCATTATAGAAAGTGGTTTGAAGAGGAAAGACTCTTGGTAAAGATATTAATTAAGTGAACATGTCAAAAAACAAATGGGAGATGATAACATTCTGAACCAGGGCAGTAAGGATGGGAAAAGGGAAGAGATTAAGGCAGCTACAACGAAGCACGCATTCGGGCACATTCAAAATATAGTTAAGGTTTTGTTTGCAGAGAAACTACCTTTTAAAAAGCAAAGCAAATATGAGAAAGTATAGAGTAATCGCATCTCCTATAAATTTTAAATTTGGATTTGAAACAAGAAAAGCTAACCTTTGTCTCTTCAATCTTTTGAAACTATAAAGCCAATAAGTGCTGGGCGTTTTTTTTGTTTGTTTTTTAATAAAGACTCTAGATAAATTGACAAGCAAGTTTTTCCTAGACCTGGACCACACCTAGGACAGTGTGGTACATATAATTACTTTGAGACTTTCTGCACTAAGCCATCCTACCGATCCCTTCCAATAGTCAGTTCCTGGTGTTATAGGCTCCTGTTTGAAGCACAGCAGCTCTATCACCCACACAGAGTGTCATCCAGGACAGACTGTGAAAGCTGCCAGCTTTCCACTCCAAGGAAGTCGGCCTTCTTCTCATACTTCCTGACAATGCTGCCATTGTGCCCTGGGTCAGGAGACACCTTCAGCTGTCTCTAAAAAAGCAAGGAGCTAATTCAGCTGGCTTGTGTAGGCCTTTCCTTTTCTAATTTTTAAACAAATGTCTTTTGATGGAAACATCAGTTGTGGTTTCACAGTTAAAATTCTACCACAAATTATCTAACACCGGTTTAGGGAAAAGATCTCGGAAGGTTACATAGTGAGGCCTGAACATAAAATGTCAAAAGACTGCTCACGTTTTTGTCTCACTAGCTCATCCTCTGTCCTACTGCCCTCTCCTTTAAAAGGAAAAAATGTCTCAAGGCTAGAACAGAGGGTAATCACAGTTTTTGAGCCAAGGAGAGAAGGGTGCTAAGAAGGGAGAGCACTCTAGTTGGCTTGAGCCCTCTACAATGTCACAGGATTTCTACGAGGTGAGAAGCTGAGCCCTGAGAGCTTGTGCTAACCTGCCAGATAGCCAAGGTCTTGTTCCTTTCAAAGAAATCTCCCCTGAGTACTCCAAGACAGGCTGGTTTAGGCAGGCTCAATCCAATTTAATGGATGATTTGACAGTGGAAAATTGAGGAAAGAAGGAAATGATACATGCCAGATAGCAGCCCAACAAGGCTGAAAGGGTGTGATACCTCTCATTCATTTACCAAATAGGAAGTGTCTGAATGAATAACTGCTCAGTATGGGGTCAAATTCTAGCAGAGTCTCTGGGGAGAAGGAAGGTCCGTCCTCTCACCTTCCTGCATAGTATCCAGAATTTGGGGGGAGGGAGCATCATTTGGCAATCTCCGATGGTCCATTTCTGTCTGATTTGGCACACTCCTTTTAGGACCTGCCTTCTCCCAGCCAGGCGTGAGAGTACTGCTAGTCTTCACGGCCTCAGCTCTTATCCATTCTTACTGCCAGATGTCTCTGTCTCTGGCCCTCCTCCTTCTCCTCCATTTCTGCTTGTGCCTGTCAGAAGTTCCCATTGGTAACAAAGGGCTCCTAATTTGGCTGACCTGGAATCTCTACTCTGATGAAGGATTCTCATAGGCATGCCTCCTGGGCATAGCACAAGCTAGGGACTCAAGCCAATCTTCTCCTTAAAGCAGATTCCTTTCTATCCACATATCTGTTGGTGTCATAGTCTGCCAAAGTGCCTTAACATGAATAGAGAAGGAAATGCATTAAGTAGTTGTAGTTTTAACTGTTCTTTATCACTTTTATGTTATTGCTTACTGCCATTCTACAAGGGTAGAACAGATGTTGGTGTTTGCTTTTAAAAACTAGATCTCCCAGAGAAGGTCAGCATAGTGCTTTGGGAAGCCTCCAGATTCGTTTTAGAGGTCTTAATGATTCCTTTTCGTGATGCTTTAAAATTACTCATCTCGAACCTATCATTATATACTGTAGCTTTCACTGGCAGCATTGGAAGCACTCTTGGCATTATCTATTGTGCTTCAGTGCTATCAGCAAGAGGAGGATTCAATTTCCCTTCAGAAAGGCAATCAGTCATCTTTCTCTGCCCTAAGGCTTGTGTTTGAGCAACTACCTTCCCTATGTACAGTTGGCATGCTAGTTAGAAAAAGACCATTCAACAATCCAGCTGAGAATATACTCAAAAGGACAATTCCTCCACTTCCCTCTGTAGCATGCAATTTATGGAATAGGTAATAACAGTATCTAGCATCAATGAGCACTTACTATATGCTGGAACAGTTAGATGTTTCACAGAAATTATCTAATTTTATCCTCACAATTAAATTAATAAATAGATGTTATCATTATCCCGAATTTATACTTACACTGAGGAGCTAAATAATTTCTCCAAAACCAGATAGCAAGTAAGTAAAGGAACAATGCTCAAATATAGGTCGCATCTCTTTCCATAGCCTCCATTATACTTCCCCAAAAAGATCCTTTCTGTTACAGGAGACAGACAGATGCTTTCTACATGGGTCCCTTTCTTGCCCCTTTGCAACCCCAGCCACCATCCCTGACTTCGTTCTGGGTACCCCACTTCACAAAGTCTTCCTGTATTTTGCAAATGCCAAAGTTACGTCAAGAGTTGTAGTTGCCTATTTGCCAAGGGGTTTCTGTCATGCTAGAAAGATCCAACTTTTAAATTAGGTTGCAATTTTTCTAAAAGCAATGAGTCAGACCTAAAAATCATGTAGAAAGAAAGGTTAGGTGTTACTTCTACTTAGTAATCACTATTAGATAGTTTTCTATCTTCGTACCATGTTTCACTTAGTTCCTGTCACTATGCTTTTGGGACTGTGACCCAAAAGCAAGAAACTTCTTTGAATATTCCTTTTGTTATTGTTGTTGTTACCTAGAGGCTAGGAGGAAGAAATGAATAAAGAATGATTTTTAATATCTAATTTGGCATGGTTCAATTCAGCCACTATTTTTTCTCTGTTATTATGATATGGAAAACAAAGTGCTTGATGCTAGGCTGAATCCACAGAAGATAAGAACAAACATTGCTTCGGTCCACAGCAGCTGAGGAATTATTGGGAAAAAATTTACATCCACACATACTAACTGAAACCATCTTTGGTAGGTTGATCCACAATAAGATATCGATTTACATATGAGAAAATTATGGTAAAAAATGTGCAAATTACACACTCTCTAGAACTTTTATTAATTCTGATTCTACTACAGTAAGATATATTATAAATAGAAAAAAGTCGAGGGGGAAAGTAATCCAAATTCAATGTCACAATTTACACTTGTCTTTTCAAGTAAATAATATAAATTTCTCATGTAAATGCTTTGGTCACATTAAGCTAACCCAAATGCTAATTAATAAACTATAGAAAAATCTACTTAATCATGTTATTTCACTTTAATTTTTTGTGATTTCTTACTAATAAGCAATTCTAAACATTTCTTCAGCCATTTATTAGTGGTCATGGGAATTTGAGTTCTAAATATCTTTTTTTTTTTCAAGATTAACTATATTTCATCAGTCTTTGCATTACAGTCTGACCATTAAAACTTATATTCAAGCTTTGGAATGATTTGGAAAATGGGTGTACTTGAAAATTATTAAGCTGGCTTGAAGCTGCATTATGATTAACTGTAAGAACAATAATTATATTGCAAATCCAGTACCTGATGTAACCTTTTATGTAACATTAATACATATTTATAAATACATTATGTACAATAAGCTTATCCTATAGGAGAGACGTGGACCAAGCCTCAAAGTTTTGTTAAGTGACTAAACAGTGTACATAACTGTGTATTGTGTGCCACCATTTATTTAAACAAAAGAATATAGGTACGTTTTTATACACACATGCACATATTTTCTGCTGTGGCAGCTAGTGAGATTTCTGCATTCAAATTCTGATTTTTTTTTTTTTATTTCTAAGAACTTTGCTAGAAACACAGGCTCTCCTGCTTCAATTAGCACCTGTTCTTTGTTTCTATAGCTTTAGGTGAATTTCCAAGTCTTTGTTTACCGACTTTCATGAGGAGAGATCTGCTACGCCTTAGCTGAAGGGAATGAAATGTTTTGCCATTCTGAGAAGTGTCTCTTCCAAGAACTGAGAGGCCAGAGTCAAGGCAGCAGTGACCTCTCACATCACCTTCAAAACCTGAGGAAATAATACTTCAGGGCATAACACAGGAATCAGGAGGTGCTGACGATGTTTGGCAGTTTGCCCTCAAAGTTGTGATCTCCATTCAGCTGGCTCATTATGATGGGTCCTAGAGAAGGCAAGTTAAGAAGTGAGAGCTAGTGTTGCCTTAGGTAACCGAAGGACACCTGCTTTGCTGAAAAATTAAAATGTAAAATTTAAAAATTAAAAGTTATCTTCTCCTGGCTAGAGTCATATAGGGCCGATTTTTCACTCCGACAATTGTCTAGCAATGAGGAAGGGCGTGGGGAATATGGCTTCCATAAAACCTCAGAGGGAAGCAGCCAAGTGAGTGGGAAGAGGCAGTTGAAATCACGGGGATTGTGGAGAGGGCATGAAGTCATTGTGAGAGATACTCGTGTTAGTCACTCATGTTGTAGCTCTATCTGTTCCTAGAGCTGGATCAAGCCCAGGATTTCAAATTAAGAAGGACTTTGTGGCAGCAATCTGGTAGAAAATGGATGCAAAGGAGAACTTGTGCAGAAACTTCGGTGCATAGCAGAGCTAATGTTTTTGCTTAGTTTTTATATTTAGTTTGTGTTTACATCAAATTGCTTAAAGATATATTATCCTGACAAGTACACAAGTGTTACTAAGACTGAGTATATTTGGAGTGATCAAGCAGCTGAGAGAGATTGCAGGAAGGTTATAACCCCTGCCCATTTCCACTGGGCAGTAGTTTGCAGAAATAACTAGGAATATATCAGAGCAGAGCTGGGAGTAAGAGCTGCCATGGGCAGCGCCAGGTCATTGCACCTGCCAGGTGCAGGTAACTTGAATTAGGTGCAGATAATTTTGAATGGAAATTTTCATCACATTTCGTAGAGTGGCCATAATGCCCCTGCGGTGGCATATCTAGAACAGTGCCATCAACCCCTCAAAAAAAGAAAGAGAGCATAGGAGAGAGAAGGACTCACCACATTCTTTGAAGTTTCTTCAACTGGCTGAAATGTATCTGTGATTACAACCTTTTCAGGGTCCTAATACCCCAAACAATTGTTTAATCTATAATTCTCAGAATTAATCAGCTTTTATGCAGTTTAAAGTTGTTTAACTTCCACTGCACAGCAGAATGTCATTTACTACCTCAGAGATCAACAGTACCACCCACTAGCTGATTTATTGATGTTTAAAAACAGAATCCCTAAAACGTAGCCTGTCTGTGTCTTACGTTAGGTGCTCCAAAGGCAGATGTGAATGCAAGAAGCTAATTTGGGTGTTAATCCTAGGAAGTCCCTCTAGGGATTTAGGAATGAAAATAGAAGGGACAGAAGACCATGAAGCGTGCATTATACTTGAGTGGCAATTGAGACTCACTCCCACTAGGAAGCTGTGGAAAACAATGTAGGGGATGCCCCAGAGTGACCTGCCACCGGTGGGCAAGGAGGCTGTGTTATTTATCCCCAAGTACCATTGGTCATGGGCTGAAGTCTGCCCCTGAAGACACTTCAGATCTGCCAAGATAAAACCCTCAGGAAGAGAGTAGCAAGAACTTAGAGTAGACACCATTGGCAGTTAATGAAACGGTAAAAGTCACGGGAGTGTGTGTGGGACCACAACAGCATCTGCCATAGTCCAGGTCCCAGGGTGGCCTAGCTGTTGGCAGCCCAATGCCTCCAGAAGTGAAGCCCAGAAGATGGAGGGTTAAGCAACACTTAAACTTCTGGGCCACAATCTATACTTGCCCTCAATCTGGCTAGACAAGTGACTTATGACAAGAGCTATCCTCATAAAATTCCCATGTAAAATCTTGATGCTAAAGATGGGACAACCTGAAAAATAAGATGTCGATTGGCTTTGACTATGTTTGTTCAATCTCCTCTCCTCACTGGAAGGCTGAGGGGAGGGCCACACCTTGTACCTGGCACTTGAGAATCAGGCTTCAGGGAGGGGACAGGAGTAAGCCAAAAGTGAAGCTTTATCTCTCCAGGAATGGAGCTCAGAGCTCACAATCCCAAGGCATAAGAGTACTTGTTTTAAAGCTCGACTATATACAAATCAAAAGTTAAAGGCTTCAATTAAGAAATAAGGTCACTAAAGCTAACTGGCCAAAGGGCAATCATAAAACTAGCAACTTCCTCCAAAGTAAAGCAAGATGCCCTCACAAATAAACCCCCAGTCCTCAATGGCTTCATGAGAGCAAGAACTATGTCTTCTTCATGTAAGATTCACTGTTCTTCTCAAGCATGACTCATATTCCTTCTGTCTGTGGCTCCATCTTTTATAAGCACTTTGGATCTGCTAAGTCCTCTGATTCTGGCTGCCAGATCAGGAACACAGAGGGGAAAGACTGAATGGTAGGGTATGATGTAACAGGCCTGCAAATGGCACGCATACTTTGGCTCACAAACCATTGACAAGAACTTAGTTACGTTTTCCCCACCTAAGTGCAGAGGGACCAGGGAAAACGGTTCCTAATTTAGAAGGAATTTCCAAGCATTGTGAGCACTATGGAAAGGAAGCATGACTCTTAGGTAGAGAGTTAGCCCTCTCTACCACACAGGCCAAATATAAACAGCTCAATGAGACAAAGCATTACTGGAAGTGGAGCTCAATAAACTTGGATAAAACTGACCACATACGAGTTCTGAAGCTAGCCAGAGACCAGATGCCTCTAGCATAGTCATTCCTGCCAGTTAGGGCATGACCCGGTTAAGGTACCAGGGTGAAGGGAACAATGTGGAGGAACTGATTGGTGAACAAATCCCAGCATGAAAACCCCGCCTCTCTTCCTCTCATCCAAAGATGGGCTGCCTGGCACAAAATTCAATCCAAATTTGAATTCTACTTAATATCACCAATAGAATTTTTCATCGGGCTTGTTCTGTATTCAGTAATAAAGGCAGCACACAATTATTTTCGATTGGACCAATGAGATTGTACCAAGAAGTCTCTGAAGATTGTCTGCTAAGTGCCAGTGGTTAATGAATCCCATTTGTCTTTCTTGATTAAGTCTGCTATTACCCCCGTTTAGTCCTGTCACCAACCCTTTAGCAAGAATTTTCATATCACTGTTTAGATGAGAAATTAGCCTATGAGAGCAGCACTCATCAATCAGAAGGCAGTTTATTTAATACAGTTTACAGTTTATGAGTTCAAAAACTGTAGCCTCATACATTAAAAATGGATCACTGTCCTAGGCAGAGACAATCAGGGGGTTCATGACAAGCATGGAGAAATGACTTTGAATTTGAGACACACACATAGAGAAAGCCTGCAGTATCGCAAGCTTGCAGCTGAATACCGGGTGGTTTTTTCTTCTGATTAGGAAATCCTCATTGGTTTAAGCAAATGTTCAGGTACTTAACCGCACCTTCCTATACCACTGCACCAGAAAATTCAAAATAAAATTTTAGAGAAGACTCGCTTCTTTATGATATCAGATCTTTTTTCGTGTTTACAATATTTTAAAAAGAGCTCATGTAGAATATATTCCAACTCCTTGAAATTATAAAGAGCAAAATGTCCATGAAAATCTTAGTTTCACAAAGAGCAGTGCAGTTTTCATTTAGTGGCCACATATAAATAGCATGGAAGAAAATGGAGTTTTGGTGGTTATGAAACAGAATTAGATAGATATGTGACCATACAAACAAAATGATTATGGTCCCCCGCCCCCCCACCCCGGAGCATTTTAGGAGGCCCAGGTTGATAGGATATGTTTGTTATTTGATGGCATCAAAGGCCGTAGCTATTTCAAGAATTTTATTTCCTATCACGATGTAACTAGCCAGACTTATAGAACTACTTCCTGTAATATTATTTCACTTAGAGCTATAGTCCTAAATTTATTTTACCTATGACTCTCTTATTTTCCAAACTGGTACTTTACATACAAAGAATATCATTTGTATATGTGGTTAAGTTCAGAGAAGTAATACTTGGCAAACATTTGGTAGAAGCCCTCAATTCCTGTCTCCTACTTAAATCTTAGAGAAATGCCTTAAAAAAGACATTAGTCAGAGAAATTAGCTACTATAAGAACATATAAACTTTGCCATTACTGTCACCCCCTTGGTAATATATAACTCCAACTTCTGCTACACCTTTGAAATTCTTAATGACCTCATATCATACTGATCCCTATTTTAAAGAATAGTCATATTCACCTAAGAATAATGTCTTTTACATCTAGATCGGGGTAAGTATGCCATAGAGTGTTTCATTGCAGCCATCCATCAAGTATTATTTCAGTATCCCCCTATCAACTCCTCATTCCCACTCACCAAGTGTAAGCACTTTTAAGGTTGATGTGTATTCTTTAAACCATTTTTCTGCATGTCCAAAAGCTATTTGTAATTCTTAGCAAACAAAAAATGAGATTATACTGTGTATGTTGTTCTAAATTATGGAGGTTGAGAAGTCTCTACGTTCTGCCATCTGCAAACTGGAGACCTAGGAAGGTCAGTGGTATAAATTCAAGTCTATGTCTAAAGACCTGCAAACCAAGAGTATCGATGGTATAAGTCTCTGCTCAAGGGCAGGAAAAGACCGATGTTCCAGCTGAGAGAGCAGTCAGGCAGAGAGGGGGAATTTAACCTTTCCCTGACTTTTTGTTCTATGCAGGTCCTCCCCAAATTGAATGATGCTCACCCACACAGTGTACCAGTTCAAATGCTGTTCTCATCTGAAAACACCCTCAGAATCACACCAGAAATCATGTTTATTTGGCCATTCAGTGTCCCAATCAACTTGACATATAAAATTAAGCATCACAAATGTATATGATGAGCAATCTTCCATTTCACTATATTCATATAAATCATGTTCTTATTGGCTGTTAAATAGATGTAAAGAGTTTACTAAATCATTACTCTATTGAAAGGTATTTAATCTCTCTCTAATGCTTTTGTTAGAATAAAAAAAGAAAAAGTAGACATTTTTAAACTTTTTCCCTTGACCAATCGTATGCTGAATTGAAGGCTATGTATTTTTAAGCTTTAAGTATTACTGACAAATCTTCCCAAGAAAAAATAGACTTAACACCTTTTAACTTGTCACACACTACAAGACTCAATTTTTACAAACTGGTGTTCTTGAGATAGATTCATCTAACTCTTGGTTGACAGAAATTCAAGTACTGCACAAATCAAAAATATAAGTAAAAATGCATGCAATAACTCAACTGCTGCATATTTCTATAATGCTAAACTAAACTCTTCTGTAGCTGTCTGATCTAAGAATAATTTGAATCAATGTTTCATGAGATTGGACAATGTTCAGAATACTTTGGAAAATGCTCAGAAGTTAATCAAAGAGTATATTCAGTATGAACTTACCTATTTGTAATTGTCAAATAGGTTAAGTTATGCCCACAATAACAACCTGCAAATGCCATTGGCTTAACACAGTGACTTATTTTGTACCTGTACTACATGTATATAGTATGTTTCTAGTACTATTCAGGTCAGCAGGAGCTTCTGTTTTACATATCTCTTGGGGACTCAAGGCTAATAGAGGCTTCTCCTTTAATTGCATTTTCTGGAACAGATGGCTGCCTCAGTCACTGTGGCAGTGGGAGAGTGACTGAAGAACTATGCACAAATAGGTTTGGTTCTGTGTGTCATTACAACATAAGGTCAACTGCATCTGCTTTAATATCAGAATTATGATTCTGAAGGGGAAGGACTGGGCCTATTCTTGTCTTCTCTTGCCACCATGGCTCACCTCAGTCAAAATGACCGTGGTCTCAAGTTGCTTCTCTAGGCGTTAAGAGTGTTTTCCCTCTCTCGGAAACTTACTCAGAATGTGTTTTCTACAGCAACCTAGCTATTATTATTATTGGGGAATGAAACTATTCTAGGTTAATTCACAAAATAACTTAACTTGTAGAAAGTTGCAGACACACTGCCTTCCAAAGACCTATGATCTACCATTGAGCCCACAACCCACCCCTCTCTTATGGTACGTTCTCTCTCCAGACTCTATCATCCCTTCGTGCCTCTAACATTAATTAGTCTGACAGACAGAACCTTAAATGAAATAAAGGAGCAGTACTTCCATCCTTTCTTTTAAGAGGTTCCTCACTATTGTGTTAATCCCTAAAACCAAATAGATACAAATGAAAGGACATTGCCTACCTCCAACCTACATTACATAAGAACCAAACGTCATGGCCTTTACTCAACTAAATATGTTAATATATTATTGTTAATATATAAAAGTATCTTCCCTCTTATCTTCTACTCTCATTAACATTGGTTTCTGCACATTCCCAGACCCTAACTGCTATAATAATAAAATGAATGCAAATCTTCGAACAGTGTTTTGTTAACATTATAATTGTATGCAAACACATTATGAAGTGTTGTTTTTCTTCATAATTAGAAACACTCCAATACTGCAGATCAACAAATATGAAGGTAATAAAATCTTGATGGTTTGTTTAAATAATCATAAGGATTATTTCTATTTTTAATATTTTTTCAACTTGACAATTAAAAATTGCATATCTGGTTGATCTCAGCTTCTATAGTTCATCATGTGTCCTATTATGATGTGATAGGTAATTTGTTTTTTAAAAAACTTTCCTAAATCATTTAATATGTTTCAAAGTCAAAAGCAGGTACAAGGTTCATGATCAGATTTGGTCGAATAATTTGTGATTATAGAAGCATTCCTATTTAAACAAAAAAAAAAAATTGAAACTCTTTAAGTAGCAAACAACAGGTTAAAGTAGGTGTAGCTTTTTCTCCCATTATAAGAAATCACTGGAAATTTCTGTTGCTGGCTGGGTTCTGGGACAGATGTTCAGACATACCACAGAGGCGCTTGAGATAGGACCCCGAAATCTGGTGGGAAAGAGAAAGTGAAATTTATGCTCAAATATCTCAATGATGCCTCATCACCCAGGATTCCGAATAGTTGCATTGTTTCATTACTCACATCTCTTGAATATTCAATTTAAAAAAATTTTCGTATTGTATTAGATGTTTCATTCAGTGTTCACCAATAAAATTACTAAAAATACCAACAACTGTCTTGCCTTCAAGAAGCTCACCCTTGTTTAAAAACAACCACAGTGAACTATTGAAGAAGATAAATAAAAATAAAAAAGTAAAAGGAATAGATGTCCCAAGATTCAGCCTTGACCTTTTTGCTGCTGCCTGCAAGGCAGATGTTCCTTCAAACTGTGAATGTTGGTATTGTTCATTATGATAACATGATACTGACTATAGGTCAGTGGCAGGATTTGTTGCCACATCAGGAGATAAATGATTTGCTGAACAGACTCAATGGAGGTAAAATGGAATGTGAAAACTCTCATGCTGGGAAACTAAAAGGCCAAAGAAAAACAAGGCAAGCAAAGAGCCAGGGATTTCAGAGGGCACAGTGTGGGTAAGGTTAGTACACACTGCGGCTTCCCATTGGCAGCTAGATTTCCAGTGAGGTCCAGGGGCCCAGGGAACTTTCTCACTGGTTTATTTATTGGATGGGGAGGATGAAGGTTAAAGTGTAAGTGGTAGCTCTCAGACTTCAAATTTGTTGAGAAAGTAGACATGAAATAATCAGAATATGGATTATTTAACCAAGGTACAGAATCCGTTTATTGAAACAATCACCTTGGCATCATCAGTCATTTCTATCATTCCCTGTAAGGGAACCTCCAGTTGCTTCCTAAAGTTAAAACCAACAAGGTTGTGTAATAAACTTATTTGTGCTAAAGCAGCCCAGTATAGGGAAAAGAGCATTGGACAGAAAGGCAGAAGTCATGGATGCTAATTTGGGGTCTGTTAGTAATTAACAGTGTACCTTAACCAGCATCACTTTACATCTTTGGGCCTCAGTTCTCATCAGGAAAATGAGGATCTCCAAGAGCCTTCCCAGTTAGAGTATTTCTGCTAGTTTCAGTGGTTCTAGTTTACCTGTCAGAAAAGTAAAAAGTAAATTTTACCTGCTGGTATTGCTGCATTTTTACTACTTATATTTCCTGAATATTTGATAGTTAATGGATTGGAAGAAAGAAAATTGTAGATTTCCTGTTGGAGTCATCGTACTAAATCTACAGCTCTTATCAAAGAAACCCCTGACAACTGCTCCTAAGCCTTCCTTTTGGAGTCACTCACAAATAAATACATTTTATTTTAATAGAAAACAGGAACATTTTAATTGCCTGAGCTAGGTACTTTTATTTTGTTTTATGTGTGCAGTCAGAACCAGACCCTTGTGAATAATGTTAAAAGATGGATATTCTTTTCTCCGAGCTTTTTATTTTTTGTGTAAATTACAACAATTGCTTGGGGGATTGGGCCTTTGGACAAGCCATAAAATAATCAAAAATTTAATGCTGTTCGGTGGCAGTCTATGACTCTTTGAATTAGTGGCTAGATTAACCATTCACAGGTATAGCATTCCATTCCTAGTTAGATTTAATAGTCCTGATCTTGTGGGGATAAATGCTCTTGGTTGGTTTGAGGGTTTAACAAAGTAATTCCTTGAATGTGAAGAAGTGACCCCAGCAATTATAACTAGGTCTTCCTTAAGTCGGATGCCATTTTTATAGCCTGCCAAAATAATAGTTTGAAAGTGAATTATGTATTATCCTTTACTACCAAAAACAAAAACAAAAACAAACAAACAAACAAACAAAAACTGGTTTATCTCCTAATAGTTTAGCTGCATTTGCCAAATTGTGTGTGTTTATGTATGTTGCTAGCTACAGTCTTAAATCTTCAGAAATACCTGCAAAAAAACATACTATCTTTCATTCAAACAGCAAATATCTTAGATTTGGTCTTGGTCACTGGAAGTTTCAAACAAAATCTCATATAAGACAAGTCCCTGTTGGATTTTAAGTGTTATTAGTTTCTTTCTCTCTCTTTTGTCTTAAATCTATTCTGTCACTAACATTTCAAACTCAGCTATTTCATGACTGTAAAATAGTGTCATAATATATTATGCTAATAAGTCTAATTAATTCCCAGGGAAACATTTCCATGGATCGTGATAAAGTATATGATAAAGCCACTAGTGCTCAATGAAATTTTTTTTCAAACTTTATGTTACAACTTCTGCTATATTATGTCTTTTCCTGTGTCAGAAAGTTAGTGAACATATTTTAATGGCTCCAGTGCATCCATATTCTTCATGAAACTGCTAGTTATGAGTGTTAGTTATCATCTGCTTAACATCCATGCAAGTATGAGAAACTCAGTAATTAATTGTTATAACTGTCTAGACTTCTAGCTAGACAGTTAAAAGGTATGGCTATTGAGTGTAAAAAAATCTTTATAAAGCACCTTGCCCACTCAGGTATCCCACCTTTGGGGACTCAAAATGCAGAAATTTTTGGTGAGAAATGGCAGAATAAAGGAGTCCTTAATATTCAACTTGAAATCTTTATAATATTTTTTTTCCAAAAGTAGAATTCAAACTGTGATTCTGACCTTTGCCAATTTCTACTGTGCTCCTGTTAAGACATCAAATAGACTGTGTTCCTCCAGAGTAATAATATATTAAAGAGGAAGAAGATCAAATGTTCCAGTTGGATCTGAGAAGCTAGAAGAACTCGGTAGCATAAGTTGTCAAAGACTATAAGCTCAAGGTGGCCCACAGAATGCAGCACAGTGTGACCAAAAGTTCACTAGATTGGGTGCCAGGAGACCTGAGTTTGAATCCTGCCTCTGGCATTAAGTAAACATAGAATATTTTTTTTTTAGCTTTAGTTTTCTAAATTGAACATAATATCTATCTCAAAGGTTTCTAATTTTTGCTAAAAGTAAAAGCCTAACAACTTATGGCACAAAGTAGGCACTCAATATATGTTATTCTCATCTTCGTCAAAAGCCTTCTCAGCTCCTCCACTTCATAGGATCTTTTGTTCTTTGTGCTACCTAGAATTTCTTATCTGCACATCATATCACGGCATACAATCAGGCATTGACTAATAGCAATAGCTCTTCATTTTACATGACTATACCTTCTGTTCCTGAAAATTTGTTAATTTCTTTGAGGTCAGGAACCTCATCTTAACCTCAATCTACCACCAATCCCCACAACTATACCTGGTACAGATAGAGCTTGTTGAAGCAAATGAAATGTTTTCTTCATCCTTTTTCTCGCCCTCGTCCTGCTAATTTTGGACTACTAATTTATGCATGGATTTATGGCCAAGGTTGTTTTAAAATATGTGATACAGCCTTATCTAATTATAAATTATAGATTTATATCTACAATTATATACATTGTATACTTGTAGACAATTGGGCATCACTAAATTAAAACAACAACAATATATTTGCAAGAAAATATATGATTAGCATTGAGCACTAATAATAGTCTATGGGCCTCCAACAACAGCATCACAACTACTGCCTTCCCAATAAACTTTCTACAAAGCGATAAGCTCACTTTGCTTTTCACTAAAAAGATGACTCAGCATTTCTGGACAGGTCAGCAAAAGTACCTAAAAAGATGACTGTATTTATGTGGTTCCAATGACCCACTCCCCCCAGCCCCCGCCACACACACACAAAGCTATTTCATTTAAATAAACAAACCGACAGAAACAAAATTTCTACCCTCAGTCATATAAAGCCAACACGCTTGGGTACTTTGACACTGAACAAATACTGAAATTAGGCCCTGAAATTGGGATACTGAGTCTGAGTTGGGCACCTGACATGCACACCACGTTGACTTATCTGGGACACCAATAAACTGAGGGCCAGTTTGGGATCGTTTGAATAGTAGATCAACCTATTGATGAGGTTCTCACTTCCAACACCTGGCAGAGATCACCAACAGTCCTCACTCTTCCAATTTGAATAGACACTTCAGTTTTAATCTTACTCTAATAGAAATAGCTCTCTATCAAAAATGTATGCCCTCTCTTCTACTAGAGTTTAGAGTTGTTTCTGGTAAGTGGCTGTCTATCTACAAACAATGTAGTTCAGCCTCCCTTGCATCTAGGTGAACCCATTGGTTCTCTCCTATGGAATTCGAATGTGAATGATATGTGATACGACTGGGCCAAGGTAGTTCAGAAGCAAGTGTGCATCATCTTCTCTTTACCAATCTCCTAGATAGAGGCCAAGGACTCTAAGATACTTGGCCAATGGATTGGCCAAGCCAAATAACAAATGGGATCTGCATCTCTGAATAATCAGGTGAAAGAAAGTTGACTGATAACCGGGATTATCCAATTTGAATCATTAGGGTTAATAACTTACTATGTTAATTTACTAAAATTTGGGTACTTATTTGTTACAGTGCTCTATTACCCTAATACATTTACTAAATCTCTGTGTTGCAGAGTTCATTTATCTTTTTTTGAAGATAAATGAACTCTGGCACTAGTTACTAGTTGTGTAGTCTGGGGAAGTTAACTAATCTCTTTAAACTCAGGTTTTCCTAACTGTGAGGTAATATTAATGATTCTTTCCAAATGGGGCTGTTATAAGTAATGAAAAATATTAGGTATACAGAGAGACCTTAAGAAGTCTGACATAGAAAAAGGGCACCATAATGCTCTATTATGACTAGAGATTCAATGCTTTCAAACTCATCTTCATGAATCCACCCTCCCTAAGGAAAAATTTTTCTAAAATACAACTTCCACCCCTGAAAGGAAGAGATGGGTATGAGAAATATTCAAAGATAGAACTGATAGGAATTGTAAACTGATTAGACTGGTAATTGATAGGCATATCACTGGAAATAACTATAGCAAAAGATTTAAATTGGATAAATTTGCCTTTGTGAGTAAATTAAATGTATAAAAATATCCTTTCTTTCTCTTTATCATCTCTGGATTGGATCTGCACATTAAGCTCTTGAGTACTAAATTAGTAATTATCTAAATTTAGCAAAAATTATACTCACTACATAATAGCCAGCCCATTTGTTTACTTACAGACCATGCATGGGAGCTTAAAAATAGGAAATTTGAAATTAACCAAAACTTCTTTCAAAGAGAACATAATATGAGGAATGCTCTAAATATAGTATATTTTAATTCAAATTACCATTCTTCCACACATTTCATATCAGTAACATTTTCTCTGCTTTACAAAAAAAAAAAAACGTCATCCATAGGGTATCCTAAATAAACAATGAGAGCATTTGGAAAATAAGAAAGACATGAGTGATTGAGTGAAAATAACAGAGATAAAACCAGGAGTGATTATGCAGCTACGGTGTGCCAGAAAATAGAGATGTTCTTCACACATGTTCTCTCATTTAATTCTCAAAAGAAGCAAAATAAATAAATAAAGTAAAACAAAGCCCATGATTTATATATGTACCATGCACCATGAAAAACAAACAATTTCTATTTGAAAGAACAGGATCTCAGTGAAGTTAAGCTACTTGCCTAAAGTAATACAGGATTTGAACCTGCTTTCATCTGACACCAAAGCCAATCAATATCATAGTATTATATCCTAGATATCCAAAGTCTGTTTAAAAGGTCTACAAAACTACGTACTTGTCTACTCTGTAGTAAAGTATGTATATGTGAACAAACAAACAAAATAATAGGTTGTAAATAGCCCCTTCTCACATTGTCACATTGTTTGTGTCTACGTGAGAACTGAGCCTGTGGAACACATACATTTCTCTGAGGAAGAAATCAGTCATAAAAGCCACCAAAAGTACCAATAATACACACACATATCCCGGTGGGATCATCCTCCATTCCTCACACTTCCTACTTAATGAAATAAACATCCTCTAGTTTCCTCTAATTTGGGCTTCAGACTCTTCGGAGAGCACATTCACATTCTTCTCTATATATGACATAGGAGAAAGGAATTCTATAAAGCAGCAGAAAGCAAATGATTGGTGAATAATTTTTTTAATCAGATTCTTTCTGATACACTGATCTCATTATTTGTTCACCAGACGAGCTCTTCCTAAATCTATTCACAATTAAAAAAAAAAAAATCACCCAGCTAGTAGTATTGAACTGTGCCTTAATTAGGGCAGCCAAAAATGTCTTGTATAATTAACTGGGCTTTGTTTATAATTATTTCCTTGTGGTTAGAACTGTTTTCTGCATGAAACTAGGGCAATGCTAATAGTAATGTTAACCTTTGATTTTCATATGAGAGTAACTAAAGGACAGGCAGAAGAAATAAGGTCAGACTGGGAAAGCAAAACCAAAAGACATGAAACACAGGGTAACTTTCTATCCTGTGTTTTGCCTCAGGATGAACACAGTCTCCCTAATCTCTCTCCCAATCTAAAGTCTAGATGCTGACATCCAGGCTCCTTTATCCTTCTGTCACATATCATAATTTGAGTGTAATCTCTATTCTTAGCTAGCAAAACCGATACGGTCTGGATTTGTAACACCATGTACTCCTACTTGAGCACACCCCCTTGTGTTCTAGAAGACTATTAGAATGGTAGGATTCTTAGTTGTAAAGAACTTGGAAATCTACTGAATGAGTAATTAAGTCAACAGTATTCAATGTATAGAGTGTGACTAGGTGAACTCAGAGTCCCTTGGCCAAATATGATTATCCAGATCATGCTGAATAACAACAGGAATTTTATAGAAATGGATAAAGTAGGAATTATTTTTATATTATTTTTATTTTTCTTCTAAATCTTGCTAATTTTGGTTGGTGTGATAACATAAATCTAAAAACTATAAATTCTTAGTACATTCCTTCTGTTTGATATTTCAGACACACTTTCTTAGAAAGACAGGTCAAGGAAAAAGAAACATAATAGAAATAAGGATAATTGAGCTCCATTAAATGCATCATTTTTTTTTACCTTTATGGGGTATGGGGCAATTTGTTAGGTACCTAAGTTCCTTCCTTCAGGTAGCTCATAGTCCAATGGGGTAGACAGATTGCTATAGGTATAAAAAAAGCAAAATTAATTTTATTTGAGTACTATAAATAGTTTTAAATAGCATGACAGAGAAGATAACTATAAAGGCAAATCTGGAAAGAGCCTGTCAGGTAAATTAAGTAAAGAATAAGATTCTGGACAGAAGAGCAGTGTCAACGACAAGGAGGCATAAAATATAACTGGAATGTACGAGAATTGTGAGTAGTTTGTTACACAAAAAGGACATGATTTTTAGTAGTGTGAATTTAATAGAGCATAAGTTTCCAGAAGGAGAATGTCTAGGGACGAGACTAGAAAGATTGAAGATGTGAAATAATAAAGTTCCTACCAAACCAGCACAGTTTAATAAAGTTTCTAAATGAATTTGGACTTTATTCTATAGACAGCAATGAGCCTATGAGGTTATTTTTAACAGAAGAGTGATGTGACTAAATTTGTTTTTAGGAAATATAATTTCTGGGGGAGCATATTAAGACCAAGAACACATTAGAAATCTGAAAAATAGTCAAATAAGCCTAGACCAAGTCAAAGTCAAAAGCAAGGTCTTTGAAGAACTAAGTAAATTAGTAAACATTTAAAAGACTGATCAACGGAAAATGACAGAAGACACAAATCACCATTATTAGTAATGAAAAGGGTAACAGAACTAAAATCTTTCTACAGACATTTAAAAAAATCAAGATGTTATTAAAGTCTTTGTCCAATAAATTGGATAATTTATGTAAAATGAACAAATTACTTGAAAAATGCAATTTACAGAACTGATGCAAGGAGAAATGGGAAATCTGAATAGTCTAATTCTGTTAAATTGATTTTGTATTGGAAGTCTTCCTAAGGGAGATCTTCAAGTCAACATAATTTATTAATGAATATTTCCAGACAGTTAAAGAAAAAAATTAGAGATTTTACGCAAACTTTAAAAAAAAAAATTATTTTATTTGTCAATGCGATAAGACAAGAATAAAGAAAAGATACAGGAATTGAAAAGTACATAATAACAAACTGTCATTTATCATAAATTACATAATAGTGAACATAGAAATTAAAAAGTAACCTTCATAAAAAAAACTAGTAAATTTATTAACATATGAACGCTAATTGTATTTCTACACTCTAGCCCCCAAAAAAGAATTTTAATGATACTATTATTAACGATAGCATCAAAAGCACCATACTTATAGAAGCAAATCTAACAAAATTATGTATGACCTCTATACAGGAAATTATAAAACATTATTGAGAAAAATTAAAGAAGACCTAAATAAATGGAGGGATATACCATGTTTATGGAATGAAAGTTTCAGTATTATAGAGGTATCCATTCTCTCCAGAATGATTTAATGCAAACCTATCAAATTTCCAGCATGTTTTTGTTTGAATGTGAAAAATTATACAAAAATTTTAAAATGTATATGGAAATTCAAAGGATAAAGAGAATCAAGACCATCTTAAAGAAAAAATATTATAAAGTTACAATTAAGATAATGTGGTATATATACGAAATAGTCAATTAGTCCAATGAAACAGAATTAAACCCAGGAAGAGATTATGCATATAGAGTCACCTGAAATTTGATGACAGTAATACTACACTCCAGTAGATAAAGAATAATCTTCATAATAAATTATGCTAGGTCAGTTAGATATTTATATCAGGAAAATATTTGTCTTATCCTTTCCTTATATCAAACACAAAAGTCAATAACAAATGATCATAAGACATAAATGAAAGGCTAAAATGCGAATATTTTTAGAGATGTAAGAGAATATTTTTATGATTCTAAAGTAGGCAAAGATTTCTTAAACAGAATATAAAAATTATTAACCAAAAAAGAAAAGTTTGATACATGGAACTACATTTAAATTAAGAACTTCCATTTATCAAAAATAAAGAGCATGAAAATTCAAGTCACTGAGTAAGAGAAGAGAATAAGAGAAGATATTTTCAAAATACACATCCAACAAAGAACTCATAACCTGGAATATATAAAGAATGACTACTTACGAATAAAGAAAACACAAAACACAGACAAACCAATAAAAAAAATGGTCAAAACATTTCAAAAGAGGATATGCAAATGGCAATAAATATGTGAAAAGGTACTCAGCTTTTATAATTATCAAGGGTCTGTAAATTAAAACCACGAGATGTTTATCTATGTATGTGTCCTCTGTAGAACAGCTGAAATATAATGGCCAATTTGTCAAAAATTTGGAGAAATTGGAATTCTCTTAACCTGCCGATTGGTGTGTTCATTGGCACAATCATTTTGGAAACTTATGACATCAACTGAAGTTGGTCATATATATAACTTGTAATTCTATAATCTATTCTTAGAGATTTACCCATAAAAATTACATGCACGTGAACATGAAAAGACATATATAATGATGTTCCTAACAGCACCATTTCTAATTGTCAAAACTTACAAACACTCAAATATATATTGATAGTAGAATGAATAAAATGTGGCATATTAATGTAATAGAATACTATAAAATAATGAAAATGAATGAAATGTTGCCTCACACACCAACATAAATTTCACGAATACAATACTGAGCAAAGAAGCCAGATACCAAAGAGAACATTGCATTATTTCATCATATAAAGTTCAAAAAGTAAGTGAAACTAACCTATGGTGATGAAAGTCAGGATAGTAGTTTCTTTTGGAGCAGTGATTGAAAGAGGACTTGAGGAGTGCTTCTGTGGTGGGTGTCACAGATTATTTCATCATCTGGATAGTTTTTCATGAATTTGTTCACATCGTGAAAATTCATTAAGCTGCAAACTTATGATTCACTCACTTTATTATAATATGTGATACACCAGTAAAAAATATTTTATTAAATAGATGAATGAATTAATCAGTAACTAAATAGGAATTGGCTCATAAAAAGAAAACTTAATTGAAATCATAAGCAAATTTCAAGAATAAGCAGGTGGTGAACAGTCAATGGCTGAAAAGTCAAGGGGGAGGCCCTTTCAAAATGTACTAGCTATGGTAATGAGAAGGACATGGCCTCTCTGGGTGTTATATCAGCTTTAGGGATTCCAGATTTAAGATGGGATGGTCTCACTCTCATACCACTGCTTACTGCTCTGAATAAGTAGTTATCTTGGCACGGTCTGGTATGTTTGTGTGTGTGTGTGTGTGTGTGTGTGTGTGTGTGTGTGTGTGTGTGTGTCAGGGGTTTTTAAACAGAATTAACCAATAAAATTAATCTGACAGTTAATTGTTTCATACATTGACACAGTCCCATAAAGATCTGGATTAAAATGTATTTAACATGCTTTATAATTTTGGTAAATTAAATAAGATTTCTACTCTTATTTTATGTGTGTTTAGGAAGTAATAAAAGGGATAGCTCCATTGAAGTTCAACACAAGCAAGTCAACTTGTATAATTTTAGCTAACTTTTTATAGCTCTGTTTCCTTACTTCATAAGAGTAAGATTATAAACTACCTTTATGTTTAGCTGAGCAAATCTAAGCCCATCACTAATGGAATTAAGATGATAGCATTTCTGTTTGTTTGTTCCATGAAGATCCTTTGGATGGACCCTTAAATTCCAAAGCTCTTTACATACTGACTTCATTCCAAAGCCTTTGTTCATGCAACAAATACACATGGAGTGACCACCATGTGCCCTAAGAACCTAAAAAACATTTACGACTTTGGTGCCCTCTCAAAAAAATCACTGAAAACTTCAAGCAGCAATTACTTCCTACTGTGCTCTCTTTATCCTTCAACTACTTTGTTCTCTCGATATCTACATAATTTTCAAAAGTGGAAGGAGGAGGAGTGAATTCCTATTGTAGCATTTATGTATACCTATTATTCAAAAACACGGCTAACACTTAGAAACCAAACTACTGTAAAAAAAATAATGAGTTTAATTCTATTTTGAGAGAGACTTCTTCTTTAAATATAGACATAATTAAGCAGTTGATCTCATGAACAGAAAATGATGGTCCATGATGAACAATGCATTATGGTACAATTATATTCACTAGTGTATTTAAGAGTACAATTTTTAAAAGTATTTGCTCTGAGGTCATACCTATCTGAATTGGATTCTCAATGCCATTACCTAATTATGTGACCTTGTACAAATTACTTAACATCTCAGTTTCAATTTTTTTTTCAAATGCTAAGTGGGAATAACAACTACCTTAAAAGTTGTTGAGAGAAATTCACAAAATAAGGTGTAAAAAGCTTTTAGCAATGTGTCCAGAATGCAATAAGTACTGAATAAATGGAAGCTATTAGTGAGATTTTAAAAGTCTTCAGATTCTTGAAATGGTAATAAATACTTCTTTTCTAAGATGAGTCAGTTATATGAAGAGTCAAGTCCTAGCTCAAGAATTCTCTTCCACGGACACAAGTAGATGATTTTTTAAAGATTGAATAAGCAAAGAAGAATAAGATAAATATTAGAGCTTACTAGACAACATTATGAGTAACCACAGACCAAATGAAAAAAAAATTCCTCAATAATATTCGCAATTTATGAAAAAAAAGCAGATATATATCAACTGTTTTTCATCTTTATTCCTTTCTATTATTTTGAATGCTTATGTGAGTTGTAATTCTTTGTTGACAATTTTTCATGGAGCACAGAAGAAATAGAACAAAGAACAAAGAAAGAACTTTCCAGCTTAACCCAACCTGCCTTTATGTAACATTAATGTCCCAACCTCTTACAGTCATAATTTTTCTGTGTGTCCAGGCCTCTTGGTGCCTACATAGTGTTCATTGTCCAAGAAATGCCAGGGGTTTGTTTGTGTGTGTGTGCATGTGGAATTTCCTCACTACATCTAGAATAAGAATTAAATGAGATAAAAGAGATAGTCTCTTGGTAGAGATGTCAAGAGTGCACACATTGATCACTTGACTTATTCTGTGTTCTCGTGTTCACTTCTTAAATCAATTTACTTAATTTTACTTTATAATAATATTCACAGAAAGACTATTACAGCCACTGTTCCTTTAGATTTATATCCAAATTACTTATAAGTAGTTCATCTTAGATTTTGCTGATGGTCTTTGGAAAAGAAATAGCCAGGGGATGCTTTCTATATTTAAAATAAATTGATTCACATGCAAAGGAATAAATTTTCTCCATGAAAATGCAGCATTTGAAAAAAAAAACTAAGAAAAATTAAATGAAGTCTACTTTGGTACCGCAAATTTTTGATGTAAAACTGAATCAAATGGTTTACAGGTAAAAACAGAATAAAACAAAACAAACAAAAGCAGGTCAAATTCAAATATAGGCAATTTTCACAAACTTGCTTTATTGTCTGGGGTCAACGGCATTGACAGAAAATTAAGGAAAGGAGCTTTGGTCATGCATTTGCTGGCGCTATTGTTTTTCGTGATAAATCCCTGCTTTTTGAATGTGACTGAATTGATGGGCATTTTTTCATAAAGCAAACATAGGAAAATGCAATAGAAATATGTAATAGCTGATTGTCAAGTTTGTAATCATTTAATATGAAATCTTTATAGGATCTAAACTACTTTTTTTTTTTTTTTCAATAAAATGTCCTAGTAACTAGGGCCAAATCATTCACTCATTCATTTACTTAAAGCACTATTGAGTGCCTACTGGGCC
This sequence comes from Rousettus aegyptiacus, assembly GCF_014176215.1. Taxonomy (NCBI): domain Eukaryota; kingdom Metazoa; phylum Chordata; class Mammalia; order Chiroptera; family Pteropodidae; genus Rousettus; species Rousettus aegyptiacus. The sequence continues at coordinate 42,738,795 of NW_023416292.1, read as the reverse complement.
AAGCATTGTGCTACAATGTGACAAATTGGTATGGAAGTTTCATGAGAAAAGAAACTTTTTTTCCACCTAGTATCCCTGGTAACTGGCACATGGGCTCGTATTGGCACCAGATAAAGATTTGTTATTATTGCTTTCATAATTACTTGCTGTACTGCTGCTGCTAATGATGATGATATGTGAACTAGGAAGGTAGCACAACAATGGAATTCACCAAATCTGTATATGTTTATATAATTTGGGAGAATTTGTCTCTCAGTGGAATTCCTTGTCCCATGACAAAGAAAAATCCAAATAAAGAAAATTCTTCAGATGGCCAGTGCTTCACCAGGAAGAGGCTACATCATTTTCTTCATTAAAAAAAAAAAAATTATTAGCACCACATTCTGGAAATACTGCCTTGCTCATTGTATCAAACAATTTCTCCTCCTTTTCATCACTGCTAAAATACTAACAGCTCTCTTTAATGCCTAGTCAATAAGCAGATTAAAACATAAATGCTACTAAATATGCTTTAAATATCAGCTTCATCGAAATAGTTCTATAGTCTGTATCCTCTTAAAATAATCCCTATTCAAAATTGAGAGGAAATGTCACCCATATGAGTTTCTTCAGAATTTAAGCTCTGATTATACAAGGAATTATGTACCATAGCTTTGGAAATCAGATAATTAAAGAAGCACCAGACTCTTTGTTGATGACATTTATAAGCCTAGGAAGTTTTTATCAATGCTGCAGTAAAATATCATTTTTAAGTAATGTTGCACATGCTGAGTATATTTCTAACCCCAATTAAAGCTAGCTACTTAAGAGGGAACTGTGAAGAGCGGCAAAGCTGCACAATTACACCAGACAAGTCAAAACCCTGGCTACAAAGTTGCGAAAAGGCCATCTGCTTTGAGCCAGCCTAAGTAGAGAAAAGTAGTATAAAATTATAAAGAAATATCTCCAATTTTCAAGGAAATAATGATCTGCTAAAGAAATTGAATTGGTTCAAATGTGAATTGATTGACTTTCTCCAAATACTTTTTTTTTTTTTTTAGTCTTCATTTCCAAATGTGATATTGATGCAGGTTGGGCGAATCCCGGAGTGAAGACGCCGGTCCTGCACTGCGGAAAGGAAGGCTCAAGTGCATGCCAGGGTGAGAGACAACAGGAAAGTTTATTAGAGAAGGAATAACATTCTATAGACAGAGTGTGGTATCCTCTCAGTGACAGAGAATAAGAGAGAGGGGCCCTGAGTGTCTGAGGAATTCAGTTTATATGGATGCCATGCTTAGTTTCTATGAATTACAGTTTAAAGACTTTGTTTACCTATGTTCCTTTGATGGTATGGGTATGTAGTGTGAAAGTATGGATGTGAAGGCAATGCTAGCCAGCTCAACCTCTGTTCAATAGGTTCCCTGCAGGGGATAAGTGGTTGGGTTTCTTTTGCTTGATTATAACTTAAAGACTCTGTTTTCCTTTCATGGTCTGAGTAAATAGTTTGTTGGTCGTCCCAGCAGGAGTCTTCCTTGTCCTGTCGCTTCTCTAGGTCTGGCAGCAGCACATCGTAGGCTCTGGTTTAACATTGAGTCAGTTTATGCAGTTGTCACACCTCTCCCCTGTATCAGTCAGTATACAAACAGAAAGTCTTTTGTGGGACCTCAGAGTAAATCCAATTCTTTCTTAGGTGAATGTAAATAAAAGTGGACCAAATACATATTTACATCTGATGCAGAGTAAGAGAGATTTGGCGATATTTATTCTATTATCACAGCCCTTAGGAGTATTTTTACTGAAAAGATTCATCTTTGTCTTCAGTCTAACCACAATATTTAATTCTAAGAACCAGGGATTAAATTATAAATTCCTAAAATATTCATTTTACTAAGATCTTTCAAATGTTACACATTTGACTTCACTTAATAATAAACTCACTAATATTTGCTAGTATTTGCATCTTGCAGACTTGGAATAAACCTACATTTTTCTTAGTAACTTCATTTGTTAGGAAAACATAATCCTATGAAAGCCTAGCATTTAAACCCTAATATTTAAATCACCCTCATTACTTTCCTTCTGGACTATAACTTTTTTTTTTCTCTCATATTGTCCTCACCCCAAACAAATGCAGAAACTCGTTAATCATTTCTTCCATTAAAATTGTGAGGAGATGTCTCATTGTTCAGTCGCCAATCATAGCGCGCACAGCTGGAGGTCACCAGAGATCATCCCTTCTTGCATTTTGCAAATGAAGAAACTGAGCAGTTGACAGGTTCAGAGTCTTGCTTTAAGTCACACAGCTAATCAGTGTCAGAACTGTTGTGCAACCTAAGCTGCCATTAAAATGGCTTTCCCACTCTGAGCTATTTCTAGCAGAGGACAAAACATCATCCAAGTTGTAGCACTAGAGAACCCATCTCAGTGAGCAAGACACAGCAGAAATCCAGCTAGATGCCACTGCCATACTGTTCCCTGAAGGGTTGTGTTGGTCGAAACAGGCACCTTTTGCTAGCTTGCACCAAGGCATTGTGTAGTTGGCAGTGGCCCTGATCTTTACTGAGGCACCTTTGGAGCAACTTGATTGGAAGTGGAAGAGAGGGACTTTAGAAGTCTCCTGAGAGCATTGACATCTGGGATTTCTGAAACTAAATTAATTGAACTTGATAGCAACTCAAGAGGAAAGGTCACACAGGTTTGGGTGAGAAATTCATGATTTGCAAATGTCAGCTAAGATTTGGAAAAGCATCTGGCTTTTGGTTATATATCTGAAAATGAATAAACACTGAAATCTGGAGGATTCATACTCACTGGACCTAATCCACCCAAGATTTAACAGCCAGAAAAGAAATGCTGGTTATGGCATAGATTCCATAAATTTTAAATCATTTACACACAAAAACAAAGAAGCACATATGTATATGTCGGTATACGTATGTAAACATGTCTATACATAACCCCCACACATAAATATGCCTATATTTCTATGCATTTTATGTATATATGCATGTAGGTTTGTGTGTGTGTGTATGTGTATGTGTGTTTAAATATTCCAAAACATTGGGCCAGTTGGCCATGCAACCAGTTTCTCTTGGAAAAGATTTGCTTCATATCTAATAGAAATATACAATCTGGTTAAATGTTGCTGGTAAAATGTCTAACACATGGATGGATTGAGATTGTGAACAAGTAGAGAATACTAAAGCAGCCTGATAGAGATAGACCCTTTGAAGGGAGGCCAGAAAAACATTCCGTTCCAAAGAGAGGGGATACGCATCTATTGTTTCTCCAGCTGGCTAAGCAAGGCAGGGTTGTTTTCTACTAAACAGCCTCATTAACATAAGCATAACTACAGGGTAAGTTTTCAAGCTCATTCCAAGTGAATTCAAAGGGCTGGGGGAAGAAAGATGCCAGTTAATATGCACAACTCATGCAGACAATGATATGAAGCTAATTCATTTCATCATATTATCACCATAGCATATTAACTTAAAAGAAATAATAAGACAACATGGAAATGTTTGCATATTAGAGAGGATTCTCGTTGTACCCTATTAGCACCATATCCTATTAGTATTGCATTAGGTTACCAATGCTGCAATGCTGAGATGATGAAATCCCACTGTGAAAACTGATATTGAATTCTTGTAATGTTTCAAAATCATTTTTAGCACTGCATATAAATAATTCATGTGAGCAGATCTAATGAATTGACGGAAGAAAAAAAAACCGTCCCTTGGCATTGTGAGTGTATTTAGGAATGTAGAGTCACGAGCAAGAGGCTTTCTCGTGGAAGGTGGGCAGGGGCTGCAGTGCAGCATCTATGCCAGAGCGAGTGATTAACATAACGAGGAATTCTAGGTCAAGTCCAGTTGAAATCTTCCTGAAAGCACGTTTCCTTCTAGGAAAGGTGGCACAACATTTTTTTGGCACTTTCTTGTTCATTCTGAATCTAGATTGTAGATCAGCTGAGTTAGGTACCTCACTTAAGGGCACTAGCTGCACAGAATCAAAATTCAATAAACTGAGAACCCAAGTGAAGTAGTGTTTTTGTTTTGTTTTGTTTTTACTATGGTCAAGGCCCAGCGCCGGCTGCCCCGAGATATCCCACGATTACATGTTGATTATTCTGAAGGACCGAGAGAAAAGCTTATCACAAGGGCATAACATCCAGAGTTAGAAAAGCATGTATAAAAACCCTCATAATCCCTTTACTCATTTACTACCCTAGCCCAACTTTCTTTCGTTTCTTGCTAAGGAACACACAAATTTGGCTTGGATTCCTTTGTGATGAGCACTTTCTTTGTTTTGTCAATTTCTCACGAATTTATTGTTTCTTTATCTAAAAACTTTAAAAAGGTACCTAGTTTGATCACTTCTTTGAGCCTCAGTTTATGAACTGGGCATCGTATTGTGATTCTCCAGTGCACACATATTAAATTGTGTTTTTTTTTCCTCCTGTTAATCCAGTCTTGTGTCAATTTTATTATTTTATAGCTAGTTCAAACATGAGATCTAAAGGTGGGCAGAGTAGGGGAATTTTCTCCTGATCCTCAACACTTCCAATGTCTTTGTTTAAGCCTTGAACTGTGATTCCTCATCTGGTACCTCTCCACTGTACAGGCCTTGAAGTTTGAGATCATAGTTTACTCACATTTGTAATCCTAATCTCTAGCACAATGCATGGCCCTGAATAGGTACTCAATAAATATTGAATAAATAGATGAGTGAATGAATAAATATATTTATTCGATTACAAAGATGCCAATGAAGAAGTCAGAACAAAGGGGGAAGTAGGTCGTTTACATTTAAATCTGATTGTTTTGCTAAATTAAATCTTAATTTGCAATGCTGCATTCAGTGAAAGCAGTTTCAGTTTAAAAAGGCATTCTAATTCAATGGAATTCTTCCAGAGTTAAATGCAATTGTTTAAATTCCTGCTTTAGATTAATGGCTTTTGGTTTCTCTTACCACATATTGCATATTGGTGTCAGTATGCTTGCAGAGAAGTTATCCTGATGCAATTTCAACTCCCCAGGATGGAGATATCCTGCAAAGAGAGCTGTGGTGTAAAGCGTGTTCCCCTATGTAGAAATATCACTGGCAGTTACGGTGGATTGCAGGGCAGACGCCAATGACCTGTTTCTGGTTCTCTACGTAGCTGGCTGTGGGCGCTGTGATTCTCTGCTACCGCTCTCTGGAGTTCACTACACTTAAGCTCCAGATCCCTCATGGCCTATTTTCTGCACTCTGCTCAGTGGACAGATCACACACAGCCCCTTGTTCCAGGCCTTCTTTCTGCAGTCTCTACGCCAAAGAAACTGGGAAAGAATAACTAATAGATTTTTCTGGAACAAAAAAATGGATTTCTTTTCCTCTTTTTCATGACAAAGAGAATATTTTAACGTGTGGTTGAAAGAGATCTCCTTACCGTTCAGTACCAGCCCTGCTGTGTTCACACACACGCACACACGCACACACACGCGCACATTAGCTCTTTACCTATGGTTGTGTGTTCATTCAGGCCTCAGTCATTCACCCAAGAGTGTCTTTGTCATTCGGCCAAAAGACCAGAGAGTGAATGAGTTAGAAACATGGGCTTCTTAAACAAGGGCTGCGTGGAGAAAATGATAACCCATATGCTTCTGATAGACAGCTAGGTGAGCAAGTGCTGGAAAGGGGTCCACAGGTGCTTTCTCATCCTTCTCTTGCCTGTAACTTCCCAGGGGTTTCCACGCAGTGGACAGTCTCAGTCGTCAGTGCTGACCGAGGTACAGGATGTTTTGTGCAGGTTGGCGATCATCATCAGAAACAGGTCCAAACAGGGAACAAGAGTTCCCATCCCTCTCAGATGATCTAACAAAGCCATTATTTCTCAGTCTCTTCTCCATCCATGGCGAGCTGGCTCATAGGTTGGCAGGTCAAGTTAGATCATGAAATAATACATGTGAATAGGATTGAAATTTGTTAATAGGCATTAAAAAATGAAATCTCACATTCTTTGTTTTACTAATTAAAAAGCCATTTTACAACTATGCATCTCAAGTAAAAGTGGAAAATGTGAAGGGTAGATGAATTTGAAAGAGTTCGAATTAGGGAAATGATTAGCGAGAGGAGACAAAGGTATTGTAAACAACAGCTCTGTTTTGCTGGCCGGTAGGTTGCAGTTTCTCTGCTGTCCTCTGCATCCTCAGGTAACTGCAGGTCACCAGCTGAAGCTGTTTCTAGGCCATAAACACAGGTCAGAAAAACTTAATTGTGAGGTCTAAAAGGCTCATATTTTCTCTTTTTTGTTTGGATAGTGTCGTAAAGACATTTTCTCCTATTTTTTCATTTCCATGTATTTGTTAAGCACCTGTTATGTGTACTATGCACTTTGATTTCATTCTCATTTTTTTTCCACTTCAAAGCTTTCGATATTTTATTTTTAATTATGGTAAAATGTACATAAAATGCATCATCTTAACAATTTTTATGTGTATACTTGTCATGCTCAGTATATCCACGTTGTTGTGCAATCTTCGGAACTCTTTTCTTTTTTATTTTTTCCAGCTTTATTGAAATATAATAGACAATTAGTCGCCCATATTTACATTGTACAATTCAATGAGTTTTTTTCAATTATAGTTTGCATATAATAATACACTAGTTTCAGTTGTACATCTAGTGATTAGAGATCTATATAACTCACAGAGTGATCACCTCACTAAATTTAGCACCCCTCTTCCCCTTACATATTTATTACATTGTTGACCATTTTTCCCATGCTACCCCTTCTCTCCCTCGACTATTTTGTAACTACCTATTTGTACCTCTTAATTCCTTTGCCAACCAGCCTCCGTCCAGCAGCCCTCAAAATATTCTTTGTATCTATGAGTTTGTTTCCTTTTTTGTTGTTGTTATTTTCTTCCCTAGATTCCACTTGTATGTACAATCATGTGGTATTTGTCTTTATATCTGACTTACTTCATTCAGCGCTATACCCTGAATGAAGGTCCTACAAAGCAATATCTTTTTCCATTCCCTTCCTTTTAGTTTGTGTGTGTGTGTCTTTTAATCTGAAGTGAGTCTCTTGTAGGCAGCATATGTAAGGGTCTTGTTTTCTTATTCACTCAGCCACCGTGTCTTCTGGTTGGACCACTTAATTCTTTTCCATTTGAAGTACTTGTTTATAGATATGTAATTATTACCATTCTTTATTCCTGTTTTTAATACAAGTTTTTTCTTCTTAAAGAAGTCCCTACAACATTTTCTGTAATACTGGCTTGGCATTGATGAATTCATTTAGTTTATTATCTATCTATCTAGTCTGCGAAGTTCTTTATATGTCCTTCAACTCTAAATAATAGCTTTGCTGGATAAAGTATTCTTGGTTGTAGATCCTGGGTTTTAATCACTTTGAATATTTTGTGCCAAGCCCTTCTATCCTACAAAGTTTCTTTTGAGAAATCAGCTGCCAGTTTTATGGGTGTGCCCTTGTAGGTAACTAACTGCTTTTCTCTTGCTGCTTTTAAAATTCTCTCTTTGTATTTTAACCTTTGGCATTTTAATTATGATGTGTCTTGAGTTCATCTTTTTTGGCATCCTCTGAGCTTAATGGGGATGTATGTCTATTTCCTTCACCAGGTTAGAAAAGTTTTCCATAGTTATTTCTTCAAATAGATTTTCAACTTCTTGTTCTCCTTCTTCTCCTTCAGGTACCCCTATGATACAGATAGTTTTACATTGAATTGTGTCCCATAGGCTCCTTAAATTATTATTATATTCTTGCTTTTTTCTTCTTGTCATTCTCATTGAGTGTCCTTGGCTTCCCCATCCACTATATTAGTGGTTTAATCCTCTTCTTCATCCACTCTGTTGATTTCCTCTAATATCCTCTTTATCTCAGATAATGTGTTCTTCATTTCTGACTGGTTCCCTTTTATAATTTCCATTTTCATTTGTGTGTGTGTGTGTGTGTGTGTGTGTGTGTGTTTATCTCTTTATTAGAGATCTCACTGAGTTCATCTACACTTCCCCTAAATTCATTGAGCACCTTTATAACCAGTGTTTTGAACTCTGCATCTGTTAGATTCCTTGACTCCATTATACCTAGATCTCTGTTCTATTCTCTTATATGGTTTCTGCTTCTTTGTCTTCTCATCTTGGATGCCTTTGTGTGTCTGTTTCTATGTAATAAGCAAAGCTCCTAAGTCTCCAGTCTTATTAGTGTGGCTTTGTGTAGTAGGTGTCCAGCAGCACAGTCCTGAGAGAAGTTCAGCTACAGGCCAAGTTTAGCCTCAGCCTCTGCCCCTCCAGGGCCACCTGTTAAGGTTCAGCAAGCAATCCACAGATGCTGTTCTTGTAGTTGCCTCAAGAGGCCACACCAGAAACCAAGGTCAGCTGCCACCAGTGTGAGTCTTGGCACTGCTCAGCATGGGGGACAGGACTCATTGAGGACACAACTGGATGTAGCTTGGGTAGAGCTCCAAGATGGGGAAGGCAGAGTTTCAGAGAATCCCCTGGGCAGGGTAACCTGTTACCCAGTTTGATGACATCTTGGCTATGGGGGTGCTAAGTTCACATATTGGGAGCGGGGACGGCTCAACAGAGGAACAACGGGTACCACCATCACTTTTGCCTAGGAGAAAGCCTGGCCTCTGACCATAGCTCCAACAACTCAGTGTCCTCCTTTAGGTCTCTCGTGTCGCCTGCCCCCAACTCACCCCCCCACCCCGCCCCGCCACATACACACAGCAGCCGACCTGGCGCTGATGCTGAGTGAGTGAGTTTATTGATGCAAAAGTCCTGTTGTGGACATGGCCCCTTTAAGAGGTGTCCGCAGCTGCTGGCTGCTACCGCTGCAGCCTCTGTTTCACTCAGCCGCCGATCTAGGTTGCCTCACATCTTTGCCCTGTCTACCTCCAACTATTGCAGGGTGATTTCTTATTTCTCACCCTAGTTGCAAGGCTTCTATTCATTGAGACCCCAGGCAACTCTTCTTGGTGTTTGCGCCATGTTTCCATCACAACTTTGATGTGGTTGCAAGAGCCTCCATCATCTACACCATTTTGCTCAGTCTCCTTTCATTCCCATCTTAAAGGTTAGGAAACTCAGACTCAGAGAGGTCAAGCAACTTACTTGGGATAACAGAGCTCTGTGAGTAAAGAGGAATAGATAGAAATCAAGGTTTATTTTATTCTAGATCCTACCCTCTTAACTCTTTTCACAGAACACTAACAAACAAGGCCTAAACACGCACCAGAAGATTCGAAGTCTAAAACGTGTCTAACATTGATAAAATAAATACCAGTTTCCCGTCCAAGCTCTACAAATGACCGGTTTCAGCCTCACCTGTTTACGTCATTCTCTGAAGAACTGCTAAAGGGACAAAATAGGTCTGAGATCCCCCAGGTGTTAAGCAAATCAGGTGGATCCCAAGCAAACCTACTTCCCTTCTTAGGAGGTAGCCTACTATGGGGAAGAGCATGTTTCTGACTCAGATAAAAATTATTTTACATCTCAGCATTAGTAATTACTAAATGTATGAATTAGGACAAGTATCTTAGTTTCTCTAAATTCCTTCTCTGGAAAACAGAGATAATGCCTACTTCATAGAGTTAAGAAATGTAAATGAAATAATCATAGTGGCTGGCACATAATGGTATTAGGCCATTGTTACTTCTCTTTTCCTCATTCAACTAGAAGCAGACCTGGGCCAAAGCACAGAGGATACCTTTTCCCTACTCTGCTCCCCACAGCCACACCTACAAGTGCTGCAAATAGCTAGGGGTCTCAAATAAGTTTTTCCAGGCCCAAATGTAATCTCTACCATGGTCTTAGGATTCCGAGAGGGTTCAAAATGGAGACTGCCACTGTCAGGAGGTATCGGGTGCCTAGCATAAGGGTATCATTCTTGTAATGTTTACCAGTAAGGTATTCGTATAATAAATATCTTACCAGGAGGTATAAGTTCTAATAACATCCTTCTCATTATGCCTGTCCCATAAAATGCACAGCTGTCCAACGATCTGCTAAAGGACTTTCGACAGAGACTGTGAGGCATTGAACAGTGTACCCTCCCTCTTGTATTTTTGCAGCTCACCAAAAACTTAATCTAAAACTCATACACTGACCCTTAAACTAAGCCTATCTGAGAGTTATGTATGACATAATTCTGGATTATCATGGCAACTGCCAAGTTTCAAAATGCATTTTTAAAGGCTTATAAAATCTTTCTTCTTAATTAAGCCTTTCCTCAAAGAAGATGGGTAGCCTCCATTGTTTCTCTGAGCTAATAAAATATTCAGGACACTTTTCTTGTAAAATGAGGACATAGCATGGTGACCCCAAACACCGTCACGATTTCTCAAGGTATTTCACCTTTCAATTAGCCAAGACAGATCTATGTTCATCACGGCAAGGAATTCTGCTTTTAATTGGATGCAATGAGTAATGTAACTAAAATGGGGAGTTACTGCCCTAGATTATTTATATTTGCAATAACAATTTCAACTAAATGTCTTCATGAAAATGTCAAATTTATTTCTGACGTAACAAAATACATTGAATAGCTAATCGTGTATTTATTAATATCTTATGTTGCCATCATGTCATTATTAGTTCTAATAAAACCTAATTGCAATAATAAATACCTAATTTGAGGGATTTGTCTAATTTCTAATTAGACATTTTTTCACATTTCTATTCTGTAATTATTCATGAGTAATTATTGTTAGTCACAAAATAGAATTATCGTTAAGCCTGTATAAACTGCAGCTAGCTTCTTATTGAAAAAAGAAATTAAACTTTTCCTGTTTTATGTTCTAATTAACTTATTTTACTCTATTTTGTGGAATTGCTTGAAACAATACTGAGGGAAAATGGAAAAGTGAAGGCTGATAACTCAAGACATTTTCATAATTATAAGTTTGCTGAAGGGAAGTTTAAAGAATCATATAATTGGGGTTTTATTCCCATACCCCCACTTGGAACCAAATAAGCTCTTGTTGAAGGGTCAAAGGACTCTGGCTTTGTCAGGGATTTGCTTCCTGGTGACCCAAAGCCTCATTCTCCTATCAATCTATTTCCCTTCATTGTCTCCTTCTCCTTGGACTTTATAACGTTACATCCATTGACATAGAACTTCTAGACATTTCCAATAGACCTCTCCACTTTCCTGCCTGTGTATATATCATTTTTCCTTCTTGGAATGACCTCTTTTTTTTTCAGTCGCAAGGATTCATATTCATTAACTCAAGTAGCAATTTCTCCCTTAATTAGATTACCCTTATGGAATCTTTGTTCTATTCTTACTTTAGAAACATACCTTTAATGTTACCACTTACAACCTTAAATTTTAAATAGACGGTGTTTCTTGACTGTCTCCCATGAAATGGAGGCTACGTGTGTATTTTTTTTAACCTTGCTCTTGAAAGTGCAAGAGAGTTAACACTGTGCTCAAGGCTTAATCAGTAAGGATGGGAGTTGGTAGATAAATATTTTTTCTCCCACATCTTGGGCAGATAGCAGACATGACACTGTCTGTGATTCCTCAGAGGGTCCCCAGTGGAACTGAGCCCAGGTTGCCCACAGGGATAACCAGGTCAATAATGCACCTCAGTTTTCTTCCTTCCCTATTTTATTCTTCCTGGTCCCCGATTTCTTTTTCCTGATGTATCAGTTTAGTTGCTTAAAACAACACCAATTTACTCTCTCATCACTCTGGATTTCAGAAGTCCCAAATCAGTTTTACTAGAGTTAAGGTGTCAGCAGGGCTGATTTCTTCAGGGGACGCAAGGGAGAATTTATGTCCTTGTGTTCTTTCTGTGTACATATAAACCAGCTCATGGTTTCACAGGATGCACTAGTTACAAAGTTTAAACTTTATTTCCTAGACCTAGTCAAATCTCATCCCTGAATACTGAGTGCTTTCATAATGACCAATATTTTATCTGCCCTCATATATATCACCCTATGTGATAACTTACTTGGGATCTGGCTTGCCAGATAGAAGCTCTGTGATGGTCGATACCATGTCTTTCTTGTTAACTTTTCATCCTTAGCCCCTCACGTGGTTCCTACCACAAAGTAAATGCTGAAGAAGTCAGGTAAAAAGAAGAGCCAGCAAAATTTGTAAATGGGATTAAAATGAAACCACAATCCACATATTATGTGGCAAAGCTGAAAGGGAGCTTTCAGATCTATTTGCAGGTTTGAATGTGTATATGGATCACCTGGGAATGTTGCTAAAATGCAAATTCAGTTGCGTGAGGTGAGGCCCTAGATTCTGCATTTCCATATAGCTCCCAGGTGCTGTCAGTGGAGCTGGCCCTCAGACACATATTTAGTGAGGATCCGAGCCCATCAGTTCTAAATCCTACCTGCACTTTATGAAGGATCTTGGAAGCTTTAAAATGCATACCAGTGCCAGAGCCCTGAGCAGATTCTGATTTAATTGTTGGGGGCGAGGGGAAACCCCAGCATTAGTTTTTGTTTTGTTTTGTTTTGTTTTGTTTTTTAAAATCCCTAGATAATTGTAAATGAGTAACCATGACTAAGAACCAATAGTCTAGTTCCGTTTATCATTTAACAGATGAAGAAACTGAGGTATGGAAAGTGCAGGTTAAAGGTTAAAGCCAGTGAGGACTTGTCAGAACAGGGTGCAGAACCTCACTCCTGACTCCCAGTGCAGTGCTCTCTGCTGCACAATGAATTTAGGAAAAATGGGGGAGACACGTTTGCATTTAGACACAGCTTAGTGATCCCAGGGAGTGGAGTTGGTGAGAGATGACTCATATGTGAATTCCCTGCTGGCTCCTCTTTTCATCCCCTTGGGCAATGTGTAGGAGAGGTATAACTGCATGAAGAGAATATTGTCAAAGAAAATATTTTGGCTGATCTATTTTAGTTAAAAAGCTTTATTCCCCCTAGGTACTGTGAGATTGCTTGTCTGTCAGGGTGTTGGCCTTGAGCTGAAGCTGGGCACCAGGGAAGGTGTTTTTCATGGAGGAATAAAATAGAAATAAAAAAGGAAGGCTGAGCCACGGACATTGGGAGTGGCAGGAGGGAATATTGTCTGCTCTGAGGCTTGCTCTTCATTGCACACATCTCTGGGCTAAAGCAGATCCTCTGCTTTCACAGCTCCAGCTGAAATGAGCATTTTCCACACCCCAGGATTTGTCTTCCATTATCTATGGCATTGCATTAAACTCATGCAGTTCTTAATTCTGTTATGAATTTATGCTCTTCCAAAATTTCAGACTGCTCTCTGGAAAGACTGAATGGCATTGAATGATAAATAGTGCTGCCGCTATCCAGAGGTCCAGACCTGGGCATGTCCCTAACAGGCAGAGGCTAATGTGAACAAAGGCCTTGGTGGCATCTGAGGGTAGCCAAAGGGGAAAAATTTAGAGTGGGAGGAAGTGAGTTCTAATGAGGGTGTTAGGAGGCCAGAGGATTAATTTTGAAAAGTAAAATTGCTATTATCTGTGACAAGGTGAGTGAAGTTCCCTGAAAGTCCTCAAAATTCTTAACCTATGGAAGATGGAATGTCTCTCAAGTCAGTAACTTCTTGGCATAGTGGTGCTCACTAGGATATGGACATTTCACTGAATTCTCTGTTTTTCTCATGAAGTGGTAGGTGTCAAAGATGTGACACTTCCTATCAGAGATTCTCTACTGGAGTCTCTCTTCCAAAATTTTAATGTACTGACAAATCATCTAAGGATTTTGTTATAATGTAGATTCTGATTCATTAAATCTGGGCTGAGTTTTTACATTGCTAACAAGTTCTTCAGTTTGTTCTAATAATGTGTTCGAAGCAACGAGGTTATCTTTACTCCAGCCCTTATAGCCTTCCTCCATACTAGGCCACGTACCCAGGACTGGGCAACCTGTGCTGTGGTAGTGATGGAGATAACTCAGGGAGGCAGGAGAGGGCACCTGAAAGGTACATAGCATCACAGAGGTCTGCCCCTGCAGTGCTTGGCTTTGCCCATACTCTGTACAAAGGGATCTTCCTTCCCAAGTATTGGTCACAGGTTACCCCAAATAACAAGGGCTTAATGAAATCAAAGCTCAGAAAGGACAAAAGCATCTGATCTTGTCTGCAGCGTCCCCTCCCACACTCAAACATGTACACAACCTGATGGCCTCGAAGTTCCCCTCAACTTGATTCAACCTAGACAGGCTTCTTCCTGACCCTGTTCCCTCCCTTTTCTTAGAACATACTTTAGAAAGCTCGTCCCTGCAAGTCCTTTCTCTGCCTCTTTGAGTTGTAAATCTTTTTTAAAACCTCTTCCAATTTTACAACCCAAGAATGTCTTTCTCAAAGGCCTAGAGCCAGCTCTTTGAACATGAAAGAAAACAGAACCCTTGTTTTCCAGTTTCCATGGAAGGGTAGGAGCCTTGCTCCAAATTCTAAAATTTACTTTCCCTTTGGCTATGCCTCCCAACCATACTCTTAAAATCTCTCACACCCTTTGTTTCAGCAGAATTGAGTTAAGACTGTACCCTTGTTTCTCTCCCTTGTTGCAATAGCTTTGAATAAAGACTTCCTGGCCTGTTTAACTTGATTCAGTGAAGAAAATTTTGCTTTGACACAGAGTTTATTATTTACTTGTGGGTATACATGTATTTATTTTCTGGGGACACTGAACCTCAGAGAAGGTAAATGACTTGTTTGCTTGTCTCAATTCTTCGGACTTTGGTGTCAGGTCTTCCATTACGGGAACTATTTTCTCCACTGTTCTGTTCTTCCCAAGACCTGAGAATAAAGTGGCCTGACACCTAACAATGAAATTAGAAACACAATTCCTTCATCTGGAGGAGTTTTATTGTTTGTCTAAAGAGAACTCAGAAAATGATTCTTGGAAGGGTACCTGATAAAATTGACCATGCTGGGAGATATGTCCAGTTGTCTGAGGGAATATTATCACTGGTAAGTTGAAAAAAAAAAAAAAAGAGAAGGAGAAAAGATAAATTTGACTTAAAGGAAAATGTTTAAGAATAAATATCTATATATTGATTAGAAAGACCTAATGGTGGACCAAATAAATTATGTTTGGTTTATCTGAAAGTAGTATCTAGAAATGATTAGATGAAAGGCTTCAAAATAACCATAACAAATACGCATTTGAGGAAAGCAAGTATTGTTAATAAAGGAAATGTATCTTTGTATATAATAACCCTTGTGGGAATGTGTGTGATGACTTAAGTGTTTAGTGTATGGACAGATGACCACTGCCCACATTAAGAAAGCTGTTTAACACTCTTTAAAATGAGTAACTGAGATGTTAACAAATTTTCAAAAAAATTATTTTAATAATGCCAATTCCAAATTGCCCTCTGACTCACTCTAAGCAGAATAAACAAAGCAATAAAACTATTAGAAGATCTTTATGAGACATTTAGATTTTAAAAGCCTTGCTCTGATGACTATGAAAATAGATCTAGTACCCACTTGGAAAGGAATTTTGTCATTCTGTTTAGTTTAAATGACAGCTAACAATCCTACTGGCTTTGAATGGATCACGATTATTTCCTGCTATCTAGTAGGACCCATGCTTTTCAAAATAAAAGTGCTTGATATTTAGCTGCTAATGGGCAGACAACTATTTATAATAGAGGCAATACGAGTCACTTTAATATATATACTTATGCTTATATACCTTGTTACTTAATTTGTTCTTCCCATTTCACTACCAGATATTCAGAAGACAAGAGCACCATCTCCTCTAAGCTCCATATCAAATCTGTTGATATTCCAAATGAATTTTAATCTTATTCCCAAGAGTTAGAAAAACAAAGATTGAGATATTTCCATTTTCGTCTGTTTGGAGGTCAGGCGGTTGCCCTTCTCCTGTGGTCCCCATATGTAGTCACAGCAAATTTAAGGAGTTGTTTTCTGCTTTATGAGCTGAGACAGACATTGTGTCTCTGACCACTGTTTTATCAGTAAATGAATCATGCATAGAAAAGAAAAGTTTGAATGAATATATCAATATTATCAAGTGCTTTGGGAAACTGACAGTGCACTATACTGCGGTGGCCTCAGTTTCATTATTTGTTTCTGTAGGAGACTAACACCTGCCTGATTGAATCACCGTGGGAAAAGAATGAGAGGTAGGGCCTAAAGCTTTTAGCACGCTGCCTAGCACATGCGTAAGTGCTCAATAAATGGAAGTTGTAAATGCAAAGTGGAATTTCCACCACAACATTTAGGACAGGCACCAATCTGGCCTTGCCTCGACACACTTAAATTAAGTGTAAGCCAGTTGTCCCTTAACTTTCTGGTTTTACAACCCTCTTGGATTGGCTTTCACACAACAGTGAGATTCCAGGGTGAAAAGTGTCTAGAAGCTCCACACCCTTGAGGGCAAATAGAGTCAGTTATAATAATCATCCTTGTCAGCACAGCAGGCTCCCGGTCTCACACATCTGCCTGAGTGCAATGCTCGGGACAGCATTAGACAAGTATCATTTTGTCAATTAACCTCTTTCCATTCTTAGTTTATTAGGGCCTAAGGAAATGCATTTACTAAACCAAGAGGGGCTTTTATTTTTTGACATGGTACTTGCAGCTTTAAACACAACCTACCTGCTCTTTCCCCTTACAACACACTCGTTTGCACCGCTCTGGCAAATTGGATAACCCCCTGTGTCATGCTGTATAAGAAAATCATTTTAATTTATGAAAGGCCTTGGTTTATTTAACATGAAGAGCAGTAGATGTCACGGTGTTTAACTCTGCTTTTCATATCCATGGCCGTGAGAAAGCAGAGATGCAAACGCCGCCTGTGATCAGAGACTGCTTAGTCCTCTCTGCATGTAACCCCCTCAGCCCTCCTTACTGGGAATGCGAGACAGGTGCCATGATGTACACGTCCACATCGCCACCTGACAAAAAGTGAAATACATTGTAATCGCATACCTGTTTCTTCTATCTTATGCATCCCTCCATAATCTTCTAAGGAATATGTAATAACAGATACCGTTTTGCCAGCCCTTTATAATGTGTCAAGTTGCACTAAGTGTGTTTTATTCGCCATTGCATTTTAATCCCCCAAATAACCCTTTGAGACGGGTATTATTACTTTACTTTACAAATGAGGAAACTAGCCAATGATCAAGCCAAGGTGGGAGCTGGTTGCCCCAATTATCACACACCACGCCACCTTCAATTCATACAGTGGTCCTTCTGCTAAATAACTTGAATGTCGATTGAATGTGATATCAATTAAGAAGTGAAACCATAGTTAATCAAAATAATTAAGAATAAATTTAGTTTGGGAGTCAATGGAATCATCGAGCATGATGCTAAAATGTGCAAAAAAAAAAAATTTATGAAGCACAACATATTTTCTCAGAAAAGAAAATGGAAATTATTTAGCATATATGATCAATCTAAAAGAGAAAAGTTTTGAATTAAAGCAAGCACATAGTTGCTAATATGAGACATGGTGTCAGCTTGAATTTTCTCTCCAGACTGGCACGACCAGAGGCTCCATCTCTCCTGCTTCTCTTTTCCATGCTCCCTGCTCGGGATTCTCCAGGCCGTCGTTATGGCCCATTTCTTCCCACCTCCGTTTCCTTCCTTCTCCCGGGCTGGTATTCGGATCACGTGCCCTTTGCTGTGCCCGCACTGGAATCCTTTCCTTTTCTCGTCTACTTCCTCCCGACTGTCCTGCTGCCGCACTGACCCCTTGGGCTTCCTTCTTTCCTGCTGGTAGGTAGTTGCTGCTCTTACTCGCCCTTTTATTTATATCGCTGTTGAGTTACGGCCTCAGTTTGAAATTATTAAATTTTATAAAGTCTGAGAAGAAAGCACACATTGATTAAAAAAACAAAAAAACTCTATTTTTTAATTTAAAATAAATGCTTATCACTAAGAATTTGGGAAAATTAAGGTCAAGTATACTGTTATTATGTTATCATAGAAACAAAACATATATATATGGTCTGCGGGCCTCTGCGCTCTCTTCGTAGCTTCTAAAGCAACAGTTAACAAATGAATTTTCTTGCTCTAGCTGTGTTGACCTCCTCAGTGATTCCGGTAAGACAAGCAAGGAGACAAATGGAAAAGCATTTAATTTTGAGGTCCATATGGGAAAACAAAAGCAAAAACAAAAACACTAATGTTTGCCAAATAGACTCAATCAGAAGGGGAATAAAGAATGCATTTTCAAGATTGAAAGAGGTATAAACCATGGAGAGTAAAAATAGAAACTATAGGAAAAGCGTTCTCATAATCTTAGCTTTGGATATTACTGTGAAAGACTCTAATCATCAAGTTATCATTATTAGTATTATTATTGTTATTACCGACAATAAACGTGCACTGGCTGCCAACAGGATGCCAGGCTCTGCACGAGAGAGAATTAGGCTCCGTTCCTGCAGTGCAGGCTCACAATAGATGATAATTGCAATAGAAAATCATATTAATAGCAATTCAATATTTTATTTAAAAAATAACACTGTTTCTCTCCCCTCTCTGGGTTTTCTGCCACCAAGTAGAATACTGACTCCGAGAATGACGGTTCCTGGACCATAAAGCTAATACATCTCACACTAAGAATTTACCCTCTGCAGCTTCCCAGCTCCGGACCTCCTTTGCCTGTTTTCATACGGTCAAGTGGAGTCATCCTACATCTGCTCAGTTTTCTACCTTTCGCACCAAGTGGATTCTCTGATTAGGTTGAGTTGACTGATTTTGCAGCAGTCATCTTAAGCAGTGATTTTCAAACTGCTGTTTGCAGCCCATTAACAGATCGTATGAGTCATTTAGAGGCTCGCACCAGGATTCTAATACAAATAATAGAATGAAAAGGAATAGAATAAAAAAAGAATAGAAATGTATTGCATTTGGTAAGAGTATGTTTCTGAAATTTTTATTTCACTTTAAATGTGTGTGTGTTTTAATAGAGTATAAATTCAAAAGTATTTATTTCTATTGCTCACAATCAAGAAAGTTGAAAAAGCTTTAAAGGAATGAAGATAACTTTTCATTTAATTTGAAGTTGGAGCTGCCACCCAAACCACAAACATGGCAGATGGTGAACAAAATTTTTAAGTGGATCCAATTATTCATTGTACCTCAAAATCATCTAATATCCATTATAGTCACAATGATCTTACATTACAGAATAAATTCTAATCTCAAATATTCCTTTCCTTTGCCACCATATATACATCCTGACAGACTTGTTAGACCCCAAGTCCTGATGATTGATTTATAAAATACAATCACCATATTATGTCCTTTATAAAGCTGTTTGTTTATTCTGTATTTTCTCTGGCTGTCATGGGCTTGTCTTTCCTACACGACTTTTTGATGACCTCCACTTGAAATGTCCAGTCCACCATGACATACTCCATGCTAACCCTATAATACAACTCACTTCTCATCTACCTCTCATCCCCCACAAAAGACAAAGTTTTCCAACCTCATTATTAGTAAACTTAGCTGTATAATTCAGCTATTACAAGAAAAGTTTCCATCTTCCTCTGTCAGATAATTCATATCATTTGTCACATCTTCGTAAGACCGCTTTTTCTTTGCTTGTACTCTAGCTAAAATTCCTTTGCTGTTCCCATAATTATATTATTAAATTTCTTAATTTGTATAAGTTAAAGAGTAAATTTAAATGCTTTCAAACATTTTCCTTTAATTTTTTAATATTTAAATTTAAGTAGAAATACTTGAATTGAGAGTAGAGAGAAGGACGCATGACTGAATTATCAAGATAATCTTCTAGCAAAGATTCCACAGGGGAGGGCAGAAGCTGCAGTAGGAAACTGTGTAGCAAGTGCTGTTAGTGCAAAGATGCTCACCTGGTCACATGTTTCAAACAGAGGCAAATCCAGGGGAGGGAAGGCTTTACACACCCACAATTCCAGGCGTGCTTCTAATTGTTCATCCTAAATAGACATTTTCTACTGCTCATAGAAAGTCCCCTGAAAGTTTTATATTCCACATCACAAAGATCGCCTGATGATTCCAACGTTGGTTTTACATACAAAATATAGAATTATGTTCCTGCTAATTGTTGATAAATGTTTTTATTTATAATTCGTATTCTCATCAACATCCAAAAGAACATAAGGGTGCACATAAGGGCAGTTTAAAATGCAATGCAAAATAAAGTATGTAAGGATAAACCAAAACGAAGTCTTATAGAGGAAGGAATAGATGCTTTCAGTCACTGGAGTAGAGCAAATTATAATATTTGAATAAATCTGGATGTAAAATTTCTGGCAATTAGGATCAGCACAAAATGTAAAAATGATCTGAATAAACATAATCATTCCTGGAATGTACCCTATTGTTCTTGTTTAAGGGGTATTGTGTGTGTCTTGGATGTCACCTGGTTCTAGTCATGGCCCTGCCTCTAACTTACTGTAACTTATTGTAGACAAGTCATTTTACCTTTAAATTATTTACTATGATGGGGTAGTAGAGCTAGAAATAGAGAACTGATAAAGACATTTTAAGCATTAAAATTCTGATTCTGTGACATGGATAGACTTAAAGAAATAGCAGTATTTTAAGCCAAGAGCTGTATAAATCAATATAGAAGTTGAAAGATAGAATTTGCATATAATAACCCAGTTGTTATTTTTCCATACAGAAGTATCAGTCATCATTTTATGCGCAATACCAAAACCTATTGTTTAATTTCGAGATACAGTACAGAGTCACTCCCAACAACTAGTCAGTAACAGATTCTGCTTGCTCTGTCTTTCCCCACTGCAGCCAGTCATTGCACAGTCCTGTACCTTGTCTCTCTGCCTTTAGCTGTGGCCCCCTTACTCATCTGCCACATTGGCGCAAGAGTGACTTCTAAAAGATGACTATCTTTCATAGTACTCTTCAGTGACTACTCAGCACCAGTAGTATAAAGTCCAAACTCCTTAGCTCCCCACACAAAGCCCCCATGACCTTGATCCTGCTTACTTCTCTAGGATTACATTTCTGCACAGTCCCTTTGAATTCTAATGCTTCACCCAGCCATTCGGAATGACTAACAGATCCCCAGATGGGACTAACAGATCCCCATGTCTTGATGCCTTTGCACATCCTGTTTTCTCCCCTAAATGTTTTTCTTTTCTCATCTCAATTCTCTAGTTCACCTGGAAACAGCTTCTTAATCTTTCAAGACTTTATTAAATTGTTTTCTATGAAACCTTAATTGGCATTCTCTTTTCTAGAATTATTATTGCACAGTGATTCCATCTGGAGTCAATACTAAGCACAACCTGAAACCAGCAGCTCCAGGGTGATGTCATCCTTAGTCTCCAAAGCCACCCTCTGGAGAAACTAGAAAACTGGAAGGAAGCATCGGCTTTTCTGATCGGCTTCCCTAGGGTGGACTTATTAGTGTTGTCTTTATCATTATTACTATTCTTTTTTTTTTTTCCATAAAGAGATGAGAACCACTAAAGGAGCAAGAAAAAAGACCCAGTAAGCCTCAATAAGGTGATAGTGTCACTGGTAACAGGAATTTGCACGGTCTCACTGCCAACTCGGGTAACAGCATGTAACTTCATCTTGGACAAAGGAAATCACTCTCTTTGATGAACACTTTGGGGTGATTTTCAGCTTCTGATATTTTCTTCCTTTTAGACAGCTACTGTAACAAAAGCCTGTAGGGAGAGCTAAAGCTTCGCCTATTGACAATACTCACACACTGACACTCTATTCAATTTTTAAAAACTATCTCAGAACTCCAAATTTCTCATATTTAATATTTCATCTTAAAATAGCTCACTATTTTATTTTGCTTTTTAAAATTAAAACATAGCTTTATATAACAGGAAGGAGAGAGAGAGAGAGAGAGAGAGAGAGAGAGAGAGAGAGAGAGAGAGCGCGTAGTGACAACGGTAGTGACTTTAACAACAGAAACTCATTTCTTCTTCTTTTGAGACAAAGGAGGTGGCAGTAGCTATGGCTTTATTTCTTACATGCAAGCTAGAGTCCAGGACTACATGTCATCAATTTCAATAGCGCCTGTGTGGTTTTGAGGAAATACACACACATGCATGTACACACACAGTCATACTTAAACTAAATAAATTCTATAATGAGTCCCTGTTTGTTAAGTATGGTTACACAGTTGTGATTTAAGATACCTTCCAAGTTTTCCCTTTAATGTCCTTCTTATAGACACATTGGAAGCCACCTGTGGATTCCAGACCATACCTGTTTCTTTCTAAAATCAAAATCAGTAGCATATTGCTAGTCTGTGTTCAAGGCCTTTCCAACTTCCTGAATAAGTTACGGTCCAGTGAAATGGTACAAAAAAGCACCTGCAAGTCATATAACTTGGTCAATCACTTCAAAACTCCTCTCTGACTTTTTGCAGGCCAGACTTCATGCTGCCTGACACAGCACGCTGATCGTGTTCACCATTCTGCAGTGATGTTCTATGTTGCCTGCAACCGTGGCTTTATGCCACCATTCAGTACGGCAGCTCTATTTAGCTTCATTTATTGGATTTTTAAATCCTCTTGTACAGTAGGTGTTGATCTCTCCTGACGTTGTGATTATAGCTTTAACTATTGACACTTCCATCACAGCCAGTCCCTCCATTGTTTGCCCTCATGCTGACATGAAATGGAGTCCTTCCAATACTGCAGCCTCTGAGCCCTTGAACCCCAGTCCTACACACTTTGCCACGTGAACATACTGAAGAGTATAGAGATGCTGATGAGTTGGTTTCCTGAGCAATTTGGAGTCTTCGAATTGCCTTCGCTTGCTGTACTGATTCTTCAAGGAATCAGAGAACAGCAGAGGTAAATCTGACAGAAATGATCGATAGTTCTCTAGTACCACCTGTATTTAAAAAGCTGCCTCTTTCTCATATAAAAAATTTGGTGTCTGCCATTGTCTAGCTGCAACACTGTCTATCACGTTATTGAAATAATTGACAGTGAGCACTTACTTAGAAGAGATTCTACCCTTCTGTTTGTTGTCTCATCTCGGGGATAAGCTATAAATTCCAGCAGTTTTGGATATAGTAATTAAAAAGAACCAATATTAAAAATAAAAACACCAAGTTTTAATGTCGGCTAAGTTATTAATTAGTTGTATGACTTTGAGCAAATAACTTGACTTCTCAGAGCCTCAGCTACCTCATCTATGAAATGAGGAGATCCCAACTTTCCTCTGAAAATACTGTGAGACTTAAACAAGAAAATGTGTATGGAAGAAGCTGACACACAGTGGATTTTCAGACAGTTTTTGTTTTATTTCCAATTTTGCCCTTTGCTGGATTGAGTTTGCCAGACCAATTTTGGCTCATAAAAGACTCGACAATCATTTTGTCATATTTCTTCACCTTAATATAGGTCAGATTAAGGAGTGTAATCTTATCATTTGAGCTAGTCCAATTTTGTTACCCTTACTGGCCTTACATTGGTGCCTGGAATTCTTCTAGTATCTACTACTTGTGGTGGAAGCAATGACACAATGATACAGTGATACAATGAGTCTTGATGGGTTTTCAGCCTCTTAGCTGATCAAGCAACATTTTTCTACATTGACTTCACAATAGATTGCTCCAGGAAGGTTCGAGATCTTTGTAGAACATTCCTACAGAATTCTTACCAGAGAAAAATATAAGCCTTGCATTAAAACCTTCTATATCTTAGCAAAGGAAATTCTATTCGATGTAACATAATTTCAAGAAGAAAATGCCTAGAAGACTGATGGGAGCTGTGGTAGCTTCATTCTCTGCTAAGAGTTAAGTAGATTTTTGTCTCTTGGTTTGAGAGGGCCAACCGAGTAGAGAGCAGTTTATATGCTGGTTGTAGAAAGGCCTAAATTTGCTGTCTCTTTTTGCTTTTGAAAAATGGAAAAAAGCACTTCAGATGCCAATTGCAAGTAGTAGGTCCCCAGGTTACACACAACTTCTGTCAAACTTTACAACAAATGGAGAGGCAGGGGATCCCATGACTTCCTACCCCTTGGATTCAATTATTTGCTAGAGTGGCTCACAGAACTCAGGGAAACACAACCAGCTTATTGCAAGGTGTGATAAAGGATACATATATGAATGGCCAATTGAATAGTTACATGGGGCAAGGTCTGGGAAGGTTCCAAACACAGGTGCCTCTGTCCCCGTGGAATTAGGGGGCATCACCTTCGTAGTATATGGATGTGTTCACTTACCTGGAAACTCTTTAAACCCCATACTATTGGGATTTTAGGAAGGAGTCATCATGTTGGCATGATCAGTTATTAACTTCATTTCCAACCTCTCTCCCCTCTCTGGAGAATAGTGAGTGGGGCTGAAATTCCAAGCTTCTAATCATGGCTCAGTCTTCCTGGTGACCAGCCCCCACGCAGAAGCCACCCAGAGTGGCCTCATTAGAACTAAAGGTGCTCCTAGTGCTCTTATCACCTAGGAAATTATAATGATCTTAGGAGGTCTGTGTCTGGAATAGTGATGTCATATGATACATACATGGAATATGTATCTAATTTGGGAAATTTCTATTGTAGATCTTTTGTTGAGCTTCCTTCAAATTAAAGAAAGGGCACTAATTTGGAAAGGATTAATTATATCACTTTATCTAAATGAGTTCTATGAATATTTGATTGATCCCACATGGTCTTCAGGCTAAAACAAGACACTATATGCTGTTTTATTGTACCACATTATTATAACATTCCTTTTCATTTGGGACATGGCAATCCCTTTGGAAATAGCCTAGATAAATGAATCATAAGCAGTTAAAAATGTAACCGAGAAACATCAAGTTATTAGGCAAGGCTTTGAAAAGATAAATTGTTTGTGGAGGAAAATGTAATTAACAGGTTACACTGTATATGTTTGCAAAATGCCTATGATGCATGAAAATGTTTTTGTCTGTTTAATTTTCCTAACATTGTGTGTTTATATTTAAATTAATTAAAGGCAAACAGCCTGTGTTCTTAAATAACTTTGTAGTAACTGACATGTGCAGCAGCCAAATTGAAGGCATGTAATTAAAAATGGCTAATCCAAAACTTGTGGCCCAATAAGCCAAGCTCAGTAATGGGAGGCTGAGGACAGTTGTTCCACAGAGTAAGATACTGTCCTTAAGGGGGAAGAATCCTAAAGCCTCAGTGTGCTGCGAGCTGAGCTTACCATGCAAAGGGAGATTCGCATCTCATTAAGAATGGAAGCTCCTTGAGAGCAGACATCTTCATCTATTTAGTTCATTGATATATCCCAAGGGCATAGAACAGACTGGGTGTTCAATAAGTATTTTCTTAATGAATTATTGGATTAATTAATTAATTAATTAATTTCCTCGACTGCTTGACAGTATGATATGAAAATGAAGTCTAGATGTTTAACCCTCATTGGTTGTGTGAGCCTGAGTAGGTCATTTAATTTTGAGCTTAGTTCCCCCAACAGTAAAATGGAGACAATAGTTATGAAAATGAGGTTACAAGGGATAGTTTATGTGAAAGTACACTGTAATCATTAAAGGACTGATGTGTTGTTGTTCGTTCATTTATCTCCTTGAAAGCAGAGATTCTGTTTATGCATTGCTAAGTAATTTCCAATCTCCAGTGCTTATGTATCTCTTATTTATTCTTCAGTCCCCTGACACACAATCGCCCCATAATAAATGTTTATTAAAATGACTTGAATTCATTGCGGCTGGTACATTTTACATTGAGAAGTTAAAGAGGAAACAGTTTGACATGAATGATAAGAATGCATTGCCAGTATCTAAAGAGTTTGTGGAGGTTTCTAAGATCTGGAGTCTCTCAGCTTAATTTCTAGGATCATTTTTTAATGACAATTCTTCCCCACCTTCATGTGTAAAGACCACATTATATGACAAAGTCAGCTGGCTCTTTGCAATACAGAACTATTCCTGTACAACAGCACCTCATTTGAAATGTCCAGGTCTACAAATATCACATATGAATATGTCAAATTGCACAGTTCTGTGTAGACCATGGATCTCCAGATTTATGGCTTCTTTGACTGGGTGACTGGTCCTACAGTTTGCCAAGAGACACCCAAAGATAAACAGTTTTAAGTCAGGAAATAATTATCCTAATTATGTATAGTATTTAGCATGGCTCTAAATTCAACAGATATACCTTACCAGTGTCCTAAATGCATGAGGCATTCAATATCTATTAAATGAATAAATCAATTAATCCCTGCTCTATATTGACTAGCTGTGTGACTTTGGACAATTTATTTAACCTTCCTAATTATCATTATTTCAAGTATAGAGACAATAATGCCTACTTTATAAGATAACTAATTGCTCAAAAAATAGAATAAAAGGCTACACATACAGTGCTTAGTACAATACCAAGTACATAGTAAGCTTTCCATATAATGGTGACCACTTATGAATCCCTATCACTCAGGAATTTTGTCTCTCAGACAGGACAGAGAAAGAAAACATATATGCGAATTAATTTTTAAAATAGTATTAGCACATTTTTAATAACTGTCAATAGAAACACTCTCTGACACATCACTATTTTACATGACATAATAAAAGAATATATAGCCTTATATGATTTTTGTGGGAACATGACACTTGTACCTACTGGGTTCAATGCTTTCCAGATTAGGGTGTGGCTGAAATCCCTGTCAGCACTCAACCTTCCTCCTGCCCAGTCCCTAGGCACCTTTCCTTCTCCTCTCCCACAAGATGGCTAGATAGATGACAGATGGTGAGAAGGAAGAAGGCAAGAAAATGTAAGAACGGACTCCCTCCAGCCTACTAACTTAAAGTTTAATATTGTTTGTAAGGGCAGACCTTACAGTCAACATAATTATATGCACTGTATGTGCAGATATGCAAAAACATGTAAATCACATCACTTTAAATGCAAATATATACGTGGTATTTTTGATTATCTATGCCACTTGGATGTGACCCTCAGGATAACCCTTAGTGGAAACTACTGCCCTAGGTACCATTTTTCTTTACTTAATCACTGATCTGAGATGTTTTTTAAAAAGGAAGTAGAAATGAAAAAAAAAATAATAATGTTTTACAGCTCACATCTGTGTGGGTTAAACCACCTGTTATGATTCTGTAGCTTATATTCCTTTTACTGCCTTGTACTATTAGTTAATTTCTATGTGTACATGTTTTCTTTCCCACCGCCCTCAACTCCAGATTGCCAGTTCCTTGAAAGAAGGCACTGTGCATTATAATTCATTATGTCCCATTATAACTCTAGCAAATCAAGTCTTTAAAAATGGAGAACGTCCCCTATCATGAGTTGATATCATCTTATCTGTTCCTCACTCCTCACTCCCTTCCCTTTACCCCCTGGCTGCCATATTTTTGTACTTGTGTCGCCTTGCCAGTCCTTCTGGGTGGCCTACCCTCCCTCTTCTTTGGACTGTGCTTACGTCTCTCCCCCTTATCTCAGCATCTTTATGGATGGCCTGTATTGTACCAATCCTCTCACTTTACCTGGATACCCAAAACTTACCTCCCTGTTTCTCCTCTCAAAAGCAATCTTCCATCACTACTCTCCCATCCACGGTGGTGCATAGAATCTTTATATCTTGTTTGAAATCATCTAGATACCTAAAGTGTTTTAGGGTTTAGATAACATCATGTCTTATTCAGATATATCTTCCATAGGGAGACAAAATGACCTGCTCTAGCAAAAAAAAAAAGGTCTTAACAACTCTTCCCCACAATTATGTCTGATGTCTGATGTTGTGGAAGCACCCATATCCAAGAATTCTCCATATCCAAGTTCAGGTTTGTTGACTGCTCCTCTTTCTTTATTCTCATATACCTGCCCAAGTCCAAGGTCTGTCTTTACTAGACTTGCTCATGGTTTTCATTGGATTTAGGCATTTATTACCTGTTCAAATAGCTTCTAAGTTCCACTGGGACATGAGCAATTCATTGTTACTTTGCCAGCACAACCCTACAGAGAATAGCTCACAACTGTCTCTGTTTTTTAAGGAAATGGCTCTTTTAAAGAACAGCTGTTACATATGCCATGGAGAGTCAATATCATTTGAGACTTTTTTTCTGAAAAAATGTAAAATCAAGATGATTTGAAGCAATTAAAATTTTTCTGAAAGCCTACTCGTTTCCGTTTTGGTCATCTTTACCTATACAGCAGGCATCAGCAAAACTTTTTCTGTAATGGGTCCGGTTGTCAATATTTTTATACTTTGCTGGCCTCACAGTCTCTGTCACACTATTCAACTCTGCCATTGTAATGCAAAAGTAGCCTTAAATAAATAAACCAGTGTGACTGTGTTAAAGGTGGGAAGGAAGAGAGTGAGGGGGGAAAGGAAGGAAGACTGGAGAGTTTAAAAGGGGAGGGAAAGGACCTTCCTTTTTATACTAATCTGGGGAAGAGCACATAATATAATATGCTAGTACTTTGGTCTCCAAAGGTGATCCATTCTTTCTGTCCATGTTCAAGCCAGTGTCATGGAGCAGAGGAGCAATGAGTGGCAGGATTCAAATACCCATGTCTTATTATCAACTAATAACGTGGCCCTTCGGAAAACAAAGCACTGAATCTGTTTTCTGACCTAAATAATGGAAATAATAGAAAATGTATTACTGGTGTCAAATTAATTAAAGAGGAGGCCATTAGCCTGATACAGAGGAGACCTATGTAAGCAGACCCAAATCTAAGCCTGTAAATACCTCAGGGTTTCAAATTGAAATCGAAAGACAACCAATTATAAACAGGAAACTAGGAAATCTACAGCCAATTAAATAATTTTCTTTCTTCGCTTCTGCACCTTCCCTGTAGAAGTAGCACCCCTAGCTGCCAAAGGCTGGAGAGCTCCTAACTACTGCCAGGTTGGCACTGCCTGATTCGAATCAATTTTTGCCCAAATTAACTCCTAAACTTTTCTTTTTTATTAAATTTATTGGGGTGCCATTGGTTAATAAAATTATATAGGTTTCAAGTGTATGATTCGAAAATATATCATATATATATATATTGCACTGTGTGTTTACCACCCAAAGTCAAGCCTCCCTCCATCCCCATACTCTGTCTCCCTTTACCCTCATGTACCTGCCCCCTCCCCACTCTACCTCTGGTAATCATCCAACTGCTGTCCCTGTCCACGCAACTCTTAAAAGTTTTAGTAGGCCTCAGTTTATCTTTCAATACTGGTTAATTACAAAACATAGTACTTTATGATATATATATAAAGCTTCAAATGTAAGCTTCTCTCATTAACTGTCAGGTATTTAAAACCACCACTAAAATAATAGGCCTAAATAAAGCATTATTTGATATAATAAATATACCAATATGTTAATGTCATTAAGGAAAGAGCCTCTTAAACTTTTCTTTTGATTAAAAAAAGTTGCAATTTTTATTAGTCATAAAATTTAGGACAATTGAAGAAACACATTAAGAAAAAGGAATTTAAGACAATGTTTATAGTAATAACCCAGAGATAATTTTTAATATTTTGGCATCCTATGAACTTTTCATTCCCTTTAACCAAAAAAAAAGTAAAAATTTCCTGCATTTCATTAAATATTATGTGAAGAGTATATATGCCTTTATAGTATAAAATCATGTAGATATGCCCTACCTTAACTAATTACCAATTTAGGATATTTTGATTATTTCTAATTTTTTAATATCACAAGTAATGTCATGATAAACTTCCTTTCATGTATATTTTGCTTTGCTTTTGATAATTTTCAGAAAAAATATAAATAGAGGTTTAAAGTTTAAATATATGGTGTGTGTGTGTGTTACATCCAAAACAGGTTTAATAATTTATACTTCTTTAAAAAAAAAAAAACCTGCCAGCACTATCTTTTATATTTTCATTAAATTAATAAGTGAAAGTAGTATCATCTTATCTTAATTTTCATTCATTTTCATACCGGTGTGGTTAAGTGTATTGTCATAGTTGATTGGTCATTTGCAATTTCCCTTAGTAAATTTCTTTATTTCTGTCGAGTTGTTCATGTTTTAAATTATTTTGAGAATGTTGAGATTTTTTTAAAAAATAATAATTTACCAGCCCTTTGCAATTACATTTTTCTCATTTGACATTTGCTTTCTAAATTTATTTATGTAATTTAACATATAGAAACTTCATTTTTATACATTTTATATAATTAAATCAAGCACTCTGTCTTTAATATTTGTCTTTATTTCTATGCTAAGTACATATTTCCTAACCGGATTTCAAATTAATTTTTTCTCAATTTCTCCTCTCTCATCCTTCCTCCTTTTTTCTTTTATACCACCTTGTAAGGATCCACTCTAATTTATTTATTTGTTTGTTTGTTTGTTTATTCCCTTTGACCCCTAGTCACCATTCCCATTTCCCTTTGTTTGTTTGTTTATTCCCTTTGACCCCTAGTCACCATTCCCATTTCCTTTCTTACTCTCAAATGTAATAATTTTCATTTGTATTTTATATATATATATTTTTAGTCTTCACATGTTTCTGAGAAATGTGAATTCATTTGTGTGCATGTATTGTTAATTTGCATAAATGCTATTATGTGTTGTAAATTTCACCTTTTCTTGCTTTTTTGCACTCCATCCAAGGATTTTAAAATTTATCCATGTTAATGTGAATACACATTGGCACACTGTTCATTCGTAGCATGCATTCATAATATGTATATATTCATTGCCTCCAACTTCCCACTACCACAAAAAAATGCTTCAAGGAAGATTCTCATTCATTTCCACTTATAGTTTTGTAAGGAACCAAATTGCTGGTCATAGGTAACCTTTTCTTCAGTTTGGTGAATTACTGCCGGTTTGCCTCAGATTGACTATTTTATTCTGTACTCCAACCAGCAGTGCCTGAGTATTTCCATCTTCTCTTCTCCAACCAACACTTAGCCATATCAACTCAGATTTTATCTATCTGGTGGTCTTGAGGGATATGTTGCTCTTATTTTAATTTGCATTCATCTAATTATTAATGCTTTTGTGCATCTCTTTGTAAGTTTATTAGTCCTTTGGGTTTCCTCTTCTATGAATTGCCTCTACACGTATTCCTGGACCATTTTTTAAAATAATTTTTTTTCTTTTTTAATTACAGCTGGCATACAATATTATATTAGTTTTGGGTGAACAACAGAGTGATTAAATATTTATGTAACTTACATAGGGATCGCCCTCATAAATCTAGTACCTTTCTGAAATTATATAGTTATTACAATATTATTAACTACATTCTTTATGATATACTTTACATCCCCATGACTATATTTTAACTTCTTAAACCAGTTCATACTTCTTAATCTTTTCCCTTTTTCATCTGGTTCCCAAATGCCATCCCATCTGACAATCATCAAAATGTTTGCTTCTGTTTTGTTTATTTTGTTCCTTAGATTCTACATGTAAGTGAAATCATATGGCACCTGTCTTTGACTTACTCCGCTCAACACAATAGCCTCTAGATCCATCCATGTTATTACATATGGCAAGATTTCATTCTTTTTTATGACTGAGTACTATTTCATTGTATATATGTACCACTTCTTCATCATTTATTCATCCACTGATAGACACCTAGATTGACTCCATATTTTGTCTATTGTAAATAATGCTGCAATGAACATATGGATTCTAATGTCCCTTTGAAGTAATGTTTGAGTTTCTTCAGATATATACCCAGAAGTGGGTTAACTGTGTCCTTCTTTGTCTCTTTGTCTATTTTTCAGGTATAAGTATTGCTATCTCAGTTTTTTGTTTGTTTGTTTCCATTTTCATGGAACATCTTTTTTTATCCCTTTTATTCTGTGTGTGTCTTTCAATCTGAAGTGAGTCTCTTGTAGGTAGTACATGTTAAGTGTTAAGATTTTGTTTGCTTATTCAGCCACCCTTTTATTTTTATTGAAGGATTTAATTCATTTACTTTTAAAGTAATTGTTATAGCTATGTGGTTATTGCCACTTTATTATTAATATTTTTGAATCTTTTTTTTTTTTTTTCTACTTTCTTTTCTTAAAGAAGTTCCTCCAACATTTTCTGTAATACTGGCTTGGTGATGATGAACTCCTTTAGCTTTTTCTTGTCTGAGAAGCTCTTTTATGTGTCCTTCAATCCTAAATGCTAGCCTTGCTGGATAGTATAATCTTGGTGTGGATACATCACTTTAAATATTTCATGCCAATCTCTTCTGGCGTGCAAATTTTCTTTTAAGAAATCAGCTGATAGTTTTATGGGAGCTTCCTTGTAGGTAACTAACTGCTTTTCTCTTGCTTTTCTTCAGATTATCTCTTTGTCTTTAATCTTTGGCATTTTAATTATGATGTTTCTTGGTGTGGGTCTCTTTGGGTTCATCTTGTTTAGGACTTTCTGAGCTTCTTGGACTTGTATGTCTATTTCCTTCACTAGGTTAGGGAAGTTTCCCATCATTATTTTTTTTCAAATAGGTTCTCAATTCCTTGCTGTCTCTCTTCTCCTCTGGTATCCCTATGATATGAATGTGGGTATGGTTGATGTTGTCCCAGAGGCCCCTTAAACTATCCTCATTCTTTTGAATTATATTTTTCTTGTTGCTGTTTTGATTGGGTGTTTTCTGCTACCGTATCTTATAAATTGCTGATCTCATCCCCTGTTTCATTTAATCTACTGTTAATTCTCCTATGGTATTCTTCATTTCATTGATTATATTCTTCTTTTTTGATTGGTTCTTTTTTCTGTTTTATATCTCCATTTTTAGGTTTTATATCTCTTTGTTAAAGTTCTCACTGAGTACATCTACTCTTCCCTTTTCATGGAGCATCCTTATAATCCGTGTTTTGAACTCTGCATCTGTTAGATTGCTTGTCTCCATTTAGTTTAGTTCTTTTTCTGGAGCTTTGTTCTGTTGTTTTATTTGGAACATGTTTCTTTGTCTCCCTATTTTTGCTGCCTCCCCCGTGCTAGTTTCTATATAGTAGGAAAGGCTGCTTTGTCTCCCAGTCTTAGTAGAGTGGACTTATATAGTAGGTGTCCTCTGGGGCCCAGTGGCACAGTCTCCCTAGTCACTGAGGTGGATTGCCTGAGTGTGTCCCTCGTGTGGGTTGTGTGTGCCTCCCTGTTGTAGTTGAGCCTTGGTTACTGTTCGCACATCACTTGGGGGGATTGACCCTCAGGCTGATTTGTTGAGAGGACTGGCCAGTGACTATAGTGGAGGAGTTGTTGTTCAGGGACTGATCCTACAGAGCAGGATTAGCTTTAACAGGGCTCTGGTGTTCACCCAGTCTGTTTGAGTGTGTCGTCCTTCGATGTGACTCAAGGTGACACTCTGGCTCTGTCCAAAGCTGGGACAGTTGGGGTGCAAACCCAGGGACTCCTGGGAGGGGCTGCACCATAGGCCAAGTTCAGCCACTATTTGTGCCCTGCCCAGGCCACCTGGCATTAGCCAACAAGCAATCCACAAATAGCCACCACTGACACTGGGCCTACATGTGCCTCAAGAGGCCAAGATACTAACTGAGGCTGGCTTCCACTAGTGCAGTGCTAGGCACTGCTTAGCGAAAGGCTCAGGGCACTCTGAGGCCCAATGTTGTTTATTTGGGGTTCGTGAACCTTTGAGAGATTTTAGGAAATTCTGAAGCAGAGGCCAAAACAAGTCATTTGTATGGAAAATCACTGGAAGTGGTTTCAGTGGGCCTGCAAGTTGAATGGGGTGAGGTCTCAATGAATCAACAGGGTGCAGCAACTGTGTTAGCCAGGTTGATGGAGACTCAGATTTGGTGGCACCTGTCTCTGCATGCTGGAGTGGGGAGGGCTCAACAAAGAAACAATGGCTTCCTCCAAACCTTCAATCTGGGAGAAAATTGTCCTTTTAGCTTTGCCCAGAAGCCAGTCAATTCAGTTCTTCCTAGTATGTTCTTGGTGCCTTTCAAGGTGCTGCCCCTGCACTGGAGCTTTGAGTGAGTGAGTCTGTCAGCAAGTAAGTTCATGCATGGGCCCTTCAAAAGAAACATCTCAGACTCCAGAGGCCTTTGTTCTCACTCAGCTACAATTTCTACTGGCTTTCATAGAAAGAAGTCACTGGGACTTCTCTTCCCAGCACCAGAACCTTGGGCCAGGAATCCCAGTATGGAACTGAGACCCCTTGCTCCCCTGGATGTATCTCTGCTGTCTAGATATCTCTCCCAATTCCCATCTGCTACATGTGGGTTTGCATCTCCACCCCTCCCACCAGTCTCAAGGTGGCCTCCTCTTTATGTCCCCAGCTGTAGGACATCTGCTCAGCCAGACCCCAGGCAGCTCCCAATGATAGCTGTTCTGTAGTTTAGTTGTAATTTTTATGTGGCCATGAGATGAGGCAAGCAGAGCACGTATCCACTCCACCATCCCAACTAAAAGCCTCTGGACCATTTCTCTAAGGAGTTATATCTGCTTCTTGTTTGTTAATATGAAGCTCATGTATATTCTAGATATTAGTCCCAAAGGTACTCAATCAACATTGAACAAAAATCTTTAGTGTGATGCAGTCAAATTAACTAGTTTTCACCTCATGATTCTGGAGTGTTGTACTTTTTCACAATCAGGGAACTAAGATCATTTTCTGCATTATTTTCTGTTAGCTTTATGGTTTTTCCCTTTACGTTTAGCTCTTAGGCTATCTGGAATCAGTCTCTATACATCATGTTTTATTTTTCCTTATACAGTAAGGTATTTTTTTCTGCAACATTATCTACCAATAATACCGATACTAGCAGACATCATCTTGTCTTATTTATTTAATGGAAATAGTTCATGAGATTTTTCATTAAATATGATAGGGCCACCCTATCCATATTAAAGGAGTATTTTTCTATTATTAATTTATCAAGAGATTGCATAATAAATAGAGTTTTAGTGTTATCAAATGTCTCATTTATGGATCAAAGTAGTCTTTCTCATTTTATTTATTAAACTTGTTATTTCAATAAGTTTCTTAAATAAATCTATAAGGCATATTGAATTTACCTGCGATTACAGCTTTGAATGAATGTTTGTTATGTGTTATTCTCATTATTCCTATTTTCTAATCAATGATCACAGTTTTGATTTCTGGTTTAATCCAACAATTCTTTAGGAAAATGATAGTTGCTGTCAGTTAATTCCCAAATGCTAGAACAAGGGGGTCCTTTTAATGTTTACACTTAACTTCTTACACTGAGGTCAGACATTGAGCCATGCACACTGTTTGCTATTTTGCATTTATTTTAGGAGATTTTTGGTTTAATATGCTTAGAAAATTATAAAAATACTCATTGACTACTTAAATAAAATATATTTTCTGTACTTTAGGAGACAGAGAGTATTAGTTAAATCTAATACTCTGTCTAATACTATCCTCTCTCTTTTTTGTCTCTCCTTTCATTATCATCTCTTCTTGAAGTCCATGTATTCTAGAATTTTCTGGGGTGCACAAAGTAGATGTTATAAATTTACTTCTGTTCCATTTCACAAAATCACTTTCAAACAATGTTTCGCTACTCAAAAGACCTGCATTTTCCTTGTACTATTATGTTGAAAATTGTTTTTTGTCCCTTGTTATTATTCATCCTTGAACACAAATTTGGATCTCCTGACCTTATATTTGCTTAGGAACAGAAGAGTGGATTATCTCACCATTTATTTTATCTTTCTGGTGAGAAACCTTTTTCCAGACCTCAAGCTAGAAGGCAGAGAGAACTGTATATTAAGATCTAACTACCTGAGTATGGGAAAAAAGAGTCTCAGTTCTGAGAAGTTCATGCCACAGTATCTAAGCAGAGGTTCAAGGGAGCTGCCACATTTAGATTTACCAGGTTTCTGTTGTTCCATTCTCTATACTGTTTACTTTGTGTGGCTGTTCCAGCCAACTTTCTGGTGTTGCTCCCAGGTCGGTGAAAATAACCTTTGATATTCAGCTGGAGTCCTGTTTTACTACTGCATTGTTTATGGTGCACCTGCTTGCCTAAACCTCACAACCTCTCAGTTCAGCCACACCTGAATGTGTCAGCCTTCAAAGAAAAATTAATTAAAAAAAAATTCTCCTATCAGTTCCATGGTCCACTGTATTTAGTAGGTGTTAATTGAGTTCTACTAGGTATTTCACCCTATTCCGGAACACTTTACTGTACATTATAGAAGAAAGTTGTATACTCATGATGACTTCTTTCAATTTCATTCCACCTGGATTACAGTTACTTCAGTCAAAGTAGCTGGCTGGAATATTGCAATGCTCTATAGTTCTCATGTTGATGCAGATTTTTCATTTTTATTTTTATTTTATTCTAATATTTTAATTATTTCAAAATGTTTCTTAGGGGATATTATG
The DNA here is from genome assembly GCF_014176215.1 of Rousettus aegyptiacus. Lineage (NCBI taxonomy): Eukaryota > Metazoa > Chordata > Mammalia > Chiroptera > Pteropodidae > Rousettus > Rousettus aegyptiacus. The sequence goes on along the minus strand of NW_023416292.1, from coordinate 42,702,571 downwards.
AGGGCAGTTAGAGAAGAAAGTTTCATGCATATACTCAAGTTGTTACAGAGCCTGAAATTACAGAGAAGCAAATATATTACTATCTAGATTACAAGAACCTGAAAATTCTTGACCAAGAATCTATGAATTCTGTGACTAGAATGTATGTCCTTGAAATCTACATTTACATTCATGCACAGCACCCATGTTCAGAATATGAAAGATGGCACCATGTTAAAAGGGTATTCAGAAAACTTCAAAATAAACCTCACAAAAGATCATGGCAAGTCACGTCATCTGGCATTGAAGAGTTTACCTTACAATCATGACAAACAAGCCTGAGAATTCATGGTACATTTCAGAGGGTTTGTGGGAAGATATCTGAGGATACTGCAGCCTTTCTCACAGAATTAGAAAATGGCCAGATGGGAGTCAATCCCAGCTCTGCTGTGTCAGTCAGTAAAGATGTCAACAATGAGGCTTTTTGCCAGTGTGTGGAGGCCACCATGCATGTCCCAAGATGGTAATTATTACACAGATGGTACCCCCAGAAGCTACAGCTTGAATGTGCTGCATAGCTCCTTTAGAGAAAAATCCATCAGCTCTGAGAGGGGCACCAGAAGCCTCCTAAGCTCTACCACAGGGCATTTACCAAGGCATTTACACCTAATTATAGGAATTGGTCAATAAATACTCTCAGCTATTCTCCATAGGTTCCATCTTAAAACCATTCATTTTAAAGATTCTTTTAACTCTAAGGAAATATTTCTAACTGTTTAAGTATGTAATCCAAAAAGAGATTCTTGAGACAACTACAAACAGACCCTTTAAAGGAAGGATAGATGTTTTTGACTACAACAGGCCAAAAAACAAAAACAAAAAAACAAAAACAAGATAACATATTCAAGACTTAAAAAGGTTAGTATCCCATCCTAATAGTGCCTAACGTATACTCAGGAAGTAATTTTCTCATCTGGTAGAAGCTGACCTAACCATTTCAGACAGGTAAAGCAGTTGGTCAAAATGCCGAATTTTTTTATACCCAACAATTCTTTGGCTTCATCTTCCATAAAAAAATAAAAATAAAAACACATACGCACACTTTACAATTGTGAAGTGAACAAGCCACACGATATATGACAATCTTATAAATAGATCCATATCTGTAAAATATATCCAAGGTTGAATATTTTAAATAGTTTAGTTTCTATTAGTCAATTGCCTTAGCACTTCAAGTGTATCACAACCTCACAATTCCTTCAGCACCCTTTTTTATAGCTTACCTATTACTGACATGAAATTACCCTTGCAGAACTCAGTACCTGAACATTCTAGTTTATTTTCAAGTGGAAGGTGTTTGCTAGACATGACATGAAAAGCGATGCTTACTTTAAACTTTTTCATAATTTGTTGCATTCAAGAAGTTGAATAACTCGTGAAATAATATATGGAGACATTGGCCAATTTTGCTTTGTTTGGGCATCCAGAATAGCAAAATAGTACAAACTTGAAGGCTTAGCTGGACTGTCGCCTTTCTTGCATGCTGTCGTGAAACAGGCTGCCACATACACTCCACACCTGAGTCTGAGATAGAATGCAAACAGAAGTCTCCTCCAGTCACATTCTCCATTGTTTTTTTTTTAATTGAATTAAAATTGACACATAACATTATAATAATTTCAGATAACTGTTGATTTGGCATTTGTTCACCCTGCACAACGATCACCGCGATAAGTCTAGTTCCCATGTATTTGTCACATACATACTTACAAACCCCATTAGTTATTGTTTGTCACTCTTTCATTACCTGCTTGTGCATCCAGAGTAGGCTGAAACCAAGTGAACACACCTTACTTTCCTTACTTGACAGGCTGCCTTGCTTATGTTACTAGAGACCTTTATATTATTAGGAACATTAACTCATTTCATCCTCACAGAAATTCAGAGAAGTGGATTCTATTATTGCTAATCATAGATGAAGAACGTAAAGTATGTAGAGACTAAGTAACTTGTCTAAGGTTATAGAGCTCATAAATGGTAGAGCCTGGGATTCAGACCAAAGCCTTGTGACTAAAGCTCACACTCTTGACCCCTCTGCTTGGCTTTACTGCTATCTATTGCAATTCACATTTGAATATAAGTGATATAAATGTTCTACTGCAGGAGAGATTCCTGAGGCATCAAGTAGTAGATACTAACAGCCAGTTACAGGGCTTCTATTTGTTGGTTCCTCTGGCTTGAGCTTGACTCAACAATCTGTTCTGGTGTGTGCTTATATTTCTTCTCTCTCTCATCCATCTGCCCCTGCAAATACCTAGTGTTGGCTTTCTTCTCAGCCTTCCCTGTTATCTCTGACAAGCATTTGTCAAGACCTCTTCTTCAGATCCCTAGATCTATGAATAAAGATATCCCGTTCCGTCTGGGCTTTAACCCTTTGACCTTGGGAGAACATGTGTCAGTGATAATCTTCTCCATGCACTTAACTGGAGACCTTCCCGGTTCAGCTCGTTGAGTATTTTTCTTAATTCTAAACCTCATTTTTTATTCACTCTCTCGAAACCGAATTCCGATATAATCAGCTCTTCTTGGTTTCTGTTGCTTCTCTCCCTTTCCCCGCGCCCACCCTCCTGCCCTCACTGCCACCACCTAATCTTTTTTCTTTTCTATTTTGTCTCTCATATCCTTCTTCCTAATCCTTTTCAGATTGCTGTTTCCTCAAGCCCTTAACTTAACCTCAGTGCCTCCCTGCTCCTTTAAACCTCTTTCTCACTTCTCCCTGTAAACACGCAGGTTCACTGAAAGCGCACTGCCTCAGCAACCTCTTAACCCCTGACCAGCTGGGGCATCACATCCCCCTCCCTGCCCACCCCAGCAGGAGTGAGCACATCTCTCTCTCAAAGTTTCCTGTCACTTAATAAATATCCCTTGGCATATTGAAAGACAGCCACCATCTGGCTTTGGTAATCCATCAGTGAACATTCTTAGAAATATTAAAATCACTTATAGTTAAGAACATTTACTTTACCTTTCCAGAACTTTTAATCCACCCTCACTTTTTGGATGTGGATGCTACTCCATTTGTTCCTGCAGGACAATTCAAGCTTGAACTTTTTATACAAATACCCTTGGTGTTACAGAGTGTCAAAAGCACTATATTTCATAGTCAAGGCTTGGTAGAGGATAGGACACATTTAACTTATATCTTGATTTTTGAAAGTTTAGCTCATTCATTGTTAGCAAACTATGTTCTCACCATAGTTATAGACACAGAGGGCAGGACACAGTCCCAACAGCAGGAAATCAACAGGAGAAAGTCCAGGCAGATGGCAAATGTGCGTCAGGGGAGAGTCGGCAGCGAGCAACAGGTGTGCTGGCAGAGAAGGCAAATGCAACATCAGGAGGTGGGTTGGCAGCAGACAGAGTTGATATTAGGGAGATCTGGCAACAGGTAAAAGGAACCAAGCACAAATACTAAAGTTCTGGTCCATAAAATGACTCAGGTCACAGCACAGAATCATGGCAGTGAAGGATATAAAATTCCAGGCAGAGGCGGACGGTAAACACAGGAGCACCAAGGGTTTATCTGTTATTGGACTCAAGGTTCGACATATTTTTATTCATTGTGTTCCACTCAGATGCATGTGCCCAGGACTAGGCTTGGTCTAAGGGTTCAAAATAGAAGCAAACTTCCAGTTGTGAACTGAGAATTCCTGCTCTCCAGTTCAAGGCAAGTGAAGCCCTCTGATAGGTACTGGGTTAGTTGCAGATTGGTAGAAAGATACGAAGGGAGTGACAGCAGCTTCTAGGACTGCTGGGTTGACAAAAAGTCCTTATTCCTTATAAGAATTTGCCTGGCAGATTCTAGCCTCCCCATGGAGACCTGCCCGCCTGTGGGCTGTGTCCTGGGGGCAACTGCTCTACAAATCCATACCTCTGAGGCAGGACGACAACTTCCGTATAAGCACTAGAAACAACATTCTGTTTTACCATCTCACAGCATTTGATGGACAAGGCAAGTTAAGCCTCTAGAACCCTATGGACATGCAGGCCAGGGAAAGCAACGTGGTGTCCAGGATGCCTTTTGGTCAGAGTGGGCACTCGATCAGTAGGGAAGATTGATTGATCTTGCAATTACTTTAGGTTTTCAGAGAAGTAGAAACCTGATTCAAGGCAAGTCCCTGGCCACTCTCATGTATCCAGTAGCCAAATTATGAGTAATCGTTTTTTTTTTAATTGACTGTATTCCTGTGACTTATTTTATAACTGGGAGTTTGTATTTCTTAATTGCCTTCACTTCCCCCCCACCCCCCACTTTCCCCTCCTGTCCCCTCTGGCAGCCATCGGCTTGTTCTCCAGATCTGAGTCTATTTCTGTTTTGGTTCTTTTTTTTTCATTCATTTTTTCTTTTTTTTTTTTAGATTACACATATAAGTGAAAAACAGTGTTTGTCTTCTACTGTCCAACTTATTTAATTTTTCATAACACCCTGTAGGCCCATCCATGTAGTTGCAAATGGCGAGATTTCATTCTTTTTTTCATAGCCGAATATTATTCCATCATATGTATGTACCACTTCTTCTTTATTTATTATCAGAAATTCTTTTGGTCTCTCTAGTGACAGACACCTAAGTTGCTTCCATATCTTGGTTATTACTAGTAATACTGCCGTGAACAGAGAAGTGCATATATCTTTTCAAATCAGTGTTTTTCTTTTCTTCAGATAAATATCCAGATGTGGAACCGCTGGGTCACATGGTCGTTCTACGTTTAACTTTTTGAGGATTCTTCGGTCTGTCTTCCATGGCGTCCGTACCCACTCGCAATCCCACCAACGGTGCACTATTGTTCTCCTCTCCTGCAGCCTCACCAATGTGATTGTTTCTCATCTTTTTGATAATAACCATTCTAACAGGTGTTAGGTGATAGCTCATTGTGGTTTTGATTTGCATTTTTCTGATGATTAGCGATGTTGAGCATCTTTTCATGTGTCTATTGGCCACCAGTATGCCCTCTTTGGAGAAATAAATGTCTTTTCAGGTCTTCTGGCCATTTTTTAAATCGGATTGTTTTATTTTTTGATGTTGAGTTGTAAAACATGAGCAATCTTGACCTCCATCCATTCTTTGGTGACATTCAAGGGCTGAGCGTTATTTAAAGGGATCACCCCTGAAAGCAGGTAGCACCGCCATGGACATTTTCTGGCTATAATGTCTACAACTCAAAATGCAAGTTATCCACTGTCTGGGAAGTTGCCCAGATTTTCAGTGCTGGCAAGTTACTGAGTTGCCCAGGTAAATATTTTTGTTTAAATACAAAGAATGGTGTGTACCACCTATTCCAGTGCTGTTTCAGAATTAAATGTGCTTTTAATGGCTATTATTTGTATGTTTCTCAATGCAGTCATTTTTGCCAAATAAATTATACCCTATTTGAGCATGGCAGAAATTCATATATTTTGCAGTCATGAGAAGTTTGAAGACCCCATTCGTATTGCTATAGAGCAAATACTGATGCCACTCTGCCATTCATGCATACATGAGGTGACCAATAAATGCCTCTACGTTGTCCAAGCAAAAGGTAGAAATAAGTAATTCGTTTCATTTAGAGTTGTGAGTATCATCTTGGCATCAAAGTGACAAATGATCCTTCTCCATGTGTGAAGCATGCTGCAGTTAGTGGGCTATGTACCAGGGCTATAAAAACTTGGAAATGTCAACGGCATATCCAAGCATCTGCTCTCTCTAGCCCCACATTTCTGGGCAACTGCAAAAATTCTTCAGGATGATACATTCAAGCCCCAGCTTCCAGCATAAACTGTCGGGAGAAATTTCAAATTTACATCAAAGAAATTAGGTGAATCATTTTACCCCTCTTCCCCCCCCCCCCACCCCTGTTACTGCTCCATGCAGGTCTCTGGGATAAAATGAAATTGTGGTTACATTTTCAAATGGCTTATAAAGCCAATACAATGCTCCTTAGAGACTTACAACTTATAGTTCCCCATTTCCGGATACACTATTGCATCTCTAAAGCTACTCTGTACGCACTCAATGTAGCAGTGAGCCTTGGGGAAAAGGCAAAAATAGGGAAGAGAATTCTGATGATGGATAGTTGAGATAAGTTAGTAGACTTTATTAACACACACACACACACACACGCACGCACGCACGCACGCACAGAACCTCCAGCCCTGCATCAGTGTTTCCCGGATAACTCTGTCCCATTATAACCTGATACAATAACATACTAGTAAATAACTAATAAATACCTCAGTAACAGCTGTGCTCCCTGACAGGGAACTTCTACCCTGCAAAGCTTCCTTTATTTTTGTGACTACTGGGCTTTCGGTGGGGCTTCCCTTCAAAGCTTTCAAAGATGAGATTTTTTTTTGTAGTGAGACCTAGAATCTATCTAGACATTTTAACCAAAGGTTTTGACTAGATTCTCGTGTTAATCAGAGGAGGATTTCCAGTTGGAGACAGAATCATTTTATTTTGATAATACCTACTCTTTGCCTCATCCCAGAAACAATGGTAAGCACCCCAAACGGCAGACTCTGGCAGCCCTTATCAAACTCTGTTTTCGCATCCAGAAGATTAGGAAGACAAGCATAGCTTTTCTTTAGTTATTTTTAGAAACCAGACAATAACCAAGAAATAAACACATTGACTAAGTGTACATGTCACTGAGATGATTGTTAATTTAGAAATATACTTCTAGCAACTCATTTTCTCCTACTGTTTCCAGGCAAGGTACCAACAAGAAATTAATTGCCTAGAATGAGGGGGGCGGGGTTGGTATGTAAGTCAAATGAAATCAAATAAACTTCTTTTTTAAAAGTAGCACATATGGATTTTTAAGAACATTGTAAGGTTGCCCAATTAACTGAGTAGCCAGGCTCCACTTTCGTAATCTGAGACCTAAGTCGATGCACAGAACACACATTTCCCATCTTGTGGCAGCAGCACCTCCCTGGCGCTTCCTGTGATATATGCGCGCTTCTGCTCATCATGAAGCTTTTGATTAATGTTCAGTTAATCTTTCTTCTTGCTAATAGACCAAAATATTTCTCATCAAGGAATAAATGATCAGACTACTAATACAAGTGGCTTTTGAAAAGTCCATTTATAATGCAGCACCTTCGGCAAGAAATTCTCGACGTAAAATAAAAAAAAGAAGAAAAACTAAAATTGATGTCTTTAGACTACTATAATTCTCCCCTACTCCTCTTAGACAGGGGCCTCTAGATGGCAAAAATGGAAAGGTGAAGGAGGGAAAGAAAGCAAAGAGTATTTGCTGGGTACTCACAGTGTTCCAGGTCTCTAGGCACCGACATAACCAGGCACTGAATTAACACAATATTTCATTTAATTCCCTTAGCAGCCTTTCAGAGCAACTGTCGTTATCCTTCCTTTACTGTTGAGTAAACTGAACTTTACTGATGTTAAGTGATCCAAGGGCAGGCAGCCAGCAGGTGGTGAGAACTAGTTTCAAACCTTTGTTCATCTGACCATAACAGCCATGCCTTGGTAGTACTAATATCCAGAGTATTGAGGATCCACACATTGAGTATAAAGAAAAATCCTGTAATCCTGTCATCAGAGATGTTAATTTTAGACTAATTCTTGTAAAATATACAATGTTTCCTAATTCGTTGAATTAAAAGTAATAAGCATTCACACGGGTATTAAAACAGAAAATAACCAACCCAGACTTATCTCCCACAAGGGCGGGAAAGCCCCAAAGGGACAGAAGTCATTAGCTAGAGGGTCAGAAATGTTTTACTCAGAGGTCCAACCCTGATCTTTAAATACATATCTTAAAAACATATCACTTATGTCCACTTCATCCCATAGTAAGGAGTAATCACTAATTCTTGGTCAGATAACATAGACAGCAGTAGTTCTTGGTGTGAAAGCCAGAATTGAGGGCCAATTCTGTAGGTAACACAGGTTGATGTGTGTACAGTGGCCAACTTGAGAAGGGCATGAAACTCTGAGAGGTCGATAGGTGCACTAAATGATACAGGACTAGAGTCAGGTGACATGAATTCTGGTTCTGATTCTCATTTGTGGCAAGAGTCCAGAAAAGACACTTAACCTCTCTGGACTTAGTTTCCTCATGTCTTTAAATAAGAGTTTTATATCAACAACCTTCAAGATTCCTTGCAGACTATTTTAGCTTTCAACAAAATGAAAAAGGAGAGAGTTCAGAGTTGGGGGATAGAGAAGGCTATACTTAACGTTCAGACTTGCATCACTACAAAGAGCCTGGACAAAACAAGAACGTCCCATTGTTCCAGGCCAAGGTACTAGAGCAAAGAGGAACTCAAAAAACAAGGAAAAGATAGTATAGCGGTGGCAAGATATCAGCAGTAAGGAGGACCTAAACAACAGTCCATTAAGCTTTTATCCAAGGCTTTCTTCCTCAAGAAACTTATAAATTAATCCTTAATGGGTGCTGACTTGAGGATGGCAAGTAGAAGTGACGGGAATGCCTGGTTAGAATGAGAAATTTTCTGAAAGAAAAGTTTCTCCGCAACTCCTGCATATCGTCACACTCCTTTTATTGTCTCTAAGTACAATTTTTACAAATATTTGCAAGGCTTCAGTATCGGTCCCAATTCTGTTAGTGATTTCCATATTCTTGAAGGAGCAGAACTAAAGAAATCAGTAATCCACAGAGACATTTTAATAACATTCTTCTAATAAAGGAATTTGGGTTCTTAGGTTTCTCCTTGAGAGAGATTGGTTTAATTGACTTAGAGTAAGAACAGGTTGATTTATAAAGGATTTTTAAAAATCTGCGCTACATTTTAAATCAGTTTTGCTAATAGTTACCACTTTAGCTACCCAACTTTAAGTAACATAGCCCTGTCAAAAGATTTTTAAAAATGTGGTTTTATTTATTTCACAATTGAATAATTTTTTTGAGAAAGATGAGTAGGTAATTTGGGGGGTTTCTTTGGCATTGCTACTTGCCTTCAAAATCCAATTGAATAGTTCTTTAACTATAGAAAGAAATATATACACACATCAACTATGTTACACATATATAATAATGATTACATCATGTTATAATCATCAATTTTTATGCAATATATTGGTAATATTTATATAATATATGCATGTGTATCAGAGCATGTGTTTTTATTTTAGATCTAAAAGCAAACCAGGAAATTCTAGGTTAAGGACCACAGTTCACAAATAAATACAGACAGAATGAACTTTAGAGCATTCATTTTGATAGGAAGTAATTGTTAATAACCCAAATATTAATTAAGTACAGATTGGTTAAACTATTATACAGGCCTACAGCCTTACAGAAAAATATAGCTATTCAAAAATATAGACAGGGATTTATATGTATGAACATGAAAAAACAATCAAAATATATTGTTACATAACTCAGGTATTATAGCACAGCCCTATATGTGTGTTACCATGTTAGTATACATATAAGAACACTGTGCATCACACTATTGTTAATGGTTCTTTCTGAAGTTAGGACTTTCATTTTCTACATGACATATTTTCTATTATGTGCAAGTTATATGCAACTTTATATTATTATTATTATTATCAGAAAAAATTCAAAGAAAAAATAAGATGAATCAGGCTGTCCTAGACATATATGCTTCTTGATGTCTTAATTTAAGTTGAGCAGTAGGGGAGCTTGGCATTGTGTCAAACTAATTACCTGTTAAAACTTTATGTGAGGTATCTAACACATGTATCACTCAGTAATCTCATGATGATGATTGAGTATGGGAATGATATTGGCTTTAAAAATCTAGCTGAATACATTCTGTCTCAGAGGAGTCGAGTTAGGGAGCTGTGTGGGATAACCTCTTGTAAGTGTTTAAGCTTCAGCACTACAAATTTTTAGGACTCATAACTCAAAGTAACACAAAGTTTTCAATTTATTAATGAATACAAACAGATAAAGACATAGAGGAACCGTTAGAAAGTTATATGAACTTTCAACATGAAAGTATGCTTAAACAACTAGTTTACAAAATGTTTCAAGGTCAATTAATACAGTTACCTAGCACCGTGCTAGGCAAAACCCAAGCTGTTGCTGTTTTTATTGTGTTTTATGTATTCCACAAATGACGAAAGTGCACAGACACAACTCCACCGATGACACTCAGGCTGTGTGATGCTGGCTAATCTCCTTAACCTCTCTGGTCTCGGCTTCCTTAGAAAGGTTACATTGCCTTTTGTCTACATTTTCTTCCACCGAGTCTATTTCATATCACAAGTAACAAGTCTGAACTGCCCTTGTTGGTGGTGGATATATTTCAAGCACGTAGACTGGAGTGGTGTTTCATACACAAAAGATGCTTAATGAATACGGTCAAAGGGCAAATTTTTCAGTGGTGCACTCTGAGGTTTTTATGCGCGGCTGTTGCTTTCAGCATAACTCGAAGTAAAAATGGGAGAGCAGCGAATAAATATCAGGATCTGTTTCCTGAACAAGAGAACTTCTTTACCTAAAAACCCAAAACAAACAAACAAAACCAAAAAAGCTGTGGCAGAGACATCATCTAGCCTTATTGTGCATCAGAAACCTTTTTGCAAAGTGCCTGCCAGGAAGATTATACAAACAAAGCCGAGCACTCTCAGAGTCTCTCTTGGAGCTCCAATAATTGACACCCGCTCCCTCCTCCGCCCCCCTCCGCATTCCTTTCCTCCCTTTTTTACTGTCTCTGCAACCTGCCCTATAAATCAGATTTAATTATCTATAAAATTTGGTGTGGAAAAAGATTTAATCATTAAAAATGTTCATCAACTTGCTACCCACGTTCCAAACTAATAGAAGAGGAAAAGGAACGCCATGGAAGCGCCAGACGCCTGGAGAGATAAGCGAGCTTTGAAATACCTGAACCGCGATTAAATAGCAAGTTCCAGTTTCTGTATCTGCCTTTTAAAATATCATGTCGGGAAGAAGTAAATGTCACCAAATCATCAGCCTATTTTCTCCTCTTTTCTTTTTAGGTTACTTCCTTCAACAGGTTTTTAGAACTAGGTTTTCTTCATTGACCTCCTTTGCCTGTGTGTTACCCAAGATATTTTCCTCAGGCCTGTGTGTGTGTGTTTGCAAAATGTCATAAACCTTTCTACAGACAAACAGAAGGGCTCGCATTTAGTCGCAGACTGAGGAGCAGTTAATTAATGAGAGCCCAGGGAGGCAGTGAGGAAACATTGGAGAAAAACGTCGCCAGTGGAAGATCAGAGGGGAAATGTCTGAAGTCAGTCCAAGATAAATCTTCAGCCCTTAGAGATGGCCCTGGGATAGACCATGCTGCCTGCCAGCTTAGTTGGATTTCAGAGGGGGGTGGGAGGGGAGGGCGTTTGGAACTTGGAGAGAATGTTAGAGTAACTTTAACAACAGCGAAGTTCCTTTCTAAAATTGCGGATCCATTTCCACGAAACACTTTATTTGTGAAAAGGCAAAGATCTAAACTTTTTCTCCTTCTCCAGCACATGACAGGATTTTTGTCGTGACTTTCTTAAACTCTTACTGTGCCAAAAAGGAAAGAAAGTGCCCACAGGAGGGGGAGGGAAAAGACGTTTGGAGTGGCAGCGAGGAAACCTTCCTAGAGGAGCCAGCCTTCCCTTCTGGCCCCTTACTTTCTTCCAGAGAAAACGTCTTTCTTTGACAGTGCTTGCCTCCTGTCACTTCTTCCCAACACTCTGCCCAACCCTGGAAATCTGGATTTTCTTTTTAAAGAAAGATGTCTAGAGAGAAAAATAGACTATGAACAGCCAATAGAAAACACAGCAGAACTTGTTGATCTGGTACTGTCAAGATATTTAAAGTGTTAGTGGTGAGGCTCACTTCTTATTTCTAGAGATTTGTTTCCTTTCATTTCACTTTGTGTACTCTTTTGATTTGTCCCGAGTGTATATATTCTTTTGTTATCTCCCCCTATGATCTCTTGCTGAGTCTTTCATTCTATAATTTATCTAATCTCATGTACTCACCAAAACTGACCCAAATTAAGGTTTGGTATGTTTTAACTAGATTCTCGGAAGAGCAGGTTGCTTCAACTGCTCTCTGCTCATTAACAGGATGGATCTATGTTCTCAAACCACACGTGGTGTTTGAAGACTGGTATTCTTGACCATAAAACTATAAGAAAATTCAACAGCTGCACCACGCAGACTGATGGTCTGACTAAGTAAGAAGGCCTGGTCTTGGTCCAATGTCTGCCCCACAAGACCGTGGAGTAGAACAATAAATGATAATATATATTGTGCTTTGTGATGCCTCTTTCCCCCTGAGCCATTGCTTTATTAATACACTGTATACATGGCTCCCCTTGCTAATGAACAATCCGTAGATGGGAATCTCGTTTTATCCGTTTCATATTATTAACGGTTAAGACAGTGCCTAGCATTTAGAAAGATAATGATATGTTGAAATGAAGGAATGAATGAACAAATTGGCTTTCTGATGTTAGAGGAGCTGAACCATCTTATTCAGATGCAAAAACTACAAATGTAAAAGTCATAGTACTTCAACCTTCTGGGTTCGCCCCACTGCTCAGAACGCAGGACACTACAAGTGATGGCCCTAGTATTTTCCACAAGCATTGTGTTCTCTATTCTTTGCTCTTCCTATTTTCTCATTATCCTTGCTCCTGTCCCAAAGAGCCATAAGAAGTCACCTACTCAAATCACTATGCTGTAAGTAAAGAGAATATGTGAATTTCATTCAAATCAATTTTTACTAAATCTGAAACTCTGTGCCACTCAGCATTTGCTGGCGGTGTGAATGCAGGCTTTGGGAGCAGGTGCAGAGCAAAAAGTTGAGAACGAAGGGAAGAAAGTGTGTAGGGAGAAGAGAATCAGAGAGTGGAAAAAGTCTGCTTGTTCACTCAACATCTATTTATCATTTACTTACTCTCAGCCTGATACTGTGCTATTGTTTCACAGAACAATGGTAAACAGGACATAGTTCCAGTTCTCAAAGAGTTAAAAAATTTAGTGAAGGCAGCTGCCTCTGAACCTGGTAGCATTGTTGATTTTACTGCCCAGAAATCATGCCATATAAGTATTGTTGGGCCTCAGGCTATTCTCCTAGTGTCAAAGATAACTGGTAATGGATGAAATCTCCCAGAATTTGAGCCAGGAGCTTCCCTGTTAGTTATGTTTTGTTGAGCTCTGTGATCCTTCTTCCATGCCCATAGACTTCCTGCCACTACCACAAAAATACTAAATATATACTCCTTAAGCAGTGGCGGAATCTAATGAAATACAATGCAGGACCAGTTAAAAGCAATAGGCAACCGTCGTTGTTTTTCCAAATTACGCAAACACAACAGTTGGCATTCATAGGCAAAGAAGATTGACACCTCCATCCAAAGACTGAAGAAGCCTCAAAGTCCACTCAGTCCCAGAAACAGTCCCCTCAAACCAGCTACAACATTCTTAATGCCCCTCCAGGAAGGCACTTCCACTAGATTAAGTCATCAAATGCCTGCAAAGAAAAACTCATGTCAGATTGTACCCATTATGAGGAATTAGCTTATTTAATTAATCCATTTCCCGCTCTCGTCCTAACCTCCTAATTTCATCCCTACTGCTTCCCACTTCCATTTCTGCTCAAATTGCAAACTAGGGAGTGGAGTGGGGTGGTGGGGATTAATCCTTGAGTAGGTGTTGGAAGGACACATGTTTTTTTCAGAAGGTTTATACATATCTCACTGGGAAGTCTTGCTCTGGTCATAAGAATCTGGAAAGAAAACGTACAGAAAGGGAAAGAAGCGCTGAAAACAAAATGTCCCCGTATAACAATTTTGTGAGCTACCTGATCTGCAGTGATAACTCTTCTACTCAAATCTCAACTCTGTTTCAGAGCTCTCTGGAATGTCTGCTACAGGCACAAAACCCCCATCAAGACGCTTGACAATCTAAGCCATGTCGTTCCCTCTCAGTAGCAGCTACACTAAGTGACATCTAAACGTTGGTAATGAGGAGACATCTGCATACACACTGGTTTTGAAACATAAAGCGCTGGAGGAGTTATGAGCTGTCAATCATTTCAGCTGTTCTCGGCCCTATGTTTATTCAAAAATGATTTTCAAGGCTGCGGGAAGTGTTGTTACTAACTGATGAGAAAGTTTGAACACTAAGGATGAAGAATGATTGATGTTCTTTTTGGTAAGCTAGGAAACTCTTCACCTACTTGAGGCAGGCACAGCTCAGGATGCTGATAAGGTTCTGACACGGAGAGTGAGTGATGCGTGGTGTGTAAGGTCTGCCGGAAGAGAAGCGATGACAGCGACGTGAGGAGGCATCCTCTGACACAAATCCCATGCCTCCACACAAGCGAGTTAACAGCTCTGATATCCTGACTTGCTCTGTGGCGGAAACCCTAGTCAGGGTCGCTTTCACTTCTTCAGTGGAAGAGACTAATTAATCGGTAATAAAATCCTCTTTGATTGATCGATTGGTTGGTCATTTTGAAATTCACTAATCTGAATGTTTAATTCCCCATCCTGTCATATGTTATAGTTTTCATAAAGAAAAGAACGGGAACTTTTAGAAACATTAACACTATTAGAATCTGGTAAATGCAGATCGTGTATTAGGATTCCTGTCAGAAAGTCAACAACTCTGAAATTTTGCCCAGTTAGCTTTCTGGAACTCCGATCTCAGGAATCAGAATGTCGACTCATTACAAATCTATGCTTCTGACAACTGCAGAAAATTCTTTTGATCACGTCCATTGACTGGCTGGCTCACAAGCTATGGCAATGGCCCATCGTTTCTCTCTTCCAAGTCCCCAGCGGGGCTATGGCCACCACCCTTAAGTGCAGCAGCAGCATGTATGTACACATTCTGTAACACTTAGTTGAGGCATCTTCTGTGCTAGGCATGGTACTGGATCCAAATCCACAGGGCTGGGAGAAATAAAAATGTTTCCTGTCTCCGTGGGGCTCACAGTCCAGCAAAAGTCAGAGACTCTGAATGTAAAATACACATTTCAGTAAATGCTATGAAAGATAAGCTGAGCAGAGTGTTACGAAAGAGACTAATGAAAGGGAAAGGCTCTCTAAGGAAATTATATTTAAGCTGAAGCATGGAGTTTGAATAGAAGGCCAGGCAAAAGATAGGGGTGGGCGAGTGGGGAAACGTTCTAGGCAGAGGGAACTGCATATGTTAAGACTGAGTGGCAGATTAGAGAAATGTGACCTACTTTCCTTAGACAAGTGAAATCTTTCAAATTCAATGAATACCTTCTTTATCTTAAAATCTAAAGTCTCCAAATTTATTATAAATAGGTAGTTATTATAAATCCTCTTCTTTCTCACTTATTCTAGATTTCAGGACTGATTAACCAGCATATTTGGGTTCCTTCCTCTGGCCTCATCCTCATTCCTTCAAAAATTTATTTGTCTTTTTTAGGAACCATAATAGTGAGACAGGATAATCTTTGCAGTATGAAATTTGCAACTTAGACTCACTGCTATAGAAAACCTGAAGGATTTGAAAGGTGGTAGAAGCAAGGAGCATGGTAACTTGGAGAGAATGTTAGGTTAACTTTAACAAGAAAAAGCTTCTAACTCCCCCATTCATGGAAAAGATAACTAGGTTCTTTTTTTCCTATTAGCAGGCAATTAACCGCTTACTTTTATATCAAGGTCCACTGTCAATCAGTCAAAATATCCATTAAGAGGAAAGAGGTACTGAGTCAGGGCTTTGGGTTGAAGAGAAGGAATGATTTATGTGCCTTGTTGACAATTTATTAACAGGTATTTGCCATTCAACTACTCAAGGGTCCATAATGAGGCACCATGGACAATAAAATTCAGTCGAAACTGCAGTTCAACACATGCTTTCTACTAGATTGAACGTCGGATCTTTCATCTGACTATCTCTCACCAAGGGCAAATTCAACCCCAGCATGAAGTCCTACCCCATCAATTCTACCTCCCCTATAAATCACCTCAAGTCTTTTTTCCTCTTTGTTATCTCCCAAATCCACTTTTTTCACTTCACCTTGATTCAATTACTAATTTTCCTGATGTTCCACAGAACTCATTGCCTACACCATACATGTCATTATTAATTACGTCCTCTTGTATATCAATCAATTTGAGAACAATGCATGAACCATTTTCTCGACTAATTTGTAGAATTCTTGGTTATACAAAGGAAGTCTTACATTCTCTTCCAATGCCTAGTGCAAATTTGGATTTATGGCAAATTCTCATAAATAGATAGATAGATAGATTAATTAATAAATAAATAGAAGTTCATGTACAATGCCAAGCTGGGTACTCTAAAAATGTGTAAGGGACATGTCAGCCTAACCAACTCCTCATCTTTCCAGCTTCGGTTTACGTACAATACTTTTCTCTTGGTAGCATTCCCAATTCCAAGTACAGTTACGATGCTTCTTCAGTGTGCTAGTTACCTGCTCTCTCCATAGCACAGCAGTTTCGCATAGTGAGCCACTTTATGCAAAGGCTTACTTACTAGATTCTCCCCCAGGCTGAAAGCTCCATGATGATAGAGGCCATATTTGACTTATTCATTATTTAGACCCATGATAGACACTCGGTAAATATTTGTTGAATAATAAGTGAAAAATTTATTGACTTCAAGGCACAAATGACCTAGTTATTGAAAGAGAAGAAATGCTTAAATACTTATATGATGTACACGTATACTAATCATATGTGTTCATATATACTAACGCATCTGTTTAGTTATTTGCCTCTAAGGCTAACTATTGTGGTTTAAATACACTTTTGGAATGGTAAGAACTCCGCATAATGACAGTTAATAAACTATAAGGCTGAAAAAAAAATATGTGGATTTACCATATGTGACCGCAGATCAGAAAACTTAGCCAGGTATGCCCCTCACATTCCCACACAAACACTCACCCTTCATTCATCTTGTCTTCCTGACTCTTCTTCATTAAGGCCACCTCCTACATAATGTAGATTTACTCTTGTGTTAACATGAGAAAACACATGTCAAAATAATTTTTATCCTTATGTTTCTGGGAGTCCAGAGAATTTTGTAAAGGCTGAATTAAGATGGAGGAGGCTTTTATGAGCTGCCATAACCTTTTCTCCACTTCAAAAACCAAACTGTATAAAAATCTGCATTCCAAAAGCACAAATACTGGATGTAGTTTAAAATATTTGTAATAACTGACATTCTTAAATAAATTCCTCTTACCGTTTAACTCTAAGACACTTCCTTCTTTATACTCAGATTATAGATAGTAATTATTGAATACCACCCAACACTCCCTAGCTGTCTACCAAAGTTGCCAGCATTTGAAATTCACTAATTCCAACCTAGGGGTTGCAAGGACATACAGCAGATTTTGCGCCATACCACTTAACTTATTTATTCTTTCACTGAATAAATATTTAAGGAATGTCTAGTACATACCAGTCACTATACTAGATGCCGAGGATTTAACAGGAGGGGGGTGGGGGGAAAGAAAGAAAGAGAAAAAGAAAAAAAGAAGTCTATTTTCTTCCTGAGGTCTCTACACAAAAGCAGGGAACTGAGTCCAGGAATCTAGTTTCTCTCTGCTAACGTCTTTGGCGCAGTTGCCTAAGTTCCTCAGGAGCTACACCTTTATGAGGGTGAACATGAGGCCTCGGTAACAAGTAAAATGATATTATGTTTGAAGTCCTCTAACTTACTTTTCGTAGCATTAATTTGCACTATCTTAATGTTATGTGTACTGTTAGTCATAATTCATGTATCTGTTTTATCTGCCTAAAGAGATCACTAACTTCCAGAGGACAAGAGCTTTGACAAAGACCTCATCCTGTCACCAAAAGCGGTATGCCTTACACACAGGAAGAAACGCTACTTATTTTTCAGATTTTTTTATTTTGGACTTCTTTTCAGGAGCCATTCTGAAAATGCCTGCTGCAACTCTAATACATTAGCAGTTCACCCTGATTGAATAAATTATTTTTTATAAACCATAAAAATAAAAATGAGGGAAACTTATTTCCAACTGATGCTAACAAATTTCATTCCTGGAATTTCAACACATTTCAACATTAAATGAAAACCAAAAAAGCTCTGTATTTCACAAGCCCAATGAGGATCACTGAAAAAATAGAAAAGGGGGAATATTCTTCATGCGGGGGAAAGACTAATGGAGCACAACTGGGGAAACGTGTAAACCTCAGAAAGTTCCTTAGGTCATTCACCAAGGTATCATGCTTGGTAGGAGGCTGCAAGAAAGATCAAGGCCCCTGCCCTTTCATTACTGAGTTGAGCGAGTTGCCATTAGGACCGCACCACCCCAATCGGTGCCTGTGAACAGTGTCAGGAATGACCCAGAGCCTTGGCCCTCATCACTCAGGACTTTTCATATCCAATTTGTTGAGGGAGGAGCACTCTTTACCGTTACACTGTACAGTATGTTCCCAGTAGCAACTTGCTTGCGAAATGAGTGTGCTTAACTGTAAAGGAAAGACTGAATTCATTATACATTGTTAATATTGGTATATCCAAAAGCTCAGTTTTATCTGTCGTTCTCTCTTCTATTGAGGAAGAATTGTTAAAATGTTTTTCCAATATGTGATGTTTTAAACTGTGGTTTTTTAACTCTGTCCCTGGGAGCCCTAAGATTCTGCAAATGTGCCCACAAGGAACCTGTTAGGGTAGCTTGTAGGCTTAGGAAGTATCTGAGGGATTCTCTAGTCTTGCTACTCCTATTTAAATGAGAAACTTCATTTAATGTGTGTGCGCTTTTTTAATTTTAGAGTGTAGTAGGAAATGGTTTTTTGAGGGGCAAGGAGAGAGGATCCTGCAGCTTTATACAATGTATAAATAAATGGCTTAAAAATGAAAAACCACAGTATATACACATGATTTTTTATCTATTTCTGTTTGAGAATCATATTAAATTTCAATGCTGTGTAGTGTGAGTCCCTTGTGAATTGTGGTCTTTTTGTTTTTTTGGTTGCGTTTTGGTTTGGTTTTTTTCGACCTTTATTTAAGCAAGTTAGTGTCATGAAAATTATTTCTCTACTAGGTCAGAGTGCTAAGTGATATTGTGGAATAAACATTCAGAAAATGCAAAGCTACTTGTCAAAACAATTTAATATCATTTTTAGTTTTCTCCAAGAAGATCCAATGGACTGGGCATCACTGTCAAATGCTGCTTCTTAGCCCTGGAAGCCAAGCCCACACTGAAGTCAAACACATACCTATTTTGACAGGAGGCCTAAAATACATAGAGTGTTTATGTAAGATAAAAATACGTTCATTTTCTAAAGTAGTTTAAGATTGCACCAAACTAAAATACTCTATTATTCATTATTTGAATTCTCTCATGCGTTTTTACATCCTCCCAGTGCCCACTGCGAACTGTTGCTACAGAGAAACTGAGATGTGTAATTCCCATTAACGGTATGATGGAAACAGCAACTGTGTAACTAATTCCCCACATTGTGTGTATCTTCTGCTCACACTACATTGAACATACTCCCTCATGAGCCTGAAGGAAAGCAAACAGCACACCATCCCTTTGAAAAGTGGAGCAAATTCAGAGATTCCTGTGATTGTTTTGGGCACAAAAAATAGTCAACTCTTAGACACCGCATGCTGTGGGGGTGGAGCCGTTATCTCTATATGTCCACAGGACACAGATGCTAACATTAAATTAGCATTA
This sequence comes from Rousettus aegyptiacus, assembly GCF_014176215.1. Taxonomy (NCBI): domain Eukaryota; kingdom Metazoa; phylum Chordata; class Mammalia; order Chiroptera; family Pteropodidae; genus Rousettus; species Rousettus aegyptiacus. Next base: position 42,682,915 of record NW_023416292.1, on the reverse strand, counting down.
CGAAATGAATTAACTCTCAAGAAGGTCAGCACGAAGCAGAAAAATATGTCTGGATGCACTCTATTAGGTCATTTATTTAATAAATTGAAATACTCAAGGAAGCAATGTCCATCTGGTATTTCCCCTAGTCTATTCTCTTTGGTGGATGCCTGAATTGCAGAGAAAATTCAAAGAGTGGAGGCAACACTCCATTAAAAGCCTCATAATCAAAACAGAGAGCATAAAACACTTGAGCATTGTCTAATGGACAATTTATCATCCAAACAGATGCATTCATTAGGGGAGAAATTACCTTCAAATATCAGTAAAATAAATTGAGTCTATTCCTATTTCTTATTTCTCCAACAAGAGTGTTCCAAACTATGGAAACAAGTGTAGAAAAGATGCTTCAGTGCACGAGCAGGACATTTCAGGCATTTAAGTTTATCGTGCAAAGCTGTTTGAACTGCTCAGAGATGGTAAATCACACGAATACGGAACATTCCCATTGATAATGTCTTTCTGGGCCAATTATTCCTCTCCCATATTTGGAAGACAGAGACTGTTTTGTTACTTCATGGCTATTGTTATTATTAATGTGACAACTACTTCTAATAAGAAATCATTTTCTGCTTTGCTTTACAAGGTGAACTCCAATCAGTCACCACCATTTCCCCTTCTGTGTCAGGAAAACACATTTCTCAAGCACAAAGCAAAAAGACCAGGCCCCTCATGTGGTCTTTCTTTATGTGAATTCTTGGTGCTGAGCTCACGGTCGGATGGCAGAGGGGACCACTCTGCACAGCTGGTGGCCCGAGCCCCCTGCTCCATTGGTTTGCTGCCTTGCTCCAAAATTAACACTGAGAAGTAGCACTGTAGTTGCCCTAAGGCCATCATCCAGTTATGGAACGGAATAAAAAACTTTCCTAAATAAACAGCCAACGCAGTGTCTCACTGAGCTGTGGCCCTCAGGCGCGTGGAGACCTCCTCTTTTCCCTGTGAGTGAACTTGAAAGAACTGGTCTAGGCTTACTGTCACTGATGACAGTAATGATGACGGTGGCTGTTGCTTACAGAGCACCTACTGTGTGCGCAGCGCTGTACTAGTGCTTTCCTCGCATTGTCCTTAACTCTCACAACAAATCACTAGGTAAGCATTCTTACCATTTTACAGATGAGGAAATAGGTTGGGCGTCAGGCATAGTCTTTCCACCACGTATACCGCCTCTCTGCTTACTGATCCCTGACTACAGAACTTATTTAAATGCGGATAGTAGTCTAAGGAACATTTGGGTCATTTTATTTTTGCATACAAGTAAGTAGAGGTAGCAAAAGTAAAGCGCCCACTGTCATCTTGCGTCCAAGCAGGCTACGTTTGGGATAAACCCCGTCTGAGCCAGTTTGCCCCTACACAGAGTGGGAGGCAGGGCAGTGACGAGGGCAAGAAGCGATTGCGGCATCAGTCTGAACTGACGCCGTCCCTGCCGGTGTGATCTCTGGGAAGCCTGTTAACTCTTCTGATCCTTATTTCTTCATTTGTGAAATAATAGTAATAGCCAAAATTTATTGAACATTTACTACGCATGAAATACTTTTATAAATTACAATCTATAAACTCATTTTAATCCTCCAAACAACTTGCACTATTAACTCCAAATGATAAATCTGGGTTTCAGAGACGATAAATTTTTCATCCAGGGTGATATGACTAAGAAGTGCCACAAAACATGTTAAGGGGCCGAGATTATATACAATATGTAAATTCCATGTTCATTCGTAATATGGGTTATTGAGACTATGGTCATATTTTAAAGAGTGTTCAATGCTAACATATTACATAATAATAATTACATTATTCTAATTATTTTTAAAATGTATTTATTTAAATTAGTTTCAAGCATAGTTCATAAAACAATTCCCCCAACTGCTTCCTTCCTCCCCTGGCCCTTCCCTTAGCCATCACATTGATGCTAACTGCATGCCCTCTGCTGTGCTCCCCATCCCTGTGGAATTATTTAATGCAAACAGACTTTGTAAATGAAGCCAGGTGTATGCTATAGAAAGTTACTGTTATTAAAGAAACAAGTTTCCTAGGTGAAATCTTCGTTTAAATGTCTTTATAAATGAAATTAAGGGTAAGTTTAGGGGAGAAGCAGCAGCATCTTAGGCATCTTGTTAGCCTAGAAAGAAATACTTTGCATTAAGAAAACACTCAGCAAAGTGACTTAAGTAGTATTGCAACAGGAAAAAATAAACGTAACCACTGTATTTATATTTTAGTCATTTCTTCATTCAGCTATGCAACAGGCCCTGACCAAGAGCTGGGGGATGAAAAGATGCATTCTCCAGGAGCCAGGGACATGGCTCCTGTCCCTGGGGAATCCAGCATAGTGTGTCTCTCTAAGGTCTATTATAATGTAAATATTCTCTGAGTTATGGTGAGGTTAATGAACGATCTCAAAGTCTCAGTGTTTTAACAAATACCAAAAAGTTTCTTTCTCACACTCAGTTACATGTCTCTCGTGGATAGTGTTTGAAGACTGTTCGACAGAGATCCTAAGACCCGGGCTGGTGGAGAAGCCACAGTTTGTAACTGCGCTATCTGGAACACGTGGCCTCTCACCACCAAGACAGAGAAAGAAGGTGTTGAAGGGTTTCACCCCAATATCTGGGGCAAGCAGAAGGCGCTACCTCAGGATCTCTAGAAGAACATCCTGTGCTTGTAGCCTTTCTGGTAGAGAGAATGTGGAATGGGTGAACAACGCTAGCTAGCAAGGCAAAGTGAAGACAGTCTGTCTTTTTCTCCATCTCTCCACAGTCCCGTTAAGGGAAAAAAATCCAAACCATCTGGAACAATTACAGCAATAGCTCTTAGTCTGGACGAGCAGACCAGCAGCCCATATTTGGTTTGTTTTAAAGGGTTCATTCTTTAAAACAAATAGGTAATTTCCAATGAGCAGGGTTTTTTGTTTCGCTTTCTTATATCTAAAGTCCATTTCTAAACATGAAGGTTTTAGTTCAAAGCAAGCACCAAATCTCATTTTAGCAATGGCTACGTTGCATAACACGAATGCTTTGATTTCTCCCCTCTAAGTTGAAGAAGTTGTCACAAAACACCAACAAATTCAAAACAGCTCTCAAAATGACTTTCGTTAAAGGCAGATTCCTGAACTATTCATCTGTGTTAAAATGCATTTTGCCTTGAATCATATGTCATGTTGCCAGCAAAGAGTTGTTTCCATGCCAACTCGTTTGCAACACGGGGGAAAAAATCAAAGCTACTAACATCTGGAAGATGTCAGCCCTGATGTAAGCCACTTGCAATGAAAAACACAGGACTGCAAGTGCCTGCCAAAGAGACCGTACGTACAGGGTAGCATTTTATAATATCATTACCTAACAATACATTACTCTTCCTTTTTTGGTTGTTTTCTTGATCTAAACTCTATTCCAGAAAAGGTTTCCAGCAAGAAAGAAAGAAAGAAAGAAAGAAAGAAAGAAAGAAAGAAAGAAAGAAAGAAAGAAAGAAAGAAAGAAAGAAAGAAAGAAAGAAAGAAAGAAAGAAAATATACTTCATATGCTGTGCTCCTCTCTTATAGCTGGCACATTTTTCTGACATGAGCACTTTAACAAGCCACTTTATTTCAGGCATAGTATTAAAAGTGGAACAGGAAACAATTGTTTCACTTTCTACACCTTTTTCTTTACATCTGTGGTCTTGCAAAGAATCTTTTATTAAAAGACTATCAATGAGATAAACGAGACCTAGTGATACAAACAATGAATTCCATGACTGGCAATTCTACATACTTAATTCTCCTCCTACATATTTCTGTTTTTCTTTATCCATGTGTGTGTACATTTAATGTGCATGCACACATATGTATCTGTCTGTCTTAAAATAAAACAGATTAATTTATTCACTTCCTAAGTAAAAGAGAATGCCACTGGCCAGAGTGGCTCCTTGCAAACAGTACTCTATGGTCAAAGCACCCAAGGACACTACATTTCGAGATGATGTCTAATGCTGTCAGAACAGCTGAGGTCCTTTAACAGGTAACAAGGATCCACTGGCCACTTAACTGATAGTGGAGAAGCTCAGGCATTTCATGTAATGACTTAAAAATGAAACATAAGTTTATACAGAGCCTTAGCAGATTATAAGCTCTCAGGGGCTGTGTTCATAGAAATAGATTATGTTCCTTCTCTTTGCTTACTCAAGCAGGACCTCAGACTCTCCTCCAAGTCCTTCCTTTCTCCCGGATATTTCTGGGTGTCTGCAGAGCATGCCTCATCCGTGCGCTCAGGAAAACTCCACTCAACTGTACTGTCAACAGTGCCTTCCTTCTGCTGCTCTGCCTGCCTCCACCCAAGACACCAGGTCTGCCACCACACACTGCTGCCAACAGGTTAGGGCTTCAGTGTGTGAAAGCTTCACTAGTGTCCATTACAAGGTAAGACATGTCCTTGTTAGTGTCCTCCTCCACTGGGAGCACACTCTGTGTTATTCGTGACCAGAATATTTGATGGAACAATTTTTAAGCACCTGAAAGAAAAACGCTTTTGCTTTCCATGAGACTCATATGGGATTCCAGTGGGACCTGGGCCAGAGCTGATCCATGAGATAAATTCCTTCCCTATGACAGTGACTATACTGTGTCTCCCCTTCCCCGAGGACATTCACATCCTCTTACTGAGTCAACTTACTCTTGTCTGGCTTCTCTTCATTACCAAGAAGCTCATTAGTCTCACTTACAAAAACATATCTGGCAGATCCATCCCACCAGTCGACCAGACACTCAGGTAGCTTGCAATGCTGGTTTATGTAGATGAGAGTCAGCCACAGGGTGGTTGGAACACTGGTTGCTGTCAAAGGCTCAAGGTCTCTTAAGGCATTTGCAGAGCAGACTTTTCTTTAGGAATAGCCCTGGATGATCCCTTTAGGCCCTCCACTGTGGGCTTTCACCATCATTGCAAGTGGATGGTGGACACGTTCTCGAAACAAATATGTTCTCTCTCTCTTTCTGAAAAGACAGATCAGTGACCTCTTGAGCCATCCTGTACTCTTGACATTTGACCTTCCCGATCCCTCACTCACAGCTGCATTCCAGTCAGACTTCTTGTTCTAGTTCCTTCCCTGACGTGCAGGCTCATCCTTATCCTAGGCTTTGCAGCTAAACCTGCCCTTACCATTGAGTGAGAGGAGAGCCCTCATTCAATAACCCAAGTGACTCTGCGTCATGCTGTTTATTCGAGAACCGCATCTCTTCCACATCTGAAACAAGTCCCTACCTTGCAGTTCTAGTTCATATCTGTCTTGTTCCTCTCAATCCCTTCTTCCTCTCAGGAATCCTGCTGCTAAGTATGTGTGAACGGGCCTGAGAAACAGACATCTACTGCCTCCTCCCCACTACGAGTTTCTCTGCCCAGTTTCTGCTCCCACACTCCCACCTCTCCCATCTGTTATGTCTGCTCAACTCCTGACATGCCATGAGTGACTTTCTGGAACATTTTCTCCACATACTGCTAAGTTTGCACTGACCCACTGCCTCACCCCCAGGGCTATGCCTGGTTTCTAGTTATCAGCCCTGATGTCTGGTCTGCCCCCGCCGCCTCCTGAGCTCAGGATGCAGGTTCAGAGGATGAAGTTCCTCAGATTCCTACCTAGTTATTGGAGCATCTCAGCCTCGGCTGATGAAAGCAGTGGAGCACCTCGGAGAAGCCAGACATGGAAGAGAGATCACACAAACCATTAGGCCATATTCAACTGGCAAAGAGACGTTATTTTATCCATGCAGTAACTTAAAAATATATGTATCAATCTTGAAATTTGATAAATCTCACACAAAATCCCTAATTCCTGGTTTTCTTCAGAAATCAGAAGCTCTCGCAGTATGGACTCAAAGCTTATGGTAACAATCAGCTGCAGATGAGCAGTGACTCCCCAGGAAACACATGTCCCCCAGTGCACAACAGAACTCAGCTTTCCCCACGCAAGGAAGCCCGTCGCGCATAATCCTGGCACTGATGGCTCTCCAACAGTAGAGACCCATTTCTCTGTATCTCCATCTCTATCAAAAGTAGGAAAATGAACAAAAGAAAGAAAAGTACATGTTTTAGAAGAAATGTGCAAGAGAGAGACTATGTGGCTATGTGTGTGTGTGTGTGTGTGTGTATGCGTGTAAGGGAAGAATAGTCTTTCATGTCTAATAAATAGAATGTGTAAGTGTCACTATTTCTTATAAACTGTCTCCATCACCCATTTAATGGTTATCCTGATCCAGCCCCTTCCTGGAAAGATTGATAGGGCTTCTGTAACCAAGTCTAGTTCTATAAATACTTCAAATAAATAGCTACCTACACGTTATGATTTAAGAACCAATGAAAATTGGCCTTTTCATCAAGAATTTTCTGAACAGCTGGGTCATGCCTTACCCCCAGTCCCTCAGCACCAACAGCACAGATGCACTCACCATGATTAGCACTATTAAACTCATTCAACCAATATGTACTAAGCTCCTCTATGTGCTTGGCACGGAACTGTGCACTTTACATAATTATATTTACTATCATTTATGGAGGGCCTACTGTGTACAGGGCACTCTACCAATCTCTTTCCAGACACTGTGTTATTTATAATCCTTCAAGGTAGTGATTATCCCCACCTTATAGTAAGGAAGCTTGTGCTCCGGAAGCTACACGAGTGGCCTATGGACACACCTTGAAAATGGGGTGTCAAGACTCAAACCCAGGCTGGTGTAAGCTTAAATACCATTCTCTTTTAGAAGAAAAGTGTACTGTTTGTTTAGGTAGCCAAGTCTCTGTATATTGCTCAAAGTTGAATATTATACACTTTGAACATAAGAGATGGCTTCATATGAATCTGTGGACCACTTTACCTCGTAGACTCACCTATAGACGAGGAGCAATTGACTGATGGTACGAGTCCCAGCCTGGTTATTTAAAAGGCTTTATTTCTAATTTTTAAAATAACCTCGGTATGTTACAATACTGCAAAGCAGCTGAGATTTCTTATAATCTGACTTCTAACTGAATTCTCCATTTCAGGGTGGCACTTAGCCTTCCATAATGCTATGATCGGCATTTTACAGGAGAGTTCACCTCCGCATGTTAATAAATAGCAGCAGAAACCCGTATGTAGTAGCACAATGGGAAAAATTAATAAAGCTGTTCATTACCCTTGACTCTTCTGCTCCCTTGCCCTTGTTTTCCCTCCGCACGTGGCCAGAAATTGAATTGATATTGAATTTGCTCCACTTGTGTAATACTATTCATACATGCTTTGGTAATTCATTCACTTCACTCACATTTCACCTTTTGTCATTTCAATCACTTTAAATCTGCTTTGGCCTCTTTCACATTCAGTCTACTAAGTTCCTGGGCATGAGTAGAAGATTTATTAACTTTATTTTCTGGGCTTCTGGTTCCAGTAGAAATAACCTCATCAGGGGATGGGTTTAGATATTGACATCACGGCTAGGCCTGAAATAAGGCCTGGAGAGTAGATGGATGCCAGCACCCTGGAGTGGACCTTTCAAAGCAGGCACACAGTCAGGAAGGGCGGCCTGCAGCCCTTAGCAACACTGTCACAAGGTGGCTAAATGTACAGCCTGTGTCATCAGATGAACAGAGTTCACATCCTAGAGTGCCATTTTCTACCATGGAACTTTGACAAGTGACTTATCCTCTGCATTCCTCAGTTTCCTCATCTACAAAATGCATGTAATAACAGCATTAATCACATAAGATTGTTCTGAGGATTAAACGAGAAAATCTCCATTAAATATTTAGCTCACAATACATAGTCAATAAAGATGCATTATTATTTTTATTATGGTGAAGCCATGAAAATGTAGAGCTAATCTCTCTCTTTGGTGGGGGGGGGGGGGGAGATGCACTGATGAAAATATGAAAAAGACCTAAAAACCACATTACTTCAATACTGTCATGGACATTAAAACAACAAAAATGCTTCATTAGAACGATTGTTTATTCATCAAAAATCAACAGTTTTATTTAGTGAACAAACCTGGTTGTCCTCTAATATCATCTTCAAATGTTATAAACACTGAGTATAAAATTTCCTTTAATGAAATAATGGGTCAATCTTTCCTTCTTTAAGCTTTTGGGTCTCTCTTAATTTCTGTCGGTACAGCTTCAAGATAATCATTCCTTAGGCCCACTACCTGTTATGAGAGGAGCATAATTTTTACTCCTTGAGTTCTTAAATTTTAGAAACTCGATGAATGAATCACAATTTTATAGAGTATTTATAACCTAATTTTCCTTTCGCTGTACAGAGAAAAGAGTGCTAATTTCTCTGTGTTGGGTGTAAAGGCAGAAGTAAATAACCAAAGACATCGATGAACTAAAGCATATCAAGTCGAGGCAATGTCATAGGAAGGACATGGTTGACTTCCTGGGATCAAAAATGACAGTGACATTGACACAGGGATGATCGACTCAGGTAGTGCTTACAGTAGGAATAACAGATGAGGAGACACAGTCTAAATGTAGTTATATTTCAGAATTAAGCCGGGTTTAGCAAACTGGGCAGATTAAAGGAAGCTGGGTAGAAAAGTCTAAAGGCAACTGATTATTCTAATGAAGATATGAAACAAAGTGACTTGATTATTTGGTGGCAGCTGAGGACTTTCCTATCTTAAGAGAACAGAGTCTGTTACTGCAGCCCTGAGTCTTGAAAGGCAGAAGTGGTCTCCTCATTGATTCAAGATCACTGATGTTTACATCTGTGGATAAAGCTGCATGTGCCAGCCAGACCCAGGAATCCAGTCTGATAGAAGCTACCCCCTTGGAATCTTCATATTCCATTTGTCAAAATCTCCCTTCTTTAAGCCCTGACATAGATGTTTCTTTGGTAACAAAGGCTTCTAAACAATCCATGATACTAACCAATTTGTTTATTCTCATCAGAAGCAATTACAAGACTTTGATCAACCAAAACTTGCCCATCTCCAGCCCTTTTCCGGGTCAATTAGAGCTTTCTGGAAGTGTAGTGACCAGAACATGTTCTTCCTCACGGTAATATAATACTTTCTATTTTCGTTTTAATACACTTCTTGGTGATGCCAAGAACACTCTGGCCTTGCCTTATTATTTTTTTTTTCCTGCAGCTACATACAGTCTTTAGGACCTAAGACTCCATGGCCCCTTAGAAGCAATTCAATCCAGCCACTATTTATTGAGTTCTTATAGAAGAAAAAAAAAGTAAAAGGCTCAGTCTTGGCCCTACATGACCCTCAAGTAGCTATAATTTTCATGAAATCATAAACTTACAAACACCTTAAATACAAACAAAGCAATAAAGCATTAAGTATCAGAGATCAGACTGTAAATATTACAGAAATTCAAAAGAATCCCAGTACTTTTATTTATATTACTGGGGTATAGTAATGATAATGCAATTATTCAATAAATGGGACATAATAAAATAGAATAAATTGAGGGATTATCTCTCTTATTAGTTGTGGTTCAATGGTAAAATATTTGACCATAATCTTATTGTTATTTTACGTTCTCACGGAACACTCAGACAAAGACAAACTGATTAATATTAACTAAAGCTTTGGTACTCCTAGCCTGGACAGGTGGGCTATGTTACATGTGAGCCAGATTAATTTCTCTTACATCACTAGCCTAAGACTTAACCGGAGATGGCAAATGCAGAGCATAAGTACTTCTCCACCTCCTAAAATCAATATTACTGCTAGATCACAGCCTTTCCTCACTAAGCCCAGAAATTGCTCCAGAATTTTTCTCATATCAGCCTTCCTGATGGCCATCACTACCAATCACAAAATAGTATTGAAAACTGATACCTGCCTGTCAATCTGACCTCAGGTTCAAGCACGTTTAGCTCATATTGCTGCCTGGATACAGGGGTAAAGCCTCTAGCATTCTAATCAATTCTTGGGATGTTTTCCATCTTCATGACTCTAACAACTGCAAAGCAGTAACAATTACAGGAATTTCAGCATGAAAGATCTTTTTTTCCAAATAGAAGTGGAAGACATGAGTATAGTCATGGTCTAATGTGTCAGTTATGACAAAAAAATACATGATGTGCTCTGATAATGGGAAAGGAGTTTACTAAGTGACCACATATTAAAAGGCACTGTATTTAGCAGGGTTCCCCAGAGGAACAGGAAATATAGGGTTGTGTGTATATAGAAAGATTAATTTTAAGGAATTGGCACCTGTGGTTATGGAGGCTGGCAAGTTCAACGTAGGCAGGCAGGCTGATAACCCCAAGAAGAGCAGATGTTACAGTTCAAGTCCTAAGGCCATCTGCTGACAGAACACCTTCTTGGAAAGGGGAGGTCAGTCTTTGTTCTATTAAGGTCTTCAACTGATTGGATGAGGCCTACCCACCTTATGGCATGTAATCTGCTTTACTCAAACCAACAAAAGTTCATCTCATCCAAAAAATACCTTCATAGAACATATCTAGAATGGCATTTGACTAAATATTTGGGCACCGTGGCCCAGTCAAACTGATGTATAAAATTAACCATCACAAGCATTTAAGCTTACATAGTGAAACGCCTACACAGCCACAGTGGGTGATTTGACATGGATGTCCTTCTCTCTGGTACTTTTCATTAACTAAAACTTGTTTTTATCTGTTAGGCAAAGGTGACCCATATCAAAAAATGTACAAAATTTAAACTTACAATTGCAACAGATTAATATTATCTGAAAGTTTATAGTCTATTCTTTGTATCCAAACAAAGACTTCTTTTAGTATTTTTTTTTTATTTCATCAAAGTGGTGATCTCATGTAATTTCACTGTTATATGGGAGTAAAAAAATAAAACTCCAAACAATTTTAATGTCAATTCTTTGGCATACTAATTTTTTGTAAAGTTTTTTCTTTCAAATATTAACATATAAAGGTATTTTCTAGAATAGGATACACAATATAAAAAGGATTGCTCCAAATCAATAAGAAAAAGATAAACAATAGGGGGAAAATGATAGTACAAGAAATAAAAAGGCAAATTTACATAAAAGAAAACCCAAACAGCTAACAAACTTACAGTGAGACAATTTATCAGTGTTCAGTAATAGGAATTACCTACCACAAGGTACCGTTTCATATGGGAAATGCCATCGAAATTTTAAAATTCTGATGGCATTGAATGTTGGAGAGAATATGGAGTAGCAGGTACTCTTTTTTTTTTTTTTTTTTAGAATAAAACCACATTGGACAACAATTTACCTATATCAAGCAAAGTGGAAACTGCACCTATCTTCGAGCCAAGCAATTCTACTTGTAAGGTACTCTTACACATATGCACAAAGAGATATGCTGAAATATTTGTAGTAGCATATGATGGAAAACTTCAGAGCAATTCATTAAATGAACTAGATTCACATGTGAATATTTTTTAAAAAATCTCAAAAATATTACTTTAAAGAGAAAAGGTCATTGCAGAAGAAAGATTTTTAGCACACACAACAATACTCTACATTATTAATGTATGCATTGTAAGTAGAGAAAGAGGAAACATTTAATTTGCCAGGGAAAAAAAGAGGAAACATGATCAGGTTGGGGCTGAAATGACTTCAGCTAAAACTGGATTTCTTTTTTTAATTTAAAAGAATAAGTGAAGCAAATGTGACAAAATGCCTACATATGTTTAGTCTGAGTAGTGGTACACACATGGTATTATTCAAATATTCTCTATATTTTTCTGATATTTGAGATATTCTATAATTATTTTCCAAATAATATTCAAGGTATCATAAGACTTTTCCTCAAAGTTTGTGTGTTAGTTTGTTTTGTTTTCTCAAAGCAACTTTTATCTAGTAGAGGTAAATACAGAAAATGTACCCTCTTTGGAAATTCTGCCATAGTCAGACAGAAAAGGCCATTTCTGACCTTCTTGTAGGTGGACAACAGTAATCTTCTCCTCCTCAGAGCTCCCTTGCTCCCGGAACCAAGGACCTTTCTTTGTGTTTGCTTTGTGTTTTTTTCAAACCTCTGCCTCTAAAGTCACTGTGTTTTTTTTTTCTTCACAAAACCAACCATGGCTGTACTTTTTCCCCCATCCTTTCCTCAGCCTCTCCTGCGTTACTTCAGGCCATGAGTGTTGGATTAATATCAAGGCCCAAGTTTGGACTAGACAGGCAGCAAAAAAAATAGTATTCTAGCTTTAGATTTTATTCTTGAGCGGTAGATTTATTACTTATTCCTTCATATTCTTGGGTTTCATTTATCTGTTTCAGTTTCCACAGTATAATATGAAAATAATGCCATTTCTAACTGAATCAGTTTGCTTGGGGCATTAAAACAAAAATTTTGAATTGTTGGAAGAGCACCAAACAGGTCAGTGTTTGTCTTCGTTCAGTCCATCCCATTGGTTCATGAATTCATTCAATGAACAAATTCTTATTCTGAACCTCCAACATGCAAAAACTGTTACGAACTCAGGAACTCAAACATGCCAAGTTGTTCTTTTTCACCTGGTATATAAACTAATAGAAAAAACCATAAATTCTTCAGTAGGAATAAAAGATGTTTTTATCCACAAGGACACTTCTAACACAGAGAATAGACTCTAAGACCACATAGAGTAATAGGTGAGTAAAAAAATTAAAAGCTGATAGCAAGTGTTGTGCAAAGAACTAACGGGTCAAAGGCAATGTTGTCTGACAGGAGAGGAGAGCACATTGCACTCTGCTCAATAGCAGTGGTGGTCAGACTTTGTGATTTAATAAACCAATGAAATTTCTCTCCCAAATTATACATAATGTCCAAATGAAATTCTTAAAGTAACAAATAAATAAATCTTACCATAGTCTATTACCAAATTCAGTTAAACAAAAGTACATAATTAACGTCTTAGTCTGTTTGGGCTGCTGTAACAAAATACCACAGGCTTATTAACAACAGAAATTTATTTCTCACAGCTCTGGAGGCTGGAAGTCTGAGATCAGAGTGGCTGCAGGGTCAGGTGAAGGCCCTCTTCCAGGTCACAGACTTCTCGTTGTATCCTTGCCTGGTGGAAGGGGACTAGGGAGCTCTGTGGGGTTTCTTTTATAAGAGCACTAATTCCATTCACAAAGGCTCCACCCTTATGACCTAATCATCTCCCCAACCCCCCACCTCCTAATACCATTGCCTTGGGGATTAGGATTTCAACACATGAATTTTGGGGGACAAAAACTTTCAGGCCACAACAATTATGGAATTAAAAGTAATATTTCAATGTATGGACTGTTCCTTTATTTTGTTATAATTTCCTATAATGTCATGGGAATGACACAATTTCACTTATTCAATAAACATGCCTATCATGTTCCAAGAAGTACTTCAAAATACTTCAAAATAAAGGTTCTTGGCCTCGTTCTCAATTCTGAAAAAGAAATAGTTTATGATGATTAATTTAGCTTGAAATACGAAACCCACTTTCGACACTAAATCACAGAATTTTATTCGAAAATTAAATTCAGGTCTTAAATGAGAGTAAATAAAACTACTCTATTTGTAAAATACAAAGGGTAAACTAAAATTGAAAGAAACTCTGATGTCTAATTCTAAGGTAAGTGGTAAATTTAAGGCCGAAGACAGCAAACTACGCTCAGTTAACTGAATATGTGATAGAAATTGGTTTTGATATTAAGAACTGTATTGATTCCATTTTCTTTAAAGTTATACATATTTCTAGCTGAGCAGATATAATGATTTGATTGTTATTAATATTTCTGTTGAACTTGAGATAGGTCACTTTCTGATGTACTTCCATAATAAAAAATTTTCGTTATTATTATTATTCATCTTTTGTTTATATTGGAACTTTATTTTTATTAGTCATATCAATTTTCTGAGGTTAATATTATCTGATGATCTTCATAAAGACTTCATTTTTAAAGTAATCTTGAGTCAACTTCTACCTTGTGTAAAAATACTGTCATACATGCTACCTGCCAAACTACATCTATCAGAATTCCCTTAGTTTCCTTAAAATTTATGAATTTTCGATTAACTAATATGTGGTATGAGTTAAGAATACATGTAGATATTCAATGATCCCTTGAGTTATCTGCTTGTTTTTATCATCATAAAAGCTTTTCTTCATCTGTTCTTCATTCAAAGGAGAAACCCCTATTTTTCTAGCACAATTCTCAGTACTTTTACCCCAATCTTAAAACAGATATACACACTTAAATGCCTCTAGTAGTCAGAAAGGTGACAGAAATGAATGTTCATGAACTTAGCCTATAAGGTAGTAGCAAATTATGGAGGCTATGATACAATCGGAGCACATATGCCCTTCTAAAGACATTCAAAGGTGTACCATTATTTTAAAACCCTGTTCATGACCAAATCAAACACATCCGCAGACATGGCTTGCAGGTAGGTCTGCACTTTGCAGTGTATCTGAAACACTGCTTGCCTAGATTATAATGACATACTTGTCATACTTGGCAAATCCCCAGGTTTCAACTCCTGTTGTATAAAATGAGTACTGTTAAATAACCAATAAAGGTGTATTTTATTGTTTTAGTACTATGCTACCTACTATGATTTAATCAAAAGAAGTATAAAGTACGGCTTCTTTTCCTAATGAATGAGAATAGAAAGGAACAGTTATTTTGCACCTGCTACATGCAAAATATTACACAAATATAAAAGAAATAGCATTTCTTTTCATTTTCACAACCCCATTATTAGCTATTATTTGTTCCAGTTACTCATTCATTCAACAGATATTTAAGAAGTGCAACAACATACCTACGCACTTTGCTAAGGACTGGAATTTTAAAGATGAAGGAAACGAAAGGCAGAAAAATTAGGAATTTTGCTCAAGGGCCAGGATTCAACATTATACCTTCCTAATCCCAAAGCCCCTGGTCTTTCCCCCAGAGGGAAACACAGAAGGAAAAGTATGAGCTCTGAGTGAATCCGACGTGATTTTGAATTCTACACTAGCACGTTATAGCTACATCTCTCTCTATCTTTGAGTCGCATTTTCTTACTGTCCCTCTCAAAGTATTGTGGCAATGAAAAGGGCTTTATAACCAGTCCTGGCTTTTTGATGGATAGAGAAAAACTTCCAAGCTGAATTCTTACTAAAATTATTTTCCCACTGTGAAAAAGTCATTGATTCTGAGACTTTCTGTGCAGCCATATCAAAGAACTCTTTGCATTTGAAGACTAAGGTTGTGCTATTTAATTGTTTCTAGCATATTTGGGTTGGGCTGTAGCCTCAGAACTCCTCTCATATTTGCATACATATATAGCATATATCGTATTTTTTATGTATGTATATATATATTATCAGCAATGAGTTGGACATCGTCCAACATGAATAAATAGTTTTGTATTTGAGGTTGTTTTATGATTAACATAATAGATCCAGCTATTTTTAGTAGAGCTATTTACATATTTTAGAGTACACTAACTATTAACCATCAACGAAAGTGGTTCGTTCAGACCTTATACTGGTAGGATGTTAACTAAAGACCAAAAATTCTTTAAGCACAGAAACTAAAGCTTCTCTGTTTATTTACTTATTTTTTAATCCATTGCAGCACAGAGAAAGGATTTGATGAATGAGTGAGTGGGGATGTAGATAAAGAGGCTAGTCCTTCTCCAGATGGTCTCTAAATTTGAACAAGTCATTTTTTAAGGGAAGCCTATATCTTAGAGATTCATTTTCTCTCCTGTTTGACAAATTTCAAATGTTTCAGGACATGATACAGTGCCCTGGCATTCAATCAAACTTTGATGGATGAGGAGAAGTGGGTATATTTTTGGAACAAAGCACTTGTAATTGAATGTTGTGTTACGGTTAGTAAAGTTCCATGGCTTAGTCATTAAAGAAAATAAATAAAATTATTAGCATCAAAGTGCCATTTTTAGAAAATTACCGAAGAACTTTTTCTAGGAGAAAAGAAGATGCAGTTTTATCTACTAGAAGAATTTGGTGGTCCTTACATTTCGGTTTTTATCAGTTATGACTTTGTTGATCATACTTATATTTCTTAGTGTAGCATCCAGTTTATATCCTCCAGGGCGCATTTCATCTGTTTTTTTATATTGAGCTAATTGGCGATTTTCCTCTGTGTTGACCTTATTTCTCATCTTCAGCCTTTATCTGCAAATACCCCTCTTTGAACTCTAAGCTGTTTGGATAATGACCTGATTTTGTCTATTAGCTTTTCACAGAGAGAAGAACTAACATCATTGGCCTAGAGGAAGCATAACTGCCCTCTGCCTATTGTCATTCCTGTAGGCATCATACAAAGCACTTCATTTATTTTTTGTTCTTGCTTTGCCTCTCCAGAATAAACCCATAAAGCTCATTTTTCCTGAGCTGATTAAGAATCAACAAAGCTAGAAATGTTCACATCTTCTGTTTCATTTAGCTTTAGCCCCATACGAGGCTTTGAGCCTTTTCTTTATATGTGTACTGCAGCTATACTGATAGCATCTTCCAAATTACTAAGCAATTTCCCGACAATAACTAACATTATTGAGCGTTTATCATGAGTTAATCATTACTCCTGGATCACTTTATTTAATCCTTACAATGACCCAAAGAAGTAGGTATTAAAATACGATGCTTGCAGGGCGACTATTTCAAGCCATCATGCCTTTACGCGATTCCTTGTTTTTCAGCCATTACTGCCCTCATTCCCTCCGCAGCCCTGGCAAGCTTCTATTTAACCTTGAAAATCCATCTCAGATGCTTTGTCTGTGAGCTCTTACTGAATCCACCCCAAAGAGTCCAGCATTACTTTTTTGTGCTAAAAATATACTACCAACGACAAAATTGTAGTACAATTAATCTCACACTTCACAACATTTTTTTTTCACAACTGCTTCCTTTATCAAATTCTAATGACTTTGAGAGCCAGGACTTGAATCATTTACCTTTAAGTCCTCATTTGGACATCCAAGAACTGACCCATCTCAAGGTTACTTTCTATCCACTGCTCTGCTTCTTGATCATGAATCATAATTTTCTGTTTCTTTGTATTATGTCCAGTAATTTTTATTGAATATTGGACATTGTTGCTAATACATTGTAGAGACTCGATTCTGTCATTTTCTGAGAGTATCTATTCTTATGTTATCAGACAGTTCAATTGCCTGTTGGTGGTCACAGTATCCTGGAGAAACTAGGTTTTATGCTTTGTTATCAGGATCCATGAAAAGCCTAATGTGTTTCTTAAGCACTTTCATCCAAACTCTGTCTTCTCTGAAGGTCTTATTGGGTTTTAGGCTTTGTTAAAGAGAGGTCTAATGTAAGCTTTACTTTATGTTGTGGCTCATACTCCTAAGGTATGGTTTTTCTAATGTCTCAACTAAGTGTGAGGGTGTTATCAAGGGACAAAGATGATCTCTTCACTATGGCAGAGCCAGAATTCCAAGGTTCGCTGGCATTGCTCTTCCCATCATTGCTCATTTTAGTGTCCCTGTTCTACTCTCTAGCGAGTGTGGATATAGGTAGCCCGGTCTTCAGCCACATATTCAAGAGGCTGCCACACAGAAATTTCTGATGTCCCCACTCTGGATAGTTTCCTGTCTCTGATGCTTTATCCTACAGATTACAGGCATTTCAGCTGACTCAGGCTTTGATCTTGGTTTCCTTAGCTCAATGAGGCCACCATGCTATTCTCAGATGCCAGTTCTCTGTACCATTATTGAGAAATTGTCCCCAGGTAGAGAGCCGGGCAATCATGAGATTCATTTCTGGTTTCCCTTGTTCCCTGGATTGCAGCATTGTGCCGGCTGTTGTCTAATGCCTGGAAATAGTTGCCTCATATATTCTGAAGAAACTTGATTCTTTCATCTTCTGAAGAGTATTTTATAGTTGATTATGGGATAAGAAGTGGTCTGGTATTAGATATACAGATATACAGAAATCTCATTATTTTTTATCCCTAGTATTTATAAGTATCTAGCAAATAGTAAGTCTCCAATAATCAATAAATATGTATTTAACAAAGAATTGAAAGGATGATGCTTTTCAATGAGATATACTATTCTAGCTGAATAATACTTTTATTATTCTATGAGATCACCAAATAGATTTTATCCTGCCATTTAGTAAAATTAATTTACAAAAATTAATGAAGGGTGAGGAGAGAATTTTCTCTGCTCGTTTTCAGTTGTTTTCATTTATTTATAACACAATTTTCTAGTCCTTTAATGGGAGACAGATACTTAGGTAAATTAAAGTAAAAATTTAGGTTAACAGGAATGCCTCAGAGAATGGAATTTTCTGTTAATGTAATTTAGCGAGGGTTAACAGAAAATCTTTCTATTTTGTTATTTATTGAAAATGCTTATGGAATAAAGGAATTCACTTTTCTTTAGAAGATAGAGCCTTTTAACATACAGCAGATTTTAGATAGATTATTCTTTTATCAATGCTTTTGAATACCAATCCACCCTGTCCAGTCAAGGTGGACCCTAACACCTGAAACATGTTAATGGAAGGAAGAAACCTTCCAGGCAACTCTCTTAAATTATAACTACACCAAATGTTAATTTGTAATCATACATAACATGGAAACCTTAAGTAAATGAAAATATGAATAAACTAAGCCCATGCTGAAGTGTGATTCCAGAGACAAATAGATATCTTCTCACAATACCTCTGATAGGCAAGACACAGTCTTCATCCTCAGATTTTGTAGAACAAATAGAGGCCTCACACACTCTCTTTCCCTGTTTTCTGCCACACGATCAATCAACGAGGACAAGCAATACCTCAGCCCTCCAGGATCCCTGAACTCTTTAATGATGCCAAGTGGCAACTGAAGGAATTGCAGACCAGCTCCTGTGGGGGAGCATACCCGCATGCTGAACTTTGTTTTATTTCAGTTCCATCTCTTAAAAACAAATTACCAACCCATCAGTTTGCTGACTGAGGAGCAAAACTTGTTTCCTTTTTTCAAAAGTTATTTTGGGATTTATGTGACTTCTCGAATCTGTAAATTGTGTCTTCCATCACTTCTGAAAAATCTTCAATCGTTATTCTCTTCATATATGACCTTTATCACATCTTTTTTTTTCATATTCTATTCTCCATGAGTCTTTTATATTTTCCATCTGTATATAGTTCCTTGATACAGTCTGGATAATTTCTCTCGATCTATCATCTAGCTTATTAATTCTATCTTTAGGTGCTTTAAGCCACTTTCAAACCCCTCCACTGGGTATTTGTATTTAGTGTACTATTATTCAAAGTGTGGTCTTCAGAGCTGTAGTGCTGATATCACCTGGGAGCTTTATAGAAATGAAAATCCCTGAGCCAAGTCAGAATCCGTGAGAGTTGGGTCCAGGAATCTGTTTTCACAAGTTATCCAGCTAGTTTTCATGTACCTTGAAGTATAAGAAGCGCTAATTTATAGTATTACATTTTTCAATTTTATAAATTCTATTTATTCTTTCTGAAAAATGCTTTGTAACAAGCTTCATATGTGCTTTTCTCAGTTCCCTTTATCTTTTAGGTGGGACAGGATGACCAGAGTGAGCTGGACTTGGATACTTCCCTTCTCCTAGGTCCGTTAGGCTGTAATAAAACTCCAGCAGCTTAGGCTCTCATTAAAAATTTTTTCCTAAGGGCAGACTTTGTTGAGAAGAATAGAACGCTCTGACATAGCTCAAGATGGCTCATTTTTCCATCACCCTGCCAGAGATACAAGGGTATTTTTCTCCGGTGTTCATTGTGAGAACCAGGTCAAGCTCCTGGAGGTAAAACTCACAATAGTATGGGGATCCTCTTATGATCTAGTCCTCCTAGAGTTTCTAACTCAGAATTGTCCACACTGAGCCTCCAGCAATTCATCAATTGCATTTTAGTTTTCCCTATCCTGGTCTGATTCCCATGTAGGTTAATACTTTTGAGTTTCTGCATTGGAAAGTTGTGATTCTCTGTATTTGCCTGTTGGTCTCTCCAATTTGAGTGGCAGCTGTTGGCCTTGTGACCTCATTTCTCTTATGGATTTAAGCTTTGACTTGTTGTTAGGACATATTGATGATTTCCAAGCTTACTACATGTTAAACCAAAAATCTTTGGGGATCTGGGAGTTATTGACAGAGTCTACATTTGTGTTGATGAATATTCTTCATATCTCTTTTTAGTTTATAAATATCTTTGCAAAGGAAAAACATTCTGTTAGTCCATTTATTAAAGCTTTCAGTTGGATGCACAACACTTTTTTCAAAACTTTGTTAAACTTAAATCATCTTTGGAATATAAGAGTATTTCTTTTATCTCTGCTAGTCCACTTGCCTGGTGAATCTTCTACATTGAAAAGATAAACTGATGGAACTCAAGATAGTTTATCCCTTTATAATATCAGAGTTATATTTCTGGCTCCTCTTTCAACTTTTTCATTTGCTCTCCTCCAATAATCTCTGAGGACAGTGTCTTTGCTCTTATCTCTGAGGTTAGACAGACTTCTTGTTTCTCTGACCTTGTCCCTTTGGGTTTTCTTCAGAGACTTTTCTCTCTTTTTTTTTTTCTTTACTTATACAAATAATATCTCATGTCTCCTGATTTCTTGAATTTTTCCATGTAATTTTGATTATCCATTTGTCATCTCTTATATAAGAAGAGAAAAAAATTAATGTAAGAATCTAGGGAAGATTTCCTATTGGCCTAATCCGTCATTAGCTATTAGATTCAAACAAGGAAGACTGATTTCCCTTTACTTACAGGCTCACGATTTGGTGAACCCAATTCAACCCAGAGTGTTACTCATTTAGAAGTTACACCATTTAAAAATCTAGTGAAAATATAGTCATAAAATTGAATGATTTATCATCAGCTGCCATCTGGATGCTTCTCATGAGAAAACTGAAGCTTTCATCATAGAATGATTTGCTATCAATTGGCTATTCTTAAATTTCAGAATTAAATATACAAAAAGAAAGTATCCGTTGTGTTTCTAATAGCTGGGGTTTTTTTGTTGTTGTTGTTGTTCTTTGCTTATTTTAGTTCTCTTGGTCTATTATCTTATGTTAGGATTTTCTCAGTATTGTGAGTTTGCACCTTTTAAATAATTGGGTACCTACTGATGTTTGGTGATTTTTTTCAATTTTTAATTATCATTGATATACTGATGGTGTCAAATGTAAATTGGCTTCTCCACTTGTACAAAGGTATATGCTATCGCAGCTTTCTGTTCTCAAGTGCTATGAAATGTTATAATTCTCTGTCACTGACCATATTTTATTCCAGACCTTTAAATTCTTGGTAAATTTCCTTCTCCTTTAAGTACAATTTTAGATATGAATCATAAATGTTTACCCAGACAACCTAGAAAATAGCATGATTAATATCCAGTCCTTCAAGTATCTTAAATATTTAACAAGTTGATAGCAAAGGTTTTATTCTTTATTTATGATCTAATTTTTAAAATAATGTCCTCTGGAAGTTTCTAGTTGAAGTAAATGTGGTGCTTAGATATGCTGTCTGAATTATACTCATAGTAGTGGCAACTCTTATTGAGCACTTATCATGTGATAGCAACCCTACATATAATTAATCCTTTCTTTAAGAAAACTGTTTTACAGATAAGGAGGCTAAGCTCTCAGAGATAAATTGATTTGCTCAAATTCAGGTAGTATATGGAAGATTTATGATCTGAACTTGGATTTTTGCAACTGAAAAGCCTATGTTCTTTATACTGCATTACCTCTCCATGAAACAGGTAAGCCATCTCTTCAGTGATCATAATATCTGATTAATACTCAACTCTCTATCTCATTTTTCCTATATAGATTATTAATATGTGGCAGGACTAATGAACTTGGCACTGTAAATTCATATATTTAATCTCTAAGGGACTGATATAGATCACTGGATGGTCATTAACGCCATGCCATTAAATTACGTTGTAAAGATGGCTGAGATGAATGAATCATCTCCTAGGTGGGGGCACAGGGCATGGTGTTTCCAGCCATCCATGGTAATGAAACCCGGCTTTGGTCACAGGCTTGAATTGAGACTCTGCTCTACTACTTACTAGATGTGTGATGTCGCACAAAACACTTAACCTCTCTGAGCCTCTTTTTTCATATCTGTTAACTGGAAGTATAGGGATAGTGACCTCATAGTGTTGTCAAGAAGATTAAATGAGATAATGTGTGTAAAAAGGTATATAGCCTAAAGAGTACTCTATAATTTTAAGCTTCAATTATTGCTTTATTAGAGCAGTATTCACCAATAAAAATTCTTATGATACTGAGACGCCTTGGGAAAGAGAAATGTGTTGCATGTTACTGTTCTATTATTTAAATCTTTTCACACTTGGACTCCTACATTGCTTTGCAGTCTGGATCATGCTTAACTTTCTGTTTGCAACTTAACATCCTGCAAATGATTTATCACTTGCTTTACCATCTGTGCCTTCTACAAAATCTAGGTTACATTAGGATTTTTGTGTATTTAGTGTCCTGTGAAGATTTGACTAAGTATTTTTGGGATCTTGTAATGCAAGTCTAAATCTTTATTCTTCTTTCTAAAATATTCTTCAATATCTTGGTATACTTGAAATAGAGTTTACGGATTACTCAATAATAATTGATAAGGTTTTGACTAGGACATACGCTAAATACAGTCAAGTCCCAGAGGGCAACATATACAGCATGTCGCAAATCTGTCACAGTATGTATGACTTATGTATGTAAATACTAGGTCATAGTCAGTCTTCATTTGAAGAAATCACATATTTATAAAACAAAGTAGTCAGCATTTCACATTATTTCTGCCAACAGCAATGTTGTTTGAAGCTATCCTACTCTACGGTGTTATTAGGATAATCGATTATGGTGTTTACCAAGAAAAACACTTCATACAGGAATTTCAAAATAAGATGGAAATAAAATAGGATATTTCTTTTTAAAATGAAGTCTTTTTTTCTTTTATTCCAAATAAAATACACAATGAACTGTAATTAAGAGGGCAATCTGATGACCCATTGACAAATTGTAGTGAGTCCATTTTCCATGGAAAGTATACATAGCTGAAATACACAAAACTCTGTGTTTTAATTAGCGAGATTTGATAGTATTCATTATAATAAATTATTTCAGCTGTAATGTTAAAACAAAGATATAGCACACAAAGCAAAATTGAACAAAGGTCCAAATGGGATATTATTAAAATGTCAAAGTGAGTAAGCAGATGGGGTTTGTATGGCTCAGTGGATTAGTCACCAGGCCCCATTACCTTGGGGATTCTAGTGAAATCCAGTCTCAATAGAATGATCAGAAAGTAAAAATAAGGGGTGTATGCAGAAGCAAATAAATCATTTCACTTACATTCTCTAAAACCTCTCTAAACCCCAGAGGTTCTTTTTCTTTCTTTCTTTTTTTAATCACAAGACTACATAAAAATTACAACACCACTACATTTGTTTTGATCAGAGACTTTTTTCCTCTAAGGTTGTATAAAAGGAAATAGATGGAGAGATTGGAAACTACACAGATTTGTCATGCTCTTCACATAACCGAGCATGTGCAATGCAGCGGCTGGATGAAAGCGTTCGCTCTTTCTGATGGAGCTTCAGCACAATGCACAAGCACGTGCGGAGGCACCGCTCAAAAGCACTAACTTTGAAACAATCCCATAAAGAAGAAATTAAAATTTCTTAATGTCTTTCATCCTGGTCAGCTCTCTAAAGCAATTACTAGGATCTACTTTTTTCAGACACGAGAAATGTAACCATTTACATTTCCTCCAAATTTTAACAAATCATTTTGACTTTTATTATGGCTCTACAGATTAGCACACATCAAACCTCATGATCTGTACTGTTTAGATGTAGAACGCAAACATACATCCTGTAGGAAAAATCAGAATTGGTACAAAGTTCTTTCTTTAGATCAAATGGAAGCGTTGCTCCGGTATTTCATGATAAAAAGAAAGTAATTGCATGTTACACACTAGAATTTGTGGAGTGTGATTTCTGGATGACTTTTTGGTAAGAGCTCAGAGCTGTTTGGGTGACACTCTACTACATAAGATAAACACTTGATGAATGCAGATTCCCCCATACAAGTAGCTCTTGAGACCGCAGCTGCCGTGTAATCATAGACCCATTATTACTCTAGAGGTGGAAGTCAAAGCAAGCTAACAGAGTAAGGTGACACAATACAATCTACTCAGAGCACTATGTTAATTATTATTATTATTTTTTGGTAGTATAGAGAAGCACGGGCTTCTATTAAAATTTCGGCTGCTCTTTAATAATTCTTTGGAACCATTAGTGCTAAATACGTGTGTATGTATACAGGGTTTTCCAGAGAATCAGAACCAATAGAATGTCATAGATATTACTTTAAATATATATGACAATACATTGTAAGAAAGGACTAAATTGAAAATAGAGCAGGAGTCTCTTATTGCTACACTATGCCAATTATATCACTACATTGTTTCCTCACTGCAAGACTCATAAGAATCTACAAGCACCCAGAGCCCAAGGGACTTGAACATGCCTGGTGAAAATTGGAAATCAATAGGAGTCTATAATCGCAAGCAAACGGCATCATTTTCATTGGGGTAAAGGATGACAGGCATTACAGAGCTTGCACAGAGCTGTCGCACACATGGCCACATGACATCCTTTATGTTCAGCCTGCCTTGGGTGTTCCTAGATTGGACACACCTGATTTTTGTTTTGTCTGCTTCTTTTTTTTTTTTTAATATGGCTCTTGTTTATAAAAGAAAAGCTAATTATTCCTTAATTTTGGGCAACAAAAGAATGGTAAAACTTTGTACCGAACTCGTGCTAATCAGATAACGAATATTTTTCTGAATTTACTAGGGATGGGAGAATGTGGTACCTTTGTTTATTTATACTCCTGGTACCAAGTGTACAAATGTTTCCAAGCTTTCTGTCAACTCACTACACATTCATCTCAATTCTGGCTTGAGGTAAACTCCATTTCCAAAGCCAAGAGGTAATTCAGTCTTCAGAGTCATTTGGTTCCGCACCTTGTTTAAGAAAAGTCTATCAATTCAACATGAAAATGAACATTAGCATCCACTAGGGGCCAAGCTAAACCAAACATTTAATTTCACTGTAAAAGCCTATTTTTTTTCCAGTTGAAAATACAAAAGTCCTTTTTGTTGTTGTTCTTGATTTTTCGCCTGTGACATGATGTGTCCAGTTCAAAGCTGTCCTTGATCTCTCTAGCTGAGGCAGAAAGGCGCAGTCCCGTGATGTGAACGTGCAGTCCTTTCGAGAGACAAAACTGCATCTACCCATGGAAAGGCAGGCAGCGCGCTGTGTGACAGCCTCCTGGAAACAAATGCTGGCAGAGATGTCGCTCTTCAGACAACAATGCCTTCAAAAGATTTTTAAAATGTAAACCGAAGTTAGCTTCACAATATTTATGACCATCTTTTAAGCAAAGGAAGATGTACTGAGTTTGATGGATGCCTAGGTCATTTCTCAAAAAATGACACCTAGCCAAACATCAATTTATTTCTAGCATTTGTACAAATATAAAATGTACTAGGATGGCACCTTCTCAGTGGAAAGTGAGTAAAGATTTCAAGGGTTGCCCACGTGGGTGACAAATGCCTGGGTTTGAGAGCATTTTTGAGGTCAAGATGATTCTATCTTGAAGGTTCTATAAATCAGCATTAATAATTTTTAGAGCAGATCAGAATTAACTTATCGAATGAGATATAGGCTACTAGTTATTAATGTCCTACAGTCCACAAAATTCAGATTTAAGAGAAAATGGTTTTTCTTACAAATTGGCTTTTTATACATTGCTTATGTTCAAGTAATTTAGTTTGTTAAAAGGGAATACTGACTCAAAATAGAGATAAAAGAATACCCAATACAATGTCCTATACAGACAGCATAGCAAATAAATAATTGAATTTTTTTTTTGAAAGACATACAGAATTTTCCATAGTTTAATAAATATCCTGTCTTCCAGCATCTTGGACTTAACGCAACATGATTTATTCTTTAGCGAAAGCTGCCTTTTCCTGCCACGAATTCAGATTTATTTTCTCAAATGTGCAAATTCCACAGGTACAGGCTAGCACTGGGCATAAGCAAAATGGACATTAACTTATAGACTCCCATTTGGTAAGAACACAAGAACTTTTCTCCCAAGGCTTTCAGAACCGACCTGAGTTTCCCCTCTGGGAACTCTCACAGGAATTCTTGCCTCATTCCAGCAGAGCTATCTTTCTCAGCATAGCTCTGATCCTGTTTGTCTTAGACTCACCAGTGGTTCCTGCACCGCAAGGAGTGGGCAGGGGCAGTCTGGACATTTTAAGCATTTTTAGAATGTCCCTGACAGGCTTCATTCATCATATTTGCCTAAATTTCTTTCTCCTATATCTTAGCGTCATCACAGTAAATAAACATCCTACACTTGGATCTATCTGAGCTGTTCACCACTCTCCACCACTTATCAAATTCCTATCCTAAAAATCAGGTCCCTCCCAGGGCTGACACATAGCAGAATCACAATAAAATATATGATTGATGAATGAAGGGGTCACGTGGACTGAGATGACAGCAGTCTTCACGGTGGCCCTCTGGGCGTCCCCCAGAACTTGGAATCTTGGATGATCCCTTTCTTTCTGGTCTCCAAGAACATCACCTAAGAAAGTTGACAAAATATGCTCATTTTATAACAATGAAATTTATAATTTAAAAAAAGTGTGGATTCCTTCTCTTTTTCAGGGAAAATGGGTGCTTCTTATCATATGAAGCAACATCTAATTTATTTTGATATGCTATTGACTAAACTTCCATGTTTACTAGATATATTCTCAAATCCCTTGATTTGGGATTTTGAGTGTGTTTGTTAAAGCAGTTTCTGGAAAGAATCTCTTTTTGCCTAGGGAAAAGGCAAAATATCAATATTTGGTTGATTATGTAATATTTAACATTTAAAAACACCTTTTATTTCTGCTCTTTATTGAAGATAAACATTCATATACATACATAATTTAAAAAAAATAGTTCTGAGAGATTAATTTTCTTTGACAAGAGTATTAGTTAATATTTTGGCCTATTAAAGTTTCCTTAGTATTTGGATTCCCTGTGCTAATTATTCAACTTGCTTATTATTATCCATACATACTGTTTATTCAGTACCAAACTGATTCCAAAAGTACTATACTACATTGAAGATAAACTTGTTATTTGGTGACTGTGTTTCTTCATAAAGTTCTGTGTTTGTTATCTTCACACTTTCCGAAATATATATGTGTATTAGAAATGTCATTATTCTAAGTGTATTTTTAGTGTATGTTTTTTATAGTATACATACACTGCATCTTTGTTTTATGGTAATAAGTAATTAAAAATAGACTTCAAAAAATTTCAATAATAAAATAGGGTGTCCTAATGGAAAGGCAAAAGTATAGGGCAAAAGACTGTCTCACATTTCAGTTCATTAGTCTTTGGCAGAGCCCAACCAAGGCTAAGTTCACCAAGGATGTCCAATAGCTATGAACATCTCCACAGGATCAAGTAAGCAAACCCAAATGGAAATGTTGGATTAAATGAAAAAAAATTGTTTAACATTGCAAAAGGTATTTATTTTATAGGCACCACTGCCAAATGAGGAATTGTTTTAAAATATATCAACTGGAAAATTTTAACTTCATTTTACTTGATGTTTATAACTAATCGTGATTTTTGTGAACTTGCTTATAAAAATCTACTTTCAAATCTAGAAAGCAAAGGCATAATGAGATACGAACTATCTCTATCCACAACTTTTCTATGATACAAATTCTTTCAATAAGCAGCAATATTTGTTAACATGGTTTACTATTTTGCTTTCCATTAAAGCTTTTATGCTTTTCTTAGGAAGTTAAACCATGAATACCCAAGCATGTATAGCCCAACTCTGGACACCGCTGGTTTGCTTATGAGTATTAAATTTTTGACCAAAGAGTTTGGTAACTTTCAGTTTAAATCTTGACCTAAATAATATATTAATAATTACTCATATAAAACTTATTCAGCAAAGTGACATAAAATAATTGCTCGTATAAAACATATTTAACAAGGTGACATAAAAACATATATTGGCAGTTGTATTTATGTTTTAGGCAGAAAAAAATGTTGACTTTTTTTATATGTGTGTAATTTAAACCAATTATTCTGTGAAAGTATGCTTAATTTAAAAAAATTTTAATTTAAACACTATGTAAAAAGTAACCAAAAATAGGTAATCAGATTTTGCTATTTGAAAAATACTGTTCGTTAATCTTGCCTTCCAAGATATAAGGGTCGTTTTCTTCCGTTAACATAGAGCTATGACACCAGAGTTGTAGATTTCAGGAATTTTGACTGTAAACATGATGGCTGCATGTATTTGATATACAAAAACACACAGCTATAATGGCAGTGTTCTGTTTTGTGTACCTAATGCAGAATAAAAATGAGATGCTAGTCACTGCGCAGTGCCAGCTGTACACCCTAGAGCTGCCGGTGACCTGTGCCTTGGGTTGAGTTCTTGGATTGCCATCTGATTACCACCCCTCTGTGCCTCAGCTCCCTGATACTCATCTCCTGGTCGTCAGCCCCTTGCTACCCTTTCAGGTGACCTAACCTGCTGTGCATCACAAGCTTGTGCCTCTGCCTCTGCTCCTAGGCCTTCACCCGAGAAGCTCTCCCTTTCCTCTGCTCCAGTACCGCGCCATCTTCATCTCACTGATGACTTAAAAGGAGGAGGTCCCAGCTGCCAGTGTTGAGAGTAAGGGCTGGACCAGAGGCTAGGACTGAGCAACCAAAGAGGTGGGGGCTCCCCAGGGCCTGCCAAACACTCCAGCCTCCCTCTCCTTCCTCTAGTGCCCTGCTGAAGACCGGGGTCACCCCTTTCTCAGAGGATTTATCATTCTCTCTGCTTCCTCTAGGGGGTGGGGGTGGGAAGCCCAGGCAAACCAAAGACAGGACTGAAAGCACCTAGTAAGAAGCGACAGTGGACTCCAGGGCCTTTACCTGCACAGAAGACAAGGACTTGGTGCGCTCTCGAATGACCGAGATGACCAAACCAGAGCTGCAGCTTGGGCTCTTTTCCTGGGGATTAGGAAAGGCTATTGTGCTACATGTCCTCATTAAGAAAAAAAGATGGTGGGAGGAGGGGGGTTTCCAAGAGACTGTGAGAGAGAGAGTGTGTGTGTGTGTGTGTGTGTGTGTGTGTGTGTGTGTCTGGGTCTAGAGCTTTAGGGCATTTGGGTACTGTTCCTCCAGCAGTAACCTCTCCCACCCTCTGCCCCACAGCTAGTTGATCCCTTCTCCCTCAGCCTGCCCTGCTAGTCTCTGAGCCTCTGAGGACCCCAGTCCATGAGAGAGAATGGGGCTGCCAGGGCCTCTCACTATCTCCTCTCTCCTGGACCCTCTCCCTTTTCACCCCATTCCTGCTTTGCAAAATTTGATTACATTTTTTGGTTACCTTTTTACAAAGTGTTTAAATTTTTTTTAAAAATTAAGCATAATTTCACAGAATAATTTGTTTAAGTTTTATGCAGATAAAAGAAGTCAACATTTTTTTTTTTTCTGCCTAAAACACAAATACTGCCCCTTAGGGCCCTCTATAGGGTCCCTGGGGTAGTCCCAGGAACTCGGTCTTGCCCTGCTCCCCAACCTTGTCCTGTTGTATCTGTATTAGTACCCTTGCTGTCAGCTGCCACTGACCTCGCAGGCTCCACTGTGGTAGCCCCGACCCTGGGCCCCCAGCCTACAGTCACCTCCTTACATCCCCTCACAGTGCCCCTCACCCTCTTAGTGCTGAAGTTGCCTTCAGCCCCTCTTCTCTACCCCTGTCTTCTGTTGCCACCCAGAGGGGCAGCAGGAGCTTGAATCTGTCCATTCCATGTTGCGCCCTCCTGGGCCCCCCACTGCCCTGGGGCGGGGCTCAGTTTTACAGAGAGAGCTTAGGGCCAGTCTAAGTTCCTCTCCCACTGTATAAACTGTATAACTCATTAAAAAAATGCATTGGGCATGATTGCCAAAGACAGCTTGTTCTGACTCATATCAAAGTGATGCAGGGAAGGGTTGCAAACATTGCTCTGAAAGGAGACCTTTCAATTTCAGCCTTTCAAAATAAATCACCTGAGATAATTTTGCAGGTATGCAAAGGTCTAGCTCTTCAGCTGCAAATGTTTCCTTTTTACTCCCCTCTTTCTATTTTTTTTTCTCCTGTTCCTCTTTTGAGTAAATGTGTACTCAAAAGCTCTCCATCATATACTTGGAATTGAGTTGGGCAGCTGGTGGCTAGTAAAGCTTACAGGAAAAGCCCAGAATGATAGTGCATAGGGCCAGCTACAAAACCTTTTCTGCCCTGCGCAATCAGACATTCTTGCAACTGCGAGGCCAGCTGAGACAAGGACGCTTTCCAGAACTTGTGCTAGAAAGTCATAAGCAGATCACAGTGTTGATTTTCCTCCTTTCCATGCACTCAGACACTGCTCCATTCTAACCCCCACCCCCCACCTGGGAAACTCACCAGTACGCTCTCTTTCGTGAGAGAGCAACAAATGATCAAATAATTCACAAGACAAGCTACAGCTTGCAACAAGGTATAATTAAAAGGTGTCACATATTTACCAACTGGCTCACCTGTAGCTCAGCATATGGGACTAGAAAACTCCTTCACTCTGCTGAGAGAATCCAGCCGCCTGCTGAGAAGCCTGTGCCAGCCTGACAGCGCCTGGCTTAATTACTTCAAACTTAAAATAATTAACAAGTTCCTCTTTTTCCAACAGGAAAGCACTTAATGCTGTTCAATAAAATAATTCATAGCCTATAGAACTTGCTGCAGCTAGGAGTTGTGTTTATGCATTTCATCCTGTAACTCTGGATATCCACTGCACATTTGAAATGTTTTCTTGCTGGGCCTCCCACAGGAATGTGAGTTCCGATCATTATATTCTCCCTAGCAAACCCAGTCTTCCACCAGGGAGAGTCTCACTTTCCCCTCCTCCTCCCCCTACTAATCCTTCCGAGTCTCAGAGATTCATTGCAAATGGTCTGAGGAGACTTTCAGCCTCGAAACCTAAATATTTGCTTAAAATGAATGTAGGAAGAGGGTGTGGAAAAATGGTTGAATGAAAGAAAAAAAAATTATGCTGAGGAAAGGAAGCCGGAAGAAAGGAATCATAGAAACGAAAAAATGAAAGATGGGTAAATGGTCTAAATTTCGCTTTCCTCTAGTGAGCTTTCTGTTAGGCAAGCTTAAAACTGCCTGTATGAAGTAATATGGAGACACAAGGCAGCAAATCTAATTTTTAAAATTATTTCAACAGAGGTTTTTAGGCCATAAGTGAAATTTCTTTCAAGGAGAGACATTCCGTTTGACAATGCATAATGGTGAGCAACGGAGAAACCCGTGGTTTCTCAAAGGTTCTATTTTTTATATCTGCCCTAAGAGAAAGTATTTCTTCCATCTTAAGTGAGTCATTTTTAATAGAAAAGTTATTGTCGGGGGTTTTATTCGGCTATTAAAAATGGGGGGGAGGGGAGGAATAAAAGGTGACACGTCAGCAGAGCTTGTACCAGGGACCCTCTCGGCTCCTAGCGTGGGAGCGCGCTCAGTGCTGGGTCTCACCCTTGGAGCTTCTGATTTCGGGCAGCAACGGGACTTGGAATCTGTATATTTCGTAATGACTTAGGTGTTTACGTGTGATCACTGGCCCACATCTTGACAAACGCCACTGTTATCAACGCCTCTGCAGGGGTGGGATCCCCGAGATGGCCTGACAACCTTCAGTGCTGCCACTCAAGGGAAGCAAAAGAGCTTCACCAACAGTCAGGATGATCAAGTGTTCTTAAGCCAGAAGGCAAAAGTTTTCTGTGCCTTTCCGACTCTCAGCAGTGAGGCAGAGGCAGTGACATTGAAAATGCCTGCTTGATTTGTTTCAAAATCCTGCTAATTCCTTTGTGGAAAAAAATTATAAAAAATTGGGGGAAACCTCTCCCTTCCTATTCTGAATCACATGTGTTTTAGAAGTTGTGGTGTGGTGTCATCATGGGTCCACAGATCTTCTTCCGGAAAGGAGATTTTTACTGCCCTTCCTTTGCTGGAAGCATTGTCCAGTCGTCTTTATGGGGCCTACTCTGCAGACTGTGATAGAAACCCCTTAGCACCCACTCCCATCACCGCATTGGCTCCACCAGCAGCGGATCTCGAGGGTGTCCGCATGGATGGGGAGTCCCGCTTTGGGAAGAGGGACGCGAGCACAGAGGGCGGGATCAGAACCTGGCTTGGCATCATTTCAGGGAGCAAGGAAGGGGGAGCGAAACTTTGGTCTCAGTTTCTTGATACTCTTCTCATTACAATCGAAATATGAAAGCACGTACTCTCGCCCAAAGAGGAGAGAAGTCTCTACTTTTGACAAATCTATGTATTAATAATAATAATGATGAGTATGCATCCAACTCTCCAGATGAGAAGAAGCTACTCCTTGCTAGAGAGTCTAAGGTTTAAACACTAAGACTTTGGCAACAAACAGCTCAAGGTCGAAGTCCAAGTCTGCCCTTCACCATCTGTATGATTTGGAACCTGTCATTTACTTCTTTGAAGATCAGTTTCTTTATCAATGAATTGGAGATAATAATAGGACCTAGCTTAGAGTGTTGTTATGAGGATTAAATGATAATTGTTGGTAGGGTGGCCGTTCAGGGTAAAGAAATAAAAACTGCTAGTTATCCTCCTCTATGAACCCATGACGCAGGGACTATCCTTTTGCAGCTGATCACTGAACTCCCGGTAGAGACCCTGGCGTATGACTCATGTTCCATAAATTCTTTTGGAATGAAAGGAAGAAGGAAGAAAAGTCAAGAGGAAAGAAGGAAGGAAGGACAGACTTTGGAAGATAAAAGAACTCTAGTTCCAAGGCAAAGAATGAGGCGTGTTCAGAAACCGTATGTTGGCTTAGACTGTTATAATAATAAATAATATATATAACATTTCTTGCTCACAAAAATTCCCTTGCAGGTCCAGTGAGTCAATGACCCATTCGGATGCCATCTGGTGGTGCTGGTCTCTCAGTATGTGTCTTCTAGTAAAACTGGCAGAAGAGAGCTGGAGAGCTTCAGCCTTTGAGTAACATTTATTACTTCTCTTCGGGTTCACATGAGCCACCCAGAGGCAGGGGGAGTGGGGAAGGGAAGGTGCCACACACCAAGGGAGAAGGGGAGACCCAGGTGTGGGGGAGCACGAGTGATGTCTGCCACATCATGTGTCCTGGCACCGAAGTCTAAGGGAAGGCACCTGGCAAAGCATATATAGGAAAATATATCCTGAAAATAATGACTAGAAACGTTCAACAATCTTGGTTTTGTAGACTTTTTGTTTCATAATCTCATACCTGGTATGTGCAGGTATATAAGAGGAAACTCAAAACGTACAGTTCAGTGCGAATTGAGTCAAACTCTTAGTTTCTCTAACTCTCAACCCCTTTCTCTCCCTTCCTCTCCCCCTCCCTTTGCTCGCTCACTCTCTCTCACATGCACCATACACACTACAATGCGCACTCCTTCTCTTACCCTGGGTTAGATAAGAATCCATGTTAACCTAGACCCTAGGAGGAAAGAATTACAAATGTTTGTTGATATCTAACATTGACTAAAAGGTAACAGCTTATTAGGGATGGATATCTGCCCTGGGGGGGGGGGGGGAGCCTTTATTCTCATTCCACTGTATGAACAAAACATGGACACTTTCACCACGAACTAACAACTGACTTGGACCAGACTGGTACATAAGGGACAATCAAACTATGGCAGTTATTTCTTCAGGCGACCTATATTTAGTGAAGATAGCTGTACAATTAATTCACTAAAATGTACTAGATGTGGCCAGATTAATCCAGAGGTAATCTGCTCACAGTCCATCTCAAATTCCATTAATTTAGTTTGCAGGATTCTTGGACTAGAACTAGTCTCCATTTTTGGTTATAAATTTCTGAGCAGACTACCAAAACTTTCAATGCCTTAGAATTAACGTACTATAGTTTAACTCTGTACAAAGTATTTTAGTTAGCTTCATGGTGGTGAATAAACTTCCAAAATCTCAGTGACTTAAACAACAAGCATGTTACATGTTGGCAGCTGCAGGTCAGCTGTTTAATCCTCCTGCTCCAGGTCTCAGCTTAGGGTTAAAGTTATGTTTTGAGTTGGGAGCAGCATTTTGTTGAGACATGCCATTCTCACAGGAAAAAGAAAAGAGGAAGGTGCTGATGGAAACATACAATGATTCTTAAATCTGCACAGAGGTAGCCTGCCTCATGTCCATTCACATGCCATTGGCTAAAGTCAGTCACCCAACCAAGGAATAGAGAAGTATATTCCCCTCTACAGCAAGACATACTGCAAGATACAGACCTCCTTACAGGTGGGGAGGTGTAATCCTTTCACAGGAAATGGGGAGGGAGGGTGGAATACTTGAGAACAACAATATAATCTACCCCAGTCAGTAACCTATACTGAATCTTTCTCATTTTAATATTCCCTAGGGCTAGCACAGGTGTCCAATGAATATTTATTAAATCACATTGAATATTCATTGTATTGAATAAATATATCATTTCAGAGTAAGTCAGTCATCTGAAAGAAAGAGTATTTTATCATTATATCTATCACCTCTATTATCATCAAATAATATTTTTTAATTAGCATGTGTACGTAGTATTTATCTGAGCGTTCTACAGGTAACAATAGATTTTATCGATTACCTTTAGTAGTTTAACAATCTGAAAGAGAAAAATGATAGAAAGATCATTCTAAAAAAGACATTAGCATAAATACTCATTTATTAACATGCAAACTCACAATTTCTTTTTTGAAAATACTGTTGATAATGCCAATCAAGCCTTGAAAAAAGGGGAACTTGTTTTTCTGAGAATTGTCTCTGAGATTTAAAATTGTATTTCTTCTACTAGAAATATTTTTTGGGGAAACACCAGAAATAACTGGGAAGATATGAATGATTTCCTTTCCATAATGAACTCAAGAATTAGAAGTTGTCTTGAATCTGTTGATTTTGGAGGCAGTCACTGCAATAGTTACGAGGTTGGAATACAAAGTGAAGATTGCATGTCCAGCCTGAATGAACTCAATGTAATGAAAGTTTGGAATACATTTGGAGATGGGTTGGTTATGCCGCTTTTGGATAAAAGTTCAGGCAAAATGAAATTCTGACAACCTGCCAGCCCCCTCGTAGGGATCTGGGTACAGAGGCTCTACTACAGCACCTTCATTATCACAGAAATCATTCCTTTTAATTTGCATCCATTTCAGGAGTTGGTCACGGGCAAATGCACACATCCAGAATCTGGCTTTTCCTCAAAGATACCAGTATGCTACACGTTACATGACAAGAATCAGGACTAATACCTTTATCCTGTAAAACAATGCATTCTCTTCCTAATTGTAACTGGAAATTATACCAAAGTTATCATCTGTGCTCAGTGAGTTTGTGAATTAATTTACTATGCTGTTAAAATCCCAGCATCTCTCATCACCTGCTGCTTTGAAGACTCAGGTTTGCATTACTCATGCTGTCCCATCAGCTGCCAACTGCTTGAGCTGGGGGCAGCTAAGAAGTGAATCCTTGAGCTGAGAAATTCCACCTAGGGGAGGAGATGCAGCTTTGACTTGCAAACATGGCCCAGGAACCCAGCAGAGCTATCTGGAGAACCACCTGAATCATCGATCCATAAAACCATCATGAAAGTCAATGTCTCCTCCAGCACAGATCAGAGTCAGGCTTGGATAAAATGCTGTAGGTGATGATAACCCTGTTTCTCTGAGCATGGTCAAGACTAAGGCATTGGTCGTAGTGTACTTGGAGGACAGCTGTGCAAACACTAACCTGAAAACAGCAGTCAGAGAAGCCAAGCCATCCCTTTGTTTTGAAATCCTTTCCTAAATATACGTGACTTATGCATTTAAAGTTTGATGTTACCTTTGAGTAAATAAGCCAGCATCACTGATTAAAAGAATATTTATTTTCTGCAATGCCACCATAAGCCACATATATTTGCCTGGCTGCCAAGAGATAATTAATTTCCTAGTGTGCACTGCCTGTCTCGAGACTTCCACAGAGCTACCTAGTATTTCTCATTAAAACGAATCCTGAAGGCACTTTATTATTGTTCAGTCTCAGAAAAATATTGGTGGGTTTTTCTTTTACCCTCCATCAACATCATTGTTTTCTAAATGTTAAGTGTAAAAGAATTTTTTGTACAGCTTTGAAGTATTCCTTATCAATAATTCATTTACAATCACAAAGGAGCAAAATAGCTGGGTGGTCAAAACTATAGCAATATTAGGAAAATCACATCTGCATTTAGCTCATCATATTACTGAGCTAGAGCTCCACTGAAGAAACAATAACGTCCACAAGTCCATGAGTCTCTTTGTGTTCAATTCAGCTGTGCTTTTAAACTGAGCTTTAGGGGGTGTTTTACCAACATTTCAGATGACAGCCCCAAGGTGTAGGCACTCTCAGATCCATTTTTGTTTAAATGCCTACTGAAAGAGCAGAGTACTTACTTGTGCAGTGTTCTACCTTTGCCTGTAGTACGGATAATTATCTCTTAATGTTGCAGTTTTGTTTACCTTATTTGTACATTATGCCCATCGGGAATGGATTGCTCCTACTCTGTGATATTCAATGCAGAGCCGACTCTAATGCCAGTGCTAAATAAATGTTAAATAATAAGAATCATATCGTTTTCGTCTTGAAGAATGTCATTCGAAAAAAAGCAGAATAAAATTGAAACCTACTATACATTTGCCAAAAACATCCTCGACAAAACTTAGATATAAAAAGTCAGACTCTCCATTTTGCTTTTACTGTCACAGGAAAAGGTCTTGCCATTTAATTATTCCAACCATAGGTTAAAGAAAACAGCCATTAGCTCTTTTGTTAAAACATTCTTCTACTCTCTTCATTTGAAAGTTAATGCCAGTGGTTTCTCTGTCACTGAACTGAGTTTTAAAACTACTAAACCTTATTCCTGAAGTCTAAAGTGACAGTTAAATGTTACATAGAGTTTATGTAACAATCTAGGATATATTTTCTTGACGTTATTAGACATCTTAGAGTTAATGTTTTTTTTAGAAACTACAAAAAGAGAAATAAAAATGTTGGTTGAGTCTGGCTTATAACTTATATCTGAAAAGTTACCTGTTGGCACACTCAGAAACCCATTCAAACTTCCTCTGGGCATCAAATGAACATCCTTTAGTATGTCTGCTTTTTAGTCAAAAAACAATGAAATATGATTTAATCTGAAATAAATCTTTAATATCTGTTTAATCTTTTATCCATGGCAAAATATAGCATTGTGCAAAACTAGTTACTGAACAAAGAATATCAATCATATCTCATAATTCACTTTTATCTCAGCACTGGTAGGCAATACTTGGGGTGTGCCTAACACTAAGGTTAAAAAGGTAAGTTTTATTCTATTTCATTGTTCACAGAAACATGAAAACCTCAGTCAAAGGTTTTACAAACTGAGAAATATGAATAGATTAAAACTGTACATTAGATTATTTCAAGAATAAGAAACATAAATGTTAATATAGCATCAATTGTCCACAAACTAAACTAAGCCAAATATACCTCATTCTTTTCTTTGATCAGGTATTAATTAGTCTGATATAGAAAGACATATATTGATCAAATTCTCTCATAATGTCCTCAGATAACAATATCAATAATAAACATATGTAAAAACACATGTAAAATCCTTATAACAATGTTTTGCGACTAGTATTCTTACTCCCATTTTTCAGTGGAGGAAACAAAGTTTCAAAAATGTTATATCTTGGACATAGCCAAAGGGCACGGCCAGGATTTGAATCTATGTCTGTATGACTCAGTACCTGTGTCCTTAAACATTACTAGGCAATAGTATTGTCAGAAATCTCAATAGTCGATTACACAACCTCATGTAAAGAATATGGATATATGTAATCAGTATTCTCCCAGAGAGAGGTCTCTCATACACGGATTTTCACATTTGGTTCAACTATTTTTAATCACCAGCTTTATTAAGATCTACTTTTCAAATTTACATATTACACAAATCTGGGAGGAATGAGTAGCTAATGGATTATGAAATCATATCTAAAAAGAGCTCAACACACAGAAATCATAAACCTAAACTAGATATATTTAATAGGAGAAGCATAAAGAGGAAGACCTATCTTAATCTCGGTCATAGTAAAAAAAAAAAAAAAAATCCTACAGATTTTAAATGGCCACAGATAGCATGATAATGCAGCCCAGGAAACAAAGATGAAGTGCCTAATCCAGACAGAGGAAAACAGTTCTATCACTGTACTTTGCAATTGTCAGGGAATGTCTACAATACGAAAAAATTTCCAAGAAGGACACAAGACAGCTTGCGAAAGTGTGGAGAGGGGAACTCTTGCAGTTTTCAGCCAGATTAGAGACCACATCAGGTTCGCTGTGGAACCTCTGAAGTTACATGGGCCTGGGCTCCTCCCCTCTGAAAGCCCCATCCAACCCCACTGGGATGCGACAGATCTTTCAGAGGCTTCTGCTGATGTGCTTTGAAAATGATTCCCCAGTGATTCCAATACATTTCTATCTACATTACATCTTATTCTCCTAAAACCATGCCTGTACCACCCTCAACCATTTCCCAAGTAAAAGTCATTTAACTGCATATATTAAGGCTATGAAATAGAAATAGACATTAAGAATCAAGTAGTAAGAGAAAGAAGCCAAATATGTCTTTCATTTAATAGCCAGAATTCAGCAACGCATTCGCTGAAATATCCCAGCATCAAAGCAAAAAGTAAGAAACTAGAGTATAAAGTAAACTTCGAAGTAGTTAAAAGTTAAAATTTTAAAGTCAGACAGATCTTGTTAGAATTTCTGCAGTGTCATTTAATAGGCTTTTGACGTTGGGGAAATTTTTTAGCCTCTTTAAGCTTCAAGTATCTCTTCTGCAAAATGGGATAGTAACTGTTCCTCAGCTTGAATCCCAGTTCAACCAATTCTGTCTATGCAACCTTGGGAAAGATGTTTGACCTCTCTGTGTAGCTTTGAGTTGACCTTCAATAAACCTTAGCAGGGGTTAAGACAAACCCATCTCTTTTAACAATGGAGACGATATAAACTGCCTTATCTATCTCATGGTACTCTTATAGGATTCATATCATGTAATGAATAAGGTATCATTCTTCAAACTGAAACTTGAATATTCACGGATATTTTTATTTTTATCATCCAGGTGTCCACAAAGCATTCATATCAATTTAAAATTAAATCTTAATTATATATTGTTGTATGTAGTCAGGTCATTTATCAGATTTGGGGGGGGGGGCGGTTTGAAATGAATCTCAAAATATGTTGCCCATAATTTTGCCTACATATGATAAATGTATGCTTACACATTTGCCTTTGCAGGAGACTTTGGGAAGAATCTAAAAATTGTGAATTTCAACCTAATTTCAGAAGCTAAGCAGGATCTGGCCTGGTTAGTACTTGGATGGGAGACCACCTAGGAAGACCAGGTGCTGTAGCTACAATAAATAAACAAACAAACAAACAAATAAATAAAAAGTTATTCTTACCATTTAAAAAATAAAAATAAATATATAAAAATTGTGAATTTCAAAACAACTTTTTAATGAACTTCATTTTCAAGCTTCCAGTGGAGAAAGCAAACAGCTGTTTTGGGGTTTGAGTTTCACTCAGACCCAGGATTGTTTTTAACTGACTTTATTGGCTAACCTTTGAGAAATAAATCATTGGTTCACAGACAGTAACACTCTGAATGAGACCCCAAAATCATCACCAGCAGACATCATTTCTAGCCACAGACAGCTGAATCATCTTCTAAAACATGGCTTCGAGTTGTACTTTTGCTTTAAAGTCTTGCTATTTTTTAAACTTCTAAGGTAAATTTCTCTGTATCTGCTGTTTAATGAACAACATTTTGAATTCATGTTTGATTTTTCTTTAGCTTTTCAATATTAAATCAACTACATTAGTTTGTTTGTTTTACTTTTTCTTATGCTGTCTCATATTCAAAGCTCAAAATATAATGCTTGCAGGCTATTATCAAATTATATGCATAGAATAGTATTCAACCAACAAAAAGTCATGCTACCTCAAAATGTATTAGATTTACTGAAGTGTCTTCAAAGAGAAGGTTGTTTTATGAAGAAAAAGAACTAGCTCTTTTTTTTTCCTGACCAGATTTTCTAGTTTGAAGTGAACTGTTTTCTCAGAATAAGTGAGAAGCGGCAATAGAAGCTGAGTGAAAACCCAGGAGACAGTGCCCGCCTTGAACTGAACGTGGGGGCAGCATCACACTATGTGCAAACGTCTCGCAAGACCGTCAGAGCCAGGTCTCCTTCGGCTCCATGAAGCACAGTTAATCTGTGCCTATTTGACAGCCATCAAAGGCCCCAAAAAGGAAATTTGTTTTCAAATGCCCTGGAGTGTTGATGATGCCCATAATTTCACAAGGGATAAAATAAAACTTTTGTTTTGTTTCTCAATTGTAAAAGCGAAGTTAACATTTCTCACAACCACCTCCTAGTAGATTAAAAATCAATTATTCATTGGGAAAGGAAGTAAGTACAGAAAGAATATTGCTAACAAAGACCTTTCAAATAGACAATTTTAAGCAAAAGGCAATCATGAACAAAAAGTTCATAGATTTTTTTTTTAATCACAAGAAGATAGGTGTCTGGGATGTTTAGTCTACTTTTAAAAGTGTTCACATAGTTTACTCTGAGATAATCTACCTGCAAGAAAATGAAGACCATCTTAGATTGTAGATGGTGCCGTTTAGACTTGCCAACCCTATGCTACCACAGAGGTAACTCCGGTTATTATTGAAAAGGAAGAAAAAAAGGGAAAAGGTCAAGGCTACTCCAAATCTGTATGTCCTACTTCTTGGTGATAGCCCTAACAACTACCTTTCACACTGCCGAAGTTATCATCAGGAGTTAGGTCATGGGGCTTTACAACCAAACAAAAATTTCATTAAAATTGTCTTTTTCTTTTATAAAGGTGACATGCCCATTTAAAAAAAAAATCTTACAATTCCATTTCTCCCAAAAAAGAGACAGTACCCTGAATGCAGGAAATACCCACTCCACAGCTTAAAACAGAATGACTTCGAAATTTTCTCCAAATAACTTTTTGAAAGAGGAAGGAATGTTGGAATTGTCATAGACACCCCAAGTACACAGGAGAATAATCTCTCCACTCCAAGTGAAAATACTCTGTAATTGGGCCCAATTTAAACTTGGACTTCCAACAACATTTTTGCTCCAGGAAATAATATGTTAAAAAGTGGAAAGGATGCCAATTCAAGTCATCAAGATTTAATTCTCATTTCCAAAAATATAATCATAGAAGGGAGGGCTTCTAAAATTAGAACCCAAAATAACTATTGAGCTAAATTCATCTTCAGAGGCAGTACTAAGCATTTAATTAGGCTATTTCTGCAAGGAAAGAGCTGGTAAATCAATATAATCTAATAAGCTTTTGGCCAGGGCAAGGAAGAGTGATCACAATTGCTTGCCATGTGTTTACTCTTCAGGCCTTTTATTGGGTAAGTTCCACTAAAGAACAATACAATCAAAGAGGAAGGAGTTGAGAGATTTTTTTTTTTAATAGAAGAATTCTGGCTTCAGGATACTATTTTATATATTGAAGATACACTATAAACCTTCTTTGAAAATTCTCCCTACTTTGAGCTTCATAAGTTTGATAAATGGCTGTTTTTTCCTCCAACCTACTAAACGGGGAGAACAAAAACATGAGAACATTTTGGTTTTAGAGTACTGCACATGGACCTGTGAAAGTTTTCTGATTTGAGTCACCATAACACAAAAAGGATGTGGCTTACCTTGTAACAAGAGGAAAATATCTTTAACTTTAATTCATTTAGCTTTTCTGGGTCTTGCTCTTATTATTTTTAAAACAAAAGGACTAGGTGAAATATTTCCTCACCGCCTCTGTTTGTAGGAATTTGGTTCTTATATGTATATATTGTTAAAGGAAACCTTATTCTGACAGGCGTAAAGGCTGTAAGGAAGAATTTATTCAGGACTACGGCAATAAGTGTTAAGACTGCCGCAATTGGGAGACACAGAGCTCTACTCCACTCCAAAAAAAGAAAAGAAAAGAAAAACGAAAAAGAAAAAAGAAAAAAAGAAAACAGAATGAGAGGGTCAATGGATGAAAAATTACTAAGAGGACACATCAAGGGTAGAGGGAATTCTTACTCAACAGATTTAAGAGGACATTGTTGAATGCAGGTCAGGGCAATCAGGTCCTGGGGAGTAAGGAATTTGATCAGATATGGAGGCTGGAGGATTCTCACAAAACTGACTCAGCAGGACTTTTGCTACAACTGGGCGACGCACACAGGCCTTGTAAAGACAGGGCCAAGGCTGAGACAGGTCAAGAAGAGGGCTCCGAAGGATCCTCACTAAAGGTTGATCAAGGACAGTCCTTGCCAATACGTAGGTCAGAGCACTGAAGCAGACAGATTAGAATCAGACGCAGCAGCAGGTGCACTTCAGAGTGAGAAACAAGATTCAGGTGGCACCAAGTGAGAGGCTGCCCACAAAGAGGGTGTGTGTTCAGGCACCTGAACAGGCGACAAACATTTGGGCTAATTCAAAGTCAAATCAAAGGATGCAAAAATGGGGCCGCTCCTCAGGCCCGCCAGACGTGGCCCGACTCGGCCGGCCGGGTTGGTCCAGTTCGGCGTCCCGCTCCGCCGCGCTCCGCGGAGCCTGCGCCTCGGCTGCTCTTCCCGCACGCGGCGTCTTCTCATGGCCTCT
The DNA here is from genome assembly GCF_014176215.1 of Rousettus aegyptiacus. Taxonomy (NCBI): domain Eukaryota; kingdom Metazoa; phylum Chordata; class Mammalia; order Chiroptera; family Pteropodidae; genus Rousettus; species Rousettus aegyptiacus. The sequence goes on along the minus strand of NW_023416292.1, from coordinate 42,640,073 downwards.
GGTTCGCACAGCGGGTCCTGGAGGCAGAAGGAGGATGTTCCTTGGTCTCCCCTCGGGTTTTTGCGCCTTTTCAGAATCTCTGCCGGATCTCAGATTCCTTGCGCGACCAGTTCTTCCAGGACTCAATCATCAAGACAATTGGTTACAACTGACTGGTCCTACAAGGAGAGGAAGGATGGTACCTGAGCTTTTCAGAACTGAGTCATTCATTAGTCTGGATATCCTGGCCAGCCAGAAATTTTTCCTCCTGGCTAGACAGAAATTTTTTCTGCTTTTTTTTTTTTTTTTGGCAATAAAGTTATTAGATTACAGAAATAAACACTGAAATCTCAACACTTTAAAAATACTCCCCCAATCCAACCTATGGAATATGGTTAAATTATATTAAATACATAATATATATGTGCATAATAATATAAATTAATAAACTTCTTACATCTATAGAATATTAGCATTTGAGTTCAAATTGTAACTTAGTAAATTTATTAGATTTTTCCTAATCTGCATATTGTAGTAAAAGAAATATACAGTGAGTGTTCATAGGTTTTATCCTAGATTCCCAAGGTGAATTGGAATCATGAGGAAAATAAATTAAATTTGAAAACTTAGACAAGAAATACAGTTAGTTTGCTGTTTCTTAGAATAAGAAAATGAAACAGTAACACACTTGTAAAAATATTTTGAGGGTCAGTATCTTTAGTTTCATAGTCCAAGGAACCAAACTTTTTTTTAAAAGAAGCAAAAATGATGGGTTATGTTCTGTAAAATAAAAAGCACAGTAATTACCTAACAATGATTAACTATCAAGTCAGTCGATCTGTTGTACTTGGAGAAACTACTTTTATCCTGAAGAATAGAGGGAAGTGGACATGTTCACTTTTTTCCTCTAAAATATAAATAGACAATGACAAAATAATCTTGCCAAATGTCAAACCTTTACTATTTTGAAAAGAGTAAACCAAAAGGATTAAGCCAACAGGACTTACTGTTATTTTTAAGGAACCCTCTCCAAGTGGTATTGAAACATTTACTATAACATCATAGAGGAATTTGTAATTTCTGTACTTATAAAATTAGTTTTACAAATGAATAAATGATCTGAAAAAAGGAGATGTGAAAATGGATTCATTAAAGTCTAACCTCACAGCTCAAATAGCCAACATCACAGCAAAGCCAGGGAGCAGAAAAGCATTCCTGGTCCTAACGGTTTATGGGTTCTAGGTCTGAGGGGAAATAAAGAAACTTTTGCTACCTTTTCTGTGTTCTGTGAAAACAAATGGCCAAAAGCCCTCAAAGTTATCACTGAGCAGAGACTCCAGATGAAGAGGGGAGGCTACACAACCTCACCTCCATCCTCCAGATGTAAAACTTGTCGTCTTCCTGTCATGTCCTCCAGTTCTTATGGTTGATCCCCGACCAGGTCTGCCTCTTCAGGCCATTGTCATTGAGTAATAGTTTGGTCTTGTATTTCTCATATTACTTCAGTGGAGTTACTAGTATGAGAGGACACAGAGAACAAAGTCTCCCTGAGTCGTAAACACTGCATCTTGAGAAAGACTCGCTCTGAATGGCTCAATCCCCAACTTCATGTCACACTGATTTCAAATATAAAGCCCAATTTTATCAGTCTTGGCATTGTACTTGCTGTGGATCTTCAGGGACTGTCTAGTCCAGAGATTCTCAAACTGTTGAACATAAGAATGACTATGCTGCTTTTTAAAAATGCAACTTCATAGGCCCCGTGCTCAGAAATTCTAATTAGGTCAGTCTTGGTTGGAACTTTCAAATATGCATTTTTCAGAAGGTTTCCAGGAATATCCATTTTTAAGAAGGCTTCCTGTAGATTTTGATGTTTTCTTTGAGAAAGCCTTATCTAGGGTTTGTCTCGTCAAAAACACGTGTCAAAACTCCTCTAAATTCCAATGACCTGTTTTCTAGGTCAAATTGAAAGTATTAGACCTGGATAGTTCGAAATTAAGGAGCAAATAATCACATGAGAATAAATCAAGCTAAATATTTATCCCTCTCCCATGAAGATATGGAAACACTATTTATAAACCTCTTTTCTAAAATTTAAGTTTTCGGACTTTTCCTTAAACTAAAAGCTCTTGTCCTAATTGGAGGGAGTATATGTTGTTATAAAGTCAAAAACTGACTCCCCTGCTAAGTAGTCTTGTAGTAAGGGCACTGATTCGCCACAGCCACATGTATTTTTCAACTCCCCAAATTAAGACAATCTATAAAGAAATGTTCATTTATTAGTAACTTGTGTTTGACAGTTTATTTCATGTCAGCCTCCAGCTTTCCTTTGCAAGCTTATTTGCATAATGTGTTATTATGTCTAAATGGAAAACTAAATGCCTGCATGTGGTCTTTAAATGACAAGTGCTTGTCAGCTTCATGCAATATTCAGAAGTAATAGATCCAAATCACAACAGCACTCACTGAGATGGTTAAAAAAAAAAAATTAAAAAAAAAAACTTGTTGTGTATCCTTCCTTGACAAATTTACACTTTGGTACAGAATTGTCAATTAGACATTCCATGTGTTAAACAGTTTAGTTCAACTGTGAAGGAATTTACTGTAGCTTTATTCTACAGTGTTCTTAGTAATTACAATTCACATTACATTTTTTTTTTCTAATTTCAAACAAAGCAGCTCAGAATAATCTCCAAATGACCTTGGCAAGATATCTCCAAGAACTTTTGTTTAATTATTTTAGAATATATGGAAGTTTTATGATAATGTTTTTAAGAACTCTGAAAAATCCACTGTGGGAATCTAAAATTATTTTGGCCTTGGACTTGATGTTTAGGATCAGCAAAATAGTGCTAATACTTGGTATTTAACAAGAAATACACTAGTTTAAAGGAATTTTTACTGACTCATCATGGGCTTCCCCCTCATGTATTTAGTATTGTTCTCTTTTTAACATACCAATTCCACATTAATATTTGATTTAACCTTAGCACCAACAATTAAATTCACAGAACTTCCTCCACATAAACCACTGAAAAGAAGTCCTTTTGTCTCAAGGGCCTTTTCAATTGAGAGACAACAAAGAGAATGTAGCCACAAAGTATCCATTCATACAATTTCTCTCACTACGTTTTGTTTAAAGTTGTGGATGTCCCACAGTGGACCCAACCTTGGAAAGTCCCCACAAGAAAGAAGCATAGAAAGATAACAGAGGCTTGAGACCCCTGGTTTAGGGATCGTAGGGATCTGGAAGCAGAACATGACAGGACTGAGGTTTCCATGGGGAGGGAAGACTGACCTGGCCTCTGAGAAAAGGGAAGAGGGGGAGGCCTGGTTGAATGTACCTGCATCCCATAGACCCTCTCCATAGAATGAATAGGCAGGAATGGAATGAGAGAACTGACAATGTGACTGATTTCCTGAGTGCATCCCCCAGGACTTAGTTGATTTGGGACTTTGAATGATTAGAGTCTGCACCCCAAGCGCTAGTTGGTGGGAAATGTGCTCGTAGGGATGTTTGACCCCCCCGTCCTGACCCTAGAAAGTGATGATGTGTTCAATAGGTTTTGTCTGGGAGTTCTGGAGACTGGTGATGGATGGCAAATGAGTGGGCAGAAGCTGACCTCAGAATAACAACAAGGACTCAGTGAACCCAGATAATGGCCTATTCAAGTCAGTTCCTAAGAGACCTCAAAGAGCCACAGAGAAAGAATTCAGAACAGTGTGATGAAAAGTAAGCAGTTAGGTCGATTTAGAAAGGAGAAAAATAATGGATCCAGAACTGTGGGAATCATGAATTGCTGAATATAGAAGGTACCTGAAAGACATGTTAGTCCAGTCCTCTTATTTTACAGATAACAAAAGAGAAGCCCAGAAAAGTGAGTGACATGATTTACCCTGCTGCTCAGTAGCATAATTGGGCCCGGATTTGGATCATCTAGCACTTAGTCATGATCGTTTCACCATGTCACGTCAGAGAAAATATTCAGTTTTCCCAGGTCCTCTCTAACCCCTTAGTCATAAAGTAAAATAGAGTTAATGGCAGAAAGTAAATCTAATTCTGTTTCATTTACTGTTCAAGGTGTTCTGGGCAATTCACATTCTTTTTAATGTTATTATCTATGATAATGATAGTATCAAGAAGAGTGAAATTGCTCTTTTTGGAATCATATTAAATAATTCTGATTATGGTACATTTCTGCTCAATTCTCCTCTTAGTAGAACAAGGACATACTACTCATGTATTAAAAATCAGCCAATAAATTAATATGAATTTTTAGTACTTCCTCCATTGATTCATTCAACAAAAATATATTTATCACCTATTAGGTGCCAGGCTTTGTTCTACAAACTTGAGATATAGCAGTGAACAAAACATAAAATTCCTTACATTCATAGTATTTATGCTCTAGAGGAACAGACAGTGATTACCAAAATAATGAGCTCAGACGTGGTACGTACAGTGTAGGAAATGAAGCCAGCTCAGTGTACGGGAACACTAGTCTACTGCATGGTCACTTCTCAGTAAATTATCTGGCCAGTAAGGCAAGACTAACTCATTGAAGAGCTTCAGAGGAATAGGAATAAAACTACATTTCACAATATGTGAGCCATATAATGCCAATTGTATCAGATGATAAGAGGTCTTTTGTGCAAAAACAAAAGAAACTCTATAGTTAAATAACTTTAGAAAAGCTTAAATTAAATAAAGTAAAATAAACATATTTCTGGACAGTTCTTCAGAGGCAATGGAATGCTAGAATGCACTGGGGCTCTCCAATACAAGAATATTAGAATATTACACTCGGTATTTCCCTGTCTTGACCTTAGAACCTGCTGAACAAATTCTCTATGGAAAGAATTTAGAAATACTTGTACTACAAATACTTGTACTGTGTAGACTCAAATATTTATTTTCTTTCCTAACATGGTAGGTTCAATGATGAATTTTAAAAAGCGATTGAGGCATAAACTTTGAAAATTGGTGCCTGAGGAAAATCTGTTGTATATTTCCATTAAAAGGGAGAAAAATATTATTTTACATTACAAAACATATAATCAACTTGTAATGTGTTATGTGTAAAGAAAGTTTTTATGGTCCATATAAAATACTTGTATGTCTATATCCCACCTAGACAACGTGTTGAAAAGACTCCAACGATGACACATCATACAATGCTTGGCAGACGGTATACGGACAATGTGCATGTGTTAAATATATGAATGAATCGATAAATGAATAAGGGTACCACACAGCAGTCCATGTTACCCCACTTATCCTATGATTGACATATTGCAATACTCATTTTTTATTATTGAGGTATAATTCACATGACATAAAATTAATTATTAACTTTAAAAAGCAAACAATTCAATGGTATTTAGTACATTCACAATGTAGTGCAACCACCATCTTTATCTGTTCCAAAACAATTTTATACCCCAAAAGGAAACCCATACCCATTAAGCAGTTACTCCCCATTCCTCTAATCCTCCCCACCACGAGCCTCTGGCAATAACGAGTTTGTTTTCTATCTCTGTAGATTTATCTATGACAGATATTTCATAGACGGAAATGTCTTTTTAAGTAGGTGACTGTCTTTGAATTTACTTTCTCATGAGCATGTGTTCTATCTTTCCGTAATTTATTCATTCCAACTTTAGTAGTCCATGTGTTCCCCTCACCTCTCCCCATCAAACTTGCTCCTATTTATATGTTACTGTGAATTTAAGTGACTGTGTTACTTCTTTGTGTTGTCTCTATCATTACCAGCTTATAAGATCCCTGAGAGCGTGGACTTTTCCTGCTCTTTGCTGTTTTCTCAGCACCTTAGACAATAAATGGCACATAGTAGGTGCTCAATAAATATTTATGGCCCAATTCCTCTAATTATGGAATACAAATAGTTTATGTTTTTTAAAGAACTTTAGGCATCAACAAACTGTCGTGTGTGTGTGTGTGTGTGTGTGTGTGTGTGTGTGTTTGTGCATGAGAGATAGTTACATAAAGGGGAAGGAAAATGAAATACTACCTAGGCAGCCACTTACTCTGACTATGCACAAACCAGTCAATCAAAACAGTAAGTTACCAAATTCGGAATCTGCCAAGTTTGGCTTAAAAAAATAAATTACAGAGGCTGCTAATCTCTAAAGTGACAGTGATTTACATATGCAGCTCCCTGAGTATTAAAGAAAAAAGGAACCCTAAAATGTCTGAAGCTAACAGAGATAAAAAAGCTTTCAGATGCATCTGTACATACGTTACCAATGAGATTTAGTTTAAGTTACCTGGGTGGCAATCAGACTATTTCTCCAGAGAAGAAAAAATTTAAGACATTATATAAGTACTGCTATTCATGTTTTAATCTACTGTAAAACTGGGGAGAAAACAAATACAATCCTTCACCTTTCTTGGGTATTTTTACTTGGAAATAATTATGCACAGAGAGATTAGTTGCAACCCTCACGGCAACTGTGGTAGCTTTTAGTGGTTGATAAGGTCCGGTAGTAATAAAATGAAGCGGGACCCTCAAGACAGCTTGGTGGGGGGCAATTATGGCCCATTACTGTGTGAATCCCACACTGTGATTAAACTCGTAGGAGGCGCTCAGCATCCGCACTTGTTGTGAAAAGGGTCCTGATTAGCATTTGTACTGTGCATTTTGGTAATCAGAAATCATTATAGAGAATGCAACATTAAATGAAGGAATATGGCAATCTCCCATGCATTAAATAGGCTAATTTTTAAAAAGAAATGACTTTATATCTAAAGCAAATAACATCATTTCTTTTCCTGAAAAGCATTAGCACGTGGTCAGACTCTCTATAAGGGTAGAGACTCTGTAAGTGTTGCCACAGCGAACATTTGATTAGCAAATACTCCACTCTGCATGTTAGAGAGAGTGTTTTCATTTAAATGTTGATATATAAGAGCTATTTTTGCTATATGTTTTTAGTCTAGTAGAGAGCTAAATGATGAATTAAACTAGCTAGATAGAAACAGCAAGTTTCAAATTCTTACACCATTCTACAAATTAGGTCAAGATTCAAGAAGGCTTCTGACAGAAGCATCAGAAATATTTTTAATTCTATGAAATATTAACAGGGATGAAAGCTACTAATATAATGTTTTTGGCATATTTTGACACTTGAACTATTGTCATTTCAAGAGACTTGCATTTATTTAACCATTGTAATAAAGTCTTAAACAATTGTATCAGATAGTTTGTGTATGAATTTCAAAAGTTTTTTCAGTTTTATATCTGTAAGTAAACAGTCTAAGAAATCCTTTTTGTATCAAATCTTTGCAAGATTATATTATTATACCCACAAGTATTCGATTCTATTTTTTTTTAATTGTATAGATTCTTTTGTAAAATATTCAGGAAAAGAGGCACTGTCAAGAATTGAATAGGACAGTCGAACTCTACATTCACTCAAAAGAAATTTTAAACACTTTATTTTTAACAGGTATAATTCAAACTAGTTATTAAATGACCATTCATTCATTATTTTATGCTATATGATTAAAAGAACTTTTAACTTTGACTGTAATGTTACCAACATGACTTACCTAAATCATTATTGCTGTATTTTTAAACCTCTTCTCTGGCAAAGCACTTGAACTGATCAACTAAAGAGCTAAAATTGGCTAAAATAAAGTAACTACCACTTATTTCAAAGTGCATTAGACAATAGCTAAATAAAGAACTTCATTAATATTTCTTTTTAAAAAGAATAAAATATGATGGTTACCCAGAGTTTCTTTTTGCTTTGCCTTAACTGATATTATTCTAAAATTATTTTGTAGTTTACACAGTATTTACAAAAATGAACCTAGTAAAATACTATATATTGTAATAATACGTGACTTGTCTGTAGAGATGTTTATAAGCATGACAGTACTCCAATTTGACCCACAAGCATGACAGTACTCCAATTTGTTTTCCCACATTCTATTCACACCCCATATCTCTGTCCCACTTTGTGACTAGAAGCATAATTTGCAAAGCTATCTGGCATTAGGACTGTGGTCATTTATGTAAAACAGAAAGCCGGTGACATAGTCCTATATTCAGAAGTGACAGTTTTGAAAAAGAATGGAGAAGAGAGAGAAACTAACAATTAATGAGTCCCACTAGGCATCACGCATACATTTTAATACATTTAAAAAATAATTTGAGCTGTACATACATTTAAAAAGTTAAACCGAGCACCATATAAGAGAGTGTAACATAACATGAGAAAGCAGTCAAATCACCAAGTACAAAGGAAGTCATTCTCTTGATTCTCAAATGAAGCTCATTTAGAAATTCCATGTCTCATAGTCAATGTGAATCCAGTGAAGGAATATCATTTGAATTCATGGAATGTCAATGCTAAGTTGAAAAATATATTGTGAGACAAAAAAACTGCATGTTCACTCAGAAGAAAAAAACACTAAACCTTTTTCTTAACTTGAAAAGGTCTTGACCTGGCATTACTATATAATAGAGGTTTCACTGATGATGGAACTTAGGTTGAAATGCTTTCCTGAGGTTGAGGAGAAGTGTATAAGAATATGGAATTGTCTGTGTTTATTTGTGTAAAGAAGGAATTGTGCAGGATATTTTGTGTTTTCAAGGTCAGGGTGAACAGAAAAATTCAGAGAAAAACCATTGGGGTGGGTTAAACTATGAGAGAAGATCTTTTGCTGATGTAAAGAAAAAAAAAACATTTGAGACTCTCAGTTAGTTCTGATTTGCAACAAGGTTAAAAAGCTACTGTTGTCGAATAATAGGAGAATACATAAAAATACATGATTTGGGAAAGGTTGGACCTGGATTCTAATTCTCATCCCACTTATCAGCTGATTGACCTTGATGAAATTACTTTTCATAGCCTCGTTTTTGTTTTTGTTTTTTAATCTACAAAGTAGGAGTAAAAATAGTAACCGCAGGGTTACTGTGAATATAAAATGAGATAATGCAAATAAATACAATGTATGGCACCTGGCAAACACTCAATAAATGTTAACTGTAATTAGTATCCCCATTTTACAGATGAGAAAATAAATGATCAGGGAAGTTAGGAAACTTTCCCATAATCCACAGCTAACATGTAATAAAGCCAGTGCGCAAATCACTTTACATCCAAGTGAAAAACTCTGAATGAATGAATGAATGAATGAATATATAGTAAATTAGGATACAGACTCAAGGCTGTCTAACTTCAAAACTCATATGCTTTCTACTTCCTCATGCTGCTTATCAAATTCAGGTGGCAAAAAAAAAAAAAAAAAATCAAGGTAGATAGAAGCAGAATGAAAGAAGACATTAGCAGCTCCAAATGAAGCTTGCATTACCAGTGGAAATGATTGGGGCATGGGAGGCATTTGACTGGGGTACAATATAAACATTTGCCTGTGTGCAGTTTCTGAATAGAATTTAGCAAAGAGTAACTGGGAAACAAAGGGCTCTAAAAACATCCCTTGATGTTTGTTCATATCAAGTCACAGGAATATGGTGTTTAAAACTGAAATAGCAACAGCAACTATTTTTCCAAAATAACTAATTTAAAAATCATCACATAATACCTGCTGTTTTGTATCCTTAATCTTAAACAGTCCACTTGTCAAGTGTTTCGTAGTCTTTTAATAGATGGTCAGTCAGGTCAGTCAGGCCACAAGAGGAGACAGAAGAGAGGCTCAGGAAAACAGTTTATTGTACTCACAGATGCTAGAGACATGAAGCAGGGCTCGCCACTCAGGTCCACAACACACCACAGCAGTTAGGAGGCAGGACCAGGAGGGAGGGCGAAGTTCAGACTACGAGCCTTTCTTGGGGTTTCCATGGGAAAGTGAAGGCAGCTCAGGGTAAGCTGTTTAAGAATGTCTAGTTTGAATAGTTTTAGTGGGCTCTAAACACAGGCATGGCCCCAAACTCACTGGTACCTAGCTTGAGGATGATTAAAGCCGAGGACTATTGCCTCCTGGGGTGAACAGGCGTGGCTTTGAATTGGTTAGTTTGCATACCAAAGGCATGTTCCTGGCCGAGCCCTTTGCTCTAAGAATTGGCCAGCCTCAGGAAAGGCAGTCCTACCCAGCCAGAAAGGTTTGTTTTTTAAGATATCAAAATGTGATAATATATAGAAAATAAAAAAATACATATATATATATACATGCAATACAATAGGCATCTTTTTAGTTACATATTCACATATCAAAATATTTCTTCATATATAATTTGAGAAAGATCTTGAAACATAGTTATCTATATGAGACTGATTTAACTAACTATATACACTCATTGAAATTATGTACTGAATCAGCTGATTTCTAATGGCAAAAAAAAAACCTCTGGATATTAGGATATATTTCTCTGACAAAAAGTTTTAAAACCTATTCTAATTAAGCATCTTTTTCCACACGCCTTGTTTTATAAATGTCCATGTGTCTTTCATTCTCAGTATTGCTCCTGTTTGAATATTGGGGTAGGATGGGCAGTACTCTTTTTATAAGGGCTCAAGGATGTGGAGCATCATTTCTCCCTGTGGGATGGGGGTGACCAGACCCTATGCCTCAGGCTCAAGCCGATGATCACATCTCGTTGAGTACTCCATCTTTTCCTTATTGAGACAGGTTCTGTCAAAGCTACCGCTGTTCAAGGGTGACAGAACATGACCTCCACAGAACACAGGAGAATTCAAGACAAATTGAAATTTCAGGTAATTTATTTCAAGTTAGAAATGTAACAAAAGCCTTGTGCTGATAAAGAGGCTCTCACACAGGATCAGAGCCATTAATCCGTAAGATCCGACTGAAGAAAAAGTATTATTCGCCTAAAATGCAATATCCTATTAATGATAGAGAAAATATTCACATTTGTGAATTCAAAATCATGTGAACCTCAATTATTGAAAATATACCCATTTATTGAATAACTACTAGATCTGATGCCCTGACTAGATATGGTAAAAAACAGAAAAATGTTCAAATCATAGTCTTTGCCCTCAAAATACTGGCAACCTAAAAAGAAAAAGACCAAGTATGCAGGGTAGAATTTTATCTTTCTTGGTCTGGAAAGACCTTTAGATTCCCTGACTCTAGCATGCCTTCTCCCCATTTCTTTGGCGCAGAAGCTCCAGCTTATTTTCCAAAATCTCCTTTTTCTTTGAAATCCCTCCTCAGATATCCCTCTTCAGATATTGAGTCACTCCTTGCTTGGTGCTCCTCTAGAGATTGTACTCACTTCTCCCAGAGCATTTATTATGTTATATTATATAGCATTTGTCTCGCCTTCTGCCCTCTGCAAGTTATGTCCATCCTTCTAATAATGCTTCCTCCTCCTGTAATCTCATAAACACCTTACAGCCCACATCCTGGTATAAGTCTTAGGATAACTGTTAAATAGATGAATGCAGGGATGATTGAATGAGTGGAAGGCACACAGAATTATACAAGGTCTGATTATTCTACTCAGTGGGATGCATCTCAGTCTTAGTTATATTCTGTTTAAATTCAGAGGCATTTTTGCTTATACCTCAGTTTTCCCAAATTTTAAGCACAACAAATTGCCCCTGGCTGATTTGCCTTAGCTGGCCAAGTAAAGAAAGACATGCCAGCTGCCCTCAAAATTTTAGCCAAGAACAGAATTGAAGCAAAAGCAACTTTTCAGAACTAGAAGGGTTTTATACTAGAGGGGACAATGTTCTGATTCACAAAAATGATTCGCCTTGACTAGAATAGCCCCCCAAAATGGAAGACTCCACCACAGTACTCGTCCTGAAAGCTTGGATTTCAAGTGAAGAGAATTAAAATGTTCAAATTTCATCCTCTGTTGGCTTGATACTCTGTCTACCTAAATGTTTTGGCTATTCACTGAACAGCTTGCATAGCCCATATGGTTACCATGGAGCCCATGTTAGACTGAATGCCACTTAAATCTTCTAAATCCTCCTTTCAAAGATTTCATGCCACTCTCTCTGCTTCCTCCAGCAAAATAAAATTTGAACAGTGACAGTTGGTAAGTAGCTCAGAACAAGCTATTGATTTTTAATTTACCAATTTGTAAAACAAAAATGTGATTTCTTTTTACATAATGTTTTGATAAAAATCTTACCAGTAATTAGGTTTTGATGTCTGTAAAACACACTGAATTCCTTAGAATTAAAACTCTCTGGAATTTCTCTCCAATTTGAAAAAAGTTTAATTAATTGAAAATATCTATTAAAAAATACACCAATAATTCCTGGTAATTCTGCTAAATGTGTACATTTTTAAAATTTTTTTAATTTAAAAAGAAAATAAATTAGAAAATGAAATGTTGGTTTCTTTCCCTCTGGATTAGAAAGGACAGTTTCCTGTTGTTATTGCAGTTCTTTCTTTTGCCTTAATCATTGATTCATCTTTAATTTATCAGGTGGCATTTTCCCAAGAGATCTAAGCAACTGCTATTTTTGGTGTGAGAGATTTGTAATTTTTCCTCTATATTTTTTAAAATATGCAATTATTCACATATAAACTAGTAAGGAATGTCGTATTGAGTACACATCTCAGCTTTCCTGGCTGGAGAATTTTGTCCCTAAAAACAGCATAAACAAATGGTTTGTGGGAGGGCATGTTTGCCCTCCATTATGTGAACAGCAGAATGCCAAGGCATTTTCTTCGAGAACTCACCAGAAATCTATCATCCACGCATGTATTTAAACCTTTTTAAATGCATTCTTATTTCAACCTATACTGAATCTTGAAGTAATACATTTCCATAATTTCAATATCCGTTATGTAAAGTTCTAGTACCACTTACTGGTTTTACATTTTTCTTCTTTTAAATCCCAAAGGATGCCCCCATTCTGTTTTTGCAGGAGTCAGGGAATAAGTCTATGCGAGTTACCCTTTTCAGATCGTTCATATTATAAATTGCGATTAAAACTCCTCTCACCTTTGGACTGAAATGTTCTACTTATTTAATATGTTTCATAGTCATTATCATTGGTGACCTGGTAAATATCCAGACATTAGCCCTTTTCAGTTATTATTCTTATTTCTCTGCCACATATGACGGTGTTAATCACATTGTTTCTTTATATTCTTTCTTATCCTGGCTCTTCTGACACACTACATTACTTTAATGTTTGCACTGCTATTCATTCTTCATACCATCAATATTCTCTTTTTCTTTTCTTGGCTCCAATTCTTCCACAGTGTGATCTAAATTTAGAATTTGATCACCATTCTTCTCAGCCACCCTTATCTCCTCTGATATGTTTTTTTTTTTTTAATTGACTTCAGGAGTCAATCTAGAATGATTGTTTTTTTCTAGAATTCAGAAAAATTCTGTAACAAAAACAAAGGACTTCACATTAAAAATCATCTAGGTATACTATTTGATAATATTCCTTCCTGTGTCTCTAGTGAAAACTGTCTTTACAGCCCAAATAGCCTCAGTAAGTCTTTCCAAAGTTTATGTGAAAGTTTATCTTTCCATATTTAGTTAAGCTGAATGCTCACTGTAGAAGATTACCCTTTTTTTCTGGGTCACTTACAAATGTGTTAAATAAAATAAATTCCAGCCTCAATCTTTGAGAAGCTACACAGCTTATACATCTCCAAGTTACAGGTGCTTTTTAAAAAGCAAAGATGCAAACCTTACCAAGCTTCATTTGTTAATTGATTTCCTTGATCGCTTGAACACTAAAATGAGACCCCTCCTAAAATGGTCCATTCTCTCTCTAGAGATGCCCACTTCCCTGCGATGTCCTAATTGTACTTTATCACACTATATATACTTTACATAGAAACTTGAAAAAAAAAAACAACCCTCTTATTCATTTCTTGTATGTATACTTGAAGCCTATTTAAAAAGAAATACAGTGACAATATGAATAAGAATTACAAAACTTTAAATAATTTTAATGGCTACTACAATCTCATTATGCATAACAATGAGTAAAATTCAATTTATTTATATTTAATTTTAATTACATTGAAATGGAAATAACCAGTCTACATTAAATAATCAAGCCACTCTTAGTGAGGCAGAATGACTGGACATATAAGGTATGGGATGTAGTGGGAGGTTTGATGAATTTCAAAGAATATCAAACCTCTCTTCAAAACTACTTAAATAATTTTATATCCTTTCTAGAAATGAAAGATTAACTATTGACATTTGATGCAGTGATTTTTATCATATCTGGAGAAATAGTTTTATATTTGTTCCATCACTTTCTTCCTTATGTCAAAACCTAATTATGACATAAATTATTTGGGAGTACATCAAAAAATAAATATTTTTACTTAGTTTTTTCACTATGCCCATTAAGAAACAATCGTGCATTCCCAAAAAAACCTCTACTAGTTGCGTGTGTGCATGTATGTGTCCCTGTGTGTATTGATAAACAGATTCTGAAACTTACTTGAAATGCATACAGTCAATAGCAATTATAATTATGGAAAAGGACAAAGTTAATTGAGTTATACTACTTGATATGTAGATTTATTATAAGATTATAGTAATTAAAACTGTGGAATTGGTGCAAGAATAGATGGAATGGAATAAAGAATTCAGAAAAAAACAATCTATTAATAATCACTTTATTTATCTATGACATAGGTGCCACTGCAAGGCACTGAGGAAAAGGTAATCATTTCAATTTATATTCATGTAGGTAAAAATGAACCTTGACCCTTATCTCATACCACACATTTCAGATAGGTCATGGACTTCAATGTGAAGAGTGAGACAATAAAGCTTATAGAAGAAAATATAAAAAAAATCTTCATGTCCTCAGAGTCAGCAATGATTTTTGAGAAATCACAAAAAAGTTTAAGAAATCAGAAATTAAGAAAAGCACCAATCATAAAAAAAAGAGATTGGCAAATAGGACTTCATTAAGATTATGAACTTCTGTTAAACAGGATTAAGAGATTAGAAAGGTAAACAGAAAGAAAATATTTGCAACGCATTTCCAGAACTCATATCCAGAATATATAGAGAATGACTACATGCCAATTAATAAATATAGAAAAATTTAAAACATGGGCAACAAACTTGAACAAACACTTTACCAAAGAGTATATACAAATGGCCAGTAAGTATATTCACAGGTCATTAGTCAACAAGGACATGTATTGGGAACCACAATAGATATTATTTCACACCCACCAAAATAGCAAAGACTAAAAAGACTGATAATATTTAGTATTGGTGTGAATCTAACGTGATCAGAACTCTCAGATTGTGCTGATAAGAATGTAAATCAGTACCAGTGTTTTTGGCAATATTTACTAGAGCTACCACATACCCACTCTATAAACCAGCAGTGCTATTCCCAAGTGTATACCCAGTAAAAGTGAGTGCATATGTCCACTAAAAGACGTGTCAAGAATATATATACATCAGTTTTATTCATGATATCTAAAATAAGAAAAATCCATATGTTTCCCAACAATAGTCTGGATAAATAAATTGTGTTCTACTTATATAATAAAACGCTATGCAACAATAAAAAAGAACACACTATAGCTACATGCAGCAATATGGATTAATTTTGTAGACATGTGTTGAACCAAAAAGCCAGCCATAAAAGATTTCCTGTGAAATTTAAAATCAGACAAATTACAGAGATTAACTCAGAACAGTGATCACTTTTTGGCAGAAGGGCAGTGAAGGGGAGAGAATACAAGGGAATCTGCTGGGATACTAAAAATAGCTTATATTTTGATCTGGCTGATGGTTACCTGAGTATACACATATTTAAAAAATTAAAATATGCACATAATATTTGAGTACTAGTGCATATGTATTAGACTCAAAAATAGGAGAGAAGGAGAAGTAAGAGGGAGGAAAAGGGGAGAGGAGGTAGAGGAGGAGCAGAGACTGTGATGTGAAAATTCATGAATTCAACCTGCTACAAAATAATTATGCTTATAAGATATTTATTTCATAATATAGCTATCTGCTTCATAGAACCATCTCAGATGGCCTTATGTAGATTGGCTTTAATTAAAAAAAAAATTAACATAAAAAAAAGACATTTTTAAAGCTGAGGGACTTCTGGCCAAGATGGTGGAGTAGGTAAATGCTGTGTTCCCCTCCTCTCACGACCACACCAAAATTACAACTTAACTGCAGAGCAATCATCTTTGGGAATTACCTAAAGTCTAGCTGGACAGAAGTCCTACCACCAGGGACACACAGAAAGAAGTCACAAGAAGACAGATAGGAGGGGCAGAGATGCGAAGTGGGCTGTCTGCTCACATGCTCACATGTGGAGGTTAAAAATCGGGAGAGATGTCTAAATTTCAAAGGTCCCCCTGAAGAAGTGAGAGGTCTCAGCCCCACACTGGGCTCCCCCGCCCATGGTTCCAGTGCCGGAAAGAGATGTCCCCATAACTTCTGGTTGTGAAAACAAGCGGAGATTGTGGCCGAGTGAGACAGAGGGCAACTGGAGTTCCAGGCACTCCACTTAAAGGGCTAGTGCATGAACTTATTCATGGAAGGACTCACTCGCTCTGAGCTCCAGAGCTGGGGCAGCAGCTCAACAGGGAGGAATTGAAATGTCTAGCTGCAGTGCAACAGCTGGAGGGGCAACTTTTCCCAGACAGAAATGTTGGTGGAGTCCATAGTTTTTTTGTTGAGCTTTCCCTTCTCCCAGCACATACACGTAGGTGAGCACCATCTCTGAGTCTCTATCAATCTGGCTAACCCCGGTTACCCCGCCCTTTGATTCCTTGAGACCCTGCTACACCCAACTGTGGGCCCACCCAAGCCACTTCCAGTGGCTTTTCCATACAAATGACTTCTCTTGGTTCATGCTTTGGACTTTCCTGATATCTCTCTAAGGTTCACAAACCCAAACAGGTAGCACCTGGCCTCAGCATACTCCATACCTTTTGTTGAGCAGCCCCAAGCCTGACACTAGTGACGACCAGCCTTGGTTTACAGTTTAGCCTCTCCCAGGCACCTCCAAATTCAGCACAAGCAGTAACTATCTGTAGATTACTTTGTAGCTTATATTAAGTGGCCCTGGGCAGGGCACAGGCAGCAGCCGACTTTGGCCTGCCGCAGAGTGCCTCCCAAGAGGCCCCAGAAAAAAAGTACCTTGTGCCCAGCTTTAGACCATACCACAGCATCACCCAACCATCTCCAAAAACAGCACACCCAAAGAGCAGACTCGGCAGACACCAGAGCCCCACTAAAGCAAATCCTGCTTTGTGGGATCGGCCGCTGAACAACAGCTCTTCCATGCAGTGGCCAGTTCTCACAACCACTGACTTGCAAACAGTAACTAAGGCTCAACTACAACAGAAAGGCACACACAACCCACACAAGGAACATACCTGGACCACCTGGCTCAGGAGACCAGGGAGATTGTGCCAGTGGGCCCCACAGGACACCTACTACATAAGGTCATTCTACTAAGACTGGGAGAAATAATAGCTCTACCTAATACATAAAAACAAACACAGAAAGGCAGCCAAATGGGAAGACAAAGAAATATGTTCCAAATGAAAGAACAGAAGAGAGCTCTAGAAAAAGAACTAAGCAAAATAGGAGACAAGCAATCTACCAGATGCAGAGTTCAAAACACTGATTATAGGAAGCTCCATGTTCTCAGTGAGAACTTCAACAAAGAGGAAGTGTAAAGATGGAGATAGAAAACAATAAAGAACCAGTCGGAAATGAATATAATAACTGAAATGAAGAATACATCAGAGGGAATCAACAGTAGTATATTAGATGAAGCAGAGGAACGAATCAGCAATGTGAAAGATAAGGTAGCAGATCACTCAATCAGAACAGAAAAAAAAAAAATCCAAAAAATGAGGATAGTTTAAGGGGCCTCTGGTACAACATCAACTGTACCCATATTCAGATCACCACATTCACATCACTTTTTCAGAAGGAGAAGAGAGACAGCAAGGATTGAGAATTTATTTGAAGAAATAATAGGGAAAAACTTCCCCAACTTGTCGAAGGAAATAGAAAGCCCAGGAAGCTCAGAGTCTCGAAAAAGATGAATCCAAAGAGGCCCACACCAGGACACATCATCATCAAAATGCCAAATGTTAAAGACAAAGAGAGAACCTTAAAAGCGGTGACGGAAAAGCAGTTAGTTACCTACGAGGGAGCTCCCATAAGATTATCTGTTAATTTCTCAGCAGAAACTCTGCAGGCCAGAAGGGATTTGCATGAAATATTCAAAGTGATGAAAAGCAAGTACCTACAACCAAGACTACTCGACCCAGCAAAGCTAGCTTTTAGAATCGGAGGGCAGATAAAGAGCTTCCCAGACAAAACAAAGCTAAAGGAGTTCATCATCACCAGGCCAATACTACAAGAAATGTTAAAGGAACTACTTTAAGAAGAATAAAAAATATCAAAAATATGAATCAAGAATGGCAATAACTACACATCTAGCAATAATTACTTTAAATGTAATTGAATCGAATGCTCCAATCAAAAGATTTAGGGTAGCCGAATGGAAAAAAATAAAACCCTTACATGTGCTGCCTACGAGAGACACTTCAGATATAAAACACAAAGAGACTGAAAGTAAAGGGATGGAACAAGATATTTCATGAAAATGGAAATGAAAAAAAATGGGATAGCAATACTTATACCAGACAAAATAGATTTTATTTATTTATTTATTTATTTATTTATTTATTGTTATTAAGTTTATTGGGGTAATGTTGGTTAACAAAATTACATAATTTTCAGGTGTACATTATCATTTGACGTTTGTATTCTCTATTGTGTGTTTACCACCCGAAGTCCAGTTTCCTTCAGCTACCATATATTTGATCCCCTTTACCCACTTTATGTTCTCCTTACTCCCCTATTTTTGACTCTCTTTACTCCATCTACTTCCTACCTCCTCCTCCGCCCCACTGGTAAACACCGTTACATAGTACTCTGGTAACCACTAGTTTATGGTCCATGTCCACGAGTCTCTGTGTGTTTCTCTTGCTCATTTGTTGCTTTTAGGTTTATATTCTACATATAAGTGATAGCATGTGATTTTCAACTTTTTCTGTCTGGCTTATTTCACTTAGCATGATTATCTTGAGTTCCATCCATGTTATTGCAAATAGCAGTATTTCATCTCTTCTCATGGCTGAGTAATATTCCATTGTATATATGTACCACAGCTTCTTTGCCAAGTGTCTATCATAGGACATTTTGGTTGCTTCCATGTCCTGGCCACTATGAAAAATGCTGCTATGAACATCGGTGTGCTAATATCTTTACGGATATGAGTTTCAAGTCTTTGGGGTAAGCACCTAGTAGAGGGATTGCTGGATCATATAGTAGATCAATTCTTAGTTTTTTGAGGAACCTCCATACTGTTTTCCATAGTGGCTGTACCAATTTGCAGTCCCACTAGCAGTGTATGAGGGCTCCTTTTTCTCCATATCTTCTCCAAGATCTGTTATTAATTGTCCTGTTGATTATAGCTATTCTAACAGGTGTGAGGTGGTATCTCAGTGTGGTTTAAATTTGCATTTCCCTAATAGCTAGCAATGTTGAGCGTCTTTTTATATAGTTGTTGGTCATTTGTATGTCCTCTAGGAAAAAGTGTCTGTTCAGGTCCTCTGCTCATTTGTTGATTGGATCATTTGGTTTTTGTTGCTATTGAGTTGTATGAGTTCTTTGTATATTTTGGATATTAGGTCCTTATTGGAGGCATATATTTTCCCATTCAGATGGTTCTCTCTTTACCTTGTTGACGATTTCTTTTTCTGAGTAGAAACTTTTTACTTTGATGTAGTCCTATTCATTTATTTTAGCTTTTACTTCCCTTGCTTTTTTGGTCAAATTCATAAAATCCTCTTTAAGTCCAAGGCTCTTGAGTTTAGTTCCTATTTCGTCTGATATTAGTACTGCTACTCTGGCTTTTCTCTGAATGCCATTTGCTTGAAATACCATTTTCCACCCTTTCACTTTGAGTCTGTATTTGTCTTTGGAGCTGAGATCTGTCTCCTGGATGCAGTATATGGTTGGGTTTTGTTTTTTAATCCATTCTGTGACTCTGTGCCTTTTTATTTGTGAGTTCAGTTCATTTACATTTTGGGTGATTATTGAAATATAAGGTCTTCTTATAGCCATTTTATCTTTTGCTTTCTGGTAGCTCGGCGTTTCCATTGCTTCCTTGTCCTTGTGTTTGTTTTCTTTATTTTGGTGGCTTTTGTGGGTTTTGTCTCCGGTTCTTCTTGTTTTACGTTATATACTTCAGTTCTGAATCTTTGGTGTGTGGTTACCATTACAAATATGAAAAGGATAGTTACATACAGTCGTCCATTTTCTGTGCTTGCTTTAACTCCACTCCCCTTTGCAAATTTGGAAATTCGAATCCCCCCTTTTCATCATTGTTATCTCAATTTATTCCTATGTATGCTGAACATTCATTACTATCTTGCCGTAACAATTCTCTTATTATTGTTTAAGCTTATGATGCCCTGTTCTTAGTAAGGGCTGCACTCCTCTGCTTCTATTTGCCTGATAGTCACTTTACTTCTAATTATGTTTTTGTCATTTTGTTTTAGGTAAACTGACCCCTTGCAGTATTTTCTGTAGTGCAGGCTTCGTAATGGAGAATTTTCTCAGTTTCTGTACGTCTGGAAAAGTTTTAATTTCTCCTTCATATCTAAAGGAGAGCTTAGCTGGATACACTATTCTAGGCTGGTAGTTCCTTTCACTTAGTAGTTTAAATATTTGATTCCATTCCTTTCTGGCTTGTAAGGTTTGCACTGAGAAGTCCAAGGATAATCTAATGAGTTTATAAGTGGCCTTTTTTTCTCCCTGGATGCCTTGAGAATTCTATCTTTGTCGTTGATTTTTGATAACTTTAATATAATGTTTCTTGGCGAAGGCCTTTTTGGTTTGAGGTAATTGAGTATTCTATTGACTTCTTGAATTCCAAGCTGCAGCTCATTCCTTAGATTTAGGAAATTCTCGTCCATTATTTGTCTGAAATGCTTTCTAGTTCTTGCTCCTTTTCTTTGCCTTCGATAATGCCCATTATTCTTATGTTTCCTCTCCTGATGGTATTAACTAGTTCTTAAATTTATCTTTCTTTATTTTTCATTCTTCGGTTTTTCTCTCCTTCCTTCTAAAACATTTCTGTCTTCAATATCACTGATCCTTGCCTCCATTTCTTTGATTCTATTTCCCAAGCTTGCTATTTCATTTTTCAACTCCTGCAGTGTGTGTGTGTGTGTGTGTGTGTGTGTGTGTGTGTGTATCTCCAGAAGATCTATTCTGTTTTTTTGTTGTTGTTGTTGTTGCGGATTTCAATCTCTTTTCTCTGCCCATCTAGTTGTTTTTTAAATTCCTGGAATTGTTGATATGATTTATTTTGGAACTCACTGAATTTTTTCAGAAGTACCATCCTGAATTCTTGGTCATTTAAGTTGCTTATTTTCTGGAGATTTTTCTCTTTCTTTCTGAGATGCCTTGTCACCTTGGTTGTTCATGGTGTTCAATGGACTATTTCTCTGCCTTGGTATTAATGGAAGTATGGAAGTATATTCTGCGGTTTTTCCAGAAAGAAGGTTTATTTTATAAAGATCTCTCTTTAGCCTGTTGCAAAGAAAGTACTTTTCTTTTGGTTTCCAGTAGGTGGCATCTAAGCCTTTTGGATCCCTGCTTTAAGCCTTAATATGCCTTTTTGAAATATTTTCTTGCAGATATTTAATCACCCTCACTGCTCAGTTTCAGTCCCTGTCAGTGTCAGTGACAGTCTCAGCCAAGTTTGCTCAGATTCCCCTGGGGCTCCATGCTGATGGGTCTTGGAGAGTATAGGGGGAGGGTCCCTCTGGGTGGGGGGTTGGGGGCTGTGGCTCAGCCTCGGTTTTGCAATCGGGGCCAGTAAAAATCAACTGTTGTTTCTCTGAGGTCCCGTCCCACTTCTCTGTCTTCTGCTCTGATGACTGGGCCCTTCTGCTCAGCATGGGTTGCTTACAGCAGTCCCAGGCAGGGCTGTTCGGGGAAGTTCCTGCACCTTCACCCCTCCCCCTTCTCCTGCAGGGAGCTCCGGTGGGTGCGAGAGGCAGCTCCTTTATTTCCCTCAGTCCACCACCCAACACCCAGGGTTCTGACCTATGGTAGCTCTTGTGTGCAGATCCCAAGCTCAGATGTGCTGGTGTGCAGTTTGGGTGTTTTTTTTTTTTGGTGCATTTTAGATGTTCAGCTTATTGTTGTTTCCAGAGGAGAGATCTGGGGACATCTCTCACTCTGCCACGTTTCTGCCAAGTCCCAAAATAGATTTTAAAACAAAGTCTATAGCAGGAGACAAAGAAGGACTCAGTAATTCCACTTCTGGGTACTTATTTAAAGGAACCCAAAACAGTACTTCAAAGAGACATAAGAGTCTACGTGTTCACTGTAGTATTATTTGCAATATCCAAAATATGGAGACACCCTAGGTCTCCATCAATGGATGAACGGATAAAGAAGTTGTGGTACATATATACAATGAAATATTACTCAGCCATAAAAAAATGAAATCTTGCCATCTGCAACAAAGTGGATGGACCTAGAGGATACTGTGCTGAGTGGATTAAGTCAAACAAAGACAAATGTCATATGATTTCACTTATATGTAGAATCTAAGGAATGAAATAAACAAAATGGAAGCAAATTCATAGATACAGAGATCATTTTGATGGTTCCAGATGAGAGGGGGTTAGGAACTGGATGAAAAAAAAGAGGAGTTAAGGACAAATTGGTTTAAGAAGCTAAAAATAGTCTTGGGGATGTAAAGTATACATAAGGAATATTATCAATAATATAATAACTATGTATGGTGCCAAATAGATTCTAGATTTATTGTGATGATCACTATGGTGTACACTTGAAACTAATATAATGTATGCCAACTATAACCGAAAAATAAAAAATTATTTAAATAAAAGTAAAGTCACAGAGGATATTCTAACTTTCCATAATGATTTAATTTGGTATTATCTGTACTCATATTGAAAGGATCTTATGATTTTTATTATTATTTTACCATAACCCCATGTGTCTAGCTGTTTACCTTTTTTCTATATTTACCAAACTTAGAAAAACTTCATTCATAACTCCAAAGGTCATAGGGTATATTTACACATTTGTAAAGCACATTATTATAGAAAATAATGTGCAAAATTTAAGTGACTAGTTTTTTATTTATTAAATTATATTGTTTTCTAGAATCGAACATTTACAAGTATTTTTATTTAGATTTATTTGTGATACCAAAGTCATATGAAATAAATTAGATAAAATAAATTAATGAATATCTTTGTGGAATATCAGTTACAACATTAAAACACTGCATCCTTAATATAGTATACTATTAACGATGATGTAGTAGAAAACAGATCAATCAGATCAACAGCATTGTTTAATATGATACCTAATTTGACACTTGAGGTACTCTTTAGATTCATCCATTTTTCCAGATATTTAAGATTATTTACTTTTAGAATCAAATCTATGTAACCACATCTACCTGAGCTTTCCATGTAAACACTTGCTGGCAGTTATACTAAATATTTGCACTCAGATATTTGAAAATAAATAATCAAGATTTTTTCACAAGAAGTATATATTATATATTAGTTTTTAAATAAGTAGTTTGAACCTGAAGTAGCGAGAGTAGTCAATTAAATATAGTTTCTATCTTTAAAAAATTTATTTCAATGTCTTAAGAAGAATGTGGCCTTTGAGTATAATTATATAGACATGGACCATCTTTGTTCAAGACTATCTCTTTAAGCATGTTTGTATGTGAAACAGTCTTAGAAGAGAGAGAGTCTTCCTATGGGACAGAGGGCAGGT
Source organism: Rousettus aegyptiacus (assembly GCF_014176215.1). Lineage (NCBI taxonomy): Eukaryota > Metazoa > Chordata > Mammalia > Chiroptera > Pteropodidae > Rousettus > Rousettus aegyptiacus. Next base: position 42,616,281 of record NW_023416292.1, on the reverse strand, counting down.
TTGTTTACTGTCCATTGTAATAAAGATAACAATTCTCTCCAGGGTGAAAGTCTGGCAGACTTGCTTTCATTTTAATATAAAAGATTCAGGTCTCCTGAGATCAAGGCTCTTCATCTACAACAAAATCCCACTGTGTGCACAGCATCTACCTGGGTCTTTGTCATCACTAGGGGAACCAAGGTGAACATAAACTTCTGTTAATTTCTGTGCTGTGTGTGACAAAGTCTTTTGTCTCTACCCAGAAGTCTGTGTCCCTGTTTTGTGTCTCTATCTGTGAAACCGTAGCAGGCTAACTGGATAGCCTGGGGTGCAAATGGGGTTTTTGACAATCTGTACCTTGTTGTTTATATAATCGAGGATACTGTTTTTCTCAGGCACTGACTTCATTTAGTCACAGAATACTGCCAGAGCAGATGTTATCATCTAGGATTTAATAAGAGAAGCCAGGCGTTCCAGCCAAATGTAGCTATCCTATCAGTAGTTAAAATGATCAGACCGATGAAACTATACTCTGACATTTTATGTTTTCTAATGCTGCCCTGGCAAGACCTGTTCATGCCACTCATTTGCTTAAGTTCTTTCTATTTCCTAATGTTTCTAGAATACAATCATTAAAGTAGCACATGGGGCCGTAATTAATATGGGCCAAGTCTTTTCGGCCTCATTTTCTTTTCCTTCCTCTGTCCAGCTCCTGTTTCATTGAACTTTTCACTATTCCTTGGGTGTCACCAATGTTCTAACTGCCAGGAGCATCTGTGCATGCTTTTCTTTCCTCTAGAATGTTTTACTCTATGCAATTGATTAGAAACATATATTGAGAGACAAGTAGGGGCCCTTTGGTATGTTCAAATAAATGTGTTAGAAACAAACAATTCCTACCTTTATGGAGATTTCAATCTGGAGGATCCTGTTTTAGAAAGTTCTACTTTGCTGTTTAAGACCTAACTGAAATCTTAAGTCTTCACAGAAGCCTTTTTAATTATTTTCTAGGTGTACTTGTTTTTCTGTCCTCCATGCTAGCATGCTATTTGACCCATATCACAGCCTAACTCTCTGTCTCAGGGTAGGACCATGTCTCATTTATTTTTTATCCTCATCATCTACCTCAGTACTCGGGACCTACTTGGAGGGTGCTTAATGTTTAAGATTAAAAGGAAGAAGAGATGAACAAAAAAAGAAGCATATACATATTACACACTGGTTAGTCTGCTCTCATGATAAGGAAAAAATTAGAATGTGGCTTTGACCTGTATCTTTTTTCATTTGTAACCTGTGTCTTAAATGACTTAGGGCATGATTCAAAGCCCAGAGGCAAGGTTGCACCTCAGCACTTGTTCTTACTTTTTACTTAAGGAGTTACAGATAATCTTTGATTATGAGGTAGAGCCCGTATAATGGAAAGGGCAAGTGCTTTATTTAACAGAAGCTAATTAAAGGCTGGGCCAGCTGTATGGGTGCCCTGGGATTTCAGAATAAGGAACACTAAGAGATTAATGAAAATGTAAAAAGATGGAAAATATCATTTGTTTGTTGTTTTCCCCAGGATTCCTCTCTGAAAAAAAAACACTATAAAAGGTTGGAAAGAATTCTTTAGTATGTTATTGGATGAGGGAGTAAGTAGCAAAGTAGCTGATAACAATAACCAGCTTTCTCAGGAAATGGAACGTACAATCTGCAGGGCTTTGGTTCCCACCAGGGGCATATGGGTTTGAAACCAAAAGAAGGAAAGCTGGGCACTGTTGTTAGGGGGTCTTCTCCTCCCTACACCCCCGCCCCCCCCCCCCCCCCCGTCTCTCAGCATCTTTGCTAAATAAATGTTGAATAAACTGTTTAAAGTTTTCAATTTCATGATGCAGGGGGAGAGAATAGAGTGAGTGTTTTTTTCTGACCTTGTACATTGGAATGACACTGACCTAGGTTCAAATCTTAATTTGGAAAAAAAGGCTTAACCTCTCCAGGCAGGGCAAGCTACAATCTTAAAGAAAATGACACCCTCACAGGCTCTTGTAAGGGTTATGTGAGTTACCAGGTGAAAAGTGTCCAGCCTGTTGTAAACATTCAATAATTATTGTTCCTGTTCTTTCTCCTCCCACCCCCTCTCCTCTCTCTTACTCTCATACCCTTCATTATAACAGGGATAATATGTTAAATACATTTATGCTATTGGTTAAGTTACCCATCCAAGAAACAAATATAATATATATGTAGATAATGTTAGAGATAATTTTCTATAATAACAAAGATAATACAGGAAGATTGAAATCACAAATGTTAAGCCATAACGTAAAATTTCTCCCCATCGATTACCCTTTAATGAGAATTAATAGAAATGAATTTTTCTAGTGACATAAAACAATGATATAATATAGTACTAGAATTAGAATAAAGATCTTTTTTTAGTTCAATTTCATATACATTAGAGCACACTGCTTTAGTTATCTTAAAATTCACTGCACACTCAAAAAAAATAGTATTTCTTGTCTGTATTTTTAACAGATCAGAATTGGTTTTAATTTATTTTATTATAGTCCGTGCACACAATAGCGGAGATAGGCTGCATACCAAGTGTCCTGAATATGAAACTTGAGTATTTTATATGAAATTCCCTCCTGAAAATATTGAGAAAATGCCAAAATGTCTGTTATGTAAATTAAATATCAGCCTTGGGCACCTATGAGTTATGGGTCATTCACATTATACAGTAAAATGTTTTACTTTTTCTTAACTAGCACAAATTCCCTCTAGACCTAAAGTAAAAGTCACTCACAATCACATATTTAAGTACAGAAAATGCAAATGACGGTGCTTCTGAAACCCAGTCATGATGCCAAAGAATACAGATTTTATAGTCATTGAAAATTATATTTTCACATACACTTTCTAATATTTTTGCTTTAATTGTCAAAAGAGTTGATGCTTTTCTTTTTAAATGCTCATGCCTGAAAAAAATAGCATTGTAAAACTGAATTAAATTTCAACAAAATAAGAAAATATCTAATGTATATAATCAGCTTATCCATCATTTCAGTTTATAACATGGTTCATGTACCAAGATTCATTCTCTTATCTTCATAAAATATAACAAAAGGATTATATATATTTAAATGTACACATACATTTATATATATTTACATATATGTATATTTAAATAATGTGTGTGTATCTGAGAAGAAAAGATCCTTGATCTTTTTCTATCTGTTGTTTATTGGAGTTTAAATAATCTTCGAAGACAGGTAACCTTTTGTTCTCCTGTGGTGTTATTATATAATAAAGCTTCTTTGTTAACTTCGTCAAAGCAGGAGTTGAGTGGTGTAAGAGTTTCACCAAATATACATGCAATCGCATCTGTCTGTATAATTTAAAATGAGGATAATAATTCCTGTTCTGCCTATCTCCGGGGTCACGAGGAGGATCAGTGGAGATAAAGTATAAGAAAGCTTCTTCAAGCTCTAAGGCTTTTTACAAGTGTGTGGAAATATAGGAAAACGGTGACATTGTCATTTCTAAGTATTGTCAAACACTACTTATTAAATAAATGATTACTTGTAATACTGTGTTAAGTGTAAAGTGCCACACTGTAACAATGGAACCAATATTATGTTTGCAAATTATAATAATAGAGTTTACTTCAGAAACTGTGAACTCCCCATGGAATATAATGATCCTTTTCCCAAATACCCAAAGAAATGTTTGTTACTAATATTAATGGCTGAATAAATATTTTGTTTTACTTAAAACATAGGACTAGTACTGTAGCTTCTGAACTAAATACTTTTTATTCAAAACAACTTCACTCCTCTGCAAAAAAATACTATAGTTATTTTTTCAAATGTTTCTAAATGCCTTTGTTGTTCATTTACAAAAATAATTTACAAGTATATTTTCACATAATTTGTATTCATTTTTAAACTCTTTACTAGAATTTTTAGAAATTTTATTGTGGTGAGATCAAATCTAAGACCCACGGAGCCAATTGAGATGAATTGTGAGCCTTTATTAGCTGGCCAGTGACTGACTCTCTCTACCACGCAGGGTCAGAGGAGATCAGCCCCGAGCTCACAAAAGAGGCAGTTTATAAAACCTAGAACCACACCCTGGTTAACAAGTAAGAAGATTATCACATCCTGGTTAATAAATTAACAGATTACCACACCCTGGTTAACAAGTAAACAGATTACCATACCCTGGTTAATATCAAACAACTAAACAGATTACAGAAGCAATGTAAATCCTTAATGCTGGTTTACAGGAAAATTTTCCACCCTTAACAATTTAAGAATTCTTAACTATGTCCTAGGCTTACACCAAAATTTTAAGTCATACATGTTTAATGTTAAATACAGTAATGAAAGTGCTTTAAGAAACATATATAATATAAATATATGACACCAAAAGCAAAGGAAGAAAATCAATAAACTAGATTTCATAAAAATTTAAAACTCTTGCTGTGAGAGAACCTGTTAAATATATGAACAGATAAAAATAATATATTTCTTTAAGCACTTTAAAATAAAACATATAAGTATACATTTATAATAAAAATATATATTACGTGGATAATATTTCTACTTGAGTGTGTTTTTCACTTAATTTGTTTTATTACTTAAAATGATAAAACATTGTGTTTTAGAATATTTTCAACTTTCCTCTCTACCAGGCCGAGTTTTTGGCATGTATGTGACAAAGGTGATCTAAATGTAGGAGAAAATTGCAGCCATTTTATTGCTACATCTGAGTTTCATCTGTTAAGCATTTTTCCATATAAATTCATATTTAAATGAATTTAAACACATTTTGAAAAACATTCACCCTTAAATAGAGATCCAACACCAATGACTAATTCAAAGGTATAGATGACATTCGCTTTAGTATAATCTTATATATATAGATAATTATCTCTGAGTTTGGTAACAGATAAATATGGATTTTCAGAAAAATAAAATTACATTCTGGAGTTAATGTATCTGAAACAGCAAAAAAAAAAAAAAAAGACACTGAGAAAAGTACAAAATTTGTTTTCTCCTGAGTCTTTCTCTCTACTGCTCTAGAATAAGATTTCTGAAGGACATGTCAGTGGATATTTCCTGATGAGATGATTCAACTTAGGTTTTGCAAGTGGATTTTAATAACTCAAACAGAAAATCCTGTTTTAGAAAATCACACCTGGACATTCTGCTTTAAAACCTCAAGTCTCTGGATTGCTCATCTGATGACCCAAATAATAATCACCATGAAACTATTTAATTTTTAAATGACAAACAAGTGATATAGGGGAAAGAGAAATAGAAGATGACTTAGTGTGTATGCCTTGTCTACTATATACTATATTAAATGATATACTGACTATTTTGTTTAAAGAGCTTGAACTCCCAAAATAGCTGAGAAATAGAACACACACTACCAAGGACTTACTTCACAGCTAAATGTGGATACAGATATATATGACAGTACTACCTAGTCAGCTCTCACATAGGAAATTACAAATAATAGAGAATTATGTCTACAGTAATCAAGACGCTGTGATACTAGGAATAGGATAAACACATAGATCGGTGGAATAGAAGAGATAAACCAGAAATAGATCCACATGATATTTGACAAAGTTGCAAAAGTAAATCAATGGACAAAGGATAATCTTCTTAGTAAATGTTGTTGGAACAATTGAACATACAAGCTTGACCTAAATTTCACTTAACTATTAACTCGAAATGAATCATTGGTCAAACATAAGATGAAAAACTACATGACTTCTAGAAGAAAACATAGGAGAAAATATTTATGACCTAGGGTTTGACGAAGAATTCTGAGTATAACACTGAAAACAAGGGGCAAAAAAATCCATAAACTAGATTTCATAAAAATTTAAAACTCTTTCTGTGAGAAACCCTGTTAAGTTGATGAAAAGACAAACCACTGACTGAAAAAATATTTGCAAATTGTATATCTGAGAAAGGACTTGTAAGCCAAATATACAAAGAACTCTCTAAACTCAATAATAAGAAAACAATCCAATTAGGAAATGGACAAAAGACTTGAACAGACAATTTACCAACAAGGACATGAAGATGGAAAATAAGTACATGAAAAGTTATTCAATGTTACTAGCCATTAGGGAAATGCTAATTAAAGCCACAATGAGCTACCATTAGACATATTTTATAATGACTAAAATGGAAAACACTGACAATATCAAGTGCTATCAAGGATGTGGAGCTGCTAGAGCTCTCATCTGCTGCTGGAGGGAATGTGAAATGGTAAAACCACTCTGGAAAACGGTTGCGCAGTTCCTTATAAAGTGAAGCATTCACTCACCGAACAACACAGCAATTCCACTGTTGGGTATTCATTGTCGAAAAATGAAAACTCAAGTCTACACAAGAACCTGTGTGCAAATATTCATAACAACATTTTTGTAATAGCCCCAAAATGGAAACAACCCAAATGTCCTTCTGTGGGTGAACATATTAAAACGAAACAAAACAAACCAAAAACCTGTCCATACAATGGAATAAAAAGGAGCAAACGCTCGATACATGCAACAATATAGATGATATTAACGGTATTATACTGAATGAAAGAAGCCAATCTCCAAAGTTTACGTACTGTAAGATTACATTTATATAACACTCAATGACAAAATTATAGTGATGAAGAACAGATGAGTACTGGCCACAGGTTGGGATTGGAAAGAGGGTATGATGATAACAAGTTAGTGTGAGGAATGCTCCTTATTGTGACAGAATAGCATCTTTGTTGTGGAGGTGGTTGTATAAATCTAAACATGTGGTGAAATTTCATAGAACAATTGAGTCAAACTCTTTTAGCGAGCTCTATGTACACACACACACACACACACACACACACACACACACACACACAAAGGAAAGAGAGAAATCTGAACAAGTTCTGTAATTTAGTCAGTAGTATTATACCAATGCCCGTTTACTGGTTTGACTATTTAATATGATTACCTAAGATGTTTTTGGAGAAAGCTGGGTGAAGGATGCACAGGAAATCTTCGTACTATTTTTTCAACTTCTTGTAAGTCTTAAATTATTTCAAAATAAAAAATTTAAAAAGTACTATATGATGTGACTGGAATATAAATTTACTTGTACTTGCAACTTCAAGTCTGCATGAATATCTATTTAAAAAAGAAACATTTTGACACATCTAAAATATTCAAATCCATTTTTCAACAGATATGTAAAAAAAAATAGATTTCTGAGTGAACTCTCTAATAATAAAATCTTCTAGAAATGTTTACAAAAGGAGGAGGAAAAATCATTCTTTATGGGCCTGACAAGAACTTTGGAAGTAGAAGGAGGAGGGAGTAAGGAAATCAGAAGCTAAAATCAGAAGCTACCATTAGAGATAAATTCAGGGAAAATAGACACAAGAAACTTAGTGTTGCCAAGAAAAGTTCAGTGACAAGCTTGGTTAAGTGTTGTTCATTTAGTGAGGTTAAAGCCAAAGGTTACAATTTTGACTTCAAATTTCTATTTCTGTAATTTGTTGTCATTTTAAATTAATGATTAAACTACCTTGGAATATAAAATTCTATGTTCACCCCAGAAGGACATTTGGGTTGTTTCCATTTTGGGGCTATTACAAAAATGTTGTTATGAATATTTGCACACAGGTTCTTGTGTAGACTTGAGTTTTCATTTTTCGACAATGAATACCCAACAGTGGAATTGCTGTGTTGTTCGGTGAGTGAATGCTTCACTTTATAAGGAACTGCGCAACCGTTTTCCAGAGTGGTTTTACCATTTCATATTCCCTCCAGCAGCAGATGAGAGCTCTAGCAGCTCCACATCCTTTTTTTTTTTTTTTAAGTATGGAAATTCTTACCTATTTCACAGGGTGAAAAAGTTCTTAAATTACATCATCACTCCTCTCTAAAAATGTCCAAAGTTCAAGGAGTCTCCTTGCGATTAAGAATATTCTGTGATTGTGGTAATGTGTTCATACACATGAAGTTGTTACAAATTGTCTTAGCATCTTGGAACTCTAATTGGCCTTGGCTCATGATTTCAGATGATTCTTCAATCAAAAGAGAGTAAACTCCTATAAAGTTACTATAAGAAAGAAGGTTATGATCTCTCTAGATAACTTTTTTTCTAAAGAGGATTTGCTAACATTCTATATCTTTCCTTTAAAGTAAAGATTACGAGGAAATGACATCAGAAAATTGGGTATTTGTGAGATGGAAGACAAGGATCAGTTCTCGGACAAATATTCGGTGCAGCCGATTATAGACACTGATGCAGCCACCGTTGCAGCAAATGGACTGCAACTACATATTCTGAATTATTGAAGCAGTGGCTTGAAACTATTCAGTAGATCAGATGTATTGCCTTCCTTCTTGAGATTGATGAGAATTCAACTCTGCTCGCCACACTCCAGTGCAGAGGACTGGAGGGCATTTAGCATGCTGAGAAAGGTCAAAGTAAGACAGTATCAGTTCTGAACCTAAAAATTTCAAACTCCTTGCTACCCATTAAAATGAATGAAGAAAAGCTATGTTTTGATATGTAGCATCCCAAAATCTTGCTCTAGGCATAAAGGAAAGAAACTACTATGGCTCAGATCATTTGCCACCTTCCAGAGCATATAAAGGAGCACAGTGCTGTGCACTGTCTCATTCCTGAAACATTATCATCTCAAAAGTTATATGTCACTTAAATAATGGAGATTCCAACATAGAAAACACATTACTATATCCCCCTCCCCCTTTTTTGGGCATACAATCCAGAAACAAAACAGCAAAATAATTTTACTATAAAAATTATCGTGAAATGGATTTTTCATACAAAAGGCTGAAGTCAGATTTCACTGCAGGAAAAAGTCTAAGAGTTTAGGAAAAGCACTAATTAGGCAGAATATTAGTTTTCTGAGAAAACACTTATACTAGTGATCAAATACACTTCTCTTAAACTGTGCTTAACTCTCTGGTTAAATCACAACAGCTTTAAATTGTATGACATGGTTTAGAATGAGAGAATACTCTTGGTCAAACATGTTAGATGATTGTTCTTCGACTTGAAATAGTAGGAATTTAATAAGATGTAGTTATGTGCTTCTTATTAGCATGTCAGGTTGATCAGGACTGGAATTCTACTATTCTCTTTCTCTCAATTTTTTCCCTCCTCTGACTCTGTCTGGCATCAGAGATCCCAAAGAACATGACTCATTTATTAAATAATTTGGCTTCTGGAAGAAAGAAATATGGAAAGTAAGGTGCTTGTACACACACACACACACACACACACACATAATTTCTTCCCTTCGAGTTTATATCTGAAATTTTTTCTACTATCCTCACCCAAATTAAATTAAACTTCCAATAAAATCTTCCTTTGAGACCCCATCACTGGAAATCTCTTAGAGAAAGGTAGAGCAACATTTGTTATCAGAAATTTAGAATGGCCATAGTAACAGAAAGGGCTAAGTTAGTCTGTTAGGTTTCTTTTCCATCGTTTTTTACCAATTGACATTTGATACATATGTAAGAATATATATAAAGTAATTATTTTTGTGAATTGAAGTTACTAACCTTCGATTGAATTGAAGTTACTAACCAACATAAAAACACTGCCAATAATGTGGCATCTACCTGCTTCCTGTCTCTGTACCACCTCTTTGCCTCCCTACACCCAAGAGGTACCATGATTCTGAAACTTGCGTTTTTCTTGTGTTTCTTTCCCCTGCTTTCCCCCACTCCCCCATAGTTTTACATAAATGTATTTAGTTCTAAACAATATACTGGTTTGGAGATTTGTAAAAATAGTAACCTAATGTATTCATTATTCTATCATTTCCTTTGTTTAAGCAGCATTTTTTTCAAGGATCTATTCATGATGTTGCATATCATTGTAGATCCTTTTCACTGCTGTAGCGAATCACATTGTGTAAATATTCTATACTGATTCTAATTTGTCAACAGACATTTGGGACATTCAAATTGCCTCCCAGTTACCCAGGCTCTTGTCATCACCCATTTAAGTTTGGTAATCTTGATTGCCAATAGGCTAAAGTTTCTTCAGCTAGAATGAATTAGTATGTTAAATTATAGCCCTTTGTAAGGAATAAACCAAAGAGGCTCTCTGTAGGTCCTTCCGATCACAGATGCTTAGCCCTTTAGGAAGCCACATTACCGGTTCTACTATTTATTTCATGTTTTGTAACAGTATAGTCTGCTTCGTATTTACTTTGAATCAACATAGTCTAAATTTTGGAATCCTGGATGGAAAAATATTTTCTGTAATAGGAAGACTTTATGCTTTGGATTCAGTCGCATCTGGATTTAAGTCTGATTCTGCCACCTTCTATGAGATCTTAGATAATGTATTAACCTCCCCAAGTCTTAGTCTCTGCTTCATTAAAACAGAAACAATATTACATGTTCAAAAGATTGATATTGTGATTAAATAAGGTAATATATTAATGTCTAATGCAATGTTCGGCACATAGAAGATGATTAAAAAATGTTTAGAGAATAAAGGATTGAAGAATGAATAGGCAAAGGGGTGAGCAAGGAGGCTGTATAATTAGCTACAAAGCAGAGGAGAACATAAATGTGTGAGACAGGTGTAAGAAAATACTTAGTGGTAGGTGCTGTTGAAATGAGAGAACACACGCCCTTGTCACTGGGCTGCCACATCACACACCAGGATGCTCTCTGGAGTTGTGCCACGTGGCAGCTGTGTCAAGACATTTATTTTCTTTTTTAAGCAAATATAACATTCTGGTCAAACAAAACATGTTTGCTAGTGATTGGCCTGAATAACCAATATTCAATCCCTAGTTTATAGAACTCTTATCGGGGGATGTTGGAATTATCTAATATGTGATAAAAACAGAGCTAATATTTTTTGTGTACCTACCATATGTCATATACCCTCCTGGAATGGAAAATAAAAAATGTTGTTAACAAAAACCTCATCCCTTTTCTTAAGAACCTAAAATTCGTTCCTTCTCTCTTGTGACATGGTTTCCTGACACTGTCAGCTTCCTTGGGAAGTTCCTCCTTATCTAAGATATGCCTTTTGAAGTCAGTCCAGGCCAAAGGGCTTTGAATACCTAAAATACCCTTCAAAAGCTGCCAAGCACATATACTTATAAAGCAAAATAAGGTTGCTGGCTTCTCCACAGCAGATATGGTCTTGATATTCATTTCTACATCTCCTCTCATTCATCCTATCTTCCAGCCCTTTCCTACTATTTCCTGTTTCTCTCATTTTGTTTTCAGAGCTCTATTCCCTAAAACAAAGATGTTCTAGACAACTCATCTCTAATTCCTTTTATGTACCTCTTGCTAGGAACAACTGTAAGGAAACAATCATTTTGCACTGACTGATTGATGTAGTTCAAGTTCTTCATATTGTCTTATACATAGTATCTGTATTATTAGTACAATGAAACCTTTCTCTCCCATCCCATTGGTCATTCAAGTAAGTCATGGCCTACCATATAGAATTTAAAACATAGCTGAACATATTTTAAAGGCCAAATTTTACTGAAGAAAAAATTGGCCTACATTTTGCCAAATTCTGACTTGTAAAGTATGTATAAACTTTAAACGTTTTGGTCATTCTGTGGGAGGCCACATGCCAATGAGGCCAGGGCCCCCACTGATGAGACCTCCCTCCCGTCCCATAATGGTACCTACCCAGCCAGGAATGATTCAACAGGACAGGTAAAGAGATGGGGAAGCCTCTTTCTATCAGTTTTACATAACTTGTCCTTCTTCACCAGGACATTGTGGTGCTGTGACTTTAGATGTTTTCTAACAGCCTGGCAGGGAAGACTCACCTTCTCTTTCTATCAAAGAGAGAATAGTTTTGGTGGGGAGTAGTGCAACAAAAATAGCAATTTTCATTTGTATTGTGATGTGAAAATAATATTGTCATCTCTGAAAGTATGGATCATTCTTGCCTCTTTTCACCCTTTTAAAACCTTATCTTACATACATTGACCATTACTGCTTCCAAGTGATCATCCTAGGCCTGTCATCAGTCTGGCCTGGTTCCCTTGCATGCTTTAATGAGTTCATTTTATTTGGCCTCAGGAATCTACCATATATTGTCTGGCAATTTTATATAATATCCCTGGCAATTTTTTCTTCTCATTACTATATTAAGGAGATCCGAAACACCAAACAGTCATAGTCTGCCGTGCCCATTTTGTCACATTCTTATGGCCAGATTAATAAGAAAAAAAATAACACAACGATGAAATATTATAAGATAGACAACTTATAAAAGTTGCAAAAGTCCAACGTTGGGACATGCTGTGTGGTCCCTTCGTCATGCCGGAGGAGCGAAGATTGCCAGTCTGACTTCTCTGCTTACCTCTGTTGCTAGCCTTCCAGTGCGGCACTCCTGGTTCTCCCCTGCCCAGCGCCTCGTGTGTGAGCATCACCTCCAGTCTCTCCAGACCCCTAAGCAACATTTCTGGTCTATCATTTATTCTCAATTCTGTGTTTCTTTCTCTGGACTACTCTGATTTCTGCAAGGAATGATCGCACTGCAGAGGGGCTGAGGTAAAACCCATTTCCTTTCTAAGAACAGGTATGTTAATGTCATTTCTCTCTTGTGTTGTCAGTGTCTTGGCTGCTCACCCTAGTGGCACGCGTCAATAGGAAGAGCTTGGTTTCTAGTCTTTATGACTTTGGGGGACACTGTCCCCTATCAGAAAACAGCAGCACAAAAGCCATCCACTGGCTCTTTAATTCTAGACCAGACGTATTCAGCTAAAATTAAAAGAAAATATTACCGATAGTGGTAATACAGATAGGAAGTCTGCTACTACTATTCTACAATGCCATCGAAGACCAAGGCTCATCTAAGCTATCTTTCTGCTGTGTGTACTAAGCATGTAGTTTTAATCCTCATATTTTTAAAATGCCTACCGCGCTTCCATGCATTACATGTGTTCCATGCAGGAAGAAAGTAGAAAGAAGGTCACATACCGTCTTCTCACAGGGTTTCTCCTCTGAGATTCCCTTCTCTAAAAGTCCTTATTTACATTATCATTGATCAGAACTGCTTTATGGCTGATCTAACCTACAGCCGTGACTGGGAAAATCAAGAGTTTTAACTTTCCAGCCCCTAAAGTAGAAGTCCAATTTTACAAACATGTTACCCCTTCCATTGAAGGTTAAATAGCAGAATTTTTCTTAAGTTTAAGGAAATCGTATTCATATATAGAGATCATTATGTATATCTGTTACATTTTGTTACAGTTTTGAGGATGGTACTCAAGTCACTTCATAAGTACCTCAAATGATAAACATTTCACTAAATAATTTCTTAAAGATTAGTCTGCAAGGCCAAAAGTACGTGGAATAATGGAAGATGATAGGACAGGGACAATACAAAAAGAAGCACATTAAGAAATGGAGGACGGAAGTGAAAAAACTGAATAAAAAATGATGACGGCAAATTAGAAACCATCCTAAGTGATTATGTCTCAAAATCAAAGTCAACTTGCACTCAATCTTATCTTCCCAGGGTGTTAATGATGGTGCTGCAGGAGAAAAAAAAAAAAATCCAGATGCTTCAGCGCCTCCACAAATATACATGTGTAATAATTTTCAAATATAGAAAAAAATGACTGATTTTATTATGCTGTGTAAGAATATTAGACCACAGGCTATAAAAACAACATTTTCTCTATCTGAGGAATTTAAACAATTAACAGACTTAAAATGTACTCAGGAGAAATTTGTTAACAATATACTATATATAGAAATGAGAGCAAATTAAAGATCCTTTGCTCGTTCTCTCTTTTTATCTCCATTCCTTCTTTTTTATTCTCTCATTCCCTTGCTCTCCTTTTCTTACACAATTAATCCAAATAATTTTATATTTCTCAACAGAATTTTAATAAAATATGTACACATTTTAATAATAAATATGCATATTTATTAATAAAAATAAGTTATTAAAGTATTAGAACATATGGTTTAATATCAGGGCATAAATGTTTTCAAATTATTCTCCTTAGTTCTAACTTTTTTAAAAAATAAGACAAAATAAGATGGCAATAAATTAAACAATGGCAATTGTTTAATTTTTCTCCTTTATTCTAGCTTATCCCCTTATGCATAAAAATGCACATATACTTGCTACGCCCTTATTATGCAGCCTTAAAATAGTTGCAAAAAATGTTATTTCCATTTGAGGTTTATGTTTTCAACACCTTAGTACAATAATAACAGTTTTCATTCTCAAAGTACTTCAAAATCCACTTTTAATATTTGTACAGATACCATGATTCTGCAATTGCGAATATGCTTATACCCATATTGTAATTAACACTTTTAAGAGAAATCTCATGAATACTATCTAATGCTTTAACACAGTAGGATAGTCACATTTTAAATCCATTGATTCATTTGACATAATTTTTTGTGAGTACCTTCCACATGCCAGATGTTATGATTGCCTCTTTTCTTTTCTGTAGCCCATGGTATAAAGACTGGAGACGAGATATGAGGTTTGTCTCATTCTCCACTCAACTGTTAGCATCTAACTTAGTGTCTGGCACATAGTAAGTGTTGAATAAACATTTGCTTAGTGCATGAATTTACAGTTATCCTAAAAGCCTGTTTCTGTTTTCTGGTCCACTTCTTAGTCATTCTAAATCTAGATGTTTCTTTCCAAAAGAGTAATCCTTTTCCTTGTAGCAGAATTTCAGGCACGAATGGTGGTTCCATTTGTTCCCCAGCCATCTACATCTGTGCCAAACAGCTTGAGGCAGTACTTGAGTGAATTCTGAAGGTATCTCTCTTGCTCTTCCCATTATCTGACTTCATATCACTAGCCAGAAACTTCTTGGGTATCTTCTCAAAGGCATTCTATTGTGAAAATCAAGCACTTTTAAATATAAACATCACTGAATACCCCCAAATTATCCTCCCCATGAAAGACAAAACTTACATGAAGATACTTTTTAGGCTCATTTTCTTAAAAAGTATAAATATCATTTGTGAATATAACATTAAATATCAATAATTGTAAAATGAATAAGTTTATCGGATTCCTTTCTTCTCTGTGAGAAAATATTCAGGGCTTGTTATGTCTATTGAGAGTTCCCACATAGTTCTCAAGAATTCCATCCCTCTTGTGCATTTAACAGTAAGCCACAATATTTTATGTAAACTGTTTTGTAAGGTTAATAGTCATATAAAATGAGGCTAATGTTTTCTTTCTAAGAAAGAATTTTTGTATGTGAAAACACATTGACTGGAATATTAAGGTTACAATTGTGACATACTGAGATGGTATTTCTGCTGCATATTATACATACTGTATTCACGACTGTGAATCATTTCAGAGAAGTACCATAGAGTGAAAAATTTTAAAAATATTTGAAATGTCTAACTCCACATTTAGAATCAACTGTCAACCCACCATGACCTGGGGCCTAATTTTATGCTTAATTATGAAGCAGCTAGAGTATGAATTATCTCTCATCAAAAACTATTTCAAGTCTATGAACTCCTAAATAGTTCCTGGAGCCACCTGCTCCCTGATGAAGTTCAGGAGAACCCACATTTTAAATACCTATTAATGTTCTCAGAAGCTGTGAGTTCTAATCCTGTCCTATACACTAAATTGCTTCGTAATTCTATGCTGCTTTTCTCCCCCTAAATTTCTTCCCATAAAAATGAATATTAATATAATACTTTTCTCGTGAAAACATTGAGAAGTTAAATTAATTAATGCATGGAGAACATTCTAGCAAACTCAGAAGAGAGATATTGTATAAGTATAGAGCATCACACTAAAGTAAATTATATTTATAGAATATATTATTTCTAAACTTAATTATACAACAATGTATGTTTTCAATATGGATATTTTGACATTATATTGTCTGTGCCAATATTATAATCTAAAATAATTACAGTAGCTTTACTTTTCAAAAAAAGAAAAAGACATATTTTGGGGGGATATGAAATGCCACAGGTCTTTTAGTTATGGTTAAAATGATAGCCCCAGTAATTTTCTGTTAAGAACCAAAAGTCATATATAACAAATCCAGTGTGAGTGAGGAAAATGATGGCCACAGTTGGTGTGGGCTCTGATGATTACAATGCCATGCTGACACCATTAGTGGTGCATTGATGCTCTAAGGGAGGGCTTGCCATGGAGAGCCAAATCTGAATTTAAAGAAAAACTTGATAAAATCGTGTCTATGTAGTAAAAGGCAATGATTTTAAGGGGTGGGAAAAATTCTGAATGTCACAATGACAACCCCAAATTTTCTTTTGTTTGTTCCACTGAATTGAAAGCAGTAACAACCCATCATCCACCTATTATGCATTAAGTCCCATAACTTGTCAGCTGCTAAAATAATTGTCTAACCACTTAAATATTTCCAATATATGCCAGGAAGCAATGACAGTGTCAAATTCCCCCAAAGTGTAGAATTTATGATCTTAGAATCCACTTCATTTTCTTGCACTGAATCCCTCATGCATATATATTTAAAACCCTACTTCTAATAGCAGAATTATTTGAACTCGTAGTGCCTATCATCTGTTATTCTCAAAGTACTTTACTACTACTAAATAATCTGTGAAATTTGTTTCTGCTCTCAACATTACTGCTTTTTTTCAGCAGCCTGTCCTTGACAATGGTTCTGTCTATTACTGCCAAGATGTCTGATCGGAGGGATTAGAGATAGAACTAGAGACCACGGCCAGATTTCAAGGTGGGTGCCTGCCTGATGGTTCTGCTGCTTCTTAGTGCTGTATATGTCAAAAAACTTTTAGCTTTGATTCCACACAGGGATCCATTTGGAAGTCTGACTCCCTGGCAAAACAGCAGCGCAGAGAAGCTCAACACAACAGGGGCAGTGCCAGGACAAACACGCTGCCCCGATTCGCACCTGTTCGTAGCTCCTTTAACCTGCCGTGATTCACCACTCCTCGCTCCACGTTTTAGTTTCTCTCACCCAAGAAGCTAACAGGACACCAGAATGAGCACTCACTTTTTTGAGATGGTCAAGTGGAAACCATAATAATCGTATCGTTGGCATTAGGAGTTGTATGTCTTGATTGATTGTTTTCTACTTTTTTTTTTTTGTCATAGTAACGCTGTGTAAAAATAGAGCTTACAGGATAATAAAGGTTAACAGTAAGCACAGGATGGCCACATAATCCCTGTAAAATAACTTAATAAAGATTTGTCATTTCAAATCACATAATACACACTCTCTTGAGGTTTTTTTTGGTAATTGTTAAATCTCTGTTCCCAAGCACTTAAAAATTAGGAGTTCATTATTACTATCTATTTATTAGTATCTGTAGATAATGCTTGTGTAATTCCATCATCATTATATTTGTTTTAATTAATTTCTAGGCTGTTTGTCTATTTCTTGCAAACTTTCACTAACCATTTATGAAGATAAGGAAATGTGAGTCCACTATGGATATGGAACTTCTTCAGACTTGTGAAGATGCCAAGTATCATAAGCATAGTTAGAGGCTGCAAAATTAATACTAGTCTTTTAGTGCAGTTTTTCCTTTTTTAATCAAAATGCAAAAGATCTCTGAGTAATTGATATGATTAAATAAAGCTCACAATTTTATATCTTCCCCCCCCCCCCAAATTCCACATAGTAAACATTTAAAGTGAAAAGATCCGTATCAGCACTGAAAGTGGTTAAAGATGCTCTTTGCAATCTGGACATTTTGTAAAGTTCAGAAGGATAAAATATGGGTGGGGTCACAGACAGGGTCCTGACTACATAGCACCTCTGTGAACATTAAGAAAGGACACCTTATAAAGGAAGCCCTGAAAGCACGTTCCTATCTCTCTAAATGCTGAAGAACCACAAGATTCAGTTTTTGGTGTCCTCTATGTTTACCCCTCCTCACCAGGAAGTTCCCGTGTCTTTAAATATCATCTTCACATCAACGGCCAACTTTGTCTTTCCAGGTCCATCTGCCTGCCTGAGCTCTTAATTCATGTATCTGCTGTCCACTCAGCATATCCACCTCGATAGCTAATTGAACAAGCAGAGTTAATATGGCCAGAAAAAAAAATAACTGTATTCCTCTATTCTCACCTAAACCTGATCTTTCCTAGGTCTTTCCTATTTCAATTAATGGCAGTATCCTTCACGTAAATATTTAGCCCAACATGCTAGAAGTCATCTTTATCTCTTTTCCCAACTCCTGCTACAATCCTAGAGCATGTTCTGTTGGCTATGTAAATCTCGACTCAAACCATTCTCACATTCTCTATTATGACAAGCTAGCTAGTACAAGTAACTACCACGTCTTTTCATGACTCCTACAATTGCAACCTCACACTTCCTGGTCTCTATTTTTGGTCTGTATACAGTCCATTCTTCATGCAGCGGAATGATCTTTCTAAGTTATAAATCAGACTACAAGCATGGCACAGTTCAGACTCCCGTCTCCCTCTCCACGCCCCCATCCTGGAACAGTTCCATATCACCGTTAGAATAAAATCCAAACTTATTATTATGTTAAAGAAGGTCCTACCTTTCTGGCCACTCTAGTTCTGAGACCTCATCGAAAACACTGTTTCCTCCTCCTGTTCTCTGCCCTCTGAACATTGGTCTTTTGGTTCTTTCTCAAAAATGCTGAGCTTGTTTCTGCCTTAAGCCGTTATACTGCTCTGGTCATCTGTGAACGCAGGTTTATTGAATGCCTACCATATGGTAGGTTGTTTTATTTAAAGGGGAAACAGCAGTAACTATAGAACCTGCTCTCAAGGAGTTTACATTCTAGTGCTTAAAAGAATGTCCTCGAGATTCCTGAAATAGCCTCCTAACCCCTTCTTTCTGCTTCTATTCATGTTCTCTTCATATCCTGTTCTTCACACACGGCATGCTCCAGAGAGAGGATTTTTCTAAATATTCTATACAAAACAGTGCTCCTCTCTCCACCCCAGGTCCCTATCACTTTTTACTCTTTTTGCTTTCTCGATGTTCCTATTAGCTATATAAAATGGTATTGTGGACTTATTTGCCTACTTTTTTATTACCTGTCCCCCCACTAGACTATAAACTTTATAATGGCAGGGATTTTGTTTTTCAACCCTGTAACCCCAACTTCCTAAACAGCACCTGACACAAGGTATAGATTTCTTAAATTCTTTACATTAAGGAGGGTGTCTCAATACAAGACGCATACAAAGGAGCTTAGACCAAGTGCGAGGCAAAGGCCAGCTAGCGTTACCTGGAGTGGGCATAAGGTTTGCTGGCCTGTAGAGGAGGCGCTAAAAGACTTGTAACAAATTCCTAGATTCCAGCCACATCATAATTTCTACTTCACAAGTACAAGCCTGGGTTCCCTTGTCCCAACAGGAGTGTCCTTTGGAGGATATATAATCATGATCCTATCATACTGTATCCACTCGGTGCCTCTGCTTGACCATGTCTGAGTGCAGATGGGACATAATCAACCAGAGCAGGTAAGGGGGACTTATGCCACAGGCCAGCCATACTTTCTGTGAAGGCTACCGGTAAAGACAAACCCTGGGTTTGATTCAGATTTCCATTATTTATTAATATATTTCCCTGATTATAAATTGGGTGTCTCTCCCTAAATCTCTCCTAAGAGAATATAAACTCCTCAGGGACAGGTATCTTTGCAGGTTTTGTTCTCTGTTGTGTCCCAAGCACCAAGAATAGTGACTGGCACAAGTAGGAACTCAAAAAATAACTGTGTATTGAGTGAATAGGTCTCCCATCACTGGAGACTGTGAGACCCTTGAAAGCAAGAAACATGTTTAAGCAAGAACCATGTTTAAGTGGGCTTTGTACATCCAGCACCCAGTTCATTGACTGAGACCTTTTCAGAATCAGTGAGTGCTTTTTGAATTAGTGAATTATTTGGAAAGAGAACTAATAGGGAAAAAAGCTTTTCTTCCAATCCAGAGATAGTACTTTGGGTCACCTGTATGTGGCTTTTGCTCATTGGACATCCTGCAGACTCCACTCAACAGCTGATGCAATGCTTAGGACAGTGTATGTCTTGGGGTGGCATTTCCCAGACCTCAAGCATTTAAAATCACTTTCAGAGTCACTGTTTCCCCTGCACTTGAGCAGCACTAATATATTTTTGAATGATTTATTATGAAATAATTTTAGGTTTACGGCGTAGTTGTAAAGATAGTATAGACTTCTCAGATACCCTTCATCCAGTATCCCTTAATGTCGACATCTCACACAGTCACGGTTAACACTATGAAATTAATAGCACTTAGCTACAGACTGTATTTCACCAATTTTCCCATTGATGTCCTTTTTCTGTTCCAGAACCCAATCCAGAATACCACATCTCATTTAATCAAAATGTCTCCTTAGTCCCCTCTAACCTGTGACAATTTTTCAATCTTGCTTTGCTTTTCATGATTGACAGACACTTTTGAAGATTTATAATGAAGTATGCTATAGAATGTTTCTTAATTGAGTATTTCTATTGCGTCACGATTAGATTAAAGTTATAGATTTGGGGAAAAAACTTTGCAGAGGTGCAGTGTACTTGTCCATTAATTTTTAGTATTCCCAATGATGTTGTTATTTTACAAAGCAAAGTGAGCATTTTGTATCACTTGGAACACATGTCAAATCTGATGCCAGTGTTTAGTTGTGTTAAACTTAGAAATGCTGGTAGATAGTTCTTTTTTTACCAGAACAATTTAATATAGATTCTGGATCTTCCAGCCTACCTATGTAGATCTAGAATCTATATTAAATAAATGGTCCGATGAAAACAGCTGCTTCCGGTAACTAATCCCAGTAACTGCTGGAGAAGAGAAAGTGAAAAAGAGACTCTTGGGAGGGCATATACTCCATTTTTAAATTTTGATGTCATGAGAGAAGACAGGCAGTCTAATACTTGGCAAATAGTAATTATAATAAATATTTGTTGAATGAGTAAATAAGTGACTAAATGGCCAGGCCACAAAAGCACATTTCCTGGTACTAATGACAGAATATTGCATTTTGGGGACAATGGATCTGATCCTTTATGTCTGCAATTTTTCTCTTCAAATGTCATAGTAACCTGCAAAATTACCTTAATAACAGATAGTTGAGGAGAAACCACCAGTAAGATCTCATCGAAGTTTATATTAAGTATAAAATCTAGAAATTAAGTTGAGCTACACATAGAAAGTTTTTACTTGCTTTCTTTTTGAACCAAAAGGAAGACCCTAGAAAATATTATTTTTGTTTCTCTTATTATGATTAGATCTATATATCTAACAACCCTAAATCAAGGCATTTATATTTTTACAAAATTAAAATGAAGCGTATTGTGTACAGTGCTGACAAGAATTTTCCTTCACTTGCCAAACTTTACCGTCATAAAAATTACTGTCAGTGGTTTATTTTCATTATTTTTAAAGGTTTCCCTGGGAGGAATCTAAGAATGCACATAACACTGAAAAGTCAGTTTTCTGTTTCTGAAATAATTCTTCCTTAAAGAATGTCTCTGGCTTAAGGAAAATTTGGAAAAGGTTTTTTCTTTGAAAAACATTCGCATGATGGAAGAGATTTCACCTTCAAAGAGTTTTACTCCAGAGGGAGCCCCCTTTGAGAATTTTAAGCATTGCATGGGAAATGTATTCTTTGAAGATTTTTATGTTAAAAAACAGTTGCATGACTTGGGTATCCTCTTTGAAGTTTTTTTAAAAACAATATTTAAAGGATTTCCCCCTTTGAATGTTTTCTGGCTACTGAGTACTACATTTCTGAAAATGTTACTCTATTCAAGTAGTTTGCTTTTCTTTTCATTTTTTCCCTTTATTACCATACCTTTAATCATTTTGTTCTAATAAGAGGAACTGAAGATGCTACTACATCAGGGCTCTTCCCACATACTCTAAAAGTAGGATTGGATTTCCCAGCCCTTATCAGAGTTTCAAAAAAGGAAAGACTACGTCTGATTAAGAAGCTGAAAGTCTTCCTCCAGGAAGGGACATCTTAGGTAAGCACTAAAGCAATGTTTTCAATTGGAGAATAGTAACCCATAATTGAGTCGAGAAATCAATTCAATGAGATGAGACTAGCATTTCTTTCAATGAAACAGAATGGTAGAGAATAGAATACAATACAGTAAAAAAAGAAATATAAATTTACATCACACAATATAAGGGAAATGTGCTTTCAGGAAAATTTTGTTCCATTTAATTTTTATGTGCATATAGGGGTGTGTGTGTTTGAGTATATGTCAGGTTGCAATGTAAAATATATTTCTTACAGTGGGTCTCAGTAAAACAAGACAAATGAAACAGAAATCAGTTGAAAGCCACTACATTAAAAGATAAGAAAGATTTCAAGGAGGAAAACGAGCTAGGAGAATGGACGCATTTTTGGCAGAGGTCAAAAGGTGAAAACATATTAAAGGACAAAATAGTTCACTTTCTGGAAGAGTTTGCAAGGGGAGTGAGATAAGCCTGGAAAAGTAAAATGAGGCGAGGAAGGGAGTGAATTTTGGAGGACTTGACCTCCGAGCCAACGATTTCAAGTATTGTTCTAAAGTAGAAGGGCAGCACTGAAGCTTTTGGACAGGAAAACGATATCAGAGTATGTTCTAGGAAGATTAATCCATCATTGATAGATTGCAGGAAGTAGAAATTACAAGTGAGAGAGAGATTAGCGTATATTGAAATACTGACAGAAAGAGGGTGCTGGTTGTTATTTTAAAATAAGAAATGTGTGCACATGAAAAATATAAATTTTAAAATATTAACATAGAATAAAGCATCGTGACTGTAGTCTTAAGCAGAGATGTGTTTTTCTTGTAAAGAAATAAGATTAAAAAAACTTTCCTTTTAAGTGTGTTCTTTCAAATATCAAGAAGAATTACACTATAACGACACTATCCAATACTACATACAAACACCATAAAAATTACGAATGAATTCATAGGCATTTTCTTGTTTTCTTATTTTTAGCATTAGGGTTTCTTTTTTCCTAATCATTTAAAATTTTAACTTAGAGAATTCTTTTCAAGTTATATCGCTTTTATGTTTAATGACTCTATTTATAATGGTGTAATTCATACTGCTAAGATGTTTAAGAATGACCATAACTTAAAAAAACCCTCAAAGACCAGATCATAATATTGTGCCACATTATATATTAGTCCCTAGCATGATGTCTGATGCATAGTAGTTAATTTTCCTATATTTGGCAAATACAACTACAGATTCCCAGTGAATCTGAATTTCAGATAAACAATGACTAATTTTTGGTATAAATATGTCCCACTTTAGATGAACAACAAATAATTTTTTAAATATACATATGCCCTGAATATTGTATGGAACATATTTACACTAAAACAAACAAACAAACAAACAAAAGAAAGAAAGAAACAAACAAAAAACAAACCCAGAAAACCCTGTTGTTTTTCTGAAATTTAAATTTCACTGAGTATCCTATATTTTATCTAGCAACCCTAATAGTCGGTTTTCACTAATAATAAATGTTAATATTAAATACTCACATGTAGAGCTTTTATTGTGGTAAAAAGTACATGACAGAAAATTGGTCCTTTTATGTGTACAATTCGGTGGCATTTAGTGCATTCACATTGTCGCGCAGCCTTTACCACCATTCGTCTCCCGACATTTTCCCATCCCAAACTAAAACTCAGTCCCCATTAAACAATAACTCCCCATTCCTCCTTTGCCTCAGTCCCTGGCACCCACTATTCTACTTTCTGCTTCTCTGAATTTGTCTATTCTAAGTCCCTCAAGTAGTGGAACCATGCGATATTTGTCCTTTTGTGTCTGGCTTATCTCACTTAGCATAATGTTTTCAAGGTTCATCTGTGTTGCAGCTGTATCAGAATTCCCTTTCTTTTTAAGGTTGAATATATGTGTTTTTGTTAGAATGTTGACATAAGGATGACCCCATTATCCTCATATAACCTTTCCGGACTTGCCCCAATTCTAGCACTTCGCAGACCGGACTTGTACCTCTTCCTGTTGCCTCTCTACAACCCAAAAGCTTTTTATTCCTTGCAAGAAGCACAAGGGGAGTCAGAGGACAACAGCGCATGTAGTAAATTCATTCTCTTCTTTTGCTGAGCACGGCTGCCTCCAGTCATCATCTTTGCCCCATTTCCTGGATGCTGGAGTTTATCAACCCACCCCTTTCAGAACTAATTACCTGTGTCTTCTAGCTTGGCTCAGTTTTCTGAACTCCTGACACATTGTCTGACCATAGATCCCTACCAAAACCTTCTTTGCAACTGCTACATGCACTGGGTGACAGCCCATTACAATATGTTCGGCGAGTGATCACATTAAGTATTTCCTAGCATGAGTTGAATTCGTTTTTATTATTTTGAAAAATTTACAATCACTGACACGTAGATGGCCATTTTGAAAGGATGTTTGCTAACTATCCATTTAATTTCATGGTAAAACTTCAAAAATCTTTTGAAATATGTTCATATAATAATAATTTGATATACCTGAAGTTTGTTTAATTTTCACCCCTATTAAAACAATTTTGTGGCATTCTCCATATATATACACATGAGATGGTTGCTAAAAAACGATCACTGTAAATATCAAGTAATTTAGGTTTGGGCTTCGAAGGGAAAAGAGCTAAATTTGAGAGATCAGAGAAAGATAATAGTGGTTTTCCTTCTTTTTTTTTTTTTTCTACTTGAAAAGGCAGATATTCTAAAATCTCATTTTGTTAGTGGGCAGAATGGATCAAACATGACATTCCATGCCTTGCCTATCATGACACCCATGACATCTTGTATAACAGGTTAACAGCTCTCTTCTGGGATAGATGATGTGCTTTGTGAGGACTGCCTTGTGTTCCTTCTTGTCCCCTTCTGAATTCCCTGAGCCTAATGCAAATCCATATATATTATCATATTTAGTATATACAATAATTTTATATGCAATAATCTGTTTATATCTTTTCTTCCTGTCTTCATTATATTTGTTTTTCTTGAAATCCTTGAGCATATTTGTGATAGCTGTTTAAAAATATCTGCTGAAACATCAACTCTATAACTTCTGGATATATTTCTATTGATATCTCTCTTGAATATGAGTCTTATTTTTCTACCGTTTATATGTCTTATAATTTTGTATTGAGTTCTAAACATTGCAAATTTTATGTTGTGTGCCTGTGTTTTGTTGTCTTTTAAAAAATGTTGAATTGCTTGGTAGGCATTTAAGTTACTTCTGGATCAGTTTAACTCTAACATGATTTGTTTTTGTAGCTTGGTCAGGGATGACCAAGAGCAATCTGAACATTAGGGCTTAGTTTAGCCCTGCCATTAAGGTGGGACCTCTGTGGGATGTCTGTTGAGTGTCTAGGGAGTTCAACAGGACTCCCTACTGCAGATCTGCATAAAGTTTATGTGAGCCATGGGCATTGCTCAGTTCACGGCTCCTCAATTATTCTTTGACCAGCCTGAAAGAGTTTCACCCTTGTATGCGTGGTTCAGTATTTACTAATAGACTTCGGGGTAACCCTTGCAGATTCAGGGAGCTCTTTCCCTGCTCTTCCTCTCCAGCTCTCAGCATTCCAAATGTCAGGTGAGTTAGCCACTCCTAAATCTGATGTTTGTCACCTCAATTTAGTGAGATCGTCATGTTCTGCTTTGCTCAACCCTGTCCACAAGGTACTCCAGAAAGTGCCTTCAAGTGCAAAGCTAGAGAGATGAAGGCCCACTCACCTCATTTGTTTCTTTTTCTCAGTCAGTCCTGTACCTTTTTTTGTCTAATGTACAAGAACACATTGGTCCTTTTATTTTTTCAAGTTTTCTAATGTTTGTTATTTTAATGGTAAGAAGGCAAGTCAGGTCCCAATTACTCTTTTACGGTATAGGATTCCAATGAGCCAAGCCCAAATTCTTTCCTGTGGTTGACCTGTCTTGACTATTACTCGTGGAATTTCTGTTTTCCCATCCATGCACTGCTGCCATACAGTAAATAGTCACGCCTTCTCTGCAGTTTCACTTTCTATGGTTTCGATTACCTGTGATCAGAAAATATTAAATGGAGAATTTCAGAAATAAATAATTCATAAGATTTTAAATTATGCGCTGTTCTGAGTAGCGTGATGAAATCTCTTCCTGTCTCATTCTGTCCAGCTCAGGACATGACTTACCCCTTTTCCCAGCATCTCCACGTTGTATGCACTACTCACCCCTTTGTCACTTAGTAGCCATCTCAGTTATCAGATCGACTGTTGAGGTATCACGGTGCTTGTGTTCAAGTAACCCTTATTGTAGCCTAATACTGTGTCACAATGCCTATGTCATTCGCCTCACATATCGCATATCATCATTAGAAAAAGAAGGGTGAGTACAGTACAATATGGTTTTGAGAGAGAGAGAGCAAGACCACAGTTTCATAACTTTTATTATAGTATATTGTTATAACTTTTATTTTATTACTAGTTACTGTTGTTATTCTCTTACTGTGCCTAATTTATAAATTAAAATTTATCAAAAGTATGTATGTATAGGAAAAACCCTAGTGTATATAGGGTTTGGTACTACACATGGTTTTGGGCATCCACTGGGGGTCTTGGAACGTATCCCCAAAGTTAAGGGGGACTACTGTATTACTGAGAAGTAAATTTAGTTTGATTCATTGCTGAGAGGTGGAGATAAAACATAGCAATCTTAGAAGGAAGAAAAAAAGAGAGCAGCCTACTCCTTTTGCCCGTTATTTCTGCTGTATCTCAAGGACCTTGTCCCACTACAGCTGGGCCAGATGCTCACTTAGGATTTTATTTCATTAACTGTTATTTCTTAACCCAGATGGTATTAATCTCATTAATAATTTTTAACTGTTTATAAATGTGCGTATTATATGTATGAAATATTTCACAATAAAACTTAAGAGTTTGGGTTATAGTAGGATTTAAATTTTGGAATTACGAAGTTCACATTTTATATTTTAGCCATTGTGAGGTAAATATATTCCTATGGGACTGCTGTTACCAAAAAACTATAAGCAAGCATACAGACCAAGAAATAAAAAACCATTTTCCAATCCACGCAGGAAGGACAGGATGCAAACTGATCCCTCTGTGTCTCCTGAATGTCTAACATATGCCTTATGCATAGGAAACATTTATATATCCTGAATCATCCCTCTCAGGGATGCATGTTACCTTTTATAAGAGAAACAGGAGAGAAAAGAGTCACTGGATTTCTGACCTTTAGATGCCTTCGAATAAACAACTCAAAGCATAGCTCAGCACTGTCATTTTCATATAACAAGGTCATGACATTTTCAAACATCAGAGTACTGTGATAGCACATGTAAATTTTCTAAGAGAAACTGAGCAGCCAGAAACATATGTGCTTCTATGACTATTATCAAATTCTGTGGCTGGGCTATAAGAAAAATCACCTTTATAACAACCCTGTACCAAAAGCCACAGGCATCTGTTCTTAAAGGTAAGCGCTATCTCTCAGTTCTTCTCTGGCTGGTCCAGGATGGTGTCTGGGAAAAGCTCATCAGGTGGATCATTATAGTGACTAACATTGGATTAAACAATAATCAGGCTAATTTTGTGCTTAGGATGCACTGAACTTGGGGTATCACTTTTTTTTTTTTTTTTCGGTGAAAGTCTTCCAAACAGTCACTATAAAAATGTGTTGGACAAGGTTTAGTACTTTTTGATTTAGGATCATATTGAGATCTGGAGAATTGTACAGGGAAGGGAAAAGTTTTTCTTAACTTAGGGACCCTGGCTGGGTTTGAAAATTAAACTGACAAAGACAGGGTAACAGGAGGACAGTATGTCTATTGTATGGAAGTTGACATGTACATGTGAGCCTTCACAAGAGAAGGAGGACCTGAAAAAGAGACCAAAGCAGGAAGCTGTTATACCTTTTAGACAAAGAAACTCTACATTTGTGAAGAATTGACTAGACAGAGAGGTTTGGGCTCAGGGTAGTAAGCGATCAAGTAACTAGGAAGATAGAGGAGAGTTTAACTAGATTTGTTTATCGATTTTTCAGCCCCCAATCTCTGGTGACAAGAATGCTGTCCTTCCACAGGGTACAGTGAGAGTATCTTCTACATGGAAGTTTTAAGATCCATTTCAGGGAAGAAGGGCAAAGGGGTTTAAATGATCTTTCTGCTTCTGCCCTTTTCTCAAAATCTTTCTGCTTAAGATATTCAATATACCAATGCCCAGTATTTTGGGGTAGCATGTCTCAGACTCCATGAGATGAAAAACATACTTTTGTTTCTAATTATGCCTTCAAAAATTGCTATATGGCCTGCATAGATGGATCTTTTCAGCAAACATAGGGTATTGGGCTCTAAATAAAAAAGTACCAGACAAGATATTTGAAAATATTGTATCTGATAAGAGGTTAATATTCAAAATATATAAAGAACTCATACAACTGAACATCAAAAAAAAAATCAAACAATTCAATTAAAAAAAAATGAGCAAAGGGCCTAAATAAACTTTTCTCCAAAGAACACATATAAATGGCCGACACATGAAATGATGCTCAACATCATTAATCATTAGGGAAATGCAAATCAAAACTGCAAAAAGATATCAACTCACACCTGTCAGAAAGGCTATCATCAATAAATCAATGAATAGAAAGTGCTAGAAAGAATGTGGAGAAACGGGAACACTTGTGCCTTGTTGGTGGGATTGTAAGTTGGTGCAGCCACTATGGAAAATAGTATGGAGTTTCCTCGATATGGTAATAATAGAACTCGAATCCAAACAGAGGACAGGAACAAAAGACAGTAATGTCTCCAAAGTGAGTAGGACATAATAATGGCTTTTAAGATACCCAAATAGAAATATATAGTACTTTTGTGAAATTCCAAAATACTCAACATTTTAGAAGTGTTATAACATTTTTTTAGAACTCATATCAAATATTTATATGATAGCGATAATGGTAAAGCAATTGATACATTACACGAAATGTCATACTACTTATTTTTTTCAATTAATTGAGAGTGTATGCAGTTCCAAGTAATGTATAGGGTCTTATTTTACTCTTTTAATAGAAATGGTAAATGATTTAGTTTATTAACCCAGATCCTATACAGATAAAAAGTGGTTAAAAGCAAAATAAAATGGTTATTGACTGCAACTCTTTGGTTGCAAGTAACAGAAATAACTTGCCCAGTTTAATGAAAAGAAAGAGAAGAAATGAGAGAGAGCAATAGACTCCAGAGTCTTAGGAAGGACTGGACCTAGGAACCAGTAGGTAGCCAAGCAGTACAATCCCTGTCACTTAGTTTTGCTCTCTCTTTGTGTCATCTTTATTCTTTTATCCCTTATGCAAAGGGGTTATCTTTGCTTTTTAGCTCACATGGTAGAATACGGTTGTCCATCACTTCTGAGTCAAGATGTTGCCTTTCTAATCATATAGAGGACTGGCTATCTCTAAACTTCTAGGAGGGAGAATCTAACTGCCACACTTTGCTAAGCAGCCCATTCTTGGTCAAATCAGTCATAACCAAAGGGACTGGGCTCTCACAGAGCAAATATGGCTACAGAAGGCCACCCTTGTGAAGAGAGACAAGGAATGAGAGAAAAGGTAGTTCACAGAGAAAGAGGATTTGTTTGTAGGCTAAGCAAATATCAAAATACTTCAACCTAGATTTTAGAGTAGAAAAGGACTCAAAAAATCACTGAGTTCAATCTACCGTCCAGTGCGGTGATCTCTTATATCCTCTTTCTAATGCATGCATTCAGCCTCTGCTTGAACACTCACAATAGAGAGCTGACTAAAGCATGAGGCAGCTCATTCCATCATGAGGCAGTTTTATTGTTAGAAGGTTCGTTCTTAGGCTGAGCTGAAATTTGCCTCTCTATAACTTTAATCTACTCTACTTGTAGAACAATAAATAATATGCTTAATTCCTCTTTTTATATGACAGTCCTTTCTTTATTTGAAGACAAATATCATCTTTACTGGTTTTCCACAAGGTAAACATCTGCGGGTCCTTGAAATATTTCTTCCCTGATATGAATCCCTCATTCTTAACTATTTTAATGGTTAGCTTGCTTTTAATTACTTAAAAAAGTTCTTAAGCGAAGGCCCTAAGATCAGACAGTATCTGACATGTTCTGGAAGCAGCAAAGAAATCCGGTATATTGGGAAAAAATAAGTGAAAGGGAGAGTCACCAGGGATAAGGACAGAGAGAGGACAGGGGACCAGATTGTGCAGGACTTAACAAGCCTTTGTAAAGACCTTGGCTTTTTACTGACAATGAAATCAGGCTCAATTTCAGGATTCCTAGCAGAGGAGTGACATGACCTTACTTACATTTTAAAAGACTCTCTCTGGCTCCTATGAAAAATAGATGGTTGGGAGGCAAGAGATTCTTTCTGTTTTTCCATAAGCTTTAGGTTTAGGTAGGCTCCTTTTATGATTTTAGTGGGGTCGCTGGCATTGATTGGAGCTCCATGCTTCCACATTTGTGTCCATCAAGAAGGAGAGGGTGATTACTACTATCATCAAATGATGGTAAATTTCATGTTGACTGATCTACCTCTGAACCGATCCCTGGGTTCAGGGGAATGCCTTAGGTCTGGATTCTCTGAAGGTATCACTATGGAAAAGGAGCCATTACTTTGATTGACCTACCCCTGAAGCTGGGCATGAAGATCAAATTCACCCAAGTTACTTGGACACTTAAAAAGGAGAGAATAGAATGATGTTCAGCTGCCCACCATAATACTGTCCCTGTCCCACAATTACCCTGGTATAATTATTGTTGTTTTCTTAACATTTATTGTAACTCAACGTAATCTATGGACAAAATTTGAATAGAACACAATCGGACTATTACGTCTATTGTTGAGTATCTTCATTAACAATCCTGAGATTGTAATTGTTTTGGGCCAATGCTTTGTGATTTCTTTATAAGGTCTATCATCAAACCTTTAGATGTATAATATTTGTGAGACTGATATTTTTAACCTAAATAACACAGTTCACATTTGTATTCCTGTTGTATTCTTTCTAATATCATTTTGAATGTTGATTCTATCTTCCTAATATATCAGTCATTTGCAAATTCAGTGCACATACCTTATTATAAATATTAAATAAGGACAAAATTATATTCCCTTCCTCTTTCGTAAAAGGATACTATATTTCTATAATAGAAAATGGATGTACGGGGTGAGGGGATCTTAGACTGAGGTGACAATGCTACAACAGAGACATCTATTGCAAAAATAATTAAGTGACTTAATCAAATCTGAACTATTTTCAGCTCTCATTTCTCAGTTTTTCATTGGTGGTGTTAAGGTACAAAAGTACTCAAAATACTCTGAAAACTTTAGAAATATTAAAGGATTTTGAAAAGAGTGATGGTTTCCATTTGTTACTTGGTTCCTTTCTTTGTCAAGTTACCAAAGAAGAATTTAGGATGGAAATTATTCTTTCCGGGAATGAGTATTTAATTTTAATGCCTGTATTTTTATTTGCAAATTATTTGTCTTCAGTTGTCATTTAGGTAGCTATTTTCAGAAAGCCACAGAAGTTATAATATGGATTTATAACATGTTTATAATAGTTCATAGCTTATAATACATAAAGCAAAATGTTTTCTTTTTTCCATTTTTTTTTCACCTTTTACTTGTCTGTGTATTTTTCTTTACTTTTCCCATTCTCTTTCCTAGTTTAGTTCTTTATGCATGATCATTTTAAAAACTGCTGATCCACTCAAACTATTGTGTTCTCTTCCAAGAATAATCCTTATTATATGCACACTATAGGAAGGACAGCCGGCTATGCTGAGCTTTTTTCAGTGAACACACAGATAAGCAGTCACTTCTGCTGAATACAAAAGAGGCAGTATTTTTGCTAAGACAGTCCTTTGCTCACTACCATCTAAGCCTTTCTTTTCTAAATGTAAAATTTATTTTTTATCAAACTAACACATGCACATAGCTTTAAAAGTAAATAGCTCTAGAAGATTTATCGTGAAATAAACAAAAGCCAAAACCATACTTTTCTGTCTTACTCTTTTCTTATCCCCAAGTACCATGCCCGGTAATAACCACTTTAGACAATTCTCCCAGTATTTACCCCTATGCTTCTGAATAATATGCTTATCTGTGATTTTTCTCATCTACCAATTCTAGACATTATCTTTTGACTTCCTACTTTGGAAGGTGAGACAGTGTATTACCACAACACACACACACACACACCCATTCTTCTATCCTCCCACAAAATTGTTTCACAATTTTATTAATATTCAGTGCTCACATTATTATGAAGTAACTATCTTTACAACTGAGCCACACAGTGTACTATGATATTTCTTTACAACTTTTTATTTATCTTGGAGTTAATGTAAATTTTTTTTCCATATATCTTTAAATTTTTCCCCTAAGCATTCCAACAGCACTATAAAACTCTGCTCAGTACATTTAGACATTTTTGATCTTTAAGGTTCATCTTTTCTGTGGGAGACGGCTTTCCTAGGGCACTCTGTTCTCACCTTGCATCAGACCTGAAGGACCGCTGCATGGCTGCATAACCGTTGCCCTAGGCCTTCTTTTATCGACATCTAATTCACTTCTCTCTTCCATGTTGGATCTCAGATCTCCTGGATCCTATATCTTCTTCTTTACTAATGTATATCTTCATTGGGAAATACATCTTCTAGAAGATTTCAAAGAAAAAATGTACAGGAAACAAATTTTGTTACATTTAGTGTATCTAGAAGTATTTTTATTGTTTTCATACCTTATTGATAGGTCAGAAAAGAATTCTTTTTCTCAGTCCTCAGGAAGTTTGTCTGCCTGGGGAGAGTTGGGATGGGGGTGTGGTGTGGGCACTGACAAGTGAAAGAGTGTCTTCAAACTGTTACCTTGAATTTCTCTTATGAGCAAGGCTGAGCATTTTCAGTTTTACTTTTCTGTAATGTATGTTCATATTCTATTCATGCTTTACCTATTTTTCTATTTGGTTTTTGGCCTTTGACTTTTCTATTTCTTGGAACTCTTTTTATGTTAAAGAAATCAGCCCCTTTATAATGATAGGAATTGCTAATATATTCCGACAGGATCGAAGGACCTAGAGGGCAAATTGATAGCATTTTTTAAGATGAAAAATTTTTATCCACAAATTTAATTTATAGTATTTGTCCAGCAGCTATATTTACACATGTGAAAAATGACTTAGAAGCAAGGATATTCATTGCAGAATTGTTTGTAAATAGTTAGATTGGAGGCTACTAAAATGTCCATTGATGAGATCTAGTTAAATCATGATTTACTTATTTGACAGACTATTATCTAGCCATATATAAAGAATGAAGCAGTACTAAATGTACCGATAAGGAAATATTTCTAAGATATATATCTTTAGGTTAAGAAATAAGTTTCGGAACAGTGTATATTGTAATTACAAATTTGGAATAAAAGGAAAAATTATGTATGTAATTAGTTTATGTGTTAGAACATCTCCAGTAGGATGGGTTGCCTCTGGAACACAGGACTCAGTAGCTGGGAAGCAGGAGTAGAAGGTATATGCTTTTTCTTTCTGTAACAGCTTTATTGCTAATATAAATTACATACTATGAATTTTATCAATATTAAGTATATAATTCAATTTTAGTATATTTAGTATATAGTACAACTACCACCACAATCTAGTTTTACAACATTTTCATCATCCTAAGAAGAAACTATTCATTTACAGTTATTCTCCATTCCCACTCCCAGCCCTAGGCAACACTAATCTACTTTTGTCTCTAT
Source organism: Rousettus aegyptiacus (assembly GCF_014176215.1). Lineage (NCBI taxonomy): Eukaryota > Metazoa > Chordata > Mammalia > Chiroptera > Pteropodidae > Rousettus > Rousettus aegyptiacus. The sequence goes on along the minus strand of NW_023416292.1, from coordinate 42,582,518 downwards.
ATTTGCCCTTCCAGACATTTTGTATATACTTTTTGAATTTGTTTTCTCTATTTTTAATTTAAATTGTCTATTCAAAATTACATACCAAAAATGATCTAGTTGATCCTATTATTATTCTCTCTTCTCAAACGAAGAAACTGAAGCATGAAAAAGTTAGTCTTTAGTACTATAAGCAGAAGAGAGGAAGGGCTAGAAATAAAGTTGGAGCATTATGAACAAGATCCCATTTCCTATATTTATTGCATCAATATTAGATCTCATTTTGGCTTTGCATACACTGGAATTTAGATTTAATCATTGTTCACATAAGTGTAAATCTCTGTAAAAGGTCAAAACATTTACCATGCAGAAAGGAAAGAACAAATCATTATGCTGATAAAAGATAGGCGTATGAAAATAATACTGTATGGGCACTTCACCTTTTATTGCCTTATTTTGTTAGAAATCCATAAACATTAATATAATCTTGTCATATATTACAAAGTTTCGCAATCTGCTAATGTCGAGATTAATAATCTAGCCCCATGGTTAACTCATAAAATCATACAAATTAAGATTTGGATAGGGATTTAGAAATTTATCTATGACATTTCTCCAGATTTATTCCATTAGATATCAGCCACTCTAATTACTTTACTGACATGTTTAACCTTTGTGAAAATCTCTATATAGATTTATGTGAATATTGTTGTTTGCTAAAAATCTAAGAGCCAAATTTGTGACCACTTGCTTTTCAAGTGAATAATAAATAATAACAATAATAAGAATGTTGATAAGAATAATAGGAATGTTAGTATTAACTATAGCCTGTCACTGAGTTAGGGAAGTGCTTTACATACATTAAGGCATTTAGCCCATACAAACTAACATCTATGATGAAGACCCTATTTTTGATCCCATTTTCATTGGCGGTATGGGAAACCTCGTTATTATCAGTAAAGGAAACTTTTTCCTAAAGCGGTAATGAACATGCCTAATGTCACACAGCTATTAAACAGTTAAATTTGAACCCAGTCTTTATTCAACATACATTGTTGCATTAGTCTCATTCATGACTCCATGTTACCTTTTGTCCTTTGTTTTATTTCTTCATATTTTACTTTATCTAGTATTTTATGTGTCTTGACTTGTAAACAACTTTCAATCTTCTCTAGTAAGTGATGGGTTTAAATAAGCAAGCATATTGACTATAGTTTGTTGTGCTGTACTTTATTAGGAGAAAAAAAAAACAAAGAAAAATGTGTTTTTGTGAATACTATAATTTCCTTTGCTACCTAAGGACAGGTTTCCCTTCTTTGAATAGTTTGTTTTTGCGAAGATAAAGCAAGAGCAATCAATCAATATCGATTGAGTCGATGTGGGGAATATAGAGAATTATGCTAGAGTTCCTGACCTTTGGGAGCTTACATATTTAATTGTTGAGTGAAAATACATGTACAAAACCACAAATATGTGAAAAGTGATTATTAATGGCATGGATAACGGGTCCTATATGTGTCATAAGTCAACGGTTAAAGTGAAAGGAAAGCATTGTAGGAAATGGATTTTTTTTTTCAAGGACTGTCAATCCCTGAGGCAAATCAAGATTTTTTAATATTTGAGTACTTTGAAGAGTTCTATAACAAAATATTTGGACAAGATGCTTTTTAAAGGTCTGTCCAACTTGAAAATAATATAATTAAATTAATTATACAGATTCTAATTAATAAAGAGTTAAGAGGTTTGTCAGAAGGAGGTATAGGAAAACCCAGAGTGGGCATAGAAAGTAACTGGAGGGACACAGGGAATATTTTTCATTTCTCAGGATTAGAAGTGCATTTGTGTGTGTGTGTGTCGAGGTTGGGGGTGAAGGGTGGATAAGAGGAAAAGGTGTTAGCAAAGCAGTCAACCACTGAGCATATTTTCCAAAGTGGCTATAGCTGCCTTTTCAAACTTTGTTGAGCCTCTGATAAAAACACATTGAAGGATAACGTCCAATATGCTGTTAAAATTAAATTGAGACTGTCAGACATAGAGAAAAGGGAGTCAATTTGTGTAGTCTATTTTAATGGTTCTTCCCTCTCCGGCCAATAGTGCACACTCAGTGACCACTCCTCATCCCACTTTCCCTTTCAAGATCCCAAGTGGTAGATCCTACTAACCACTGGGAGCATTTTCCTTACCGACTTTTTAAAACAGCGGTTACTTGTGCTCTTTTCCAACCAGGGTATTGTGACTTTTTCTTCAGTTGCCCACTAATCTTTAAGTGTGTAGCGAGAGAACCACCTTTTCCTCCACTTGTTGTGGGGCTACAGGTGTCTGGAAGCAAAAGCCTGGGTTTCAATCTGATAGGATCTACCTGCTTTGGAAAGGATTGCTTTCACTAGGCAGTGGTCTCATGGTGCAAAGTGGTTTGTTTTGTATGTTTTAGAGGATGGAGAGGGTCTGAAAATACAAGATGGCATAAGAAAAAAGTTATAAAATCATTTTCCCTTGGTCCGCGTAGGTCGAGGACAGCTAAGTTGGGACTCAGTTTGTAGCGAAGAGTTGGGGGGCAGTCCTGCACTCCAGGGGCCACCCTCCCGAGGTGCAGGGCAGGAGGTGTCGAGGTGTCTCACACACTCTGCCCCAAGAAGACCGCAGGAGCTTCTCAGGGGACCCCACGAAAGGAACCCGGTCGCCGTGCCCCGCGGGTGCAGGGCTGACCCGGGAGTCGCAGGGCCCCGGGCGCGCGGCGGCGCGGAGGCGGCGGCGGTGGGGGAGGCGCCCACTCCCCCTCGTCCTCGCGCCCGCCGCGCGCCTCCCGCAGTCGGGCGCCGGCGCGCTCGGCTCTTTCCGCCGCGCGCTGCCCCGTGCGCTCCGGCACCTTCGGTAATTTCCGTCGGGCCCTGGCCGCCATTTTCTCGCCGCTTGTGTGTCTGGCTGGCTGCGTGGCTCGGTTCCTGTGAGCGAAGCTTTGTCCGGTTCGGCAATGGACGGGTAGGTAACAGGGACGGCGAGGAGGTGTGTGAGAGGCGAGTCGGGCCCCCTGAAGCCCGGCCCGGGGTCGGGCGGCGACCCCCGCCTCGGCGGCCCCTCCCAGGGCCGGGCTGCCGTTACCCACCCCCGCCCCATCGCACACACCCCTCCCGCCGCTTCCCTGGCGGCTCTGGCGGCGAAACCCCGGAGAAGGGGGCCCGGGGGCTGGGGAGGCACTGGGGGACGGCGGGCGGCGGCCCCGGAGGGCAGCGGGCAGCGGCGGGGGATGGGGCGGGCACCCGGAGCTTCTCGCCGGCCCTGCCCCCTCCAGGAGCCATTTCGATCCGTAACCTGGGACCCGGACCCGCGGGAGCGGCGCCTGGACAAGCGAGTGTGGTGGCCACAGAGAGAGGCCTGCGGGATCCTGGGGGCGAGGGGAGAGGCGCCCCGTGCCTCCCAGCCGTCCCTGGCCGCCCGGCCCTCCGCGGCGGGGGAGATGCGGGTGGCGGGAGCCTCCGCCGAAGCCAAGTGGGAGCCGCTGGGGAGGGGGCGGGGAGCCGTGCGGCGGAGGGAGGGGGAGGGCGGATGTCACACTCCTTTGTTTTCACTGGAGTCTGGTAGTGGGGGCGGGAGGCCGGGAAAATGTCTTTTTGTGGGGCCTGGGAACATTCAAGGCTTGGCACAAGGGCCCAGAAATTAAATCATCTAAAACACCAAGTGTTTGTGGTCGGCATAAGTCACATGGGCAAAGGCCAACAGCCATGGTAGAAACGAGCAGATAGACAACACAGGGCCGTCTTTTTTAGCTACTTTAACCAGTTTTTGGAAAGATAAAAACCAGCTACGAAAAGCCAGGGCCGTGCTGCATCTTTGGGCGGCCGAGTGGAGATAGAGTGATGCTGAGTGAGGTGAGGCAGTGATGTGGACCAGGCTCTCCCGGGTGCTTAACGCACCACATCTGAAGACTCTTAATCTAATTGAACTCTGTCAGAACGGAGGCACCGTTTAGGGACAGAATCTGGCTGTAATCAGCCCATTTGTGGGGGAATATGAAAACTGTGTCATTTAAAAAGTACTTATTAGAATCAGTAACAGTATTTGAAGAGTCAAAGTAAAGTAGGAATTTATTTTGATTAAACGTCTAGGGTTTGATGTTTTTTAAAGAGTAAGTGAAGATCATATAAAAGTTAACATTTAAAAAACTTTAAAAATTATCCCAGAGGTTATCTAGAGATTATTTCCCGATTAAACATAAATAAAGTTAAGTTCAGTATTCCCTCAGAACAGAATGGAAGTGTCGATGGCAAAACTTGCAGTTCATGTCTCCTGATTCTTTCAAGATTACTGAAGAGTTGATTTAAGTTTTAATAAGCTAAGTGTACTAGCTTTGTAGAAATCACATTATATTGTTTGGGGTTTTGTTCTTTCTTTAAAGAGTATAAAAAATACTGTAAGTGTAGTGAATTTTGTTTCCCCTTTGAAAGTCTAGAAAACCGAATTGATAATAGTACAAAGAATTGTCACCAACTATCTATGTATTTGTTTTCCATCTGCATTGTGAGTGGAATGATGAACTACCCTAAAAAGTTTCAAACAGTGACCATCAGAAGAATAACAAGAGTTTGAAACTATTTTTTTTCTTCACAGGATTGTCACTGAGGTTGCAGTTGGTGTGAAGGTAGGAGAAGATTGAAATTAATGGAAAATGGATTGCTGAATCTATTATTTGCATCATTAATGAAACTTTTCAATTAGCGTTTGAAAACTAATACAGCTAACAAAACCCAAGTGTGAAGTATTTCATTTTTAAAGTTGCATTACGTAGTTTATAACCTAAATATACAACAACCACACGATTTTCTAGAAAGACAGAGAATAACATGGAAAAGTAGGTGTGAATGGTGTTCAAGGAATTAGAAATGCTCTCAAACATGGGTTCTTGTGAATATAAAATGATACCCCAGTTTTCTGAGGGATATTATGGTTTTTAATGGGCAGATAAGTGATTTGATGTAAATCATAATTTTCTTAATCTAAGGCTTTTTACTTTTCTTATGGAGACTAAGATAGTTTTGCCAGTAGCCACATTTGTTACCCTGATCCTTGAAAATAAACTTGTTTAGACAGTTAACTTCAAATTTGAGTCTGAAGTTAAGAGCTGGTTTGTCTTTATTAAAGGAAGATAGGCTTTATGGTAGATATCATTTGGAATCTTTCCTCAATCACTTTTTGGCCAGGAAAACTATTCATTCTTTAAAACTTAGTTCTAATGAGTAGGACTTTTTGTTTCCTTGAATTCATATTTTAACATCATGATGCATTACAATTTCGTGTTTGTAAGCCTGTCTACCCTGTTAGGGCATAGTCCTTGTCTTACATATTTTCCAAGTTTGGCACATCTTCCCAGCCTGTTCCTTGAATAACCTTGTTTAGTTATAATGTTGAATGCGGCAAGAACTTGACCCTGGTTTATGTTAATTTTAATTAGTCTGTGGCAAAATTGGTTGTGTTATACATGTTTTGCTTAAAGTAGCAGAACATATCAGTGAAGTTAAGAGGACTTACCTCTACTCAAATACTTGTTGGATGCAATGACATTCTTCCTCCAAGTGTGAGTCTTAAGAGGCGATGCTGACTGTCCAGGATATTTTTTAGAACTTTAAAATTTCATTCATAACAATGTGGTAGTTTTTAGAATGCTTTTGGTGTTATTTTGTGTTTCCTTGGTTATTTTCTGTCTTCTGCCTTATGTTGGTCCAGATACTTTGTGCTTTAATAGACATATTTGTTAAGTTCACATGTAGATCGGTGGTGAAATGATGAGCTTTTTTGAGGGGGCTTTATTTGGCAGTATTATTTTCTAAGGTGAGATAGATGTAGGATCTGAAATGGGGAATTGCTCAAAAGTGCAAGATGTAGATATTGTAGTTACCATCCAAACACATTCTCTGGAAGTGCATTTGTAAAAGAATAAATGATAAAGTCTGAGTTGTCTATTACTAGTGTATGATGGTAGAAGCAACTAGAGAAGACCCAGAATGAGAAGGCAGAGAGAAAAGAGACACGGAATAGGATGTCCAGATATGGTTTATTGGTTATAGCAGTTTTCTGTATTGGTAATTTGAGGAGAAAATATTGAAAAATGATATAAAAATAATTGCTTGCCAGTTTTTGCCCATTGTGTAATATAAAAGTTTGAATAACTAAAGTTACATTTTATATAATTTTCTAGAATAGTGGTTAAGAATTTTTGCTTTGGCATCAGACCTGTGTACAAATAATTAAGCTTTCATAATTCTTTAAAAATAAAAGTAATACATATGATTTTAAAAAGTTCAGAGTGCAAAGTATTTCCCACTGATTCCCAGTCCTGTTTCTTACGTATAGGTATTATGTTAAAATATTTCTGGTGTATTGTTTTCTGAAATGATTAGTTTATGTTTACTATACATATGAACATCCTTGTTTGTTTATGCAAATGTTAATGCCTTGTGTGCTGGTCTGCATCTTGCCTTGCCTTTAAAAAGCAAACAAATTAAAAAAAAAAACACTTCTTTTTGAGATATTTGCTATCAACTACACATACTTAAAGTATACCGTTTTGACATACGTATACACCTATGAAACCATTACCGCAATCAAGATAATGAATGCCTATCAACCCCAAAATTATAATTTTGACCTTATGTAATCCCTCCCACCTTTCCCCAAGCAACCACTGATCTGCTTTCTATCACTGTAGATTAGTTTGCATTTTTTAGAGTTTTAAATAAATAGAATCTTACAGTATATGCCCATTTTTGGTCCGGCTTATTCTATCAGCATAATTATTTTGAGAATCATCTATGTTGTATATCAATAGTCCATTCCTTTTTATTGCTTAGTATATTGTATAGGTATATGCAGTTTGTTCATTCAACTCTCAGTGGACATTTGGGATGTTTCTAGTTTGCGGTTATTATAAATAAAGCTACCGTGAGCATTCTTGTACAAATCTTTGTCTGAACAAGTGTTTTCATTTCTCATGGGGAAATACCTGTGATTGGAATGGCTGGAACATATGGTAGGCATATCTATCGTTAGCTTTTTAAGAAACTGCAAACTGTTTTCTAAAGTGGTTGTACCATTTTACATAGCCACCAGCAGAGCATGAGATTTCCACACCAAAAGGGTGATCCGTACAAGAAAATAATTGGTAAGCTGAAGTTCATTAGATTTTAAAATAGGCATCCTCTCCAGCGCCTGTTACTGTCTTTTTTGATTACAGACATTCTAGCGGGTGTGAAGTGGTAATTTTGTGGTTTTAATTTGCGTTTCTTCAATGTCTGTGATCTTTCCATATCCTTCTTGCCAGCTGTACATCATTTTTGGTGAAGTGTCTGTTTTAAATCTCTGCCCAGTTTTTAAATTGGGTTATTTATTTCTGAGTTTTGAGAAGTCTTTAGTCTGGTTACAGGCCCTTAGAATATTTTCTGGCACTTGTGTTTTCATTCTCTTAACAGGGTTTATTGAAGAGCAGCAGTTTTAAAATCTGATAAACTTAAGTTTACTGATTATTTTCTTGTATGGATCACCCTTTTGGTGTCATAGCTAAGCCATCCTTGCCTAACCTCATTTTCTCCTTTGTTTTCCAATAGAAATTTTTTAGTTTTTGGTATTACATTTAACTCTTTTTGAGTAAATATTTAAAATATGGTACAAAGTCTGAATCAACATTTATTGGTTTTGGGTATGGACATCTACTTTTTCTAAAAGTACCATATGTTGAAAAGACTATCCTTTCTTCATCGAATTGGCTTAGCACCTTTTGTCAAAAATCAATTATGTATGTTTGTATGATTTTATTTCTGTACTATATTCTTTTCCACTGACTCTTTTTTTGTCTACGTAGAAGCCAAAAACGTATTGTCTTAATTACTGTAGCTTTATGTTAAGTCTTGAATTCAAGTAGAGCTTTGTTCTTTTTCAAAGTTGTTTTGGCTCTTCTGGGTCCCTTACATTTTCATATGAGTTAGTTTCTACTAAACCTGATGGGATTTTGTTGGCATTAATGACTCTATAGAGCAACTTGGGGAAAATTGACAAGTGTTGAGTTTCTCACCCGTTAACACATTTACTTAGATCTCTAATTTCTTTCAGCATTGTTTTGAGTTTTCAGTGTACAGATTTTGTATATTTTGTCAGATTCATCCCTATCTAGTGTTTCCTGTTGCTGTTGTAGATATTTTAAAAATTCAATTTCCAGTTGTTACTGATATATAGGAATATAGATTATTTTTGCATATTGCTCTTGTATTGCATGTTTGCCAAATTCACTTATTAGATTTAATAGCTTTTTTGTAGATGCCATTAAATTTTCTTCACAGACTTTTTCCTTTTGTATCTGTATGCCATTTTTATTGCCTATGACATCTAGTACAATATTGAATATAAGTGATGAGAACAAGCATCCTTACTTTGTTTCTGATATTAGGATGAGCACCCTAAATGATATGAATTCTTTCTTAAATGTTTGGTACAATTCACCTGTGTAGCTATGTGGACCTGGTGTTTTTTTGGGGGGAAGAGGTTTTAAACTACATGTTCAATTTATTTAATAGACATAGGACTATGCAGGTTATCTGTTTCTTTTTAAGTGAGTTTGTGTTTTCCATAGAATTAGTCCGTTTTATCAAACCTGCTGAACCTATTTGTATAGCGTTCATAATATTACCATTTAATACTTTCGATATATATAATCTATAGTGATGTCACCTCTCTCATTCCTCATACTGGTAATTTGTGTCTTCCTTCTTTTTACCCTCATCAGATTGGCTAGAGGTTTATTATATATATTATTTATTTAATATAAATAATCCAAAAATCAGCATTTGGTTTTGAGTTTTCTCTTTGTTTTTTATTTTCTATTTTATTGATGTCCACTCTTTTTTTCCCTATTGCTTTGTATTTAGTTTGCTTTTTTTCTGTTTATCTAACATTGAAGCCGATGTTATTGACTTGATACTTTTTCTAATATAGAAGTATATTGCTTTATATTTCCATTTAAGTACTCTTTTTATGGCATCCCTCAGATTTTCACATACTTTATTTAGTTCAAAATACATTCTAATTATTTTTATTTCTTTGACCTATGAGTTATTAAGAAGTATGTTATTTAATTTCCAAATATTTGGAGTTTCCCATATATATATTTCTTTTATTTCTAATTCCGTTGTGACTAGAGAACATATTTTAAGACTTGAACCTTTGTAAATTTTGAGACTTGTTTTATAGTCCAGATTGATATTCTGTTAGTGTTAATTGCACTTGATAGGGATGTGTATTCTGCTGCCGTTGGATGGTATATTCTATAAATGTCAGTTAGGTCATGTTTACTGATACTGTTCAAGTAATCTAAACTTTCTGATTTTCTGTCTATCATTTATTGAAAACAATATTGAAATCCCCACCTATACTCTACATTTGTCTGTTTTTCTTTGGAGTTATACCAGTTTTTGCTTTTTTCCCCTCAGGTTTTATGATGAGTACATATATATTTAGGATTACTGTGTCCTCTTGATACATTGGCCCTATTATCATTGTGACTAGTTTTACCCTTGGTAATAGTCCTTGCTTTAAAATCTACTTTTTCTGATATTAATATAGCCATCTCATCTTTCTTTTGAATAGAGTTCGCATGGTATATCTTTTTCCATTCTTTTGTTTTCAACCTTTTTGTGTCCTTAAAGTACGTTTCTTGTAGATAGCATCAAGTCGAGTCTTGAATTTTAAATCCAATCTTATATCCTCTTCTGGTCATTAAGACTATACCCATTTAATGTTATTACCAGTGTGGTTAGCTTTAAAACTACCACTTTGCTTTTTGTTTTTTAGTCCCTTTTTTGTTTTCTGCTTTTTTAAATTATATTTTTTATTCAGTTTTATCTTGTTAGCTTATTAGCTTTTACCTTTGTTTTCTTATGTTACTGGCCGTTTTAGGATTTATGGCATACATCTCTAACTTACCACAGTCTTCTCTGAGGAGTATTTATGCCTTTTTACATGCATTCTGTGAATATTAGAATACTTCTCCCCTCTTGGCCTTTGTGCTATTGTTATACATTTTACTCTTGCATATGTTATAAATTCTCCATTATTTTTTGTTTGTTTAAACAACCAGTTATCTTTTAAAAATATTTTCTACATTACCTGTTTCATAGTTACATATGTGCATTGACTACTCGGAGGATTCTCTGCAGATTCTGCATTTCTCTCTGTGCAGTTCTTCTCTGGTACTCTGCCATCCAAACTCTAGTTGCTTTGTTCGCTTTGGACTCTTGAATCTTTCTTAACTAGAAATTTTCGAAGTTTGGTCTGGTTTCCCTATCTGAGCTGTTTCATGGCCTGGACTTTGTCTCAAGAGAGTCAGCTGGGGCAATCATGGACTCACCTTGTTTGTTTTCTGATGCTTAGGGTTCATGTCCATCCATCATTGTCTAATGCCCAGCAGTCTTGAAAACCATTCTATATATTTTGCATGAATTTCTATTATTATTATTTTTATTTTAATAGGGCAGTCTGGCCCCGTATTTTAATAGGGCAGTCTGGCCCCGTGTAACACCTTCTTGCTTGGTAGTAGAAGTCAGCGTTTTTTTTTTGTTTTTTTTTTTTTTTAAAATTACATAAAATGGTTATAGATTTACCTCATTCTTTGTTGTATGGATACACCACAGTTTAGTTACTACACTGATGGACGTTTTGGTCTGATTATTACTCTTAAAAAGTATGGAAATATATAAAAAGAAGTAAAAATGCTTTGTTAAATGAAATTTACAGTTTATGAAAAACAGTGCTAATGGATACTTTACTAATTTGTTTTCCACAACTGTGTATGGGGGTGTCTGTTTCTCCATACCCTAACCACTTCTTGATTTTATAAAAATTTAGAACATCAGCTAATTTTAGGCTTAAAATGTTTTGTAATTTGTATTTTGAAACAGGTGAGATATAAAATTTTGGCTATGTTTCTTTTCCTTTGAACTGTTTCTTTGTATATGTGACCTATTTTAATGATCGTCTATATCTCATTTGTTACAACTCTATATAAAAAGAAAATTGATTCAAATGCATCATAGTTCCTTTTTTCTTCCAGTTTATTATTTTTTTGATTTTTTTGTGTGTAATTTTGGGCGTATAGGTATACTTGAATTAAGTGCTATAATTTTATTTTGTCTGATACTTGAAAATTAAGTGTGATATGCATAAAAAGTTATCTTCAAACTAGGTCCTCAGTTAATGTTAACTAATTTATACTACATATAGAATACCCAAGTTTTATAGCTTTAGGACATGTTGAAATCTCATTTTTTAATACTCTTATAAAATTTGCTGTAGTTATTCAGATCTCATTGATTTTACTCCTTTTTGTTTATCTCAGTGACACTATAAAATGAGTGGAAATTTGATGGATTTCTTTAAAATTTTTTTTTACATCCTTTGTTATTTATAATTAACTTCAGGGTTTCATTTCTGTACTCTTAATCATTTTGCCAGTGTGAAATCCTTGCAAAATAATGAACCTATTGTTTGGGAAGACAAATGCATGAAATGATTGCAGAATAATGCAAGATGGTACTCAATATGGTAAAATGTTAACTTCTTGAATGCAAATTTTAAAAATAGTGAAGTTTGTACAGTTTCTTTTTTTTTTTTTAAGTAAGTTAACTGGACAGTTAAAAAAGGACCTATTAGTTAAAATAAGTTGTTAGCTTTTTCAAGTTGGATTTCATTAGTATTGTAAAAGCACTGGTTGTAAATTGCTGAATGCATAATTTGAGTTGTGATATGGATATTGAAGTCACCACCATTGGCGTTTTTATGTAATTACAATGAAATAATACTAAACCTAACTTTGTAATAGTTGACCCATAACTGGTTGTTTATAATAGGTATGTTATTAAGAACTGTTGGGTTTTTAGATTTAGATTTTTCTTAAAATGCTACATAATGCTTGTTATAGTATTTGTATTAGGATTTCAGATTGTTACCAAACTAAAGGGGGATTCATTTGTGCACATCAAAGCCAAATGAGGCATGAACAGGGGTTTGCAGAAAAGAAAGGTTTATTTAACGAAATGGTACCAGGCCTGGAGGCACAGGTGAGCTAACACTCAAAGGTATAGCTCCTTGATGGCCCCTAGGGGATATCATGGTAGCTAAGGGAGTTGGTATCCTGGGCTCTACTGATTGATTGGTGCTAGGGTGAGAGGCAGTTGATCATTACATCAGTTCCTCATCGTTTATGGTGTCGTTCTATCTAATTTAAAGAGGTTGTGACCAGTAGGGTCATTCCACCTACAGGAGTCTGAAGACGAAACTCAATTGATGTCAAGATATTGTCTTTAGTTTGACACAAACTCTGTTTTTGTGGTCGACAGACCTGAGGCTTTGTTCCTAAGTTTGATGCTGACCAGAATCTGATGTCCTAAGGGCTTAATGATTAAGGGAGTGGACATGCAGTATGGGCAAAGGTGGCAGGATAAGGAAAGAAAAGAAGCAAGTGAATTCAAGTCCAGTTTGAATCAAGGAGAAAGAGAAGGGAAAAGTCATTTTAAAGAAGTGAAGATTTGCATGATTATAGACATTTTTAGTGTCTCCTAAATGACAGTACTTTGTTAGAAACTGGTGATTCAAAACACTGAGACAATAGATGCTCCTTGAGGACACAGCCCTTATTTTATTGTTCCTATGATACCAATAGAACATGATAAATAGTACATACTCAGTAAACATTTAGTGACTCTTGAAGGGTCTGACTTCAATGTGTTTATAATCTCATGAGCTATTTATCAATAAAAAGATAAATACCACAGTGCTATATTTATTTTTATTTTATTACAAAACTTTTTTGCCAGAGATCTAAGAGAGCTATGTCTTCTAGAATGTCATCTAGTTGAAGAGATAATTACATGCAAACAAGTGCCATATAGCTACAGTAGGAGAGATTAGTTTTGGTTGGTAGGATCAGAATAGGTTTCATGAAAGTAGTTGGTTGTAATCTGTGCCTTGTAAATAGGTTGGGAGAGGAGGTGAGCGGCACAAGCATACATTGTTTTGTTGTGCTCCACTTTATTGCACCCTGTGGATGTTATGAAGATTACAGCTCACTATTGCGGTGGTCCAGAACCCGACCTGCAACGTCTTTGAGGTCTGCCTGTAGACAGTGAGAAAATGATGTGGTCAAAATTGTTTCTGTTGGCTAGCACAAATTCACAGCAGTTGAGCAGTGTGCTGAATATTTTGTCGTTGATGGGTGCGAGAAGAAAGATAGGGTGGCAGGTGTGTTGTAGAAGCCCCCAAGTGCAGGTTGTGGAATTCGTACTTCATGTGGGTAGGCACTATTCTGTATTCCTGTACGTTTCCATACATAAAAGTAGCTCATTTTCTTGCTATCTTTAGAATGTGGAAACTGAGCTCCGAAAAAGAAGAACTTTGGTATTATGTGGAGCACTATAAGCCTCTATAATTGTTAACTATTTTAATATCTTATATGGTTTGTATGTGTTGGTAAACTATAATAGCTTTCTTAATTTAGTTTTAGATGTACTGCTCTAGGGGCTAAGGTGATGAAGTAATATTTTTACTCCAAAAGTAATAAAGTATCACAAAGAGTCATGACAGGTATGTGTTTTTGAGCGGTGATTTTTTTTTTTTTAAATAACTACTGTGGTGAATTTTGAACATAGAAGGCAATAATATCATAAACCATTATTTGTTACTCATTCTCAACAGTCATTAACCAGTAACTCATTGCTAAAACTTATAATCTCCACACTCCAATTTTCTCCTGTATTTCAAGATAAATCCCAGATAAATTGTTTCATCCGTAAATGTTTCAGTGGGTCTCTTTAACAGATAAGGTCTCTGTCTCTGTGTATCTGTCTCTGAAGAAATAAAACCACAGTGCTGTTAGGACACCAAAACAACATCAATTACTGAATGTTATCAAGCGCAGTGTTAAAATTTTTAATTGAATCATAAAAGTCATAGTATTTTTACAAGGTTTTTTTTTTGTGTTTTTTTGTTTTGTTTTTTTTTTTTTTGTTTTTTGTTTTTTAAGTGGGCAGGATCAGGGTAGAAAAAGATCAACATGTTCATGCTAGATTGATATGCCTCTTACTTTCTTGTAATATACAAGTTCTTTCATCCCTGTCAGGGTTTTTTAATTCCATTTTATTTTTGAAGAAAACTGGCTGTTGGTTTTATAGAGTTGCCCCCACAGTCTGCATCTATTGATCGTATTCTGATATATTTTAATACGTTCTTCATGTAACTAACTCATTTGGTAGTTGGATCCTGAAGTCTTTCAGACTCTTTGTCTGTTTTGGTAATATTTTACAAGTGATGATACATTTTTCCATTAGAAGACATATGATGTCTGATTTTTTTTTTTTTTTGCATATCTGTGGTGTTATTCCCAAGAATATTTCCTGTAATAAGTTTTTCTTTGCCTTGTTTGTGCTTGTCATAGTCCCTTAGTAAATACCTGTTCCTTAGTATTCTTAAAAGATGTCTACAAAGAAGTGTTTCTTAAAGTGCACCTAATAGAAATACAATATTAAAATTTAACATAAATTGGAATTATTGATAGTGGACAAGAATGTATTTTCAATGGAGGTCTTGTCAATTTAAGAGCATGTGATTTAGAATTAACAGACTAGGGTCTGGCCCCTGTAACATCGAATAAGGTAACCTTTGAGTTTCAATTTCATAGTTTTTAAAATGGGCTTAGTAAGACATACCTCAGAAGTTTTATTGAAGGTTAGATAGAATAACCTATGAAAGATAGCACAGAATGGCACATAGGTGCTCAAAAGATGATAATGGTGGTTATTGTAGTTCTTTCATTTGTAAATATGATTTGGAGCACTTCAATGGAAATCAGTAAATAAATTTTTAAGAGAGCCTGGAGGCCAGGTTAAAAGTAGTTGGTCAGATGGCACTAAAGAGAAAATTAGTGAACTAAAAAATAAAAATTATTCAGCATTTACACAGAGCAAAAAAGAGATGAAAATAGGTTAAAAGAGATGGAGGAAAGGAAATTAAATTCTACAAATACCTACTTAGAGTTCCAGAAAGAGAAATTAAAGATTATAGAGAAGCAAAATTTGAAAAGCTAAAGACTGAACATTTTCTAAAATGGATGAACTACATGAATTCTTAGATTTAAGAGGCAAAAGAAAACCTAGATACATCTTAGTGAAAGAGCAGAACACTAAAAACACAGAGAAGATCTTTAAAGCAGCCAGAGAAAATCAGATGCCCTAAGGAGTATGAACTGGAAAGACAAAATGCTTTTTCAGCAACATGGGCATTCAAAAGATAGTAGAATAGTATCTTCAGAGCATTGAATGAAAGTAATAGTCCACCTGTTATCGCACAGTTGGTTAATTTATCCCTAAGAAGAGCAAAATAATGACTTTTTTTGTTTGTTTTAGAAATAATCCTTCCCACCCCCCCCCAAAAAAAAGGCAATTAAAAAAATTTATCAACAGACCTACCATAGGAATTTCTAGAGGTTATACTTTAGTAAGAAGGCCAATGCCTCCAGAAGAGATGTCTGAGGTAGAAGTAAGGTTAACCAAGAAATTGGTAAGCCTGTGGATGGATCTTAAATACTCAATGTATAAGAAAATAAATATAAGCAGTGATTGATAGGGAGTTTAAAAAATAGAACTAAAAATAATAAAATTATAGCAACATGTAAGAGTGGCAGGTAACTAGAGTTCTAGTATTGTTTTGAGCTGTGTTGTCAATTATGGTAGCCATTAGTCTATGTGGTTATTCAACACTTCACATGTGGCTAGTCTAAATTGGTCTGCTCTTAATTGTAAAGTACTAGCATATTCTTAAGACATAGTATTAAAAAGGTAATTTTTATATTTATACGTTTAGATGATAACAGGTTAAATAAAATATATTTGTAGTATCTTTTTAACTTTTTAAAATATGGTTACTGAAAAACAAGTGTTGCTCACGTTACATTTCTTTTGAACCTTGCCTTTCTGGAGGGTAGAAATTTCAAGTCTAAAGTGAATCAGATTTTTATATTTTAAAATAAAAGAATGAGCACAGTAAAAGTAGGGATAGGGTGTCTAACTTTTTAAATAATTAGGGATGGAGTGATTGAAATTAAAGATGTGTAATCCAAAAGAAGTCGGAAAAAAAAAATTAGAGTATGGCACAGTCAGTTCAATTTAATGGCTTTAGGAGCTATGGAGGATTCCTTTGAGCCTTTAAAAGTAAAATTTTTGGTAATAGGAAGTTGGACTTCATCTAACCCTAATTATCTCCCAGAGGCCCCATGTCTAGATAACATCACATTGGGGATTAGAGCTTCGGCATACGAATTTTAGGGGGACATAAACACCCTGCATATACCTCACCCCCACTTCTGTGGAATTATCTATACTTTTGATATATGTATTTATATTTTTTATCTTAATCATATGTGGTTTTGTTTTACTTGTTTAAATGATATATAGATATATATATATATGCTGTCATGCTGTGCATCTTCTATAATTTGCTCTTTTATGTTCAATGATTGTTTCTTAACCTATGTTTATATATAGTTCAGATTCATTCATTTTCATTGCCATATAGTATATGATTATATAAATATACCATTACCCTGTTGACAACTACAAGGTCATTTTTTCCTGTTACAAATTGCCATGAGCATTGTGCATATTTCGTTATGTCAAAGTTTGAGTTTCTCTCGAAGTAGAATTGCTGGATTGATTATAGGTTGTCTGTTTTCATGTTGAATGGATATTGGCATTGCTTCCCTAAGTGGCTTTGCCAATTTATACTCCTTTAGCAGTATATGAGAATTTCTGTTTCTCCATATCCTCTCTGATAAATGACACTGTTAAACTTTTTAATGGTTGTATGTGTGAATGGTATCTTGTTTTAATTTTAATTCCCTGAGTATTAATGTTATATTTTCTTAGTTAATTGACTATTCATGTTTCGTTTCTTTTCTTTTAAATGCCCGTTCATATCATCTATCCATTTTTCTTTTAAATGTAGTTTTTGTCTTTTTCTTATTGATTCCTAGGAGTTTTTATGTATTGTGGATATTAAAAATTTGTTAGTTATACATGCTACAGATAACTCCTTTCTTACTGTGGGTTTTTTACATTGAGGAATAGCAGTTGGACGTTTTAACATCACATTTATGTTTCAGTTTTAAAAAAAATATTTAGCTGAAAGGTTTATATTATTGTAGATTTTATTTTGAAAGTAAAAGTTTTGATTTTTACATTTAGAGCCTCAGTCTATTTGGAATTTAATTTTTGTGTAGTGTATGGTAAAGTTTTAATAATTTTTCCCTTATGCAACTTAGTTGAATAGTTAATTTTTTTTCCTACTGATCTGCAATGTCAGCTGTCAGGTTTCCATATGTGCATGGAACTGTTTCTGGGTTATCTGTTCTGTTTCATTGTTAGTCTATTTCTGTATGAATACCACAGTGTCTTAATTTAGTGTAGCATCACAGTAAGTCTTGGAATTTCACAACTTTGTTCTTCAGAATTGTCTTGGCATTTACCGCATACTGTATGTCTTTTAAGATCAGTTGGGTAATTTCCTTGAAGATTTTTTGGGTTTTGATTATAATTGCACTAAATTTTTAAGTTAATTGGGGAGCATTGTATTTGCTTTATCAATAAAATAATATGGCAGTGCTTCAGCTCAAAGGCAGAGAACTATATTTCTTTGAAGAATTTTCCCTTTTTTCCCTTGATATAGTCTCTAATTATAAAAGACAGGCTCAATGCAGAGAATTAAGTGCTTTATGCAGAAAGGAAAACAAATTAAATTACCAGGAATTTTACCAAAGCTAAGCAGCATTGTGTGTGCTTCCCATCATTTTTCCCCTTATTATATATGTAGGGTGTGGAAGAGGGATACTTCTTTGACAGAGAGTTTGATTTCTTCCAGAGTTACTGGTTTATTCAGTTATTCAGTACTTTTCTAGAAAATGATATTTTACTTTCAGATTTCTCAGAATACAGCATCTTTGAATTCTCTCCTTTTTTATTACTGATATTGAACATTTCTATTTTCTTTTTCTTTTTTTAGAGACCTTATTTTACTGGTGTTTTTAAAGAACCAAATGAAATCTTTTGTTTCATAATTCACTAATTTCTGTTTTTATCTTTCTTTTTCTGCCCACACAAGATTAATTTGGGGGGGGGGTGGCATTTAAAATTAGATCCTGGACTCATTTAATTTTTTGTTAAAAATGCATTTGAGATTAAGAAAGATCAGTTGATACCTTTGGAAGTAGGTTTTAACTTTTAGAGTTCTATTTTCTGAATTAGGTGTAACCGATACATAACATTGTATTAATTTCAGGTGTGTAACATGATTTGATATATGTTTACATATAAATACCAGGAAAAGTTTAGTTTACATCCATCACCACACATAGTTAGAACTTTTTTCCAGAACTTTTTAAGATTTACTCTTGACAACTTTCAAATGTACAGTACAGTATTATTAACTAATAGCCACCATGCTGTGCATTACATCCCCAAGACTCATTTATCTATAACACTTTTCCACTACCCATTTTGCCCATTCTGCCCTTCTCTCCACCCCCTGTCTCTGACCACCAGTCTGTTCTGTTTGTGTCAGTTTGTTTGTTCGTTTGTTTCCACATGTAAGTGACATGCAGTATTTCTATTTTGCTGTCTTTGACAGACTTTGCTTACCATAATGCCCTCAAGGCCCATCCATGCTGTCTCAATGGCAAGATTTCCTTTGGCTGAATAATATTTTATTGTGTATTTATCACCGGACCATTAACCAGGGTCTTGTCAATGTTGTGAGAAAGAATTCATGGACAGACAATGAAGGCAATGAAGTGACAGCTCAAGTTTATTGAAAGGGAAAGTGGACTCTTAAGACAGGAGAGCTGGCCAGCTCAAGAGGGAACTACCCAGCTTTACTTGCAGGGTGGGGACTTGATCTGCTGACTTAAAGGGGGTGGGGGTGTGTGGAATATTTATGATTCTGGGTTGTCTATTCAGAGAAAGGAGGTTACTTTTCTTGGAACTTGGGAGACACCTCTTTTCTTACCTTTTGTGGTCCTCATTGTCATGGCGTTAGGTACATGATGTGTACAGCATTAACTACACTGCTAATTTATGGTTATAACAGCTGAATCATCAGGGTAGGGTTAGGTTAAGAACAAATGGGGCTTGGTCTGTATGTGTATTCTTGCAGGGAAGAATGCTTGTCTTTCTAGGCCAAGATTTTGTGGGTTTTGAGCCCCTCTATAGGCCTATCAGGGCTCGTGGCAACCACATTGTGCCCTTGTGAGTTTCTCCCTTTCCTACTCATATCTGGCTATCTGCCCACTCTAATGTATGTACCACATTTTCTTTATCCATTCATCTATCAGAGGACACTTAGGTTGTATTTATTTCTTGGCTATTGTAGATAATGCTACAGTGAATATGGTGGTGCAGATATCTTTCTGAGATAGTGATTTTATTTTCTTCAAATAGATATCCCAAATTGAGATTGCAGGGTAATATAATTGTACTTATTTTTAATTTTTATTTTTTTGAGCAGCCACCATCCTGTTTTTCATAGCGGCTGCACCAATTTACATTCCCACCAACAGTGCACAAGCCTTCTCTTTTTTTTGCATCCTCATCAACACTTAGTTTCTTCTGTTTTTGATAATAGCTGTTCGTGTGACATGATCTCTTATTGTGGTTTGTTATCGGCATTTCTTTTGACGATTATGATGTGCTTTTTCTTATACCTGTTGGCCATCTATATGTCGTATTTGTAAAAATGTCTATTCACTTTCTCTGTCCATTTTATTTTAAAGCTGCATTGTTTATTTTTTTTTCCGAGTTGTGTGAGTTTTTTATATGTTTTTGGTTTTAATCTCCTATCAAATATATGATTTGCAAGTATTTTCTTCTGTTTCTTAGGTTGCCATCTTGTTGATGGTTTCCTTTACCATACAGAAGCTTTTTAGTTTGATATAGTTCTTATTGTTTATATTTGCTTTTGTTGCCTTTGCTTTTGAGGTCAGATCCAAAGAATCAGTGCCAAGAAGCTTAGCACCTGCTTTTTTTTTTATAGAAGTTTTATGGATTCATGGCTTAAATTTAAGTCTTTAATTCATTTTGAGTTGACTTTGGTATGTGGTGTAAAATAGTGGTCTAGTTTCATTCTTCTACACGTGTTTAGTTTTCCCAGCACCATTTTTTGAAGTTACTACCTTTCTCCATTGTATTTTCTTTCTTCCTCTGTTTTGTAAATTAATTGACCATATATGAATGGGTTTATTTTTGAATTCTATTCTGTTCCATGGATCTGTGTGTCTGTTTTTATGCCAGTGCCATACTGTTTGAGTTACTGTAGTTTTGTAATACAGTGTGAAATTAGGAAATGTGCTGCCTCCAGTTTTGTTCTCAAGATTACTTTGGCTCTTTGGAGTCCTTTGTGATCCCATACAAATTTTAGGATTGTTTGTTCTAGCTCTATGAAAAATGACACTGGAATTTTGATAGGGTTTACATTGACTATAGATTTCTTTGAGTAGTATGGCTGTTTTAACAATATTTGTGTCTTACAATTTTTTAATCTATATCTTTTTCATTTTTAAAACTTTATTATACAACTTTGAAAATAAATGAAAGTGTGTGAATAGTTTAATAATATAGTTAACTCTTAACACGGTTTGAACTGTGCAAGTTCACTTACACGTGAAGATTTTTCAGTAACTACTTGTACCGTTTTTGATCCATGGTTAGGAGTCTGCAGATGCAGAGGGCTGACTATATGCATCAACCTGCACCATTTTATATAGGGAAACTGAGCATCCACAAGTGATGGTCCTAGAACAAATCCCTAGATACCAAGTGACTTAACATTTTTGAGGAGTCAAAAGTTATATGTAGAATTTTGGCTGCACAAATGGGTCAGTTCCCCAACCTCTGATTATTCAAGGGCCACCTCTACACTTTTTTTTTCTTATGAATGGAGAATATTAAAGGAGCTTTCAGAGATCATATTCTCAAATACTTCAGTGTGTATTTTCATAAAAGATATAGTCTCTTGAAGATGACATTGATATCATTATCATACCTAATAAAATTTAAAATAATTTTTTAATGTCATCTAATCCCCAAACAGTAGTCAAAATTTTGTTGTTGCCTCAAAAATGTCTTTTACCTTTTTTTTTCCTTCTGAATCAGGAACCAAGGAAAGGCAACATGTTAATTTGGTTGATGTCTTTGAAGTCTCTTTATCTATAAATCAGTTTACATTTCCTCTTCCCTTTCTTGATTTTCTTTGTTAGAGAAATTGGGTCATCTAGTTTTTCAATATTCAGAAATTGTACTTACTTGATTTTGCTGATTATACCTCTAGGTTGTCTTCCAAATGTCCTTTATATCCTCTGTATTTCCTGTAAATTTGCAGTTAGATGAGGCTTGATCAGATTCAGGTTTAGTTTTTAGCAAGAATATTTTGTAGATGTTCTTTTTAAGCAAATATTAAAAAACAAATATATGTAAAATTTTGGAGGAATTGTATGAAATTTAAGGATAATTAATTTTGGACCACAGGGAACTTTTATATTTTCTATCTTTTTGGATTGACTTTTTAAAATTTATATTTGAAATTAATTAATATTGAATGTTACCAATACTGTTATATGTGTTTATATGTATCTTTTTATCCTTCTCTTACCCTTTTGTGGGTAAGAGAAGGTTTTGTTTTTTCATATATGATTTTTGTCATGTATACGACAGAAATACTATTCTCTGTGTTTGTTTTTTTATTTTATGAAAATATGTCCATATAATGTTTCCTGTAACTTCTGTTTTAATTTAATAATAATATTTTAAATAATTAGCCATGTTTTTGTATGTAGTTGTATAATACTCATTGCTGTGGAGTAGTCTTCTGTAAAAAATACCCTGAATTATCTTCATTTTGTTGGATAGCTGGGTCATTTAAAATTTTTGACTTCAAGAGCAGTGATATCTTGATTATTTTTGTACTTATTTTTGGTGCACGTATGCACGAGTTTTGGAGAGTATATATCTAAGAAGAGTATGTTAGATTTTACTAGGTAATACTAGATTATTGTCTAACATTTTGTTTTAATTTATGTTCTCACCGATGGTACACAAGAGTTTTTGCTTTTGAAATACTCATCAACACTTAGTTAAGTAAATTCTTAATTTTTGTCAATCTGGCGTGTAGTGTTTTAGTTCTGTTTCTTTAATTATTAATGAAGTGTTACATCTTTTTTCCTCTGTAACACATTTAGTGTTCTGTGAAATTCTATGAAATGTGTATTAATATCATTGCATAATAAAAATTTGAATTAAACTGATTTTATAGATTTTTATGTAATATAGTTAACAATTGTCTGTTGGTTGTGTTGCTAATATCACCTCTTAGTTGTAGTTTGCTTTGTCACTTCTTTATGCTCTCTTTTGATGAATAAAAGTTAATTTTAACTTGTAGGTTTTTAATATGGCCACAAATTCCCTTTGCCATCCTAGTTAAAATACTGTGTTCTCATTTTTTTACCTACCCATTTAAATTTTCCCCTTATTCTTCTGGTGTTTTTCACGTTAATTGTTGGAAATCAATGCCTAATAAAGGATTTTAAGTTCTCATCTATTGTTGGGATACAGTATTTTTCCCATAGAGATTTTGTGGCTACTTTGTAGTAGAGTTTATCGATACTTTCTTTTATGGTTAGGCTTCTTGTGTTTTAATTGAAAAGTTCTTACATACACAAGTCATACAGACATTTTTTAAAAAAACTGTTTAAAGCTTTACCTATTACATTTGTAAGACATGAGAGAATTAGTTTTTGTGTATTGTATTAGGTAGAGATTCAGTTTTATTTTTTTTTCTTAACAGATAACCAAATTCAATTAAAATTTGCAGTTCCATTTTTTTCCTTCCTTCCTTCCTTCCTTCCTTCCTTCCTTCCTTCCTTCCTTCCTTCCTTCCTTCCTTCCTTTCTTATCTATCTTTATCTATCATCCATCCATCCATCCATCCATCCATCCATCCATCCATCCATCTATCTATCTATCTATCTATCTATCTATCTATCTATCTATCTATCTATTTTAGGCAGAACATAGTGGCATAAATAGACTAGAAGTTTATTTCTTCTAAGCAAATTGTCCCGCTGGTGTAAGAAAATGGTATCAATCTGCTCCATGAGGTTTTTTACTGGGCCAAGATTCTTTTATCTTGTTGGTTCATTATTCTCTAAGCTTTTGTTTTTGTCTGTGTAGTTTGATGATGTATAACAGTGCTATCTTTATTTTTCCTTGATTATTCTCACGTAAAGTGTGTTTGTTTTGTTGTCTTGTTTACAAAAATGAACTTCTGGTTTTAATGATCCTTGTCAGTGTATCATTGTTATCTATATTCTGTATTTTTATTGGTTTCTGAGTAGTGCATTCACAACTTTGACTAGGTAGGTAGCACTTGGTTCACCTCTTCAGCTCCTTGGTAGCACCTCTGTGTTCAAAGAAACTGGAAGGAAATACTCACAGAAGTGAGTACTTTCCTTTCTGAGAACCTAGTTTTGCTCAGGATCTTGTTATTTGTATTCTTGCTGCATGTCTTTCTGTCATGGTTCCCTCTAGAAGAGAGAATCTTTGGGTAGCTAGCTCACAGTTGTGAATCCTGGCAGAGCCCAAGGGACTCTTATCAGCCTCAGCCTTCAGTTCTTGCTTGCCTTCCTGGTAGCTTCAGCAGCTCTTTCCCCTGGGAGTGATAGATGATAGTTGTATTGGACTAATGTGGTAAACAGAATTAAATATCCTGTTATTAAATATTTAATTCTGTTTACCACATTAGTGAGTACAAAAAAATAGGACATTTTTATCACTGGAATGTCAAATGCCAAGTGTCATTTAAATTGCATTTTTGTACTTAGCATTTTTTAAAGAAAAGTACTTATGTGATTGACATATAGATTGCATCTTTCTATATTAGCAGTTTCCTAATTGTTTTTGTGGGATACTAGTTTCTCATGAAGTGGTCATTGTTAGTACAATAACAATGTTATTACATTGTTATTACAAAGTTTCTGTGGTTAGATTTAACCAGGGAAATTAGTGCCCATCTTAGCGCTTAATTTCTTTTCTTAATTGAATCTAAGATCAATTGACATTTCTCTTACATGAATTAAATAGAATATACATACTTAGTGGAGATTGTGATTCCACGTTTAAGTGCCTATAATTTAATTTGTTTCAGCAACCACTATTTTAGAACAGCTGTTAATCACTATACCATTGAGTTGTCATTTGATTTTATACCTATTCCAGGGTGGGCAACTATGTCGAGGTATTTTAAATAAAATAATTCTATCAGTTGACACGGGAATGTTAACAATTATCAGTACTGCAGAATCAGTAATTCTAGGCATAATAGTGATAAGCTTGTTACTCAACAGAAAGGCAAACAAACAGTTGCTTTTTTATTTAAAAAAATGTGTACATTTGTAAAAACATTCAATATTTTTTGTGAAAATACCTTAGATTTGTAAATAATTTGGTATTTTTCTAACTCAGTTATGAATGTTGTTAACCCTGCTCTTAGCAGGTGTGAAATCATTGGGGGGCGGTGAGGAGAACTCAGATACAAAATTAACAAAAGAATTAGCAAAACTTTTCCATTCCTAAACATGGCTGCAGGAAGGAAGTGTCCTGCATGCTACTCATCAGAAGTACATGTTTTCTTTTATATTTCACTAGACCTTAGATTCCCCACCCCTCATCTTCAGAAATACTTATGAATACATTAGGGTGGAAGGATTTTGATTCACATTAAGCACATATCTAAAGAATGAACTGGTAATATATTTGAAAAGAGGTCAGATAGACTATTGAAATCTAGAGGAGTCAGTGTTTTTATTGTTTTTTTTTTTTTTTTTGAGAACTAAGGCAATTAGTGTTAATCAGCATTCATTCACTTAGTCAACAATTATGGGTGGATTCTATGCTTGGTTTACACTGGGAATATTATAGTGAACACTACCGATGTGAACCAGCCACTTTGCCTAGTAATCACAACCCGTGTATAACCATACCGCACTTTATTGAGCTTTGCAGATATTCTGTTTATTAAAAATTGAAGGTTTGTAGCACCCTGCGTTGCGTGAGTCTTGTTGCACTATTTCTCCAATGGCATTTGTTCACTTGTCTCTGTGCCAGATTTTGGTATTTCTCACAGTGTTTCAAACTTTTCAGTTATTGTACTTGTTATGGTGAGCTGTCATCAGTGATTTTTGATGTTACTATTGTAATTGTTTTGGGGAACTATGAACCGTGCCCATATAAGATGACAGCTTAATTGGTAAATGTGTTCTGCTGTACCAACTAGATATTCTCCATCTCTCTTCCTCTCCTCTGGCCTCCTTATTCCTTGAGACACTACAATATTGAAATTAGGCAGATTAATAGCATTACAGTGCCTCTAAGTGTTAAAGTAAAAAGAGGAGTCGATCGATGTGGCAGACTATTTAAGAAATTGCCACGGCTGACCCAGGCTTCAGCAGCCACCTGATCCATCAGCAGCCATTAACATTGAGGCAAGACCCTCCACCAGTGATAAGATTGACTTGCTGAAGGCTCTGATGATGGTTAGCATTCTTAGTAATAAAATATTTTAAAGTTAGGGTATGTACATTGTTTGTTTAAGACAATGCTATTGCACACTTAATAGACTACAATATAGTGTAAACATAACTTTTATGTGCCCTGGGAAACCAAAAAATTTTGTGTGACTTATGACCATAACTCTTGTATTATGGTGGTTTGGAACCAAACCTACAATGTCTCTGAGGGATGCCTTCATTATCATATTTAATCCCAAGGACTGTCATGTAAATTTTATACCTACATAATAAATGAGGAAATTAACACTTAGATAATAAGTACTTTACCAGTTCCATAGTTAGGTGGAAGCCGAACTATAGAGCCCTTTCTCAGGTTTCTTTATGTTACATTTCTCATAAAAACAAAACTAGGTTAATCCATCACACCAATAGACTACAAATGAAAAATCATGTAATTATATCACTAGATGGAGAAAAAGCATTTGATATGATTAAAAACTTACGAAACTAGGAATAGAAGGGAATTTCCTCAATTTGATAAAGATCATCTAGAAAAAAAACTACAACTGGAATCATACTTAATGTTGAGAAACTCAGTGCTTTTTCACTAAGGTCAGGTACGAAGGCAAAGATGTCCCCTCTCTCCACTAATTTTCAACATCCTCCTGGAAGTCCTCGCTAATGCATTAAGGGAAGAAAAGGAAATAGTGGGTGTGCAGATTGAGAAGGAAGGTATGAAACATTCACAGATGACATGAGAGACTGTAGAAAGTCTGACACAAGTGACACAAAATATGGAACTAAGAAGCAAGGTTTCAGGATACAAGGCTAATATACAAAGGTCTGTTGCTTTCATGTGTGCCAGCAACGGACAGTTCAATTTAAACTTAAAAACAATACTATTTACATTAAACCAAAAGTATTGAAAGCCTTAGGTATAAATGTAACAAAATAGTTACAAAATCCACATGAAGAAAACAACTCTGATGAATGAAACCAAAGAATCAAATAAAGAGATAGATAGTCCACATTCATGGATAGGAAGTAAACCATATGTAAAAATAGGCCAAAGGCACCAGGAACCTCGCCAAAAAAGATACACAAATGGTAAATAAACATAGTAAAGATGCTCCATATCATATGTTATCAAGGAAATGCAGATTAAACTGTGTGATACCACCACCCACCTATCAGAATAGCCAAAACCTGGAACAGTGGTCCCCATAAATACTGGTGAGTATGTGGAGCAGCAGGAACTCTCTCATACATTATTGTTGAGAATGCAAAATTGTATAGCACCTTCAGAAAACAGTTTTAGTTCTTAGAAAACTAAACAAACTTATGATACGATTCATCATTTGAAAACTTACGTACACACAAACCCTGCACACGGATATTTGTTAGCAGCTTTTTTCATAATTGGCAAAAACTTGGAAGGAATCAAGATGTCCTTTAGTAGGTAAATGGAAAAATACTATGGTACATCCAGGCAATGGAATATTTTTCAGCCTTAAAACAAAATGAACCATTAAGCCACAAAGGCATAGGGAACCTTAAATGCATATTACTAAATAAAAGAAGCCAATCTGAGTCAATATTGTATGATTCCAACTAAGCAGCATTCTGGAAAAGGCAGAACTACTGAGAATAAAAAGATTAATGGTTGTCAGGGGTTTGGGTAGGGGGGAATGTATAGGCAGAGCACAGAGGATTTTTAGGGCAGGGAAAAATTCTGTGTATTGTAGTGGTGGACTCATTGTACATTTGTCCAAACTATTGAATGTCCATGAAGAGTGAACCCTTAGGTAGACTGTGAGCTTTGGGTGATTATGAAGTGTGAGTGAAGGTTCATCTTCATAATAAATATACCAACTCTAGGGGTGGGTGTTGATTGTGGGAGAGGCTATGGTATGTGGGGGGGGGGGGTATGTGGTTTATGGGAAATCTGTTCCTTTCAATTTTATTGTAAACCTAGAACTGTTGTTTTTAATAAAAGAAAAAACTAGGAAACTGTTGTTGATAGTGGACCAACAGAGTATATATATTTCATTGGTTCTTAAACTTTAGCATGTATCAGAAGTACCTGAGGCTAAACTACAATCCGGATCCTACCCTTAGTTTTTTATTCAGTAGGTCTGGGTTAGATCTGAACATGGATTGTTAACTAACAAGGTCTAATGCTGGTCTAGGGACCATACTTAGAGAAATTCAGTGTCTAATTCTGTTCATCATGTCCGTGTAAAACAATGGCATGCTGAATCTTCCATACCTTGATGAGAAATTAGACATGATGCATATGTGGTATTAATGTGGCTTGGTACTGTGTTTTAATTTTTTTTACGTGTGTATTGCTCTGATCATTTGATAAGTAGAAAGCTTATAAAAAGGGAAATGATTTATGAATATTTGTTTACCATTTTGATATTTGGTATTATGTGTTTAAACACAAGTTAGCATAAAGTTTTTGGTTAATATGGATTGTTTTGGACTTTCCGAAATGCTTTGATAAATTATTTTCTCTACATTTTTTCCTTTTGATGGTTGGTCGCATTCAACTTCTTTGTACTTTTGGTTGTATGAATCAGCTCGTATCAATTTAGCTATTTTAAATATTAGTACTCATATATGTAAAAAAAAAAGCCTACTTAAAATAGGCAAAACACATTTAACTTTTTATGTTAACTACTTATTTTTGTATATATAAACATTTTTAAAATAGCTGAAACAACACTGGCTTGTTTGAACAGCTGCGCAATTCTGAGAACATGAATTTATAAAATTTTCTCTAAAGGATTTAAAGACATGATTCAGTCACTATATTGGCAGAAAAGAATTCTCATTACATAGATTTACCTTTGTTTTCAGCATTCTAGCCACTGAGTTGTCTACTTAATTTATTTTAATGATGACGATGAAGATGAGTTATCCAAGTTACCAGTACAAAGTTCTCATTTTCTGAAGACTTGAGTTATCTAGATGAATAAAGGGTTGGAAGAGTCACAGGATGTTTGTGAGAAAGTCCAGTTTGCTGTGGCATTAGGCCGTTCATAAAAATTGATGTAGTTCTCCAAAGCTTTTTGATTATGGAACCTAGTCATTTTTCCTGTTTATTGTCTTTTGTACTTGGGTGAAAGGAAGAAAGAAACTCTTGGCTTTGTGGAAAGGGAAGTGAGATTGGTACTAATGTTTTTATTTTAGGGATTACAATTTTTAACTATTCCCAATAGTATTATGCCTGACATTTTTGTTTTTCAGTGATTATTTGAAAAGTTATAGGTGACAGATTTTCAAATTAGTATTTTTAAATTAAAGATGTCTTATGTTAATTTGTTTTTGTTTTTATAGAGAGGGTCTGACGAACTACTCTCGGGTAGTGTTCTCAGTAGTCCAAACTCTAATATGAGCAGCATGGTGGTTACAGGTAAGTGTTAACCTTTTTAACAGTTTCATATTTGCTATTTTATGGGGCAGAATATTAAAACTAAAATTTATTGTTTTGCCAGAATAGCTTTTTTTTTTTTTTTTAATGCTTTCTGTTGAAACATTTTAGAGAAAAACCTTACTAGACTATATATGTGTCAAGTGAAAAAAACCTGTAGATGGTGACTTCCATGGGCAACTAACTAGGTCTGATTGCTTTTTTTTAAACCACAAAAATACAGCCTTTTCATGTTATAAGTCCCCTCACTCTCACCTTTTTTGTATTTCTGATTTTAGTTTTAGTGTTTGCATGTCATAAAACATTTCTAATTCTGTTTTCACAAACCTGAAAACCCAAACTGCAAATTAAAACCAAAAGATTCAACTTCATAGACTACATAGTTATCTTTATTGCATGCTTTCAACCCTTTTTCTTTGCTGTAACAATATATTAATTCTTTGAATTGATTTCCTTTACTTGCCTTATAACCCTATATTTTACATTTTTAACCTGCAAACCGAAGTTTTTTTTTTTTTTTTTTCCTAAAATCTTGCCTAAATTACTTGCTTGAGGAATTAAATGTGTTTGATAGCAAAAGGATTGTAAAAGACTGGAAGCGTATTGATTTCCTTCAGGTAGCTATTGCTTGTGTCTATAGGTAGACTCATGTTATTGCACACTGTGTTATTGCACTTTACAGATGTTGCCTTTTTTACTAACTGAAGGCAAGACCCTCCATCAGGAAAAAGATTATGACTCACCTTATTGTGATAACTTGTTTTATTGTGATACTCGCTTTATTGTGGTGGTCTGGGCCGAACCTACATTATCTTGAGGCATGCCTGTATGTATACTTGCACGCACACATACACAGCTCTGACAGTTAAGTAAAAATGAAAATGAAGTACGTACCTAATATAGTTATGTAAAGCTGAAATTGTCCTCCCAAATTAACTTTTTCTGTCCACATAGAATAACTTCAAATGTACATCTTCACCATGATAGACATAAAGTAATTTTCAATAAGTTTCAGATAATTGAAAGATTATACAGTATCTGATTGTAGTAGAATTTAATAGGAATTCAAAAGAGTAAGAAATCTAGGAAATTGCCAGATATTTAGAAATTGGAACTACCCAGTTCTGAACAACACTTGACTCAAAGAAGATGTAAAGGCATATTTCTGACTGAATAAAAGTGAAACCATATATCAAAATTTGTTGCGTGCAGCTCAGGAAGTGCATAAGGAGAAAATAGGTCTATACCTATATTAATTATCTGCCTATATTAAGAAATACCTATATTAGAAAATGAAAGGTCTAAAAGAGAAAGAAAACATAAATTACCAATTTTGGGAATGAAAATGGAGTTATTTCTATAGATATTACACAGTGTAATAAGAAATTAAGGCAATATTATAAACAACAGTAATGGTGAGAAATTCAACAAATTAGTTGATATAGACAAATTCCTTTATAAATCTAATTGACCAAAACTGACAATCTGTCATTCTATAATAGATACATATTAGCTCTATATCTATTATAAAAATTGAATTTTCAATAAAAATTATTTCCACAGAGATTATTCCAGGCATAGGTGGTTTCACTGTTGAAGTTTTTGAAACTTCAAATTAAGAAATAATTGCCATTTTCAGTATACTTTTTGAGAAAACAGAAGTGGTGATACTCCCTAACCCACTTTATGAAGCTACTGTAATTGACAATACCTAACATAAAAAATTAAGGTTTCAGACTAATATTTTTTATTAACATAAGTGTAGATATCCTTAACAAATGTTAACAAATCACATCCAAGAGTATATAAAATTATAATTTATGGTGAATAATGGAGGCTTACCCCAGGATTGTAATGGTTAACCTTCAAAAATGAACTCAATGTTATTTATCATGATGATAGAATACAGGGAAGAGAACAAACCCATTATGTCAGTAGACACTGAAAAAGCATTTGAGAAAAATACAGATGAAAATCAGAAAACTAGCAAGAGAAGGGAAAATTGCACAAGGTAGATAAGGGGCATCTACTAAGAGCCTAACAAATTCCATTTTTGATGGTGGAACACTGAATCTTTTCTTATTAGGAATGAAGTAAGGATGTCTGTTTTCATAATTTTTCTAGCATTTTGCTTATATTAAAGCAAGTAAAAAATAAGTATAAAGATTTGAAAGGAAGAAGTAAAACTGTCTTATTCACAGTCAACATGATTGTTAAAATTAAAAAATTTTCAATTACAGTTGACAGTATTACATTAGTTTCAGTTTGTGCAATGTAGTGTGGCTAGATGTTTATATTAAACTTACACAGTGGTTCCTCTGGTAAATCTTTCACCCACTTAACACCATATGTAGTAATTGCACTGTTATTGACTATATTCCTTAAGCTGTACTTAACATCCATGTGCCAATGTGTACTTCTTAATCCCTACACCTTTTTTACCCAGTCCCCAAACCCACCTCCCATCTGGCAACCATAAGTTTGTTCTCTGTATCTATGAGTTTGTTTCTCTTTTGTTTGTTCATTTATTTTGCCTTTTAGATTTAGGTTAGCATAATACCCTCCAGGTTCATTCATGTTGTCAGAAATGGCAAGATTTCATTCTTTTTTTGATGGCCAAGTAATATTCCATCATATATATGTACCACATCTTCTTTATCCATTTGTCTTTTGATTGGAGCATTCTAATCCATTTACATTTAAAGTAATTATTGATAGGTATGTAGTTATTGCCATTTCATTGTTTTCTGATTGTTTTTGTAGTTCTCTTATTTTTTTGCTGTGTTCTCTTGTATGTTGATGGTTTTCTGTAGTGTTGTGTAGATTCCTGTCTCTTTATTTCTTGTATCTCTTTTGTAGAGTTTTGGTTTGTGGTTACCATGTGCTTCATATATACAAAGCAGTCTATTTTAAATTGTCACCTAAGTTTGAACATATTCTAAAATCACTATCATTTTTACTTTGCCACCATGCATATGTTTTGTCATTAATTTTTACTTTGTGTGTGTATGTATCTTAATTTGCTGTTGTAATTACACATGATCTTTCTACTTTTGCCTTTTAACCTTTGTACTAGCTCTAGTGTTGGTTCACTGCCTTTATTATTTGTTTGCCTTTGAGAATTTTTTTCTTCGTGATATTTTTTTATTTATACATTTTGTTTTTCTGAAAAAAGTCCTTTTAACATTTCTGTAATACTAGTTTGGTGGTGATGAACTCCATCAGCTTTGACTTGGCTGGGAACAGTGAACATGAATTTTAAAATGAAATACTGAAAGGAATCTACAAAACTTTTGGTAGTACTAATGAACGAATTTAGAATAGTTGCAGGATACAAGTTTAGTATACAAAAGTAAAATCTTTCCTGATATTCTGAGCAAATTGTTGGAAAATGAAAAAATTTCAAATACACTACAAAAAGATAAGAAAGACAATATCCAGGAATAAATTTAACAGGAAATATGCAAGATATCCACGATAGCCACACCAACAACCATAAGACATGGCAAAAAGAAATTAAAGATCTAATTTAGTTAGGTCTAATTAAAGATAATGATAAAGCAAGCAGAGTCTGGGAGAATATATTAATATTTACATGTCAGTACACATATCTGACAAAGGATTATATCCAGAGTAGGTGAGAATGCTTCCATATCAGTAAATATGAACAACCTAATTTTTAAAAATGGACAAGAGAAGGTATATGAATGGCTAATAAGCAAATGAACAGATAGATTAGTCATCAGGAAAACACAAGTTAATAACCGTTAATGAAATACCACTTCACACCAACTAGAATTTAGGATTAAAACAGATGGCAGTGCCAAATGTTGATGAGGGTGTGGAGTTACTGGAACCATTCTCCATTGCTGGTAAGAGTGTAAAATAGTTGCAAAAACAGTTGGGTAGTTTTTTACAAAGTTAAGTATAAACCTACCATATAACCCAATACTTCTATGTTTAGGTTTTTATCCAGTGAAAACATATGTGCAGTACAAGATTTGTACAAATACATGTATAAAATCTTTATTTATAATGGTCCCAAACTTGAAAAAACGCAGATATCTTTTAACATTAAAATGTATCAATACAGGATTTTCAGTCTAGATGGTGCAGTAGGGAAACACGGTGCTTACCCCCCTTCATGAAACCTCAGAATTACAACTAAACTACAGAACAACCATCATTGAGAATCACCTGCAGTCTAGCTGAACAGAAGTCCTGCAACTAAGGACATACAGAAAGAATCCACATGGAGACTGGTTGGAGATGTGGACGCGTGAAACGGGCTTGTCCCACACCCATGTGTGGTGGTTTAAAATCACTATGGATACCTCAGCAGCAGAGCTCTCCCCTACTGAGGAGCAAGGGGTCTCAGCCCCACACTAAGCTCCTCTGACCAGTATTCTAGGGGTGGGGAGAGAGGTCCCCACAGCTTCTGCCTTGAAAACAAGAGACTGTGGCTGAGTGAGATGGAGGACTACTGGAGTTGCAAACGTTCATAAAGGACCTGTGTAAGGACTTATTTGCTGACAAACTCACTTGCTGAGCTCCAGCACTGGGGCAGTAGCTGGGAAGACAACAGAGACATACAGGGAAGAACTGAATTGTCTGACCACAGGGTGAGGGCTGGAGGGTCATTCTTCTCCCAGACAAAAGTGTTGGAAGGAACCATTGTTCCTTCACCGAGCCCTCCCCTCACCCAGTCTGCATGTGCAGGCGGGCGCCATAGCTGAATCTTCAGCATCCTAGCTGGCACTATTCCTTGGTGAATCCCTGAGACCCCACCCTACCTAAGCTATTTCCAGTGGCTTTTCCTTAAAAATGTCCTGTCTTGGCTCATGCTGTGGACTTTCCTAAAATTTCTCAAAAGGTTCACAAAATCCAAACAAGCAACACCTGGCCTTGGCGTGCCCTCAGTTCAAGGCTTGGCTTATTCCAGGTACCTTGAAGCCCAGCATGGGTGGCATCCATCTACACATCACTTTGTGGCTCATGCTTGGTGACCCTGAGTAGGGCATAGGTGGCGGCCGAACTTGGTGTGTGGCAAGACCCCTACCAGGAGACCCCAGAACCAGCTTCCCACTGGTGGCCAGCTTCAGACCATACCAGAGCACCACCCAACCACCTCTACAAATGACATACCCAAATGGCAGACTGGAGGGGGGGGGCGGGTACCAGAGCCCAGCTCTGTAGGGTCAGACCCTCTTCAACAGCATCTCCATTGTAGTCAACGCAAGCCCTCACAATAAATCAGCCTGAGGTCAGTCCCTCCTACTGATGTGCCAAGTTGAGCGGTCAAGGCTCAACTACAACAGGAGGGCACAAACAGCCCACACAAGGGACACATCTGGAACACTCAGCTCAGATGACCAGAGAGTGCTCCACATGGCCCCACAGAACACCTACTGCATAAGGCCACTCTGCTAAGACAGGGTGACATAGCAGCTTTACCTAATACGTAGAAACAAACACAGGGAGGCAGCCAAAATGAGACAAACATGTCCCAAATGAAACGTGTCCCAAAGCTTCAGAAAAAGAACTAAACAAAATGGTTATAAGGATGCTTCATGACCTCAGTGAGAACTTCAACAAAGAGATAGGAAATAAACATGGAGATAGAAAAAATAAGAAATAGTCAGAAATGAAGAATACAGTAACTGAAATAAACATTTTGGGGGAATCAATATTATATTAGAGGAAGCAGAGGATTGAATCAATTTGGGAAAGTAGCAGAAAACAATCAGAATAGCAACAACAAAAAAGAATCCAAAACAAATTAAGATAGTTTAAGAGGCCTCTGGGACAACATCAAGTGTACCAGCATTCACATTATAGGGGTACCAGAATAAGAATTTAAAACCTATTTAAAGAAATACAGAAAACTCCCCTACCCTCACAAAGGAAATACACATATAAGCCCAGGAAGCACTGAGAGTCCCAAATAAGGCAAACCCGTAGAGGACCACCACACTAAGACACGTCATAATTAAATTAACAAAGGTTAAAGACAAAAAGAGAATCTTAAAAGTAGGAAGAGAAAAGCAGTTAACCTACAAGGGAGTTCCCATAAGACCGTCCGCTGTTTTCTCAGCAGAAACTTTGCAGGTCAGAAGGGATTGGCACAAAATATTCAAAGTGATGAAAAGCAGGTACCTACAACCAAGATTAGTTTACCTAGCAAAGCTATTATTTGGAATCAAAGGACAGATAAAGAGCTTCCCAGACATCAGCTAAAGGAATTCATCAAACCAGTATTATAAGAAATGTTAGACTTCTTTAAGAAGAAAAAATGTGAATAATAAAATGGCAATAACTCATGTATATCAACTTTTTATATATTACTTTAAATGTTCCAAAGGCTGAATGGATAAGAAAATAAGATCCTTACATGTGCTATCTATAAGAGACTCACTTCAGATCAAGATACACACAGACTGAAAGTAAAGGAATGAAAAAGATATTTCATGAAAATATGGTACTTCGTGAAAAAAGCTACAGTGGCAATGCTTATACCAGACAAAATAAACTTTAAAACAAAGGTTATAACAAGAAAGAAAAGGAAGGAAGGAAAAGGAAGAAAAAGGAAAAGGGAAAGGTCCAGTAATTCCACTTTTGGGTATTTATTCAAAGAAATCTAAAACACTAAGAAAGACATGCAACCATTTGTTCATTGCATTATTTGCAATAGCCAAGATAAGGAAACAAGCTAAGTTTCCATCAAAAGATGATTGGATAAAGGTGTGTGTGTGTGTGTGTGTGTGCGCGCGCACGCGCATACAATGAAACAGTCATAAAAAAGAATGAAATCTTGCCATCTGCAACAATATGGATGGACATAGAGAGTGTCGTTCTGAGTGGAATAAGTCAGAGAAAGACAAATGCCATATAATTTCACTTATATGTGGAATCTAAAGAACAAAATAAATGAACAAACAATGGAAACAAACTCATAGATAACAGAAATCATTTGAAGGTTGCCAGATGGGAGGGGATTTGGGGGGATGGGTGGACAAAGGGAAGGGATTAAGAAGTACAAACAGCAGTTACAAAATACTCATGAGGGCATATAGTATAGCATAAGAAATATAGTCAATAATATTGTAATAAATATCTAATCACTGTATTGTACACCTGAAACTAATATATGTCAACTGTAATTAAAAATTAAGGCAAGTTATTAATAACAAAAAAACGCATCAATACATTGTGGTATAGTCTTACAGTAGGTTATTACTACTTAGTAATAACAAAAGAATGACAGTACATGCAACATAAATGAATATGAATAAACATTATACAGAGTAAAAGAAGCCAGACACAATAGAGTATATATTATATGGTTCCATTTCTATAAAGAGCAGATGATTAGTTTTTAGTATAGAAATCATTACAGTGTTTGCCCATGGGTGTTGGGAATTAACAGAAAGAAAGTACAAGGAGATTTTCTGGGGTGATGGACATGTTCTTTATCAATCAACAAAGTAGTAAAACAAATTTAAAATTTGTTTAAATATCTCTGGGAACCATCGTAAAATACTCAGAAGGAAATGACTAAAGGTGATTCCTCATAGGCAGTGTCTGGATATGGGATTTAATATACTAAGGAGCTTGGATTTTACCAGATTTACATTTTAGAAAGTATTTTGTTCCATTTGTATTTTGTAGGGGATGGAGGGGGTTACTAAAATGGATAGGGAGGACAGTTAAAAACTATAGAGACATTGAAGTCCTGAATTTTGAGGTCCCATAGCAGAATATGGAGGAAAAGATGTATCAAGAAATTAGAACATCTGAGTTATTTGGAAGTGGACTGATTGGGAGAAGGATTAAGGGTTTTGATAGAAAAAAAAAAGAAAAGGATATTTGTTTTTATTGAAAATAAAGGTTAATACATTACTGTTAAACTTGTAAAATTACTTATAAAATGTATGTTTAGGAGTAATAATGTAGTTTATCACCAAAGAATGAATCCAGTATCTTTGTAGTGATAGAGTAAAATTCCTTAAAGCTTTGTTTTAATGTAATAAATTTACATAGATTCAATTTATTTTACCTTTATGCTCAGAGGAAACATTTTGAGTTTTAAGATTTTTTTTTTTCTGATATAGGAAAATGTCTGTTTATGTTCTAACAGACCCCAATTTGAATATTGTTGCTTATAAGAGCATAAAAAATCTTTCAAAACTAGTGATTTTACTTGCCTGGAAAACCACTGCTGCCCATATGTCTCAAAAAGGGACTTTTACAGACATTATTACAAGAACACTTTTATGGTTAGCAGGTACAGATTACATTCTTATATTCCAGCTTTACCCAGATGTGTTTTTCTTTTGATTGACTTTACTGTAGAATTCTGTTTCTAACAGCATCTATCTGAATAGCCTTTCCCTATCTAGAAGTTTTTCATTATGCCTATTTTTTATGTCAATGAAAAAATTGTGGAAGTCAGAAATTAATATTAGAAACTTTGTCTTGGGTAAATATCTAATAAATCAGTAAATTAAGACTTATTTTATAATAAATTAAGTTCTACAGAAATAAAAGTAAAACATATTAAAATACAACTTGCTCTATCTAGTATTGGAATTGGATTTTATTGAAAGGAATTTGTAACCATTTGGCAGTGGGAAGGACGCAAGACAATTGTAAGATACGGTCTCTTGAGTCATTTCTTTAGAGCTGTGGAAATGGAAAATCCCTTGAAGTTTGATATACATATTTCTGCCAGTACTGCATATTGTTATTTCGTAGTAGCAGGATTTATTATTGCTAAAAGTGTGACGTTTTGCCTTATGTAAAAGAACTGAAATAATTCTGTAAATTCTGGTACATGTTACTCAGAACTCTTGAGATTTTTATTTTAATTTTTACAATTTTGATATGTCATTTCATGTTGTTATGCTTTGAGACAATTTTGATATGTCATTTCATGTTATGCTTTGAGAGTATTTTAGTTTTACAGTTTGAATGTTTATGGGGGTTCTAATATGTCCTCTTACATGTAGAAGTTAAGAGAAACTTCCTCTAATTTAGTCCAGCCTTCCATATTTTTCTAGCTCATGCATTAGATACTTATGGCAACTAGGCTTTGCAACTACTTGGAAATGCAGAGAGTTACAGCCAGATTTTACAATAAACCTAGTAAACGTTGGTGACTGTTGGAGTTAATTAATTAATCTGCCAGCAGAGTAACAGAAACAGAGTCTATCTGTATATACCTGTTTCTGGTTAACTCTTTGGAATTTCTATTTTCCAATATTGGAATGCAAAGAGTATGAGCATTCGTTTTTCTTACCTCCAATTCTTTTTTTTTTTTTTTTTCATTTTTAAAGCCAGATTCTGTGATATTTTGTGTTACTCTGAATTGTAAAACTGCTTGGAATTAAACTGCTTTGCCTCTCACTATCATATTTGAGAAAGGAAGTTAACCAGTGCTTTTAGAAATGCTTGAGTCTGAAAACTTGGCGAATGAGTATTATATTTTGTTTTCACAGGACAGATGAAGTATTAAGTTTTGAGATGTTGCACTTCAGATTGGTCATGCAGTTGAAAGTAAAGAATTAGAATATTGGCGAATGAGTGGGACTAAAATAATAGATTAACAAATTAAATGAGATGATTTTTCTAACCCAAGTGCCTGATTAAACTTATATGAGCAAGTAAAGGTAGGAAAAACTTTGAGACCAAAACAGCGTGGGGAACTCCAACCATTTTGGGGGATGAATGAGCAGAGGGTTCAAAGCAGGTAGACGATGAGTAGGGGAGAAAGACAACTAGAGATGAGTTGTTGGGCTGCTGTGAGGATAGACTTGGTAAGGGTGAGAGGCCTCTCAGATCTTTGGCCACAGACGGATTTATTAACACATTACCCTGGATCTTGGTTAAACCTGATGATGTGAAAACTATAGGTTAAAGCTATAGAGAACAAGGTCAGTCAAAGAGAAAAGAGATGGACTGGGACTGAGTAAAGATTGAAGAAGTTCACTTTAGAATTGAGTTAGAAAGCAAGAGAATATGTCCTGTTGTGTCTAATATGTCCTCTTACATGTAGAAGTTAAGAGAAACTTCCTCTAATTTAGTCTAGCCTTCCATATTTTTCTAGCTCGTGCATTAGATACTTATGGCAACGAGGCTTTACAACTACTTGGAAATGCAGAGAGTTACAGCCAGATTTTACAATAAACTTGTGCAAGAGAAGTATTCAAATATAAACAGTTTTTACATTTTATATGTTTAGAATTTTTGAGTAGAAGAACATCCTCCCTACGCAAAAGGCTTTAAGAGGCTGAATAATATATAGAAAATGGTATAATTAAAGATTTCTACAATACATATGCACCTTATATGGATAAGCAAAAACATGATTACATCCGTTGTTGCATAAATTCTTAAAAATCATTATTTTTGTTTTTACATGCCCAAACCAAAAGTTTCTGCATTTACTTGGAGACTGGAAGGAAAAAGATCATGGAAAGAATTCCAAATTGTTGTACTTTGTCTACCGAAGAATCATAGATCTGTAACCCAGAGAGACCCAATCTTCTCCAATAGGGGAATAAATGGCCTAGATACTTTCTAAGCTGAGGGCCATACATTTTCTTCTGCCCTCTTTCTTTTCCAGGGCTGGGGTCATCTCATATATGAAAGTAGGCTTAGTTGTATGATTAAAGAAGTCTTCATTTTCCAGTTTCACATTCTCAGAGTATGATTTTTTAAAATGAAGATTTTTAAAAAATATTTAGCACTAAAATGTGAATATTTAGTAACTGCCCTCTCTGAAGCAATTAACTAACTGAAGAAGTATCAGGTAACATGTGAAGAGAGTATAAATTTTGTTAGTGTTTTGATTTTTGGAAGAAAAGGACAGATTTTGTCTTGGCCATTGTATATAATAAGAAACTCATCTTTGGGATTCTCCTGTAGTGCATTGGGTTAAAAGCACAGGCTATAGAGTTATACTCCCTGAGTTTTAGTCCTTTTTCTACTACATTGTCTTCACTGCTGGTTAACTTATAGTGAATGTTAAATATTGATGCAAAAGAAAAGTAGCATCTTGTCTATATTTCTCAAAAAAAAATTGGTTATTTATCTTTTTTGAGAAAAATATCCCATCTTCCTATATTATTCAGCTGTTTTACTTCTGCTTACCAGCAACTATTTAGGAATTACCCAACACAAATCCAAAATAATAAATTCTGTTCTCTTAATAATAGATTTAAGCAGCCTTTTGCCTTTGGAGGGGATCATATTCTAAAAATCATTTGAGAAGGGAAGGTTATTGTTTCTTCCTTACATGTACAGTGTTAGGTAGTAGCTGTATTGTGGTGTTTTTTCTTGTCTTTTTCCTAATAGTAAAAGGACAGACTAAATTAGGAAAAACTTAAATTTGTTGTTTCGAGTTTCCTGATACCATTTTCTCTTACTCCTGGGAGGCTCTAGGTTGAATTATGAGGTAGTTGTCATTGTTATTCAAATAAATGAGTGAATGAGAACACAAACTATCAGGATTCTATACTCATATTGCTTTGCCAAGAAAAGCCTCACATAAGAATATGCATTTTTATGCCTATTATGAGTTTTAAGGCATATATATATTTTTGATTCCCTGCTTAACTTACATTTCCAGTTAACAGATGCAATGATGATTTTGTTAAATATGCTGCCACAAAATAGAAAATTCAACTTCTTTTTGATAAGTTCTAGTGCCTGTGCATGTACAAATCTTGCTTAGTTATGAGATGGTGCATGGGGAGCACTCTGTAATTTTTGGTATTTTTGTAGTAGCTAGAGCTAGCTAACAAGACTTTTATGTTAATGTATTCAGGTGCCAAAGTACTACTCTTCTGCACAAGGGGATTTTTGAATGCATTGGCTGGTCATTCATGGATATAGGCCTGGGGGAATCTCTTAGAGTAAAATATAACTAAGTATATTTTG
This sequence comes from Rousettus aegyptiacus, assembly GCF_014176215.1. Classification (NCBI taxonomy): domain Eukaryota; kingdom Metazoa; phylum Chordata; class Mammalia; order Chiroptera; family Pteropodidae; genus Rousettus; species Rousettus aegyptiacus. Next base: position 42,541,524 of record NW_023416292.1, on the reverse strand, counting down.
ACGAGTAAATTATCCAATGAGTTCATACATCTCTTAGAGATACCCTCTCTGATCATCCAGTAAAGTCACTACCACACCACCCTGTTAAGTAATTTTTACATTACTCTATTGTACTTTCTTCACAGCACTTAATCACTATAAAAAGTTATCTGGTTCATGTGCTAGTTATCCTGCCTCTCCTATTAGACTGTAGGAGAGCATCAGAGATCTTACTGATCTCGTTCACTGCTGTACCTGAGAGCCTAAAACAACAGTGCCAGACACATTTGAGACTCATTAACTGTGTATATTATCAATGTGTGAATGATTTTTGAAGACACTTAGAGATCAAGATGATCTTATAGTTTTATAGATATTATTTAATATATATATTATTTATAGATATGTTTACATAGTGTTGAATGTTTTGAGGAGTACCATAAAGGACCTAAAATACACAAAATTGAGTATACATGTATATTTTTTATGTATAAAAATCCTTCATTTTAGTCTCAGAAATATCCTTAAGTCCTTAGAAGTTAAAAGACCACTGATACTGAATAGTGGATAGACTTCAAGTTCTTCAAACAATTCTACTTAAAACATTACCTATTTTATTACATCTTTAGTAAGATTCTTATTTTTGGTGAAACTGGAATAAAGGCAGGTAACTGATGATTTAAATGTAAACTAATTTGATGATTTAAATGTATCAGTTTACTTTGAAGCTCAAAGTGTAACAGAATAAGGTAATCAAGTCCATGAGTAATTTATAGTATATAGATGTTGATGGCGATAAAACATTTAGGTAGAGCAGGTGGTAATATCAGATTGGAAGAGGCACATTGTAGGTAAGCATAATGTGAATTGATTATAATTTTTACAGCAATGCCTTCTTTGATCCTACTTTTGAGTATGATACTTCCCAAATTGAACAATTTGTAATTTCTCAGATAAAATTATAATCTCCATAATTTTTTGCTAAGTCATATATTTCACATTTTAAAAATATTTCTGTTAGGCTGTGATAAGATTATTAAATTGCAAGATAATAATTCTTAGCCATTGGACAAATTTTCTGCATGAAATTACATTTTAATGTTTCTGCTCTATTATTACTCTTATACTGTTCAGAAACACATTTACTCAGTGGTCATCTTAAATGATAATTTCATTTAATAATATTTGATGGATAGGATTTTCTCCATTCCTTTAAAACTTCAGTTTTTGAATTTTTAGGAATTATTCAGAGATTCTCAGCTGTGTTTTTTAAGTTCTTTCATAAACATTGTTTTATGTTTTTTAATACAGATAAGGAAAATTAAAGACTTATTTTTAATGTCTTTCAGCCAATGGTAATGATAGTAAAAAATTTAAAGGAGAAGATAAAATGGATGGTGCTCCTTCTCGTGTACTTCATATTCGAAAATTACCTGGCGAAGTGACAGAAACTGAAGTTATTGCTTTAGGCTTACCTTTTGGAAAGGTGACCAACATCCTTATGCTGAAAGGAAAAAATCAGGTATACTTCTTTCAGGATTTACAGAATGTTAAGCCGCAGACTATTCAGCAGGTGTGAATTAGCTGTCTCCTAATAAAAGTATAAAATATAGTTCTTTTAGAAAAGAAGACTTACTTTGATTTTTCCTGGTAGTTGTTGTGTGGTCAACTAATGCTAGGAAGCTAAAATAAATAACTCACAAGTTTTCAAATTTTGCCTTTTGAATTTACTTTAGGACCGAACAATCATAATGAGGTTGTGGAAAATACAAATGAAGTGCAGTATTTTATTGTGGGTCTGCTCTTTGTAATATCTGAAATCAGTAGGAGCACTAGTAGCATCTTGTTCTTTAAGCGAATTCCATGGAAATATTTATCTGATAGCATTAAAATAGTTATTAATCCTAGATATTCTTCATTGAATAATGTACGTGTAGCAGTAAGGCTCAGGTATATTAAAAATCACATTTTTTTAAATTAACAGACCCAGTGATTTTGTTAATAAGATACCACAAAATAGAAAATTCAGCCTCTTTCTGATAAGTTCAAGTGCCTGTGCACGAACAAATCTTCCTTAGGTATGAGAGGTTGCATGGAGAGCGCCCTGTAATTTTTGATATTTCTGGAGTAGTGAGAACTAGCTAGCAAGACTTTTATGGTAATGTATCCAGAAGCCAGAGTACTACTCTTCTGCACACCTAAGGGGATTTTTGAATGCATTGGCTTGCTATTCATGTATGTAAACTTGAGGGAAACTCTGAGTAAAATATGACTTGTTTAATTAGACTAGTAAGTTATCGAGTTATAGTACCATTTAGAAGAACTTAGGAAATTTAACAGTCTCTTAAGTATAGGTAATGTAAGTAATAATCTGACATTTAATTTTTAACTTTTTTCTTTGTCTATTATACTGCTTCAAAAATGACATTTCTGATATTCTCTAGGTTAGGAGTGGTAAAATTCTGATGCTAGGAATTGTTTAGATTTAATTTTCTCTAGCTTTTGTTGGGGGAAGTACTTTTGTGGTGTATGGAAAATCAGATATAGGAAGTAGAAGCACCATGTACTCAAAGAGCTTTTTACTGAGGTTAACTTTAATTGTATACCTAACCTTCAAAAAGGATTTCTAGTTCTTATTAGAGCATCTATATCTAACTTAAAAGATTACATGTAGATACTGATTTTTCTAATTAGCCGAATAGATTACACAGATGTTAAAGTTTATTCGAATTTAATTTGTAGTGTTACAACTTTTGCTATTTAAATTTTTAGGCATTTTTGGAACTAGCAACGGAAGAAGCAGCTATTACTATGGTTAATTACTATTCTGCTGTGACACCTCATCTTCGTAACCAACCGATTTATATCCAGTACTCCAATCACAAAGAACTAAAAACAGATAATACATTAAACCAAGTAAGTATGTGTAGGTATATAAATGAAATAGCCTAGAACATATTAAGAATCTCATAAATATATTAACAGGAAATAAAAATTTTAACCATCTGAAGATGTTTCTGTGGGCATTCTCCTATTATCATTAAGACATCTTTTTGGCAGTGTTACCCTACATGTTAAATATTACATTAATTTACAATAATTCTGTGTGGTCTCTTTCATATTTTAAATTAGTACTGGATGAATTAGTTAAATATTTTATTGATGCTTTTAAGGTTCTGGTCAAAATGTTCTTTTTCTTGTTGCTAGTTAAGTTGTTGTATTAAAACTGTTTATGAAGTAGGACTTGTTAGCATAAACTCTTTTGTGTACAGATCTCTTGCTAGGACTTGAAGGTATGAAGTTCACTACCTTCGGTTACTTGACTTTAACAGGTCCTAATTTCTTACGGAAAAATTCCTATTTAAGATGTGTTCGTGGTTTTCCTGGGGGAAAATATAAGAATTAAGAATATATGAATGTATTGATCTTTTAAAAATGTGATGTAGAAGTTACTATTTTAAATTATTATATTTAAAAATATATATATGACTGGTTTTAGACCTAAGTGCATAGGCTGTAGTAATGACTTAAAAACTATAGTTTTAATGTAGTTTAATATATTTTTGTAGCTTAGTATATTTTTCTGTTTCAGTAAAATCTAAATTGTCTCTGGCTTGTTGTCTTACTGAAAATTTAATGAAAAATAATTTTTCATAGATTTTAACATTTATAAAAGGTAATTTAAGATCACTTTAATAGTTTTTCTAAAAATAAGCATATAAATTTTTTGTATAAAAGATAAGGCTAAAATTTAGCTGTTTTTTTTAAATTTGGTAATAATTTGGATTCCTTTTGAACCAGAAGTTGTACTTATAAGAATTTATCATAAGAAAATGCATCACAAAATTGATCTATTCTGTAATCTTTTTATTTAGAATTTAAAATGGCACTTGATGTCCCAATTTTATTTTATATATTAGTATTTTCAGTAATTTGTGAATACATTTTTATTTTAAAAGATTCAAATGACAGGAACATGTAAAGAATAAAGCTAAGGCAGCAATAAATAGATGTATATAAGGGAGGGAGATTTTTCATTTTAAATAGGATAACTAGAGAAAACCCCATCAAGAAGTGACATTTAATTAATAAACTTCAAAGTGGCTAGGGAATAAGGTGCTTATTCCAGTCTGGATGTTTTTCAGAAACACGGTTATAGTGCAGAATTTCTTCTGTTAAAATATTTTTTGCAGCCATATTTTTAACTTTCAAAAGCCCTTTAATCTTTGGTCATCCTTTTTGCATTAGTTTTATGACTTCATAGTTCTTTATGGATACTTAATACCGTTTTTAAAATATTTCACTATACTCCAGATTATTTAATTTTCCTTTTGAATTCTTTCTTTCTAAAATTCACAGATCTAAGTGCCTATCAGGATAAAGTCCCTTTCAGAGATGGCTACTGTTTCTGTATTTTGTTTTTATGATTCCTTTCACCCTATATACCTGTGCTTCTATCCTAAAAGTAAATGTAGATCCTCTAACCTGGCATGCTTTCTCTTTCTCACAATGGCTTTTTGAGGCCATTGCGTCTCTGTGCTGTCACTTTTGCCTGGAGTATTTTGGCCTTGCTAGCTAGCTTTTGTGCTGTCTTCCCACCTACTCCCCACCCCATGTTGTACGTCGCCAGTTATTAGACATCTATCTTCAGGTCTCCCCTTAGCTAGTTTCCTCTAGAAAGCCATCCTTTGATCCACAAAGAGTGGATTAGGTTTGAATTAAGAACCTTTAATACAGAATCACAAGGAGTTAACGACCATGTACTGCTAGACTGGCTAAAATTAAGACAGTTAATACCAAGTGTTGGTAGAGAAGCTTGAACTCTCATTTATAAGTGATAGGAACAGAAACTGGTAGAATCATTTTTATAAACTTGAAATATTTACTGAAGCAGAGCATATTTATTCTTTGGCTTAGTCTGCACCTAGTTATATACCTAAGGAAACACATGTGCATCAAAAGATATGTATGAGAAAGTTCATGGCACACTGTGTAATAGTCCAAAGCTGGACACTATGCAGATGTTCAGCAGCAGTAGAATATGTTGTCGTATATCCATTAGGTGGAATACTGCCTGTAAAAAAGAATGAACAAGCTACTGGTACCTGCAAAATATGGATGTGTGTCATAAAAATGTTTATTGAAAAAAATGTATGGAGTAAGTATATACTTACATGCTTGTATGGAACGGATATTATGCACGTATGCTGGCTTATATGTAATGGTAGATGGTATTTCTGGAAGGATACCCAAGGGTAATACTGGTGAAGGGTGGGTAACGGAAAGCAGACAAAGTGGCAGGGTTGCAGAGGAAACTTTTAACTTTTTGGATAATATACCATGATCATGTGATTCCCATTTTAAAAAAAAAATTTATTATTTGATGTGGCAGATATTAATGTTTTTCTTAGTTGTGATTATTCTTGCTTATTGTAATTTCATATAGTGTGTGAAAGGACATGTTCATGAATGAAAAAGTAATGCGGTAAGCTACTTTAAAGCTTATTTCAATATGTATTGGGTTAGATACGGCAAGTCTTAAATAACATCATTGTGAAAAGGAGATGCTATAGGAATTTAACACTTCGTGATAAAATTGGTTTCTTTATGTCATTTTGCTTGAAGTTGCAGAACCTATTGACGAAGTTAGGTTAGGATCTACTGTATATTCAAACATTTAAATTAACATTGCTCTAGAAATCTTTTTATCCCTCTTTTTTCTTTATAACTATATTCTCCATATAATGTAAATGTCTTTATTAAATATGTTGTAAAATGTTGAATTTGAATTAATGAGTCACTTTAGATAACAAATTTATAGGTCATGTTATTATTTAGTTAGCATAGCATTTAAATATGAAGTTTGCCTACATGAGCATGTGGTCTCTTTGAGTCCCAAGACATACATGATCCTTTATTATATAGTATTTCAGTGAAATGACCATTTTTTCCCCTCAGATTATTGAGGTATAATTGACATGTAACATTGTTAAGTTTAAGGTATACCTGTTGATTTGATATATATTGCACAGTGATTACCAGCACAATGTTAGCTAACACCTCCAAAAAAATGTAACACTTCACAAATTTTTGTGTCATCTTTGAGTCGGGGCCACACTAATCTTTTGGTACAGTTTTAGGACATGTGCCGCTGAAGTGAGCATTGACCATTCTTGTTTATTCTCATATGTGTCCTAATTCTTCTGTATTCTTCCTTTTCATTCATCACTGTGATCTATTTGTATTCCTATTCATCTACCAGTACAGTTTTTAAAAATTATAAAGCAGTGCAGAGTTATTTATAATTGTTTAACGATTATTTCCTTTTATATAGATTTTTTGACCCTGGATAAGTTAGAAAGAAATTATTTTCTTATTTATGAACCTGTCAGACCAATAATAAGAAAAGCATAATAATAATAAAGGCAGTGTTTTCAGAGCATTTAACATGATTTCATTGACAGATTTCCTAAAAATACTGTATTCAATTCTAAATGTATACACATTTTAAAATCTACAATCAAAATGTGTGTTATAGTAGTTTGTTAGGATTTAATTAGCAGTATCTTATTAGTCATACATAAAATAATAGTGCATTTTACAAGTGTGTATTAGATCTATAAACCTGTATGGGAAATACCCTCTATATTTTTTCTTAAACTATTTCTGAAAATGTAATGGCTTTGTACATTAGTGTATGTCAGTTTCTGTTCTAAAATTTTGGGTGTCAGAAGTTACACCAGTAAGAAAAAAGACTTAATTTATATTCTGAATATTCTTGTAAGATTGTATTAGAAATAATAAGCTTTATGGGGATTCTTTTGGATAGTAGAATAATTTCCTTGAGGTTTACCATGTGCCCTTTTTATATACAGTAATGTTAGATAGAAATTTTATTTTATAAAAGTTTATTTGATTATATGGCAAGTCCATATAATCAGAAAATGTAGGTACATTTTGTTCCTTTGAAAATAAATAACATTGCCTGTTTGCACTTGTTCGGCATTGGTCCCAAACCCTAGATAATCGTTTTGCAGTAAACACTAAAATATTTGAATTACAAACAGACAGTGCCTGGCAGATGCTCAAAAGCAGTTGAGTGAATGTTAAATTTTATTTAACGTAGGTGTTTTAGAAAAGAAATGAGCTAACAGTGTAACATGTAGCAAACAATAAGTGAAAATACTTGATGTATTTCTAAAGTGCTTTTATCTTTCAATTTTCAGCGTGCTCAAGCAGTCCTTCAAGCTGTGACAGCTGTCCAGACAGCAAATACTCCTCTTAGTGGTACCACAGTTAGTGAGAGTGCAGTGACTCCAGCCCAGAGTCCAGTGCTAAGAATAATTATTGACAATATGTACTACCCTGTAACACTTGATGTTCTTCACCAAGTAAGTTTAATTTCATCTGCATGTTAACCTAAAAATTGAAGAAACAACAGTATAGTAGATAAATAACATTTTGATTTTAATTTTTTAACAGATATTCTCTAAATTTGGTGCTGTATTGAAGATAATCACCTTTACAAAAAATAACCAGTTTCAAGCTCTCCTCCAGTATGGTGATCCAGTAAATGCTCAACAAGCAAAACTTGTAAGTCTAGATATTATTTTTTTGACATAGTGATATTTTTCATAGGTGGATACACACAGCTAATGTTATTCATACTGATGTAACTTAGCAATACCATTTAGATGACACAGATTGGTGTCACTAAGATAACATTAGAAAAGTTTAGTATTTGTGATTAAAAAAATGTTCATTTTTAAAGATAATCATATCTGCAGTTATTTATAATATAGGCTTTTATTATTTTACATTTTTATTTGGTTTAGATTTTGTACCGTTGAGGATATGGCAGGATTGTATTGTGCATGCACAACTGTATGCATATGGGAGTTTTCAGTGGAAATTTCAAAGTAATTAATTTAGCTGTCTTTTTAAAGGTTTTTTTAAAAGATAAGTTTTCCGAATGGGTTTCTATTCCACTTTTCACATTATTTACATTTTTGTTGTTGTTACATATGGAGAGTAAGAAATTATTAAAAGAAGTCGTTCCCTGTCATGGCTACCATACCACATTTTTGCTTCTCAATGTTTTAATCTTCTGTTTATGTATCATATTTAAACTTACCTTTGCTCTGCCTCTTTAACTTTTTATGCCATATTATGTCGTTATTATTCTGTTGTTAAACCATTAAAGCACTGTTTTTTGGGCTTACCTCTTTTTCTACCTTTTACTCTTTGACTAATTATTATGGTCTGTAATACTTCAGTGCTTCCTCCAAATTAAGCTAGCCGTGTATGGAACCCAGACCATTTTTGATTATTGCTTCACTCCATGTCCATCCTCAGAATCACATTTGGGGAGCAAAAACAGCTTCAGGTAGCAGAAAAACTATACTAGTAATAGCATAACTGGAGTGGTTTGCCAGGTGTTATTATCTCATTTTTTTCTATTACTCTGTGTTGTAAACAGAATAGGAATTTTCCCTATGTCATAAGGGGATGCTAAAATTTAAAGAGGTAAATTACTTTTCATAATGTACATTATCTACAAGGTAGAAATTTTCTCAGTCTTCTTTTTTCTCGTTCCCAAGTTACACTATCTAATCTTACTGTATTTTCCTTTTCAGGCATAAATTAACAATTATAATTTTTTTCTCCAAAAATAATTTTCTTAACATTCTCCAATTCTTCAACTTTGGAAATATTTTATATATAAAGAGTTAGCAAAATCAGCATATGAGGTTTGATCAGCAGACAATCTAAAAGCCATGATTTCTATGGCATTTTTTACAACCTCAAACATATTTAAATATAGTGCATTTTTCTTAATGTAGAATATTTTCTTTGCCATTCCCTTCTGATTGAGAGGGATAGTATTTGCTAAAGGACCAAAGAAATGGAATTTGTTAGGAATTATTTTTCATTTGCGCTAATATTCAATGGGGAAAGTTGTTTCTATGTGTATCTTTTCTGGAGTAATCTATAGTTACATTTAATCTCATGATAAACAATTATACCTCAATCATGTTAGAAGGATTTGAGGTTTTCATTTACCCAGTCTTCTGTGCACTGTTAATAAGCATCAAACTGTAGGTGTTTGTGATTATTATAAACAGTCAAGTTTTCTCTACAAAGATCTGCAGTTGTCATTTTAAGAGAGTAGTTAAGGGAGGAAAACAGAGTTTTCTAAACTTGCTTGACCCATTACCTTGTAATTCAGACTCCTTGTTAAAATACATACTTTTGATGATTCAGCCATCTTTCTTTATGCCTGTGTCTGGACTCTTGAGTATACCCAGAGAATATCATATCAACTAACCAGTTTAACTTCATCAATATCAGTTACAAAATAGGCCCATTACTCTGCTTAAAAAATCTTCCTACATTTCTTCAGTCAGAGTGTTCTCCCATTTTTCATGATGACTATATCAGACAGTAATTTCTCCTTCAACCATGTCTCTCCTCACTCCTCTTTTGACCTTGCTTACTGCTTCTCAAAAAAAACACACCAAACTATCAGATGGAAACTCCATCACTTTTACTCACAAAATCACTATACCCATACCTTTTCTTTTAATAAAAGGCATAGATATTTCTATTGAAGACTAGTAAATGGATCCCATCCTCTCCTGCACTATCCATCATCCCCTTTTTTATAATTTTCTCTGTGTTGGCTACTTCTCACCAATGTTTCCTTAGGCCACTGTCATTTTAAATGAATTTACTCTTAAGTCAATCTCTCTCGCTCTATCTATCACCCCTCAGTTCTCCCTTTTCATTTATAATCAGACTTTTTAAATAAGCTTTCTTCGTTCGCTTTTTATACTTCTGATCCTCTTGTTATTTCTCTACCTACTGTAATTTGGTTTCAGTCCCCATTTACCCAAATTGTTCTACCTGGTGTCACCAGTGAACTGTAGAGTAGCTAGCTAAACCTCACCAGCATTGAGTCCTCCTCTTACCTAACGTCTGGGTAGCATTCGACACTGTGAACCTCTCTCTCTGTCTCTGTCTCTGTCTCTGTCTCTGTGTCTCTCTCTCTCTGTCTCTATTCCCCGCCCCCCCCCACCCCCACACACACACACTTCTCTGTTTCTTCCTTGTCAGATCCCTCCCGCTGCCTAGGGATCGATCTTGCCTTTTCCCACAGCTCTCATACACCTTTGTTACTCTGACAGTGCTCACATCACTTTCTCTCATACCTCTCCTGAGAAACCCAAACTAGGCACCCATTGGACTATGGGACACTTTCAAACTTAGCGTGTTCAATTTATCTCCTGTCATTTCCCCGTCATCCCACCCCACCCTTCCAAAAAAAATTCCTGCTCAACTCCTGGTGTTCCCTGTGTAAATGAAACTCAAGATAAAACCTAAGAAACAGGTTAGAAACATGGAGTCTTTCTTTATTTCTTTTCCTTTCAGTCTATCACCAAATTTTATTGATTCTAGATCCTAAATTTCTGTTGAATCTATCCTTTTGTCTTCAACTCTCATGCAGCCTTCCCTAGATTAAGCCAGTGTTGTTTAAAGTGCTGGGCTCTGGTGCTGCAAAGTGCTTGTGCCAAAATACAAATCAGCATACGGCTAGCTACAGTATGTTTAGTGTTCTATATTGGTATAAATTCTGATGCAAACTTCTTATCTTCATGCAGAGTAACCCGAGCTATTACCCCATGAACCATGGTGTGAATGGTACTAATGTATGCCATCATCATCTCTTAAAACTTACTACTTCATTGGCTTTCTGACTGAACTCACCGCTTTGACTTCTTTCCAGACTACTAAGAATGATGCCAAAGTCACATTACTTCCATTCTTGGTGCTCTTCAGTGACTGACTTTTGTCCTTTGTCTGAAGTCCTCAGTCCTTTTCATGGCTGTAAACTCTAAATCAATCCTCAGCTTGCCTCTCCTGTCTTATATCCCACCTCTTTCACTCTATCAGACTTCTTTAAATAGCTTGCTTATGTTGTATTGTCTCTGATCTCTTAGGCTTACAACTTGCTATTTATTCCATTTGCTAATACTGTTTTCAGCGCCTTATCTTCCTGTTTCAAGTATCAATTTAGAAGTCTCTTCTCAGAGTAATGTTCTGTAACCTTTCATTTAGATTAAATCTCCCTTTCTTAGTTCTCACCATCATACATCAATTGATAATTACTTGTTAAATGTCTGTATTTTCCGTTGGACGGCGTCTGCTTTGTTCTTTGCTATGTTCCTAGAACTTAGCACAATGTGTAGCATATTGTAGGTATTGGGACATTTTCATCCCAGGTCACAACTTTCCCAGCACCTGATGTGCTTCAGATTTTTTCCTGCCTTTCAGCCATCCATGTATCTCTCAGTATATTATAAAGTGAGTTAGTTCTAAACTTTGTAATTTAGTTGCTAAGTATTTATGCTTGTTAAGGCAATGGAGGTCATATAAAATTATAGGCAAGTAGTAAGAATTTGGGATGAGACTCTCAAGCCTACCTCTCTACTTCTAGTGATAATTTTTGAAGTGAATTGAGAGATGAAAAAATCTCTTAAGCACTGAGAATTCATTTAGCAGGCAAAGTGTAACTTCAGGTTTAGGGGAAGAGAATTTATAGTGTTCTAAAAAGTATGGTCCAGAGCCTACCTATGTTCCTGTCATATAAATTGCTTCTTTTAAAAAAGGACTCTTAAGCTGTCCTGAACTAACAAATTATAATCTTTGTGGTTGGGAGCCCAATATTGTGGGTTTTTTTGGTTGGTTGATGGTTGAGGTGTTTAGTTTTTGTTTTGTTTTGTTTTTGAAAGCTGTGGGAACCACTGATAGTAAATGCAGCTTGAGTGACAGAGCCAACCAAACTCTTTCCATATATTAGTTATGGTCTTTGGCAGTTACTTTTAGGAAATTTCCCCCCTAGCAACTCACAAAAAAACAGATTAACTGATTTTTTAGTGAGGGTTGGAGGGGAAAGTACAACAATTTCCTGAATTTGTCCTGAGGCTGGTATATGTTGCAGTGCAGTTTTTAATAAAACTCTTTAGTCAACAACAAAAGTTAATGTATATATTGAGGGTTGACATTTAGGATGATGATCACAAGTCGTAGTAACAACCATAATTATCAAATAAGAAGTAAATGTTTTAAATGATCCTTGCATTTATTAAAGAAAATACCTTAATGCCTTTTTTGAAAATCTTGTGTATTAGCAAGCAGTATATTGAGCAAAGCTGTGCCTTACTATTGTAACATGCGCGCGCGCGCGCACACACACACACACACACACGAGTAAAAAATAGCTCTTTTTGTTTGTGTTGGAATCAGCTTTTCAGTAGCATTATCTATTTTTATTAGGAATATCAATAGCTGACACTAGATAGTGACAGTGTCTTTTGGAAGTCCTTTAATACGATCATTTTATTTTAGCATACAAATGGATTGTTTCTCATGAGCGATTCCTTCTAGGAGCTTGTATTTCATTAGTTACTAACAGTAAAAATAAACAAGAGGTACAATATTTGCAGCAGTAAGATCTTGTCATTCTCTCCTTTTTACTCTGGTACTCTTTGCTTTTTGTGGAGTCTTTGAGAGACCTAATGAAATTATCCTTTCCTGTTTTCTTAAAGATTCGATTTACATTGACACCTGCCTAATTCTTCTTGTCTTTTTAGTGTTTACAATCAGTGTAATGCACATTCATATGATTGGAGGATTTATGATGAAACTGATGATTTCAGGATGTTTTAGAAAAATCTGGCGGGATCTACTAGTTTGGGGGTGGTTTTATATTGGTAAATGATTGGTCTGAAGTATTAGTATAATGAAACATTTTATATACTAATTTTGATAATTTTTCATGACTATCTGAAGATAGATGTTTAAAGAATTTGGAGCTTAAAATTTCCCTGAGCATCTACTAAATCTATGATTCCCAGCAACCTTCTCAAAAGAGAAGTAGATAAATTGGAAATAGGTTTATTGTGACTTTTCCTATTTTTAATTCACATGCAGTGTTTCATTGTGCTGTTTATGTATTCTGTGTCTAACATCTTTCCTTAGTTTTATCATGTTTTAGCCATAACTCCTATATTTAGTATGAAAATGTTTTTGCTAATTGTTTTTGTTAACTATCAACTTTCCCTGCGAGTAAACACATTTGCGATATTTCTGCATATTGGCTTGAGGTTTCACATTCAGAAATCTTTACTCCAATAAGATCACTGCAATCCTGATTGCTGGACCACAAGACCGATTTTTGTGCTCCTATTATCTCTTGGAACTTTGGAAATACATGAGCTCGAAGTGAGCTTGCATGTATGTTTTAATTAGATTTTTTTCGCCTTCCTTATTTGTGTTCGCTTTACTGCAGCCAGTTGTTGAAAATGCCTGAGTTTCCGTTTGCGTGCCTCAGTTCTTGTTCCTCTCCTTTGTTGCTAACACGCAGTTTTAATTTCCATATTTTTTGCTGATTTTTCTAGCTTATGAACTTCAGGTATACTTGTATATCTTCCACCAGCATAAAGGAGGTGTTTTTTTGTTTTGTTTTTTTAAGTTTAAAAGAAAATGTCAAGGTTTCTAGAGAGCTTTCTAACAATTAGCATATTTATTGTAGGTATTTAATAGCCTCGATATTACTTGGAAATAACTCAGCCCCAAATAAACTTTGCTTACTGTGAAGTCAGCAATTTTGTATTAGTACTTCACTTTTTGCATCAACCTAGATAACTATGACCTAAAGCCAGGTATTTTCTTAACAAGATATCAGAATTTTCCTTCAATATTATTGAAATAGTCACCTAAGAGTGAATTTTGCTACTCATCTCTTGATATTCACATACTGAGTATAGAGATACAGAATCTATTACTTGGCTTTCATTTCCCCTGTAGGAATGCTGTATGAGTAAATGAATACCTATTTTCAATGCTTTGTTTGCCTTTACAGCAGAACATTGAATTAATGTTTATATTCTGGCTGACAGTGTTGATACTTGGGCTTCCACTCTCATCTGGTGACAGTTACCTTGCCTAACTCAAATGCAATTCAGATCCCAATGCGTTTGTAGTCCCTTTGAGTTTTCGCCAGTATTGTGTTGAAATGGGTGAAGTTGTATTGAATTATTTTTTAGATTAGTTTTAGTTTGGTAAATATGTTCACATAAACTTAATTTTGTATACTAAGGAAAAATACTTTTTTTCTCCAGAGAGCGTGACTATTTGAATGAATTACAAGCACTGTGTACTTAAATAGCTATGTAGGTTTACTCTTTCCATAATAGGACACTCTTGTTTTTAAGCCTGTTTCATTACTTAGCCAACCACATGGCAATTAAAGTCATACCGAGGGAATAAAAAAACTCTTTGAAACATCAAGCATGTGAAAAAAATTTTGGTTTACTATTAAAATTTACATGCCTAATGGATCTTGGTCTATGTAAACATCAGCCTCGATAAATTTATCTCTTGTTAGAAGAACTGTTGTTTAATTTTCAGTGATTTATAGATCTAAATATATTCCTCATTTCTGAATTGTCATTTTATACAGTAAAAGTTTATTCTAATGAAAAACTGACAGTATATTTTACTGCTCTCTAGTTTGTTCCAGGCTTACATATAGCTGGAGTAGAAATGGTGACTATATAGGAGCAGAAAATCACATAATCATAACAGCAGCGTAGTCATTTGCCATTTATTATGTACTTTCATATTTATGATCTTTTATTTAATCCTCATAATAACCCCATGAGGAGGAAAGCATAGCAGTCATTATCATTTCTGGTTTTCAGAGTAAGAAAGACTGAGATTCAGTTTAAGTAACTTACTTGCTCAAGATGACCAAATTGAGCTTAGGCTTTCAACTCTAGACCTGGTGCTCTTCTACTCCAGAACTTTCCTTGAACGTTGTTGAATTTGCTAATTCAATGAGTTATTCTTATTCAGGTTGAACACCTCACGTTAAGGAAGATAATAGATTTTGCTCATTTTGTGGGAATTACTGTTATGCATTTTGGCTCAAGACCCCTTATCCAATGTGGGATCAAACGAATTATAAAACTATGCCAATTCTTAAGAGTATTGCCACCTAGCAAAAAAATATATGTATAATAAAATTAAAAGTATCATGCAGGCTAATATGGTACTACTTTGGAAAGACTCACTATACTTGTGACCCTTGTTAATTTTTTAAATTATTTGCAGATTTTAAAAACTAATAGTATTCGTACATGTGCTTAACTGGTTGTATTTTAGGTTTAAGTAGCACTTTCTATTTCAAGAAGATATTATTTGTGAAAATTAATACATGTACAGCTGGAATAGCAAAGAGTGATGCGTAACATATTTTGATCCCTTTCCTGGTAGCTGTTATGTGCAGGTTTTCATTGTTGAGTTTAATGTCAACGTTATATCTTTTGCAAAGTTTTACTTCTTAACATTGCTTTATTTACTTTTATAGGCCCTAGACGGTCAGAATATTTATAATGCTTGCTGTACCCTAAGGATTGATTTTTCCAAACTTGTGAATTTGAATGTAAAATACAACAACGATAAAAGTAGGGATTATACTCGACCTGACCTTCCATCTGGGGATGGACAGCCTGCATTGGACCCAGCTATTGCTGCAGCATTTGCCAAGGAGACATCCCTCTTAGGTATGATTTTTATCATCTATACCACTTTTCTCCTATTTTGCCAAATGAGAAAGTGCCTATGAAACTCAGTAAGTATAATGAGTCCACGATTTTGGAAATTAAAAAATTGTGTTACATTTTATTTTTCTCAGGTGAGAAGGCATAGGAGTACAATTGGTAAAAATTTAAAGTGTCCTTCATATGTTATATTTATGTGTCTTTCACCATGCTTACCTTCTCTCCCACTCTCCCAAGTAAAAGAACAAAAGCTGTAATGAAGAAATACTGTTAAGTTCTTAATAAAACATTTACACTTTAAACTTGATGTCACACTGTCTAAGTTGAAGTCTAGGTCTAGGTCTCTTGTGCATATTCTTTAGGGCTAACCTGTTTTAATTTAGTGCTACATAGAAACAGTGAAGTGTTAACAGATAAAACGTATAATGGGAGTAAAGTGTATCTTAGCCTCTCTTTAAAAAAAAAAAATTTTAACCTGGAGAGAATTTTTTATAAAATTTTGCTATTCGTCTTAATCATTTGTATTTCGCCTTGTACTACAATGGATTTGATTCATTTAACAAAAAAAGTGCAAAAATTTGTGACTAATAGTTGATATGGTCAAGATGAGAAAAACAAGGGAAAATGTTATTTTGTAAGTAAAATGGGTGATTTATAACATAAGATAATTTACAGTTTTTCTTATTTGATGTATATGGGAAATTCTTTATTTCTGATATTTATAAAGATTATCTTTAAATTAGTTTTTATTAGATTATTTTCACATTACCTTTAAATTAGTTTTGTCTCTATGGAACTCAAGATTGATGAGTGTCAAACTAGTCCTTACAATTTACTTTCTGTCCATCAACAACAAAAAAAGCATTTTAACAAAGTAATTCCTGAAATTTATGGCGGATATATAACATTTGTGCTATCCATTTGTAAATATGTAGTAATATATGTGATGCATCTTTGAACAGAGACACCCTGATGCACAAGAGAAGCAATTGATACTTGAAATTTCTCCTGGAGACTTAATTCAGACAAAATTGGCCCTTTATTCTAAGCTTGTTCTATATCTACGTAAGCCATAGCTGTTTATCGTGACTGTATAGACGCTTTTTTGGTTGATAACATTCTTTCCTGACAAAATTTCA
This sequence comes from Rousettus aegyptiacus, assembly GCF_014176215.1. Taxonomy (NCBI): domain Eukaryota; kingdom Metazoa; phylum Chordata; class Mammalia; order Chiroptera; family Pteropodidae; genus Rousettus; species Rousettus aegyptiacus. The sequence goes on along the minus strand of NW_023416292.1, from coordinate 42,524,780 downwards.
TCACTTTATGGGCATAGTTTAAGCCTTTATTCCCTCTTCTCAGCTTATAAGTTAATATTGATTGATAGTGTATTATTTTTAAAGATAAAATTGAGTGAGACAATAATGAGTGTGACACATGGCCTTTGCTTATAATTACTACTATAGATTATTAAATTCTTTTGTAATAGAATTGTATTAAAGAGGTAAAAAGACATTTATTGAATAGCTTCTAGGTCCTAGGCATTCTACTAGGGACTTAGCAGATATAATATTTAATTCTTAACATACCAAACAAAGTAGAAGATAACATCAAGATTATATATATAGTTTTTGAGAAGTTTAAAAATTCACATGGAATTTATTAAATAATTAAAGGGTAAAATATCAAGAAACTTCAGCTAGTATCAGACATAGGACACTGAGGAGATATGTGCCTTTGCCCATTTGAGTATAGTTAGCTGTGTTTGGATTCTGGGTTACAAGTCACCTGGTTTCTTCTCCTAGGGAATTCATCACTGTTTTCCTTGTAATCTCATGGCCTTGTTAAATTTTTCAAAAAATAATAGTAAATAAAATGTCTCATTCTGAAGCCTTGGCATAACTAGCTTCTATCTTACTCTGTGCCTTTATTTTTTTTTTCCAGCTGTTCTACTACATTTTTTTGCATAAAAAGCATATGAGTAAAGTTGATCAGTTCTTATTTAATAAATTGTCTCGTGTCTTCCAGCTCTGTTGAATATTTTAATGTAATAGGTTTTTGTTTCTTCACTCTGCCTGGTAAGAAAAAGGAAGACATTCTGTGGTGAAAATATGTGAATTCATACTCCTTTACTAAATAGCTTCATCATTTACCTGTTTTAATAGTGTTGCATCTTGTTATAACTGGGTTTTTTAAGTATCCTAAAATAGTTTTGGAAAGTAGATGAGTTTATAAGTTTTAAAAATCAAATAATGAACTCTTTAGTATAATTTACAAGAGATAACCACTTTTATGTTTTGGTATATATATATTTTTTTGGTACAAAATTAAAATCACACTGTATTTGCAGTTTTGTGTTGTATCGTAATTGTCATTTTACTAAGAATTTTTTCAGAAAAATGATAATTTTAATAGTTGCATAGCTATTAAAGTATGGATACATCATACTCGTGAAAGTAACTTTGTTGGACATTTAGTCTACTTCCATATTTTTTATTAATAAAAATGGCATGTGAAAACACCCTGCACATAACTATCAAACTATTTCCGTAGGCTAAACTCCTAGAATTAGAATTATTCTGTCAAAGAAAATGTTGAGGCTACCGAATCTTAACGCAAATTCTTTTCTAGAAGGTGATGTTAATTTAAACATGAATGGTCCATGATGCTGGCTATTCTGCTTTTCCCCCCATCAGCATTGAATATTCTTTTTTTAATTTGCTAAGATCTTCATTTGATAAGAATGTCAGGTTATTTTAATTTTTAAGTGCTTATGTATTTGCAAGTCTCTGAATTGGTTGTCAGGATTGTTTAAATTAGGATGTACAGTATATGTAAAATGCATGTTTATATTTGATATGAGCTGATCCTTCAACTTTGTTCACACATTTTAGACTGGCCAATTTATGGAAAAGTATTTTTAAGTAATTCATCTTAATATTAAAATATACATTTACAGGTCATTAACGTAACTTTTTTCATACATTTGGTGGATATTTTGATCTTCATTAGGAGCCACTTACAGTTTTGCTTTTTAAAGTATTCTTCAGACATTCTTTACAGGTGCCATCCAGTATTGCTTTAGTAAGGTCATGCCTTCTGGATTGGTAACTAAATCTTTGTGTGTGTGCTCGATTCCAACAATACTTAGTCAGGTGACTTCAAAGTACAACCAAACTAGTATTGATCGAATCCATTTCCTGCTATCCTCTCCCTCCCTCTACCTCCTCCCTCACTTTCACATATTGTAGAAAGCTAGTCGTTCTTTAAAGTCCCACAGTCTTAGACTGGTCTGGCTGTTGCCTTATAGTGTCATTCCTAATTTGTTTCTCCATCCACTGCTGCTTTTATGTAAACTAGGAGTTAGCTCCGAAAGCTTGATTAGTTTCAGATTCTGTTATTTATATTTGTTTAAGAAGAATACTTTATAGGTGCTCTTTGTGCTTCATGTTGTATCTTAGCAGGAAGCATGAAACATCTCGTTTTCCCGCTTTCAGTTACTTTAGTGATGCTTTGAGATTGATTGTGGTTTGGAGTGGTAACATTCTGATTCTTCCATTGTATTTTTTTACTAATGGTTTTAGTATCCACTAACGTTGCTGCCTTAAATTATTTCATTCGAGGGGTGCAAATGTGTGTTTGGTTTTTTTTTTCTTTTTTTTTTACCCCCTAATGTACACATTCCTTCTACATTAATTAGGTGAAACAAGTTGAAACAAGTTTATAAATCGGTATAACCTAAATTCTTCCCACCTTCCCCTTTAAACTTTAGAAACTGTTGATTGTTTCTGGTTTCTGGTAGTCCACATGGTTCAAGGTAATGAAATTAACTTAGAGGCGATGAGTTTTGTTTACGTAATTATTGTTTTTTTGTTTGGTCTTGTCCAGTGCCCCCCAAAAAAGAAGGGGGTAGATGGGTAAAGAACTAAACAGAGCTAATTAAAATTTAGATATTTTTTCTTTTAAAAAATAATTCATCATATAATAAAGAGCCAGAGAACATTAATATGTTCTCAGTAAATACCAGTAGATTGTAAAATCATTTCTCTTTTATACTAATTGTGAGAAAAAAATAACCTCCAGGCGTTTTTTGTTTGTTTGTTTGTTTGTTTGTTTGTTTTGGTACCCACGTGTATGTGCAGTTTCAGCCTGTTTATTCTTTTTGAATGTGATTCTATAAGATGTACAGTAAAAACATCTTTGGTGAAAGAGTACTATCATATATGCTATTACAGTGGAGTGATGGAGAGAACTTTCATTAAACCAGACTAATTGGAAATTAATATTGTAACAGTGAGCTAATAGAGCAGTGCTTGTTTATTTTCTTAAAATACATTTAAGTGATGCCTATGTTTTCCTTTTGTGTGAGTGCATTTTTTTATTTTTAAAAAATAAGATATATTCTTTCATTGTTGTTTAGGTATTATTTAATAAATTTAGACTATTCAAGGTTTCAGTATTCTCCAAAGATGAGTGCTTTTTGGAAATTCTTTTTTTTTTTTTTTTTTATTACTCAACCATTCAGTAACCCCCAGAGGTTAGGGAGAACAAAATTATTGATATTTTCATTAGTTTGTAAAGCTATTTTCAGTTAATTGTTGTGATGTAGGCCATTAAATAGGTGTTTCTAAAAAGAAATGCTGATGAAAAAGACTCTTAAAGAAACACATATACCTGTTTTTAAGAACGGGGTCTTTTGGATAATTGGTATTGACTGAGGAGGTTTAGCTGTTTTTTCTACCACTGTTTGCTCTCTAAAAATTTGGCTCCACTCTCTAAATGCCTAGATAAATAAATCTTTTGGGGGTAGGTTTATGGTAAGAATAACTATTTAGGAGATTATTAGCTTAAAATTATCTACTTAGATTTCGCCTCTATTGCTTAGAGTACTTCATTTTATATTTTTGGCAAATACATTTGAAATACTATGGCTTAGTTAGAATGGATTTATCTCAATCCTAAAGTTTGTCTGATGCATATGAATACTAACCATTTACTGAAGTGCTTATGTATTACGGGCATCTTACTTTTAGCCCTTTACTTGTAAGTTCTCACATCATCCCTAAATAAAGTTACCCTTATTGCCCTATTTTACACAGAAACTAGGACATAGATTAGCACTTTGTTCAAATTTCCATAATTAGTGAGCGGCTAAGACAGTACTCAGAGGCAGGTAGTCTGGCTCTAAAGTCCATGCTCCTGACTATTAAACAATAACATGTCCTGTAGATTAGCTGGGCCTTTTAGCCTGTTTTTTTTTTCGTCTACGGAGTTAATGTAGAATAATGTCACACATGTAGTAAATATATAAGTCCTATACTTTTAACTTTTTTTCATATACTAAGATATTTTCTGTTGCCATGATAGTTTTTTTTTGTTGCCAAGTCCATTCAGTGTTTAATCTGGTTATTTTATGATTACAGAACCAAAAGTGAGTATTGTTTATATATCCATTCAAAATTGCCTCCAAGTAGGAATACACACACACACACACACACACACACACACACACACACAACATGCAAGCCAAAATAAACTGAATTTATATCTTTTCACAAAATATATATTAAAACCTACATACCAAAATCTTAATCTTGCAAAACCCTAATCTATAATAATCCGTTAATAAGACCAAAATAATTTCAAATACACAAACATGCTAGAAACATTTCCCAGAAATAATAAATTACGTAAATTTTGAAAGTATGTTACTAAATGCTATAACACCAAAATACAAAAAAACAAACCATGTAATTAAAACAATGTGTTATCATGTTCAACATAAACAAATTAGAAATTTTTGGTCAGAAGTCACATGAAAATACCTGTACTAATTCAATGTTCTGTAACTTTGGTTTTCTTGTTTTATTTCTGTTTTGAACATCTAAGTAAGAAACTAGTTGTGAGATGCTTATTACTTTATATGTGCATTCTTCAAAGTGATAGTTCTTTGGATTATCGAACTACCTTCTATTTTCCTATGGCTGAATTTTAAACATAATAATTTTAAGTCTTTAAAATGTCTGTTTTAATGGTAAACATTTACAATGAGGAAGTATGTATAATCGCTAAGAGTGTGATTTCAAATCCAGACATCCTGAGCTCAATTTCACTGTCTCAGTTTCTGTGTTTGTATATGACAGCATCCCTGTGATCAGTGGCTGTTGCGAGAATTAAATATGTTCATGCATTCAGTGAACTTTGCACAGTGCCTGGCATTAATGAATGCGCATTTCGTGTTAATAATTTTTTTTAAAGCTAGCTTTAGTTCTGGAATTGATTATAATAGATTGGATCAAGAGGATAGTGGAAATGTTGGGGTCTAGAAAAATACAGAGATAGTTTTTATCATCATTGTGAGAACCATGAAGGGATTGTTATCAAGCTCACATAGAAGTTTAGAGGCAGAGATGGAGCCAGAAATAAAATAGTCCATAATCTTTTCACCATTCTATATCTTTATGAAGGAAAAAAAAAAGGGAGACAGGTGAGAAGGGAGGACCTTAGAAGTTGGTTGAAAAATTTGAGGGAATTTGGATCTCAGTATTACAAGATACTCGTTGAACAAAATGGGGTTGAGAGTAAGATACAAGACTTGAGTCTGGTGGCTATTTTAGGGAACTCCAGACTAGGAAATCTGCTAATATTGGATAGCAAAATGTTTGTGGAATCGGTTTGGGTTTGTGTGTGTATGTTTTCACTCTTAATATTACACAAACCCAGATGAGAGCATATCTAAAGTATAATTAAATTTATCCAAGTCTGGTGTTGGAGAGCATTTCAGGATTAGTAGGAAGTAAGCCTACTAATAAAAGCCAGCAGTGGTTCATTGATTTTGTGGGAGTAGGAGGATTGGGAAGCTGAAAAAGAATGAAGTCAGGAAAGGGGATTTAAATGTTAGGAACAAATGGCAGAGAGAGATGGAAGGGAGGGAGGAAAGGGAGAGGAAGAAAAAGATATAGCAAGTGAACTTCAATGTGAGATACAAAGTTCAAGAGAACTCTAGCAGGTAAGTAGGAGGAGGTACAGAGTACAGGTGATGGTTTTAAGAGTTAAGTTATGTACAAAGAGAATGCTAAGGAATAGCTTTTTGAGATTATTTTAATTTTGGTAACTAACGATAATTAGTTCTTCAGTTAAATTTTTCCGCCTTAGTAGGCCATGAGAATTATTGCTTCTTGCCTTTTAGAATTGACAATGAAACGAGAAATTAAACTGATTTTAATTTTTTATTGTGAAAAAGAGCCAGTCACGTGGCTTTGATGGATTTTTAAAATACTTTTTTTTTGTTATGTCAAAAGGAATTCGAGAGTTAGTGTTGAACTTTTTTTTCTTCTGTATGCTATGTTTTGCAGTTGGCATTTGTGTGTGTGCACACGTGTGTACAACATGCACATGCCTGCCCATATACCATCAACTGGATCCTATTAAAACCAAGGAACTTAACAGAATTTTAAGTTTCTTGTTCTTACTAAAAGATAGCCAATTAAAGGCAGGGAAACAAGGAATGATTTTACAGTGTAATGCCTATGCCTACATCTGGAGTTTCTGCCACTGTTAAATAATCGTGTTGTCAATTAGTTGGATACTATGTGCATGCAGCAAAAGCTGTGGGAAAATATGGAAAAGCAGTGTTTAAGAGGAGGGGGTCACTTTCTAAGAATGTGCAAACAAAAGGTGAGTGCATGCCTAGGAGTTAGGATTATATCTTTATACATGACATTGCCATCAAATGAAGATACCCACTGAATGTGAAATGGAAACAACCTATAAAGCGTAATGAGAGCTGTGATGTTTAATGTGGAGAGAAGTTAGTGATGCCATGGAATAGCTTGTTAAAAGGATACATACTGGTGGATCCAAAAATGCACTAAAAGGCTACTGTGCATTAGTAAATAGTAGACACAAGAAGCTTCTATTTTAAAATTAGATGCTTATTTCTGGGATTTAGTTTAAAAATAAAATGGGTGAGTGAATGGAACAAGATTGACCATGATCTAATAATTGTTTAACCAGTGTAATGGGCACCTGGGGGTTATTATTCTAATCTCTCTGCTTTTGTATATCTTGAAAATTTTTCAAAACAAGATAAATTCTAAGGAAAGTGGATAAATGGGTAATAAAAAGGGGTATTCTAAAACATGGTGTAGGCAGAAATGTATAAATTCATCCAGAGCAAGAATGTAAATGAGAAAAACATCATTCCACTGGAATTCTCAGAATAGATAAAAAAAATTTATTGAAGGGGAAAAAATTTTAATTAAAAACTAAGAGGTTTAAGCAGTTGTGAATCTTAAAGAACTCTTCAGACTGACAGTGAGAGATTGTGGTAGTTTCTAAAGTAAAAAGATAACAACTTGGCAATAAGGTATCTGAAACCAAAGGTAACTTCACATCCCTGTGACATACACAAGAAGGCTCGAAAGAAAAGAAGAAATAAAACGTGAACTTATGGGACTACAGTGCTAAGGGCCAGTTCTACCCAGGTATGTCATAAATTAACTTCATTTAGGTTGGATGTATGTTTTCTTTATTATGGAAATGAGAAGAACATATGTCTTTAGTGAACCAATATTGAGAAATAAGTTGGTATGTAAGAATTTAAGAAATGAAAGGATTCTGAGTTCATTGGTAATTGAAAAGTGGATAAAAGAGGCTGAGACAAAAGAATTCTCTCTAGAATAAATGACTGAACTATCTTAACAAGACTGTGATGTAGAACAATAAGAAGAAGAAAATATTAAAACTGGTAGGCAAAAGATAAGAAAATACTAAAAGAGGAAGTCTTATATAGTGATGTTCTCATTCTACTGGGGAAGTGTATTTGAGAAACTTGTGTTCACTATAACTACTTGAGTGTGGAATTAAGACAAACAGAATTGGTAAGATTTTCTTTAGGTCTTTGAATTAAATAATAATGTTCAGAGTGATTCGTCTATAGGAACTGATGGACTTATTTACTATATTTGTTTCATAAACTGTTTGATTTCAAGTGTGAATATATGAAGAAGATAGTACTTGTATAAAAAAGTGAGTTACTGTTGTCGAATATGCCTTTTTAAACCATGGAAGTGAATTTTTCAAGTCTCTTGGAAATATATTCTTTATGCTTTGTTTGCTTTTCCATAGGAAATGGAATATTTTATATTTAATTTTTAACATAATACAGGTATGTACCTTAGTTCTAATATTTAATGATTTCAGTGAAACCAGTTATTTTTCTCTAACTACATGTCAGCAAGCCATTTTTCTAAATGTTATAAAAATTAATTTTCAGGAACCGTTTGGAATGGTCAGCCCTAAGCCATGCAGCCATCGTGCTTAAATTGGTTTTGTAAATGACTTGTGTGTATTTCGTAAAATATGCTTTATTTTAAAATTAGGGCTTCCTGTTGCAGCTGTTCCAGGAGCTCTGAGTCCTTTGGCTATTCCAAATGCGGCTGCGGCTGCGGCTGCCGCTGCTGCTGGCCGAGTGGGTATGCCTGGAGTCTCAGCTGGTGGCAATACAGTCCTGTTGGTTAGCAATTTAAATGAGGAGGTCAGTAACATAATTTTCCAATGTTTATTCTTTAACTCCATTTCATTTGTGAAAGTTTTTCATGTTTATTTCATTTTGCACTTGCCTTTCTGTTTATGTACATTCATTAGTCAAAGTATTTTTTTGTATGTTTCTACTTCTGAATAAAATCTTTGTACATGTTTAAGTAATACTTTATTTCCTTAGACAGTCATATCTCTATATAGATATATATATATATTTTAACTTAACTACCTATTTTTCCTAAGAAAAATATGGTGAAGTACCATAGTTTGGCTTTTTATCTTTTTGTTGTTCTCAAAGGCAAATGTAATCTAATTTGCAGATTTAACTGTAAAACAGTTTTGCTCTTTGCATTTTCTAATTATTTGCTTGTTCATTTCATGCTTATGTGTCATTGCATTTTTTTAAATCTTATTTTGTGTGAACTACTCTAATACATTTTTCTTTGAAGGTTCTTCCAAAGAGCTTGACGAGGCACTCTTCCAGTTTTTCTTAGTAATTTTTTCTTTGCAGTTATTAGTTATTGTCTTCTAAAAATATTTTTCAACTTTATCCCCCCCCTTCTTGTTCAGTAAAATTTGTTATTTTCTTTAGTTGTACATTTTATGTCTGGTATATTTTATTTTGATTGCTATGAAAGCTGTTATGAAATGTGGGAAGCTCAATGTATCAGTTTACACTGTCTAATTTGAATATTTGTTTCATTTTTAATTGGCCTCTGTTAATACGAACATTAAGCTTATTTTATCATTTAATACTATTGTCATTCAGTTCTGCATGCCAAAATGTTTGAATCAGAGTGCCTTTGTTTTTCTTTTAAGAATTTTGCCTGCATTTCATAACCAGCCATGCTTATGCAGTTAAAGTTCAAAGTTAAAAATTCCTATGCATGCTTTCCTTCCCCATGTTGAGATGAAATGCTGTAATTTACTCTTTGATATAGATGTACTTTACCCATATTTGTCTTGGATGACTACATTTTACTCAGTTTTTCTTGTACAGTACATAAACCAACCATTTTCTGACCAAATTCCTGCATTTCCTATGTACTGACCTATATTTTATTTTTTTTTTGTTCCCCAATTCCTTATTTTTTTCTTCTGCATTGCTGTTTCCCTTCCCCATTTCATCCTTTTCCCCGTGTGTTCACCTTCCCTTTCCTTGTCTTTCCCCAAATGCCCATTCCCTTCCCTGTCTTATCCTTTATTTTCCTTGTCCTTGTCTTCATTCCCTGTCTCCATTCCCTATGTTCATGCTTCTGTGCTTGAACAAATGTTCCTCGGACCAACTTGCCCCAATTAACCGCCTTGAACCATGATCCATGACCACCTCACCATTCTGCGGGAACCACCCTTCGTTATGGATGATCTGTTCATCTCCGCTCTTCCTCGACTCTTCTCTCTTCTTGTCTTACGCTGCTTGCTCTTCTCTCCTTCTAAAGATGGTTACGCCCCAAAGTCTGTTTACCCTCTTCGGTATGTTATTGTTAGCACTATACTTTTATTATTGATTTGATTTTTGTTTCACCTTAATTCTTATTTGTAGCTAGCACTTTGGCTTAAAGTTGAATAGTAAATCTTTTGCTATTTTTCTTTGCTATTTAAAACTCTCCATAGACACAAAATTTGTTTTAATGCATGCTGATTTATTTTGCATGGTCTTTAATTTAATATCATTCACATAGCTTTGAGGGTTTATCAAAAATTATTCTTTTCAAAATTCACTGTTCAAAATCTTGATCTTTCTTTATTCATTTGTGAGAATGATGAGTTTGAATGAGTGATCATGTTGCTGTCTGAATGTTTCATTAATATGTCAGAAAGATAATCTTTAGCTGACTTGAACATAATATTAATTCCATTTTTGGATTACCTCTCTGTGGCTCTAAAAAAGGTGTTTATGGAGATGTGCAGCGTGTGAAGATTTTGTACAATAAGAAAGACAGTGCTCTGATCCAGATGGCTGATGGAAACCAGTCACAACTTGGTAAGAATAAACCATGTGTTACCTATACATCTTCAGATCTGATGTCAAGTACATAATATGTATCTGTGAGTAAAATAAAGCCCTGTACATTAGTAAGAAACCATTTTTTTTTAATAGCCAGGGCTCAAAGTATCATGTTAATTTTCATATTTTAATGTAAGTAGTTGTATATGATAAACATGTTAGTATTTTTCTGCTATCCTCTTACTATTTCTCATGCTCAATCTAGTGGGAAAGGGGTTTGGTTCCAAAACTACCATAACAATTTTACATAAGAATTACGGCATATTGATATTATAACAATCTTCAGTTGTTTTCATTTTTGGTTACTCCCTGTAATGGAAGTTAACTGTTCATATGGTCCATGAAATCCTGACTAATGCCGTGTTATTTTAATTCTAACGGCATTTTTAAGTATTTGGTTAAACTTAGTAATGGAAAAGTGTACATGGAAATGTATTTTAAAAGATACTAGGTTCTTTGAAAATGAAAAACCTGTGCCAAATACACCATTAGACCCTTTTGGAGTCTTAAAGTGTTTACTTGAGTCAAGTTAACACTTATTATTTAGATAAATAATTGGTGATTTTAATTAATATCATTTGACTTCAGACACAAAGTCAAATCACATAAATCTAGAATATAACTGCATACTCCCAGGGTGATTGGCTGTAAATATCAGTATGTTCTTCGCATATAATTCCATTAATTGAGATTCAGGAATGATAGTGCCTCATACTGATTGTATTCACATTGTTACTTTGAAATTTGCCATTTCGATGTAAGTACTGGTATATTTTTACTATCATATCCAGTGAGACTCACAAACTAACATGGTATACTGGATCTTTTGGCCTTTGGGGTTATACACAAATTTGAATTGCAGGGATTTTTACCAGCCAATGCGATAGTTCAGACTGTGTGTAAAACTTCATACATCTGGCTTTCCATTTTTTAAAATAAAGATATGTCTATAAAAGTGCTAATCATGTCATAGATGCTTAGTAAATCTCTCCTTCTGCTGCTTGTGTATACTTCTGTACTCTGGTGAGAGTGGTGATTGCCATTGTTTTTATATACATTGTAAATAGCATTTTACAGTGTTTCATAGTTAAAGCATGCTCAAAGTTTTCATTTTTTTCCCTTATCACCATGTGAGCTGTGGGTGGCATCGCCCTCATATTATATAGTCATTGTGGTTGAGAAGTACCTGAAGTAGACTTAAACCAAATTCTTCTGAATAATTCATTGGTTTTATATGAGGACTAGTTTAAATAAGTGATATTTTAATATTTATTATACATTAGTCTGCTAGGGCTGCCATTACACACACAAACCACAGACTGAGTGGCTTAAATAACAGAAGTTTATATTCTCACAATTCTGGAGACTAGTCCCAGATCAGGGTGCCCACAGACTCAGTTTCTGGTGAGGGCTTTCTTCCTGGCTTGAAGGTGGCTGCCTGCTTCCTGTATCCTCATGGCCTTTTCTCTGAGCTCTCTAGTGTCTCTTCCTCTTATTTTAAGGACAGGGTCTTATTTGGATTAGGGCCTCACCCTGATGACCTCATTTAACCTTTAATTACCTCCCTAAAAGCCCTATTTCTAGATAGTCACATGCGCAGGGTGAAGAGCTTTAACATATATATTTTGGGAGAATACATTTCAGTGTGGAAGAATACTTATATTTGTAAAAAGCCCTAATTTTTATAAGATTTTTTTCACTAAAGCTTTGACTTACTAGTAGCATCATTTATAGTTTTTGGACTAATGTAGTGGCAAATAACTTATTTCTCATTGCTGCTAAGGTAGATTTTGCTATCAAAGTTATTTTAATGAGTATTTAAAATAACAAAGCTAAATGATAAAGTACTATGCAAATTAGAATGTGATGTTTTGACAGAAAGTTTTAATTTTAAGAATGTTATAAAACCAAGGAAAGAAGATAATAAAGGCAACATTCTATAATGGTATAAATAGTGGAGAGAAAAATAACAGCAAATACTTGGGTCCTTTGAAAAGACTAATAGACATGTGGATGTCGATATTTTTTAAAAATGAGAGAGGCAAGACATTTTGAATTACAAAGGGTATTAAGTATTGGTAAGCTATATTTCCATATATGTAAACTCCTTTGTTTATAAATTTTTTGCTATCTTTTAGCTTCTTATTATTCATTAATGTCTTCTTCAGAGATGGATTAAGAGAAAGGTAAAAAATTGTATTCAACCAAAAATGTCATCTCCACTGTGCAACATTGACATTTACCTCCTTTATCATTGATTGCTTTGTCCATTTATGCCATTATTTTCTTGGAACAGTAAGATTTTAAGATACGAGTCCTATTATTTAAACTTGATTCATTTTAAATTAGTAATTCACATCTTCTTTTGCTTTATTTAATCATTATCTGTACCTCAATTTTTGACTTTTTTTTTAAACCCTGATATTCTACTAAAGAACAAAATAGAAACAAACTCACAGATACAGAAAAGATTTTGATGGTTGCCAGATGGGAGCAGGGTATGAGGGATAGATAAAAAATGAGAAGGGATTCAGAAGTACAAATTGGTAGTTACAGAATAGCTATGGGGGATGTAAAGTATAGCATAGAGAATATAGTGAGTATTAATAACTGTACAGTGTCAGATAGATACTAGATTTATAAGGCTGATCACTTTGTAAGTTATATAAATGTCTAATCACCATGTTGTGTTCTGAAACTAATACAATATTGTATGTCAATGGCAGTCGAAAAGTAATTATTAAAAGTGGGCGTGGGGACTGGTATTTTAATTACTCTCCCTCCGCCTCCACCAAACCTCCATCCACTAGATCATTTCAGATTCTTTTGTCAGCAGTCAGCTGACTAGAATCTCATTACCTGGCTACTTCTTCAGGTAGCTGTTCTTTACTTTGCTCACTTTTAATCCCATTTCTCCACCCATCTCTTTGTTACTGTGCCTAGGACTTTTCATTATTTTTATTCCTGCCTTTCAGTATTTCAGAGCTCAGCTTCCAGTCTTTTCATAACTTTTCAAAACCACACTAACACAACTTTCTGATGACAACCTTGGTCTGCTTCTTAATATTAGTTTATTCTCCAGACTCATTGCTTAGGACAGATTTCATGTGAGGAAATAGCACTTTATCATAAGAAGTTCTTTTCACTTAGAACAATAGAACTATAGAACTTAAAAAGATTTTTAAATTCAAGTAAGTTTTATTATAAAAGTGTACCATCACTATTGATAATTGAGTTGATTTCATAAGCGTAAGTGTAAATTTATATGTGAGATGCAATGTAAGAAAGTACTAAGAAAATTCAGGCCTGAGATGATTTTTTTTTCTGTTAGTCTCAGTTGAAAATCTTTAAAAAAAACTATTACAGATATATAACACTGTCATAAAGCAATCAAAGAGTAAATTTGTTTTTACAAATTAGGGAAGTGGCAAGTGAAAAAAAGTCACTTTTGATTCTTTTATAAATAGTATCTTATACTTTTACAGCATATTCCTTTTCAGACCTGTTTTATTTTAACTGGTTTATTCTGTACAAGTAAGATTTACAAATTCTTCCTGTCTCTTGTGTCAGACTGTGTACTGTAGTGTTCTAATCAAGTTGAAAACATTTTGAAAGTAGTGATTCTGTTCTCAATTACCTGTTCTTCCACATTGCCTTTCTCTCTCTGCTATTAATACTTAATACTTTGATTTGAGTAGTCAAATCAGACCTTCAATTTAGCTAAACTTATGTGACTTATGAAATGATCTTTTTAGTTGTGACTAGTGAATAAAAAATAAAACGTATAACTGTTCTCTAATCTCAATCTAGTTCATTTAGTTTTAATAACCCAATTATTACCTCAAGAAATAGCTACATAGTGTTCTGTATTTAGGTGCCTTGCTGTGTGTGGGGTAGAGATGGTGGTTCCCGCTTTCATGTACCTTATAGTCTAAAGAAGGATATAGATAATTAAAATAAACTGTGATGAATTTAAAAAGAAGGGTATTACATGGGACTATCTAGTGAGGTTCTGAACCTTTCCAAAGGATGGAGAAAGGCTTTCTTAAGGAAGTAACAGTGAAGGATGAGTAGATTAGGAGCATAATGAAGGAGATAGATAAAGGAGACAGGCTAAAGAGAAGTAAAACAAACATTTAGTTTAAGGGAATATATTTCGTACAGCTAAGCAGAAAGTGTGCAAGGAGCATAGTACTAAGGTACCATAAATTCCATGAGGACTGGGATGGTACTTGTCTTACCACTTGATTCCCAGCACTAACAAAGAGGTTAGTGTTGTACATCGATACATGACATAATCAGGTTTGCATTATACAGAGGTCATCCAGCTGCTGTGTATAGAATGGATTGGAAAGGTAGAAAAGAATCAAACAGGAAGACAAATTAGAAAACTGATTGAGTTATCTGGATTAAAAATAATGGCATGATAAGTGGACAAAATGGAGAGATGAATTTGAGAGCTGATTAAGGGGCAGAGTATCATAGGACTTGGCAATTGAGATGCGAAGCAGAAAGGAAAAAAGAGTATAGATGAGTATTAAGTTTCTTTCTTGAGCATCTAAGTATCTAATTTCTCAGCAGAGTTGTCAAGGAAGAGAGAGATTCATAATCTGGATTTTCATTCTGTGAAAGAAGCTTCTGCGCCAGAGTGCCTTGTTACCAGCAGTTATTAGAAACTAATGACTTACTTTAAAATCAGAGAAGTTATATTTTTAAGTTATTCTAAAATAAGCATTTTTGCTTTGAACTTTGTTAACATTTTTTTAATAGGCTTTTTTTTTTTTTTTAATAGCCATGAACCATCTTAATGGACAGAAAATGTATGGAAAAATTATTCGTGTTACTCTATCCAAACATCAGACTGTACAACTACCTCGAGAGGGACTTGATGATCAAGGGCTCACAAAAGATTTTGGTAATTCCCCCCTGCATCGTTTTAAGAAACCTGGATCCAAAAATTTTCAGAACATTTTTCCTCCTTCTGCAACCCTTCACCTGTCCAATATCCCGTAAGTATTAAAGCCGGAGTTTATTAAGGATATACATTTTAGGAATACAATGTAAAATTTATTATTAATCTTTACTCTTTGTTTCCATCCAATTTTCCTAGTCCTTCAGTAGCAGAAGAGGATCTACGAACACTGTTTGCTAACACTGGGGGCACTGTGAAAGCATTTAAGTTTTTTCAGTAAGCAAGCTTTCTTGTCTTTAAATTAGTGACCGGATAAAAAAGTTCTCCAAGTAGTTTTTATTTTTTTGTTGTTTATAGAAATTTTTGATTCTGGAATGGGCAAAATTCAAGTATTTAAACCTTTCCTAATTTTTGTGAAGGATCTAATTTTAAAATTTTGTTTCAGAAGAGATCACAAAATGGCTCTTCTTCAGATGGCGACAGTGGAAGAAGCTATCCAGGCCTTGATTGATCTTCATAATTATAACCTTGGTGAAAACCATCATCTGAGAGTGTCTTTCTCCAAGTCAACAATTTAAAAAAGGGGAGATAAAGATTAGAGGTGAATCACATTGTTTGGTGTCATCACCTATTGACTGTTCAGAATAGTCGGGACCAGAGTTTGATTTTTTTTTCTTGTTTCCTTTTTTTTTTTTTTCATGCTGTTATCATTCCTTCGTTCTAAAATGAAATGGCATATGTAAAGGCAGAGTTATTAACTGCTGTATTTCATCTGTTCTATAGGGAAGCCATTTTTATTGTCTGTTTAAAATTTCAGTTTAATTTTACTTTCCTTTTTCAACTTAGTTGACATACGTGCCTTAAAAGGAAAACTAGTGTTGCTATTGTGCATTTACTAGAAAAAAGGAATTGGTTGTCTAGGGCACATTGTTCTATGGGAATTACAATATGTTTAGGCAGGGGTGTGTAAAAAGGTTAAGTTTTTGTTTCTCCTGCTTGGAACTTATTTTGAATTATTGGCTTATCACATTTATTTCTGTTTAATCAAATAAGATACAGGATATTGAAAGAATAAAGCAGCATTCTTTTAGTTTTTACTATCTTAGGCTTTGCTTTAAAAAAACATTGGCCTTTTGTATCTCACAATTCTGGTCTAGATTCAGTTATGAATGTAGGCATTAGTTAAAATTAACAAGATGCAGAGTATTAATTTCTCAAGACAACAAAGTGATTTCTGTAAGTTTGAGCCCTATGTGGAAAGCATTGTGGAATCTTAACCTTTTTGTACACACTCTTGTGGGACGTATCATATAAATGTCAGCACTAAGTAATGTCTTGTTTGTGGCTGAATATTTTTCGTAGATGTTTTTGAAGTTGACATGACTTATGTGCATTTAAATATATATTGCCATCCTTAGTTTGTAATTAAGATTTGGAATATGGTTGTGGATTTCTGAGCATGTGAAGACTGGTCTAGCTAGTTCAGGAACTGGTGCATGTATTTTTCAAAGATAAAGAAAGTGTACTGCAAAAATTTGCAGGAAGATTAATTTTGTGGCAGTTTTCTAAAACTGACAACCAGGTGGGACCAAAGTTTATGTGCCTTTAGTCTTAATTTACCTTGCATTGTAATATTCAGTTTTAATAAATCTTCAAAATATTTTGTATTTAGGAATAGATCTGACTTTAATAAAAACATGGCTCAGAATCTACAGGTCAAATTAATTTGAACAGTTCTTGTCAATCTGAATTGTTGATTCTGTTTAAATGACCAATACTTTTTTGAAATTGATGTACTTAGTTTCAAGATTCATAGATTCTGTTATCTATGTAGACAGAATGGTCATGTATATTTTCTATTAGTTGAGTTTTTACATCTTTAGAAATGTAAAATTCAGTATAGTTTGAAAGCGGCACAATTAAAAATTAATTTTCTAACAAAGTTGGGAGGTTTGATGGTTGTTTAATTTCCTTTTGTGTGTACTCTGCTTACCTCTGTAGCATGCTCAATAAACACTTCTGTAGCTCTGTATTCACCTTCTGTCTTTCTCTGCTGCCTTTTCTCTCTCCTCTTTGTTTTCACTCCACTGTGCTTCTGAATTCATGTTTATTCTCTGCCAGGGTGGGAAAGGAGTAATAATATTATAATTCCATGGCTTTATTCCATAAATAAACCGAGATGCTGTGAAAATATACCAGCGGGTTTTTTTAGTTTAAAAGATGGTGACTGCTTCCCAGGAGGACACAATTAACATTTCCCACCCTGATATAATCTGCTGCTTTAAAGACAGAACTTTTATTGTAGCTCGTTAATTCTCTCTATCTCTTTTGTTGTTGTTGTTGTTTTTCTGGTAGATTTATGCAGTAATCGATCTTTTGGATTTGCCATGCTCTCTTGCTGCAGTTTCATCTTTCATCTTTTGTGTCTGCTAAAGATCTCCTACTAATCTTAGACAACCCTTGTGAGTTTTAACAAAGGGTACTTGATGTTCTTGGAAAGAAACATTAACGAATCCTCTGCTTTTGCATCAGGTGGGAAGATATACATACACATTTAAAGTATTTTAAAACTTAAGGGTAATTTGTGACGTTATGACTTTCACTTTTTAAAGGAGTCTGATTCGGATGCTATTTGTATTAAAATAATTTAGATCACTTTTTTCAAACAGGTATATTGGTGTTTAGAAAACTTCAGTTATACATGTTCCTTACATTTATTGTGTTACAACTGACAATGCAAAGTGAGTTTGTATGAGGAGGGAGTGAAATGGAGATCTCTCCCTTCTGAAGTCAGGTTCAGAAAACAGAAATGGGTACAGAATTGAGTGAAATTGAGCATACATAGGTGTTCCTATTTCATCTAAATATTCGTAGGAAATATGGTTGTAGAAATTCTCAGTTTTTATAGTTATTCTTCACTCTCCTAAATATATTTATTCCCTTTAAGTTAATCTTTTTTTGTTTCAGATTTTGCAAATAAAAGAATAAATGTTGAAGAAGAGTGTCAGATAACTCACATTAAGGACAAAAAAAGTGTTCAAAGATGCAGAAAAATAAAAAAATAATGAACAGATATGTACTTACTACTCTTTCACCACCTAACACTGTCCATAATTTACAAGGCCGTTTGGACATTGATAAACTCCTTATCAAATCACATGACATTTAACTACTTTTGAGGAGGTTTTTAAATCAGTTTCTTTACAATAGTGATTGAGTCTCAAGTTTCTTTCAAGGTAAAGATGTACAAAGTGAAGGAGCTATCGTTAGTATTTAAAAAGCTAAATTTTCATGTAAGATCCTTAAATACGAATATACCCTTTCTAGTTTCACATATCTACCCTTCTTGCAACTTCTTCCCATTTCAGTGGACAAAGTATTTGGCGTCTTTGTTTTCATCCTTTTATTTGGTGTTCATGTTTAGGATTTTTCAGTCAAGGAATTTTAACTTATGTTTCAAACATGCAAAAAAAATAGAAGACTATAACACACCCCCGTATTCACCTTCAGTTATCAACTTATATTTCTTGTTGCCTCTACCCTCTACTCATCTTTTATATTAATGAAAATCCCAGACATAAGTCTTCAGACTTCCTGGCATATTTTTCTTACAGTATTTTATTCCTGGTCATAGTTGCTCTGCTATAATAATATCTGGGCTGGCCTAGCTTATCAGCGATACCATTTCTTCAGATCCTAGAACCTGGCAATTCAAAATGCAGTCCCCAAACCAGCAGCAGTTAGTATCACTTGGGAACATATTAGAAACTCAGTCTCTGGCCCTATCTCTGTTCTGCTGAATCTACATTTTGATAAGAGTTGCCAGGTGTGATTCATTTGGACAGTAAAGTGTTGAGAAGTCCACTAATGAACTTTTTCAGTTCTACGAAAATAAGCTTAAAAGTTTTTTTTTCTTTTATTCCTGAGCCAAAATCATTTTATTGGTAATTTTAAGTTATTCAAATGTATTGTGGTTAACACTAAAATTAGAACTAAGAAGGATCACAAACTATATATACATATACATGTACATATATATAGTTTTAAACTTTATATTTAAAACTATATGTAAACTATATATATATATTTAAAACTATATATATATATATATAGTTTTAAATATAAACAGTTCCAGAGAGATCGAATAAATAGTTTAAACAACATTTGTAGTGAGTGGCCAGTAATTAGAATATAGTTGCCTGAGTCTCCAGTCCTCCAAAGTATTATACTAAATAATGGAAATAGAGATCTGTTGTTCATAAATTAAAACTGTAACATACAAGTTAATAGGTAAATAGCTGATCACAGAGATTAATATGATTTTTTATTTAGTACTGAACATCAAATTTCACCTGACAGAGAAAGACCTTTCATGTGAATCGACTTTTTTAAAAGACTGTAAATGTACACTCTTAAGCCCTATGTCTGTTATATATGGTAAAATGATAACCTTGGGTCATTTTAGTAAATAGCATTTTTATGCACTGAATGTTCCTTCAGTCCCTTTCCCTACTCCACTTGGATAGCATAGTTTTATAGTTCAAGTACCTGAGCCTTGCTGAGTGATGACTGATACTCTCAGAGCTGTGGCATAGTATGACCCACATACCCTTAGCATAGTTTTTAATGTTCTAAAGCTAGTGGTTTTTCTGTCACCCTGCTTACCACCCCCATTGCTGTGTCTCAGCCTTGTTGCTTTAACTATCCATCACTTTTGCTGTTTCTCTCTTCCTTTTTCATTCATCTTCAATGAAGTTCCTTGCTCCTGTGACATTTTTATAACTATAACCAACCAATTAGATATTTATATTTCTGATTAATGAACTGACAAATGATAATGCATTGTATGTAATATTCAGATGTTTTGGGTTCAGCTTAAGATCCTTTCACCTTTTTTGTCTTTTTTTTTTTTTTTTTTTTTTTTAACTTTTGGGATTATAGCAATACCAGATGGTTGAAATTATTAGTGGAACTCTTTAGAAACCTGAAGCAATAATGTGGTCAACTCCAGCGGAGAGGAAATTGTCAAAGAATTATGTTCAGGACTGAGCTCTTTTAAGGGACTTGTAAAATTCTAAAAGGTGATTCAAACTCATTTAGTTGTGATCCTAGACATTACAGTGCATGTGTTCAAAGAAGTAATTACTGGTATTTTTTAAAGATGTACGTAAAGAGCTTTGGGGGAGCAGTTGTCTCTTTCCTAAGTTTGGAATTTATAATATACAAATATTTTTTATTCTGTAAAAAACATAGGCATTACTATTAAACTGAACTTTATTCAAACCTTGTAAGTTACCCAGTACCTGTGAGACCTTTAAAGGCCTTTTTCTCATCTGTAGAATGGAAATATCTACCTCATATGTTCACTGTGAGGATTATGTGAAATCCAGTTTTGTTCCATCAGTTTTTCTTTGCCCTTGGTTGGGAAGATAGTTGGCATTTTGTTTATAAAAGTTTTTTCTTTCTAAATGTGAATTTAGACATCTTATACAAAAGATAACTTGTTGGACACTTGCTATATGCATTGTCAGGAATACAAAGATAAACAGTATAGTTCTTCTATAACAATTTGAAAATGCAAATTTATTCCAACATCTTTGATATATATTAGGCAACAGTTTATACATTACATGAATTTTGCATTTACTTATATATACAGTTCCATCATGAGAAACTTATGAAAACAAAACATACAAGATGTACATGTGTACATTTCAAACATCTGTCAGCTGCTTCAGTCCTCCACCTTAGCCACACCTATCCACATCTGGTGTTTCAGATAACCTTCCTATACACTTCACAATAACTCACAAGCTGGAGTACTTCAAACAACCAAACTA
Organism: Rousettus aegyptiacus; assembly: GCF_014176215.1. Taxonomy (NCBI): domain Eukaryota; kingdom Metazoa; phylum Chordata; class Mammalia; order Chiroptera; family Pteropodidae; genus Rousettus; species Rousettus aegyptiacus. The sequence continues at coordinate 42,503,796 of NW_023416292.1, read as the reverse complement.
GATCTTTTGCAAGACATTTTATAGCAGTATTTATATATTTCTTAACCAATTAACATGTAAAACAGCACCGATGTTTTTCATTGCTTCTATTTTTGTATCACTGGTGAAGTTTTTGAGTGTTGTGCCACTAATCCTAATTTTTCCCATAAGCCCAGTGGTTTTTATTGTGTGATTTCACATGGCGTGGCAGTTTCTGGAAATGCATACATTGTATTATAGAACTATCTTTTTACAAAGAGCCTCTAGTATAATTCACATTATGACAAATAGTATATAGCAGAATAATGTGACATTAGACATCAGAAAACATCACCACTTACTGATCAGAGTAGCTTGAACAAAGCATGTTAAGTTATCTGGACCTATTTTCTCATCTATGTTCTTTCTGTTTTACAGGGTCATTTTTAGTTTCAAGTAAGATGGTTTATGTAAGAATTTTATGAACTATAGATACATATTTTGGGGGAATGTCTGTAGTGGTAGGAAGATCAGATTCTACTAACTAGAATCTTAATTTTTATTAGGTTTATACTTTATTTGCTATTTTTTTAAATCTGTGTTTCACTTAAGAATTCTATCAGCAAGTTATCACACACTGAACCAGCTTAGATGCTATGAAATAGCGTATAAAATGGTTTCTTCCTACCATGTTTTTTTGGTCTGGTGTGAGATCAATAAAGAAGCACTATGCAGTTTGATCAAAGTTGTATGGAGAAACTGTTGGGTGCTATTATTATAGGGTACTCAACTTTTATTAAGAAAGAATTCTTGGAGATAGTTAGACTTAAGACTCAGCTGGGTTGGAGAGAGGGATGAAGGGAAATGTTGACAGAATAGTTTCTTTAAAAAAGACCTGAATCAAGAAGATGGCACCCTGGAGAAATTGAAAGTTCAAGATGGCATAAGTCATAGATGATGAGACAAAGGGAAGGGTTAGAGAAATGTGTTTGGATAGGAAGAAGCCGGACTATTGGCCATTCTAAAGCATTTGGACTCTATTCTAAGATCAGTTTTTAAACAACTAGTTGGTAAAATTCGGTTAAAGAGGGAATAAGATTGCCATAACAAATGTTGGCAAATTTACACTGTTAAACTGTTCATTTCATTAAAAATTCAGATAGTTTTTCCTAATTCTAAAATATACAAATTCTAAGCTTATTTAAACATCTAAAAACCTCAAAGCTTTTTTAAAAAATAAAAATTAAAACTCCCAGATATATCGTTGAGTGCCATTAAAAGGAAACCCTCATGGTAAGGCTGCACTATTCTCTGACAACATGAAACCCGAGACCGTGCTTCTCTAAGGACTAGAGAAACAAAACATGCTTCTTGGTTTTGCATTTTCTTTTTTATGGTAATTGAAAATATTTTCCTATTAAAACAATGTAGCTATCGTTAGAAAAGCACAAACCCAAGTTAAACAATTTAAATGAAATTGCAAAGCCATTTTTAGCAATGTTATATATGCTTTAGGTCCAGTAGGAATATAGGTTCACCCTCCTGTTAAGGCCACAGTTTCGGCTTGAGAACTTTGAGAATTCCTACTTTTAAGTAATAGAGAAATTTTAAATCTGAAATGTCAGGTTTGTCAAGTCAAAAGAATTGTAGATGAGCACAGACCCCTTTATAAAAAAGTAATAACCATTTTTTTTAAATGAGTTAATTTTAAAGTATGTTAATCATAATTTTTTAAGCTACTTCCAGTAAGATTATACTTTACAATGCATTCATGAGTTTACAACCACACGAAACCAATTTTATGGTGAAAATTGAACATACTTTACTACCTGTGTCTCTAAATTTGCTGTCTACCTCAGCTTATTTTGTTTACAATAGTCATATAGAGTTTAATGAGAACCATTTGAAATAAATAGACAAGATGTCTATGGTAATTGACCTTTATTATAAACAATGTACAAAAATACGTTAGTGTTCGCTTCCTTTCTCGTCACAGAATCACTGAACTTAAAACTCTAGTGTTTTTTTACCTATATATTCATATTTCTCCCTCAGATATATTCTTTATGGTGTCTCTTTTATATTAATCATGAACTGGGTGGGGTGATGTATGGGGTTGATATCCAGGTCAAATCTCAGTTCAGAAACTTCATAACATTTTTTGACAAACACTAAACGAATTACTGTTGAGCAGATTCATAGTGTTTGACTTGAGATCAAAGGGCTCATTCAGTCTATTTTTACTGCATAAATTTCAGACCATATTGGTCTAACACATGGCCTAATAAATGCAAAATAATTGGCAAAATTAATGCAAATTTTGTTTTAATTTGGCATCTATTTTTAGTAAATTCTAAACCTGACTGATACACACAGTATTAATACACAAGAATTTTTTTTTTTTCAAGACAAGAATGTTACCTGCTGTTGGGGTTGGAGAGCTGAAGTACGTGGTTTCTTACCGATGAGTTGAAGCAGTGGTAGGAAATGATGTGTATTATAAAACAAGTCAGAAATAGCAAACTAAGGATTTCTGAAATAAACATGGTTCGGTGTGGCCTTTTACTCTTGTATATCTACACTCAAAAATCAACACTTCATGCATAGAGATATGGAATCACAGTGACCCCTTTCCCTGTCTTCCTTCAAGGGGAACAAAAATCTTGAAATTTGTAGTTTCCTTTGCTTGTGATGAAGACGTGATCAAAATCAACCATAGACCTTATTTAGCTTTGTTGGATTTGTAGTGCTGAATGAAGACATACTCCTTTGTCTATACAACCAACACTAAAAGCCAACTATCCATATTGTAGTCCTCAATCAAAGATAAAGATCTTTATTGAATCCTTTTCTCAGGCCTGGTCACTTATCTATGTAACCCATTTCTGACACTATTTTACGTTACATAATGTTTTTCTCCTTTAGCTGTAAATATAGTACATTTTTATCATACAGTCTAAATGTGTTTGCATTCAAGGGCCAGAGCTTTCAGCTGCCCTCCATCTTTCTCCTACAGGATGAAGATGAGAACCTCTTCCTTTTTTAAGTAATTGGGGATTTAGTAAAGCTTCAGGAGAAGACATTTTGGAGCAGGGGTAACAGGAAAACAAATCTGATGTCCAGTAGGTTTGGCTTTGTAGCCGTGGTCCTGTAGTAAGCTAGAAACTATTTCTTAGTAATGCTTACATATGCTGAACTCTGTGCTTTTGTACATGTGAGGCAGATATGTTTATATTAGGGCAAATGAGGCTCAGTAGACATGACTGCCACAGTCACATGTTTTAAACACATCCCCCCAGTGTTGTCTAGCTGACACACCCTTAGCGATAAAACTTTATCATACGCCTCCACAAATACGCATAGTTTTCCTGTTGACGGGTTTATTCCCATCCTATCTCACTGTCCTGCCTACCTGATTCTGGGGTTCAGAGCCAAATGATGGGGCAAATAAAAACCAAGCTCAGTTTCCAGTGGGAGTTCCTTGTCATAGACCAGGTGATGGTATTATTTGCTATTGAGACTTTTAATTTGGGTAGTTATGTTTTTATTGCCATCAATGTACCAAGGCCTCATCTGTTCATTTTCTCAGTTCATTGGCCTCCATTTCCACTAAGGACCTATTGCACATCCACAAGTCAGATCTTTCGCGGTGTTTGGCTTCCACCTATACCTGCTTATATAGCACAGGCCTCAGCGACTAGCTGCATTCAACTTCTATCACGTTCTTGAGCTTCAGCATATGAATAATAGCTAATGATTAAGAATTCCTATATACAAGCTCTATACAAAGGATGTGTAATTTCTAAAGTCACAGAATGTAAGCGGTGAAGCTGGAAATCAAACTCGGGAAGTCTGTCTCCAGCATCTGGCCTCTATCTGCTGCACTAGCAGTTTTTGTAACACTTGAGTCAGTTAAGTCCACTTCTTGATCACAGCTCAAAAGGTAAGTTCGTCATTTAAAATCCACTATAACACACCCTCATACTTTGCTTTCTCTTCTGAACCAGTGTTCCACTGCCACTTTGTCACTGACCTTTCCACTGGACTTATGAAACTCTTGATCCATGGTAAACAAACCCCTTAGTGTTCCTAGAAGGTGTTCTGCACTTAACTAAAGCCTGATTCCTCTCATTTCACATGTGTCCCACGAAATTAGGCCATGTTTTTTTCTCTCCACTACCACTTTTCTCTATCCTCAACTTTGAAGTAAATGCTACTACAATGAAGCTTGCATCCAACTACGCCTTCTGCTCATTTTCATCTCACTTTCACAGTTGGCTTTTTTTCCCTTACCACCCAAGTGCTGACAATGTCCCAACGATTTCCTGTCCGTGTTTATGGCTTAGGGAATATATTCTCCTTTAGGAGAATTTCTGGCTCTCCCAAGTTCCAGTGACCCAGACCATAACACTGTCATCCCTTCTGTATTTGATCTTTGTATTTTGCATAACTGCTTTTCCTCTGAAAAGCTAAACTTCAACAAACATCTCGGGGATTTTCTTCTGCTATATCTCCAGCACCTAACAGTATTTGGTATGCAGTAAGTGCTTAATAAGTATACCTATTAGGTTTCTCAATCTCAGTATATCTTGTTTTTCAAAACAGCCTGTGTTCCTTGATTCTTTCCAGTTCTACCTACTCCGGAACCAAGAACTGTTGTCTGAACCACTCACTAAAATCTTCCTTTCCCGTATACCTGTATACTTATGCCACATCTGCCCAACTAATCCTGACCCAGGTCAATATCACGATCTACATTCTTTGCTTGAATTGCAAAGTACAAGTCTACAAAATCTTATATACTTGGAGAGAAGTGCAAATCATTTAAGTCATTTTTAAATCATTTTAAGGATCAAGGTCATGAATTCCCTTTTCCTATTTCCTATAACCTATGTATACTTGCCAACTTTACCACTAGTGGAGATCAGTGAACATGACTGCTACACGTTTGTCCCTCCTGCAATGTTCTTAATTGCCACTTTCCTAGCCTGCTGATTGACTCTTACTAAGACTAAACTGTGTTACTGAAACCCTCTTGATTTCTCAGCCTAGACTGACTTGGTCATTTGTCTCCATAAAAAGACTGTGTACCTGTATCATTGCACTTGCCAAACCTGTTTGATTCAAGTGAAAATTGCAAAAATGACCTACAATCTAGGGAAGAAAAAACAACCGTATTTCCATGATTATAATAGAGATGTAATAATTGTGCTATGAGAGCACATGAGAAGGATAAATTAATGCCACAGAAGAAGCGATACCTAACTAGAATATTGAAGGGTAGCTAAGCATTCCCCAGAAAGAGAAATGGGTAAGGTAAGCAACTGTGGTATGTGATACAGATAACAAAGACATTACATTCAGCTCATGAATAGTTCAATATTAAAATATGGGAAGTGGGGAGTGGCGAGAAGTAAGACTAGAAAAGTTGGTAAGTCTGTCATGCTGAGGATTTTAGTCTTCCCAATGGACAGAAATTGTGAATATTTAAAAAGGGCTTTTATGATCAGATTCACAATAGCTAACTGATGGGGATGGGGATGGATTGCAGTGAAGAGAACCTAGAGTAGCTGAGATCAGTTGGGGAAACTCATGAAATGTAGGCCAAAGATAACCCTCACTGTGAACTTGGGCAGTGGAAGTGGAGAGAATTTGAAGAATATTTCAGAGACGGGCTGGGAGACTAATTAAATGAGACATGAAAGAGAAGAACGTTGATGACCAGAAGATTATGCTATTATCTAAATTTTAAATTTCTATTTAAAAAGTCGGAAAAGAAGGAGCATTTGTAGCATGATTTTAGAGTATCAGTTTCATAAAGAACATCCACCTGGGTTGTGAAAGCATACGTAGAGCACAGAAAAGAGGTGGGAATGGAGATAATATCCAGGCAGTCTTTCAGCTGTGCCAGATAGATAATAGTTTAAGCAATAGGAGTGGGTAAGGTTGTCTGCAGAGAGTGGGTAGAAAATTTTATTCTTATCTCTTGTTCTATTGGTCCACTATCGAAATAAACTGTGTACTCTTTGAGGCCTGAGACTGAGTCAAGTTTTGTATGCTTCTAAGAGTCCAGAAGAAAAAAATATCTTCATCATGAATGGGTAACTGCTTAAGGACTTTTCACCCTCTTTGCTCTTTAAAGCACTTTTCCTTCTTTGCGTATGCACTCTATTAATTCAGCACAGAGGATAATTTGGAAAGTAATTTCTGGGAAGGTGTATAATACGATGAAATTCCACCACAGGGAAAAATTTGAACACTCTGTAGAACTTAAATATATAAATCCTGACTTTCACCTCAGAAGTATTTCAAGAACAGAAAAGTTTGTTTGTTTGTTTTTGGAAAGCAATGTTAATACTGTATTGTTACTTCTGTCGTCCTGCTTTGAAGCTTAAATATTTGCCAACGAGAAAGGCTACAACATAGAAATAGACCTACCTATTGTATGGTTTGCACCAAATGTATGAAAAAAAAGGCTTATTTTTTAATGATATAAATTACTTGTATACTATCAGGAATTACACAGTTCTGCATCAACAAATACACTCTGTGTAGAGAGACTAAATTCATGTTTGTTGATATTTGTTAAAATTTTATTCCTTTAGCTATGGCACTTTTAAAAAAATATTTCTTCCATCTGGCTTAGTGGGGTCTTCTTCTTCCTTTCCTACCTTCCACTCTCTTTGTTCCATTAGAATCTCAGTGTTAAATAGCAATTTTCTAAGATGTCTTTGTCAGGTAACATTATGGTAATTATTTGAATATCATTGCTAAGCCAGGTGAGCCATTTAAAAATGTAAATAATTTACAATACTATGAATCTAGTTGATGAAGAGAAACCGAAATGCTGATTGATTTATTAGAATCTTTCCCTGATTGGTAATTGCTTCAAACTCTCTTTTCTATGGTTCAGTTTATCATTTTTGTGCCAGTTCTTAATCTATATCTGCATTTCACATCATTAGTTTCTCCATTCTTTTCAAACCAGTAATAGAGGGTCAGTAACTGCATTTCTTACAGCCATTGACTACTCAACAGTGCTTAGTTGATATTAATGATTATAAAATACTTGAAAGATTTGCATTGGTCCTCCTCAGCACTGTTTTTCCAGGGTGTTATATTTTAAAATACATGTTATGGCACCAAACCAACATTCAGTTACACAGGCTTTTAGGTTTTCATCCATTCCTTAGAATTCAAGGGAAAATATATAACCATGACCTTACAGCATTTTGAACTTCAGCTTTGTTTGAAATTCACAATCATGATTATAATTTCAAGAAGCATGGTCTTAAAGTTGTCTTATTGCTGTAATGAAGCTGCTAGAAATTTCATTTATTCTCAGGTTAAATCTCAGGAAACCTATTTTGTCATAGGAAAACAGCACTAAAATCCTTTTTTGATCTGTGGTTCAGATTTATTCATGTAACTCTTGAGAAATGCCAATCAGTCAATCACAGGAGTTTTATTGCCCATTATATTTGTTTTTAATATGAATTTTGGTTTAGCATCCTCTGAGGCTAATACTCTACATTGCTACTTTTATCCTGCATATATCTTCATTAGTTTAATTATAGGTACACCAGGAGGATTGCCAAATCCCTATGTATCACAGATTTGGTTGTGTGGTGTTTGAGTACAATATGTATTAACTCAAAAATCTGGGATACATACAGCCCTAACACATACATGCATACATGTGTGGTTTTCAGCCAACTATTTAACAGAGATAAGAGGTAGTACTATGTGCTATGTGAATATGTTTTCCCCTTTGGAATTAACTTGACTGAAGTTATTTTGACAGTTGTAATTATTGTAACAACAATGATTTAGGAAGACCTAATACTTAAGCGAAGTCTAAAAGTCTAATACTTAATATAACTATGAAAATGTTAGGACAAATCACTTACCAAAGTACGAGCAAATATATATGATTTTATATATATATATATATATATATATATATATATATATATATATATATAAAATTTAAATCTGATTTTGAATAAATCACTTAACCATTTAGGAGATAAATTTTCTCATGAGCAGAATTACTATAATTAATTGATGCAATTGCAGAGAAACAAATATTATTTCTTCTTGGAAAAATAGAAAATGCTGCATGTTTTAAAAATGTTGACAACAAACAATGCTTTTAAAGGAAAGTAATTGGAGACTTGCTCTCTAGGAAGCAAAAGCACTTAAAATATTTGGTAAGTGGAAGAAAAAAAATCACAGTATAGTAGGAGAAACACTCATCTAGATTAGAAGAGCTGAGTTCCTAGGATGAGAAACTAGCTTAAGGATTTTGAGCACTAGTGTTTTTATCTTGAAAATTATGGTTGACCTAAAAAATCTGTAGCAGAACCTTTAAGATCTAACATCTATGATGTACAATCATCATAGACTTGGAATATGTTAAATAGAAAATGATGATAGAGAGGTCCATCATCACTGCAACTGGAATACTACTGCAGTTTTATAATCAGACTTCTCCATTTACTCACATGGGCTTAGCATCCAAAGATGCAGACAGGCTCATAACTATCAGATTTGAAGCAAATATGGGCTTTTCTAGTCTCGCTTGCTCTTCAGTGTTATCTATCAGTCATTTCAAATGATGTCGATCAACTCCTGCTCCTCTTCTCAGCATGTGTTACTCAAGCCCCCTATCTAATAAACATATGCACACACACTAACATACAGCCCTAACACAGACATACATACATATGCTGTTTCACTCAGTAAATAATCCTATGATACCACTACCCTTTCCCTATCCCAACTGTATAATCAAAATAGAAATTATCAAGTGAAAACTCAAGTTCTCCCTGCCAACATAACCATAACATAAACTCTTCTCTACAGTCTCAGAAAACAAGTCCATCCTATTCAAGGATAATTTCAGTGGTCCTCCTGCCCTATGAAGAAGACGAAATATCCTATGAAGAGAAAATGCTCTATTAGATACACTCTCCTCTCTATCTCTAAATTATCCCTTTGGATTTCAAACTCTTCTTAAAAATAGAAGATTGGGGGTGGGGGGATGCTTCCAAACTCATTCTATAAGGCCAGCATTACCCTGACACCAAAATCAGACTAGGTCATTACAAAAGAAGAAAACTACAGGCCAATGTTCTTGATGAACATAGATGCAAAATCCTCAACAAAGTAAGAGCAAACTGAACTCAACAATACATTAAATGAATCATGTACCATGGTCAAGTGGGATTTATTCCAGGGATGCAAAGATGTTTCAACATCAGCAAATCAATGTGATAACACCACATTAACCAAATGAAGGATAAGTCATAAGTTCTCAAGAGGTGCAGAAAAACCATTTGACAAAATTCAACATCTAAATATGATAAAAACTCTCAACAAATTGGGTATAGAGGGAAGGTATCTCAACATAAAAAGGTTATATGCCCCACAGCTAACATCATACTTGATGATGAAAAGCTGAAAGCTTTTCCTTTAGAATCAGTAACAAAACAAGGATGCCCATTTACACCACTTTTATTTAGCATAGTGCTAGAAGTCCTAGCCAAACCAATTAGGCAAAACAAAGAAATAGGCTTCAGAATAAGATAGGAAGAAGTAAAACTGTTTCTATTTGCAAATGACATGATATTATATATAGAAAACCCTAAATACTCCACCAAAAAGCTGTTAGAATAAACAAATTCAGTAACAGATACAAAATCAATATATAAAATTCAGTTGAATTTCAATGCATTAACAACTATCAGAGATAAATAAAAAATAACTCTACTTATAATTTCATCAAAAAGAATAAAGTGCCTAGGACTAAATTTAGCCAAGGAGATGAATACTAAAAACTATAGACACTGATGAGAGAAATTGAAGACACAAATAAATGGTAAGATATTTTGGACACATGGATAGGAAAAAATGATCTTATTGAAATGTTCCAACTACCCAAAGCAATCTACAGATTCAATACAATCCCTATCAAAATTCTAATGGTATTTTTTCACAGAAATAGAGAAAACAGTACTACAATTTGTATGAGACCACACATGCACACACACACACACACACACACACACAAACACACAAACCCCTGAATAGCCAAAGTAATTTTTAGAAAGAAAAACAAAGCTAGAGGCATTACACTTCCTGATTTCGAATGATATTGTAAAACTATAGTAATAAAACAGTGTGGTGTTGGGATAAAAACAGAAACAAAGAATAATAGAATAAAATGTAGAGCCCCAAAATAAACCCATGCATATATAGTCAATTAATTTATGACAAAGGAGTCAAGAATAAACAATATGGAAAAATAGTCTCTTCAATAAATGGTGCTGGGAAAACATACAAATGAATGCAACTAGACCCCATCTTGCACTATACACAAAAACCAACTCAAAATATAATAAAGACTTCAATTTAAGACCTAAAACAATAAAACTAGAAGAAGACAAATTCCTTGACATTGGTCTTGGCAATAAAAAACAAAAATAAGTAGTACCATATTAAGCTAAAAAGTTTCCATGTAGCAAAGGAAACCATCAACAAGATGAAAAGGCAACCTACAGAATGGGAGAAAATATTTGCAAACTTTATATCTGGTGAGGGATTAATATCAAAAATATTTAGAGAACTCATACAACTCAATAGCAAAAAATAAACAATTCAATTACAAATGGGCAAAGGAACTGAAAAGGCTCCCCCCACCCCAAGAACACTTACAGATGGCCAACAGACACATGAAAATGTGTTCAACATCACTAATCATCAGGAAATGCAAATCAAAACCACAATGAGATATATCACCTCACACAGATTAGAATGACTATTCTCACAAAGAGAAAAGTGTTGGTGAGGGTGTGAGAAAAGGGAAAACTTGTGCATTGTTGCTTGAAATATAAATTGATGCAACCATTATGGAAAAATGTATTGAGGTTTCTCAAAAAATTGAAAATGGAACTACCATGTGACTTAGCAATCCCACTTCTGGGTATATATCTAAAAGAAACTAAAAGAAGATTTGAAAGAGATATCTGTACTCTCATGTTCATTGCAACGTTATTCACAACAGCAAAGATATGGAAACAGCATATACATGAAAGATTGAAATGGAATATTATTTAGTCATGAGAAAAGAGGGAATCTTGCCATTTGTGGCAACATGAATGGAACTTGAGGGCATTATGCTAAGTGAAATAAGCCAGACAGAGTGAAGACAAATACTGCATAGCATCACTTACATGTAAAATTAAGAAAAACAAACAAACACAGAAACACAGAGTAGAAAGTGGTTGACAGGTTGTTGGGGGCTATGGTGGAAGAAATGGGGAGAAGTTGGTCAAGGGATACAGACTGTCAGCTATAAGGTGAACAAGGTCTGAGGAGCTAATGTAAAATATGTTGGCATTGTTGATAACTATTGTATGACTGAAATTTGCTGAGAGAGAACTTAAATGTACTCAACAACAACAAAAAAAATAAAAATATGAGGTGATGGATATGTTAATTAACTAGATTCGGGGAATCCTGTTACAATGTATAAATATATAAAATCATGATATACACTTCAAATATCTTATAATTTTGTCCATTCAATAAAGCTGAACTCTTTTAAAAATTAAAAATAAAAATCTTCTTTGAATTAGAGGTGAAATAATGATCTTGTGATACTCCTCCCTACTCCTAACCCAATTTTAGAATCAAAATAGAAATATAGCCTCTCCCTGCCAACATTACTATCATATATGCCCTTCTCCTCAGTCTCGGAGAATGAGCCCATCCTATTTAAAAATAAATTCTCTAATATTCTTCTTCTTGTCCTTCTACAAACTCCTCCATGAATTACTCTTTCTAAAGTTTCCTTTTCCAGCTTTCTCTTCTTACAGAGTCCTCCGCCCTCCTGGCTTCTTTACTTTAGGAAAATATTACTCAGTTTGATATAGGTTTTCGTTTTGTTTTTGTTTTTGTTTTTTTATCCCAGACCATTTGTATGCGTGTCTCTCTCCTATCATGAGACACTTCATGTAATGGGCTTAGATAAGGAGGCATGGTGGAAATCATAAGACACTATATAAATGCAAGGCGAGCTCTTTACCCCCAAGCAGGAAGCCACCCTTTTTAGAGATGCTATTGTGACCATTCCAAATGGGAGCCATTCTCTATGATATGGTAAACTCATGTGGTATCTTCAGCACCATGTTTAATATGTCTTTGGTTATACCTGTTTGGGAATACTCCCTTGCCATTGTTCAAATCACACACACTTTTTCCAGGCCAAACCACATTCCATGGATTTTGTTCAACTGTTATTTATTATTATCTAGTTTCCAAATCTGAAAAAAAATGAGCAGAGTATCTAGGTGACATCATCATAGAGCTCCCACCGGCCTCCTTTCTTCTGATACCACCTGGAGTCAAATTTCTCTTCTCGTCTAAAGCTTACACCAAAACTTTCCCCTCCGTCTGCGTCTGCGTGGCAGGAAGTGTACTGCTGGCCCCAACATGGCCGAGTCAGTGGGAGAAAGGCCGGCCGCATGATTCACAGCGCCTTTCGTTCCCGGGAAGCAGGGCCGCTCCTGGGCCTCTTGCTGCACAGTGCGCTCCCCGTTGCCCCACTGATGGGCCACCCGAGTTTCTTTCCATTCCCACCTGCCATTCTCCCCAGGAGCCATGTTATAACAAAATGCCTATGGTATTTTGAAATGTTAGCTGATATTTCCTCCTGGAATATCCTATTATTATATTTTTACATTCTCCCACTTGGATAAATAATGCATCTTTTCCTCAAGAAGTATAGATAAGAGAGTCAAATTCTTGGCATTTCTTAAAGCTGAGGTTCAAAGATAAAATAGATTTGGAAGAAAAAGTTATTTGTCAAAGCCAGCTTTTTCTTGTCCCCAAGACTTTACTTTATCATAAAAGAAAAATAAAGTGATTAGAATGTTTGAAGGGCTGAGGAAGAGTTATATATATCCTGTTCCCAAAAGTGGGTTGAGACTTGGGGAGAAGTGATCAAACCTCGATAAATTTGTAGATCCAAGAGTAGCAAAGGCCTGTCTTCTATTCCCTAGGAAAGCCTACAGAACGGGGGGAAGCAAAGTCACTGCCCCATGAGCCGACAGCCTATTTTTCAAAAATACACACCTATTCATTTTTGTATCGTTCATGCCTGCTTTTATGTTAAAATAGCAGAGTTGACTAGTTGCAGCAGAGACCTTAAATATTTACTATCTAGCCCTTTACAGAAAACGTTTGCCAACCATTAGCTTAGGGCACTGGCAAATTCCAGTTCCTCTTTAGAAGTGTGGAATATTGTGCAGGGTAGAAGAAATGCCTAGTGTGCTTAGGAGGATGAGCTGAAAACAACAGTGTGGCACATAACAGTCAAAGGACTTCCCATGAACTCAAGATGGCAAAAAGATGGAGTAATGCCTACGTCAGTCCTCGTGAGTTTTTTGCAGTTTGTGTGGCATGTAAGCAGCAAAATAATGACAGTACAGCAATAAACAAACTGTGGGAACTGAAGGGTGGGGACCCTATACCCAATTCTTTGCTCATTTATTCATCTGCTCAACAAACACTCGTAGAGCACCTGTTATCTTTCTATTAATTGCCTGGGTGTGGCCAACACAGAACTGAAATAATACCGATCTTTCCCAAAATATCACCTGACGAGCTGTCTGTTCCATCACCAAATTTATTAGAACTTGCTGCAGGAAGACAGAGTGCAACTTTGGCGGAGTTTAAAGTGTGTCTCAGAAAGGAGAACTCAAAAGTAAAATGTTATAGGACTCTGGGGTCTGAACTCAAGCCGCTTAAGGTGGGACCTGAATGGAATGACAGACTGTGATACAATCTGTCAGGACTGGCCTGCGCAGAGAAGTGTGCCTGGAAGTGAGTCTTGCTAAGTAAACTGGGGTTGATGAGCAAACCGTTTGTCCAGGTGAGCCGGTCATTGTCTTGATAAATTGTTCTGAGGGAATTTCCTGAAGTAAGCAGTGAGATTATTTATTGCTTTTTCTGGGAAAAGGTTTTCTGTAACAAACAACTAAGTCATGCTAATATGGGTGGTCTACAGTCATGAAGGTCAGATTGCCACCAGTGGACTCAATGCTCAATAAAGTCTTCACGAAGCTTTCATTCTAGTGGTGGGAGACAATAAACAAATTATATATATAATATAAATTACATATCTAAACAAATATATATTTGCGTGTATATATGTATTTGTGTGAATATATGTGCGTGTGTATATGTAGCTATCTCAAGTAGTGGCAAATGCAATGGAGAAAAAAACAGGACAAGGCAGAAAGAGGTCGGGATAGGTTTGAGGATGCTGTTTCATATAAAGTGCCCAGCAGAGGCTTCGTTGACAAGGGGGCGTTTGAGCAGCTCCTGCCTGGTGTGCAAGAGCCACGAGCGACAGATAGGAATTGCCTGCCTCTATCTCCACCTTAGAAACAAGGGCTTATAATTAATTAGTCACACACACACACACACACACACACGATGCTGTTGGCTGCTGTACTTCTTGCTCACTTGAGTTGACAGACTGGCATTTGTACCTTCTGTCAGAGGTAATCTGCCATTTCTTTTCCCTTCTCTTCCTACTCTAGGTCCCCCACCCCGCCTCAGTTGCCGAGCGATCCGGGCAGAGCACGCCTCCTCCAGGTCTGCTGCCGGGAAAGCGGCCCTGAGCCCGCAGCCCCCTGCGGCGGTCTCCCTTCCACTTGCACAATGCTGCATCTCCTTTTCCACCTCCTGAACCTCCCACGCGCTGTTTGCACGGGAGACACGCCTCACTCCCAGGGCCGAAGGAGCCTCCTGGCCTGTGCATGTCGCTGGGTGAGGCGGCTGGAACCATGGCACTATGGAGAGGCGACACTGAGGCACAGATTGGCGAGAGAATTTCGTTCGCATGCGTTAGGGCCATAATAAGCAGTGAGCTTTGCTGAGACCTGGCTCCAATCTGTTGAACAGAGAAGACCCTTCTCCAAGCCATGCGGATGTGCTGCCCCACTCTGAGAGCTGCTGCTTACGCCTTTTACATTATTTGGGATATCCCAACCTCTCAGGTATGGACTTTTTATTGAAAATGGTCATAGCTTACACTAATGTAGTTCATTGCCATTTGCAATGCATTCCTGCCCTCACTTGGGCTTTACATAAAACTCTCTGGGAAAGTGTGGAGGAAGGATGATAACAAAGATGGCCACGATAGTGGCTAACTGTTAATGGGGCGCTAACTATGGCCCTTGTCAGTTCTAGAGATTTACACACGCTATCATCTGAGTCTCAGTATTCCCGTGATTATTACATTTCTGCTTTACTGGCTAGGAAATTGAGAGGGAAGAAATTCATCCCAGGTATGTTAACTGCATGCGATTGAGTATGGAATTAAACCCAGAAGGTTCGATCTGAAGTCTGCACATTCATCACTCCGCTATAAGCCTCACAGTGTCTGTTTTACAGGATGGAAACAGAGGTCCCACTGCAGCTGTGTGGTGGCGGAGCTAGAAATAGAACCCGCATTCAGTAACCTTTCCACCTCTGAAAATCTCTTAAAATGTAGCACTTTTTGGCTAAGTTCAAAATGGAAGCCCTAGGAATCTGCTTTAACTTGGGGAAGAGGACCTGGAACAAAGGCAATTTCTCACTATTAAGGACAGTGTAAGACATTCCATCTAGACTTCACTTCCCAGCCCCTTTCACCCTCCTGCAGCCTTTGGCGGTGGGTCCCTGTGTAACGGCACCCAAATTTCAAGTACAGCCTTTTCTCTGATTCAGGCTGGTTTTGCCTAGATAATGGCACTTGCATTTTTTCCATCCTTATCCTTCCACCTTTGTAGAATTGCTCCCTTAACCATTAAGCCTTAGGACATAAGGTTCTGGCCAGTTTCAAATCCGTTAAGAATGAAGCCTCAAGTCTGCGATCATGAAGACAATAGGATTTATTTAGAGTAAGGGTAACATCTTGGCTGTAGATGTATTTCAGCCCCAGGCTCATGGAGGCAGAGCAGGCCTAGCAACCAGGGGACGGACAGGATGGCGCCATGGCTGATCCCAGAACTGGACGCGTTAACCGATCACCCCGTCCAATCAGTAGTTTCCACGCCACTGACTTCCTTCGTTTCCGTGATGGCCGATTTTACCCATATAATCTATCCCCTCAAGACACTCATTGAAAGCAACGGCTCACCTGTGTCTCTGGGACTTCCAACTCTAAATAAACCTTACTTTCTTTGCTGCAAAACCTGCACGTATATCATTGACTTAGATGCGCGCAGGCAGACAGACCCCTTTGCTCCCGTCACTTCTGTTCATGGAAACTGCTGCATCATATGCGGCCAGAAGTCCCCTGGAGCAGGACCAATCTCCACGCAGTCTTCTCAAGATAAAAAACTCCCTTCTCACGGCCGAACACGTAGGATAATGTTTCTCCTTGAGGACTGCCTGCTCTATACACCTAAAATCCTTGTTATTATTATTTTATTTTATTTTTTTGCAGTTTCTCTTTTCCTAACTTGTAAACAGTTTTAATCTAGAAGTTTAAGTGAAAGGCTGTGATTGGATATATTAAATAGATTCATCTGGGCATCACCTACAGTTGGAAATAAATGGCCTCTCAGTGAACAACTGTTTTTAGGACTGTCTAGTCTACTGTCTTGAACTTTCTGTCGCTCACCAGGTGTATTCGTGCGCACAGGCAGACTGTTTTATTGTGCTTCGCAGATGTTGCATTTTTTTTTTTTTTTTTGCAAATTGAAGGCAAGACCCTCCAGCAGCAGGAAGATGATGATTCAGTTTATTGTGATACTGGCTTTATTGCAGTGGTGGAAATGAACCCACAGCAACTCTGAGGTCTGCCTGTATAGTTAAAATGCATCACCCTGAGCAGCTAAGTGGAGTGAATGCAAAGCAGGTAGAATAATTTCTGTATGTGATTCTAGCCCCTTCATGTTCTCTCTCTGCCGAGTCTCTCTGCTCACAGGTGGAAGTGCTATATTTCCCCATTTTCATCTTCAAAGATTTTTTTTCTGGACAGTTGGTGATTAATCTTTATACCTCTCTCCCCTTAGAACTGTTTACATTATCTGTTTTATAGGTGAAGAAACTGAGGGAGAAAAGTCATGAAGTTAAGACATTTGCCAAACGCTACAAGGGTGTCTTATGGAGCCAAGAGGGAGATGAGGCCAGATCTTCGCCTCAAGTTCTGTGCTCACAGTTCTACTCTATGAAAAATACATGCCATTTAAATATTTACATTTTGTTAACAGTAGCAGAAATAATGCCAACAAATGTTAATTAAGCAGTCACAAGATGATTAAAACACTAGTACACCTCCCCAGTGAGAGAAAATCTATTAACGTGTTCTTATTGACTCTCAGAAGCCTCACTGTGATCCGTCTCCATGAGCTGAAACAAAACAAAATCTCTGATCAAAGGAATTTGTCCCAGGGAATGGCTGCTTATCTGATGGCAGCCAGACATGGCAGCATGACTCTTAGAAAGGGACTTGTAATCAAAATCAGTAACCCTCTGGGGGTCAGGTGCCAACTAGGGCTGCCCCTTCTGTGTTTCTACTGTTTCTGGAACAAAGAACCATCTATGCTTCAATAGATGAGGTCTCCACAGCTACGAGCAGCCTTGCATTCCTTGCCTGTAGGCACAAGATGGCAGGTGAACTCGCGTGTGGGGGTATAGAGGATGGAGGGTCAGCTTTATCTTCCTTCCCTCAACCAGCAACTTCCTCTCTGCCCAGTCGGGTACTGGCTTCGTCACCTCCACTGAACACAGAAGCTGGCTGGTTACATTTGGTTTCCTATCCAGAGGCTGTTTCTCAGCTCTTTCCTTTGAATTTCCTGGCAACTTTGCGTTCCTACTCCCTCCTGACCTCCCTGGCAGAAGGGCCATGGAAACTCTTCCTTTCCTCTTCCCGGGAACTCTTGGAACCTGGCCGAGTAAGGACCCCCTTTCATTGCCTGGGCTTTCCACCAACTCTGGGTGCTGTCTCTGTCTTTTTATTTACTACACTCCTTTCTTTGTGGTCTTGCCACTGCCACTGAGAATTCGGGTCTGTGCTTGGTAGACAGGTGGCCCTGGGTTTGTAGGGTAAGAGTTGACTCATAGGCTGGCTTTCTAGCAACACCTGAGGCCAGAAGCTTGTCATTAAAGGTAGGAGAGTTTTCTAACAGAAGACTTCAGCTATAAGCAAGAATCCATAGGAAGAAGAAGTTTAAAACAAAAAACACCTCATTTATGTAGCCTGAGACCATTCTCACAGATGTCAGGACTGAAAAGACTGTTGGGTTCCAGAAGCCTACATGGAGGAAATGATGCTCAAGTCTTGTTTTGAAAGATAAACAATGACCGTGCAGATAAGACTCTACTTATGAGGCTATTAGAGCTATCGGGTGAGACGGGAATCCAAGTGGTCAGCTTAAAGCAATGAAGTAGAAAGAATATACAGGACTCTGGTGCCTTGGAGAGGAAGTGGGCTTGGTAGTGAGAGAGACAGACACATTAGAAATATCTGTCAGATTTCTCCTGCGTCTCGATGGATAAAGATGCCAGTTGTTGAGATGAGAATGCAGGGGATTGGGCTTGTCAGGGAGGAAATGGGTTTGTTTTTGGACATGTTGCCTTTGAGGTGCGTGAGCATCATCCAAGTGAAGATGACATCCTACTTGCCTCTGTGCTTCACAGACCCCCCTGCAGACGCAAAGCTTTGGCCACGTCGCCAGTGCCTTAGCGGGGCGGTTTCCTATGAGCATGTTCTAAGCAGAAACTTCCTTTTGGATGTGTAGACTTTGAGAAATGGAAGCATCTAACTCAGCAGCGAGCTTTGGGCACTATAAAACAATAACGGCCATCGGAAGGATGAAAAAGGCCAAACGAGAATTCTCGCAGCCCCTAACCCAGAAGGCTAGGGGTGATGACGTCCTTCTCTGCACGAATTCTGAGCCTGCTTTGTTTATACATGAATGAGAATCCTAAAAGCACACACATACTGAACCACATCATGAATAGATAACTTCATCTGGGACAAGAGCCCCACCTCCCCCTCAGGGCCCTGAGTCAGATATCCTCCATTCTCCTGGACAGCCGTGGATCGCCTCCATTCTCCTGGACAAGGCTGAAGAGAAACGGAATCAGGATCTGAATAACTAGGTCAATTTCCCTTGACATTTTCCCCTCACATTCGACAATATAAAGTAGAGCAGTCCAACCCTTACTGAGCGTCTCTTCTGCAGCAGGCAAACCATACAGCTCAATACTATGACTCAGAGACAGGAAGGGAAATTACAAAGTATGGTCTCAACCTTCAGGTTGTTTATGGCCTAGAAGAAGAAATCCATTTTTAAAGGAAACATTATGACATCAATTCTTGACTTATTCTATTGACAATTTTATTTTTCAGAAGGTTAAAAAAGCAATGAGAGAAACCAATGCTTTGGGTCCAGCTGTGATAGGCATACAGAAAAGAGTCATTAAACTCACATGTTACTTTCCTCTCAAAGAAAATTATCTAACTTTTACATAAGACGTTAGTACAAGGGAATTGAGGCCTGAGAGAGGGAAAAGTTCAAGTGTCCTGGTGTGGAGGACTCTCAGAACTTACGGGTACAACCTTCAAACACTACTTAGTGATCTGCAGGAAATGAAAAGTGCAGGAGAGCTACCCTCGAACTGAAGACAAGAATCTTGGTTTCCCAAAGAAAAGTGGGGAGAAGAAGGCTTTTTCAAACTATAAGCAGATGATGAGTTACAGACTGGATTTGTCTTTTTAAACATGTTTACCAAAAGGAAGCATCATTAACAGGGATCGATTTGTTAATTAAGAGAAAATCACGCCAAACTCCCCCCACTTCCTCCTGCACTGTGGCCACCGCACTGACACATCATGCAAACACGATAGACGTCGGGTATCCGATTTATGTGGGAATGCCAGTGTGGTTTTAGAGCAAGAGTTCAAAAGATACTTTAAGAACATTAAACATTCTCAGAACGTAGCCTTTTAGAGAGACCTTCCTTTAGATGTAATTAAATTCCTGTGTATTTGCAGTGTCCAGGTGGCCAATCAGCCAAGAGCCATCACACAGCCCGGGGGGCTATTAGAGAGAGCCCAGCGGTTACATTTTAGTTATTTATTCACTTTATCTCATGTTACACTCTCTCTCAACTCTTCAACATTTCCATTAATCTGTTAGCCTGTCTTCAGACTGTTTGCTTTAAGTTGCTTTTCTCAGACCCAGGGACTTGATTAAGGAAAATATCTATGCAATTCATCAAAGCCCAAGGAAAAGCCAAACAGTCTTTCAAGTTTCAAGTATAACGTCACCTTTTGCTTTGCCTCCATATTTATTAACTAATGGACATTGGCCCCTGAGGATATCTGTTTGACCTTGATTTAGGCCTGCCTGCCTACCTTGAGAAAAACAATCTGGACTCTGAGTATAGATTGTTTTTGATTTTGGTGTCGCTAGATCAATGGCCTTCCAATTTTTCTGCCGGGACTCATATTATAGATGGCCTTTATATGTGCACCACACTCTTATGGGTATACCCAGATGAGAGGGTATAGCAAAGATCAGACTGAGTGCCGTTTACGTGCACATCTTGGCAACCTAATTCTATACCCGCTTATTCCTTTTTTCACTCAAAAGAACAGACTGAGAGTTGTGAGTGAAATTCATGTTATTACAGTGATATAATCTTGATTATGGCCTAATGTTTATAAAAAATCCAATTGTCCGTATACCTTGGTACTTATTAAAGGTGACAAATTACTTACAACATCTCATAACTGCTTGCACCACCCAAGTGGATTGTGACTTCAGTACTGGGAACTGGACTACACACACACACACACACACACACACACACACACACACACACAGTGATGCAGCCAACAACTTAAAACTTCAGCACAAGTTACTTGTTATACTGGGAGAGAAGACAGTTCCTGAGGACCTCTGTGCTTCTAATAACCGAGCACAAGTATGTTTCCAGCAGACTGGTGAAAATGTCAGTCTTCGTCTTCCATATTTCAGCTAATCGTTTTTGAGATTTAAAAAACAGACTAAGCAAATGACAACAAAAACCTTTCATTGATGGACTTTCTTTAAAGACCCAATACCTTTGCTCCCTTTTTCCCCTATCAAAATCTGCACTTGTCAAAAGTCTGACATCATTCATTAACATCATAGCACAAATTTAAGTGTACTTTGTTTTACCAGAAAAGGCATATTGTTTGCATTGTTTATCTTATTTCAATTGTAGAGTTAAAAGTATTTTTATTTAGTGGTTGTAATTGCACTAAAATCAGACAGTTTGCAGCTTTAGTCTGGAGGTAAGATGAGTGACCCTATTTGCAATCATAGCAAGTAAGAGCTGCTAAGGAAAGCAATACTGATTCACAGCCTCCTCTGCAGGCCCTTTTTGAGTTTGCTGGCCTAGATCAGTTATTCTTTTCTGTGGCTGGAGCAATCCCTCAATAATGGGTCCATTTTACTAAAATTTAAAAATTGCCCCTTTTTATAGGAAGAGCAGTTTGATTCAGCTCATTTTTAGACTCTCTTTCAGATAAGAGTATTATAAATGAAATAAAACCAAAGGAAAATAAAGAAAACCAAGGCTTTATATTAACGATAACCCATATACAGACATAGGATCTCCCCTCCATAATTCTTTTATAATTCTATCGACAACCTTCCTTAATTACTTCAGTACATGTGGTAAGCAACTAAGCAGGGTTTTGTTTTTTAATTTAAAATGAGGGCTCAATACCGGGGAAAATCTGACTAAGCTAAGCATTTAGGCACTTAAATTCATTTTGAGGCAAACCGTACCCTGAATAAGTATTTGCTGTATTTCGGTTAGTTTCTTTATATTGAAAAGATTGGGGTTAATAATGGTCATTTAAAATAAACGACTCTAAAAAAAAAATACACAGGTAAACACAACATGGAATTTAGGAGAGTGAGTCTCAAAGTTTCCAGTCTGGTGTGTTACTCTCAGATCCACAGGCCCAGGTCACTTTTGAGGAATCAAGTTAACACAAATAATGGGACCGTTTTACTGGCAGGGTTTCCAATCTGTGAAACTCTTTGACGCAGGTGTGGTCAACACCTTCCCTGTGCTCCAGCATTGCAATTTTGGGGAACCCGGAAGAGGCTGAGGTCTGTCCTCATGGTGCAGGACGAGCTTCCGAAAAGACACACTCATTCGTTACTTCTGTCTCACTGCCCGGGCTGCGGTAACAAACACGACAGACTTGGGGGCTGAAAAGACAGACATCTGCTTCTCACGGTTCCGGAGGCTGCGGGCCGAGATCAGCGGGCCAGCTTGGTTGGGATCTGGTGAAGGCCCCCTCCCCGGCTTACAGACGCTGCCTTGTTGCTGTGTCCTTGCGTGTCAGACGGAGGAAGCCCTGGGGTCTCTTCCTCTTCTTATAAAGACATGAATCCCATCATGGGGGGCTCTACCCTCGTGACCTCATCTAAACCTGATCCCCTCCCAAGGGCTTCCCATCCAGACACCACTGCACTAGGGTGGGGCATCGACATATGAATTTAAGGACAAGGTCACTAACAGTCCATAACAACCTCCTCACCTGAAAGCCTTTTAAATTGTCTTCCACCTTGAAATATAAATCTTTTCACACACCGCTCCCTGACTGCCCACTGCCCTCCGACGCATCTCTCATCCCTCACCTTCTAAGCTGCCCCTCGTCTACTCCAAACCATGTGTTTTCTGAGGACTTTTTATGCAATAGGTTCCATTAGCCTGAAATTCCTTCCTTAATTTGTCTACCTGAATAATTCTTACTCTTCAAATAGCGAAGACAGCCTCTCTCCTTGGCTCCCTTTCCCCACCGACTTTTCCTCACTCAGTCAGCTAGGGCATTTATTCTCAGGGATCAGTCTCAGGCATTGTTCTCTCAGGAAAAGCAGAAAACAAAGGGTAAGAAAGTCCATTCTCATCTTTTGACTTTTAAAAGCCTGAGTTAGGCCCACAGGGAAAGAGAAATCATACATTTGAGAAAATAATAAAGCATAAAAGCAGTTTTCCCCCTACCACCAGAGATGAATTTTCTCCTATTTGGGGAGGAAGGAGTTGGAGCAGACATGACTTATGAGTAAGCAGCAGGGGAGGGTCCCCAAAGAAGAGAATATCGACAGGGAGAGGCAGCTTTCTCAGAGAGGTGTGCATGATGGAGAGCACAGGAGGATGTATCGCGTCGCATCGCAGGGGGAGCAGTGCTGGAAGATGGAATGGCATGTGGTCCAGCTCAGGAGACAGGCCGAAAGCCCCACACAGCCGTCCCCAGTCCAGAGGACTGCAACGTCTCAGAAGAATCTCATGAAGGAAAGTGCCATAGGATTTCAGCACCATAATTTCCCGAAGAGCAGCAGGAGAGGTTTGTCAGATTGGAAGTGGCCTTTTACTGGGCGTGAGGGATGACCTGGGTGTGACTCGCATGGACCAGCTCTCTGGAGCAAGTAGGAGGATGGACCTCCCTGCAGATGCTGGTCACCCTTCCCCACCAAAGGCACTACAAACATCCCCAGAGGGGGCTGCGACCCCAAACTGACTGAGACGAAGTTTCCACCAGCTGGCAGAATGGGAACACAAGACAGAAACTTAGTTGAATTAAAAAAACAAAAACAAAAAACAACTGCATTGCACGTCAGAACTTGTGGATTCCAACGGCACAAGTCTTTAAGACTCAGCTTTGACATCGTTCTTATAAACCTGATAAGTTTCCTTGGGAAAGTGAGGGGCTCTTTCTTTTTAAAAAAGAAGAAAAAATTCTTCATAAATTTACTGTAAGGATTAGTGACAAACATGTTCGTGAAAGACACCTGACTCTCCTGACTCGTTGACAGCCCTCAATGATTGGTGGACTGTACCCACCTGGTCGGGCTCACCTTTGTTTGCCTGGCACATGGGGACGCTCACATGTGCACACTGAATTGAACCATGTCCTATGATCTAGTTAATAAAAAAGATTGGTTCATACAAAATATGCATATTTATAGATTATGTACCTCTCTCTACATGTGTAAAGTGTCATGTAACCTATAAATACAGAACAGAAGGAGAGATCTCTTTTACTAATCACTTGGCTTCCCGAACTTCTGGGAACAAAGCGCTCAGCAAAGAAATAAAATGTTCTTACCTGGAATATGAGGTCAATTATCTCCTATCTTCTGGACCAGTGTGAATTTGGGCTGTGATTCCTGCTTAAAGAAAGTACGATAACTTTCAGTTCTACTCTGTCCACACATGGTTCAGAACACCATCAACATTCTTTATCTTTATGACAGTTGGTTAAATTTGAAAATAAGACTTAGGGCACTGAGAAATTCAGGGCAGCACCACAGTGGGAGATGTCAGTGGCGGTTAAAATGTCAGGAAGCAAAGCTTTCTTTCCGCAGGAGAGAGGAAGGGCCGGTCATCCACAGGAGGAGGACAGCACTGCCTCCTGCGGGCACCAGCCGTGCCTCCTGGCTCCAGTCGCCGGTCACCCCACGTTCTGGGCACACTGCTGGGACATCGGACCACAGCCCAGGACTCTGGATTCCTTGGAGAGGTCTGTGACTGCTTGGCAGCATTAAGTAAAGGGACACCAGGGCACTAATCAGATACCTGGTAAGTGTCTTTATCTGCACGAGGAAGAAAATTAATTGGAGAGCAGACCCACCATGAAGGTGAGGCAACCAAGAGGGTGACTTGATACACGCTACACTTGGCTGGAAAAAAGAAATTCTGTAAATTAATTGCCAGACAAGAATGGAATAAAATGTTCCGTCTCACCCAGGGTTCATTCTCTTTCCTTTCTCTCCATACGCTTCTCTCTCCTCCTGTTGTTTCCTCACCAACCAGCCCCCTAGCCTCCTTGTTATATATCGTTAGTCGAACAGCCTGGGGGCAGCCACGGGTTAGAGAGCTTTTGTCCAAGGATGACAGAAAAAACCCAAAACCTTCAAAGGAATCCAGAAAGGAGAAAGGGAAAAAGAATGATTTTGTAAGAGGTTGCTCATCTAGAGAAAAGGAAATCGAAGGGCTCTTTATGAGGCTTTAGTGCTAAGACAGGATCGTGACTATGCAGTGTGGTGACATCTGTGTTTTTCCACTGAGGTCAGAACCGCGATTAACAGACAAATTAGACAGGGATGCAGAGGGAAGTGTTGGGGAAAATACCTCAAGTTTACTGGGAGTCACAGAGACCTAGGAAACTGTGAAGTATAGTTCACATCGATGGTCTTAATGGGCACGAATTTTTTGTTTTTTGTTTTGATTAGTATAATATCGTAGAGCCATTAGACCAGGGTTTCTCATCTCTGACTTCACTGACATTTGGGGCCAGTAATGGCCTATGTATTGCAGAATGTTTGGCAGCATCTCTGGCTCCTACCCACTAGGTACCTACAGCACTCTCCCAAGCTGTGACAATTCGAAATGCCTCCAGACATTGCCCGATGTTACCCGTGGCTGAGAACCACTGCAGGTGAAGGTCTGCTGGCTGGATAGTCACTTATGATTTTACTCCTGTCATTTCTGGAATCTAGAAACTTCATGATAGTGAGTTGACACTATTTCCAGGTTGTTCCAAGTTCCAGAGTGGAGTAAACTGAAATTTTCTACCAGTTGAGAAATCTCTCAACTTCTCTGGGTAACATAAGTACAATGACAGTGTTCACTTGGGGATACATTTTTATGTAAAACGGTTCTCTAAAAAGCCTAAGAAAAAAGTTTTTGTGAAGATGCTAGAGAGGTGGATGTTAAAAGAGAAATAAAGACAGAAATAAATGCCATTTTGCTTTTGTCAAAAATTATAGATAAGAGATATTAAAATTCATTGAGATTAAAAATACTACGTAAAATTAGGCAAAGGACCTCTATAGACATTTTTCCAAAGAAGACATACAAATGGCCAAGAAGTGTGTGAAAAAATTTTCAACATTGCTCATCATTAAGAAAATGCAAGTCAAAAGCACAATGAGATATTGTCTCGCACCTGTTAGAATGACTGTCATCGAAGAGATAGGAAGTAACAAGTACAGATGAGGACTTGGAGAAAGAGACCCTTGCAAATTATTGGCTGGATTGTAAATTGGTACACCCTCTATGGTAAATGGTATGGGAGTTTTTCAAAAAATTAAAAATAGAACTACCAGATGATCCAGCAATCCTACTTCTGGGAATATATCTGAAGGAAATGCAATCAATATGTTGAAGAGAGATCTTCACCCTCAAGTTCATTGCAGCATTACTCACAAGAGCCAAGACATGGAAATGATCTAAGTGTCTGTCAACAGATGAATGAATAAAAATGTGGTGTGTATACACATATACACAATGGCATACTATTAAGCCATATAAATAGATGAGGAAATCCTGCCATTTGTGACAATATGGATGGACCTTGAGGGCTTACGTTAAGTGAGATAAGTCAGTCAGAGAAAGACAAATACTGAATGATCTCATTAATATGTGGAATCTAAAACAACGAAAGCCTCCTAACTAATAGAAAAATATCAGATTTGTGGTTCCAAAGATGGAGAATAGGAAGTGGAAGAATTGGATAAAGAAGGTCAAAAGTACAAACTTTCAGTTATGAGATAAATAAGTAGTGGGGATGTAATATACAACATGGTAACTATAGTTAGCACTGCTGTACAGTAGATGTCTCCGGTCCCCAAACTTTTTGGCACCAGGGACCAGTGCTCCTGTGAGAATCTAATGCCTGATGATCTGACGTGGAGCTGAGGAGGTGATGTTAGTCTGGGGAGCAGCTGCAAATACAGATGAAACTTCTCTGTTCACCCACTGCTTACCTTCTGCTGTGCGGCCTGGTTCCTAACAGGCCATGGATGGTGCTGGTCCATGGCCCGGGGGTTGGAGACCTCTGGATATGTGAAAGTTGTTAAGAGAGCAGATTCTAATCATCAGGACAAAAAGCATTTTTTTTTTTTATTTGTATCTCTGTGAGGTGATGGATGTTAACTAAACTTGTGATAATCATTTTACAATATATATGTCGAGTCATTCGTTATGGTATACACCTTAAACTTATACAGTGTTGTATATCAATCATATCCCAATAAAACTGAGAGAAAAAAGAAAATTTGAATACAATTTTAAAAATTCTACAAAACTCACCTTAATGATAAATAACACCTGTGTCTCCATGGGAAGAATGAAGATGACTGAATTAAGGTCACAGTCCGTTGCCTTTAACCTTCCATCCCCTGGCCCCAGACCAGAGGTCTGCTTCCGATTCAAGGAATTCTGAATTACGCATTACCCGCCACCCTCTGTGGAGTCTAAAGACATGGAGGAAGAACCTTTGAACTTGATTTGAAAGTTTAGTAAACAATTTGAAACAA
This sequence comes from Rousettus aegyptiacus, assembly GCF_014176215.1. Lineage (NCBI taxonomy): Eukaryota > Metazoa > Chordata > Mammalia > Chiroptera > Pteropodidae > Rousettus > Rousettus aegyptiacus. Next base: position 42,476,443 of record NW_023416292.1, on the reverse strand, counting down.
ACCTGAGATAAAGTGAACACAGACAGGTAAACACATTTGGGGGGCGTGACACATAAATAAACATGCAGCTGCTAGTTAGTCTCATGAGGAATTCTATGAGAAGAGAGTGCAGGTATCAGGTTTAAAAAGCAGAAGAGTGGGGTTAAAACACCCAACACGTGAAATGGCAGATAAAGCAGCCAACAGCACTTAACTACACGTGTTCATCTTTTTAGTACCTGTGTTGCAGAGGTTAAAAAAGTTTCGACATTGTATTCTATTTTGCTTTTTCCACCTTGGTGCTTACAATAGTCCTAATGCTTTTCTGTTTTTTTTCCCCCCAAGGCACTTGACCCCAAATCACACACAACTCATGGAGAGATAAGTATTGTCTAGAGAACAATGAGGAATGGTGGTACACGGGAATGGCTTAAGAAGAGGACAGAAAGAGCAGTTATCAGGTCGGGGATGTGGGTCCTGTGTGCTCCATCAGGGCGTGAGCTTAAGCCCACAATTGCCATCCAATCCTTTTTACAGTTGACCTTGAAAAGAAGGTCAATGCGATAGTGACCAAATTTGCAAATAGCGCAAAGCCTGCAGGTAGAGGAGACAAAGACAATGACATACTACAAACCCAGCAGGATATAGATAATTCAGGGCACAAGTTGAACAAAAGTGAGATGAAGTTTAATATAAAGACATGCAAGATAATATATGCACCTGAGAGAAAATAACTCTCAGCACAGATTCAAATTATGGGGATATTACTCAGGAAGCTGTCATGCCGAGTGAGATTTGGGGAGCATGGCAGATAACAAATTGAACAGGAGTTTACAGTGCAATGCTATGGCAAAGAAAGGCAGTGCTATTTTGAGATGTGAAGACAATATAAAGAGATCTTTGAAAATACAAGAGGGGACAGAGCTTTGCTTGATACCATGTCGGTAAAATCTCACCTTGAACTCCCTGGTGCCCTGACTTTTACAAAGATGGCAGTAAGATGGAAGATTTAGCTAAGATAGTCATTTGAATGCTACTCAAAATGATGCACGATAGAAGCAAAACTGTCTTCTTATTCCAGGCAAACACACATTTATAAAAAGGTTTTCTCATGGTAAGGTCTTCCTGCTATTATATTTCCTTGTTGACATTCAAGAACAGTCAAATGACTATTTAGAAAAAAAAAAGAAAGAAACAGCTAAATAAATTATTTTAGGAAACAGAAAATTTAATTTTTTTTCATGTGTTCAGCAATATTTATTGAGTTTAAATTTGTGCCTGTGAAATCTTTAACTGTAATCAGAAACAAGATGATAAAATCATATAAGGACAAATCAGTCCTCATATTAAACTAATATTATTACACTAATAATAGCACAATAAAGATCCAAAAGAAGAGATCTTATTCTGTGGATCAATTAGGGAAATTTTTAAAGATCAGTAATAGTGGGAGAGGCAGGTGATTGAATGGGGGAGAAACTGGAGCCCACAGGTCTGGTAAGAGAGAAATTGGCACCTGAGCTAGCTAATGGGGTGGCAGGAATGGAAAGGAACAGAAGGATAGGAAAGTTCGTGAAGGAAAAATCAGTAATACTTGGAAGATCAAGGCTTTGCAATCAGACACAATGGATTTTAATCTAGACTAGTACTTAGATACATACATGCAGTGTATGTCTCTCAGACTAGATTTTAAAAATCCATTATAAAATCCACTCTGCAAGATTATTATGATGATTAGAAATAATACTTGTGAAGCAATTGGATTTTAACGCCTGTAGTAGATTCATGATAAATGTTTACAATTTTAGTGACTAGTTACTGAAGCTATAAAGGAAAAAGAATAAAAGGCAATGAGGTTCTATTTCTGAGTGGATTTTGGGACTGTTTTTAGAAACAGAGCAAGTAGAGGGAAACTTCATTACCTTGGTAAGGTGCTAGAACTGAGTTTTACCCATGTCGAGTTTGAAGAGATGATTAGAATACCCTAGCTTTTAATTTTGTCAGAATTTGCCTCTTGAGGTGTACTACTGAATACAGCTGACAGTAGAGTCAGTAATATAGTACAGTTGTATTAAAAATCCAAACTCAGTTTTCAACACTTAGAGAAATAGCGATATGTTAGCATTTCTGTGGAACAGACTTTGAACATTTTGATGGGCCCACATCAAACTAAAAAAGAACTCAGCTAAAACTTCTCAGCTCATTAGGCTACATGTATTATTATTTTTTAAAACACAGGTATCTAGCTAAAGTTATAGGAATTATAGTTTCTAATTCATATTTAATTTCATGCAAATAATGGTAATATTTTAATGAAAATCAGGAGTGTGTGTTGTGGGGAAATTTCCATATGAGGTCTCCACATGTGGAAACAATAAATGACCATTCAAGTAGAGGTTGTAGCGAGTATGCCCACTTTGGGTCTGGGGCACCTTGCACCAAGATTTATTTTGTCTTTGTCTTTTGTCTATAAAATGCTATCAATAGTCATTCCATGGCCCATGACCACAGGAACGAAATATGAATATCTAGTTAAAACAGTCACTGTTTGATGCTTTTTTGCACACTCATTCATTCTGTTCTGTCTTCATTCAAAAGATGTTTTTATTTCTGTCATTCAAGTAATAGTCACTTCTGAAACTTAAAATGATATATTAAAATTTAAAGCATAATAAGCATTATGATGGCTGAAGTGTACCTAATTTTAATGACAACTTGCTAATAAAGCAGAGAGGTTAATCTTAATGGCTACAATCAACATTCCAATCACCAAAATTCATTTTCTTTCTTTAGCATTCTAGAGTAGAAGTCAACAAACTTTTTCTGTAAAGAAGCAGATAGTAAATATTTTAGGTTTTGTGGGCTGAGGGGCAAAATCTAGGATATTATACAGGCACTTACATGAAAGAGAGAAAACGTACATCCACAAAATTTTAAAATAATTGAATATCATTGTTAATTGACATAATATAGTAGTAATTGAATACAATTTTTTATACTATAGGTCTATTAATGAGAGGAATGGAATTGTTTAGAGAGAATAACATATTGCTTAGTTGGGGTTCATAGTTGCTATCCCCTGGCCCTCAATCTCCTACGAAGACTTCACTCTGCAACATAGTGGTCATTTTCCCAGGGAACACTCTGACTCTGTTGCCAGCACCTGTCTTTGGCCCTCAGGTGTTACCCTCATAGTGTTGGACCCTTTTCAATATGGGGAGGCAGGTTTAGAGCACAGGCCCTGGGGTAAGACTCCCTGAGTATAAATCCCAGCAGAATTGAAACTCATTGGTTTTGTGGTCTTTGAGTACTTAACTTCAGTCTGCTCATGGATAAAATGAATAATAGTACTTACTTCAAAAGGTGGTTATAAAGATTAAGGACAAAGAGTTATAACAATGCATGACATATGGTAAAGCACTTGATATAAATATTATCCTCCTTTTGACTTTTTAAAACTCATTTAAAACTGTAAAATCACCCTTAGCTCATAGATTGTGCAAAAACAGGTGGTGGCCTGGATTTAGATTGTGGACCATATTTTGCTAAAATTTTTCTTTCCTTAAGTGATCAAAATTTAAGAGGCAGAATAAACTGAAAGCTATTATCAAAATTATGTTGCTCATTATGAAGATAAAGAAACAAAGACCCAATAGTAAACAGACCTGTCCTCACAATCTAGCTCATTAGTGACAGGTCCCATATTAGAGCCTTTATCTCTGGGACTTGATACAATTGCAAGTCACAAAGTACGGCCCAAGTTGGGTGCTGAGAACAGAAAGGCAGAAGGTTACTTGAGTTAGAATTGGTGAGTTTAGACATTTAAGCCTTGCTCACCTCCAAAAAGGAGACCCAATATGCTGGCCTCCTGTCTCAGTCATACCATTTGTGAGGACTGAGCAAGTACTCATTCAGACTTCAGGAATCTGGGGAGAAGGTAGGATTTGCAATATATGACCCTTCCTGCTCTCTGATTCAAACTCCCATAGGATCTGTATTAGTGAGCTGAGGCTGCCACAGCAAAGTACCGCAGATCAGGTGGGTTAAACAACAGAAACTTATTTCCTCACAGTTCTGGATACTGGAAGTTTGAGATCAAGGTCTTCTCAGGCCTCTCTCCTTGGCTTGTAGACGGCTGTCTTCTCCCTGTGCTTTGACATGGTCTTTCCTCTGTAGGTGTCTGTGTCCCAATGTCATCTCCTTACGAGGACATCAGTCATACCAGATTAAAGCCCATCTCGTGACCTCACAAAATGAGTCGAAAACTAAATTACCTCTTTAAAGGCCTTATCTCCACGTAGAGTCACAATCTGAGATATTGAGAGTTAGGACGTCAAATTGAATTTTAGGGGGACATAGCTCAACCCATAACAGGATCCCAACTCTGATACTTTAGAAAAGTATCCTTTTGTACCTATATAATTCTGTACCTATGTAATACTCATACCGCGGACAGGATGGTAGATTGATAAGAAATGGATGTAAGTAACTTTATATAATCTTCTTCATTTCAGTGTTGAAAGTATGATGAACTGTCATGACTAAGTCTTCCAAATGCTCCATGGATCTTAATTTTCTCATCCATAAAACAAAAATTCTGACCTGACTTACAGAGGCAGAGCAGAAGTGAATAAATGTTTGCCAAGTATCTTGAGGTCCTAGAGGAAAGTAATTCCATTGCCCAAAGCATTCAGGTTATATATTACAGTTTCGGAATTATATTTTTAACCAAGTAATATTTCACAGTGATAACATAATCACCTAATGAAGTTCCCCTGAATGTTAATTATAGAGAGGTATTGAAATGCACCAACATGATTTATTTTGTCTGAAATATCCTTTACTTTTTCATACGATGTAATTTAGAGAGCATTGTGCCTACAGCACTCCATTCGAAGTCACTCTGCCCCTTTACAAAATTCTATTGCATTAGAAATATATTTAAATTAGTACACGGTGTATAGATTTGTATTCTACAGAATTTTTTGAGCATTTCTGACTGAAAATGGGTAGAGAGAACTGTTTCTAGGAAAAGCATTAAAATTAAAGCAAAACTTGTCTCCTTTGTTTTGCACTTCTCCTTTAATAAGAATTCTTTATTTTTGGTTAAGCATATTTATCTTCCTTTTAAATAGAAAGGGTAGATATCTTACTGGTGAAAAAACTAACATTCAGAGATGCCTAGTAATAAGCCCAAGGTCACAGAGTTTGTAAGTGGTGGAGTCCAGACTAACATACAAATTTGTTTGACTCTATTCTACTACTTTCATTATAACATTGTTTCTCTTTCAGATTCTCTTTCACTATAAGAACCAAATAACCTGAAATGTGAAGAGATTTGTGTAACATACTTTGTACATGCTAGTTCATTTTTGTCTGCAAATAATATAAAATTAACTGAAATTGATTTAGCAAAAATAAATGAAATAGAGAACAGGAAACAATAGAAAAGATTAACCAAATTAAGAGTTGGTTCTTCGAAAAGATAAATTGACAAACCTTTAGCTAGACTAACCTCATATCGACAGAATTATAAATCAAAAGAAGACATTATAACTGACACTATAGAATAACAAACAATCATAAGAGGCTACTATAAACAACTTTATATGAACAAACTGGACAACCCATAAGAAATTGGAAAAGTATTAGAAAAATACAACCTATTAAGACTAAATCAGGAAGAAATAGAAAATCTAAATAGGCAAATAGGCCGGTAAGAAGATTGAATCAGTAATCAAAATTTCCCAAAGGAGAAAAATCCCAGGACCAGTTGGTTTAACTGGTGAATTTCACCAAACATGTAAAGAAGACTTAATGTTAATTCTTCTCAAACTCTTATCAAAAATTGAAGGGGAGGAAATGCTCCCAAACTCATTTTACCACGCTACAATTACCTTTATACCAAAGCTCAAAAAAGACACAATAAGAAAACTATAGGCCAATATCCCTGATAAATGTAAATGCAAAAACTATCAATAAAATGTTAGCAAACTGAATTCAGCAGCACATTAAAAGAATCATGCACCATGATAAGTGGGATTTATCCCAGGGATGCAAGTATGGTTCAACATATGTAAATCAATCAATGTGATAGACCATATTAATAGAAGAATCATCTCAATAGATGCAGAATAAAAAAAAGTCTGATAAAATTTGACTTCCATTCATGATAAAAAGGTCTTAAATTAGGTACATACTTCAACATAATAAAGTGCATATATGACAGGCCCTCAGCTAATATCATACTCGATGGTGAAAGGTTGAAAGTTTTTCCTCTAACGTCAGGAAAAGGACAAGGATGCCCATTCTCACCTCTTTTATTCGACATAGAACTGGAAATCCTAGTCAGAGCACTGAAGTAAGAAAAATAAATAAAAGTTACCAAAATTGGAAAAGAAGAAGTTAAATTGTCTCTATTTGCAGATGATATGATTTTATATATAGAAAATCATAAAGATGCCACTGGAAAACTATTAGATCTAATGAACGAATTTAGCAAAGTTACAGAATACAGAATTAACATACAAAAATCAGTGGTGTTTCTATAAACTAACAATGAATTATATGAAAAGGAAATAAAGAAAATAATTCCATCTACAATAGCATCAAAAACAATAAAATATTTAAGAATAAATTTAACCAAGGAGGTGGAAGATCTCTACTCTGAAAAATACAAAATATTGATGAAAGAAATTAAGAAGACACAAGAAATGTAAAGGTATCTTATGTTCATAGATTGAAATAATACTATTAATATGTTATACAACCAAAGGCCATCTACAGATTCAATACCAAGCCTATTGAGATTCCAGTAGCAATCTTTATGAAAGTGAAAAAAACAATCCTAAAATTTACATAGAATCACAAAAGACCCAGAGTAGCCAAGGTGGGGGGCAACATGCTTCCTAATTTCAAGTTATACTATAAAGCTATAATAGTCAAAACAGTATTGTACTGTCATGAAAACAGACCATAGACAAACAGAACAAAGAGCCCAGAAATAAACCCAAGTGTATATAGGCAACTCATATCTGACAAAGGAGCCAAGAATACCCAAGAGAGAAAAGACAGTCTGTTCAATGAATGATGCTGAGAAAATTGGATATCTACAGGTAAAAGAATGAAATTAGATCACTATCTTATTCCACTCACAAAAATTAACTTGAAAAATAAATTAAAGACATAACTGCAATACCTAAAACCATAAATCTTTAGGAGAAACAGCAAAAAATTTCTTATTATGAGTCATGGCAATGATTTTTTGGCAACGACACATAAAGAACAAGCAACAAAATAAAAAGTAAAGTGACACTATCCAACTAAAAAAAAATAAACAATATGAAGACAAACTATGAAATGGGAAAAATATTTCCAAACCACATCTCTGATAAGGGAGTCATGTTAAAACATATACAGGGAACTTATATAATGCAATAGCAACAAACAAACAAAAACAAATAATTCAATTAAAAAATGGGCAAAGGATCTGAATAGACATTTTTTCCAAAGAACATATTCAAATGGCCAACAGGTACATATGTGAAAGGGTGGTCAGCATCACTAGTTATCAGGGAAATGCAAATTGAAAGCACAATGAGATGTCACCTCCCACCTGTTAGGAAGGCTATCGTGAAAAATGAGAGATGACAAATGCTGACAAGGATGCGGAGAAAGGGAGCCTTTGTGTACTGTTGGTGTGACTGTAAATTGGTATAGCCTCTATGGAAATCAGTATGGAACTTCCTCAGAAATTAAAAACAGATCTACCATACGATCCAGCAATCCCACTTCTGGGAACATATCCAAAGGAAAGGAATCACTATGTTGAAGAAAGAGCTTCATCCTCATGTTCACTGCAGCATTGTTTATAATAGCTAAGACATAGAAACAATCTGTGTCCACTGACAAATGAATGAATAAAGAAAATGTGGTACATATATATGATCGAATGCTGTTCAGCCATAAAAACAATGAGGAAATCCTGACATTTGAGACGACATAGATAAACCTGGAGGGCATCATGCTAAATGAGATAAATCAGTCAGAGAAAGACAAATATATGATCTCATTAATATGTGGAATCTAAAAAAAAGAGAAAGCCTAAACTTGTAGAATAAAAAGAGACCAGATTTGCAGATACCAAAGGTAGGGAATAGGGGAGAGGGAATTGGATGAAGAAGGTCAAAAGGTACAAACTTCCAGTTATGAGATGAATAAGTACTGGGGCTGTAATATACAACATGGTGACTGTAGAGAATGCTGCCATACAGTATATGTGAAAGCTGTTGAGAAAAATTCTAAAGAAAAAAATATTTTTTTCTCCTTTTATGTTGTATTTACGCAAGATGATGAATGTCAACTAAACTCGTGATAATCATTTTACAATATATGTAAGTCAAGTCATTCATTATGGTGTACACCTAAAACTTTCATAATGTCGTATATTGTTATCTCAGTAAAACTGGGAAAAAATAAAAATAAATAAAAAAAGTTTTGTATTCAAGATCTTTCAGCTAAGAAGAGGCAGAGACAAGACTACTCAACTCTTATGTTTTTCTCTGATATGATAGTGCCTTTCTTAAAAGAAGAAATGGTCCTTTGGGCTATCATGGTTGAAAGGTATAGAATGTAGCAAAACGTCACAGAAATCTGAAATTGAAAGAAGCTATAACTGAGAGGTGGTTCATGCAATTCCGAGGATTTTATACTCCTCTCTTGGGAGCCCTGGGCTGCCTTTAAGGCACCCTTGGGGCCAGTTGGGCAGGGAGGAGGAGCCTCAGAACCTTCAAGCTCCTGATCCATCAGGGAAGATCCACCTTTATCTCTTACACATTGCACTTTCATGAAATATTATTTTAGATACAGTATTCTGCTGCTTAAAAACCACTGCCAAAACAAACGAGCAAAAGAAAACAGTGAAAAAAACTCCTGTTCTATTCCAAACTCCAGACAAGGTAAATAATTTTCCCCAAATCACACAGCTCATAGACGCAGAGAACCAGCAAGGCCATAACCCAGTTCTCCCAAGTCCCATCCTGGGGCTCTTTCTACCACCATGATAAATGCTACCTTCCTGAAGAAAAAGTCATTTAAAAGCCCATTACAGAAATGACAAACTGGGAGCCAGAAACAAAATCTTAAGGAAAAAAGTAGGCCAAGTGCTGTGTTGAGGGCAGAGAAGGCCATTTCAGCCTACTCGGGCACTGATTCGATTTTTCATTTTGGCACAATTTGAGCTTTCTTCTTTCTAGTGTCCAGGTACAACTCTTTTTCAGGAAACTCACTATGGACAATTATGTACTTGGGGAAATAAATGGGACTTTTTTTTTTTTCTTTTTATGGTGCTCCTTGCCCTGCTATGCAGAAAGAGAAAGCAGAATTTGTTCTCAAAACAACTTATCAAAGACATGAAAAATATACTTTAATATTCACACATAGTGCTGAGTAAATGAAAAATAAAACATACGCATAATAATTATGGAAAATATTAATGATTAAAGTGTTAATAACAACATAATATAATAAAACACTTTATTTACCAGAATACTCAGGTAATAGAATATGAATGTAATTTTCTGGTGAACTAAAACAACCAAAAATGATTATTTTAGCCTTCAAAAACTGTTTTTTATGCTATCTTGTTCACTCTTAAAAAATAGCTCTAATTCTTTTAATGTAGATTATTTGATACTTTAGATATCGTAGAGCTTCTGGATCATCATTCTGAATATAAATTCTCAATGAATTCTGAAAAGTGAATTGAAGGAAGTTTACTCTCAAAGGTTTTATTTTAAAAATTTCTAAAATTTTCTCTTTTAAAATTTCGGTTATTTCCATGACTGACCGTGACATTATAACTAATACTTGAAATGCCCTCCCACTGTAAACAACTAGAAAACTGTAAACAACATTCAAAACACATTGAACAATGGTTTTCAAAGTCTGGTTTGCCTGCAGAGCAGAACCGTGGTCCTTAAGAAAAGGAAAACAGATGAGATTATTCCTATAACTGTCCCAGATTTCCGCCTAGAGACATGTTCCACACTATAGCAAAAGGGAAGTGAACTCGAACAGAGCACAGAGGTGTCGCTGAACAGTGGAGTCAGGTCAGAGTTCAGGGAGGCTGAGGCGGTTAGGCAGAATGCGTAGGGCAGAGTACAGGAGAGGAGAGAGTTGACCAGAGCAAGTGCTCTAGAAAGCTGCGTAAGAATCCACGGTGTCTTTGGCAAAAACTGTGTGTGAATACAACAAAATCCTACTAGAGCAAGCAAAGAACTCCAGGCACAATAGGACAAATAATTAGACCTCAAACAGGGCTGGGAAGTGTTTATGCTCTAATTTAGTAGACAGATTTCTTTGAACACCTGAAACATCCAGCAATAAACAGCAAGAGATATAATAGAGGGTGTTCGAAATGCGCAAAATATTTTGAAAATTTGGAGGAGTGAGAATCAGGGATTAATGATTAGCTAACTGATGATTTTAGGACACACCACCGTGGCCTCGCTCCCGGAGTCAGAAAGATGCTGCTGCCTCCCACCTCCCATCCCCTGTCGCACTGCTGCCACAACTGTCACCTGACCAAGGAAAAACCGGTAACCAGACGCTGGAAAGCTCGAGTCCTGTCACCATAACTGCCACCGTCTCTTTGACCCTAACTGCCAGCACTAGGAATTGTCTTCTAATTCTCTTCCACCTTCCAGATCTCATGAGTGCATCTAGTTGACAGAAATTAATTTGCATGTGTAGCTTTAGCTACAAGGATGTCTGAGAAATGAAGATTATATTTTTCCATTCTCTAGGGGAAAGTGCATAAGAAGGAAAAGGAAAAAGAATGGAAATACATGCCAAGTGCCTATTTGGCCATTGCCAACACACCATTTAATCTTAAAATTTAGTCCCATTATAATTTGGTCTCATGAGAAAATGAGACAAATAATTTAATACTTCAACAAAACACACTATAAAGAAGTGGGATGTTAGAGTCTGATAACTAGAAAGTAAGCTCCTTGAGAGCAGGATTAACACCTTCTTTATTTTTGCATTTTCATTCTGGCATAGTTCCTGATGCATAAGGGACAATCAACAGTTTATTGAATAAATGAGTTGAATAAAATAGTTTACTCCAAGACAGCTGACCAGGGCTGCTCATTTATCCATTAACATCAGAATTGCAACTACCCTAGTTCAAGTCAATAAATTTATTTTCTGCTATTTTTCCCTCCAACATACATATATATATCTTTCAGCATTTTATTTCCTAGGAATAGTTAAGTCTACATAAATGAATTTCAGTTATTGCATTCAGGAAATTAAACTTTGATATAGCACTATTATCTAACATATAATCCATATTCCGATTTCACTTTCTGTTTAAAAAAAATCTAGGATCCAATTAAGAATTGCATATGGTATTTAGCTGTTATTTCTTTTTAGTCTCTTTTAATCTAGAAGAGTTCTCTAGTCTTTATCTATCATCTAATCTATCTAATCTATCTAATTTATCATCTTTATCTTTCTTAATAATGGCTTTTTTTTTTTTTGAGTTCAATCCAGTTTTGCAAAATGTCCTTCAATTTACATTATTCTGTTCCTTCATAATGAGAGTCAAGTTTACGTTTTGTTTACATTTCAGTCAGGAGTACTATATGAGTGATGGTTTGTCCCCAGAGCATGACATTGCAAAGCACCAGATGTTAGTTTGTTTCATTATTGGTCATGTTATGTTTGATCATTTAGTTTATTTATTATTGCTAGATTTACTTTAAGGTTTGCATGTTATACTCTCCTTGTACTGAATGTCTCCTAGTGTCTGGATACATTATGTGTACAAAGGCATATGTTTTTAATTACTTCCCAGAAATCTCAGGAAGTAAGAATTTTCCTCTTCAGCTATTTTCTCTAGGGAGTTGTCACCCAGTAATTGCATGAATATAGCTATTATTAACTTAGTAGATAGGAGATTGAAAAAAAGCAGAAAACACTGTTGGCTTTGAGTATAAAGTCGGGCAGTGCCAGGAAAATCCTCACTGTAAACAGACTCTCAAGTAGACAGAGGCCTTCCTGGCAGCTTGTTTCTTGACTTTGGATCCTGCTTCTTATCTTGATATTTAACTTGAAGTGGTGATCTACACAAAATTTCCAGACTCAGGCCAGGAAATAGCCAAGGTCTGCCCTGCTTCCCACTCGTGGGATTTTTCACTTGGTACTCCGATTGCCTTAATCCAGAGCTGTTTGGATGCCTACTTTTTGATTTTGAAAATCCTTGGAAAAATAGTAGTTCTCTTTAATAGTAGGGGGAAAAAAATGTGGTTCTTTGAGATTAACCATTTAACTCAGTGAACCAGACATGTAACTCAGCAAACCAGAAATATTCGTGGACACTAGTTCTGCCATGACAGGAAATTTCACTTCTAAGAGAGGGATAGAAGTTGTTCTGTTTCACAGAAACTTTAGTCAGGTTTTCCTGGCTGTTTGCAGTATAGCTTTGGTTAAAAACATGGTTTGTGAGACCAGCAGACAACCTAGCACTTTCTGGCTCTGTCTTCTACCTATGAGCCTGAACTTCCTCCTCTGAAGGATGAAGTAATCTACGCTTTCTCAGGGGTTGTGAGGATTGATTAGACCTTGTCTTTAAAGCGTGAAGAGCGCTTCGGTACTCACCGCCAGGCATGTGGATACCAAGAGTAAAGATTTCATTGTCGTAATCACTATCAATTTAGATTAGATTTTACAAAAATGTGGATGGGGCATATCCAAACTTTAATAACTGAAGCTTCTTCTAATTTGAAGATTTTATTAGTGACATTAAATATTAGAAAGGCCCATGATTTTAGGGGAGAAGAATGTGATTGGGAAAAAAAGCAGGTTTGGAATCTGACAATTTTAGGTTCAATCATTACCAAGATGTGTTTGGACATATTATTTAACTCTTGGCCTCAGTTTCCTGATCTCTATCATTTGCAAGGTTGCCCTAAAGATTTGAACTACTGTACTGTGAGGTTGAGAAGAAAGGCAGCTACTGGGGTTCCGGGCTTTCTTCTGCATGGGGTCATAGAAACTCTCCTGCCTCCTGACTGTGGGAGAGGATAAGACAGGGCTGCTCACCCTCCCTTCCCTACGCAGCCCTTTCCCAGCTCTGGAAAGACAAAACGACTTAAATAGGACAGCATCTAACAGTATCTTTATGTCTCTTCTCATCTCCTATGAAATTATTGTTTTCCTTCATAACCTTTCAATGATGGAATAAGTCTGCTGAAATACTTTCTTTCCTAGTGGAAGAAGATTAATTCAAGTAGTACTTATAAAATGTAGTCGAGAGGAAAATAAAATTTAAAGCTTGTTCTTTGATTTTCTGGACTGTGGTCAGCTCCTGGTGGTTTAGTGATCTGAGACACACACACACACACACACACACGCACGCACACACACACGCATGCACACGCAGGTTCTACTTGTTATTAGTTTTGTCAAAGTTAATTACAATATTTGAATAATATTCTTAGATATTCAAGAGTCTTTGTATATAACAAGTTATATTTAAGCAAGTCCCTAATAAAATCTCTCTTTGGGTTTTTACAGATGACTTGGAAATATATTGTCTAAGTGTTTGTAGGTATTTATGTATTGCAAAGGAATATTCTAGGTACTAAGAGGTAGATAGGAGCTATGAGATGTGGCTTCTCTCCTCAAAGAGCTTGTAATTCAGTTGAAAAGAGAAAGAAAGAAAAGAAAATAGAATGATAACCGTAAATATCAAATAGTAAAACCTAATGACCAGGTAACTAGACCAGACCATATTGTTTAAAATAACAAAAAAGATAACTTCCAAGTAGGGTTATTAAGGAAGGCTTCATGATTAATAACATTTATTGAAAGCTCTTTTTATGCTAGACACTATTCTAAGTGCTTTACTGATTTTATCTCATATAAGCCTTACAATGACGCCAAGAGGAAGGTGCCATTGTTCCCCTCTCAGAGATGAAGAAGCTGAAGCACAGGGACATTTAGCATCTTGATGAAGGTCATGCATCCAGTAAGCGGTGGGACCAGGAGGGAAGCCAGTTAGTCGGACTGTGGAGCCCATGTTCTTAGGTTTAATGCCAAATACCTCCTGAACGGGCTGATTTAAAGACAAACCTTAGAGGAAAAGTGGCATTGAAATGGAAGACATTTTCGAACAGGTCAGTGAGATCATAGGCTTAGGGGTAGAAAAGTACAAGTTACTTTTTAAAAATTGAGTTCTCCCTTTAGGATGCAGTCAAGAGTAAAGAAAGTAAGACTGAGAAGCCAGAAATTGGGATCCCATTGTTGAAGGCCTTGCAGATCAGGCTTAAGAAAAAAAAGGCAGTTCAATTCCATTATTACAGGCAGCCACTAACATTTTTGGCATGAGTTAAGATTCTGGCCTATGTTTTTCTATGTACCTCAAGAAGTTGAGAGGAATGTATCTCTCTGTGTAACATCTGTGCTTTCCCCTAAAACCTGCTCCTTATTCTGCTCATACTTCCTCTCACTGACTTCTGCCAGAGACAGACAGGGTCATGCCAATGACCTTCATTTTGACCATTCTCAGTTCCTGGTCTCCTTTACTTTTCTGCAACATTCTTTGACACTTCATCATTTCTTCCTGGACTATTCTTTGTCCTTGGCTCTTGTGCCTGCATAGCTTCTCCTATTTCTGAAGGTGACTTTTCGTGTGTGTGTGTGTGTGTGTGTGTGTGTGTGTGTGTGTGTGTGTGTATGTTCTTCACTTTTGCCAACCCCTGAATATAGGTTTGGTATCAGACCACTTTTATTTATTTTCTCTCTTTAACCTTATTGCTCGTGACCGCTTCCACTTCTACGGGAGAGGAGGCGACTTGCAATCCGGAATTTGAAGACTGATTGCTTTTCTGTGCTCCAGAGCTCCCTCACCCGTAATTCCATCTACTGGCCTCTTTCCTTCCCAGGACGAAAGGGCCTTCATATTGTTAAACTCCAGGATGACTTTTCAGGTCCAAGTCTTTCAGCTCAGCCTTTCTTCATTTTCACTGGCTATAGGGGTTTAGCTTACTTTATTTTCCTCTTTATTTGTTCCTTCCCACTCTCTCCCATGCGACTTTCCCCTTACTACATCAGAGTGGTTGCAGATAGGACATGGGTTGAGTTCTTCTCTTTGCCAATGTTTCTGAACGCAAGGACACAGGCCTTTGCATGTCAAGGCATTTGTAATACAGACACAGCTTAAGATAACACACTTGAAGTAACAGAGGTTAATAGATCTTGCACAGTTTAAATGTTGTAGTTCATGGTTTATAGTTCTGGTTCCTTTACTAAGGTGGTGGCTTTGGAAGTTCACTCCCTTCTCCTTCTACACCCCTTCACCAACCCTACTACCCATCTTCCGCGAAGCGACTACTCAGTGTGCCAACACAGAGCCCACACATTCTAATTTCACTGCCTTATACCTACGTACGCTGTGCCTCCTTCTGAAATGACCCTGGTACTTAAATGCCTGTTATGTCTGAGCACTGTGCTAGATGCAGGATACAGATATATTAGTTCCACTTCCTCATGGAACCTGTAATACCACTTTAGCATTGTGTGTATTTTTTGTGTGTTTTGCTATGTATGTAACACTTTGTCTACTCCGGCTTCCCTTAACTATGATAAAGGGGTGCCTCACATAATACCCACATGCCTTCCCAGGGCCTTCCTCTGTGTGTTTCCTCTTATTTGTGGTTTCACTTTCCTCAGTTTCAGTTACCTGTGGTTGACCTTGGTCCAAAGATATTAAATAAAACCAGAAATAGACAATTCATAAGTTTTAAGTTGCGCGTCATTCTGAGTAGCGTGGTGACACCTTGCGCTGTCCCACTTTGTCCCACGCGGGATGCGGATCATCCCTTTGTGCAGCACCTCCCCGCTGTGCGCACCGCCCCCCGTCAGTCACTTGGCAGCCATCTAGGTTATCATCGACTGTCGCGGTGTCACAGCGCTTGTTCCAGTAACACTTATTTTACTTAATACTTATTTTACTTAATAACTTTTATTAGAGTATTTGGTTATAATTGTTCTATTTCATTATTAGTTGTTAATCTCTTCTTGTGCCTAATTTATAAATTAAAATTTTGATAGGTATGTATATATAGGACAAATCATAGCATATATAGGATTTGACACTATCATGGTTTCAGGTGTCCACTGGGGTTCTCAGACTGTATTCCCTACAGATAAGGGAGCTATTGTATACTTTTGAAAGACGTCTTGAAAGACACTTTAATAGGTACCTACTACATTTCATCACCTGGCTGCCTGATTCACACATCTCCCTCTTCCCATATAGCCAATTCCAAACATGCTGCAACATACCATGATCACCACAATTACATGATTTATAAACTAAATTTAAAAACTCACTCAAGACTAACTGAGCTAAAATTCAACAGTAAAAGAAAAACGAGACAATTAACACAAAAATTCCACTTAGGGGCAAAGGTAAGGAGAATGCAGGTCTACATTCTTTACTGGTCATATCCCACATCTTCTGGATAAGATAGTAAAATATATTTGAGAGCAGAGATATCCATGAGAAATAATTTGTCAGATCCCTTTCTTGGCTTTGGAGCACTTTCCTTGGCCAGGAAATCCGACTCCCCGCCCCAGGCTGGCCAGGTGGTTTTCTCTAGCTCACTGTTTGCTATAGTCCCCTCCCTAACAGAGCACTAGGAATAATCGATAAGCGTATGTACGTGCCTGCATTCTCATAGCGGTTCAGTTCTTGGTGGTGCAGACATTCACTGCACTTTTTCCTGGTTTTAGGCTGGGTGACGTTCCCAGGCAGTTGTAGTCAAACATAAGTCATTATTCTTTAAACTTGGGGTTTTTCCTGTTGCTTCAACCCTCTTGAAACCTCTCCATTCACTTTAGAAATTCCATTTAATTTGTTAAAAAGCCAATTCTAGGGCTATCTGCCTCTAAAGCCATCCTCCGCACACTGTTTGCCAACCTAATTTGTTTATTTTGAGGATCAAGCCCACTTGCGTAAGATTAATCTTGGCTATTTGGGTCCTGTTTGTCCACATTTCATGTTGTTCTGTGTTTAATGGCCCTTGTCTCAGGGCAGGGATAAAGAAAAATGGATTGGGAGAAGCACATGGGGCTTTTTCTTGCCTAACTTGCCTTTGTTGCACATCGCTGGTTGCTGTGCTGGGATAAGGTGAAAGATTATTGCTCTGTCCTCCATTCTCTTTCCTGGGGGTGAGGCACATTAGGTAGAAAGGAGAAGACATGTTTAATTTGGATGATTTCAATTTGACTCATTAAGCAAACTTCCAAGAAGAAACAATTTGAAAACAGTTCGAAATAAGAAACTAGAGTAGAGGTAGGAGATTGGGACAAAGAGGTAATTTTGATATCTAATCTCAATAGTTTTTATGGTGGAAATCTTAACACTAAAGCTTAGCGAGGAAGCAAATCAGTGAGAAAGAGTGTTAGAGACTTAAATAAAGCAAGTAAATAAGCATATAATATATACATTAAAATGCCATAAACATTGGTTTTAATTTTTATAATCATTTTAATAAGTATTCCTGTTAAAAAGAGAAAAAAGTACTGAGATGGGTTGGAGGAGAATAATGAAAGTTAAAATGCCAAGGGAAAAGACTGTTTCCTGTAGCGTCTAGTAACGAATACGATCCAGAAATATCAATGACACTGACAGAAAGTCATGAGATGTGGGAAACAGGAGAGGTCACTGGTGATGATGGTGATGCAGTACAGGGCAAATTCCCTGAGTGGCCCCGAATCACAAGAAAAATTGTTCTTGATTGAGCGCAGGAACACTCCCGAATTAGAGTCAAAAGGAAATTTTATTAGAGAAGGAATGACACTCCGTAGACAGAGCGTGGCCTCCTCTCACAGACAAAGAGTGAGGGAGTCTCAGAGGAACAGAGAGAGAAAAAGACAGTGTGACAGAAAAAAAAGACAGAGAGACCCTGAGTGTTCAGGGTTTTCAGTTTATATATCATTCTTAGTTTCTATGAATTATGATTTTAAAGACTTGTTACCCATTTTCCCTTGATGGTATGTGCATACAGTGTGAAAAGATAAGAGTATGTAGCCCAAAAAGGTAAGACTATGTAGCATGAAAGGCCTGCTGGCTGTTCCCAGTCTTTGATCCATAGGTTCCCCACTGTTTAGCTGTAGAAAATGAATGATTTTATTTTGTGTAAGGCAGGACTTAAACACTTGTTTTTGTTTTCCCTTCAGAGTGTTGGCAATCCCAGCAGAAATCTTTCTTTATCCTGTGGGTTTCCTTGTGGTCTGGCCATAATAGAGCTGATTGTAGAGCACATTGCAGCCTTTGAATATAACTTGATTTAACTTTTAGTTCTCTTGTCTCCTCCCTACATTAATGGAAGGACAAGAGTAAGATTATGAGACATTATGATGAAAATGAAGGTTAGAAATTGGGGGGGCATTTATTTAGGTTGTCGGCATAAAACGGAGAGGGTGCTATTGATTAGTAAGTAGAAAGGGTATTGAAATGAAGTGGAAAAATATTAACCAGAGAAATGAAATCTTTCAAGTTGGAAGGGAGGGGAAAGAATGGAACAGAGCTTGTTGTTAGAAAAAAATTAGAGTGTTAAAGGGTAGCGAGGATGTGAGGTAAACATAAAGAAAACGGGAAGGAGTGTGAGAGTTTTCCAATAATTGTTCTTTGTCTGAACTCAGCCAGGAATGGTGTAGAGCCCCCCACATCACACAAGAACTTGCCTTTTTTCAGCTTTTACTAGCTAATAGACATTGTCTCTTCATTTCACAGATTTTGTCTTCTTTCAAGCATCAGTTGAAACTCTCCACCTTGCTTTGGCTGTCTACTTACATTCTATTTCCCTACACATTTCACAATATGCTTTACTGCCTCATCGAATTGTGCCATATGCACATGAATAGGGTGAAGCAATGAGAGCCTCATGACCAGTAATGCAAGTGTTGCAGGAATGAAATGATCACTTTTATTCAGTGCTTACATATATATAAGAACAATTTCTTTCAAAGTTGTCCATAAAGGCTATATGATGAATTATACAGAAACACAAGTGGATAAACAAGAAAATTAATATTTTATTCTTTTTAAAGTAGGGTTTTAAAAATAAGATTATTTTTCTGAATCGTATTATCACGTAAAATGTTTTTTATTTTTTTTTGGCTTTAACAGACTACACAACATCAACTCCAAATTCAATTACTGTCATCTCTCTCCACGCATACCCCCATCAGTGTCAAGAGATGTGACAAGAACTGAAATTTTGGTTTAAAACCACAGATTGTGTGATTAAAACATCTACAGAGATTATCCCAGGAGAGTCTAATAACCCTTTCTTATATTCGTGAATACACTGTGGACATAAGAGATTTAAACTCAGTGCGAATACCTTTCCAATCCTAATTAAAATTGAACAAAACACTGATCAATAGTTTTTTCCTCCTTGGAGCTATGAGAAGTCTGCAACAGAAATTATATTTCGGGTTATGGGTGCAAGGAAGTTATTTGGAAAAAAAAGAATTAATCATAGCCATTACGATGATTTGATCTGAGCAATAGACGGTCTTTAAAATAAGCTTTGAACTTAATCCACTTGAATCTAGACTTCTTTTGTGCAGTCCCCACAGGGATGTTTTGATGTGGTTTATGTTATTTTTTTGTGTTTTTTTTATTTCATGACTATAATATTTATATCAGTGCCAATGACCAGGGAGAAGAATTTGTTCACTCTATTCTTTCTCACACCCCAGATTGATTTGTACAACTTGAGGAAGCATGTAGAAAAGGTTTCATTAATTTCAGACAAGTCATGGGATTGAAGAAACATATAGGGTGTTAATTGAAAATATCAGGTTTTGTGCTGTCTCCTTCTTAATTTCCCAGGCTAAAAGCTTGCTGGAGTTTTCTCCTTTGTCACATACTCGTGTCTAGGTGTATTTTTTTTTTTTAATTAGCCAAGTTATTATAAAGCATTTGACTGTGTGAATGTTTTATTCTTTTGCCACATCTTTTATCTAAGTTTGTTAGGTTGATAGATTAATTCAGATTCACCTGGATGGTAGACAAGTTTGGGGTAATTAGCTAACAGAATGTCATAGTCTATTTTTAAAAATCTCTTATACAATTTCATGAGGAAAGATGTCTGTGATTCTCCACATTATATAACTATGTTCTGTATTCCTCAAATATAAGGTTGAGAAAGGTAACACTTCTTGACCAAATGGTTATCATATGCACAGTTAGCCCTGATGAATCATCCCATAAAGATGAGTGTGTACAGGGTAACTTTCAAGATATATATGTTAATGTCTATGAATATGGAATTAAAAAAATAATTTTGTTTTATTTTGTTTGTCTCTGATGGCCTCTCTATGGTTATACTGCATATTTCCCATAAAGCAGAAATTTTGGTAAACTTCGTGACTATTCAATTGAAAAATGTATAGTAACCATTTAACTTATTCATTTTTCATCTGAAAGTAAACAATTAACAGCGCTACATATTTAGTGTAATTTGATTTGAATTACACCCTTAGAAAAATTGGAAACCAAGATCCTGAAAAGTCTCCTTTTTGCTTTTGGAACTCCAGCCATTTCAACCAAATAGAGAAGACTAGTTCTTAGAAGCCTGATAGAATCCTGGATTTGTACAGAATCATTCATCTCAGGACAGTGCACCTCCAGAAACTATATTCTTCCATCATCTCCTGTTAACACAAGTAGACAGAATATTTTTTTCTTTCCTTTCTTTGCTCTTTCCCTCATCTGCTTCCACTTTTTTGAATCTTTTCTACTTTTTGTTCATACTAGTAGAAACAATTTGAGTTTCTCATTTTCCTTTTAGCTTCCACTTTAGACCTAAATCATTCCTAGAAAATTCTGTAGGAAAAAAAGGAACCACAAAAGTAACCTGTTTCCTAGTTATGCAATCTGTCTAATCAAGGATTGCTCAGGTGGTTGTCACTTTCCTAATTTATTTTAAAAATGACAACATCTTTATAACTTATAATTATTAAAATAATACATGCTCATGGTAAAAAAGTGACACAAATTAGAAAAATTAAAATTGTAAAATAAAACAAAAATATTTACAAGTTATCAGTTTAAGGTAGATTGTTATAAATGTTTTATATAAGCTCCATGGTAACCACAAAGAAAATACCTATAAAAGATATACACACAGAGAAAGTCAAGAATCAAAGCATATCACTACAAAATAATCAGTGAAGTGCCAAGAAAGAGAGCAAGAAAGGAAAAGGGGAATAAGAAAACTGCAGAGCAGAAAAAAATTAACAAAAAGGCAATAGTAAGTTGGTCCCTATCAATAATTACTTTAAATGTAAATGGATTAAACTCCTCAATCAAAAAAAAAATGTAGAAAGGTTGAATGAACAACAATAAAAAACAAACAGGATCCAATTATATGCTCTCTATAAGAGACTCACTTTAGATTTAAGGAAACACACAGGCTCGATGTGATAGCATAGAAAGAGACATTCCATGCACATGGCAACCAAAAGAGAGCAGAGACAAAAAGAGAGCAGAGACAGCTGTATTTATAACAGACAAAACAGAGTTTAAGTCATAAAAGTGTTATAAGCAACAAAGAAGGACATTATATCATGATACAGGGTTATTCAATAAGATATAACAATTATAAATAAATATGCACCTGGCGTGAAAGCAACAAAATATATGAAACAAGCACTGACAGAACTAAAGGCAGAAATAGAAAACAATGCAACAATCATAGATTTCAATTCCTCACTTTCAATAATGGATAGACTACCCAGACAGGAAATCAGTAAGGAGCGGACTTAAATTACACTTTAGATTAAATTGACCTAACACACATATACGGAAAATTCCACCCAACAGAAGCAGAATACACATTTTTTCCTTCAGTGCACATGGAACATTATCCAGGATATTTTACATATGAGATAACGAAATAAGTGTTAACAAATTTAAAAGATTGAAATTATGCCAAGTATCTTTTCTGACCATAATGGAATAAAGCTAGAAATCTATAGCAGAAGGAAAACTTTAAGATCCATAAAAAAATGAAAATTAACACACTTCTGTACAACCAATGCATTAAAGAATAAATCAAAAGGAAAATTATAAAATATCTTGAGAGAAATGAAAATGAAACACATTGTACCAAAACTTAATGGATACAAGAAAAGCAGTACCAAGAGGCAAGTTTATAGTTGTAAATGCCTATACAAAAAATGAAGAAATAACCCAAACAACCTAATTTTATACCTCAATAAACTTGAAAAAGAAGAACAAACCAAGCCCAAAATTAGCAAAAGGAAATAATAATAAAGGTGAGAGCAGAAATAAATGAAGTAGAGAGTAGAAAAATAACAGAAAAAAAATCAACAAAATTAAGACTTTGTTTTTTGAAAGAAATAACAAAATTGGTAAACTCTAACCTAAACTACAAAAAGAGTGAAGACTCTAATAAAATCAGAAATAAATGAGATGACATTCCAACTGATGCCACAGAAATAAAAAAGAATTATAAGAGATTGCTGTGAATAATTATATTCCAACAAATTGGATAATCTAGAAGAAATGGCTAAATTCCTAGAAACATAAAACCTACCATGATTGAGTCATGAAGAAATAGAGAATCTAATCAGATCCACAAATAGTATAGAGATTGAATCAGTAATCAAAAATATCCTAATGAAAAAAAGCCCAGGATCAGATGGCTTCAGTGAAGAATTTTACTAACATTTAAAGAAAAATTAATACCAATTCTTTTCAAACTGGTCCAAAAATTGAAGAAGAGGGAACACTTCTAAACTCATTTTATGAGGCCAGCATTACTCTTATACCAAAGCCAAACAAAGACACATCAAGAAAAAAAAGCAATAGACCAATATTTCTGATGACTATAGATGTAAAAATTCTTAATGAAACAGTAGAGTAAAAAAATTTCACAAATCATGAACAAGTGGGATTTATTCTTATAATGCAAGGACAGAAATCAGTTAATGTGATATGTCACATTAACATAATGATGGATAAAAATCATATAATAATCTCAGAAGATTCAGATAAAGCATTTGACAAAACACCTTTCCATGATAAAAACACGCGACAACCCAGACATAGAAGGATGTTATCTCAACATAAAAAGGCCAAATATGAAAACTCCGCAGCTACCATGATACTTAATGATGAAAAGCTGAAAGCTTTTCCTCTAAAATCAAGAGTTGACCAGAGCAAGAAGTAGTAAATGAATTCAACACAGCTGCAGGACACAAAATCAATGTACAAATAACAGTTGCATTTCAATACACTAAAAATGAACAATCTAGAAAGAAAATTAAGAAAACAATTCCACCTTTAATAGCATTAAAAGAGTTAAATACTTAGGGACAAACTTAACCAGAGGTGAACGACTTTTACATTGAAAACTACAAAACATTACTGAAAAATGTTAAAGACACAAATAAATCGGAAAACATAGTGTGTTCATGGACTGGAAAATTTGATATTGTGAAAGTGTTCCTACTACAAAGAAATCTACAGATTTAGTGTAATCACTATCAAAATCTCAATGACATTTTTTGCAGAAATAGAAAAAATCCTAAAATTCATATGGAACCACAAAGGACCCTGAATAGCCAAAACAATCTTGAGAAAGAACAAAGGTGGAAGCCTCACAGTTCTTGACTTCAAAACATGTACAAACCTATAATAGTCAAAGCAGCATGGTACTGGCATAATGACAGGCATGTGAACCATAGATGTGAAAAGGGAGCCTAGAAATAAATCTATGCATATATGGTTGCATGATCTCTGACAAGGCTGCCAAGACTACACCAGGGAGAAATGATATGCTCTTCAATAAGTGGCGAGAAAACTAGATATCCACATGCAAAGAAATAAAATTGGACTCTTTTCTTATAGCATACACAAAGTCAACTCAAAATGGATTAAAAGTTTAAACGTAAGACCTGGAACTGAAACTGAAACTCCTAGAAGAAAACATAAAATAAAAGCTTCGTGACATGGGAGTTGGCAATGATTCCTGGGTACGAGAGCAAAAGCACAGGCAGCAAAAGCAAAAAATAGACAAGTGGGATTATATCAAACTGAAAAGCTTCTGTGAAGCAAAAGAAACTACCAACAGAGTGAAAAGGCAACATACAGAACGGGAAACACATTTTTAAACCGTATATAAGGCTAATATCCAAAATATATAAGGAACACCCTACAACTCAATAGCCAAAATACAAATAACCTGATTTCAAAATGGGCAAAGGACTTCAATAGACATTTTTCCAAAGAAGACATACAAATAGCTAATGGGTACATGAAAGGATGCTCAACATCACTAATCACCAGGGAAATGCAAGACAAAACCACAATGGAACGCCCTCTCATGCCTGTTAAAATGGCTATTTTTAAAAAGACAAGTGATAACAAGTGTCGGCAAAGATATGGAGAAAAGGGAATCCTTGTGCCCTGTTGGTGGGATATAAATTTGTGCAGCCACTGTGGAAAACAGTATGGAAGTTCCTCAAAAAGCTAAAAATATAACAACTATATGATCCAGAAATTTTACTTCTGGGTATTTATCCAAAGGAATTGAAAACAAGATAAATAAGAGAAATCTGCGCTCTCATGTTCACTGCTACATTATTCACAATAGCCAAGAGGTGAAAACAACTTAAATGACCACTGATGCATGAATAAAGATAATTATTTTAATGTAATTTAAACAGTGGAATATTATTCTATCTTAAAAAGAAGAAAATCCTCTCATATGCACAACATGGATGAATCTTGAGGATATTTTACTAAGTGACAAAGGCCAGTTACAGAAGCATAAATTCTGCATGATTCCACTTATATTAGGTATCTAAAGTAGTCAAACTCATAGAACAGAAAGTAGAACAGTGGTTGCCAGGGGCTGGAGAGGGAAGAAATGAGAAATTATTATGCAGTGAGTATAGCGTTTTGGTCAGGTAAGACGCAAAAGTTCTCAAGATCTGTGCAACAAAGCGCATGTAGTGAACAACAGTGTACTGTACACTTAAAACTTGGTAATAGGGTAGATTTCATAATGTTTTTACTACAATAAGAAAAGATTTCTATATTTGAGTCTTACTGAGTTTTTCATAGTTTAGTATGTGCTCAGCGTTCTGTGGAAATGTTCTATAAATGTTTGAAAAAAGTATACTTTAATCAATAAACATTACTTAATAAATCCTATTATTTGAACCATCTATACCATAATCCTGGCAACTGTATCTTTAAAGATTGATGATGGCTTGTGAAGTTCTACAATTGTTTTTGTCAAATCCTCCTTAAATTTTCAAATAACTTTTCTTTATATTTATATATTTGTATATCTGTCCAATATAATACCTGATTTTGCCTTTATATTCTCCTTTGTTATTTACCTTCCTTCCCTCTCTCCCTCGTTTGGCGTTTTCTCAACATAATTATTTTAATTCTTTTTAAATCTTATTTCTGCTTTAATAAACCATAGCCTATTTTCATGTATTGTCAAATTTAATATTTTATCTTTTAGTCTTTTTTTTTGCTTTCTATTTCCTATTTTTGTCTTTTGATATATTTTATTAATAATGTTACAAATACATATCCTGTTCTTAATTCTACTTCTTTGCTTATAGTTTATCAAATAAATAATCCCTCTTTTCATTATTTAAAATCAAGAACTAAGCAGAGATGCACTCTGCTTCATGTACTGAGGAATTTATTGCCATTTTACTCCTCCCAGTATAATCTGCAATGGCTCTAGAATGTATAAGTAGTGTGTGTATAATATTTGTCCATATAAATATTGAACATTGTAAATGTATTTGCAGAAGTTGTACTAATTGGTCTTAATACTACAACTTTTTCATTCTTGACCTTTTGATTTTGATTATCTCTTAGTAAGCAAGAACATTTTTTAAAATGCCTACAGCACCTGGTCTTCCTAAGTAGTCTCCCATCCATCTACTCCCAACCAGGCCTGACCCTGCTTAGCTTCCAAGATCAGGCGAGATTGGGCACATTCAGAGTGGCATGGCTGTAAACTCAAGAACATCTTTGAGCAATGTTTTCTAGAGAAATTTATAAGTGGCATAATTTGAGAATGTTATTCACTTTCACTGTCTTTAGGTGTTTAAAGTTGTAGGAGAAGTTGGAGGCTAGTCTGTTTTTTGTTCTGAGTCAGCATATTCAGTATGCGTATTATTATTTCTGTTGTTGTTATAAGGAGTTTTCATAGCCTGGCTACAGCCAGGTGTGTGCTTTCTTTATTAAGCATGTCTGGAACATAGTGAGTTCTTTTGATTTACATGCTACTGTTTTCTTTTGACCTCAGGAAAAATTTCTTTGGACATGTCTTTGATTATTGTGTTTAATGATGGTAATAACAGTTATTCATTGAGTACTGAAAGTGCCTCTAAACAGTTTGCATACATTATCTAATTTAATTATAACAATAGCTACTATTATCCTCATCTTAAAGATAAGCAAACTGAAGTTCAGGATGGGAATCGGCTTTCTCAAGCCCTCACCCTCTCATAGCTGGTAACTAGGAGGAAGTCTGAACCCCGGATGCCTCCCTCCGAATCCTAAGCTCTCAGTCCCTGATGCTGTCTCCTCAAGGGCTCTAAGTCTTGGATTCTTTTCTTTAGATCACCTGCATGTATTAGCTTCGTATACCAAGGTACACGAAGATGCTGTATACCACTGAGTGTTCTCATCTCTTCCTGGCAATGTTGTTTATTAACTTTCACAGTCTCTGAATATATAGAAAGTAACAAGTGCATCAAAGCAGGGAGAGGAGCGTTATTTTGGTCAGTTGGTTTTGGGAAGGCCACCATGTATCCCATAGCTAAGGGCAAATATTAGAGCTAAACCAAGGTTTTACAACAGTGATTTCGATTTTCTGTATTATTCTTGGTTGGCCCACAGAATATATGTAATCTAAGAATATGTTTATTAACACATAAATCTCAATGATAGATTTAGTAGACTCTCCTTGGACTT
Organism: Rousettus aegyptiacus; assembly: GCF_014176215.1. Lineage (NCBI taxonomy): Eukaryota > Metazoa > Chordata > Mammalia > Chiroptera > Pteropodidae > Rousettus > Rousettus aegyptiacus. The sequence continues at coordinate 42,449,397 of NW_023416292.1, read as the reverse complement.
CAACATATATTCTTTTAGACATTTTATTTTATTCTTCTGTTGCCAGTTTTTTACTTTTTTCCTCGTGGGATAGTTTAATTGTAATTTCCCCCGAGTTCCTTAGAAAGTAGAGCCTGGAACTTATTACTCCAGAACAGTTTCCTGCAGTCAGGGATGGAATCTCAGAGCAGGAGGCCAGGGCAGGTGGCACGGGCCTGAAGCCAGGTACAATTAAAATGATCCTACTTGAAAGTGGTCAGTGTCCGTGCAGAACCAATCACTGAGCAGCAGCTGGAGAAATCTAAAATCGAGGCTCAAAGGACGTGGAGTGGTGGGGGAGAGCGGCCTACTGAGGACACCCCAGGTTCTTAGGAAAGGTTTGAAGAAATATCAGATGCAATAATCTGGGACAGAGATTGTTGTTTTTAATTAGGTTTAGCATTAGCCTGAATTCTAATGAGATTGAAATAGCTAACATTGCTCAGAGGTTTACTGGTGTGCTAAGATTTTTCATTTCCTGTTATTGTGAGAATTAGAGAATCAACACCACATGTATTACACTCCCCTGGTGTGAGCTCACGTACCCTTGTGCTGTAACTCTGACTGGAGGCCCCCATCTTATTTTCTATGTGAAATACATTCTGTCTTCATGAAATTCATTAGATGGATACAGGGGACACAGAGACCCCATGCTAGGGATTGCAAGTGTAACTCAAACAAAAGGCTGGCGGGTGAGAAGTGAGGACACTAGGCTCTTGGGGAAAAGAAGTACGCAGACTGGAAGTCCCTGGAGGCCATCTTCAGTGGTTTTCACCACTCTGCTGCTTGCCTTTTTGCAATAATAAATGACTCCCAACTATAAGAGAGCTGTTCTAAATCTAGCATTCAGAGCCACACAAGGACACAGATCACTTAGTGACAATGAACTATTGAAAAGTTTAAGTACTTTTTTCCTTATGCTTTTTTTAACCATCAACATTCAGCTATTTCTCACTGCCTGTGATGACTGATGGCATCAGTGTGTGCCAAGTGTAATTTTATGGCTGTCACTATGGTGCTAAGTAGACCAAAGAACTGGTAAAATTTTACGGTATCGTAAACCCACATCCATATATGTATTATAGGATAATTTTTAAATATTGAGTTCATTTTAGATTTACTGAAAATTTGCAGAGATGGTATGGAGGGTAGCTGTTTATCACTTACTTTTCTTCCCTTAATGTTAACATGACCATCGTCCAATATCACCAGGAAATCGTCATGTTTTAATACTATTAGCTGAGACTCCATACCTTATTTTAACTTCACTCATTCTTCTAATATTGTCCTTTCTCTACTCTAGGATCCCACATTGGGTTTAGTTGCCACACCTTAGTCTCCTCCCGTTTGTCACACTTTCTCAGTCTTTCTTTGTCTTTCATGACATTGACACTTGGGAAGAGTGCTGATTAGTAATTTTGTATAAGTTCTCAGTTTATGTTCATCTGATGTTTTCTCATGCTTAGAGTAAACTATGCCTTTTTGAAAAGATACCAAAGAAACCATGTGTCCTTCTGAGTGCACAGAGGTGATTTTTAATCTTCTCTATGTTCAGATAGAGTTTGTCAAGTTGAATTCCTGTTCACAGAAGTGCTCAAACTGCAAGTAGATAGTCAACGTTCAGGGATGTCGAATGTAAGGTTCTTGGCTTTGGATGCGTTATTGAGGTAGATGACTTCTAAGATCCCTTTCTATTGATTAGATTCTTTGAATCTAGTTCATCTACTCAGCCAGCAAGTATTTGATGAGAACCCACTATGTACCAGGCATTGGAACACAAATACTTGTATCTTTTTTTTTAAAGAGCACTCTTCCAGGAATTTACATAAACAGATATGTATATAGCAAAATAATCTATTAATAGAGGAATGTCTACATTTCTTAAGGAGCTCAGGAGAGTTTGGGATTAAGAAAATTAAGTTGTGGAATTCCGATTGTGTGTGTTTTTTTCCCACACCACCAAGCAATTCTCCTATATCAGCTGGGTATCCTATGATTCAAATCAGTTCCAATACTGGCTTGAGTTAAGAGCTCAGTACTACAAGACTGTCTCCTCCTCCTCCACTCTTACTCCTTACCTTCACACACCAATCAAAAGTCCAGGTTGTTGCTTTTGCTTCTGACTGACCAACTAGCTATAGATGGTAGGTTCCCATGATCCCCTCCTCACTTCAATTAATTTGCTACAGCTACTTACAGAACTCAGAAAACTATTTACTTACATGTACCAGCTTATTATAAAAGGATATAACTCAAGAATAGCCAGATGGAAGAGATGTACAGGGCAAGTTATATAGGAAGAGGGCACCACAATCTCTGAATCCTCAAGTATTTACCAACCTTGTCCTTTTGAGTTTCCATGGAGGCTTCATTACACAGGCATGATTGATTACATCATTGGCCATTGGTGATTAAACTCAATCCCCAGCCTCTGTTTCATCTCTGGAGGTCAGGGGTGAGATTGAAATTTCCTACCATCTAATCACAAGGTTGATTCCCTCGGCAATCATCACCTATTCCCGGGTTACCTAGGGCTTTTCAAAAGTCACTAATAAGCATAGCAAAAGATACTTTTACAGCTCTCATCCAGGAAATTCCAAGGGTTTTAGGAGCATGCTGTCAGGAATGGGGACAAAGACCAAATAATATATTTCTTATTATAAATCACAATATCACAAGACATTAAGAGGAGACCATTCTTCTCTAATTCTCATCTTTACCCAAACTGGGAGGAATGTTCTCTAACACTCACAGGCTCTTGAAACTTATGGGGAGGAAGCTTCCTCCTTCTCTTTCCCCTTTGCTGAGTTAACTCATTGGTGAGATTGGTAAGAATCTGACATTCAGTGCCTTCCTTTTTTTATTGGGCATTCATAAATTTGTGGTTGTTCATGTATGAGCCAGACACTTGATTTCTAGGATTTGTGTTTAGTTTTCATAAGGTCGATCTCTCAATGGACTAGGCTGAGAAAGCTTACACATCTCTATCTATCCAGTATGTATGCTTGAGTGTGTTTGTGTAGGGGCTGGTGATAAGAGGTTCTGCTGAATTCTCTAATTCAGTTTTACCATTAATAACATGGATACTTTCATCTCTATTTTGACTCATGTATCTAATATCTATTGATTTGATTCTAAAGGCAAAAATATATGTAATTAGCATTGCTAAACTCTAATAACTGATTGTCAAGACAAGCTCTACAGAGGCAGATCTATCTGGATGAGGATTTGAAGGTAAGACAGAGAATGTCAAGGGAGGAAGACAAGTACACATTTTAGGCACAGGTATATTGGATTATTTAGAAAAGTAGCTAATTATAACTTTGCTCTTCTCTATCTTGGGTTTGGAACAAATTAAATCAGACAGAATAGCAGAGAACCAAACATCATTTTTATTACTGATATATGCCAAGTTAAAGAATACAGTTCAGTGTAGGCCTGCTGAATATAAAAAGTATTTCAGACTAAAATGGAACCAGCAATTATGAAATAGAGAATCTCACACATGCATCTTCAGAACAAAACTTAACTGAGAGACTGATTATCTGGAAAATGCTTGATTTACAGAAGATGGAAACTTATCTCCTGACCAACAAACATGGGCCAAGAATCTCTCCCCATCTTCAAGCCAATGAACTTGCTGTTTGGACTCTGGTGGACTTCTTCCTCTTTGTACTCCTTTTCCATAAATACAGTCTGCCCAAAACCCCCAAATGACTCACCAGTAGCTTGCTACAGCATCCGTTTCCCAAATTGCAATCCCTGTGCTATTCCTGAATAAACTCAATTTCCTGTAATTTAAGCTTGTCTCGGTTTACTTCTTTATTTAGGGTGACATGAACAATCCCCAGAATTACCCTCACTTACCGCCATGCTCATGGACAGAGATGAATGGGGATAAATATTCTGTCATGGGGTATATGCATATGAACAATGTGATGTGTATGTGCACACATGAGTGTGTTGGGATGGTGGGAAATAATAGAACATGTGGTGAGAAAGGAAAATTGGTATAGATTTAGCTCTTTGGTAAAGGGATGTAATTGTATCACATATTAGGTTGCTCTAGCTGCAGTATGAAGAATACATTGACAGGAAGGAAGACAAAAGGCAGGCAGGAAGGTCAGGTCCCCATTTGTTGAACTAATCTAGGAATGAAATGATTAGTTTATAAACTAAATCAGTACAGTAGAATAGAACACTTAGATGTCGAATTAAAGGAGAGGAAGATTAGAAAGTCAACCAAATCTCTAGCTTGAGAATCTGAAATAGGGAATAAGACAGCAGCAAATGCTTTTGGAGAAAGGACTTTGTGGGAAGAACCAAGTAAAGAGTGGAGAAATGGAGGAAATGGTCCTTGTTTTCCTTCTTTTCAGGAAGAGACATTGGAATTATTTACATCTATGGAAAGAATAGAAAATAAACATTTTTTTTTCTAATTTTTAGATATTTTAACTCCATTTTATGGATAAGAAATGAGGTCCAGAGAGATTATATAACTTAGTTTCACGCATTGATTGAGTGGTGGGGGTGAGATTTAAATGTAGGTTTGCTTGAAAAGAAATACTGTATCTCTTGCAGAGGCTGACAAGGACATCCCGGTGGAGAGGCACAGTGGAAAAACATGTCTGGAGTCCAGAAGGGATCTTAGGCTGGAGTTATAAATTCTGGAGACAGAGAAAAACATATAGAAGTAGAGACTTTTGAGTAAGATAAAATTCCACCAAAAGTATTGTTCGATAAAGAGAATTATGTAAAGGAGAGTGTTCTGGAAAAGTGGGAAAAAATAATGCTTGGAGTTATCAACAGAATTAGGAGTTCAGTGTGTGTGTGTGTGTGTGTGTGTGTGTGTGTGTGTGTGTGTAATTTAGTTGAAAGTTTTTCTTTGGAATTTTACATATTTTCAAAGAAAGATCATTCTTTTCATAATTATGTTTATTAGCCTCCTAGCACAGGAGCAATTCTGTTTTGTAATTGCTATGCCTTCTGTGTTTGACAGCAGCTTTGATCTTGAGTTTGGATTGACAATTAAACTCAAAAGGCATTGCCAGCTTTGTCCAGCATTGTTTAACTTTAGGAAAGTCTACAGGATACAACAGCAGCATGAATGGATCAGCAAAGTAAAAGTTTCATGACTCCCAGGCATAGCTTCTGAAGTCCCCTCACTCTGTGCTTGGAGTGCAATGAAAGGGAGTGGTGTAGACAACCTCAGCTTAGGGAAGTCACAAATTCTAGGTCCCTTTAGCTTTTATGTCTAGCAAGTCACATAGATCCCTTGAAATAATTCTGACTCTCACTCTCTAGTGCAGCTGATTCTCACTGCAATAAATTATTCTTTGATAAATAATCTTGACAATAAGGTAAAGAATCTTGGTCCAGTACATAGTCCTTGGCTGGATTCTTTTTTATCTGGATCTGGTATAAGCATACTCCTAAAATTTCTTCCATTAGTGTTATAAGAGAATTTGCAGGATCAAGTCCCCAGGTATCTCTGAGACTAGAGAAAATGCCACTTCATTCCAGTGATAGAGATAAACATCAAGGGAAATCTATAAATATTTATTATATCAACTGCATAACCTACTTATAAAAAATCGTTAGTGTGTTTAGAATGATCAATGACCAAATACAAGTGATCCCCTCCCCCAAATCCCCACACAACCAAACCTACAAAACCCAAAACAAAACTGAAAACAAAAATTCAAGCTCATTCCAATAAAAAACAGAAATAATTGATTACAAATCTAAAAGCAGGATATAGCTTCTGTTACAGGTTGGTCCAGGGCCTCAAGATCTCACATGATACATTAGTTCTTTCTCTCCCTCTCTCCATTTCTCTGCTTTCTGATTTACCGGCTTCATAATTAGGCCCAGCATGGTAGTTCCTGTAAACTCAAGGCTCAATTTCTCCAATCTTCAAATTCAGCTTAGTGGCCTCTAGGGGATTCTAATACTGTGTCCATATTAACATTGTTCACACATTTTTCTCATTCCTCTGAAAGCTAATCACCAAGCATAAATGTTTTAAAAATGAAAGAGAGAAAGATCACATATGATTTTCACTTTATCAGAATATAAGACGTCATATCTACTCATTGGAAATTCATATGCTTGTAACCAGATTTGGAAGAAATTTTTGAGGAATCATGAGAGTCCTGGTAATAGGTCTGGTGTTTTCCTCTGCAATGCCACACTTACCAGGTCAGGGACAATAAAGCCAATGAGGTGACTGAGATGACTTCCACCGATAAGGTTTTGTTAGTTATAATTATCGCTAATATCACTTCTTAAAGTAAGTGTCAGAATAATAAAGATCTCTCCTTTGCACTTTGAAAGTAACTTTGTCAACATTCTCATTTAGTTGTAATTGGAGATAGGTTTCAGAAGGGGAGTCAATTAGTGAGTCCTTTCTAAGTTTGTACGACTCCATGACCAGGCCCCTAAGTGAGCGGGGTGTCTGTAGGAAGGTAGCCTGGAGATGATTCACTTGTTCACCATGTACCACACATTTCTCTACATGTGAGCCAACCTTTCGTCATTTTCATCACTAGGAATGAGTCTACCCAAGCCGATTAACTCACACCGAGGGCTTAAATGGAATGAAATAAAGACAGCTTATTTAAATCATGCATTTTGAGGATCATTAGAGCTCTGTGTCCTATGAATGAGGACGATTAAAATTCAGCAGCTCTGTGTATTCTTAATGTGCATTTAGTTTACCACGCATCTCCTTTAACATGCCATTATGCCGTGTGCCGTGACAGCTATTCATAATGGCACACACTCGGTAATATGCATGATGATACAGAGTAAGTTTAAGTGTCTTTACATTATTCTTAATATAATAATGGTTCCTAGGGCTGCACACAACTGTGAGTGCATATTAACAGGGATAGCCCACTGTGAATCTATAACACAAAATTTTCAGAAAAAGTGCTTACAGTGTATGTAAAATAGCTGCCTTTTAAAGCTTGAAAGTTGGGCTGGTTAAAATTGCTCCTAGTAATATTTTTAAAAGAAAATATTCCAGAAGTAATATGTGAACTGAATGGATTTATGAATTATTGCTGTAAAGTCTTCTTTTTAAAGCAATAACTCACAAAACCGCAAAAGGAATAGAAAAGTATCTTTTTATGCATGTAATATGAAATCAACTCAAATGAATTCAGTAACAAATGTTCTTGATGTTTTTGCCATCTTAATCAATTTCGCTATTTATCTTTTATTCTTGTTGATCAAATGACACTAACACATAAAGATCCTATTTCTTTGTTAATTTGAACTAAATTTCCATACATGTAGACATTCTTAAGAGTTAATTTTTTAAATTGCCATTTTGGCCTTACCTTGGTAATAGCCATACCCACGTCCACTCCTAAAATCTCTCTAAAATTCCTATCGTCCATACGAACCAGTCCAAACTCTTGAATCTCACACAAACTCTTTGTGAACCACCCACCACGTTCTCTCCAGACTCATCTTCCTTCACCATCTACCCTTTCAGATGGTAGCACCAGCATTTTCCAAACATTTATTACCTCTTTGCTCTGCATACACTCTTTCTTCACTCCCAAATCTTTGCATTTCCCCTCTGCGCACTCTTCAATTTCAAGGCATGAATAAAGCTTCCTCTCCTCTGTTACATGATCCTTGCCCGTTGAGTTGTCGTCCTTCCTTGTCCAGCCCATCACAATCACACACTTAGTCACTCTTTTTCCTATGCTACTGCTGGACTGTATAAATGGACATCTATTAGAATACTACTACCAATCCCATGGAATTGACATAAGCTGGAAAATATGTGTAATTCACAGTAACTAGGACACAGTACATTCAGTATATGTTTGCTACAGACTTATTGCTTACCAAACTGAATTTTAATTATTTTAAATTATGAATCTCTCTACTAGACTTTGAACTCCATGAGGATGGGGACTATGTCTTATTCTCAAGACCACACAATGCTAAGCATAAAAGAAATGACTAATGAATGCATCTTGCAAAAATAGGCTGAGTATTTCATTAAAGCACTTCATGAATTGTAGAATTATTTTACGTGTGAAGTATGGTTATGCTATCTCATTGATTCTTTACTTTTATGCACAATTCAGTTCATCTGAAATTGGGATGAGTTGACATAGCTTGATCCATTCTTAATGGATCATAAAATAATGGTGTGTCTTACATTGGACTGTTTCTTAAATTCAAAGAAATACAGCATTAATTCTTCTAGCTAGAGTAAATAAATCAGTTAAAAAATATAGGTTAAGTGTCTGCTTTGGCCAGGGTAGCCTGAATGCCATAGTAAATAACCACAAATGTCAGCGGTTTATCAAGGTTTAGACCTCATTCCTGTTCCAGTCTGATATGGGTCAGAGGTGGGAAGAGGGAAGCCTGTTGTCTACCGTCTCTCAGGGACCTCTGCTTGTTCCATCTGGTGGCTTCCACATCCACTGGGGTAGTGGTGACCTCCGCTGGACTTTCTAAATGAAAGGAAGAGTGAGAGCATGGAGGACTCCAATGGGGCTGAGGAACCAGCCGTAGAAGTGGCACGCATCGCTTGCATTGACATTCCACAAGCAAAACTCATCCACATGGTGCAACCTAACTATAAGGAGAACTAGTCATATAACTAGATATGTGCCAGGAGGGAGAGGACATTGGTTAAGAACACAGAAATCTTTGTCACGTGCCTAACGCTGCATGGGGCGATGTGGAGAACACATGAAAAGTTTCTACAACTCCTACCTACAAAGTTTATGATTCAATCACTGTTTATTTAGCCAAGAAATTCTTATCGAATATCTACTATAAGCCATACCATATGCTAAATGGCATGAGGCATACAAGGATCAATCAGATTCATATCCTTCTGTTGAGGATTTTATTACCTAAGGGAGGAGATAAAATAGGCATATAAACAGCTACGATATCTTGGCCATTGTGAGAAATTCTGCAATGAATACAGGGATACAAAATAGATGGTATTAAAAATAGCTGTAAGATAGACAGTGAAAACTACCACAAGATAGGACGTCATATCTAGCCGAAGGAATTAAGGAAGGGTTTGGAAGAGAGACTAAAATGAGGAAGACATTGAATATGGATAAGAGCGACAAGGATGCCAGGAAGAGGGACAGACGTGAATTCAAACTGCGGAAAAGGAGAAGGGTACAGGCTTGATCTGAATGTTCCAGAAAATTTACCCAGAACAAACATATGGTCTCAAAGAGCAGAAAAAGTCTTACCGAATAAAAGCAGCCTAGAAAGAGGAATGTGAGCAGTGTGTTGAGGGGCCTAGGGTTATTTTGTTAGGTGAAGGTTAGGGAGAAGAGAGTGAAAAGGAAATGCACTAAGGAAGGCCTCTGTGTTGCCTACTGTGGTTCTATCATTTTAGCAGCTGTGTGAGCACCTTTCCCCTTCCATCTCCCTCCCTCCCAAGCCATGGGTGGGGGGCCTGTGAAGCACCCATGGTCCTTTCCATCTGGACAAATATATAGCCTAGCATCAGTAGAGAACGGTTTCTTCCTACTAACTCTTCTGCCCTACCATGGAGGGCTCTGTAGCAAATGCCTTTGGTTCCTGGTGTCATATCCTCTCTCGTACCACCTGATTTCAGCCAAGCTGGGATGGACAGTTTCATGGGAGCTCAGACTCTCCATATGCTGGCAGCTTCACTCCCATCTAAATGTGCTCCGTGGAGCCTGTCAGTCTTGAAGTGGCAGGGAGGGGTACTTAACAGCCTTGGAGGCGACCCTCAACCAATGAGGGAGCGTTTCCAGTGGATAATCGCTCATATATATTTCAATTCAGATGTTTTAAAAAAAGCTTTTCTTGGTTGATTGCTGGCCAAGGGAGACAGATGTTGAAAGTGTCCCAGGAACTAAGAAAACATTCTCCAGGATTGTGGGATAAGAAACCTGTTGTCCCAGAACTTGTGTCCTTTTAGAGCCCTGGTCATATATCTTCCAGGGAGTGTTGCATTTGGTTTCTCATTAGGTTACTTTCTTTCCCTAAATAAATGCTGGCTCTGTAAGTCTCCTTTGAAATAGAAAAGATATCTCCTCTTTGTCTAACAAGTATAAAAGCTTATCAGCACCTTTACAGGTTTATTTCTATTTAAATCATTTAATCTGATTTACATTAGTCTTTTTAAAAGGAGCAATATTTTTTTGCTCCAGACACTTTGAAGTTGACATGGTTTAAATCTTCCCACTCAGGCATCTCTGAGCAGGACTTACTGTTTTCCTTAGTTGTTGACAGATGGAAGAGGTAACAACAAAAGGAAACACAGGCTTTTCCATCGCTAAGTCACCTTAAAATCCCATAATGCTGAGTGGCTAAAATGAGAAAACATGATAGGAACACCACCTAGGTTTTTATTATAGGAGTTAACTGCAGAAGGGCAATGCCTCGGATATGCAAACCTCCACATGGACTTCTTAGAGGTGTCGTCGTGGCTCTTGTGCTGGCAGAAATAATTCAGTTCACGACAACTTTCTATTTCTAGAAATCTTTTGAATGTCAAATTTTGATATGGATAACAGGGATGACAACAAGAATGTCAAAAAGTGATACTTAACAAATATTTACTATCTACTATGGAGCATGATATATGCTTTACATGCGATTCACTTATTCCTCAGATCAATCCAATGAGAGAGGTATTATTATCCCAAGTTGTACAAATGAGAAATTAAGACTCAAGGAAGTTAAATAATTTCACTCCAAGTTACACACTCGTAAATGCACATCCGCTCAAGGCAGATCTGTCTGAATTAGGCTGAATTGATTCACTGTGGGTTGAAATGACCGACTAGGTCCTTCTTACCCCTTCTTATTCCTCCCTTTCTATCCTTTTATATTATCCCACTTACTTTTTGTACAGACCCATGTTGAACACATTTTCTGCACTAAATTCTGGCTTACGGGCTTTCGTAGGCTCATAAAATACAACCATTGGCCAAAGCCACAGAGTTACAATGAACCTAAGTTTATCTAAGTAGTTCAGTTTTCCTCTCGATACAAGGCGGGGTGGGGGAAGCTAGAACAGTCCAATCAATTGGAAAATTCCTGGTAACTGGAATTTACATTTTTTAAAAGTAGCCCTTTCTTCAAATCTGAGCTTTAATTGCCTTTTTTTGGTTGTTTTAAGTGTTTGCTGTAACTAGATTTTCTCGCTTGTGCTCTGCTGGGTGGAGCTCCTGCCGCAGGGAGAGCCAGCCTCTCTCTGGAGAAGGAGCTGCTGAGGCTCCGGCCCTAGTGGACAGAATGGGTTGCAGGTTCACCTCTGGTCATCTTGATCACTTTCCAGATAAAGAGAACTTGACTGTCAAGCGTCTTTTTTTCAAATTGAGAACTGATATTTAAAAATTCTGGTCTTTCAGCAGATTTCTCAAATCAATTGGGAGGATATTTCTCCCTCTCCCCCTCCTTTTTCTCTTATCATCAGAAACCAACATAAATTTCCTTTCCAACCATTTGCCTCTCTATTTAATCCACTGTTTCTTTTAGGGATTTTTTATTTCAAGATTCCCGTTGGCTGCTCTTAAGCATGTACTCCAGCCCCACTTCCGCTGAAAGTAACTCCATTTATTCACATACTATCAGAGTTAATGATCTCCTAAGGGCAGGAGATCAATTAAGTTCTATTTATATTTAATTAATTTCGTGTTGCCTCACTTGTTTTTTACTGAGAAAAAGTATATTTGTGATACATTTTTATCCTAGAATAATTTTTCTTATTTTTAATGGCTTTTACTGTACCAAATTCATAAAAATCTTAGTTTCCTCAGGACTTTTAAGACATACACAGTAATATTTTTATTAGCAAAAGAAGCCTCCTCACAGATTTTGTTCCTCACAAATTTTCTCATTTCCTCCAGGTAGAATTAATCCCATACTCATTTTGGTCTCAAATGAAACTCAGCTGTAACAGTTTATTGCTTGTGCCTGTCCATCTGTTTGCCTCTTTCTGGACTGTGGGCTCCTGTCTCCTTGTGCTCGGCAGTGTGTGTGGTAGACACAGTAGGTGCTGCACAAACGTACTGTTTTGTTTAAAGGAATGGATGAATGAATGAATGAATGAATTTAAGAAGCTGTGAAACTAGAGAAATGCAGTATGTGTGAGACTAGCAGAGGGAGACTGGCTGCTTCCACATCAAGCAAAGGGATGTGGCAGATGAAAGGTGTTATGGCACAATATAATTAAATGTTGAGTACAATTAGAGCAAATAATGATGCTGCACACCAAGATTTTGATGTAGAGGGACAAATGGGCTGGGTTTCAGGGAGAAAAAGAGTTCGGCAGGGAAGTGGGTGTGCACATTTATAAAGAAAAGATAGGAGGACAAGAATTAGGGCAAGGGAGACCTGTATCTTTCAGAAGCTGGTATAAAATGGCCATAGGTTCCTCTTTTATGAAAGACTCTCAGACTTCCCTTTGGTGGCCAGGCCAGTTACTAATTTTTCTTCTCAACAAAGTAGGGAGACCATCAAGAGCAGGGATCTGCAAACTTTTTCTATAAAAGGCCATATAGTAATTATTTTTTTAGCTTTGCAGGCCATACAGTCTCTGTAGAAAATTTTCAACTCTGCTGTTGTAAAAACAGCCAGATACTGTATGAAATGGTTCAATTAAACTTTATATACACATCAGGCATTGGGCATAATTTTCTGACACCTGCCTGACGCGGGGTACAGAGGTCACTGTCTGTCCCTCCGATTCTCCCTCCACCCCGTTGTGTTTCCGTGGCTTGTCCAATAAGTTGGTTTAAAGTGAAATCAAGGGCTTTATGCTCAGAATGAACAAACTACAACTTCACTTTCTTACTAAAACTCCTTAACAGAAAAGAAAAATTTTGATTTCCTATTAGCTACAAACTGTTCACTATTTAAATAAGTTAACTCACTAAAATATGCTCTATCTGAAATTCACTCACTAAAATATGCTCTATTAAGTCAAAAGCTTAAATTACTGATGTTAAATCTTTTCCAGTTTTCCAGAGGGGAAGAGACAGAGCGGATGATGATAGCTTGGGATGTCTGAGCTGGGGGAAGTGGTAAACATGGAGGTGGGAGGTGAAGAAAAATGGCAGAAAAGGCTATTTGGAGCAGAAGAAAATCAGCTTCACTATCTCATCATTCGATTTGGCCCAGTTTGCCTCAAACTCTCCACAGACAAACCATTGCTGTGTGAGAGACATTTTTGCCAGTAATGCCTTAACATTTTATGGCTTTGTCAAAATTTCTGAAAAATGATTTTTTGTTTAAGCATGAAAAAGGGCATTTATTCTCTAAGGACTCTAATCGTGGTGCCACTCCATTCCTTGTGATAAAAACTGACTACTAGAGAGGTAGTATTTAGATCAAAATGGGGTTGTAAGTTTACATATAAAAGTCTCCTCCCAACTTTAAACATATAGCAATAATATGTATAAATAATGTTTATAGAGTCATTGTTGCTCTGGAAAAAAAAAAAAAGATAAACACCTCTTATGGACCAAAAGTTGGAAAGAAACAAACTGCAGTGAGGGAGGCTGAAGCTAGAGATGGACCACACTGCAGGATAAAAACACAAAGTGGCAGTTTAGAGCTCAATCTCTGTGGAAACAGGACCTAAACTTTCCATACTCTAGTCAGGAGCTGAAGGAAAAAACCCAAACTCATTCTCAGGACCGTAGCCTATAGTGTACTGCAGGGTAGTAATCACAGGAGGAAACAGACAGCTGGATGTGGCTTAAGCTATGTAGTTACTTGGATACTCAATTAGTTGTAACTCCCAGAATGGTAATTCTGAGTGTCCAATACAAGGCCTATTTCTAAATTGAGGAAAGTATAAAAAGACTAGACACAGAACAGTTTATGCAGACAGAGGAATAAAAATGAAAATGGCAAAATAAAATGCAAGAAATCATTCATCTGATTTTGCAATTAAAATTCCATGAATGAAAACTAAACTGATAAGAGTTAACAAATTCAATAAATGATAAAATTTATTACCAAGATTATAATCTCCTGAATAGGACATTAAAAGGTATAGGGCCAAAATCCTCAAAGACATAAAGGAATAATATATTCATAAAGCAAGAACAGATATTATGAACAAAAATAAATGAGTCAAAGACAGGAGATGATTTTTTTAAATGTATGGATTTGGGAAATAAAAAATATAATCACTGAAGCAAACTAGGTAGATTGAACATAGCCAAGAAAGAATTAGTGAACTGGAGGAAAGGTCTGAAAGCTTGACCTAGAATTCAGGAGAGAGAAAGAGATGGAAAATACAAGACTAACGTGGGAAAAAGGAGAGAATAACAGAGGTAATATTTTAAAAGACAGTGGCTTAGTGTTTTTCTGATTTGAAGATAAAAAATTAATCATAAGAAAGGCCCACAACAAAACACAAAAATAAAAATAAACCCACAATTAGAACCAGAATAACAAAAATGGAGACGGTAAAGAAGAAATAGAATATCTTAACTGCCAATAGGAGAAAAAGACATGTTACCAACTAACGGGTGAAAATTAAGTTGACGGCGGACTTCTCAGAAGCAAAAGATGTCATAGGTCGACACAGAGGGAAAACAGCTCTCAACATGCAGCTAAGCGATGATTCGCAGTAAAGGCAAAATACCATTTGCAGGTCCTAGAATGAAGTGAGTTTATCCTTCATATATAATTGCTGAATAAAGAACTAATGATTATCTCAAGATCCATATAATTTTATTTACCAATGTTGCCCCAATTAATTAAAAAATAACTGATGAACTAATGAACTAGTGACTCTCAGGAAAGATATGAAAATATGAAAGCAACCTAATTAACTATTGACTCTCAAATTAATATTACTAATCACCAATTATCTTAAAATTACTGGAAGTGATTATCTTAAAATAAGTGGAAATAACATCCTAGGCAAAGGGAGGAGCAGTGTTAAGAGGGTAAATTATGCTAAGATATTTTAGAAGTAAAAGAGAAACAGTGAAAACTTCAGGCTTTGTTAGGAAAACATGACATTAAGTCAGATTGTTAAAAAGTTAATAATGACACTAAAATAATAGAAATACAAACTATAATGTCTAAAGTAGGGGGAAAAAGGGAGGGGGAGAGCGTAGGTGAGCGCGCACACATTGACGTTATCAATCACACGACAGGCTGCAATAAAGAAACAGAGGGAAAAATATGAAAAAGGGAGAATACAAAAGAAGGTGGCACCAATAAGTCTAAATAATTAGGAACCACAGTAAATGTAAATAGACTAAATGCACCAATTAAAAAAGAGGTGACCCAATTGTATATTTAAAAAGGTGCAAAATGAAGATTTACCAATGTGTCATTAGAGAGGGTAGTTTGGAGGATGGCAAAGTAGATATGTAATTTTGGAGTCTTTCCATTATTTAAGATTTAGATGACTTCAGTATGACGTACACAGGAAACTAGAATTAATCAAAGCAGTCAATACCACTAAATGACTCAGCACATTACTAAGCAACTGTGCTTTTCAGGGGATTTCAAATGAGATGCTGAAGCCGATATCCTGGTTGTGCCACTTAACTTTGTAACCCAGAACAAGTTACCTCAGGTGTTTGAGACCATTCCCTCAGCTGTAACCTACTTCACAGGGTTGTAGGTAGGATTAAATTGGATGATGAATTTAAAGCATTTATTAAAGTTCATTATATGTGAGTACCCCTTCTTTACCTTTCCCCCTGTACTCTAATATGCTCTATCTCGGGGCAATATAAATGTAAACATTTACCTTGATTCGTTTCTATGAAGAAGTAAGCTTAGAGGCCACAAGGGGTCATTTAATCTAATTCCATATGTAGATGGTGTTTTGCTTGGAAGCTCTACAGGAAACTCAAGAGGATACCCAAGAAAGGGAGTTTTCAAGTTTACATTTGCTGTAAATCAGAAATCGAGGACAGGGCTTTAGTGACTACTTAGTCCAACTCTCCTTTTACTGACAAGGACAATAGAACGCAGGAAGGATTAGTGTTCTCAAGTTACCTAGAACAGTGCCTCTCATTCTCTAATGTACAGGTGAATACCAGGGGTCTCGTTATCATGCAGATTTGGATTCACTCGGTCTGGGTGGAACCTGAGGTTTTGCATTTCTCATAAGCTCTCATATGATGTCAAGCTGCTGCTCTGTGAACCATGCTGGGATTCCGAGAACAGAGATGCTACTGGCAGAACAAACTTCAGAATCTCAACTAGACAGTCAGTACAGTTTTCACCCTGCCACACTTTAGGTAGCTTTCCAGGGAAGCAAACAAGATATTTCTGGAATAAGGCATGCGGTGCTATGGTTTACAGTGCAGGAAGGAACATGTATTGATGCATGCTTTGGGTTTGTTATGGGAAGTCCGATGGCGACTCTGTATGTAAATTCACATTGAATTGATCAAAACACTCGGTGGGGAGAGAATGATGCCGCCTCAAAGTTCCCCGAGTGCCTTCCCTGCCACATTTCAAAACCTATCTCTAAGTGTTTCCATTGAAAAATTAATGGATTTAGATTACCTCCTTCTTGCCGTGACTATCATTGGGATTTTAGAACATATAAGGGAACCAAAATCCAACCCCAAATCCCTGCAACAAAAGGCATTTGATTATTAGGTTTGGATTCAGA
Organism: Rousettus aegyptiacus; assembly: GCF_014176215.1. Classification (NCBI taxonomy): domain Eukaryota; kingdom Metazoa; phylum Chordata; class Mammalia; order Chiroptera; family Pteropodidae; genus Rousettus; species Rousettus aegyptiacus. The sequence goes on along the minus strand of NW_023416292.1, from coordinate 42,432,743 downwards.
GATTTTAGTCAATTTCATTTAGGCAATATTCTTTCCCTAAATGCTTCTCGCTTCTGGGATTTGAATAAGGTTCTTATACCCTTGGGCTCAAATGCCCAGTCTGTTCTCACACTAATTATTAAAAAAAAAGAAAGAAAGAAAGAAAGAAAGAAAGAAAAGAAACACTTAAAATTGTTCAAGTGCTAAGTTCCGAGATTTATGGATTCAATAAAGAAACAGTGCCTCTTCAATTTTTCAGGGCTTGTGCTGATTTATATGGGCTTTGCTGGCACAAAAATTAAATTAAAATTTTTTTTTTTTCGAATCTTGTCTGAAATGCTTAAACTGGAAGGGAGACTTCAAGAGAGGAAATTCATTCTCCCAATTTTCTCACTGGATGTGGTTCTGAGAAACCAGACTGTGTAAACTCTGACTGGGCTTTACTGGTTTATCTCTGATGTACCCCAGTCTGCCCCATCTATCGGGAAAGAGATTTATCTTGTTTATAATCTCACCAGAACGAAGCATTCTGCTTGGTATTTCAAGGTGTTGCAGCGTGATTACTATCTATGAAGAAAGGGGTTTGAATTTTTCGGGATCCCAGCAGTTGAGCGGAACTCTTTCTGACTTACTCATCAATGAACGAATTACCGGGAGACTTCTTTAGTGAAGTTGGAAGAACCTGTTTGTTAGAGCTCAAAATTCAAATTTCTGGGTTGCTGCTTCCTGCAGCTCTAATCATAGCCTTTCTCTGCTTGGTCGTGATTTTCTTCATTTGAGCTCAGTTTGATCTCCAGAAGTCCAGTAGTGTTCCATGCACCTGGATGAACATTGCATCAGAAGGACAATTAAATAGCTGAGAACAATGAACTCAAGGAACTCTGCCTTTCTTCTTTAAATTCAGGAATTCTTTTAGGCTTTACTTTGAGGATGATCAAAACCCTTTGGTCTCACCCTCCAGTTGCAGGCTCCCAGCAAAGTGTGGAATTGGTTTCATTACCTTGTGAGATTGCTGGCGACGTGACTCACGCAGGGATGGTTATTTGCTTCCTGTGATTTTCCTGCCATGCAGGTGGTTGGTTATATATATATATATATAAAAAAAATTTAAAGAAGTTATTTTCAGATATGTCCTGAAATAATATCACCTCTGTTGGGTTGCCTAAGTTAATAGGACACTGAAAGATGAGGGGTAGGAGGGGCTGGTCTTGCATTAGTGGCAGTGGAAGGTGCTAAAATGACAAAGCATGTGTTAGAACAGCTATGTATAGAATGCAATGCTGTAATTGCGTACGGCTAAAAAAATTAAGAAACATTGCAACAACATAATGATCTCATTGAATGAATTGGTCCACTGTGGTAGTTTTATTAGTGTGATTTTGAGTAATATTTTAATAGGAAGAAAGTGTTTATCATGAAAATTATTATGTAGAAATTTTGATCCCTATTCTTTGCTTCTGTCGTGGAGTTCCAACCCCCTCCCTCCCCTACCCCCAGGGAGAAACACCCCCGGTGTTTCTATTCTCTCATCCAGAAGAAGAGTAAAGACTGGATATTTTTGGAAATTTATTTTTGACAGATAAATTGTACATAGTACTTTTGAGGTATAGGTGTTAAATGAATTTTGAATATTAAAACATTGCCAGAGCATTTGTTTCTCCATACTGAGTCAGAAATATTTAAAAATAAAATATCCACTCCTGTCTGTCAAATGCCTGTTTCATCCTAGCACCAGTTAAAATGCCTCATTTCTTATTTCCAAACTTGTTAATTTAGTAAACTCACACTGAGCACACTGTCCCTGTTAATTTAATCAATCAACAAGTGCTCCTCGGAGTTGCGTTTCCTCAGCTCTGCCAGCGAGGTGCTGTGGGGGTGCCGGCTTCCGGAGGCGACAGGAGCCCTTCAGATCTCTTTCTGCCAAGATCTCTCTCCCACCCGGCCTGGAAGCCTTGGCAGCCGCCCTGGGCTCTGTGTGAGAGGTTGAGAAGCACCAGCTTATGCCAGTAAGAGTCCAGCAGTGGCTTCCTCATTGGCATGGCCCCGGGGTCTTCTGAAGAACAGCGGGACAATGATCATGCCTGCTGCCTGCTGCCCACAGCCTGTCTGCTGCCCTGGATTTAATGTTTTTCAAAGCTGATCTTTCTCAGTTCATTTTTATACTGAGATTTTATTACCATATAAAACTACGAATATCAGAAGGAACCCGGATTTACTCTGAGAGGATATTACTGAGTTAATCTCATGAGATATCACAACTCCCATACACTTATTTTTCAGCTGTTATCAATTGGATATTTCATATTAATCACAGAGGATATGATTTTGCTGGAGAATCAATTGGCACCAATGTCAGTTTTTCCTATGTGTGGTTTTGTCATCTTTTTAATTTGACGGTAGGAGAATTTCTTCAGACTCTGACTCAGAATAAAATCTAGGAAAAAGGTGACATGATCTACATTCTTAATTTAAGAACCTGTTTCTAATGATCAATATGTGCATCAAAGGTGCAGTTTTTATGCTTCACTTTAAATATAGACTAAGCAGTACTTTAAACTCATTTATCTTTTCCAGTAATCATTTAATTTATTATGCCTTTTATTTAAACCTTGAGACAGGGGACCCATTAGTTTATAAAAGAAAAAGCATAACTTTTTTGAGTGAGTTTGAATGCTGTTGGGAGGACGCAGCAAATTGGAGCTGAGATTTGGATACTCCAGTGGATTTTAGGTGAATGACAAGGTAAATATGGTCATTAAAATAATTGTTGGATCAAGGTTCCAAAGATTATCTTACCCGTATTGAGATGATTGTTTCACTTACTGTAAAAACTTAGGAAAGGTGAGTTTTAGCCCCATCAGTGGAAGTTTCAAAGGTATGCTGGTGGTAAGGGACAGATAAGAGCCAGTCTAGAGACTAAGACAAATGTTTGATGTTCACTTTGCTCTTATGAATTTAAATTAGGTTGCCACGCAAAATACAAATGACACTTAAACAAAAGGGGGAAAGAACAGGAAAAAAGACACCGCTATGAATGATTTCTCAGTAGGTATTAAACGCTTCCTACATCCCAGGCACTATGCTGAGCGCACATGCTGAAGCTCGATATGGTTACTGCACAATAGCATCTAACACCATCCCGACCTCCGCTGCACTGCCATTCTGTGACCCCCAGGTTCCAGGTCCCTGAAAATTGCCTCTTTGGACTAGTTCAGTTTTCCTTATTTTGCCATCTGGAAGATTTCATTGGCACAAGCCAAGCCCTCTGTCTGCCTGATCCTTGTTTGAGTTGTCTATCCCGTGGATCAGTGTTACTGGGATGAATGGTACTCCGTTAATGGGTGTGTCTGTTCCTTTTGGGAGGGGACTGCACATTTCTGGTGAGGTTGCTCTGCTGCTCCAGAACATGAAGGGATCTGTGATTCTTAACTCATTTCCCATTTATTAAAAAAAAAAAAAAAAAAAGCGCAACTTACTGCCAGCGTTAATTTTATATAAACACGCTCTTTGTGGCTGAAATAAACTTGACTGGCTTTCAATGTGAAAATAAAATATTAAAACTTTTCTTGAAGTTATTTCTAAACAGAACTTGTCTCTAATCCTAATGTAACAGAAATGTGTACATAAATTGGGGCAAATGAATCTCTGGCTAACAATGGTTAGAGAATGATGTGAACATCATGCGTAGGAATGTTATATTTTCTAGGATTTGACATTTTCAGCGATTGAGAATTACTATATTTTGTAAATGGAAATACCACTGCTAAAACAGAATGCTATAAATAGAATATGTCATTTGTTTACAAAGACTATCGCTATACAAGAGAGATATGAAAATAATAATAAAAGTGAGATATTTTGTGGCAAACTTTGGAGGTTAAGGTTAGGACTGCAATTCGTGGGTATCTCTGGGTAAATGCTGCAGCAGTAAGCATTGCCAGCGAGTAGCCTCGAGGCAAATGGGAAATGGGTTAAGAACCCTCAGCATCATGAACGGATTCTTTCTTCTCTCCGTACTTTTTAAACAAATTAAACCATTTTCTGAATCAAGTACTTCACGCGTGTTGAGTGAGACGTTTGGTATCAATAACCTGTGTAAATGAAATGGACTAGAGATGAAATACATCTTCGTAGCATTTATTAGAGGAAGAAGGAAGATGGTTCTCCGGGTGCAGCTTGCTTTTCAGAGTTGCCAGTGAGCATCTGTGCTTTGGAATGTCCTGAGTAAAAGTGGCCACTACGCAGGAAAGAATTTGCTCTAAGAGTATTTCCATGTTCCTAATATCCTTGACCATTTGGGTGGCAGTATTCAGAGCAGCATGGACTCTCTAACTTGCTAAAATAAACACTTCTTTATAGCAGCAAATTTTTTTTTTGAGCATTCCTGGAAATTCTAGGTCTTTAGTTAGATTAAAAGATTATAATCAAGGTATTTTCAGATTTTCAGATTTTTACCCTGATCCATGAACATTGAAAAGAATTTGGATTCGCACTATAATCTATTATTTATATCTGATAATCTGACATCAGAAGAAAAAGTGAAAAATATTGATAATTTTCACTCTCTAGTGTTGGGGAAATGTAATTAAAAACAAAATCTTCTCCCAACCCAGAAAACTTCTCCACAAAAGTAATAAAGAGAACAATTCTACTTTTTAATAAACATTAAACCACAAGGTGATGCACATCACAGGCTACCTGATAAAAGACCGAAAAAGCAGAAAGAACTCTCATCCTCTTAGACAGCCAAGCAGATACAATCCATTACATCCATTTTTCAAGATAAACAGTAACTATCCTCAAGTAAAAGACTCAATGCTGCCATTTGTCACACATATTTCCTAGCTAATTGGCTTTATCTGGAGAAAAAAAACAAACTTCTCATTTCCTTATTACAGGAGGTAGTTTTGCAACTTGGCGCAAGGTGCCAACTAAAGTTGGGCTCCTACCCTCCTCAAGAAACTGGAAGGTAGGTAGGGGTGCTAGCTCCCTTGATGTCTACATTTCAAAGAGATGGCTCCCAGGTCCTTTACAAAGACATTCCTAGGTCAGAAGGCCAACTGATAAAAGGCCTATCTAGTCTTCAAAGGGATTATATACATTTCAAAGAGATGGGAAAGTACTTACAATGTAAGTTTTCTGAAAAGTCCTAGAAAAGGGAGGGGAGGAAAATCTTTTCTCCCATTTTCAACAGAGAGAATTAAATTATGCCTCTTGTTTTTAATTTGTGTTTGTTCTTATATGTGCAACTCTGCAGAAAAATCATTATTTGATTTCACAATTGTCTGCTGATAAAATCCGATGTACAAATGTTTATCACTGGGTATTGAGACCATGTTCGATATTTATAACTTTAACTCTGATAAATGCGTCCTATGAGCTGAGTTCCCTGGAAATTTGTGGTCCCTTCTGTAGCACAGTTTCCCTTTGAATGCTCCAAGGGAATGGAATTATGTGGGAGACCACGAATCTAACTTATTTCATGTGTGCCATGACACTCTGTCGTAACTCAGTGGCATGCTTAACTTTTGATCTCCTTCTTTAATTTCTCCTTTGGCCCACCTCTGAATACAGCTTCTATTGATGTACATATTTTTATTACACCTAGAAAACTCCCTTTTTCTCCTCTCTACAACAATGGCTCTCAGCACTAGCTACACATTACACTCACCAATGTCCAAGACCCCATCTTCAGTCAATTTGTGGTGAGACCCAGATATCAAAATTTTAAAAGTTCTCTGTTGTGAAGCTGGAGTTTTGAACATTGATCCAGATCATAGGATTGGCCCAATAAGCCATTCAGCAACAATAATTTCCCTCTGTCTTCAATCTAGTCCCATGCTCATCTATTTAAAATGGTTAAGAATTCCACTCTACTGGACCCTTCATACGATGTAGGGACATTTTTAGAGGATACCATGTTATTACTACCACTGTCACTGCCACCACCAATAAGCTACACATTTGAATTCTTGATACCTTGCACAGAACCTGGCATGGACTAGCATTTGATAAACTTTTAGTGAATGACAAATGCCTAGTTACTGGGTGGCATGCAAAAAGCAGAGGTAGAACAGAGTTCTTGCATATAAAGTAGGTCTCTTCTGACATTTCAATCACAACTTTAAGACATAATATCAGTAAAATTCAAGCACACTATTGTTTACTGTTGATAATAATTAAGGTGTGAACATAGTAAGCTTTTAGGCTTTAGAAAATGGTGGTGGTGGGGGGTGGCGACTCAAAGGCAGAGAAATCCGAATGGCAATTAATGCTGGATTTTGAAACATTTTAGTTATGAGATATCAATATTTTTTCTCTTTTTTTCTTTTGCTAGAGCCTATTCATTTCTCCAACAAAAGAAAAAATAATCTGAATGCTTTGTAGAATTATCACTATTTCTCGACTTGGTTAAGAGGGTCATAAAGAGATAAAGGAGAAAAATTAGGGAAAAAGCGTATCTTCACGGTTTAAAAGGAGAAAGGAAAAATAAGTGTGGAGGACAGAAAGTAATTGATTGGGTGGGCTTTTCCCCCTCAAGACAAAGAAAGTTAGGACAGATTGTTTTTCACACGCAAGTATGTTACAATATTAGTCTAAAAGACATCTAACAATAACTTTGAAGCTTCCCCTCTTTGATGAATATTTGTGCTGATGGTAAATGTGTTTTCTGGGTTTTCTCCCCCTATTACTCTACATGATTTGAAAACAGAAATCTTTTTACTTTGTAGGACAGTTAACCAGGAGTTTACCTAAGGATCATCTGGAGAATTCTGGTCCCCAAATATTCCACATTCAAAACAGAGCTTCTGGTCAAGTCTGTCTGAAACATTGAGTGTATAGCCTCATGTACATCAACATATCAAAGACCCTGGAAAATCTGAAACAAGGAAATATGTTGAACTCTAACCTAGCATTCTCCAAATTTATGAAAGCAAGGGATGTTTTACATTAACTTATTAGTTAACTAATAGCCTGTGGAGCTAGAGACCTGTGTTGTATACACTTTGGGGAATACTGTGTTATCTACTTCACCTGCATTACATTTCCATGTTAGTTTCATTATTGTTGGCCTTTATTCATTTATATTACCAAAGACCTAAAAAGAGGTGAAAGAGTTGAATTTAGGAAAATAGGTGGGACAAAAAGGTAAAGCCGATGAAGGGTAGAGAGATCTAGAACTGAGATGGCGTTACTGCTGAAACTCAACCAAGGTACATTATAGCTCATCAAGGACTTTTCACATATGTCATCTAATTTTGGAAAGAGGAAACAGGGAGTGAGGGACTAGGTTGTTGGGATCAGTGTGAGTTTGTGATTTCAGGATGCCTACTCTGCTTGCAACCAGACGCAATCTAGCCTTTAGACACATAAACTATTCGAGAGAATTGGGATGAATATAAGCTGAGCTTGAGATAAGTGTTGTAGCATCAGTAAAGAGAAAGAAATGTCAAGCTCTTTATGGTTTTAGAAAAAGTGTTCTGATTCCTCTTCAGAACATGATTATGGTCCACATTTCATTATAAAAAAAATCTTTTTTCAGCTGAGAGATAGTGTTGCTCTCTCTCTCTCTCAGCTACCTCATTACCTACTATCATAATTTATCATAACTCAAATCCAACTAAGTAGATTCCTCTAGCTATACCTAGAGAACCTTTCTTCATATTCCACATTTAGAAAAATAAATGGCAACAGAAGCTGACGAGAAGGATTTATGAGATGGGAAATAATTCTGGCAGCATGAATTTGATGTCCAAATTGCTTTCCCATTGAGTGTCTAAATTGGTATATATTGGGCAACAGTGATCATCTTAGTGTCCAAATGAAGAAAGTTAAATGACTTGCCCAAGATTATACTGCGAGCCTGAAGCTTATCTGTTCTTTTGACTCCAAATTCTATTTTCACTTCAACACATATGCAGCTTACTTTACTAGTCCTCTGACTTCTACAAGTATGTTCATATTTAAAATTCATAGAAAAATTATCAGTTAACAGCTAATAGCTAATGATTATTGAGAACTTATTATGTTGCACACCCTGTTTTAAGTCTTCACATAAACTGTTTTATTCTATTCTCACTATATTTCTGTGGAGAAAACACTGTTGTTACTTCATTTTACTCATGAGGAACCACGGTTTGGAGAAGTAGGTGGATCTACAGTTGAGACTCAGGTCTTTGACACTGGAGCCCATGCTCACAGCTGCAAAGCCATTTGTGTTCATTATCTGCTGTTCCAATAACAAATTACTACAAAAGAACACAAATTTTTATCTTACTATTCTAGAGTTCAGAAGTCCAATGCGAGTATCACTGGGCTAAAATTAAGAAATGCACTGTTGCATTTCTCCTGGAGGCTCCAGGTGAAAAATCTACTTCTTCCTGTTTCCAGCTTTGAGTCCAGCCACATCCATTGTCTCCTGCCCCTTCCATTGTGTACGCCTGTGCCATTCATGCCTGTGCTGCTCTCTAGTGGGTCTCTCTGAAGATCCCTACTAAGAAGGCTTGTGATTACATTGAGCACACCTGTATAAGCCAGAAGGCTCTCTTCTACATTGAGCACACCTGTAGAAGTCAGAAGGCTCTCCTCATTTTAAAGCTCTGCTGGTTAGCACTATTAATTCTATCTGCAGCTTTAATTACCTCTCTGTAATTTAACATATTCACAGGTGACAGAGATCAGGACGTGGGTGCTTTTGGGGAACGTTACTCTGCTTACTATCTTGTTCTTTCTCTTTTCACAGAAAGGAAGATTCAGTGAGGTTCAGCATGCAATTACTACATTTACTTAAGTAGAAATGTTACCAGAATGTTATAGAAAGACTTCCAAAATAAATAGGTAACAAAATTAACAATGAAGAAACTAGACAATGTGATTATAATGAAACAACTGGACTCGCATATTACTGTGCACTTTACAGTGTTTTCACATATATATGACCCTCATCGATCACCTGTGCAGTAACTAGTAAGACTGGTAGTTAATTAATCCTCCTTCTGTCTCACTTGTTTTCTTTTTCGTTTTATCCTCCCTTGTTTCACAAATGTTTTTTTTTAAATAAATTGTGTTGTATAGACCTAGTAAAACTTATAATTTTAATCTAACATAAATGCATTAACATTTCCCACAGCTTTCTGTTACTTTATAGTTTAATTTTCAAGGAACTCTGACCACAAGAGAATTCTGAGTATCATTTGCAGGTGGCACATCCTTGAGCAGGTTTATCTCATCAGTAAGAGGAAACTAAGAAGACAGACATTATTTGAAGTGAGTTTGGTAAAAAGTAGGCATTATTTTTAGAAAAAACATTGAACACTTTCTATATGTCAGGTACTGTTCTAGGTTCTAGGCCTACAGTAATAAATAAAACAGTCAAGAAGATCTGTATAAGGAGCTTAGCCATCAATTTCTGGAAGAGGAGAGAGATAATGGACAAATTAGCAAGCAAACATATAATATTTAGCAGTGATAAGTACTGGGAAGTCTGAAAGAGCAAGGCAGGGTAGCAGTAGCTATTTTCTATGGGCTGGCCAAGGACCACTCTAATAAGGTACATGCAAACAGAGACCTGAAGGAATTAAAAGACAGCCATGCAAATAGATGAGTGTTTCAGACAAAGCGAACAGCAAGTCCAAAGTCCCTGAGGAGGATATACGCTTGGCATATTGGAAGAAGAGCAACGAAATTTTATTTTTTCCAGCTTTAGTGAGATATAATTGATATATAACATTGTGTAAGCTTAAGGTGTACAGTTTAGTTATTTGATATACACTTAGGTATTGCAAAATGATCACCTCTATAGCGTTAGCTAATACCTACATCATGTCAGATATTTACCATTTCATTTTTGTAGTGAGAACATTTGAGATCTACTCTCTTAGCAACTTTCAACTATATAATACAGTCTTATTAACTATAGTCACAGTGCTGTACATAAGCTCCCCAGAACTTATTCATCCTATAACTGGAAGTTTGTACCCTTCAACCAACATCTCCTCATTCCTTTTACATCCCTCCCTGCCTCATGCCCTGGTAATCACCATCCCAGTTTGTTTCTATGAGTTCAGTTTTTGAAGATTCCACATATAAGTGAGATCACAGAGTATTTGTCTTTCTCTGTCTGACTTATTTCATTTAGTGTAATGACCTAATGATCCATTCATGGTGTTGCAGATAGCGGGCTCTCCTTTTTCAGGGTTGTATAGTATTTCAGTGTGTGTGTAGTCTTTATCCATTCATCCATTGATGGAAATTTAGGTTGTTTCCATATCTTGGCTGTTGTGAATAATGCTGCAATAAACTTGGGAGTGGAGATATCTCTTCAATATCCTGTTTTCATTTCCTTTGGATATAGGGATTGCTGAAAAGAAATTATTCTAAGTGAAGGGGAGCAGAGGGAGAAAACTAAAGAGAAATAGGAAATGAGTTCAGAGAAGTGATGGGGACCAGACTATAGTCTAATATTTGAGACATTTTTATCCTGAGATAAGGATCTGCTGGGTTTTTGAAACAGAGAAGCGAGATCTGACTTTAATTTAAAGAGGATCACTCTGGTTGCAGAAGGGAGTGGGTGGGGAGAAAGGCAAAAATTGAGGGGAAAGAGAACTGTTAGGAGGCTACAAAATCATGAGGGATGATGGTAGCGGCAGAGGTGGAAAAGGAGCCAGGATGAAGGTAAATATGTGAAGATTGCTGGTGAAGGAAAAGTGTGGCATGAGGCTTTCGGGAGGAGTCAAAGATAACACCAACGATTTTAACCTGAGCAGCTGAAAGAATGGAACTGATATTTACCTAGATGAATGAATATAGGGAAAGAGTAGGTTTAAGGAAGGGAATGAGGAGTGTGGCTTTGGATGTGTTAATAATTGAAATGCCTTTTGGGACTCAGCTAGCAATGCCAAATAGACAGTGGCATATGAAAGTTGGACTTCAGAGCTTAGAAATATAAGTTGGGAGTCATCATAAGTGTGGTTCCTGGTGTGCCTGGTATTTAAAAGTTGGAGAAAGAGGGAGAAATCAGTAAAAGAGAGTGAGGAGGGGCCAATTGGATAGAAAGAGAATCAAAAGAGAATATCAACTTGGGAGTCAAGTGAAGAACGTTCTTCTAGATGGAGAATGTGAAATGCATCTGGTAGAGGGAAAAATAGAGGACTGAAAATTGATTGTCAGATTTCGCAATATAGAGAAGTCTGTGATGACCTCAATAAGAGATTTTTTTTAGTGACATAAAAATAAAACTGATTTGGAATGAGTTCAGGAGTGATGGGGGAAAAGAAGTAGAGATACCAAGTATAGACCCACTTTAAGAATATTTATAAAGAGAGGCAGTAAAATGGAGCAATAATGGAGGAGATCATGGGTCAAAGAAGGTTTTGTTTTAAATGGAATAAATCATTGTATATTTGCAGGTTGATAGGAAAGAATAGGAGAAACTGATGATGCAGAAAATATGAAAATTACTGGAGCAATATTCTTACTTATTTCTCAGTTACAGTTGGCATACAATAATATATTAGTTTCAGGTGTACAACATAGTGATTAGGCATTTCTATAACTTACAAAATGCTCACCCTGATCAATCTAGTACCCACCTGACAACAAATATAGTTATCACGATATTATTGACTGTATTCCTTATTATACTTTATATTCCCATGACTATTTTTTAACTATCAATTTGTAGTTCTTAATACCTCTCCTATTTTCACCAGTCCACCTGCCAGCTACCCTCCATCTGGCAACCACCAAGATGTTCTCTGTATCTATGAGTTGGTTTCTGTTTTATTTAATTTATTCTTTAGATTCCACACATAAGTGAAATCATATGGCATTTGTCTTTCTCTGTCTGACTTATACCACTCATTACAATAACCTCTAGGCACATCTATATTGTTGCAAATGGCAAGATTCCTTTTTTTATGGCTGAGCAATATTCCATTGTATATATGTATCACCTCTTCTTTATCCATTTATCCACTGATGGAAAACCAGGTTGCCTTCATATCTTAGCTATTGTAAATAACACTGCATTGAACATACAGATTCACATGACCTTTCAAAGTAGTGTTTAGGTTTCTTTAGATAAATACTCAGAATGGGATAACGGAGTCCTCCTTTGTCTCTTTGTCTTCTTCGACTCTGTGTCTCTCTAGCCTTTCTTTTAAAGTTTATTTTGTCTGGTATAAGTATTGCTGCCCCAGCTTTTTTGTTTCCATTTTCATGAAATATATTTTTCCATCCCTTTACTTCCAGTCTGTATGACATTTGACCTGAAGTGAGTCTCTCGTAGGCAGCAAATGTAAGGATCTTGTTTCTTATCCATTCAGCCACTTTACCTTTTGATCGGAACATCAAATCCATTTACATTCAAAATAAATGTTGAAGATATATAGTTATTGCCTTTTTATATTTATATTTTATATTTTTGATCTTTTTTTTTCTTTTTCAAGAAGTCCCTCTAACATTTCTTGTAATACTGGTTTGGTGGTGATGAACTCCTTTGGATTTTTCTTGTCTGGGAAGATCTCTATCAGTCTTTCTATTCTAAATGATAGCTTTGCTGGGTAGAATGATCTTGGTTGTAGGTCCTTGCTTTTCATCACTTTGAATATTTCATGCCAATCTCTTCTGGCCTGCAAAGTTATTGTGGAGAAATCAGCTGCCAGTCTTATGGGTGCTCCCTTGTAGGTAACTGCTTTTTTTCTTGCTGCTTTTAAGGTCCTCTCTTTGTCTTTAACCTTTGGCATTTTAATTATGATGGGTCTTGGTGTGGGCCTCTCTAGGTCATCTTATTTGGGACCCTCTTTGCTTCCTGAGCTTGTATCTCTATTTCTTTTGCCAGGTTACAGAAGTTTTCAGTCATTATTTCTTCAAATACATTTTCAATTCCTTGCTCCCTCTCTTCTCCTTCTGATACCTTAATAGTGAGAATGTTGGTTCACTTAATGTTGTCCCAGAAGCTCCTTAAATTATCCTCATTTTTTTTGGATTTTTTTTTCTTTTGGCTGTTCTGATTGGGTGTTTTTGTGCCTTCCAAATGGTTAATTCAATCCTCTGCTTCATCTAATGTACTATTAATTTTTTCTAATATAGTCTTCATTTCGGTTATTTTATTCATTTCTGACTGGTTCTTTTTGTTTTCTATTTCTGTTTTTATGCTTTCTGTCTCTTTGTTGAAGTTCTCACCGAAATCATTAAGCATTCTTTTAACCAGTGTTTTAAACTCTGCATCTAGTAGATTGCTTGTTTCCATTTTGTTTGGTTCATTTTCTAGAGCTTTGGTCTGTTTTCTCATTTGAGACATGTTTCTTTCTCTCCCCATTTTGTCTGTATTTATTCCTATGTATTAGGTGGAGCTGCCAAGTCACCTGGTCTTAGGTAGATTGGTCTTATGTAGTAGATATTTTGTGGGGCACAGTGGCACAGTCTCCCTGATCACCCGAGCTTGATGCTCCAGGTATGTCCCTTATATGGGTTGTGTGTGCTTTTATGTTGCAGTTAAGCCTTGGTTAATGTTGAACACCAGCAGGATGATTGATCCTTGGGCTGACTATGAGAGCTGGTTAGTGAGGGGTTGACCCTATGGCACAGGATTCACTTTATCAGGGCTCTGGTACCTGTGCAGTTTGCCCTTTGGGTGTGTCATCCTTGGATGCAATCCTGGGTGGCACTCCAGCTTGGGTTGAAGCCAACCACCAGATGTGCTGGCCGTAGAGCCTCCTGGGAGGAGCCCAGCCACAAGCCAAGTTCGGTCAGAGCCTGTGCCCTGCCCAGGTCTACCAGGCAGGAGTCATCAAGCAAGCTACTGGTGGCTACCACCCATGCTGGGCTTAGAAGTGCCTTGAGAGACCAAGCAAGAGACTGAGGCCAGCTGCCACTAAGCTTGGGGCTGCTCAGCAAGAGGTATAGGTGCACCGAGGCCAGATGCTGCTTTTGGGTTTTGCAGATCTTTGAGAGATTTTAGAAAAATCTGCAGCATGAGCCAAGATAAATTGTTTGTGTGGAGAGGCTACTGGAAGTGGCTTGGGTGGGCCCCTGAGTTGGGTGGGGCAAGGTCTAGGGGAATTACTAGGGTGGGGTGACCTGTGTTAGCCAGGTTGATGGAGACTCAGATATGGTGGCTGCCTGGGTCTTCACACAGGGGCGAGGGCTCAACAAACAATAGCCTCTGCTCTTCTGTCTGGGAGGAAGCTGCCCCTCCAGCCCTCAATCTGAAACCAGACAATTCAGTTCCACCCTATATGACCCTGGCATCTTTCAAGCTGCTTCTCCAGCACTTGAGGTCAGAGCAAGTGAGTTTGTCAGTAAATAAGTCTGATCCAAGTTTGGGTCCTTTAAAAGGAATGCCTGAGACTCCTGCAGCCCTCTGACTCACCCAGCCACAATCTCTGCTGGGTTTCACAGCTAGAGGTTGTGGGACTTCTCTTTCTGGGACTGGAGCCTGGGGTGGGGAGCCTGGTCTGGGGCTGTTACCCTTCACTTTTTCTGAGGGACTGCCACTTTTTCTGAGAACTTCTAAAGTATCAGTGAAATAAAATGCAAGGTCATAAGGTGAGAGTGAAAATTGGGGAGATGGGAAGAGCTTGAGGAGAGAGAAGAAGATATCATCCAGAAGAGTAAGAAAGTGAGTCCACTAGAAAAATGTGGTAGGATTGCTCATTGTGCTTTTCAGCATGGGTCTGTGTTTTCCTCTAGCTCCCCCAGGTATAGGAGATTGAAAACCAATCATAATAATTGGAGCTGTGTTATTTTAAAATTTGTAAAAATATTTTCTATATCTGGATCATAATAAAAGTTTATGAATGAAATCTTTTAGGTGGTCCATTCTCTGAAAACATTTGCATTTTCTACAGTAGGAAAAACCCTAACTCAAAATCAGGAGATTTAAAAGTAAATTTCAGACTTCAGTAATAAGGTTGGTGAGGAGATGTTTATGGAGAATGAGTCCAATTGTTCTTCAAATAACAGCATATTGTTTTTAACTGCTGTATGCATTTAGACCTTGTAGATAAGAAGTTATAATTTCAGATAATTACTTCTGACAGAGGCTATTCATTAATATTGGGGTAAACATGCCATTTAACTGCCCTGGAACAAGAAAAAAATAGGAGCAATTAAGTGTTTAAGGGGGTGGAATGGTTGTAAGTCCTCCTCGTTACTGTTCTGTGGTTGTCTTTTAAAGTTATGCTTCATTTCCAAGGTTTTCCACCAGAGTAAATAATCAGCACCACCAAGATTCTCAACATTTTCTCTTTGTAGTGTTTTGACCCATTTTTAGAATGCTAAACTTAAACACCTTTGGAAAATGAGAGGATAGTAGTGTTCTCATGAAAAGATGAGAACTCTAGTCACCCCTTCATTTAATAAAGACAAGAGAGATGTCTTTCTCTCTCCTAAGTGGCAGAGCTAACCTTATAATCTGTCATATTTCTGCTAAAGCAAGGAATTTCCAAGAAAAAAGTCTTCTGACATATTTTTCTAGACTTCTGAAAAAAAAAAAAACCAGTATATAAAGAGAGAGCCTGACGTAAAATGAAGACAGCTTACTGTTCTGTCTTTTTCCTTAATTGGAAATGCTGTTTAAAAAGCTCTATTTTATTTTCATGTCCTTCAAAGAAGACCAGAATAATTCAATTAAACTAGAAAATCCTTCATTGGCATTTTAACATCGTTGTTTTATTTTAGAGCTCATGGTGTGGAAGTAGAGGTCCAAAGAGAGGTTGAAGGGACTTTCTGATTCAGGTTAAAATGGGAATCTCAAATTCTAATTGGACTATTCCCATACAGAAACACAGAGGTAAACAGCAAAAAGTACAATGCAATACAAAGGGACCATTTACTTCTATTTTACATTTTTAATTTATTGTTTTTTTTAATCACTTAGAGTCATGATGTAGTTTGTTTTTTATTCACCCATCTTCCATATTAACCAAACATTTATGAAGTATCTACACAGTACTTCATGCTGGAGGCCGATAGAGAGATTAATCAATATGGTCCTTGATCTCATGTAGCACATAATCTAATCTTCTTCCTATCTAGCAGAAGTGGGTTGAATTGTGTTCCCCTAAAATTTATGTTCACCTCAGACTGTGTTTTACCAAACCTCCAAGTGTGACTCTATTTGAAAATAGGGTCTTTTCAAATGTAATTAAGTCAAGATGAGGTCACATTGCATTAGGGTGGACTCTAATCCAATGACTGGGGTCCTTACAAAACGAGGAAAATTTGGACACAGACACACATAGAGAGAAAGCAGCCATGTGAAGACAGGCATGGATGGGGGTTATGCTGCCACAAACCATGGGACTCCAAGGACTTCTGGCAACCGTCAGAAGCTAGAATGAGACAAGGAAGAATTCTCCCCTAGAGACTTCAGACAGAGTGTGGCCCTGCCTGCACCCCGATTTCAGACTTCTCACAAACTGAACTTTTAGACAATAAATTTCTGTTGTTTTAAGCCACCAAGTTTATAGTAATTTTTTTAAATGTCAGCCCTCAAAAACTAATATAGATATTTATCCATTTTGATATATCTACACTAACCCCCAAATAATTCTCGTCTTCTGTCATTTTTTCTTTTGTAAACAAATTCCATTTAAATGGAAAAAAACTTTTAAACAAGTGGCCTGTCACCAGTTGATCTGAGATGCTCTGTGTAGACCCATTCTCCTTTTGACTCATCAAGTGCTTTTGTCTTCATCCAGGGTCGATGTTTTTTTTTTAGGAACATCTATGAGATAGTTTGCTTTCAGTTAGAGAATTTTGTGGTGTATATAAAGGCTAGCAGTGAGGACTTTCTAGAAGGTAAAGGCTTTTTTTTCTTCACTAAACTGCAAGTGAATTGTTTACATGCAATTCTCTCCTGAATCTCAAATACTTTTGGTAAGAAGCAAAAATGGAAGGAAAATGATATCAGGGTTTCTTAAAGTTAAATGAAATTTGTACTTGGCCGCATCTTAATAAACAGAAGCCAGCTTAGCCATATTTCTTTTATCTGTACAAAATGAATGGCATTTTAATCAATAGATCCAAAGGCAAAGAGCAAGCCGCAGTAGTGCAGCTGCCAATGTCAAATATAGTAGGTACTCAGGAATACATTGGCAGGGACAAATTTTGTGCAAATGCTGTTTCATGAAAAGCAAATTCTCATGGTAATTGTTGGTGACCATGGAGATCATGTTCTAAATTAACATTGTACGATTATTGATTTGGAGGTAGGAAATGCATTATTCTAAAATCTTATTACCTAGCAACCACTGAGTCAGAGATAGCTTCTCTTATGGAACTACAGAGGTCAAATTACATGTACTGTTTTGTGTAGTTTTTTCTTGTATTCAAAAATAGGTCTGCATAGACTAGAATATTCATAGCCATTACTTTTCAAAGCTGTTCAAGCTACACTCTTTCATAAAGGATAGAACATAAAAGGACCTGTTAGGGTGCCTGGGCGATAGGAAAAAAATAATTTACTTGTACAGGTTAGATAATTTTTTTCCAGGAGAGAGCCTTCTTTTTTCCTTCTTTCCCTATGTTCACCTTCATTCTGTTTCTTGCTTTCTCTTCTCTTAGGACTAAACATGTATGAAATCTTAGAACATACATATGTAGAAGTATCCAACCAAGGCAACCTATTCTCATGGGCATTTCTTTTAAAATATTTCCTTTGGAAATATTTTCCTAAAATAATGGTGCTCAAAATTAATCAGAAAATCCCAACCCCAAATTCTCGTAAGCCACATATTGCTAGTAGCTTTCATAGTGAACAGTGCAGCTCAAGAGCATAAAAAACAAGTACGTAGACAAAAAACTTATAGTCAAATAACTAAATTTTGTCCTACAAATTCACAGAAGGTAATAACTTAGAAAATTTGATTTTTATGGCATATATTTCGATAGCTAGCACACCTTTTAGTATAAGTAATATTTTAGGAAGGTGATGGCCACGGATAAGAGCCCAGACTCGGAAACCAGACTGCCCATTTTCCTGTTCTGCCTCCACCACTTACTGTGTGACCTTGGTCATTATTCTCTGTCTTCATTTGTAAAATGAGGCCAATAATATTGCCTATCATATGGGATTGCTGAGAGTTGAATAAAATTTAAAGAGATAAGTTAAATGAAATTAGACAGTGCCAGGCACTTAGTAAGCACTCAAGGAATTTTAGTTCTGAATAACATTTTATGTGACCTGGATTAAAAAATGAATCCAATGACAAGTCATGTTTACTTATGTCCCTTTTGGTTGATCTTATGATGAATCTGAGCCACATATATCAGGCTGATATATTAAAGAGGAATAATTTAGAAGCATAATGCTTAATGAAGAAAAACCTTGAGGGAAGTGTCTGTGGAACTAACCGAAGAGGCACCTGCTCAGCCAACACAGGTTGCGTTAGAGATCTCGAAACCATCGCATTTGGAGCTGAATGGACTTTTCAGACATTTTCTATAGATATATTTGCTCTAATTTCTATTTCTGATCCCAAGCTGTCAGTAACCTCTGCTGGCTCTCTGGCTTGGTAACTTAAATCAAATTACCTTTTTTTTTCTCCTTGTCCTACTAATTATTGTCTTCTATTCTTCCCCCTTGGAAGCCAGAAAAAGGAAAGAGAAGGAAAAAAAAAAAGCCCCTACAAGGCAAAGTCTTAGATTTTTGAAAGAATCTATTTTGGATTTGCTTTAAGATCCATTAATTTTGATGAGTGCACTCTAGTGAGTGTCTGGAGCCAGCCCAGTAAATTTGTGAAGATTTCCAACTTCATTTCAGGACTCTCAGAAAGACAATAATTCTGCACTTCGGCAGTATAATAATGAGATTTATTTGCACAACTTCCATGCGTGTATCTATAGAATGTGCTTGTAGGGGAGAAGGGTTATTCAAGTGCTATCGTCTGGCTTTCTGCTTTCAGTAAATGTTTGCTATTTGAGATATTTTTCTATGTATGTGTCTCATAGAGTTTCTTTGCTTTGTGATGTGTTCTCCTCTTGGGAGGCTGGCAGTGTAAGTGGTTGACAAAAAAGCTAATAAATCTGAGGTTAATAGGGCTCTAGACAGCAAAGTACATAGAATAAGGAGTCTCACTAGCTGTGGAGTATTGAAGAAGGAACTGTCAACAGAAAGTCTGATTATTGCAAAGGGCAGGACAAAGCTCGGAAAAATTCCAGATTAGTTTTCAGTTCACTGAAGCAATATCTCACATCAGCATATGCCTCTCCCCTGGGATTTGAAGTTGGAGAGAAAAGAATCGAGGAAGGATATGACTCTAGGTGGGGTTCCAGCTTAGCCTGGATTTGGAGGTAGTTCAGGTAGAATACCTTGAGGGGGCAAACCCCACAGGAATGGAGATCTTTCAGACTCCATACATAATGCAGCTTAAATGTTCATATAAAGAACTAGTGTGGTGGCAGAACCTCATGCATTTTGTAATAATTTGCCATTCCTGTTTCTTTCGAAGCTCAGTGATACAGACTCATTCCTTACCTGCAGGAAAATCAGGTGCATTTAAATATTAGCTGCTTGTGGTTGCACAGCGTAGGTGAGATCAGCTTGTGGAAAGGGATTCTGCTCATGCAGATCCTTGGGCAGGAATGTGACTGGGTATGGGAACAGTGACTGCTGATATCTGAGTGTCATGGCAGTCATCACATTGTATTTCTTCAGTGAGTTCCTCAGGTAGGGTGGAGAATATGTGTTTTGCGGCTGTAGAGGTGACATGCTAGTGAAGAGGGTTGCTTTTTCTCTGAGATCTGAACACAATCTGTGACAGGGTGGAGAAAGTTTTCTTGGTAGCATCTAATATGGAAAAAGAATAAAAGACTAAAACATTATACATTTGAGGAGAGGACTGGGGAAAGGTAGCTTAAAATATACATCTGACGTAGGGACACAATTATCAAAGAAACTAGGCTGTCTCTGATTTATAACCCAGGCATTGGATTCTCTCAAAATCAAGTAAAACGCCTCTCGAAATGGGTGTATTTTTCACATTAAAGGAAAAAAAGGATTTCACTTAAAAATAACATTAAGAATTAGCATATACTGAGGCTCCCGTATAAATTGTAAGTCTCTCAATATTTACTGAGTAGGCAATTTGTGCCAGTTTCATTTCTAGGTACAGTAGAGATGTCTAGACAAGTAGGGGTCATATCTTGCCACAATCCCACCAAGCAAGAACTCATAGACTCCTACTGTCCAGCTTTGATGAAGTGCTGCTCTATGGGGTAGGAGAGAGCAGGGGAAAAGGTATAATAGGATCCAGGGGGTGTCCTCCAAGCCCAGGCCCACATTCACTTTCTCTGGAGATGGCAAAGTAGCTCTGAGAATGAGACAGAGTGGAAAGTGCATCACTGAAAGAGTATTGCGCGCCCTTGCTACTGATAGCTTTCTCCCTTCGCATGCAGCTTTCAGGACTTCTGGCCCTTGAATTTGTTGGAATACAAACGTTTTCTTAGAATCAGTTCTCTTTTCCAGCTTGAATGGATATGTTATTTTTTTTCAAGAAGACCAGACATATAATTAAAGGAAAATGAATAAGTATAAAATTTAAGTAGAAAGACACCTTCCTATTCTAATTTCCATCTTTCTATCTTGTACATGTACGTTTTTCTTGATATTCATTTTTTTGAGCTGCTCAATGTACCCCTTCTCTTTTCTCTACAGTCTTTCTCTTTACAATTTTATCTTACTTCCTGGCCCTAATAATGTCATGTAAATTAGTCCCAATCTTTTCTCCCATTTCTGCCTTTTATGCATACTTTGCTAAGATAAAATTGGACTATCTACTCTTCCCTATGTGGTTAGTGTATTAGTTATTACAGAACTATGTAATGTTTCCCATATAAACTATGTGTCTTTCAGTCTCTGTGTGGTCAAGTCCTACCTTTTTGGGTCTGTTTAAATGCTATATCTTTCTCATTCCCCTTGCTCACCTCTACCCTCTTGTCCTCCTCCCTTTCAAACCTACCCACCATGGGAAGTAACTTCTTTCTCCTCGAACTTCCCATGCTATTCTAAGTACTTCACATGTCTACCTCATTCAGTACTAACCGTAATCCTATGCAGTAGTATATAGCCCTATAATCACCACTATTTTACAGTTGAGGATATTAAGGCATAACAGTTACATGGCTTTCTCAATTTTATGCTCTTAGTAAATAACAGATCCAGGATTCAAACTTAGACAGTCTGGTTCTAGAGCCCATGTTTTATAATGCCTAAACGTTGCCAGTGCTTTATATCTAGTGTTAAAGATAATAATGACGACTTCCTTTCACACTAAACTCTAATCTTGAGTTTAGAGCCACTGTTTGATTTTCTTTGGCCTTCCTCACAACCCCTACCATGGCCTAGCAGGGTACCTTACACACTCCAGAAACTCAATAAATATTGGGTAAAGACTGATTTACTTATTTTGTTACTGCATCACTTTCTGTGTTTTGTTTGTCCCTAAACTTAACCAAACAACATAGTAATTGATGGTCAATATGTTGATTTACCAAAAGCCTTATTAAGAACAGAGTAAATTCATCTCCTTCACATCTTTCATGCCACCTCTCATCTCCTCCTGGCTGAAAAAGAAAATGGAATTGGTTTGACATGACAAATTTTGTGGGCTGCTTTTAAACAACTTAATAACCTCCAGGATTTTACAAATTGATCTTTTTCTTAATGAATTGCCCCAGAAACTTTCAGGTTTGAGAGTCAGATCAACTGTTCCATAATTCATGAGGTAGTCCTTGTGTTCTTCTTGTAGTGCAGGATGAACTGATTAATTTTTTGGACATTTTGGCAAATCTGATCTGAATGACTAAATCCCTGGCCTGTTTTAAATCCGATTTTTCAAGTCCTCTGGTAGGAATTACATTATGTCTCTGACAATAGGAGCCTTTGTAATGAGAACGGAAACGAAACAGGAATTAAACATCCACAGGTGAACCAACCATTATTCATTTCTAGTCTTACTACAATGAGTGTCTATCCTTTGTTTTGACTATATTTTAAACATGTTTTCTAATTGCTAAATGACACATTCTTCCTGTTAAGTTGACTTTGTGTATCAGAAGTGGGTATATTATTTGAGGCTTTGGGTGATAGACTTTGGATTCATTTATTTTTTGAAGGTTAAAGTTTGTGGATTCTTTATTGCAGCAGCATCTCCCATGCAAGCATGACTGCCTTGCTCAGAAGAGGGGTCAGTCACATAGACAACAATCTACTTGATCTTGCTTTATTATGCCATACGACTGCCTGGGAAAAATTCTGAAGCTCATGTTGTAGTCAAAATAAAGTAACGTGTAGTAGTTGAAAATGTTTCCCTCCGACGTAGTTCCAACAACTTTAAAGAGAGGCATTTGTTTTTTCATCACTCATTTTTAAAAATATTTATTGACATTCTATCCTGTATCTGGCCAGGTGGTAGACAGGAGGGACATATAAAGATGAAGAAGAACTGACCCCTGCCCTTGAGGAGTTCAGTCCGGTGGCAGGACATGGTCAAGTTATGTATCAACAAAAACACTGGGTGTTTACAGAGGGAAGAATGACTAACTCCCTAGGGAACTTTGAGGAGGTGAATTGTGAACCAATCTTTTCTGGCTAAAAAGGTATTGAGAGACAGAGAGGAGGGAGAGGTGAAAGAGTCTAGGTATAAAAGAGAAATAGAGGAATGAGGATTAAATGAGAGTCAGGCTCTCATGGGGAAGGTCTTGGTATGATTTTTCTAAAAGGATCAGATTATATTCTGAAGGTTGTAGAGAGAGTCCAAAGGGTTTGAAATGTGACAGTGGCATGCTTGTATGTTTTATAGGAAGATCAAGATCACTTGAGTTTCAGGAAGAAGAAAATTCGGAGGGAGGATAGTCAAAAGTTACCTATAAACATTGAATAACATTAATCAGAATTTGATTTTCTGAGGATGTCCGTGTAAAAAACTCAAGCTTAGTGAAGAGAAGCATTTTGTTGTTAATGATCATTAACTGATAATTGTTAATGATTTGCCCTGTAGCAAAAGAATCAGCTGTGGCATGACATTACTGCTTTCCTAGTACAGGATCACTGTTATTTTCCCAGCCCATTTTCCGTATCTGAAATTCAACCACACCCTTGACATATAAGCAAGTTCATGTTCATTTGTGAACTGTTTGTGCAGCAGGATTCAGATGAACCTATAATGCGTGTTTGGCAGGAAAATGGACTTAAAATAATTGTGGAGCCCAAACTTTCTCTGCTGATTAAAGCAGAATTGAATTTTATTTTATTTAAGAAGTTATGAGACTGGGTAGGTGGCTCAGGAAACTGGAGAGCTGATGGCAGCGATGTCTGCAGGCCAATGGATGGTGCAAATATTAACTGAGGTGAAGATGACAGTGACACAGTAATGCAAATAGCTTTCTTGTCCATGTCCAGGGAAATAAACGTTTTTCTCTAATCATGAAGAATTGTACCATTTTACACAAGAAATCTCCTGTCCCATATTCATAAAAAGAGAATCTTGCCATTCAGGGTGAATAGTCTGCTGAGTTCACGTGAGGACTCCTTCAAAAGGAGTAGAGGGGATACTGAATTGAAAGATTGAGGTTATGGGGAGGAAGGAAAGAGAGACACCAGAAACAACATTTTTCTAATTTTATGGCTTTGCCTAGGGCTGGCCTCTATCCCACCTATTTGCCTCAGTTTTTTCATAATTCATAGACATAGTGCTGTGTAGGTATGACCTTTGAATTTCCAAAGGAAAATAAAGAAGAGAAAGTTAGTGGAAGTGGATTAGTGGCTAAACATAAATGTGGCTTTTGCGTTTTATGTTCACACTAGTGTATTTTACTTTAATTTTTTCTAATATTTTCCCTACATTTCAACTTGGTGGAAATCATTTGCAATCCTTATATTCAGTTAGTGGATTTCTTTTGTGGGAAAAGAGCTTTTAAAAAATCTACGATAATGACCACAGCACAAATGAAACCTTTCTATATATTCACTTGGCTATTTCCCTTGAATATTGTAAATAAAATGTAAGGATAATTTAACATCCTTTAGAGAAGCAATGGGCTTCTATTACTTTTAGGTCCACACCTAAAATTAATTTGTTTTGGTCTCCATAGAGGGCTAAGATAAATTCCATTTAAAGTAAAACAGGAGTGATCTGGAAGACATAGGGTCGTATTGGCTTAGATGAAGATTTTTGAAACACTGTGGTGTATTATCTAGAATGACTGTGAAAATGCCTTCCCTTGAGAAGTTTACCTCTAAGTAGACTGTCTTCCTCCCTGTTTATATTACTACCAGTGCAGAGTAGCTGATACTGTGTGAGGGGTGGGGAGGTGTGTATCCAAAGCTCTTTCCAGTCCAGTCCTTCACAGTCTAACATCAAAGGGGAAGGAACCTTCACAAAGAGCCTTTATCATTAGAGCTAACTTAATGACAAAGAGCAATTAAGCATTTCTATGGCGGGCAGTATTCTGTGTCTGTTAGCTATTATTAAACTTATTGAGTTTTTGAAGGGATTTATCTCTTGTTGCCTCTCTTTGCCTTTGGCTCAATAGGGCAATGAAATCAGAATTGCATGCCTGTGACAACATGGGGCGTTGCCACGGGATGAAAGATGTTACCAATTTAGCCTGCCGACCACTTCAAAATCAGGAGGAGGAGCAGATGGGCTGGCGCTGGAAAAGTCTCCCACTTGCTAAATCAAAATAACTCATAAAATACTAAAGATGGAAAAGTGAGTTAAAAAATTAAGCAAATACAATTCAACTGCTACTGTCGGTATGTTTGCTAGACAATAAATTCATGTTTGATCTAGGATCAATCAAAAAGCATTTGTTGAGGGCTTATTATATTATAAACTATGGAGTACAAAATTAATGAGTTTTAAAGGTATGGACTATGTCCAAGGAGAGTACATGTGATCACCAGGACAAACTGCACTCACACATGTGTGTACATATGTGTGTGTATGTATAAAATATGTACGTATGTATGTATCTATCTATCTATCTATAGAATTATACTAGCGGCAGGTCTTGAATTAGTATTATACATGTACCATATATAGATAAGACTAAATGTTAAATTATGAGGTACTGGAATGTAAAGAACTGTAAATTGTAAAGAAGACTCATATGAATAAAGGTATCAGGGATTACTTGATCTGGACATTCATGTACATGGATGGCAGGATCAAGACAATTGGGTAGGACAAATGGCTTGAGCCAAGGTAGAGTCGAGAGTGAGGGAGTCACTCTCCCTCACTCTAAAAGGACATGCTTAATGGTGGCTGATATGTCTTCATTTGGAATTACAGAAGAGAGAATGAGGTAGGAATATGCCAAGAGAGATGGACAGAGTTGGAATTAATGTGGTACCCATTAGAGGGTCCTGAACCAGAGATGGCATCAGATTCAGTGGCTGGACAAATTTGGATGTGGAGCTAAGTTCACTTTCATCGCCGTTTTGAAAGGTTGGAGATTTGCTTAATGGAATTATTTAGAATAGTGGGAGCTGAATAACTGTGCAAAACACTATTAGTGGAGGCAAGTTTTAAGTCTTATTTTCAAGATGAAGAGGGATGTACTTTAGCATAGAAGTTGCTGCAAGCTTGGTAACATTCATTTGAAAAACGCACCAACTTTGTACTAGATACACCTAATAGACAAGCTTCCCGTTCTCCCAGAGTTTATAGTTGAAACAATGTCCACATTTAATACAGACCGCGGTTCTGGTGTGCGGAAAAAGTAGCTTCTTTTTCTACAACTTGTCCAGTCTTTCTCATGGCTCCTATCTCACTGGGTAACAGGAAAATATAAAGTGGCCAGTTAATGACATCCCATCTCATCTCTCTCAACCTCCATCATTTAACAGTCAGGCTCTGTGGGTTAACTCTTTACTAAATTCAGAAGTTTCAGTTCTCCATTAGGGCTGGTTTAGATTGTCTTTTTTTTTTTTTATCTGACTCGATCTTTTAGGCAAATCTTTAGTATTTTAGATTTTGTCTGTCTTCCTGCTCTTTTCCACAGTGGCATCCGGCTGCACAGGGCTCGTTTGGGTGGCCTTGAGATCATGGAACAGAAGGGGGTGAGAATTTACATGGTGATTTTTAGATACTGGTGCTCTCGGCTGATGAGGCACAGCCAGAGCTGTGTGAATTTTTGGAATGATAGGTGAGGTCTGTCCCTGGAGTCCACGGTTGAAGCATTTGTCTCTGATTTATAGTCCTCCTTGTCGTGACGCAGGTCCCTGATGGTTCACTGACCTGGCAATGAATTCATGCTCACTGGGACACGTGGAGCCCTGCATGTCCCACGTGGGCCCTGTGGAGCCATGCTGTCTCCTTCTCTCCGGCTGCCTTTCCAGACCAGTGCTGCCCGGTTCTTCCCAGCCTTCTGAAGTGCTGCCTGAGAACACAGGCATCACTGGGCTCTCTCAGACTTGCCTACATATTTCTATTACTCTCTACATCTTGAAGATTCTATCCCTGTTTCGGGCTGAATTATCTCCCCTCACATATACATATGTCGAAGCCCTAACCCTTAGTACCTCAGAATGTAAATGTATTGGGAGATAGGGTCTTTAATTAGGGTTAAATTTAGTTATGTGGGTGGACCCTACTCCAATTTGATTGGTAGCCTCATAACACAAAGAGATTTGAACACAGGAGACATGTCAGGGGTCCACACACAAAGGAAAGACCTACTGAAGACACAGCAAGAAGGTGGCCATTGGCAAGCCAAGGACAGAAATCTCAGAGGAAACTAAGGCCGCTCATGCCTTGATCTTGGACTTCTCACCTCCAGAAAAGAGAGGAAATAAAATCCTGTTGTTTAAGCCCCAGCTTGCAGTATTTCATTATGGCAGCCCTGGCCAACTCACACAGCCCCCAAAGCAGAAAGGTATAGATTTATATTCATATGACTTTTGGGCTCTCTCCTCTTTCCACACTTATTGGGATAGAAAAGTTGGACTTCCCATTTTCTGTGCATGAACTTTCCTGCTTTAATCCTTCTTTCCTCCCTATGTACCAAGCCTCATGATTCACTCATGGTGGAAGAAAGGATATCTCTCCCTATACTAATAAAAACAAATACATGATTTGAGTCTATCAGGCCTGACAGTTCTTATTGTAGCCATGAAATAATTTGTAACTAGCAATGAAACTAGCATGAAAACGTATTACTTTAATATCCTCAATGTATTATCCCTGCTACATAGCCTAGTGGAGGAGACAAGCTTTAACACATAATCACAATTATTAAGAGGAGTAAATATGAAGAAAGTAAATATAGGACCTATTGAGATGGGGATAGGTGGAAATCAGGGATTTCCTCCCTAAGGATGTAGATTTCAGCTTGGACCTGAAGGATGGGTTGGATTGAGCAGAGAGCAACAGGGTGGGGAAGAGTATTTCAGGAGAGCGAAGGCAGAAAGGAGAAAGCTCCTCCGAGGAACTGAGTGGAAGCTGGAGGGTGTGGGTGAGGGCTGGATCAGGATAAGCCCCAGGCTTTGGCACAGCCTGTGCAGACCAGACTGCACAGGCTGGTGGGTATGTAAGAGGCTTGGGATGTTAACCCCAGTGCAAGGGTAGCCACCGAATGCATTTAGCCTGTGCTTGCCAATTTGCGATGATGGAAACTGTAGGGAGCAAAAATATATAATGATAATAACTACGGTAGCATTTATTAAATGCTTCCATGGTGTCAGAAGGTGTATATGTTGTTATTTCATTCTCACAATACCTGGTGAGGTAATGATTGCTACTCTTGATTGAGCACCAACAGTATTATAGGAACCATATTAAATACTTTACAAATATATCTGTAATCTCACAACACACCTGTCAGAAGGCTTTATTATCTTCTCATTTTAAGTAATAGAATGCAGGCTCAGCATTATTAAGTGATGTTCAAGTTAAGTGGCAGAGCCGATGTGCAAACCCGAAGCTATACAATCCTACTCGTCCACAGTTCTAAGCATATAGGAGACCGAATAGAGAAATGACCAAAAAGTGTTAGTGGTAGACAAAGCCAGGCAAACTGATGTCAATTGAAGGCCTTTAACCATTCCTGACCCTCTCATTCTGGCTGGATTTAGGACAAAATCCCATGATGTATTTGTCCCTGTACCTGTATAATTCACCAGCAGCCCATTAAGTCATCTTGTGTTCATGTCATGTGTATTGCTTCCTGGAACTTCCATAACAAATCACCACAAGCTCAGTGACTTACAACAATAGGAATTTATTCTGTCAAAGTTTTGGAGGCCACGGGTCTGAGATCAGGATGTCAGCTGGGCTGTGTCCCTTCCCAAGGCTCTGAGGGGACTGCACATTTGCTTCTCCCACTGGTGGTCCCTGGAGTTCCATGGCTGTGGGCTGCAGAATCCCAGCCTCCGCCTCCATCTTCACATGGCCTTCTCCTCCTTTCCCGTGTGTCTCTTCTCAGTGTGTTTCTAATACGACACTTGATGTTGGATTTAGGGCCCACCTAGATAATCCAGGATGAGCTCATCTTGAGATCCTCAATTTATTATATCTGCAAAGATTTTTTTTTTTTTTTAAGTAAGGTCACATTCGCAGGTTCTGGCACACAGACATCTTGTTCCCACTTCACCGTATGTTCCATTTCAGGAGGCTCCTCCTATGTTTAAGATGAACACATCTGAGAAAACCCAGGTTATTATTTATCACCAATCAGCTTGTGATCTCTACTCCAGAGGCAGAAGACCTCTCTGCTCGGGGTTCAGCTCTCTTGCTGTGGTTAAGCTTCTGATCATGTATAGACAGGTTAAAGGTCCACAGAAACCTATGAATTGTTTTCCTTTTTTTTTTTTTGTAATTGGGGCTTTTGTGGTATTTGGGTGTAATTGACCAAAATCAGACAATTTACCCTTTCCTCCTTCGTAGGGAGTGAGATACACAACTTTCTTTTATGTTTCAATTTGTATATAAGTCATTATAATGTGCATTGTGATTGTACCTAAGAAGAGAAAGTCTGTCTGGGGTATAAATAATAGTGATGACTTGAAGATCATTTCTTTCTTTTAATTCAACAGTGCTAGTCCAATGAACTGAAGTTAAAAAGACCTTCAGACAGCCCCGAGTTAACATATTCTGCTCTGCACACTCACACATCCAAGCATAAATGATAAGGCATAGTGTGTGTTTGGAATGGAGCCCTGTAATCTGACCTACAGATCAAAAAAGTGCTAATAAGTGGCAATCAATCCATCAGACAACAAATGGTTTTATTTTCACTCGGTGAAGGTTTCACGCTTAAAGGGGAGATGGATAATTAAGACTTCATGTTTCAAAATATTAAATATTGATTTGTAGACATTTAGCAGCAGGCATAAAGCTCTCCTGAGGGATGACAACAACTGTCTAAAAGATTATAAAAGATTTCATTTCTCTTGGTAGAATTTAGCATTTATTTCTTATTTAAAAGATGTGAGATGAGAGTTAGTAAAATATTATATCAAGGAGATAGCTTGGAGCTCTGCAAATGGATGTCATGTCTGTGGTGTGTGGCTAGCCAGAGTTAAAATAAAACTGTTTTTGCTAGTTTCATATTGGCTTTTGGTTTATTGAAGTGTCAGAAGGTTTATAAGCTCTTCAACTCAAGTTTTGATTGTTTTATCCAACTACTGTCACTTCTTATCAGTATTAAAGGCAGAAATCAAAGAAAAGGCCCAGGAGAGGAGAACCTCCAAATGTTGTTTTTTGCTGTCACAGATGTAACATTGATACCCTCTTGATGGGCCCTTTTTCTTGACACCTTGGAATAATTAGAGGGATTTTTATAATAGGCTTCACCAATTAGTTAATACATTTTCTGATTAAACATTCCTTTGTCTCGGCCTTAGAGAAGCTGCTTAAATGAGTAGGAGCTGGTGATGGGACCCGAAGTCGGGGCTCCAGGGAAATGCCACGGTGAGCGCAAGTGTCACCAGAGCTTTGATTTTCCCAAGACAGGAATACTTGTCAGTGCAGGCGATTGGGACATTAGGGGCAGACATAATATTCAGACATCACAGAGTAATTTTGCAATCAATAGACCCCATGTAATGTGTGATTTTCTAACACCTTGGCAAAATTTAGTGTCTTTCAAAAGGTTTTCTCTATTAATAAGCTCTTATGGTTGAGGGACCGTGCAAAGTGAGGAAAAAGACATCGGGTTTGAGGAGACCTACAAAACAGTCTAAAGATTCTGGAAATACCCAGAAGAGCAAAATTCCCCAGTGTTGCCATAGCATTCTCACAGATACAATTTAAGTTTCATCTTTATTTATGCTACTTTAATATGCTTCAATAAAAACAAACGCTATCAAAAATCTGATGCCATTTGGTTTGTTGAATCAAGTTCTTAATTGGTCAAAGTAAGCTCCAAAGCAGAATTCTTCTGGCAATGTAAGGATTGGGTTTGTTAGGTGGAATCCAGGGGGTGGTGAGTCTCTGCTCGGCTCTTCCTCTGGGGTTGAGGGTGAAGTTTACAGTCCTTCTGGTGCCCAGGCTGGTGTGGACCTGGGAGGGAACCACGTCCTCCAGTCTCTGCCACCTTCCTTCTACTTAGCTCGAAGAGTAGCTACCCATCTGCAAGTGGCTTCTCAAATTTCCTTCTCCTGCCTTCAGCATTCACCACACATTCTTGCCTTTTCTTTCTCACTCTAATACTGGGAAAAAGTAACAGCAGTTGGATTTAAACACTCAGAATTTGGATTGAAGTTCTTATACACTTTCTTCCCACTGAAGATAATATAATGTTAGGACATGCTGCTTTGGGCAGCTCTCCTTACTTTCTAAGACTGAGGTACGTTATATATTATATCCTATAGGCATGAACCATGAAGTGAATGAGTAAGAGCCTAATGCTTCCATGTAGCAATGATTCTCCAATGGGCAGTCCTTGGATCTCCGCACCCAGTGGTCTGCTTCCTATTGATTAAAAAAAAAAAATCAATGCACCATGGGATTTCAGAATTGCTCATTAAAGAGGTACAAAAAGAAGCAAATTTGGTTCAAGTTTTTGTGCTAAGAATTTGCACTCTCTAAATCTGAAGTGTCTGGCACCAGCTGTACTTTTGATGGCTCCACTGCATATGCTTCTTGGGAAAGTGGAAAAGGTTTAATGAATAGCCTTGTGGTATAAGAAATTGATTTCTTTAGCAAATATTAGTTTGGGAGCTCCATGTGTGAAACTGACATGCGGTGTCACAGCTCATTTTATTTTGTTTATTGTACAGGTATATTCAATTTTAGAATAAAAGTATTTTTATATTTGCCATTGAAGTTCATGTGATGCATTTCAGAGCTCTTTTGCTTATAATGAAACACTTAGAATTAAAAATGCATTCTTTTAAAAGCACATTCTTTTTTTTTATTAGACATTTGAATGCATCACACCATTTTATCAGCAGTAGTAAGTAGAGGATATAATAGGGAAGTGACAGAAAATCCATCTGACAGAGAAAATAGCTCCCTTCATATGTGTATGTGATTGCATGTCTGTGAGTAATATTACAGCAATCGTAATATGAGGATAGACATCTTTTGGCATCATAATGGCAAATTATAAAATAAAATACAGTTTTTAAAATGTAGTCTGGTTTGGTCACTTGATTATTTCATATAAGCAGCAAATAGAAAATAGACTAAGACAAGAGAATCTACTACATTAGATTCTAAATTAAGTCCTAGGTTACATCTCTTTTATAAGTGAAAGGGAATTTAAAAGGCAAGTCATCTATTTGAAATAGAAAAGGAGACAATATAGTTAGAAATAAATACTCATTTATTTTGTTTTAAACATATAGTATATAAAACAAAGAAGCAGCTGTGATTTCTATCAGAGAATCATTGAGAGTACATTAAATAGAATTTTTAAAGCTGTAAAGTTGAAGTGGGAATTCCTACCAATTAGCATTGCCTCTAATAATTTAGATAGTATTTCTTAGTATACAAGAAAATCTCTAAAGTATGTGATCATGTTCATATTTATATTTAAGTTTGGAGAAATAAAACAAAACAAAGGAAAAAAAACTTGCTTTCTGAGACCTTCCAAGAAAGTCTTGGTAGACATGCAAATCCCTTCTGATTATCAGGTGATCAGGGAAGTATTTGCCATTTCTAAAATACTAAACATTAGATTCTGAAGACGATGTACCCTGAAGAGGGGAAAACCTGGCCCATTTTAATAATGTATATTTCATTTACAGTTCTTAGTACATTTGTTCTTCTGGCTAGAACGTTTCCCCCAGTCGGAGTTCTGATGTATGCAGATCTCTAAGTACATTTTAAATGGAACAACAACTGAATGAAACACTCAACGGAATTCACGAGGAAGAAACAGGCATATTTCGTCATGGGAGAATATTTATGCATTATTTAATAGCAATAATGTTTCAATTCATACATTATGCAAATGCAGTTATAATCAGGAAAATGAAAGAACTTGGACTCCTGCAAAATCCTTAAACCC
Source organism: Rousettus aegyptiacus (assembly GCF_014176215.1). Classification (NCBI taxonomy): domain Eukaryota; kingdom Metazoa; phylum Chordata; class Mammalia; order Chiroptera; family Pteropodidae; genus Rousettus; species Rousettus aegyptiacus. The sequence goes on along the minus strand of NW_023416292.1, from coordinate 42,400,298 downwards.
ACCATTAGGTACCTATTTGTGCATAACATTTAATACCGTACAATGCTTTATGATGCTAGAGTATGTCACTCAAAGAGAAAAGTTATCAGAGATTAACTGGGTATAAAATGAAAAGTTGATGAACCTGATTGCTACTTTGATATCGACGTCTATAAATTTATTCTCCAACAAGTGTAAGGATGTTAATGATAATTAAAGTGATATTAGAATAAAATGCACTTCACTCAAATACTGCCCTCCATTAGAGCTTCCCCATAGTTAGTCAGATATGGACAATTTAATCTCTTTACCTGGAGAGTCCTGCCTATATGCAGGCGCTGTTCTAAGCATTTTACAAGACTTACCTCATTTAATCTCATAACAATTATCTCAGAATAATGCTATAGGGTACACACTATTATTGTTCCTATTTTACAGATGAGGAAACTGAACCATAGAGAGAATTAGGTGGTAGAACCTTGGCTTTGAATACAAGATGTCTGAATCCAGAGTCTGCACTCTTAGCTGCTATGTCTGTTGTTTCTATTACTATGAGAGTTACTTATGTTCTGCTTCCTCTTTTCAGACTGTAAACTCACTGCACTAAAAATGATAATAACTGAGCATGTATTATATATATATATATCCCAGGCACTGTGTCAGATTTGGTGGATGCAAAGATGAGAAAACTTAGCATCGCCCCTGCTCTTTAGGAACTCACAGTCTTGTAGGGGAGATAAGCATGAAATTAGACAGCATTGTGGGACGTGCAGAGATGGGCACGTAGAGAGGGAGTTAGGGAAGCAGTGAGAAGGGCATCTTGAAGAATGAGAGTGAAGGAGAATGAAAGACAGCTAAAGAAAGAGATACCTCTGTCCTATTTACTTTGTTCTGTCCTTACCTTCTAGCTCCTGGCATGGGACTGTGCACAGAGTAAGAATAAGTAGTTCAGTTAAATGTTCAATTGGTTGAATTAGGTCACTCTTTCTCAATGCCAGGGACCCAGTGACTTCCATGCTGGTCATCCTGGCATCTGGGAAAAGTTTAGAGAAGACACATTTCCTGGTTTTACTGAAAGCAGCAATTTCTGCCTGGTGACTTATAGAAAATCTTATAAAATCTATGACCCTTGCCCCAGGGGGAAAAATTCAACTAATGTGAAATTCTGTGAAATTTCAAGGTGTCCATGGCCTCTCTCAAAACCACTCAGGACACCAGATTAGGAATCTCTGGTCTAAAAGTAGGCAGGTTGGTTAAGTATTAAGACGACCAGTATGTAATGACAGTAAGTATAGATCAATATTCTCAGACTTTCTGGTCTCAAGACCTCTTTACCCTTGTAAAAATTATTGAAGATAATGCCCCCCAATTTTTTGTTTATGTGAATTATATCAATCTATATTTCTTATATTAGAAATTAAAACTAAGAAATTAACAAAATTGTATATTAATTAAAAATGACAAAACAAACCCCATTACCTGATAACATAAATGCTGTTATATTTTTCCAGGAAAATGAGCAATACTAGTGGTATTATTTTACATCTTTATAAGTCTCTTTGATGTCCAGCTCTATAGAAGACAGCTAGATTTTCAAGTCTGCTTCTGCTTTTAATCTCTTGGGGTATGTTATTTGGATGAAGCATATGAAGAAAATCTGTTCAAACAAAGATATGGAGTAGAAAAGGTAGACATACTTTAATATTCTCTAAGGATCATTGGGGACATTTTTCTGTGATACAACACCAAAACTTGGCAAGTAGTTGTGTTGTTTCTTAAAGGTTGCTTGAAATGTTAAACCTAAAACTACATTAATGGATACTTTGTACACTGTTTCATGAAAATCGATTGGTTTTCTTTGCATTTCCAGTGGATCTTTTTGAATTTCCATGATTTGTATAAAATTTTGCAATGGTCACTTGGAAATATAAGTTCACTGAGTTATGTAGATCTTCCAAATGTTGACACATTTCATTACATAGTGTAAAAGCTGCATTCATTAATATTACTGCCAACCTCATCCAAAAGTCTTTAAGTATTGGGAAGCTGTCAAGTTCATCATTATGGATACAAGTTTCCCCAAATTCCAATTTTCACATGAAACCTTTCATTTTATCATTGGCAACGAACATTGTCAGTTGCTTTCCATGAAGCAATATGTTTACTTTGTTTTTATTTTCTTTGACAAATATCCCTCAAATGTACAAGATTGAGTGTAATGATAGTCTGTCATTCTTTCAAGTAAACAGGGCTTCCACAAGGCACCCTGTGTAGCTCACGACTCAGATGGTCGCACAAGTGCTTCTCCTTGATACAAAGCTTAGACTTCCACATGTGGCCAAAGTGCTTCATATCTGCTTCTTATTTCATCATCTAGAGTATTAAATATTGTATTAAAGAGTCAAGTTTTATAAATTAATTTTTACTGTTTCATAAAGGACATTCCTAAGTGAGACTGGCATTAAAAAAAAAAAACCTGATTATGTGGCAGTGGAAAAATACAATGATTTTCTCAAACAGTTGGATGTCACTGTCTTGATTTTGCTAAAGTGACAGAAGTCTTATCCACCATTCCTTTTGCACTGTCAATGCAAACCATCAACACAATGAAAGCGGCTGATCATGTCTTAGTGTTATGAAAACAGCTTTGACCTTGCAGATACTCAGACTTAGAAACCCTGGTGAGCTGCGTTCCACACTTTGGGAACCACCGGTACAGAGGCAAACTGTGGAGGAAGGTGAAAATGTTTGAGGAAAATAACTTTTCGGGAGAAAAACTAACTAATAAAGGTAACAGTTTATACCTAAAGACGTTGGAAGCGCAGGGAATGGCTGCAGACTCCTTGGATGCTCGATATCCCAATTTTATCACTGGATTGTTCAGGATGAAGATGTGAGCCTCCATAGGTGGTCACGTTCCTAACTGTAATTTTTGACCCTGATTTTTTGAACATACCAATATCTGTCTGGGTAGAATATAAATGAGTGAATGGGAAATGGTAGGAAGGAATTACACATATCCAGCTGAAAATAGAGATTAAAAAAAATCTTACAAAACTAAGGCTTTCAAGAGTCAACTTATATTGCAAACACGGAAGCTTCAGAGAAGCTAGGTTCCAAATGGAGTGTTGACAGAGGCAGGACCAGAGAAGCATGAGAAGGCTGTTTCTGCAGTAATTAAAACTAAACCGAAGTCACCAAAAGATGCTCGTTATTCTGTGTTTTCCTAGCAGTGTGCTTCAGCTGCCATGCAGGCGGCTCTATTACCATTTACTTTACGAATCTCATTTCTTCGGAGGTCATAGCTCATGCTGAAAATTCACTTCTGGTGTAAATTTCTTACCTTTCTGTTAGCCCATGTCATAAATGGATCGCTTCTTAGGTTTGTTTTAGTTGTCTAAATATTGTAGGGTTTCCTGGTAATAAATCAACTTTATGCAATATTTTTTCTTCTCTTTATCTCTAGTCACCTTGAAACACTAAGCGTTTCTTGCATTAGGGTAGAATCCTGTATAATACATAGATCGCTGATAAAAAGATAATTTTGTGTTGTGAAACAGGTTAATAAGAAAGAATATTACTAGCCATTCATCTTTCTGCCTCCCAGGCAAAGAATATCTTCCAGAGAGATAACAGTTGATGTCATTTTAAAAACACAGTGGTAATTTCCTCACCAAGAGTATTGTCATATAGATGCAAACTTGGGTAGTAAATTATCCTAAGCTTTAAATTTCACTCATATTTTGTGATTTTCCCGATATCACCATCTCTTTAAGCACAATTAGGGCATATTGTGTAAAATTTTTCAGAGTCCAAATGCAGTTATTCCTGGGACTAGGCTAGCATTCGTTGGTGTTTCCTGCCAAGGAATTTTGCAAAGGAAGTGGCAGTCCTTGGGTATTGCACGAAGGATGTAATCTGCTGGGACACCGAATGCCTATGACATGAATAAAAATACGGACTCTCAGCAGAAATAAAAAGCCCGGCCTAGAAAAACCTGCCCTGCTCTTCTGACCTCTTTGGGTCATAGTCAAGCTTAAAAGATGAAAAGTAAGTACACGGCTTTGAAGACAAGGTAAAGGAGATCAGGTTGTAGGCTCATGTTTCATAGTCTGATGAATTCTAGTTATCCACACTTAGCATTGCAACTAATATAGCGATTAAATACATTTATTTAATTCTGGACTAGGCATAGATCATAGATCGGAAGAACTTTATGTTAGTGTAATCTTTTAAACTACTTAAGTGGATTTCTTGAAGATCTTTTTGGAAATGTCTTGTTTGGAAGTATATGTAAAACGAATCATAGAATTAAAAAATCGTAGGGATAAAGGGGGCTTTGGTGATCGATGGTCTGCCACATTTATTTCTCAGGCAAAATCTATTTTTAGCTCTTTAGGATGAGAATACACCTCTAGATGAGAAATGAGACAGAGAACTCACTGAATTCCTTTTAAGATTTACGTTTTTGTGATTTAGTAATAACAGATATAAAAATACTTGCACTGAAATAAAAGCCCTCCACACATCCTAGCTAATATTATTATCCGCACTGTTGGTTAGATGCTAAAGAGTAAAGTAGTAGCGATAAAACCAGGTCTGAGGAAAAGGCTGTCCTCTGCAGAGCCTTTCAAGGGAAGTGAAGCAGCGTGAGCCTGCTGACTGGTCCTAATGGGGAGCAGCTGAAAAGAGTTCAGAATTTCTGAATCTACACAAAGGCAGTACAGGTGTCACTTCAATCTCATATAACCTTAAAAAAAAAAAAATCCCAAACCTTGTTCCCTTTGTGAGTCTGAATGAATATGGCCTAGAAAGAGAGCATAGGAAGTAAGGGTAGTATTTGCTTGCTCACAACGAATACCACGCCTGTGATACATTTACAACATCGACACTTTTGTTTTTAGAGGTATAACACACCTCCTCCAACCACACACACATGCACGCTGAAACGTAACGTGGAGAGCTTCATCTGTACAGTTTCATTATTAATAGTGTTATCATTAATGCAAATGTTGACATATTATCTGCACAACCATTTTCCAGTAAGAAAATCCACAAATAACGCTTGACATCTTGTTTGCATAGCAGCTACAGTGTGTATTTTTCACTGTTCTTTATATCTTTTCTGTGTATGGGAGCTCCGCATCATTTTGGCCTAGTTCAAAATCTTTTAATATGCAAAGGACAAATCACCTTCAAGATCATTTTCCATACTAATGGTCTTGTACGTCCCCACCAAATATTTTCACATTGATTACTACACAGTTTTAAGATGCAATGGTTTCATGTTGATTTTTTTTTGCCCACTAATATGACATATGGCATTCCATAATGTGCTTTCATAAGCACAATTTTCAGTTCTCTTTTTTAAGAAATATATTATTCACTAAATGTGTAATTTTTAATACAACTTAGGGTTTTCTAGGATCATGATTTTAATGATACTTCAATTACTTTCAACTGTTGCTTGCAATGCAATTAAGCAAGACACTGAATTTTTAACATTAGAATTTCTTCTGTATGACTAGAACCATCATGTCACTATTGCAAACTGGCTATCAATTCTGTAAGATTTAAATCACAAACAATCTTTTAAGAGCAATACTTCACCATAGGATGTAAACATCTTGACTCCTAAGAAAAGCCTTGTAGAGAGGGTTTGCTAATTGATTTTTCCTTAAGAACAATCTGTTTCTCTTCCAGTTTATTATAGGAAACACTGGCATTTGTCATTTCTCCAATATTTGGAGGTTGCTGCCTTAATAAATGCACATTTCAGATGATGCTTTCTCCTTGTCTGATGGGCGAATGGTGCTGGGCAGAAGAAGGTCACAATGATGTTAAATTTGCTGCTGAGCAAAGGATCAAAGTGTAAATGGAATCCTGAAAGCTGGGACCTGTGAGTGTGCCAGTGTAAGTAATCTATTAATTATTGACAGCTAAGGGACTGAAAATTCCTGTTTAGTCATGACATCTTCATTTTCACACTGAATGAACCATTTCTGGCAATTTTAAAATGAAAGTTTCTTTGACTATAGATATGAAATATTTCAATTTATACTCAATCTCTGCTGGTGCTTTCTTCTTCTTTTAACATTTTTGTTTGATTTCTGCACATTAAAGCAGTATCGAATACTACAAAAGGCAAGAGAGGGTCCAAGTATGAGCAATAGAACAATGGTATTAGGATTGCCTACGCATTACACATTTTAAAAATAAATTCTGTGTATACATAGAGGGAAAACAGCTCCCCAGAAAGACGTAAGTGCTGTTTGAGCAGCTTCAGGCATGTCAGCTCTTTACAGAAGGCAAATGACACTGAGGGTGCCGATGTCTGTGAGACCACGCAGCAGGTGTCATGGGACCGCAGGCCATTTTCCAAACATTTTGGAATAAATGCAAGAAGAATACAAGGCGAATATAAAATATTTTAGTGTCCTTGCTGTAAGTTTTGAAGATTATAAATTGAACAATTGCAAGATACCTTAATACATTCAATTTTTATATCTATACACATCATTGGAGTTTCTTCATTTCCAGCATTAGTCATTTGTTTCACTGAAATAACGGAAGCTCTGTTCATCATGGATTAACTTGAGAGAGTCTAAACACAGCCTAACGAAAGGGTTGGTAGCGCACACGAACATCTGGGGACTTCTGAGGCACAGTGGGTTGGTGCCCTCGACATGTGGGGGGACAGCTTTTATTAACAGTGCACTTCCATAGACAAGGTAACGCGCACACCTCTGATAACTATAAAGACCCTCTTGTCTGGGTTTCTTCACAAACTGAAAGGTTGAATCAGGTTCACTGAAGTTTGCGAACCCCTCTGTGTACATTTGGGTCAAGTTTGAAGCCCAAATGAGCCAATTTATGTTTTTCAGGTTAGTTTGGCTTTGAGTTGAGGAAATATGTTTGAACCTTCCATTCAAGAGTCCAACTCAGGGGGTGTGAATACAGTGACTGCTCACAGGAGCCCCGCACACCTCTGCTTCCGGGCTTCCTGCTGCTGGCCCGCTGGTCTGCACTGGCCCGAAAGGGTTTGGCACCAGGAGGAGGTCTTTCATGTTCCTCTAACTTTGATTTCGCACTCCCCGCTACTGATCATTTATGATAAACCGGAGCCTTTTGAGGTGAGCGATGGCATCGCTACTGTCTAGATGTGAAATGACACTACGGTGATGTATTTTACAACTGAGACGTACATAAAGTATACAATTTTTAAAATAAATGTTTTAGATAATATGTCCAAGATAGAGAAAGAAAAAGTGGGAGGAAAGAGTGATCGTGGAATAAATATAAGTGTAAGAAATTATATAATAGTTTGTTACAAGGAGAGAGAAGGCAGAAAGGATCAGTAAAGAAGGAATCTATCAGAGGTTGAGCTAATGGCAAACCATTATTCCTAATAGAATCACATAGTAGGGATGAGTCTCGTATCGTATCTTTAGTTTGGAAAGATATTCTTCTTTCTTGGAGTGATGCTGTGCATTGTGTTTTCTACAACAGCAGCATCTGAAATACAAGAAAGATGGATCTATCCTCATTTCTTATACAAGGGAGAACTAGCTCAGCCACAGGCCTAATGGTACTTGGAATGCTCACTCTTTCCAGCAGAGGGCACTAGTAACCAGCATTCGCCAGGAACACATGGTATTTCCCATAGGATGAGTAACCTTATTTTCAATATATCACAAGCCACAGTAATAAGAAGCACCAGTTCTTATCTTTGTTGTTGTTATCATGACATAATATCTTTTATTTAATCCCAGTGAACATTTTCAATTCCTACGGCCTCAATGAAAATATCAATATACACTCTCTCAATGTCCAGAATAGGTCTATTAAAACAGACCTACACAGAAATTTTCACACTTCTGAATGAAAGGAACCTCCCTGACCTTGCTCACACTTGCACTTCTGCTCATTTTAGCAGGACTCCAAAGGCAGAAGCCAAAAATCCTAAGCATATCCGATCTTGGAATGGACGAACTTTGAAGAAACGTGGCTCTGCTGCCCCACCGGGAACGATCACGAGGAGACACAAGTTGCCTGGTTTCGCAGACATACTCCAAAAGTTTTAGCCAGCCGTCTCCTTACATATTTAGATATTATTTATGTACCCATCTTACTACATATTTAAATATTAACATTAATTTGGCAGCCCGCTGAGTGTTGCTGAAGTATAAATTCCTTGGAGAGTGACAAATATAGCAAACACGTTACCAAAATATTCTTCTCAAACTTTAACTAAAGGAATTTGGCTCTTTTATTGCCCTGGACCAGATACGCAAAAGGGAGAAGCAATGAAGCTTTATATATCTTCATTGTTTCTCAACAAACTTACTTATAAGAACCAATAGTGAACATCTCCAAATTACTGATAAGCCTTCCTTGCAATATCTCTGCATGTTCATAATCTAAAAACATTACTATCAAGTGACAGTTTACTAAACATAATTTCTAAGTATATACTTACTGAAAAGAAGTTTTATAGAACATTTTGAATGAAATTATTTTTAGATCTCCATGGGTCTACATGTACACGTGTTTAACGTTGGATATTCGTGATTCCCATTTTGAGGTCGTGGGAGGGTGACCTTCACCTTATGAATATAAGTGTGGTGATTAAAAAAACAAATATGTAAATGTACACTGTGCATCATTGGGATGACATGTCTTACTATAAAATGATACCTTTTATGGCTCTCACTGAAAATATATAACACTGATCAATCAGAGTTTTGGATTTTGTTATTCACATTTTCTCACTGGTTTATAGATAGTGTCCATTTTGCTTTCCATCCCAGTTGTGCCCAAATGAGGTGAAAAAATTTATGTTCTGGAATACAGTTCTATCTTATAGGAAGATTTATGCCATTTTGAACCAATTGTTTCAAGTCGCCTGAATTTTTAATACCCCTTCTTGTCACAGAGAAGAGAACTTTGTTATTTTTGGCTTTCATTAGAGTTCTCGCTTCAGAGTTGGTTAGCATGGGTTTCTGCTTCCAAAGCTGACATCTCTTTCTTTTTAGCATTTGTTACATAAACAGGGTGACTTGCTACAGGGTTCCAAAATTGTGATGGAAGTGGCTAACCTGCTCGTTCCTCGGTGTAACTGACAGCACTCAGCTCCCTCCGTGCCCTCTGCCTCAGTTCGGAAAAGAAATGCTATTGTACTGACCTTCTGACGCCGAGGCGCTGGCAACAGGCAGATCTGAGGCAGGGGGTGTTGTTAGGAAGAGTGGAGGAAGGAAGGTGGTGGTGTGAGAATAAAGTAATAAAAGAAAATTATTGATATTTCTAGTGAGTTTTTTTTGCATATTTATTTCACCAATCCTCATGCCATCCTTCTGAAAAATATATAATTATTACCTACCATTTAAAAATTCTGTAGAAATATATAAAGTATATATATATACGTACATATATATTTTTTTTTAAGTGAAGAAGAAAAGAAATACTCTAGATAGATTTTTTTTCTTTCTTGCCTTCTGAGCTAATGTTAAAGCTGGGATTGGGCAAACCAAACTGCCTTAAACACAGAGAAAAATTTCGTCTCACACACTAATTAGTTTCAGTGCAGAGTGACTCTAGGGCAGACAATGTCCTCAAGGACCGTTCTCATGGCTGGATTCGTGCTCAGCTTGTGTCTTCGTGGTCCCAAGATGGCTGCCACAGCTCCAAGAGTCATAGTTCGCATTGGCAAACAACACAGGGTCCAGCACAGTTTCTTAAAGAGAGCAAAGTCCGAAGCGTCGGATTGTACTGTTTCACCTCTGAGCTCCTGTGGAGGCATAATACCCAGCTTCACAGAAAAGCAAAATGGCTCCGTTCGCTCCTGTTGTGCAGGTTCAACTACAACATAAAAACAGCAACAGAAACAAAAACCTTTGGCTGAGTTTAAATAATTTGTTCCAAGATCTTGAGATGTGTATGGAACATGGTATCCATTGCTCTAAGTCCAGAACTCTGCCCCGGAAGGTGTTTGGGCTAAAAGAGGACAACCCTCTAAGTTATCTGTTTATTTGAGCACCCTTCTTTGTACACAGGAGACACTCAATCAGCATTTGCTGATCTGATTTTAGTTGAAAAATGAAATTAAAACAAAGCTCCCTTGGGCTGTTTGGCTTTGCGCTCTCTCTGGCATTTCCCTGTGTTAAGTTTAATCGAATTTGAACCAGACTCAACTGTGAGAAATATCCAGGACCCAGATATCTTTTCTTATGTGTTTAACTTGGTGCTAAAATCAACATAGATGGAGATAGTCAGAATCAGAGACTCACTCTGCTGCTTTAGGATCCTAGTCCCACTCTCTATAACTCATCAGCCAATTGATCTGCAATGCTTTTTGAGCACCTCTACTAAAGCTCCGTTTTAGCTGTTCCAAAATGCGCAAAATATAGCGCTTTTCATCAAGGAGCTTGCAATGTATCTGGAGAAACTTATCAACTGTACGTGAAAGGTTGGCTAATGATTTTAAGGTGTTATATATGCATCCAATAAATAATATACAGAAGATGTGAGCTAGCCTTTGGCAGGCGTACTGTGCAAGGGAGCGGAATAGTAACTCCAATGGAGAAGCTCTACTGACATTTTATGAACATGAGTTTTCTTGGATATCTGTAGCTGTATCAGCTGGCAGGATTGGAACTTAATATGCCTCTGAGATATACCTAAGGCCTGGAAATCTGCGGCAATTGCTTGGGACTGGGACCTTCATGCAGTGGGACAGTGATTCAGAGTCATCCTTGGGCAGCAAAGGAAAATGTTTTTTATTTGGGTAGCTTTAATGAAGGCAAAGTTTGAGGGATCGATCCAAATAAAGAATTAGCTAATATATATGCCTATCATCCCCAATGCAGAGCCCACCAAGCCACACAGCCCTTTTTCATGACTTATTTAATATGGTTTTTATTTAAACCTAATTTCACTTGCTTTATCAGGTGTGTGGGCTAAGTGGACTTGACAGCAAGAGTTTCTGATTTTTTGGTTTTTCAGTAGAGCCTAACCACAGCGGTGTCTGGTCTGTGATGCCTCCTTTGTAAAAAGGATCATAATAGTATCCACCGCATAGCACTTTGTGGGGTTTTAGTGAGTTAATAGATGCAAAGCATTGGACAGTTTCTTGGAGGTAGAAAGTGCTCAGTATTGTTGTCATTAAGACTAATCATCTTCTTTCTCACCCATTCCCCATTCCTCCTCCTCGATGCACTTCTATTGTCACAGCTAAGCTGCCCTAGTGTCCACATGCCATCCCTGGAGGACCCTTGGCCAAGCCCCTCTCCAGGGATGTGTGTGTGGGCCTTCAGCCCTCTCTACTTACTTTCTACAATCAAAACTTAGCTGTTCCATTTTAAGTTCCACCAAGTTTGTTATGGGTGCTGCATTTTAATCAGACAGTGCCTCAATGTGAAAGAATCTACTACTGAGATATCAGAGATTGACAGTGATTTTGGACATGAAGCTCTCTCTGTGCCCTCCTCAAAACATATTTGTAAGCAGTACTCTACTCTTGTGACGTGTCGAAGGCAAGAGAGGAGATAGAGAAACGATGGTGGAGAAGTAGACACAGAGAAATGAGCAGTAATAAGGTGCCATCAAGCTATTTCTACAGAAACCAAGAACTGACCAAAAGAGAAAAGCAAACAAATTGGTGGTCATTTAAAGCCTAAAGACACATTTAATAACATTTCTTAATTTCTTTAAGTTTCTATCGTTTTTTCCCCTATGGAAGAAATCTGCCCAATATGACATAAACCACTAATATTGTGCTCCAGGCAGAACAGAGCTCTGTGAGCCAATGCAGGCTGGTTTCGGGGAAACTAACAACATTATTGATTTTAGTCGGGCTTATTAGAATCAGCATTACAAGCTCTTTTCCTCTACCAGATCGTATTCGGTCTTCATTATGAAATCTCATTACATTAAAAAGAGGCAGCAATGAGTTCTGTAAATAAAAAATTTCCAAAGATGGATTCATTAAAATTAGTATGTCTGTGAAAACTGCTTTGAGTATCAATCTGTCAAGAAACGGAATCACGTATTTTCTCATTCTGCCATGCTTTCGTGAGTGTGTGCTGGGAATATCCAGTAAATCTAGCAGCACACAGAAAATCTTCTCTTGTTTTCCTGTTAGCAACCTCTGTGCAACATATTGCTACACAACGTGGGTGAGACATCACATCACGTAATGACTACAGACAGCGTGCGGGGAAGAACATGAGTTTTTTCCCTTTCCATACAGCTCAGTAACACAATAGACTTGTGAATCCCAAACAAGAGCGATGAGAATGGAGTTACGTCTCCAGCCGGCCTGGGTGTTTTAGTGCAGGAATACAGAGGACTCAAAGAGATTTAACACGACTCCCACTTCGGCTTCGACATGTGGCATATTACTTGGATTAGGCAGCTTAAGTGAATTGATAAAATTGATGGAGATAAACTGATAGAGAAAATTACTTTCCCAAAACAAACAGTTACAATATGTACTTTGCTCTTAGACACTCTCTCCCATTTATTCAGTCTCAGCACACACAGTCTTAAAAATACTGATGAAAACTATTTACCCAGAAAGCTTAGTGTTCTCTCAACTAAAATTATAACCCTACACTCACCATCGAACTATGAAGGTGGCCCCTGTGGGCGCAAGGAGAACCTCTAGGCTCACCATTTGAGAGGTAGAGGGTGGTGAAAAGTCAGAGGCAGCTCTGCAGAAGAACTTAGTAAACCTGCCTGCATGTCTCTATCTGCTTCACACGTAGCCGCCCAGTACAGCACAAACCCTCCGTCCCAGAATGCCCCTTCCCTCCCACCCGGCCGACATTTAGGATCACTATACTCTGGGTATTTATTGGATTAATACTGACATGGGGAGATAGACCCAAACACCAAGATGCTGAACAGAGTATTACACTGTAGGGAGAACAACACAGAGAAGTTAGGCGAGAACTCTCAGGGCTCAAGTATCCTGGCATATATAAGCTGACAGTCGAAGTGACAGGCTGATTCCTTCTCTCTCTTCCGATGTGGTTTTCCCATCTACCATACCCTGTGGGTCACAGATTCCCTCAAGCCATATGCAACCACGCTGAGAAAGTGATCTGAGTCTTCTTTACGAATCCCTCTCTCCTGGGTACTTTGAGTTGCCAGTTAACAAGGTATCAGTCTTTTGTGCTTTGAAAAGTCTCATTTTGGCCTCTGGTACATCCATCTGGCCTTCTCCCAGGACTGCCTGGGTGCTGCTGCTGTTGCACCATGAGAACTTGGCTCGGTCCCAAAGGATGGGGATGTCCTAGAGATCGGGAGCCTGGAAGAGCGAGCGGCACTACTCCCGGTGTTCCTGAGTTCCCCTATAGCTGTGAGTTCTTAATTATCACCCCCTCTTGGGACGTGATTCCACAGTGGGGGCAGGGGAGGGAGACTGCACACGCATGTTAGTGGTACACGTCCCTTCTTCCTCTTCTTTTCTTCCTGCCAATCATTCCTCAGCACTGGCAAGGTTGGGCTTTTACGTTACTTCTTCTTCCTAATCAGGACTTCTACAGCTTATGTTCTTCTTGCAGATCCCAGGGTTATGAATCCATTCCATTGCTCATTGGGGTTTAAAGAGAGAAACCAAGTCACCAATAAAAGATTACAATTCAGAAGGCATTTCAAAAGCATTACACCCATTGCCTACTGTTATATTTGCAGAGGTAAAATTTGACTGGAATGATAACTACTGAGATTTTCTCTCTCCCATGTAAGCTTTCTTCACAATGATCATTTCAGAGACACAATTGAGATGTCTATCGCCCTAGCTTCCGTGTTATTTAGCTAAATATATCTTGACGTCATTAAAGTTTCCTAAGTTCTTTAAACCAGACTGGATAAAGAATTTTAGTTACCACAGGATACTTGGAAAAATGTGCGTGGAGCTGGTGATAAACTCTGAAGGGTTGTGTACCAGACTGGTTGTTACCAATCTGCACTATATTTACAAAATTCTCTTGCAGTGATTTTATTATGGCCCTTCAAGTAAAGGAAGTTTCTCCTTGTTTGTAGAGTTTCATATACATAGACATCAGGATATGAAATTGGTTTTCTAAGGTTCTACAGAAAGGGGAAATGATCTCATGGTACTAAACACTAGTTAACTTCCCCTGGAATGCATTATATGATTCTAGATACAAGACATCACAAATTACAATATGTCCCTTGGAGGGCAACTGGGACTTAATCATTCAACACATATTTATTCAACAAATAGTTCTCATACTCTATGTGCCAGCCTCTTTTTTTAGGTACTGGGGACAAAATGGTGAAGTGTTTAATAAGGTAGATAAATCTCTTCCCTGAGGGAAATTGCATTCTATCAGGTAAAATAAGAAAAGGATACAGGAAAGTATGAGGAATATCTGAGGACCATCAAAAGTATGTCCATCAGAAGAGAAACCTTGGGGGAAGGAGAGTGAAATTTGATGACTGTAAATATTTCGAAGAGGTAGGAGCTTACGTTTCTGTTGGGTGTGTTTTCTAGAACAGGACTAGAATCAATGGGGGAGGATTACAGAGGCTGATCCTGCCCAGCACGAGAAAGAACTTGCTGGCAATTAGAGTTTTAAGGCATCAGTCCCTACAGAACCCTCATACACTGCTGGTGGGAATGTAAATGGTGCAGCTGCATTGGAAAACAGACTGGCAATTCCTCAAGTGATTAAACATACATTTACCTTTTGACCCAACAGTTCTACTCTTAGGTATACACACAAGCGAAATGAAAATATATGTCCATAGAAAAAGTTGTGCCTGAATGTTTCCAGCTACATTATTCATAATAGAGAAAAGGAAGAAACAATCCAAATGTCCATCAATTGACAATCAGATAAATAAACTACGATGGTTTTTGTGTGTGTGTGTGTGTGTGTGTGTGATAGATGAAGTACTGACACATGCTACATCATGGATGAACCCTGAACACATTATGCTAAGTGAAGGAAGCCAGTCACTGAAGACCACTGATTGCATGATTCCATGTGAAAAAACAGATTAGGGAAATCTGGAGAGACAAAGAGCAGATTAGAGGGAAGGGTTAGGGGATAGGAGAATAAAAGCTAAAGGATTTGGGGGTTCTTTCTAAGGTGATGAAAATATTCTAAATTTGACTATTACGATTGCTACACATATCTGTGAATATACTAAAATGGTGTGCTTTAAATGGATGAATTGTATGGTATGTGAATTATAGCTTAATAAAACCATTAAAAACAGAAGTAATGCCTGAATCCGTGGTTTGAAAATGCTCTCAAAAGTAATACTTGACTTTTAAAACCAGATTATGGATACCCCAAATTACAGCTTCAGCCCAAAGAAAAAGAGAGGGTCCATTTCAAACGCCATTTGAGCCTTTTAAATCTCCATTTTAGCAAGTGTGGAAATCAGACATCACATTTCTGATGATTTGTGGAAACTTAAAAAAAAATTCCTACTTTTCTTTTTAGTACTTTCTGGGTCCTTTGTCCTTGGTTCTCACTCCTAGAAACGCAATTTGAGGTGCAGAAGAATGACAGGTCTGGAAAAAGCCCGCAAATCGGTTGCGTATCTTTATCCTCCAATGAACTTTTATTGAAAAGGACAATTTAAAAAAGGAATATATAATAAAAGAAGAATGTTCTATCATAAATATACTCTTGAAGTTTATCATAAAATAAAATATTAAAAATGGTATTATCTCTTGTTACTGTCATGACATGATAAAAAATTGTCCTTATTGCCATTAATGAAGTGTCTATCATGCCCTAGTCACTTTTATATACCTTGGTCATAATCCTGTCTACAGTTAAAGAAGCAGAGTTTAGAGAGACTGTAATTTGCCCCAAACTGCACTGTTTTCAGTAAGTGGCAGAGTCAGGATTAGACGCTGTGGCTTTCAGAGATCAGAGTCTGTTGGTACAAGCCGCCTTCGAAAGAAGTGGGTGAAGAGGCCGCTCGACTCCCCTTACCGCTAAGGAAAATAAAACCACGCCAGATGTGGAGAGGAAACCTAGCTCCTTAGGACGTCCCTCCGAAAAGTTACCAAATACAGGCCATATCCTAAAGTGAACTCTCCCTACCATTTCCTGAAAGGGTAACACCATTGCTAAAAATCTTCAAAATCCACAAATTCTTATTTCGCGAGAACGACGGGATCCAAACGGCCGCACTCCCCGCCCCTTGTCTGTTTCTCCTGCTTCCCCCCTGCACAAAGCGCCGGATGTCGAGCTGCCAGCGCGCCAGCGCTCCCCTGGCGCTTCTCACACATCTCCAGAAACGATGTCAGACCAGCTCGGCTCATGTTCATATTCTCCTTGGCTGATGAAATATTTAAACCGTGCTGATAGCCTCAGATGGCATTTTAGATGCTGAATACACCACCCTGTGGGTCTCTTTCCAGAGAAACAGTAGGCTGCGGTGCCCTGCAGCCATTCCTCTCCCATGTTTATGCTGAAAATGTCACTTCTTTCTAGTGCTTTTTAATCAAAAGCAGCTCATCACCAACATTAAAAAAAAAAAGAAAAGAAAAGAAAAAAAAGCCATTTCTAGTAGGCTTGACTGGCCAAGTGCACACAATTAGTAAGACCTTTTGGAAGAAGAATTTACAGAAAATGCTCCATTCGTTGACTTCCAATTAAAACGATAAGAGCGTCAGATCAAGTGATAGGAAACCTGTTGCCTTTCGGTCACCCAACGGCTGGCGGCTGGCGCCTGGCGGGAGAGCGAGGGTCTCTCTGCAAGCACAGGTGAGTAGGTCACTCCAAGTGCAGCTTTTACACCCGAGCTAATTGACGAAGACATTTTCATTTTGACCTGATCCCATGGAAAACAGACAAACAAACCCAATACACTTGTCAAAGAGCTGTGCTAACACAGGTAAGGTTAACAGGTGTGATGGACTAGACTTTCCTCAATATTAATCAAAAATAATTTGAGCCTTAACACAGTGCCCTGGCTCCTTAATTTTGATGGTAAAAATCAGACCGTTTCCCTTCAATGCCGTTAATGGGGTCATTCTCAGAGTCTGAGCTGGTTGCCATGCCGTCAGTCCTGTGGAATCCTAAAAACCATCATCATTTGTTTCTAAACAGATCAAGAGCTATTTACCATTTCAGTGTTTTGTGCACAGCTGGGTGTCTGGCAAATGTCCAATATCCATTAACATTTAAAAATTAGTCCCATAATGCATCTTTTCTAGGGTTTGAGAAGTATGCACAGTGACACATGTTGGGAACCAATTACACTTGCGCTACCATTAGTCTGGCTGCATTCAACTTCCCAGTAAATGCAGGCTAATTTAGTTTCCAGAACACTGTGTCTAAAATTCATACAATGACCTTAGAGACGGCTGAGTATCTAAAGATTTAAAGTGGAACAAACTGCTTAGCAAGAATATTACTTCTCATAGTGAAACATGAGAACATATTATATGACAAGTCGCTGAATCCTGTAAGTCTCCTTTTAGTTTATCCTTTCTAAAACTTCCAGGCAGGGTGAGTCGGGAGGGCATAAACAGACTAATGGATTTCAGTCACCATTTTTCTATTACTTTGGTTTGGGAAGCTAGCATCATTTTGTATGTTAGTGAACAGTTTTATATGTGTCTATTCTTTCTCACCCCTGGGGTGATAGCTGGGTTACATTCTTCCATTTGTTTACTGAATGAATAAATTCTGTCTTTGAAGCAGAACACTTGGAACTTTATTTGGGAAACATATTATCTTATTGCCCAAGATGAGCAAAGCAAACTCTATAATTGGTGGTTTGGTAAAATGTTAAAAACAGAGAAGTTCAGAAATTAGTACTTTCTGGAAAGTGATCTATTAAAAGAAGGAGATATTTCCTCTTAAACCACGTCCTAACCTGCATGGAAGTCTTAACATGGCAGCTAAGAAAGCAGTAAAGTAGTCTTTAAACTTGCACAGTCTAGAGAAATCCCTCAAAAAATATCCAAGATGAAATCGGGAGTAAGATCGCCGTGAGGGGCAGCCGGCAGGGCCCCCCCTCCACAGAAACTGGCTTCTCTGGCTGCTGATTCCGGGGCATGTCCTGTACCAAGCTTATCTTCGCTTGCTTAGTCTATGTCACGCTGTTTAATAAAGCTAAATTGCTCACATAAACAGAATACTGTGCCATGGGCTTTTAGGATTCAGAGGTGGTTTAAAAATATAATTTTTCACTAACATTCAACAGAACAATTTAGCAATAGCTTACAGAAAATTGCAGGAAAGCAGTAATTTTCCAAATGTGTGCAAACTGATTCAGCAATTTACGAATTAGAGACTTTGGGGGTGGTTAGGGATGTGCAGTGAGCTAGCAAAGTTGTCCTTTCATAGGGGAGGCTTCCTAGGCCTCAGGCCATGATGCGAATCTTATTTTATTTTTCTCAAGTACCTTGAAATATTTTATGGCAAAGCAACTTTTGGGGGTTGTGATTATTAAGTTAAAAATTGCATTGACTAAATTGATTTGAATTGGGATTGGTTGTAGGAAATGGCATGGCCTTTGTAATTTTTAGTGAGTTGGAGGCAATATCAGGACTCCTTTGGTATGCTCTTATGTTGAGAAGACTATATGTTATATTATTTTGTGTTGAGATGCTTTAAAACATCATAGGAAATACAACTGCATCATCAGAGCTCTTGGTGAGTTAGTTCAGTGTTAAAATATTTTTTATTATTTGGGAAGTGTGAATCATAGTTACTGCTGAAAATTTATAGGATGGGCAGATAGACATAGTAGATTAAAATAATAAAGTAAAAATGTGCGAATTTGGGGAAAACATCCAAACTTGTCATTTTACAAAGCTGTCTGTGTTGTCAGTTTCCAGGTCGTTCTTTTATTGTAGTGATTAATCCAATGAGGAAAGAAGAGCTTAATTTATTGGGAAGAGGTCTGATTTAGTTGAAACACTTCATTTTAATAAATCAAAAGGTAAATAGTTTATCTATAACAATTATTCGAATGTGTGTCCTGCTTTAAAAAACTAGTTCAAAACTGGCTTAGGGAAAAGGTGCATTTATCTTTCAATAAAATACATGCAGAGTTATGATCTCATCTCACACACACACACACACACACACACACACACAAACTCTTTACAAGTGGAATTGTGAATAAGAAATGTATTTCCTTCAACTTAATTATTTAGTTTCCTACTAAGAAGTTGCTCTGCAGAGGTCAATTATCCTTCAGGGATATCCTGGAAGAAATGAACAATTAGCTTGATTTTCTGTTGAATTTGGAGCTTGAGACTCAGTATGTGATCTATTAAAAAAAGGAGATAATTCCTCTTAAACCATGTCCTAATCTACATGGGAGTCTTACACGGCAGGTAAGAAATCAGCAAAGTAATCCAATCCACCACCATGGGGCCAAGACTGAGCATCTTGATACACAACAATCATGGCTTCAAAACATTAAAAGAAAAATCCCTCATAGGGAGCAATGAAGGATAACAGAAGTCACTCCTCTTAAGAAGTGCAAAACCTTATGAAAGGGAAATGCCATTTGATTTTTTTTTTAACTAAACAGAATTGCTCAAATCTGATTAAAGGGAGTAGCAGCAAACATTGTAATTTGGGATAATCAGGAGAGTGTACAGTTTTATGGAGAGATGAAAGGCAAGAGTAAGACTTTCATAAGCTTCAGACTATCTAGGAGGCTATTACCTGGCTCTGCTCTAAAAAAAGATTTCTTGCCCCAAGAAACAGAATTTAAAGTGGGGAGTAAATTAAGTTAAAAGGCATCTTGCACAGAGCTTTTCAGAAAAACACTGAATTCACCCACACAATGAATCTAGAAAAAAAAATTATTTCTTCTCTAGAAATGTCTTTCTCTTTCTTTTTGAGTTATTTTAACATGGGAGTTGTAATACAACATTCTCTCTCGGTCTTTCTCTCCCTCCCTTTTTTATTTTTTTAAATTTGAGGATGCTAGTTTGAGCTGGCTCTATTTCTTTGGCAGTCAGGCTATGCTTTAAGCTTAATAATATTGGATGCCTCTCAAGACCTTTAAATCACCTACATGTCACTGAGTTAGCATCTCCCCTGAGGATGCATTCATTTGTTCTGCCTCAGTCCTAAAAGTCTGGTTTTTGAAAACACACACACACACACACACACACACACACACACACACACACTCAGAGCAAAAAATGAGAATATGCAGAGGGTTCAAAGAACTCACCAGTATATTATGGAGTGGAAACTTGCTGGAGCTGTGTCATTTCAAATATAATCCCAAGAAAATAGTTTCCTAGCCAGTCGCTGCTTTTCTTTACAAGGACAGTTTTATCAAAAACCACCGCGTGGGTGGCAGAAATAAGTCTCTGCCTAGAGAGAGTAGTACTCTCTCGAATGGCTGCTACTTATGATACCAACGGTAATTTGTAATAATACATAAAAAGGGCACCTTGAATTCATTTAACCAACTTCACTGAGTTTTAAACACGTTTCACGCATTTCCACCTCCTTTCGCTGCGTTCTGGTGAGGCAGAGAGGGCGGGCCTTACTTCTCCCTCTGCAGGTAAGAGATGGCGGGGCTGGGACTAGAGTTGACACCGTGGAGCAGTGTCTGGTGAGATGAGATCAGCTGCTTCTTGTTAAACCCCTTTAAAGTTTTTATTTTATTTTTTTCTGGTATATTTCTCTTTGAATATTTTTCTGTGCTCAGTTTCACATTGCTTCTAGTTTGGCCTGGTGGAAGGGGGGACCCAGAACTTTGAATTAATCTGAAAGACATGATCTTTGATTTTAATTCTCCTTTCCCCTTAAACTCAGCTTCTGATGACAGCCTCAGCCTGACCTGGAAATCCCAAGCCATCCAATTGGCACTAGATGTGACCAGAAGAGATTTGATGAGGAAGCATGTGGTCTAAGCACTCGGGATGGACCTGTAGCTCTGAAACCAAGCCCCAGCCTACTTGGCAGCTTAATGTGCCTTGAAGGATTGGTAGACATGACTCTCACAGCTTTGGGTGTCAAGACATACCTGGGGTTAAGCTCTGGTTCTGACACTGAATATGAGTGTCATCTCATCATCTGTAACATGGAAATAATAGTGGTAACCACCTCATAGGATTATTTATTTGTAAGGATGAGAATATGTGAATAAACATGGCTATGATTATTAGCATGATGTCGCTACACACCCATCCTGAACCAGGCAACTCACATCTCTGTGATATCAGCCTTGGACTTGAAATTTTCTTGAGCCTGGTCTTTTCTGTAGTGTACTTTCTTGGTTAAAGTCCCCAAATGCCTGCTTTCTCTGTTATTCCATGTTGGGAGTCCACAAAGAAACTTTCCTGAGTATAATTTTTATATTTAAAATATTATAACAGAAACTCTTCAGAAATTTTTCTTGAGCCATATAGCATCCGAGGTTTTCTGCCCAACTACACTCCAAAACACTTGCATTGAATTAGATCAGGATGACTGAGGATGCCATAAACCAACCTGTCTCCTACTGAGTAGTGAATTTTGCCATAAGGAAGCCTTACCCTTTATAAAATTTCCTCTGGGATTACAAAGTGGATGTGGTGGCAGTTTCCAAAAACATTTCTGTGCTTTGCTACCAGAACAGAAGAATCTTGGAGAGCCTCAAACTCACTGCTCAGCCCATTTTGCAGATAAGGAAACCAGACCATAAAATGTTCACAGCAAAAAGAGGTCCCAGATGGCAACGGCACAGAAGGATGCTGAAGTCGCTTTCTTCCACGGGCAACTCAAACACACCCCGATACCGGCAGTTACTCCAGAGAGTCAACTGAGGGCTGAATGACCAGTTTCTGAACAACAAACAAGATAAAGAGTGAACAAAGCAGTTAGGGGCGCTGAAGGAGCCCCCGGGAGCTGTGGGGCCTCTCTGAGCCAGAGGAGCCATGAGCACCACTGTTTATGTATGTCCCCTCCACCCCGACAGGACCCCAGGAGCTCTATTGGGGGCTCTGGCCTGCCTGCAGGGTCGCCGCTTTGGTGTGTTACTAGCTAGATCAACCAGAGCCTTTGGCCTCCAAACAAAGGGAGCAAGCAGGGACAAGAGGTCACCGTGCCCAGTGCACCTGGCCCCCAATGGGCCTGTGCCCTGGGCTCCAACCAGCTTCCCAAACTACCGGGAACCTAAGGCCTGCACAGAGGCCACTCCCACACAAGGCTGCCTTCTGTACAACAAACAAGAAAGAGCCACAGAGAAGGCGAGGCACTGAGGAAGCTCGCCCCAGGACAGCAGGAATTCTCCAGGTCTAAGGGGCTGGCATGCCCCGCCCTATCTGCAAGATCAGCGCAGCGTGTTCCGGCACAGTCCAGGATCCGTCTTGGCCTGAGCGAAGGGAGCAAGCAGGATCAACAGGGCTTTGCTCCACGCACCTGGCCGCCCCACCTGGAGCTGCGCACACTCGCTGGCCCAGTGCCAAATAAACCAATAATTAAAGAACATGGGATTTGAATCAAAGACACCTGATCTCAAGAGTTGTGCTTTTTTTTCATTTAGTTCAATCTTTACCTCATTAGGGAGTCCCTGAGCGGAGACTGGAAACAGTAGCTGCCACCAATGGTGGCAACGAAAGTGTTCCCTCACGGGGAATTCTCTGCCCTGGCTGATAATGGCTTTTGTGTGTCTCGGACTGGGATCTGTAAATTGGCCTGCCAACCTAGCCAGTCTGTGAAACCCCCACTCCATTAAGGGCCATTCAAATCAGCCCAAATGTCAACACTCTTAAAAACAGATCTATTAATAATTCAAATACTTTAGTAACAATACAAGCATTTCATCACATTATATTAGAAAATTTGACAGTGTTTGCTCATATTTATAAATGCAATGGCTTTATTTTTCAGAAATAGTGTGATTGTTAAGCTCTGACACATTTGTCTCTGCCTGAATAATAGCCTGGCTTGATAAAAATTTTCAAAAGCCAGTAGCTCTTATTTGAATACATAACATTTGCCTAGGAAAACTATTAACACCCCAAGACAAAGGAAGCTATGTTTAGCATAGGATTAGTGAGGTTCAGGTCTTTTCATTTCTTCTAATTTATTGATAATTGGCTATGGGTGGTACCTGTCTCGTCAGGACTCATTCTGTTCCACTGACTGTAACATAATAGTTGCCGTGGTGCCAGTTTGCACACACACGTACACACATATGTGCCTTTACATGCTTACTACATTCACACGTCAGACAAATACATTTTGCTGATCAATGAATTTGCCGTTCAATGTATAAACTTACTTGAAAGCCTATGATAAGTTAACTGCTCTGCTAAAATGAAGAGCACAAACTTTGTCTTAAGAGCTAAACTCAAATCCTTCTAGCTTCCTGGAGTAAGCGACTTCAACTCTCCAAGTTTCAGTTTCTTAATCTGTTGGATTATGATAAATAATACTTACCTTCTCATTGATGAGGGTTAAATGAGATAAAGTGTGTAAGTAAATTAACATTGAATGCTATGACTGACTAAGAGGTTGCTTTGATTGTGCATGTTTTTATAGGGGAGGCAACCAAGAGTATCCCAAATCTGACCACCAACCTCTCCCCCCACCCCCGCAAGTCACAC
This sequence comes from Rousettus aegyptiacus, assembly GCF_014176215.1. Taxonomy (NCBI): domain Eukaryota; kingdom Metazoa; phylum Chordata; class Mammalia; order Chiroptera; family Pteropodidae; genus Rousettus; species Rousettus aegyptiacus. The sequence goes on along the minus strand of NW_023416292.1, from coordinate 42,376,747 downwards.
AGAATGGCATCCATGTAGCTACCATTTGAGGCCACCTGATTTATAGATCTGATATTTCACTCTCAAGTTTTCAGGGTGATATAGAAGTAGCAAGAAGCATCCTCTTATCAGGTGACACTGCAATTGTTCTTATCAGGTAGGAAACATAGAGTCTCTTTTTTATCAATTAGATACTCATTAAGGTTAGCAAACTTTTATTGATTGGAAGGCATGTGGGCTAGTTAAAGGGGTAGTATCAACTGTTCACTGCAAAGTAGAGATTGCCTAACACCTCCCCTGAAAGTATTTTCATTTATTTCTACTGGGTTTTATTAACCATCTAGCATCACAACCTAGGAAGTCTGTCTAAATATCTGAGCAGGAATTGATTGTGTATTTTGACATAGTTGTGCTTTTGCAGGAGTATCAATGATCATATGGATTGGTTGTCCCTTTGATGAACTTCTTGCATGAGTGGTGTTGACAGTCAGATTGTTCCTTCAAGTGCCTGTTGGCTTCACTAGCATCATTCTATACTATGTGGGTGTAAACATTTTTCTTTGTGTGTGTAGAAACACACTTCTAAAATCACGAAAGAAAGCAATAGGAATATATAATTTTTGTATACAAATATTTATGTCGTAGACAACTTTTCAGGAACATTTAGTGCACAAAGCAAGTGGATCTATATATCGATTAGGCTGGCTGGTTGCCAGGGTAAGAGAATTTGATTCATCTCCCATAAACTCACTATTCTCTTTAGTCTCAGTATTTTTACTGGCGGCATTTCTTCCAGGATTATAAAACCTTTGCTGCCTGCATGGGCATGGGCAAAGAAGAAAAAAAAAATAATAAAAAAAGATGGAAGCCTGTGCAGAATATTTTGAAGATAAAATTACGAAGCATAAAAAATGTTTACCTTTGATATCTTTTTAATAAAAAACCCAAGAGAAATCATCTTTGTAGTTTTTCTTCAAATTTTGACCTACTTTTGGCAAAAGAGAGAGAGTAAGGCAATAATGAGATTGGGTCTGGAGCCTGGCCCACAGGAACCCTCCGTTACTCATCGGTTGTTCGCTGTGTGGCCTGAAGAAAGTCCCCTAGCGTCCCAAGATGCAGGCTCACCACCTCCGAAAGGAATATAATTATAACTACCATGTGGAGTTGTGATAATTAAAGAAAATGTATGCAAAGCACCTCAAAAAACAGTAAGTAATTAATAATGTTGGCTATTTTTATTTTTTTTAACAAGGTTATAATAACCCCCATGAAGACAAATAACTAGTAACTAGTAGAATATATGTATTAGAAGTGGGCAAGACACCGAATTCTGTTTTTAGCTTTACTATTGACTACTTGCATCTTTGGCATTAGTAATGTATCTTCTTATTTGTGCCATTTAATTTAAAATTATGTCAAGAATATGATGTTGGAATTTGGTGATAATAATGGAGGCTGAAAGTGTTTTCAGAAAGGAGTTTGGAAATAATGGGAGTGGGAGGACAGGTCACACGGAGCCCTCTTGACCATTGTGAGAACTTCGGCTCTGACTTTTACCACTTCAGCGTTTTAAGCGGAGGTGTACCATTGTCTGAATTATGTTTATAATTGTGGTTGCTGTGTTGACAGAAGTCTGTGGAGTGGGGATTGGAGAGAAAGGTAAGGGAAGAAGCAGAAAGACCTATTGAGTGTATATTCAATAGGTGAGAGCTGAAGGTGTCTCAAATCAGAACAGTGGGAGGGGAACTTTTGAGAACTAATTGTACTCTTGATGTGTATTCAAGGTCAAGATAATATGTAGATGGATTGGATGTTGGATGCAAGAGGAAGAGAAGAGTTGAGAGTCACTTCAAAGTTTTAACTGAGTGACTGGAAGGATAAAGTTGCCGTCAACTGAGATGAAGAGAAATGAAAGGGAGCAGATTTGGGTGGAAGAGTAGGAGTTCAACTTGGGACATGCTAAACTTTAGAATGTTTATTTAGTTCTAGGTAGAGATGTCAATTAGGCAGTTAGAGATATGAATCTGGGGGTCAGTTTGGAGATATAAATTTGGAAATTATTAGCATAAAGATAGTATTTAATGCCATAGATTGAATGAGATTACCAAGAGAATAATGTGATAAAAAAAAAAGAGGACCAAGAGCTGAGCCCTGGGACTGTTTATCTCATTAAATGAAGTTTCCCCCAAATTAAAGACAGACCAACATTATTTAAAAGAGCCCATATCTACGTTTGATCATTTATGAGACTTGTAACTGTGAAAAGTATAAATCCTCCTGCTTTTGTTAGGTTTCTGCTGAAAGAGAGGGTACGGTAAACACCAGGTAGAATTTGAACTCTTTTGAAAGTCTTTTTACTGTCTTGGACTTGCAGCTGGACTATATGAAGAATGTTCAAAATTCAGTAATTAGAAAACCAAACCTCAGCTAAAATATAGGCAAAGGATCTGAACTGAAACTTTACCAAGGAATATATAAAAATGGCAAATAAACACACGAAAAGATGCACAACACCACTTGTCTTTATGGAAATGAAAAATTATAAATGAGTGTTACGAGATATCACTGCATTCCAACTAAAATGACTAAAAAGCAAAATCAAAAACAAGCAAATGAAAAACTGATAGTACCAAATGCTAAGAAAGACCAGAGCAACGGGGGCTCTGATGCTGCTGGTTCCGTGTGCAAAATGCCACAGTCACTTTCTCATAAAGTTTAACACTTACTAACCATGTGCCCAGCAATGCATCTTTACCACCCCTCCCCCCCAAAAAAGAACTTTATGGTCACACAAAAACCTGTACACACATGCTTTTAGTAGCCTTATTCATAACTGACCCAAACTGGAAATAACCCAAATGTCCTTCAACTGGTGAATGGACAAATGATGGTACATCCTTACAATGAAATACTATTTATCAATAAAAAAGGACAGACTACTAATACACGAACATGGATGAATTGCCAATGCAGATCCAAGAAGCTACATATTGTTTGATTTTGTAAAGACAATCTGTAAAGGCAGAGAACAAGTCGACGGTTGTAACAGACCACAGCTGTGGAGAGGGATGGACCGCAAGAGGCACAAGTGAATACTTGGAGGGTAGGGAACTGTTCAATACCTCGATTGTGGTGGTGGTTACATTACTGTATACACTTGTCAAACTCATAGAACTGTACACCAAAAAGGGTGAATTTTACTGTATAATTATAACTTGATCACCCTGATTTTTTAAAAAAGTAGCATTTCTTTACACTTATAAAAAACTGGAAGAAACAAAAAACAGAACAAAAAACCACATGGCTTTAGAATGTTGAACTATTGGGCAACTACGTTAAAAATCAAGAGAAAACCGGTTACTATATACTGAAGTCTTCCCCAAGGGCTGGACAAGAGATGGAGAGTCGATGATGTCATGTCCTCTTTCATTTGCTGCACCCAGCAGCACTTTGAACAAAGCCAGGGGTACCGTTGGACAGCACACTTACTTCAGTGAAAGATGACCCAGCCTAATATACTATAAAGTGTCAGCATACAACGAGCTTGTTGTATTTTTAGATCCCAGACTCAGAGACACCATGTATGGTATTTTCACCCGGGGTGAGGTTGACCTAAAACACCACAGGCATATTCTCTGGAGTCAAAGATTTTTAACTACATGTCAGTGATGATTAGTTACAAAGGGAAAGAGAACTTGCCCCATTTGACACTAAATGACAGAACAATGTGACAAAAGCTAAAAACAGAAAAAATCAGTCTCTAAGACAAGAGACTGATTCCCAGTGGTGTTAGGGACAAGTCTTTTGATTATATCTTTTGTCCTACGAATCATAAATCCCTACCCTCAAAAGGCTTTCTAGGCTGGGCTCCTAGATTTTGGCCCAGTGACCTCCTAAGCGCAATTTTCAGAGCTGAAGGAATCTGACCTGCATTTAATATTTGGTTTCGATCTATCTCTACAAAGTGTCTTCTGGCAGAGAAGCCGCAGAATCTCATTATGCCCCTGTAAATCAGGCACAGCACTGACAGCACATTCCATAACTTTTTAAAGACACAAGTAATGGGTTAAAACCCTGATTATTAGTAAAGATGCTCTTTTAAACCTCTTGACTTAGGCTTCTAGCCAGGCTATTAATTGGAATGTTGGCTTTCTGTGTAACCTCAACCACAAAAATGATGTACCAAGCAAGGCTTTGCTACAGCACCGGACATAAGGCAGGGGCTCTGCCTTAAAAGCTGGCATTAGGATAGGAAGAGGCAAGACTTACTTATAAAATAATGATGATGATGATGATGGCAAGTCAACGTAGCATGTGCGAGATCACAAATGTGTGGATGAAGCAGTAAACACGAAAGGGAAGCAGGCTCGTGGAACGGCGGCTTGAGAAGCACACAGCTCGGCCCCTGAGCCCCAGCCACGTTGCTTTGTAACTGTGGAACATTGGGCGACTTAGTAACCTCTGTCTCAGTGTCTTTATCCGGGGTGGGGGAGGGGTGGTAGGAGGGAAGGGGAAGAAGATAATTATAGATCTGCTGCTTAGACTCATGAGAATTAAGAGAAATCATGCCTATAAATATTTGAGTACAGCATGTGGCATAGAAAGCACTCAGCAAGTATTAGTTCTGGGTAGGAGAGGTAGTAGAAACAGTAGTAAGATTGGAAAAAGGCAGCTCTTTCTGCAATGGTATGTCAAGTGTGCTCCCAGGGGGAGGTCCTGGCTAGAGCTACAAATTTGGGAGTATAAATAATACTTAAAATCATGGGGGTGGAGTGAGAGTGGCTAAGGAGAGGATGTGGGTAGCATGGAGCCCTCTGGCACCAAAGTTTATAGGCTGGGCAGAAAAGGGACAACTAGCATTGGAAAAATTTTCTATTTTTCCTTTACATTCATTTTAGAATTTACCTAACACTTTATAAACCGCCCACAAACATCACAGTCATGGAATTAGGCCTCTATGTAAATCCTGACAGGTATCTCCATGGACTTTCATTTCTGTATTATTAATGGAATGTGAACAAATAACTTAAATAAACTTCTGTTGGTTTATGTAATTTTAGCCCGAGTCTCCACTGTCAAAGTAAAAGGTTGAGGCAATTATCCGGATAATTCAGGCAGAACCTACTGGGCCGTCGGGACTCCTCTCTCCTCCTGCTCCTCTTGCACGAGTGACCAGGGAGTCACTGCAATCCTTTCTTTGCTCACGTAACTCTGATCTTACTCCATCTTTAACCACTGGACCTTGTCGCCGAAATAAGTACATCATATCAGAAACAAATACCAGCAAGGGAAGGGACTCTCGTTTCACATGTGGATATGTTTTATTTCCAAACGGACTATACTGCGAGCTGGTGCAAAAGGCAGATTTAAAGTGGAAAGGAAAAATGAAAGCAGACAGTCAGGAGCTGAGTCCTTGTCATTTTAAAAGGAAATCAAGTTCACTAAAGGTGAAAGAGCTAAATTTTCTCAATGAGAGCCTGTGTTGTCATTTATTATTATTTGTGGTTTTTTGGGAGAGCAGCAAGAATACGAAAATAAAGAACATTTTGATCCGTGTCACCAAACACCATATTAATTTATAGCCTCCTCATTAGAGAGATTTTTCTAATCAAGAAGCAGCACTTTCGCCTCATAAAAAGGGGTATGAGGGGGGTGACATGTTTTGGATATAAAAAGCCGGGAAAGTTTTACTTGCTTAGGTGCCCAGGTTGGGATAAATAATGGCAGAATAAATAAAAATCTCACAAGCAAAGGACACCCTTCTTTTTGTGACAGTGAATACCAGTCCATGGAAGTTGCAGTTGTGCCCAAATAAAGAGAAGCCACCAGCTCTAATTCGGCATTGACCTCGCCTGTCAGATCTTATCCTAATGAGGCACAGATCCTAGGACAGGAGAGGAAGGACGCAGAGCTGTGTGATAAGGTGCACCGTGCAGTAATTGGATCAAGCTGAGGCAGCGGTGGTCCTTAACAGTGGCCGTGGGTACAAATGAAAGGGCTGTCACTTGCGAATAATTTGCTATGTTTCGGATTTTACTTTTGTCCACAGAGTTGTGTGTCAGGAGAAAGACTAAAAGCATTGTTTTTTTCTTTCTCCATTTGCCTTCCAGAATATTTGTCTCTATCCCCACTTCAGCAAATTTAACATGGCAAGATCTTGAGATGTTTGAATTCCTTTATTTACATGAATATAATATATGTTCTCAGATCTTATAACCTTATTCCATATCCAGTAAATTCTCTGTGTTGCTAGCATAGTGGTGCAGTCTGCATTGCATTTCCCATGATTTGCCAGTGTTCCCAAGAAACGCTGGGTCAATATTGACATCATCTACGCTGTGAAATGAGCCCTCGAGAATAAATTGAAGTCTTGTTAGCATTAAAGAAGCCTTTAGCCCCTGTGACCCATGGCAGTCTTATAACAGTCCTATGGACATTGGTTTGGTAACCACTTTGTAAAAAAAACCCCAAAATTTAGTGGCCAAAAACAACAATTTATTATTTCTCCTCATTCCACAGTCCGAGTCAGGCTCAGTGATGTGGTTCTTCTGCTCCATCTGGTATCTGTGGGGGCTGGAACACAGAAGATGGCTTCTTCACTCACATGTCCAGGTGTCATCTGGGGCGTCGGGAACAGCGCGGGGCTGGCCAGGCATCTCTCTACATGACCCTTCACATGGCGAGCTTGGGCTTCCTGATAGCATCATGGTTCCAGAGAAGTCTGACATCCCTCCCGGTGCCCGTCTTCCAAGAAGAAGGAGGCAGAAGCTTCTAGTCCTCCTAATGCCAGGGCTTGTCCCATAATGTCACTTCTGCCATGTTGTGACAGGGTCAGCTCAGATTCAAGGGAGGGGAAACAGCTTCACCTCTGAGGAGATTAAAGAACACTTACAGAAGGGAAGGAATTGATGGCGGGCGTCGTTAGGCACCTTCGAGATGGCCCCTGACGGCTCTGGGGGGCTCTGAGGAGCATTGAATGTTGGATTCGTTGCTTGTAAAGGATTGTTTCTATTTAGAGTATATCATTTCAGAGATATGAGAAACCCTAAATATCATTTAAAATAGTATTTCTCAAACAATTGTATAGTTATCCATGGTAAGAAACATCTCCTATCATGATCCAGTATACGAAACTGAGGTTGTAGAAATATTCGTATATTCTATAATATACACATGTGTATGTATACATATCTATATAAATATTTCATGAAATGATGTTGATCCTTAATATGTGCACTGAGCTCTGCTGTTTTTTATTTTCATTTTAAAGAAAGTTGGTCTTGATCCCCAAAATAATTTCATGACCTACCAATGAGGTAATGTCATCATTTTAAAAAGACCAGTCTAATCCTGTCTACTCATTTTACAGATGACATCACTGAGGATTTGTGGGGCGGGTGACTTGTTATGCAGAGGAAGAACTGGAATGAGATTCCAAGGCCAACGCTCTATCGCGCGCCACACTGCAGTTAGGGATGCTGGTCTCCACAAAGAATGAAGAATTTTTAAAACGCATTTCCTCTCTCATTTCCCTACAACTTAACCATGCTTAGCATAATTACTTGAGTGTGAATATTAACTTTCAAGCAATAACCTGTTCTCTGCCCTCAGACTTTTTTTTCTTTTCTTTTTGGTAGCTTGCCTCCTTCTCAATCCTAGGATGTGTAAAGAAATAAAGAAATTCCATACAGTCATCATTTACTTATTAATGCAGAAGAAATATTTTCTGACTTTCATGCCTTGAGGAACCAGAGCAGTTCCTAAGGGAGGCAGTGGAGTCGTTATAGGAGATTTTGAGGACTGTCTTCCAGGAAGGTTTCAGTATATTTCTGCCTGGAATCATAGATTGACTAGATGACTTATGAATCCAAATCATTACACTCCTGAGTTCAGTGATGTAGGAGGCTGTGTTAACTGATGGCCCAATTAGCTTCCCAACAACAAAACTGCTTATTAAGTAAACTAAACCATCTCTAGACTCAGGCCTGTGATGGTAGCACAGAGCTGCGTGAGGCAGAGGGGAAGTCCAGCTCTGCAGCTTGTCAGTAGCTGTGTGACCTTGACATATAACACAAACTTTCAGGGCCTCCTTTACTTCCTCTGTTAAAAGAAGAAGAAGGAGAAGGAGAAGAAGCCACAACGCATATTAATGTTATCATGGTGCCTTACCTGGAGTTGCTACCCAGCGAATATTAGCTTTTAGTGGTCATCTGTTTCATCACCAAAAGATCAAACACGTGTGTGCTTTCTTCAGTGTTGAGTGATATTAAAAGTTGGGTTGAGTTCTGGTTAATTAATATTTTAGTAAAGCTGGAGTATTTTTGAATACCCACTGTTTTCCAGGCATTATGCTGAGTTCTAGGGGCACAAAGATGAATAAAAGCCTTAATGGAGTTTACTATTTAGTAAAAGACAGCATTTAAATAAGACGCCTTCATATTTTTATGTGTATGTGTGTATGTTTGTGTGTCTGTTGCAGGGGGCGGGGAGAGAAATTATTGTGGCTACTTATTTTTTAAATGACAAAGTAATTCCAGTTTTAGTGTTATGAAAACAGAATTTAAAAATTTGAATATTACCAATAATTCTATTATCATCACAAAGATTGCTCTCTCTGTCTCTCTCTTTTGGGATTTAGAGTATTTTCATTTGCTTAATTTTAAGTGTTTGTAATCACAGGAATAAAATTTACTTATTTCTTGTTACAGACTGAAGTGCCAAGCTCATGGAGATGGCTATATGTATTAAGGAAAACTATTAATGGTAATAATAACAATCGAGCTAACATTTCTTGAGCACTTATCATGTACAATCATTGTGTGACCTCAGCAACAGGACTCACGCTGTCTTAACTAATACCCTACACTGTCTCTAGGCGACATTTTTTTTTTTTTTTTAATCTCTGGGTATAGAATAAGTCAGTTTTTAAAATCCTGACACATACAGAGAACCAGGAAACCACAACACGTGACTCTACCAAACTTGTAATGTGATCGCCCCTGGGAAGTTGTTCCATCAGTGACCCTCCCTCCCGCCCTCTCTCCCTCCTTCTCCCTCCCTCTCTGGCTTCCTTCTTTCTTCTCTTTTCTTACTATTCTATATTTTTGGTGTTTACTTTGGATCATGTAATCGTTTGGTCCAAATTGCCTAATTTTTTATGTTGTGGGTATAATTTGAAGAATGAATGACCTTGAACTTTGAAAATAAAGAGTAATAGCTCATATTCTATTTTTAGTGCAGTGATCCAAGACAAACACACTGAATCCCAAATCTCAGGTTTGCCAGATGTATTTCTTTTGGGCAACAATCTCTTTGAGTCTCAGTTTTCTTATTTGTAAAATGAGAATAATAAATTTGCCTTTTTTTCCAGGGTTGTTTTGAGATGATATATATAAAGCTTATATCACAACAGGTGCTTTACATCCATTGACCACAGAATAAGTTCAATAAAGAGCTATTGAATCATCAATTCAAGACATCAACCCACTTAGGGATTGGGGGTGAGCTGAAGAATAAAGACTAGTACAACAAGAATGTAAAAAGAAAGAGTGTTTATCTTTTAATTAGCTAAAAGTGATCTTTGTATTGAGATGATCGTTTTGAAATTTGGACTTTTTAAGCAAGATAAAACTTTTCCCTAGATTATCTCCCATTTAAGTTTTCAAGAGGCAACCTAGAGAATTTTAAGCATGGTGCCTCCTTTATTACTTTAAGAGGATTGCCCTACTAGCTCTGCCAGCTAGGTGCTGAGACCCTCTGCCCTGGCACAGACGGAGGCCAAGAGGAAAAGGAAATGGAAACCAGAAGCTGGTCCTTTCCGATTAGGGAGATCTGGGGAGGGGCAGGCTGAGATAGAGTGAGGGGGTCTTCCTGCTCCTCAGTTCCTCATCTCATTGGCATAAGGAAGCTTAAGAGTCATCCGAATAATTTTGGGATCCTGAGAATGTGATTGCTAACGGCATGGTATGGGGTCGGGCTGCAGGCTCTTCTAACCATCCTAATCTTTACAACAGGACTCTCCCCAGCTTGGTTTAGAAATAAAGGTGCCATCACTCTCAGGGACGAACCTGAGAGAGCATCACTGACTCTTCTTGGCCTTCATAAGACTTAGGGGAATTGGCCTCATGTGGGAAGGTAGAGGCAATGAGAGGCCAGAAGACTTGTCAGAGGTTGAGATGAGGAGGCCATGGAGCAGGAGATTCCCAGATGGGCACAAGGGGGGCAGATTTAAATGGTTGGGACTGCGGACTCTGGCAACGAACACCAGAGTCTCACTCTCAAAATGTGTGAGATAGAAGCATTGCGCCCCTGCAGCTCGAGTTCATAGAGCAGACTCCTGTAAGAGAGGACACTGGGTCGTTTGCAGACTCCATCTCGCTGCACCAGCACTAGGTCACGTACATCGCATTAGATACGTTTCTCCACATACTCTGACAACTTTTGTACAAGTAACAGGAGAAGTCTAAGACAGTTAGGAATACTAAAAAGAGACTTTTAGACCAGAAGAGACTGAGCTGTCTTAAGGGAGTAATGAAACTGTTAGATCTAAGTTTACCAGATTGCATTAAATTTTATTTTCACCTCTGTTGAGCACTGCTGTGGGTGTGTATGTTTGTATGTGTTGAGAAGATTGGGAGTTTCTTCTCAATGAGATGGGTAAGATTGTGAGAAGAGCACATTTTTGGAAGAGGAGATCAAAAGTTCCATCTGGAACATATTAAACTTGAGGTGATTATTAGACATGGAAATGGAAAGGATGAGTAGGCATTTAGGTATGTCATTCAGAAAAGAAGGCTGTGCTGGAGAGAAAAATGTAGAAGTTATCAGTAAATCAATGATATTTGTGAAAGGGCATGACTGGCTCTCAGCAACTTAAGTGTTTGAATAACATATACCTTCCGCCAGTTATCTTTTGACAACCACTGCATAGCTGGGGACAGGGGATGGACACTTAACAGATTCCCCTCTTTTTTCTTGATTATAACCCTAAGGAAGGTGGAAAAGTGGGAGTGGACTTGGATGCCCAGGGCGTGAACTGATGCTGAGCACAAAGTTCTTAGGCATGTGCAAACCCTCCCATACTCCTTATGAGCCTCACGTAAGGGACAATGAGGGCACCATTTGCATGTCATCCACGTCGGTATTTTGAGAAGGAGTCTTCTCCTTTTGTAACCGGCCAGTTTAACACAAAGGGACGAGAAGAGAAGACATGAAGGGTCGCTTGCCTCTTACTCTTTCTACTTCTTTACCTTATAAAAATAACATCTTCGAGAGTCGAGTGTAAATATCCATCTGTCTATTGGGGGTTTCACCACCCTTGTGTCACATTCATCCTTTATTATGAGGGGACATTTCAGGCATGTGACTCATATTCCCCTTCTTTCATTTGCTCTCTCCACATTTAGCTCTGCTTCACGCATCCATCTTCCCTAAGTGTGTCCAGACGTGACAGTGGAAGTAAATGTTCTATTTCATGTCACCAGGGATGGATGCCACCTTTCCATCCGATCTTCTCCACATCACTGATGTTATACAGAACTCCCTCTCTGCTGAGGTGTCGGCAGGTCCATTGTCGTACTTGACTTGTTTTCAGTTGCTAATTCTGCGGAGTTGATCTTGTTCTTGAAACAAATGAAGTCTCCTTTTTCTGAGAGGCCCAAGCAAAGTATATAAGAAAGGTTAAGAATGATAATGGTAGTAATGATATTAACTAGGCCAATATTGATAGCTACCATTTTTTAAATAACTTCTTTGGACTAGGTCCCTATGTTCATTTCTTTGCCTTCCTTATCTCAGATACACGTGCCATGAGTTTGGGAGGCCATATACATAGTGGTGAGGATCTAAGTTTGACTCCGATGCCCAACTGTCTGAGTTGGAGTTTTGGCAGCATTACTCATCACTGCGTGAACTGGGACTCCTTTTGCTTTGATTATTTCATCTGAAAAATGAGAATAACAGTGAGGAGAGTGGTTTCGCAGACTAAATTTGATAATATAAAGAAACTAAGTTTGACATATAAAGAAATTAGAAAAACACTGGCACATAGTAAGTGGTCCATAAATATCATCTTTATAGATATCAGTATTATGTTTGTCCTTTGAAATTGAAGAAAACAAATCAAACATAAGTGGTTTTATACTGCACCATGACAGGTGGAATGTCTGGACGTAAAGCCCGGTTTTGTTTGTTTGTTTGATTGTTTGTTTGTTTGTTTGTTTGATTGTTTGTTTGTTTGTTTTTTAAGGCTATATATCATCCAGTGGTCCAGAGGTTGGAATAGTCCCATAAGAAATTTCTGCCATTTCAAAGTAACTAATAAGTGTTTCATTCTAATATAAGAGACAATGGTAAACCTATCCTGTGCCATATCACACAAGTACATGTTATATCACTCTGAAGAGATAACCATGGGATTTCCATTTTACCTGACTTCTGTACAAGTTTGGGGGCCCCGACCTATGTGCAGACTAAAACAACCACCACCAACCCCCTGTAGCTGTATGAGGGGTCAGTACACCTAACCACTGCCACAGTGGTTTCTGGGGTGCCATGTCTGGACGGTGTATGTAAAGCACTTCATAAACTTTAAAGCTCTTATAATTATATCCTGGGTTGCCTATTGTGTGGGTACCAATACCTAGGAATATTTGTACCATCTTGGTAGAAATAAAATGCCCCTGAAAGTCGATGTTGTAACTCTCAATGCATTTTTCCTCTCTATTTTTCTCGCATCTAATGTTGACAACCGCCCATGAGGTACTCGCTGGTTCTCAGCGTACCCCACAAAAATGCCAGCTGGCTGCATGCCAGTGTCAGGAAGAGAAGATTGTTGAGAGCTTCCTCATAGCAAAACCTTGTCAACAACAAGCATTGTTTCTCAATCTGACATATTTTCCTTTCCCTGTCCCTTTGGTTTCTCTTCCTATCTGGGGATAGACCCAGAATGGGTTACTAACTGTAGCATGGTAGCTGTAATTCCTAACAAAACCAGTCTTCATATTTATGCAGCATCACTCATTTAGCTGTGCTAGCTAGCGCGTGGAGCCCGGGCGAGGCTGTCAGCGCGCACGCGCGCCGTGGCAAGGCGTCTGCTGTGCCTCCCGGTAGTTCTACGCTGGCTTTTAAAAATATAATTTGTTTTCTCCAAATCTGCCCAATGCACAACATCCAGAGGGAAACATAATAAAACACAAAATCTGCCTCCTGCCTGTTTTTGACAGTGATAACAACCTTGGTCTTAAATTGATAGAAATGCTAACTTCTCCTGCTTGAGAATCAATGACCACCAAAACTCAAACACAAGGATTTCAAAACCTTTCCTCCAAGTCTAATAACAGCTTCTCAGGTAGCAACACAGACTCTGAGGAATGATTTTAAGTCTGGAATCTGGTCTTGTATACATTGGATTGCCGATTAGAGCAATAAATGCGGACAGCTTGCAGAGTGCACAGCACTTCCTAGGCTGTGTAAAAACATGTTATCTCTTACTCGACAGACATAATACTTTAAAAATTGATCCTTACTGGCTTAAGGGCCTATTTCAGCCCCCAAAATCTCCCAGCCAAAATCTAAGGATTCTGACCGAATGTATTTTGCACATAATGAAAATACATGCTGAGCCTTCATCTCATGTGTGATGCGTGCATATTATTATAATAACTTTATGTGTTACTGTCCTTATGTTAATTCATCAAGAATGAGATCAGTTCCGTAACTTAAGATTTCTTTAGCGAATGGGATTCCTAGGCTAGTCATCCGAGTTGCCTTTGGCTTATACTATGTGCTATGATAGTTCAAAATACTGTATTATTATAATTATTACAGAATTTTCTTATGTCAGGTTAATCTAGAGGAGACACAAGGAAACTGTGACTTATGATATACAAATTTCCTGGCTTTTCAGGCTACTTTGCAGCAGCCTGTCAGAGTCCTTAATTTAGGGAAAGTCCTAAATCTGTTATAGCTACACATTTTTCCTTTTGTAACAAAAATATTCTGAATGTGTGACATAAGGAAAGCATATGAAGAAATTGCAAACAGTAAGAGATAAGAATATACAGATTCTCTTGACATACATGGCGGTAACAGGATAGATGTCACCAGGATTGGTCCCATCCAGTTTCAAGCCTGACCTGAGAAACAGAGGTTTCTCATCCAAACAAATGCAGCGCTCGCCACAGTTTAATCGTTTGGTGACTTACCTAGAGAAAGGAACACTGCCGTGCCCTCCAGTCAGAGGGGATTTGGGTGTTGTATCTGTTAACTTCATACACCATTATAGGACATTTTTTTTGCAAATGCAATGCAGAGTGTGTTTGATCAAAGACCAGATATGTCAAGGGATGTCTTCAAGCAAAATTCTTTCATTTGCTCTTTAAAGGCCTAGCCCTGCCTCACAATGATGGGACAATGTTGCGTCCCCCTGAGTTCTGAGCTGTTGCAGACATTTGAGGTAGGACTGAGTGACTGGAATTCCCAAGAGACCTAATGAAACAAGAGCCAGTTGAAATTCTACCCTTGGAGACCTGTGTGTAGACCTGACCTTGGTCTGTGGCCAGGGGACAGTGTAGGGATGAGCCATTGGTTTATTTATTTCAATCTATTCTACATTACCCAATCCATTTCAGTCTGTAGAGATATAAACAGCATTCTTTGCTTGGCCTTAACCAGTCATTGAGTCCTTCAGATGTCCAGTATTACCTCCTGATTACTTTCATTGTTACTTCACAAAAATATCATGAGCAGCACTTGCACATGACTTGGCTGATTCTCCTGCCTGTCCTGCTCACTCTGCAAATGAAAGGGTGATCAAGTAAAGGCTCTCCATGTTAGGATAATTCACCAACCAATGGTTGCACTGCTAATTTGATTTTGCTGCTGATCAGAGATAGGAAGAGAATTGTAATTGAAATGCATTGCAACCAATTTGTAAGCATTGGTACACATTATCCATCATTGTTATGCTATTATGCTATTAACATAAATTATCACATAGAGGTAATTTAAAACTGTTAACTGACGCAGGTATATCTTATTTCTGGTGATAATTACACGTAAAGGAAGGAGGTCAGGTTAAATGTTGCCTGGCATTATTTCATGGACTATTGATGGACAGTAGTGATTAAGTAATGTTAGCACTGAAAAATTACTTTGTTTCTAGCATTTCTACTAAATTTCTGTTATTCATGAATTTAAGATATCATATTCAAATAAGCCATCAACTTTCTGGAGAACACACTCTGGAGTTAACTTTCCCGAAGTTGCTATTCGTCTTTACACTAATTTAATATTGATTTTAATGAGTTTCTATCTCACATTTTTTAGCTTCACACTCAGTTATAGGACATTTTCTTTAAAAAGTTAGAGAACACTCTCATTAGTTGTGGTTCTTGGTTAACTACATAAACTCTCAATTTATTTGTATATCGTGTCCTATATTCTTATGCAAATTAGGACCAAAAAACCCCCAAAACAAAACAGGCTTATGCTTCAGAAGGTGAGTATTCACTTTGACTGAGGGAACTGGATATGCAGGCAGAGTCTGTGTTGAAGGTATGACGCTGTGAAGAAAGCCTTTCTGTTTTCTGTGGAGTCTATCAGATTACTGATATATGGGGCCTTTGGGACATAACTAGTGAAAGAAAAACTAAGATCAATTATATATGATAGGAGATGAAGCCAGATGAGGAACGTTGGATTTCTCAGATTTAAGCTTTAAAATTCTTAAATGCCTGAAGCTTCTCAGCCAGAGGTTAGCTTGTCAATGAATATCAGAATGAAAATACTGGACAAGTGTCATGCCTGGAAATGCTACATGAGATATTACTACAACTGGATGTCAAAGACAAAATGTAAAATGACAAATGGGCCCTTAATAGAATAATGTGCTATCATTTCATCTCATCCCAAAGGGTTCTATCAATTCTAGGGCTGGTGAGTCTACGAGAGTCATATGTTACAAGCATTCATGAGATGGAAATGACACAACATATGTGACTTTCTGAAGCTGTGAAGTGGAAGGCCCAGGCTGATTCCATGGTAGTCAGGTCAGAAGATAATTGCCCATAAAATTATAGAGCACACACTATAATAATTCTTTGTTATTCTCAAGTGTGGCGTGCTAAATGCTGACTCAGGGCATAGTGGAGATGTTTCTAAGTGATAAGTTCTAAAATAATCATGAAGGATGAAAGACATATATTATCAAAATCACTCTTGACAATCTCAAGAAATTGTCATATTGAAGACTGAGACACTCTCAGTGAATACACAATATAAGCTTTATCCCCAGGTTGGATAGGTCAGGATTTCTGTAGACACCAGAGGCAGTAGGGCCATAATGCACAAAAAGTATATATCTATAAACACCAAAATCTGAGTCAACATAACAAGGATATTTACATGATGAGAGGCATGTAAGAACTGGGGCAGGTTGAAGGAACAGATTTTCATATTCTCACATTCAATCTATAATTCTCTCTAGGATTCCCACTCACTGAGTGAAATTGCCAAAATTGCTGGCCTAATTGCATTATTTAAATAGTTATCTCTCACTTTCTTTTTCTCTTCATTATCTTTCTTTTTCCTTCCTCTTTCTTCCCCTCCCATACTAACTCTCAAAAGAACATTATTTAATATCACCCTGCTTATCTCTTTGAGATGGAATAGAAACATTAAGCTTTTTAAATTTTTTTTTTTATTTTTAAACTTACACATGGTCTATTCTTAGCTCTAAGATCTCTAATTTTTCAAACCCTACATCTCTTTTTCTGTTAACTAGGATTCTTAATTTTTGGTAGGCCAGCTTTTTCTGTAGATAATAAAAGCTAAGGACCCTTCACCCCAAAATTGCTCTATTATATACACTCAAATTCAATGTAAAAAAAATTAAGATTCATGATTGGTCCTACAATTGTTAACTAAGATCCTCTAGACCACCACAGACTTCTCCTTCAACCAGCAGGTGGAATAATTTATTTTTTCTTTAGGAAAAGTTGCAAACTATTTCTCCATAGGCAAAAGAATAAACAGTGGTAGGTACAAGAACATGGAAGGATAAGGAGCATTGTGCCTTCAGAATAACAAATGGCTAATAGAGTATCAGTGTGTTGATAAGAGGAAGAGGCAAAGGATCAGAGGGGAGTGAGGAGAGCTGAGGGAAGCACAGGGGGATTAGGGTGCCAGCCGTTCGTGTACCCCTTGCCGTTCCATTGGTGGCAGAGAGAGGACCCGCTGACACTATACTCTTCAACTTAACCTAAAGCAATTAGATTTCTTTTTTTTTTTTTAAAGCGGGTATATTAGTAATATAACAAAATGCCACAGGCTTGGTGGCTCAAATGACAGAGATTCATTTTTCTCACAGTTCTGGAGTCTAGAGGCCATGATGAACATGTCAGTAGGGTTGGTTTCTTCTGAAGCCTCTTTCTTTGGCCTGCTTGCTGTATTCTCCAATCATATTTCCTCTGTGTGCACACATTCCTGGTGTCTCTTTTGCTTGTTCGACATTCCTTTTATGAGGATACCAGTCAGACTGAATTTGAACCTCACTCTAATGGCCTTGTTTTAACTTAATCACCTCTTAAAGACCCTATGTCTAAATGTAGTGACATTCTGATACTGAGAGTTAGGGGTTCAATATACGATTTGTGGACAGGGGACATACAACTCAGCCTATAAGAGCAGGGTAGCTCGTCAGTCTGACAGCCTCATAAATGGCCTTCCTTACAGAGGTGAGAAGTTTTTAGGGCATTTTTTTTTTATTGTTGGAGCAATATTTCCCTAAGGGAGAGTGCACAAGGAGTGCTCACCCCTTATATTTTCAGCTATCAGGAACTTGGAACATGTAAGTAGACAGTAGCTAAGTTGGCTCTTTGACCAAGGTATGTCACTACTCTTGCACCAGCTCTCTCTGCAGGAAACTGAAGTGTTTTGGAGCAAAAGATCATCCATAACCCTGCGAATGGGTGTCCGACAAGGCCGCAACCCTGAAGTAGGAGGCTCTGTTACCATCAAGCTCTCACTGCTGCGTTTACTCACCGTGGCGGAGTACTTCCAACCCTGTCCGCTTGTCTTTGATTTTACATTTTTTATAGTAACTTTATGGCCACATATTAATGCTGTTTATTGTATTGTCTTTTAGATATTCAAAATCAAAAGTTACACAGTGGTTATATTTTTATTTTATTTAAGAATTATTTCTATTTTTGATAATCTTTTCAACACTGGTGCTACAATAAACCCATTGAAACTCTGGCTTTGTGGAGAGCAAAATAAACCAGAGAATTATTTCACTCAACTAAGTTAGTAGATAGACTTTGTTCCACTCAGTCTCCATAAATCCTATATATCTCCGTTATAAGTTTACCCTAAAAATGGAATTTTGTGTTTTGCTTACATTTTATAAACTTCGTCCAGAGTTTTTCACATAAAATAGAAAAGTGCTTTTCATATCTTTTATTTAAAGCCAAGACATCTTCTGAGTCAAAGAGGTGACTTTTAGAAATAGAGCTAGGACATGATAATCTGCTCAAAATGGGAGACAAATCTAAAGTATGCTGAGCTAAGAAGCTAGAGAGGTTTCAAAAACCTCTTACCATATTTATTTTTATATGTATACTTCATCTTGTGTCCATTCCCATATAATCTGCCATCAATTACCCCACAGTAATGAAAACCTCCATGTTTTTATAAGTCTGAGACATAGTAAAAGTAACTAGGGGTCAGTGGGGCTGAGCCTTCAGCTTTCTTTTCTTATTGCCTGTCCCTGCACGCCCTTGACTTCTTCCTCTGCCCTTCTTTTAAAAGGAGTCCATTTGTATAGCTCTTCCTTTTCATCTTTTAAAATTCATTGGGAAAATTATAGCGTTATGTTTTAAAACACTTTGGAATCAATCAGACAGTCCAGAAATTGAAATCCTGGCCCTATACTTGCTGTATAAACTTGGGCAAGTTTCTTACCCTTTCTCTGCCTTGGTGTCCTCATCTCTAAATTGGTGCTAATATAAAGAATAAATGAAATTATTTCTATAAAGCAGTTAGTCTAGGGCATGACTAAACAGAGTAAGCACTCCATAAATGAAATCTATTATTGTCTTTCTGTTCTCTATTATCTTTAATTTTAGCCTCTCCTCTCCTCTCCTCTCTCTTTTCTTTCACCCCTTCTTTCTGTCTCTTAGTGTTCAGACTTCTCTTTCTTCCCCCAAATAATAACATAGTATGCGAATGCCTTTGCCTGTGACTTAGACCAGTGAGTCTCAAACAAGGGGCTGTACTGAGAATCTTTACAAATTTTTAACTGTTTCGAAAGACTAAGGGAAGCCGTACATTGATCTGTAACAACACTTCATTGTTTCTTTTCTTTCTTTTTTCCCGACTCCAATTAAGTCAAGTCAGTATAGAGTAAATGTCTGATTCATGCTTATTAGATGCGCCGATGAGAAATTATAACTGTCTTACGCTGGAGAGAAAGAGAGAAAAGGGGAGAGGGAGAGGGAGAGGGGGAGAGAGAGAGAGAGAGAGAGAGAGAGAGAGAGAGAGAGAGAGAGAAGAGAGCGAGCGCGCGCAACTATCAACTTTGATCAACTTCTAAATATAGTTTTTCTGGGAGTAAGATCTTTACACATGTTGAGTCCATGGGAACTAAGGGAACTAATAAACAAATTGAATGTTTTATTTTTCTCATCTCTAAAATCAAAGAAGTAGACTAGATTCTCTTACCTGTTCTGAATACTAGTGTATGGACCATGTCACATGACATGAAAAATGCTTTGGTGTCCGAGGCCCTCAGCCCTTTCATTGAGGGATATTACAATATTCTTATCGTATTAGGTTTATGAACCATATCATTGCACTAGCTGTTCAGGAATTTAATTGAGTAAATTGTCTAACTACATTATTCAATGTGGTTCTTGTATGAAACCCACCTCACTATTTTATATCTACATCTAGGAAACTTACAGTCAAATTCAGGTTTTAATTGTAGTTACTGAAGAGGCCTTTACAGGCTTGCTAACTATATTCTATTATCCCTGATCCTAGTGTTTAAAAAACAACACAGTCAAATTTTCTATTTTATAATATTTACCTTAAGTCATCTCCAGACAAACTAAGAGTACACATTAATAAATAATTTTCATCTCTTCTCCTGGCTTCTCTAACCTCTTAGCCCTCACAGATACTATTTCCTCCAAATGCCATTGCATTCAAACACTCATGATAATTTTTGGTTTAGCAATTTACTGTAGGTTATTGAAGTTGTTCGGCACTTTAATTTTGCAAATTTCTTCAGGAGGATTTCGTTCATTTATAATAAGACCTTTATTAGGTGAGATATACATGGAACATTATTTTATAAGGAAGGAGAACAAAGACCCTGATAACTAAGATGGCATGTGGGTTAGCACATTGGCGAAGGCCATGGACTGAGAACAGGAGTTTGTGACTTTGAACTTCAGATTCTTCACTTACTTGCCATGTGATTTTGGACAAGTTACTTAGTCTTTCTGTTGATCATTGTTTTTTTTTTTTTTTTTTTAATCTGTAAAATAGGCCTAGTCACGGCACTTTTAGCTTAGCTTAGAGGCTGGTGCATAAATAACATTATTGCTTTGGTAATTTTTACTTTTTGAGATGACACTAAAAACTGGTCTACAGCGCACATGTAATCACCCTACCTCCAAGTCTTAGGACCCTTTGTTTTCGGGTTTTTGTTTCCCAGAGAAAACTGTTTTTCTCCCAGCATTATACTTGGACATTAGAGAACAAAAAGAAGTACTCCGTATAAAAGGAAGCTGAAAAAGAAGTTGATGATTTAAATAAATGAGCATTGTTTCTTATAAAACTCAGGCAGGATAAAGAGCCCCACTCAGTTCATTAACCAGTTACTAAATGGTGTTTGTGTTATCCCCATGAATACTAAATGAATTCATTATGATATGTGCTATTACAGTGAATAGCAAATGAATTCATAATGATAGGCTCCATAAAAATATTCCTAATGGAGAAGTTATGCATTATCAAGCTGGTTTCCAGAGTAACTGGGGCTTACATTTAAATGGGGAAATAAATAATAGTAGGCATAACATTGGTTAGTTGGAATTATTTGAGTAGGTTCTGTACGACACACAGTTCATGTCTTAGTAATATGTCAGTAGCCTCAGATGACTCTCAGTCTTTGGTTTCTGCCCTTTATTACTGGTGGCTAACATGTATTTCTCTCTTTGATTCAAAGAGAAGGATCTGACTACTATAGCTGGTCAATAATAAACCGGTTAGATGGATTAGGTGAGAAAGTCTTGAAGGGATTTCAACCTTTCCTGCCCACAGGCCATCTGAAGGGATGGCTATCACACCTGACCAATCTTCAGGTCAGTTGCTGTATATACAGTCCAGTGAACCCCCTCATCTGCCCACTTTTGCTCAACATACAAATAAAATAAATTCTAGAATTAATGGCATACATGCATACTCTTGAAGTAATATTTGAGTTTTATTGACCATCATAAATGGGTTATGAAATCATGGCGGCAACCAAAGCACAGATGATGTCTTATTATAAACCTGTAAACTCTAAGCGATGAGCCTTAAGGCCACTTGAAGGGTGCTTGGGGGCCATGGGTGGGTCTAGAAACCACACTACGAAGACGTCTCATCACAATGTAGAATTTATTTCTTAGAAAGAAAAAGACACAGCTTCTTGGTTTCATAATAAAATTAAAATATTTCCTGGGCTTATTTGTCAGGAAAGAGCAATTTTATAGGTCACCCTAAATTATGTATTGCATTTGAGTTTCTAAGAGTAAAATTTAGCAAGAAATATAAAAAGTAGAAGGAATAGAAAGTAAAACTTTACTAATGCAAGCAGTTTAGCAATTAAATTAAATAATATTACTTGCACGTGCAAGGCATTGGGAAGGATATATAAGTAAGACACTGTATTAGTCTTCAAGAAATTTTCAATGTAGTTTGCCATGTACATATTTACCCATGATATGTTAGACTGGGATAAGACTTAGAACCAATATAAACATTACGGAATGTGAATAATAATAACAAAATAATAATAAATATTTATATTGCACTTGCTATGAGCCAGGAGCTTTTCTAAGCACTTCATATAAATTTAACTCATTTACTCCTCATGCCAATCCTGTGCTGTAGGGTGAGGTTTCCTCCCCAATTTACATGTGAGGATACTGAGACCCAAATGGTTAAGAAACTCAGAGAAGGTTAACAGGCTGTGACCTTTTCCTGCTTTCTTTCATGATGGAGGCATGTTGCTGAGAAGCAGATGTTACCTGTAGAGAATTTTGAGGTCGTAGAAGAGGGTGGAGCCACAAGATGGAAGACTGTTTGGATTCATGACACCATGAGAAAGATAGGACATTCCCACAAAGAAGGTGGTATCAAATTAGCAGAGATATAAAATAGCATGATTGGTGGCAAAAAGCAAAAAAAAAAAAAAAATATATATATATATATGTGTGTGTGTGTGTGTGTGTGTGTGTGTGTGTGTATGTTTAACAATTAGAACACAAGAGTATTTTAAAGTAAGTGGTTCATAGAGGTGGTGGTTTCCATATTATATCTAGTTAAAGGTGGATAGGGAATAAGAAAGTGAAGACAGTAGCTTCTTTGAGAAGTTTGGTGTTGAGGGCTGGGAGGGCAAGGCTGAGATTAGTTTCAGGATATTTTTAAAAAGTGGAGGTTTTCAAAATAAGCATGGAGCGAATTTAAGAATGATTGTCCAAGGGCAGGAGTCAATAGAGACAGGAGAGCTTGAAGATGCAATAACCCTTTATAATACTGTATGCCTTGTACATTACTTATTGCACGGGAAGTTGGTGAAAAATACAGCTTTTGCCTTACAATGATTAGACACCACTGTGCGAAGAAACACATGGCTTGGTGGTGATCACCCCAGACTGAGCTCTTTCTAGTCAACAGGTCTACCTTTTTGTGATTGTGATCCTAAGAGGGAAGGAAAGGAGCTTGTGACCGTGATACGGAAGGAAGCGAATCCAGGGAGTAACTTCAGGGAAGCTGAGGAAAGAGTTTTCTACTTTTTTCTATGTTTGGCTTATTTCAATATCACTTTGATGCTTCCTGAAGATATTTTTGTTAATCTCTCAGTCTCTGGACCATCATTAAAGAAAGTCTTAACACACATACACACACACACACACACACACCTCCAGCCAATATAACTCTAATACCCAAAAGCTGCAGTTTTGAGCAATTTCCTATATTACCTGAATATAATATATGTTTTCACTTTATTAAAACAATGGCATTAAAACCTGTCTAACTTATCAATGGCACATTATACATTTCAGAAATGAGCATTCGCATAGTTCCTACCTAAATGTTAGGTTAATTAAATGTAATTAGAGTTTTAACACATTATCTCATTTAATACTCACAGAAATTCTGTGAAGCAGGTGTTATTATTCTTTTTTATAGATGAGGAAACATGTAAGTGACTTGCCTAAGGTCACAAAGGTAGAGAGGAATGAATGAACTCCAGATATCTTGCCGGTACTTTCCACTGAACTATATTTGTTTTGTTTGTACCTAAAATGGAAAATATTAGACAAGTATACACCTCACTGTGCGATTAAACATCATTTTTTTTAGAGTAATGACTTCTAAAAACCGTTCACAGTTTTGTGCTCTGGCTTATACCTGGGTAGAAATAGTTCTCAGTAGTTTGAAGTGGCGCCATTTACACAGCCTAAAAATGCTACATATCTCATATAAAGCTACTTGGTGGTGACCCCACTGACAACCTCCCAACTGTAATGTAAAGTAAGAACAGGGTCTAAACGGAAATGAATATTTTTTGTGAGAGCAGATTGCTATTATTAGCATCCTTCAAGTCATCATGTTCTTAACATGGTATCTGAAGAAAATCAATGATATAGATTTATTAATATGGTCTTTACTACCCTCCTGGAGGTAACCGATAATCAGTTTCTTAACTATTCTCAGTATCTTTTCTGTTTCTACCAGAACAACCACAATAACAGCATGAAGAGATTAATGTAATCATTTATTCATTCAACAAATTCTGAGCAATTATTTGGTGCCAGGCTCTGAGATTGGCATCTTGGATGCGAACATGAATGGAGTGCCTGATCCACTCCCTTGAGATGCTCGTTCTCTAGTGTATATATTTTAGGTACTTAGATATGTACCCATGTATGTAGTATTACACAGAAGAACTATAAAATGCATTATAAAAAACCATATTAATGGTAACCTGGCATTATGTTGCAATCTGATAGTTGTCCCAGATGATTCAAATTCTAAACTTTCCTAGGAGAGGAGCCGCCTTATACAGCACTTCTCTTCTCACCCTCCCATCTCCCTTCCCCGTCAGCTGGTACAGTGCCTTGGACTCAGAGCATGGCCAAAAATCCTAATTAAATTATTTCTTGATGGTCTTTGGTGATCTTTATTCTTTAAAGATTGTACTTAGCATTTTTGTCCATGGCAATAATGATTTTTAATGATCAGCGAGATTGATTTATTCTTTCATCAAGCACTAATGAATGATATTAGAAATCCTGGGTAGTTTATGGATAGTTGTCACTGAATTCAGTTTATACAAAGTCTTTATGTTCCAGAATTACTAAAGATGATTTGGCATCATGTCGAAATTATTTCCTTAAGTTAGTAATTCAGGCTGTGTCCACCTGACGCCACCACCATTAACTGATCTAACACTTAAATCCAAGTGAGTGCTTTATGTTTGCCATCCAGGAAGAGAGAAAAAACTGAGGAAACCAAAACTTGCTTAGTCATAGAAGGCAAACCATTCTGTCAATTGTTTCTCTAAGACCCTAGGGCTCAAAAACAAATCGAGCCTATCTTAAGCTGATAAAGTAGCTGAAGCTGGAAAAGCAAAACAAAACCCGGGACCTGATAAACCTTTTAACTTAAAGACAAAACCAAAGAAAGTTAAGTGACTAAGAGAAAAGCTTTTGTTTAGCAGCCCAGGATACACCACATAGTCATTTGGGAGCTGGGGGATGACTTGCTTCCATGATCCTACTATTTCGATGGATGATCATGAAAGGATCAGAAAAAGCATATTGTCTTGTTTTGATCAGGGCTGAAAGTAGAACCGGCTTGGTAATTGAACAGCTTGAGGAAAACTGATGTTTACTTAAAAAAAATTAAAACTAAGTCATTCTTCTCATCATATAATTTTGGTGACAACATTTTTTGTTTGTTTATTTTCATGAAAGCTACTTCGTTCTTTATTAACTAGGGCTCACTCTTTCCTGAGAAGTCAGAATTATGTGACCTCCAAAGTAGATGGTGTACATTGCAGAGCAATAAAATTGGCTTGAAGAATTTGTGGTCATTTCATGATTAATTAGACTTTGAATTAGTTCTTTTTTTGGAGGATATTTCATGGTAAATCCCACAATTTTTAGTGTGTGTATGTATGTGTGTGTCCTTTGGCAATATTTAGCCTTGTCAACTGTTTCTTACTTTTTGAAATACCCTCTGCCTTCGGATCCCACAATAGCTAACTTTCTTGATATTTCCCCCATCCTTTTACTTTCTAGTCTCCTTTCTGGAGGTTCTCTCCTCTGCCCCATCTCTATAATACGACTCCTTCTCCGCTTTCTGCGCTAGGTTCCCTCTGCATCAGTCTATACCTGCTGCTCGAATGGTCTCAGCGATGACTCCCGGGTCTTCCGCTTGCGCCTCTTTTAAGCTCCCTTTAGCTGCTCTGACTGAGCTTCTCTATTGTTTCCCAGACACCTAAAGCTCAGCATGCTAAAAACTGAACTTGTTCTCTACACTCTGAACTTGTTCCTTTAAATTTATTCGCTATTGCTATTGTTCAGCGCTACCTTCCCACATATCACAAGCACAATCTGTTGATGAAATAAAATTCGGGTTATTATGTTGAATTAAACAATAAGGTCATTAGACTGAGGTAGCTTTAATGCCTTAGTAGTATATTTAAGCAAGCAAACCAAAAGCCTAAGCCTATAACGTCTCGAGGTTAAAAAATCAGAACTCAAAGACAATCAATAACAAATAGCCAACTAGGCTTTCTCAAATAAGGCCACTGTTTAAGCTAGCAGTCCCCAACCTTTTTGGCACCAGGCTCCTATGAGAATCTAAGGCCTAATCTGAGGTGGAGCTGAGGCGGTGACGCTAGCGCTGGGGAGTGGCTGCAGATACAGGGGAAACTTCGCTCGCTCACCTGCCACTCACCTCCTGCTGTGCGGCCCTGTTCCTAACAGGCCACAGAGCAGACTAGAGGTTGGGGACCCCTGGTTTAAGCTACTGCCAGTCAAATAATTTTCTTTCTTTGTACTCACCTCTTTTCTATAAAAGTCTTGCCCCTAGTTCCTATTGGTGGAGCGCTCCTAACCATTTCCATTTTGGCTGTAGTTGGATTTGAATTGATTTTTGCTCAAATAAACTCTTAAAATTTTTAATATGCCTCCATTTATCTTTTAATAATTGTTTACTGAGGTTAGAGAGAACACTATCTCAGTAGAATGTTGGCAGTGTCTGGGGGCATAAGGCAAGGTTGGAATTTATTGAGAGTCGCAGCTTTGGTTTAAGATAAGTGTTTCGGTGTGGGGACTAGGTTAGAAGTGAGCGAGAATCGCCATGCAACCTCCCGGGACTGGTGGAAACAGCAAGGGGAGGGTTTCTGAAGGAAGGGATTCAAAGATCATAGGGCACAAACTGTTGATGTTTTCCGAGGAAGAGTCGATGAATATTTCCAGAAGTTTCTCTAATGAGTAATCAAGCCATTTGCCTGAGCTAGAGCCCCCGGAAGGGTGAATTTTCATTAACGAGGACAATAGAAGAGTAAAGTCATGCTAATATTGACAATAATTTATGTATGTGGGGGGGACAGACAGTTTTCACCCTCAGTGTCCAATTCGTATATAGAGATAGGTGATGTGGTTCTCATCATGCACATACTCGCTTTAGACAGCTGGGCAGCTGATGGCTAGGTACGTACTTATTTGCTTTACATATTCAGTTTTTAAGCCTTAATAACAGATTAAAAAATCCCCTTTAAGACGTATTTATTTAATAGCTTGAACATGTAATGGAGTGAATTCTAGCCCACCTGTAACTTCCTCCCTGCGCAACTCTTCGGTCCCCAGTTTATATCAGGTACGCAACTCTATAAAACTATTCCTGACATTAGGGTGCTTGTTTATCTATATTCTGCATGTCTGTTTCCCTTGATTGATTGAAAGATCCGTGAAAGCAATTCTTGTAGCCATACCTGCAGGATAGATAATAGGAATTCAATAAATACATTTTTAAAGAGTCCAGTTTGATGATTGTGTGGTCATTCTTAATAAAAGTATAAAAAAATTTTTTTACTTAAAAAAATGAGTGATGACTTATTTCATTAACATTAAGTGCTTTAGGTGTTTAAAAGTCAAAATGCCTTATGTCATTATGTAACTCAGTTTGGATAGCTGTCTGAAGGCCTGGAGATACATCGTGAAAGCATAAACTTGAAGTTAGACTGATTTTGGCTCTTCGATAACTATGGGATCTGGAGAAAATATTTTAGCTTTCTAGGGTTCATTTTCCCTCTGTAATACACTAAGGTAATTATATCCAACTGTATTTGTTTCCTAGGGCTGCCAAACAAGGTATCACAAACTGGGTGATTTAAATTAATCGTCTCACAGTCTGGAAACTGGAAGATGGAAGCGGCGTTGCTAGCAGGGCCAGGCTCCTTCTGAAACCTGCAGGTTTGTCTCCCGGCTTCTGGTGGGCGCCCGACAATCTGCCACAGCCATTGGCCTGCCACTGCGTAACTCCGAGCTCCGCCTTCACCATCACGTGTTCTCTCTTTGACATCTCATGAAGATACCACTTCCGTTGTGTTGGAGGCCCTTCCTGCTCCAGCTTGAACTCACTTTAACTTAAGTAATCGCATCTGCGATGACCCTATTTCCAAATAAATTTACCTGCTGGGGTGATGGAGATTGGGACTTCAATACATCTTTTTGAAGGGAGGCCCATTTCAACCCCTCACTCTAACATACAAGATTCTTGTTTGAACTGAAAAGATAAATTACTTGCTCGTACCTAGCAGGTGTCACATATTATGTTCCCTGCCTTCTTCCTTCATGCTATCGGCTACAACTGCAGTGACGGCCCATGCCTGGTTTCCGTCCATCCCAGTGTCCTCCTGCTTGCTAGACACTGCCACTGACTGTCACCATGTCGATACCTGGCCATCCTCACGCTGCTTTCTGAGGACGCGGGCTAATTAATGTTGACTGGTCGTTGTATTTAGAGAATCATTTGCTACCCCTCATGCAGCGCTTATCCACTGCTGGCTTCTTTCTTTGTCGTTTCGTTCAGTCTGGCTGCTGTCTCCTCCACACCACAATACACTTTTACGCAAGGAGTCAGCTCACCCCAGGGAGAGGGACTGTGCCCACTGCCAGTGGACCCTGCCAGCACCAGCTCTGACGCAGGAGGCAAGATGCTCTGGGAGGTGCAAACCATCCCGAGTCGTGGTTGCTCAGAGAAGGGAGTTAGTTGTAATTGTAATACTTTAAATTTGGCTATGTTTACCTCCCACCAGATTTCTAATTCCTTTAACATTTAAGATCGCCAAATGGGCCATCTGTAAACACGAAAAATTGTAAAACTGGGGTTTCTCACCAAAGTGAAGGTTTTAATATTCTGAACAGAAAAAAGACTGATTTTCCCAGTTCTGAAAGTCCCAAACAAGAAATAAGTACCTCTCTCTCATCTCTACCCTCTGCACTTCTTAGGGCTTTCTGAATGTGAGTAGATTTAGGTTTGATGATCACCTTTTTAAAATTTCCTTTTGTCCTATCAAGAATGTGCCTTAGAAACCATTGTAGAGAAGTCCAGCACAGACTTCCATGAGCAAGAAAGGTTAGAACTATACAGACAAGACAGCCCCAGCTCTTTGCCGTTGCTGTTATTCTATTTATTCTACATATGTTTCCTTTTAATTAAAATGTCGTTTTTAATTAAAAATGAAATGTCAAGAAAGAAAAGAATTGGCAAAGTCTGGATTATTGCAATGGATGCAAGTGGAAAAATTCAGAGAGAAAAGATTTGAAAGGAAAAAAAACATTATCTTATTCACCATTTTGGTGGGAAAAAGTCAAGAAAAGGCTTGGATAGGTTTGATTGCCCTTTGCTGTCCATGGCACACATGCACATCTGCTTTATAGCATGTTCCCATAATTAAAAAGTATATATTTGATGTGCAGGCACATGCTTTAAGTTAATGAGTGATGCTGACGGGGGCCGCATTTTTCATGAGTGACAGACCCACTAATGAGATGTAGCACTGACTGCAGAGGGCACCAATAAATTGTGTAAAACACCCCTGCTGGCCATTTATTTAATTTATTTTACAGAAGTGTAATGCCTTCTAGTTTAATATGGCGCTTTTATTTTGTTATAAAGACTCAGGCCTACAATGGGCTTTTCAAGAATTATGCTTCATTTATGCTCCCGTTTCAGCATTGCTCTGCTAGAGAATGTTCCACGTTATGATTAAATCCTCAAAGGGGCGCTTCCACGGGCAAGCGGATTCCATATAGACAACTGCACTAGAGTCCACATCACCTACTAGAGAGCAGGAGCTGACACGTGGTTAGGAGACGCTGTGCCGTGTAGAAATCAGTTGTGGAGGGAGGACAGAAAGCAGGTCTGTAAGTGAGGGAATGACCGGTGAGACCTGGCCTCTCCTCAGCGGTTGCAACCTGGCTTGGCCTTCCATCTGTGTGTGTGTGTGTGTGTGTGTGTGTGTGTGTGTGTGTGTGTGTGTGTTTACCTGGTTTGCTCTTTTGATAGGGCTGAGACCTTCCCTCCAACACTTTGGCTTTATTTTCCTCCCTCTGGGGCCATGTTTTTCCCTGGCTTAGGTCTCTCCCCTCTTCCCTCCGCTTGAAATGCAATTTTCCCCCCTTCCTATCCTGTAACCCCCTGTGTAGCTGCTCCTACTCTCCTCTGGATCTCACTTTATAAAATCAATTCTCAATACCAACCAGAGCTATCCTGTACCAGCCTTTCCTTTATCAACAATAGGTTCTGTGATCACTACTCCCCATCATTATAATCTTTCATAGCATCCTGGACTTCTCCTCTGTAGCACTTATAGCAACTATAATTACAAGGTTCGTTGCCAACTTAATTTGCTTATATTTTCTAGAATGTAAGCTCCTGGAGGGGCAGAAACTGTGCCTGCCCTGTTTAGGGCTGTGTCCACAGCACCTGGCACAGTGTCTTGCACATTATAAATGTTAGGTAAATATTTGTTGTTGAATGAAGTTTACTTTCAGTAAAGTAAGACTCTGTAAGTATTTGGTTATTATGGCTTGGTAAAAAGCAAGTTAAAAGTAGTACAGGGTCATATAGCTTATGAAAGGGCTTTACTGTCAAGCATATTTCTAGTTTACCTTTAGCTCTGTCTCTCTAGTCAAACTGTGATCTACGAAATGGTAATTACACTTAGAGTTTGATCTTTGAATGATACAGAAAACAATGCAACTTATGGAGACATAATTCAGCGAACCTATACTAGCATTCTCCTGTGTGCCAGGCAGTGCACCTGGCACCTACTGTCCCTGCATTTTAGAAGCTCTCAATTTAGTACAATTTGTTGAGCAAGTGAGAATTAAAGAACATTTTTGTGCTTGGCTGTTTTTAAATTTCTCCACCAGTAAATATTATCTAGAGGAAAATGAAAGGGAAGTGGTCTGCCCAATTTTTAGCTGGATGTAAAAGAAATAGACCTGTATCTATTTACAACACTAAACCCGAAGGGGATTGAAATGCCGATGCTTGTTTACCTCATTAGCTGATTAACTAGTAAGAAATGACTACTTTTTTGTTGAAAAATAAATAAAATGGTGGAAATGATAATAGGTATATATTAATTTCCCTGTCTTGTTATCAAATTTATAAATGTAAGTATAAACAGTAAAGACATCTCCAATCCATTTCACTGGATATTTTTGGACAGTTATCTTTAAAAAGTTATTGAAAAGATTTCTCCATTTTTCTTTATCACCGTGATAGTCAACAAGTTCTGCCTTATGTCCAATTGAAATCTCTTCTGCTTTATTAAACGAGTTTTTGCTTGTTTGTGTCTCTGTATCCATGGAGAACGACTGATCAGCACATCCTTCATATAAAACCCTTTATATTCTTGGAGACAGTAATTTCCTGTAAAAAATTTACTTGAAAGTTTCATAAACTTTAAGAGGAAAAAAGGTCTGTGGTTAGTTTATACTTCATAAAAATTTTATTCCAAAGCTCTAGACATAAAGATAGTTATATTTGATTTTCTATGTGACAAATTAACTTTAATCTCCTTTTAAATAGCATTTGGAGTTCCATCATAATACATTTAAATCACATGTTATCTGTCAAGCATGGTTAATTATTTTGAAAGTGTACGAATTGTAGCAACTCTTTTTGGCTTCTCTTAATTTCTTGGTAAATCTCTTAGACTATATCCTATAATTTAAATTTATAATTGTCCCAACATAAATTGTTACTAATTTCGAATCGATTTTGGCAATTTGATTCTAAAATCTTGAAATCTGATTATAAATAACCCACAGGAAAACATTAGTGTGAGCTACAAAAAAAATACTATCTTTTAGGGCTGAGTGATTTGACTTCAGGGACAGTTTAATACCTTATGCCTAGCATTAATTTTAGAAGTTTATATTTGTCCACAGTAGTTTTAAAAATCCAAACATTTATGTAACAGTAAAGGCAAAATATCACCGAAACTGCAAACAGCTGTATGGTGATCTAGATGTGAAGACATTTTCTGGGATTGACAGCACATGGTATTAACGATATCATAACTTTTTCATTCTTTACATCAAGGAAGCTCTTCTTTTTGGAAGATCTATGATTGGAGGGGTCTCTGTTAATACAAAATGTTCTGCTAAAGCGTTTCCGTAGTTTTGGTGAAAGCCTGCCCTCTTGTGCAGAAATGAGAAGCGACTGTTTAAAAAACCTCATTTTACCTTATTAGCTGATGCAATTTCTGTTGGGTTCTGAAATGGACATTAATACTATGCTAGGCACCCCCAAATCATCATTTAGAAATACCAAGACCTCACTCATAACCTTCCTTTGGATGCTTTGTACTTTAAAAAAGGATGATGACTTCCATGGTTCCTTTAAGCAGCTCAGACCAAAGATAAACTCGTACCTTCAATACAAGAGAACAACCTACCATTAAGAAGATCCTGCAGGGTGTCCCTTCAGAAAAATAAATGGTGTGCTTATTTCTAATTAAGAAATCATCTGATCTGTTAAAGAATACTCATACAACTAAA
This sequence comes from Rousettus aegyptiacus, assembly GCF_014176215.1. Lineage (NCBI taxonomy): Eukaryota > Metazoa > Chordata > Mammalia > Chiroptera > Pteropodidae > Rousettus > Rousettus aegyptiacus. The sequence goes on along the minus strand of NW_023416292.1, from coordinate 42,344,399 downwards.
TTAAAAAAAAAAAAAAAAGCAAGTCAGAACTGCTCCCTTTGGTCTGCTGAGGTCAAGGTGTTGACTTTGTCACCGTGGGAGACGAGAAATGTGGAGAATCCTTCAACTGCCTTGAAGGATTAATCTTCTTTTAAGATTAGCACTTAAAAGTAGAAAATAGAGTACACATGTTCTCCCATTGTTTTTGGTTTTATTCTTGGTCTTATTACTTCTTCTGAAGAAGTAGTGCTTCCAAAATGCATATTTGATAAATAAGTAAGATAGATGGAGTATTTCTATCTGAGACTCTACTAAGTCTTATTTTATGCAAATGTATTCTTGTAGTTTTAAAATTTAAGGTTTTAAAGAAGCTAACAAATAATTATTGTTACTTTTAAAATAATTAGTTGACTACCTTTGTTATAAGAGTAGCTAAGAATTCTGAGCAACGTTATCTAAATTAATTACTCTGTTTCTAACTCATAAATCACAGAACATGGAAGTAAAGCTCTGACGTGGATTACAGTTGAGAATTCCACGAGGTCTTTAGTCATTCGAGGATCTTTGAGCTCCATCTCTTTATCAGATAAGAATGACAGGAACAAATAGAGCCCCTGGAAAAATGAAAACATGTCCACACGAAAAGTTGTACACAAATGTTCACAGCTGTATTATTCCTCATTGCCAGAAAATAGAAACAACCCAAATGTCCAACAATGAACGAAATGTGGTTTATCTCTATAATGGAATATTATTCAGCCATACAAAGAAGTGAAGTACTGATACCTGCTATGACATGGATGAATCTTGAAATCATTATGCTAAGTGAAAGAAGCCAGACACAAAAGGCTTCCATTTATATGTATGATTCCATTTATATGAAATGTTCAGAATAGGCAAATCTACAGAGATAGAGAGTGTATTAGTGGTCTCCTAGGAGTAGGGATTCCGGGGTGGGGAAAAGTAGGGGAATGAAGAGGGAGAGAGGAAAAAGAGAGTGACTGCTAATGGGTGCAGGGTTTGGGGGAGGGTTAAAATGCTCTGAAATCAACTGTGGTAATGGTTGTGCACTTTACAAGTATATTAAAAACTATTAAATTGTATATTATAGATGATATCGATGGTATTGGAATTAAATCTCAATAAGGCTGTTATTTTAAAAAAGGAAAACCCCAAAAAAGTAAAAAACAAACAAACAAAAAAACCCACCATGTTCTACAAGGAGGTCTTTCCTTTACTTCATGGCTGGTATTCAGCATTCAGGATTCTTTACATGTGAGCAGTTAGCCTCACAGAACCTCCCTTGGCTTTTAAAGATTTTATGTCACTGGTTCAAATCTGCCTTCTTGTTTTATGAGTTTAATTATTATGAATAATATTCCCTAAGACTTTTTTTTCTCTCTCCCAGGACAAAATGTCTTGGAGAGAATGTAAATATTTTAAGTGTTGTTACAATATTGACAGGAGCAGAAACGAAGAGCCGAGGGCAGCATTCTCCCCAGTGGATGCCGGCATGGGCTGTGAGATGTGAGTGGTGAGGACTCAAGTCCCACCTGTTAGTTGTAAAGTCTTCCACGAGTTCTCACTGAGCCTCAGTTTCCTCAGCTGGAAAGTGGGCATGGCGGTATCTCCTTCACACGGATTTTGTTTCATGTATTAGATGTGTTTTAAGCACTTTGCAAAGTTGCTTAACACATAGCACACTTTCAAAAGACATGGAAATTAATAATATTAATAGATCTGAAAGATAGAATTTTATTTATTTAACTAAGGTACGTGAATAGAAAAACAGAGTTAACAGCTTCCTCAAGCTGCTTTAATGTTAGTTAGGCCGTTTCAGCATTGATCTTTAAAAATATGAATATTTATAGAGTTCAATATTACAAACATTTTTTTTTCTCCTTTAAAAGGAAAGCTAGAGAGAAACATATAAGGAATTATCATAGCTTTGGGGGGAGTGGGCAAATTTATTCTCTTCAGGTATTATTTTCAAAATAATGGATTTTACTTGTCCTAGGATTTTTTTTTTCTGCCTTTTCATCACAATTGTAATCAGCACACTACCTGCTTTCAGCAGCAACAGAAACAGCTGGATCACCTCTTTTGATGAGGGATTACTCTTTAGTATTTATAGTAACACCCATTTCCCCAAGTGGAGCCCCAAAGAAGGAAAAAACAAACAAGCGACTTTTCTTATAACAGGCAACTGTTTTCTTTTGTATTAAATTTCCTTTCCTATTGCTTCCACCAGCTTCAGAATCTGAAGCCCATTTTGCCACTCAGGAGACACTTGAAAGCAGCCAAACCAATGTAGCCGATAGAAATTTATTTTAAAAATGGGAAGCTTTGCTTCAAATATTCTGTAGAAGCATTAAGCAAAATATTGAGAGAGAAAAGCAAGCACACGAACCGGCCAAAGACCTTGAAATGCGAACAGAGACCGTGTTCCTAGTCAGACATGCATAAATAGGTGTCTTTTCTCAGTGATATTAATGAAATGGTTAATTCTGTTGTCATGGCAACAAAGAACAGCTGTGATAAAAAGCTAAAGGTCTATACATAATGCCCAGCACAAGGTCTCTCTAGTTCTAAAGCTGATTTTCTTAGCTACAATAGAAGTGATGTGTTTTCAATATCATCCTAAGCTTTCACATCAAATCCGACTAGTTAATCCAATAAATAACCCAGTAGCATAAAAAGGAATATGTTTGTACATTATAAACCTTAAAAAAGAAGTTTACCTAGGCTCAATCTGAAGAGGGGATCTGAAAAGTAAACATATGCTCCAGCAAAAATAAAAACCTATACTGAGTGGAAGCTGTAAAAAATAAAATATGTTCAAATGGCATACCAGAGTAATTATCAAACACATTATTATCTAGCCAGGCAGTAGGAATGTATTATATTTGAGTTAATAACATCACCATCCATAACAACGGCAATGCAACAGCAAAAATAATTCAATTTTAAAAACTCACCAAACATAATAATATAAGTGGTAGAGTTTTTTTCCAGGCCCATCAATGTTGTTTGTGTGAAAATGAGTTCACTGTAATCTGCCAAATCTATCACACCAGGAGATCCACCCAGACCGTAGATGGATTTCAGACTCTGATAAAGAGCTGTGTTATATTTCATCTTTATTCATAAACCTCTTCTCTCCACCTCCTTCTGGTTCCCGCGAGCGTTCTGGAGTTCTTGGTCTTCCTCATCACCACCCCTCTTAGGTCTCTATCAGAATCGTTTCTTCTGTATCCTTAGCTCAGGCACCCATCGTTTCTCCCCTGCGTTACTGTCATAATCGAATGGGGCCCCAACCCACTGTCCACCTAAATGTTAAAGTGATCTTTCTAAAACACACATCAAAATGTGTCACTTGTTTTAACGTCTTTTAAGTATCTTTTGCATAGTCTCCCTTTACTTTTAGAGAAAAATCCAAACTTCCTTCTTGTTTTTTTATCATGTTTTCTTTTCGGTTTAAAAATAAAATTTGTATCTATTTAAGGTATAGAGCATGATGATTTGATACACATACCACATACACATAGTGAAATAATAATTACCACAGTCAAGCCAATTAACATATCCATCTCCTTACATAGTCACCATTTTTTTTTTTTTCCCCAGTGAGGGCACCTGGAATCCACTCTCAGCAAATTTCCAGTATTCAATACAGTATTATTAGCTGTAGTCATCACGCTGTGCATTAGCTCTCTATTGTCCAATAACTGCAACCTTATATCCTTTGACCAACATCTCCCATCCACGCCCCCCCCCCGCCCCGCCCCCTGAGGTAACCATGGTTCTATTCTCTGCCTCAATGTAGTCGACTTTTTTAGATGTTACATATAAGCGAGATCATGCAGCATTTTTCTTTCTGTCTCCGGCTTATTTCGCTTAGGATAACATCCTCCAGTTTCATCCCTGTTGGCGCACACGGCAGGATCTCTTTTTCAGATGGCACCTCACGATCTGAACCTCAGCGATGTCACCCTCATCTCCTTTGATACCGGAATCTTACTCTCTAGTCGAACAGACCTTCAGAAGCTCTCTGAATGGGCTGTAAGTCTTCAAGGTCTGTGTCATTTTACGACCGTTTCTTCCTTAAATGACGTCTTTTTTTTCTTCTCCATCATAATGCTCTCCAATTTGTAATTTAAAGTTGAACTCATATTTTCAAAGGTGGGCAACATAGTATTCTATAAAATGGTAAAAAATGGTGAAAGTAACACTCTACAGTTGTCATTTAGTTAAACAAATCATAGCATGGCCACAATCTGAAATATTTTGAAGCCATTACGAACTATGCCGAAGATACACATATAACTGATACAGAAAACATCTGTTGCTATCTTTTCAGGTGATTATCAGGTGAAAAAAAGTGTGTTCAATGTGATTAGATTTGTTAAAAGATTAACTTTATTGATATATAATTTACATATAATATGCATGTATTTTAAGTGTATAGTTTGATGAAATTTATTTTCAATGTATATTTCCATGTAACCATCATCACAGTTAAGATACAGAGTATTCCTCCACCCAAAAGTTTTTTTGTTTCCTTTGCTAGTCAATCCCCTGCCACCCTTTGCCCCAGGCAACCACTCATCTGCCTTCTATCACTATGAATTAGATTTTTCTTTCCCAGAATTTCATATGAATGAACTCACGTAGCGTGTTCTCTTTGTGTCTGGCTCTTTCCTTTCAACACGATGAGTCTGAGATCGTCCATGTTGTTCTATGTTTCAGCGATTTCTCCAATTTTATTGCCAAGTAGTACTCTACATGGATACTCAGTAATTTATCTATTCACATGTTGGTGGACATTTGAGTTACTTTAAGTTTTTCCCTATTATGAATAAAGCTGTGTTGAACATTCAAGTCCTTGCGTGGACATTTGTTTTTATTTCTTTTGGGTAAATATCGAGGAGAAGAATTGCTCGGTTGATTGGCAAGTGTCTTTTAACACTATAGGAAACTGCCAAATTGTATTTTGAAATTTTCAAAATTTTACATTTCCATCAGTAATGTGTGAAAGTTCCAGTTGCTTCAGAGTCTTACCAAATTTGTCATTTATTTTAAAAAAAAATTTGGCCATTCTAGCGGGTGTGTAGTTGTATCTCACTCTGGTTTTTATTTGTAGTTACCTCATGATAAATGGTATTGAACATCTGTTCGTGTGCTTATGAGCTATCTGTATATCTTTTTGGTGAGTGCCCATTTCAATTTTTTGCTCATTTTTTAATTTGTCTTTTTCTTGAGTTATAAGAACTATTTTTTTTTCTGGATATAAGTCCTCTGTTTTATGTGTATGTTACACATAAATTATGTCTATATTACATAGTATTATTCACAATATTTATGTACTTTTACACAGTATTTTCTCCCTGTCTATGGCTTGCTTTTCATTTTATTAATAGTTTCTTTTAAAGAGTAGATGTTTTCATGTGATCGTATTTTTGTAAAAATAAAACATATAAAGACATCTGTCAAATACTGAAAAAAACCTGGAAAGATGCACATGAAAACGTTCACACTGAGTACCTCTGGGTGGTAGAAGCGCAGGTGAGTTTTTTTATTTTTTAATTTTTTTTCTAACTTTTCCATAATAAACATGAATTACTTTTATAACTCAGAAAGAAAAAATTACATTTAAAAAAATAGATAAACTTGTCCCAGTGGTCACATTTTCCCCTGGGATTTTCACAGACACTTGTCTTCCAGCTCCTGGGGAAAGAAGGTAAGTGACGCCCCTCTCGCTGAGCTCCTGACCATGTCTACCACCTTCGCCTTCCTGGAGCCTGGCTTAGTGTCTGGCATCATCAGCGCACAGTAGCATTCGATGGAATTTATTCAGCAACTGTTTATTGAGCACCTATTACATGCCAAGAACTGTGTCGGGCACTGAGAATACAAGTTATAATGAAATGCAGACCTTGCGGTGAATAGCACACCGTGGGATAAAGGACGGGAGAAATGCCGTGTGAGTGCATCTCCGTGTGCTCTGGGATTCCCAGCACTTACTAGGTGCTTGGAAAATGTCTGTTGGTGAATGACGTAGAGAAAGTCATTGAGTCTTGTATTTCTTAGCACCATATTTCAGATATAGTATCTATTCATTTGACAAGTTTTTTTTTTTTAAACTCATTTGACAGGTACCAGGGTGAACAATTTAAATGAATTAAGATTTAATAGAAAACTGAGAAATGTCTATAGCACAGAGTTTTGTTTGGAATGGACAAACCAAGTGGTTGATCATTCTGGGGCCTCCAAAGAGCTTCTAAAAGAAGAGATATAGGGAGAAGTTGGGCAAACAAAAACTTTTTCATTATTTATTTTTTTCTAGGGGAGTTCGTTTTTAAATAAAAATGAAACCCTGGTTGTTTGCTGGAACTGTCTCCTTTTCTTCTTTATTAGAAGTGGTGGGATCAGATCTCAAGTCAGTTAAAGTTGTCTTAATTATCAACAAGACTATGATCGTTCTTTACATAGATGTTGCCTATGCATTCCTGAGTCATTTGAATCAGGACACCAGGACACCAATGTCATTATCCGTGTAATCGAGTTGGATGATTTCATCCTCAGGCTCTCTAGTCTGCATGGTACAAGTGACTCATTTCCTGTGAAACATTAACCCCTAGATATTAGATATATCATCATTGGTTACTGTATTTGAACCTTTTTCTGATAAGGGCAAATAGAAATGGTGATTACAAGAAGTCTCAAGAACTTATGAATAAAGAAAATGTTCTTTCGGCAGATGACACGTTCGAGTGACTTAGTCATTCATGTGTAAACAGAAAAGGCAGTCCAGAGTCTGTGTGGGTTTTTTTTTTTTTTTCTGTTAAATTGAACATTGACTACTGTTTTAGTAGTTGGATGTTTTTTTTTCTTTTTAAGGTAATATTTGACAGGCAGGTTTTTTGAATGTCAAGCGTTTACAACTGGAGATTAAAGCACTTCTGTTTTAATTTTATGGGAGCATTCTACGGGGTAGGAATTTTTACAATGGTTAGTTTCACTCTGAATTTTGGAGTAAATCACTACCTGTAGATGGGAGGAATGTACACCTTAATATATTTAGTAATGGCTTTGGAGACAGAGAAAAAAAGTGTTTTGAATGCAAATAGAGAAAAAACACATATTATAATCTTCGGCTTTTCCAGAGAGGAACACGCTTCTTAGATGCACCGAGCCATTATCTGTTAGTGAATTCTAAGCTGCTTGTTAACTTGCATGGAGTTGAATTGGGGTCATCCCTTACTTTGGCCAGTGCCTTGCCCTCGTGTACTTACTGAACCTTGTTGGCTGGCTTACAATCATTCACTTTGAACTTTCACAGGACAGCTGACTATAGAGTTCCTAAAGCAACAAGACATTTTTCGAATTTTCTCATTTTTTTCCAGTAGTTAATAGGATCGATGGTAGGAAGCATTTGAGGCAACAGTGGACTTTGTCTGGTTTAGATTTGTATAAGAAAAAAAGCGAGAACAAGATTTTTCATAGGCAGAAAGCCCTGGAAGAAATCAACTACCTACTAGGGAGAAAGGTGGCTTCTGTTGTTCTGCCGTAATTTCCTCTAAAATCCTAATGGTTGAAGAAGAAGATTCTTAGAAGGAAAAAAGAATGATGTACAATTCACTTCTTAAGAATTAAACATCCAACAATTTGAGACCCAAGTCTAAACCCAGTTATAACATTGCCATCTCATCAATAAAGTCAGAAATGTTTTTAAGTTTGTAAGTTTATAAATTAACCTACCACTGTCTCAATATTCTTTTCTATAAAATGAAGAGAATCATAGCATTTATGTCATTGACTTAGTTTTAAGTTAATTCTAATTATATAAATAAGCCACTAAGACAATGAATGACATATAAAGGGCTCAATAAATATTAACAATTATTATTATTGCTGTTAGTACTATTGTTAATGTTATTATTTTCCACTTATTATTATTACTGATAACTCCTCTCTGTTCCTGTAACGTTTAGCAGTAGAGTCTGTATAAAATGAAAAACGCAGAGCATTTATCTTTAGGGGAGATGAGGAAGTGGCATTGCCCTCTGGAGAGAAGCACCTTCGGGCACTGGAGATCACTGTGTCCCCCTCACTGTGCAGCAGGAAGCAACCTCAGCCTTTCGGATCTGTCGTTTGCGGGGAGAGAGCGCTGTGGGCGCCAGCACTGGGGCCAGGTGCTGGGGCAGGCCGGTCTTTCCCACTGTGCTGAGACGGCGCTGAGGATGAGGCGAGAGCTGGTGGTAACCAATTCACAGTTTTATTTGGCAATACAGGTCCATGATCTCTTTCCACGATTCTAAAATCTGAAAAGCTCCCAAACCCACCAAAATGTTTTTTTTTTTTTTTTGAAACTTAACATTTGTTAGCAAAACTAACCTGACCAATACTCATTTGGGGGAGAAATCTGAACTGATACAATGTGAGTTTACTTTAGTATTGTTGCCCTTAGAGTGAACACATTGATCCAGAAATACTAATGACTTTGAGTATGGGGTGCTGCCCTGGATCTTACTGGGGATGTATATCATAAATAGGGCATACATGTGAATTTTTTCCAAAAATGTGAAAAATTCTGAAATAGAAAACATGCATGGCCCTGAGCTTTGTGGATCAAGAACTAGACTATTCGCTTTGGTTTAGTTGAGTGAGCCAACCCAGTGTAACCCGTTGTTTCTTCCCTGGGCCTCCACCTCCGGAAACTCACTCCTTCAGATCTCAGAGAGAAGGGAGGCCATCGAGACTGCGGTCACAGCCAATGACAGACTTCTTGCCTTGGAGAAAGCAGCCTCTCCCATGTTTTTGAGGCTGGGAGTCAATACTTAGAGACCACTTGGACGATCAGAATTCAACCTGAAGGATGACCTTCTTAGTGAGATTAAAATATGGCCTATGAACCTAACATTTCTGGTTTCAATGAGGCCTTTGTGTATTGGAGACTTCAGTTCTTACCTAAATCAACCTTTGGCTTGGGTTTAGAGTTGAGGGCTCCTACCCTAGTGTGTGGTCCCTACATTGTCTTCCTAGTAATGTACTAGGACTTGGGAGAACTCTGGGGTGATGCCTTCCCCCCTTTCCCCACTCATTTTGAGGATAAGATATTATTTCCAAGATTTAGACTCAAAGGTTTTATGCATATACATATATATGTATAAAATCATAATAGATAAAATCATATAAGGTCATTTAAAGAGATACAGAGCTCCCAGACCTAAGCATTACATGGGTGCCAGTACTGATATATTCTAGACAAGGAATATGTAAGTTGGAATGGTATTTGTTTAGTAATGAAATCCTTGAAATATTATCACAAACAGAAATTATTAAAACATCATAGAAGGAAGGGGACCTTGGCCAGGGAAGGTGACTTTCCAGCCCAAGTGCCCTGGACTATTAGAAAGTGAGGTTGGGAGGCATTCCAGCCATCTAACCACCCCCCCTTACCTTAATCCTATGTTTTGCTTGTCCAAAGGGAAAAAATCATGCTGGCCCAAAGGCTCGAATCCAGACTCTGGTTCTTTTAGTTCTCATTGCACATTCTGTTTTATATAAATGTGTTTGTGAGTGGAGGTAATAGGAGTTTGTCCCAAGATGTGACGCTAGTGACGCTCTCAAGACTGAGCAGCTGGGGCCACCACCCTGGGAGGACTTCTCGTAGGTGGCCAGCCACCCCCGCCCCCGAGTTCCCCCTCCCCCTTCTTTGCACGCAAGCAGCAGACAGGTGATTATGTGAAGCTGACACAGGTAACGTCTCTAGTTGTCAAGTGGGAAATGTGTATCTTCCCCTTGAGGTTTTCTTCCTGAAGCAAAACATCTATTTTAGTATCTTTATTCTTTTCTAAGGTTTGGGTACATCAGATTGACAACAATTAGTCAAATAAAAATATTTACGGAATGTCTATTGTTTTATCCACACAGTGCCAGACCTTAGGGGAATGCAAAAAAAAAAAAAAATAGTTCTTGCCTTGGGGAGATGACACTAATAAACTATAAAAAGAGACAACATTTCTGCAGCTAAACCAGGGCAGGTGAATGTGGCTGGCTTGACTGACAGTGGGGAGAACTGGGGGCTGACTTGGTTGAAGGAGAGCGAGAGAGGCAGGAGCCGACTTGGTGAGAGGTTGAGAGGTTCTGCAAACCTGTAAACAGGGAAGACTCGTGCATGTCTGCAGGGGCCAGGTGGGCGATGGGAGGGATGAGTCAGGATGACCTGCCCACCGGGAGAGCTGGAGCCCTGCCTGAAGGTGCAGTTGCTTCTAGTTTTAGCTCATGGGTCAGTAAATTTTTTCTATAAAGTGCCCTAGAGCAAATGTTTTAGGCTTTGCTGGCTGTACTGTCTCTATCACAACAGAATATGCCACTCTGTTATCCATGAAAGCAGCCAGTGACAATTTGGCTAGTGAATGGGTGTGGCTTTGTTCTAACAAAACTTTGCAAAAACAAGCCACCTCAGTGTGGCCACTGAAATATGCTGACCCCTCCTCTAGAACTGATGGCTACTGGATCTGAATTTTCAAAAGGATTTAGAATTTAGGATTGTAATGTGAAATAGTTTAATTTTAAGATGTTGACTCAAGAAAAATTTTAATGACATCTGATCCAAGCAAAAACATTTCTATTACCTCATTGCAGCCGATTTGCACATTCTCGGTAAAATTCGATGTAGGCTTTAAGTATAAGTAGGATTTAATAACTGATGAGGAGAGAGGAGGGCTTCCTAATGCGAAGACCAGCATAAGAAGGATGATGAGGGGATGCAGGGCACTCCTGGCGGTGGGTCTCGATTCCAGATGCTGGAGTCGGACCGGCCAGGATCAGATCCCAGCTCTACTGTCGGCTAGCCGTGAAACCTTGGACAAGTGACCTCGCCTCCCCGGCCTGGGTTTCCCCATCTCTGCATTATAAAAATTAACTGAGTTTATTATTCATAAAAGTTTTTAAAACAATCCTGGGCACAGAGGAATCACCAAATAGTTATTGAGTTAATAATACAATGACTTTCTAAGAGGACATGTAACTAAATGAATTAGATGTTTAGGCCAGCTTACTTATTAGGAATAAGTGATGATTATGTCACTCACTGTATACTTCTCATCTATATATGTGTTTTATTATTTTTAGTACAGATTAACAAATTCCACACAGACAGACAACTTCCCTTCAGTCCAGAGTCAACCTCCACTCCTGACCGGACACTTACCCTGCAAATGTGTCTCCTGATCCCAAAGGGGTCCTGGAAACTAGAAACAGACATGTAAATACCAAATGAGGAGGAAGAAGAGAGAAGGGACAGCTAAGAAAGTCTATGGTACAAGAAAGTCGATAGCTTCATAAGTTATCACAATTTCTTACCATAGTTTGTAAGTAAATAGCACAGCCCTTCCTTAACATTCCGAGCCAGTACTTGCCGCTGCTAAGTGACAGAGGCAGAGAGTCAAAGCAGGCCTCACGCCCATGCCTATGCTCATTCTTCTTCTACGGCTAAGGTTTTCGGAATGTGTCCTGTGGAACACTAAGGTTTGGAAAAGTGACCATAAGCTCCTTGTGAGCAGAGAGCTTGTCTGTGTTTATGTTGAGATCACTGAGGCCTAGAATATGCAAGAAGGAGGGAAAGAAGGAAAGGAGGAGGGAAAGAAAAAGGAAGGAAGGAAGGAAGGAAGGAAGGAAGGAAGGAAGGAAGGAAGGAAGGAAGGAAGGAAGGAAGGAAAGGAGAGAGGGAGGGAGGGAGGGAAGGAGAAAAGAAGGAAGGGAGTGTGCACAGGACCTTCTTTCTTGGTCTTTTCAGCCAGAGCAAGTCCATTTTCATCTGTTTTATCCTTTAAGATAATAAAGAGAAGATTGTGAGAAAAAAAAGTATAGAAGCCACTGTAGTGCATGTCACTGCCTTCCCCAAAATGCACATTTCTGACAGTAGACATCATCTTAATGTGACATTTGCTACAAAACTCAGCAAATGATTATGTATCATTGTTACATTACTGTAAGAGGGTGTCCCCTCTGGGCCTGAGCTGAGATGAGAATTCTCTAGCAAGTAGAGACTCCGAGACTATGCGTCAGAAACGCAGAATCCCCAGTAGCCCAGGCTATGTGAACACCCCTACACAGAGGGGCAAGCTCTTTGGAGGAAAAGAAGTTTTCATCTCACTGACCTAAACATGTGTGTTAAAGTGTCCACAGGCTTGTGTCTGAAGCTACTTACAGAAGGGGCAGAGGGCTGGTGGGGAGAGAAAGGTTTGCATCTTTGTACCTCTGCCCTAGGCCCACAAATATTAGGGCCACCTCACTGGACCCTTTTAGCAGAAGGTAATACAGGGAGAAGCTTTTATTCTTTTTATTTGAAAGCAGAGCGGATGTCACACTGAGAGGACTGAGCGTTTTGGTGGCTCTGGACACTGGAAGGATTGAACAAGAGGATGTTAATAATGCAGCATAAACTCAGATCAGTGGAATCCAGGTTGAGAGTATGAGGCACTGATGTCCCCAGGCTCAGGGTTGGCTTCTAGGCAGATGGCAGACCACGTGGACCCTTGGAAACTCACACTAATCCTTTTGTTGTTGGAAGATGGGAGAGTGGTGTGCTCTTTAAAAAGCGCTGACATAGGTAGGCTTGCAGGTGAGGTTAATTAACCATCGACATTTATTTCATAATATTAATGTGACCTCAGTTGCCCACACAGGTTGATGACCTGAGGACATTCAAATTAGGTTACAATTCACATCAGCACTGTTTGATTAGCATAGTGCCAATGGTTAGCATGTCTACCCATCAGAACAGGCCTCACTGAAATTCACCCCTTCTTGTAATGGTTCTCTTTAGGTACCCCTTGTAATTCTTTGGATGAAGTTTTCTAAAAATCTATCCTATTAGGGAGCCCCAAATCTGTAATTTCCTTGTAATGAGGTCTGTTAACTTGATGACAGCATTATCGGATATAAACACCACCCTCCTATGGTCTGTAGGGTGCTCAGTAATGAGATGGATCCAGAGGCACGGAGAGCTGCCAGAAACATTAAAGAAACTAGAGTCTCCGAGTAAGAAAGGACTTATTAATGACTTTAGTCCCAAAGGAAGAGACACACAGAAATTTTTCAGAAAGAAAGAAATGGCGATGGTGAAATCAAAGCAACCCAGATGGCCGATAAACAGGCTAATTATGTGGAAGACCCAGAAGCAAGTTTGAAGTCTCTTCCCCAGCTGCCTACAAAGACTGCCAGGTAGCCAGATGCTGGTGGGACTTTAAACACGCCTTCACCGGTCATCAGCAAAGCGGTGGCACGCAGTAAAGCAAATGGCAGCCCCCAGGTAAATTTCTTTACATAACAAAAGAACAGTGCAGATCTTTATGGGTAAAACTGTAGATATTTATAAACCTCCATATTATTCAATAAATAAAAATTACTATGCAGATATTTTTCATTACTGGAAAGGCATAATTATAGAACACTGTATATATGTAACTGTGCACATCTGTAAACATGGTGTCAGATCAAGGGAAAAAAATGATGCTGGTACATTGTTAATTTATTGTAACTTAGAAATAAATGGCAAAGTTTTGATGAATAATTTCATTTCATGTCAAAGTTTTTTTGTTGTTGTTTGTTTTTTGTTTCTGTTTTTTATCATCTTAGAAAAGTATCAAATAGGAGGCTGTGGCTAAAAAGCTTTGCTCAATCCCGAGGCCTTCACCGCGGCCTCTGTGACATCCCGGCTGACGTCCCAGGGCAAGCAGTGCAGGTCCTTCCTGCTAATTGAATTTGGTGATTTCAGCAGTATCTGTAGAGAAGCCAGGCGCAGAGATTCAGAATGCAGAACAGGACAGAAGGGTGGGAACAGGAAATGTGGTGGCTTTCTATTTAAAACTAATGAACCATATGACTTCACTTATAGGTGGAATCTAAAAAAAAAAAAAAAAAAAAAAACCACCAAAACCAAAACAAACCAACAAACAAAACAGAAACAAACTCATAGATACAGAGAACAAACTGCTTGTTGCCAGATGGGAGGGGGGTGGAAGATGGGCAAAAAAAGATGAAGGGATTAAGAGATACGAACTGCCAGTTATTAAATAAATAAGTCACGGGACTATAATGTGCAGCATAGGGAATACAGTCAATAATATAATAACCGTGTATGGCAACAGATAGTTACTTGTCTTATTGTGGTGATCACTTTGTAAGGTATATAAATGTATAATCACTATGTTGTATATCCGAAACTGATATAATATTGCAGGTCATCTACAATTTAAAAATTAAAAAATGAGAAAACACAAATAAAATAAAATAGACCTAATGGTTTGATTTAACCATAACAAGGATGATGTCATTAAAGATGATGAGAGGTGTACTTCAAGGGACCCTTGCCTTAATGTCATAGCTATTTCTTATCATGTTTTTCATATATTTTTTTAAACTGGGGAATGTCCATCTTTCTCTATGCTTTTATTTTTGGTGATTATTGATTAATAGGATTCGCATAGGAGTGGAAAGACTAGTGCCCTCCAGAAATTCAGGTGTTACGTAGGTGCTGCTTTTAACTGTATCTCACAGGAAGAGAGGGCGATTGCTTGTGGAAACTCTATGTTCAATATCAGGGCTCAGTCTAGAAACCTAGAGGACATTCCTAGCTGACTCTCACGTTCCTCTGGGCTCATACATTGTTATGTTGCACTGTGACTTCTGTGTTCCTACCAGTCTGTACCTTGTACTGTGAGTTCCTTGAAGGGAGGAGCCAGGTAGTATGCTTTTTAATTCAAAATTTTATTTTGGGGAAAGAATGGTCTTTTCAACAAATTGTTCTGGGAAAAATGGATACTGACATGCAACAAGATGAAGTTGGACTCATACCTTATACCATCTGAAAAATATAACTTAAAATGGGTCAAAAACCTAAATGTAAAAGCAAATATATAGACATCTTAGAAGAAAACATATGTATAAGTTTTGTGACTTTGTTTAGGTAATAATTCCTTACATATTATACCAAAATATAAGCAAGAAAATAAAAAACATTATCAGAATGAAAAACTTTCATACTTCAAAGGACACTATCAAGAAAGTGAAAAGGCAGCCTACGAACTGGGACAAATTTTTTCAAATCATATGTCTAATAAGGGACTTGTCTAGAAAATACAAAAAATTTCTAATGCTCAGTATTTAAAAGACAAATAACCTGACAAAAAAATAATCAGAGAATATTAATAGACATGCCTCTAAAGAAGATATTAAGACTACCAATACACAGATGAAAAGCTGCTTAACATCATAAGCTATGAGGAAAATGCAAATCAAAACTACAATAACATGCCACTTTACATCACTAAAATGGCTATAATCAAACGAACAGATAATATCGAGTGTCAGCAAGGATGTGGAGAAATTGCCCTCACACACTGTTGGTGGGAATGTGAACTGGTCCAACCACTTTAGAAAAACCATGTGGCAGTTCCTTGAAAGGTTAAACATAGTTACCATATGACCTAGCAATTCTTTTATGGCTACATAATAGTCTATCATATAGCTATAACATGTTTAATTTACTCATTAATTAATAGACGTTTGATTGTTTTTATTCTCCATTTTTTCAGACAAAGGAAGTGAGGCGCAGAGAGGTTGGGTGATTTATCCAAAGTCAAAAGCCGCTAAGTGGCAGAGTCGGGATTCAAACCAGGAAATCTGTCTCCAGAACATGAGATCCTGGCCACTACTGTTTTGAAGACATTGTTCCAGTTTTGCATCCTGGAAAGCTGGTGCAAGTCTTGGCCCATTGTTGGTCCTTGGGAAATGATTGTTGATGGAATGGATCCAGCTCTCCTATCTGTCTGTCCAAAGAGTTCATGCCTGGAGCCTGCGCACTGCATCACCTACAACCAGAGATTTTGCAGGTGGAGGTCCTGGGCTCATGTTTCAGGACAGCTGTCTCCATCTTTCTTTTGTGCTCCTTATAACTTCCAGGCAGCACATCGTACCACACGGTGGCGCCATTCTGAATAGCTAATATTTATTAATATTTGATATTATAATATTAGTATAATCAAACTAATATTTGTTCAAACACTTTTCACACACAGGCACTGTGCTAAGCAGTCTGCATGCATTATCTTTTTTTGACCTCACAGTAATCCCGAGAAGTTGACCCTTGAGAGAACGGTATATTGGTTAACAGTATGCATTCGGAGCTAGAATGCATGTGTTCAGATCTTAGCTCTGCCATTTACCAGCAGTGTGGACTGCCCATATTGTTTAGTAGCTCAGTGCCTCAGTTTCCTCATTTTTAAATTGGCAAAAATAAAAGTACCTACTTCATAGGATTGTTGTGATAGCTGAAAGGATTGTAAGATGTGCAGTGTTTGGAGTAGTGCCTGATGTAGTGCTGGCTGTTTAAGGGTTAGTTGTTATCGATAATCTTTCTGCTTCTATTTACAACCAAGAAACAAATTTATATTATGAAGTACCTTCCACAGGAAGACACAGTTAAGAGGCAGAGCCAGGATACAGACACAGGGAGTTTTATTCCAGCATGTGCTCAAGATTCAGCTTACCTGGCATATATCCTCTGTGAAGCATCTTTTGTCTTCCCCAGATGGATTTAAGGACGCCTTTATTGATATTTCCATAATAGCATGTTTAACATTTTATTAGAAGTATATAACACCGTGCATTTCTGGAGTTTTCCCATTACCTTACACAGTGGCTGGTATCTACCAATTTTTAATAAATATAGGCTGTTCTCATCTCTGTTGATAAATATTTCTTCAATCCATTCCCTCCTCCTGACCCCACTATTGTTACTTTACTAATTCAGGTTTTCAAAATTTCTTGCTTGAACACGTGCAACTGTGAATGTAATTTAGACTTTGTGCTACCATACCCCTCACGATAGCCTGTGATATGAGATACTCTTAGTGTGTCTCTATTCTGTCCAATCGAAAGAATCTACAATTTTCCAGCTGATGAAATTAATCCAAAAGCTAAATCCCCCCAATAATTTAGGTCCAATAATTGAATGATAATTTGAACAGTCTTGCCACCTAAAATTCTTAATAATTATTGTTTGATGAATGTGGATCTGTCTCTGCTATTTAAGGTGCGGTGATGAAGAGTGTTCATTTGTAAAGATCTCTTGGCTGAGTGTAAAAACGGTTGACTTCATAGTAATATTCAAAGTACAGTTTTCTGTTGCTTTACCAAACAAATCATCTAAACTTTCAACTGCCTGACAAATCTCATGTGGATCCCTTCATGGTCAAGAACATCTTTTGGAAGGAAGGCATCTTCTAAACTCTGAAATCAACAGTCATTCATTTATTAAAATATTTGATCCAGAAGTTAGTAAACTTCCTTTCCTAAATAAATAAACCCTTTACAATGCACAAAGATTGAGTACTTCATTTCTCATTTTGCCTCAGCAGGAAACTTGTAGGCTAAATTTTATTAACTGCTCAATTATACAATCTGGTTAGGGGCTGGCAGGTTCAGAACTTTCTATTTGCTGTAATTCTTTCAGATTTTTTTTTTCTATCTAGCAGGTTTCCGTCTTATTCAAGATTTGGATTCTGAAATCATAGTGTTTTAATTTTCAATACTTTGATGACTGTTTTATACATTTATTGATCATTTGAATATCCTTTTTTTGTGCACTGTCTATTCAGGTCTTTGCCCATTTGCTCTATTGGTGATCTGTCTGTCCTTTTCTCTTTGAGTTATAGGAGTTGTTTTTATATTTTCTACATGAGACTTTTGTCAGTTATATGTATTGCATATATATTTTTGCACTCTGTAAAAAATACTGCCAATGATGGACATCTTCTTCAATAATAACAGAGATGCAAATTATGACATATTTGTGTACTTGAATAATACACGGCAATGAAAATGACCAAGCTTCTATCACATACTGAGTGAAAGAAACCAGTCATTAAAAAAAAAAAAAATATTCTGTGATTATATTTATATAAAGTTCAAAAATAGGCAGACTAACATGATGTTAAAGAGGTCAGGACAGTGGTTACTTTGGAGGAATAAAAAGGGACTCAGGATGACTTCTGGGATGCAGGGAGATTTGAGTCGGGTGGTGGTTAAATGAGTGTTGTTCCCTTTGTGTGATAAGTTGAAACTTATGACCTGTGCACTTTTCTTAATATGTTATATTTTAATAAAAAAAAGTTTATGAAAATTAAAGTTAGTGCATAATATAAAACCATATGAAATTTCCTTTTGAAAAAATTTGACTTTACTTTTTATTAAGTCTCATCTCCCATATCTGGTACTCTGCTATTTCTTAAGCACAAATAAATGCTTACTTTTTAATTCTAAGTTCATGTAAGCAGCTACTTTAGACATTTTTTCTTCACATCTTAGATACCAGATTCTAGAAACACAGAATCAGCATGGACCTTAAACATCATCTCTTTAAACCCTCTGATAAAGACCTTCAGTAGAGCAGGGAGAACAGAAGCAGACACAGGGACACTTCTTACATCAGAGGTAGAATTGATAGGAATTGGCAAAGGATAGGAGGAATAAAATGTGGACAGATTGTAATTGATGCTATTTTGATCCTTTCATCACTCATTCACCAAAACTTGGTGACAGCAAGGATATAGAAGAAAGATAAGAGCCCACAGAAGGCACCTGATCCTTGCAGAATGTTTGAGTTTCCTATTGCTGCTGTAACCAAGTACCATAAACTAAGTGACTTAAAGCAACACAAATACTTATTATCTTACAGTTATGGGGATCAGAGTCTAAAATGGGTCTCATTGGCTAAAAGCAAAGAGTGGACAGAGCTGTGTTCCTTCCTAGAGGCTCTGGGGGAGAAGTTGACTTGTGGAGGCTGCTTTCATTTCTTGCCTTGTGACCTGCCTTCATTTTCAAAGACGTAAATGGCCAGGTGAATATTTCTCAATCACATCTCTCTGACACTCTTCTGCTGTTTTCCACTTAGAAGGACTCTTGTGATTACATTCAGCCGACCCAATTGTCTAGGATAACCTCTCAATTTTAAGGTCACATGATAAGCCATTTTAATTCAATCTGCATACTTAATCTTTTTTGCCATATAGAATAATATATTTGGAGGGTCCAAGCATTAGAACATGAGCAACCTGTGGAGGTGACATTATTTTGCTTACCACATAATAATAAATATATTATATGATATGATGCAATAAAGATGGTATAAACTTTGAGCTCCAGATGTTGCATGTGGGCCCTAAAAATAAAGCCACAGAAAATAGAACAGAGAGGTGAAGGGTAACTGAGTTCTGATGATGCCACTGTTTGAAACTCTGGATCCAATAAAACCTTCAGTGAATTTGACCCTTGGGTTTTCAGTTATGTAAACCAATAAAATTATTTTTTCTTTTCATAATCTAGTTTTAGTTGGGTTTTTTGTCACTCAAAATCAAGCATCCTGACTGATATGAGTCAGGAAAGAAAAGGAAGAGTTCATTATAAATATAATTATCAATCCTGAATGACTGAGAAAAGGGTGAAGCTGTTATCTATAGAGAAGGAAGATCAGATATTAACTGAGGAGGCGATAGAGTTGACTTTAGGAATATTAAGTTAGGAATATTCAGGAATATTAAGGTTTGTGCTTAAATATCTATTATCCAATAGTACTTTTATATATAGGTTTGGAATTTAAAGAAGTAAGGATGAGACACATATGCTTCGTAGTCTCTAATTTTTTCTCTTATCTTGAAAGTAGATATCTTATCTATGGTGATTTTGGTTTGCTAGGTACTTGGACTCATACTGCTATCTTTAGCAGAAAAGAAAATACCATATTCTTGTCTTTAGAAAACTTTCAAAGGTTTTATTTAAGAGTTAGCTGAGAATAATATTACAATAGGAGGCACTGTCATTTGGCCATACTTGTTGGCAAGACTTTGGAGCATTAACAAAAATTACTTTTACTCGTATTTACAAAAGAGCAAATTAACTGTTATTATTAAGTATTCCACACTCCCCACCCAACCACACATGTTGGTTTAAGCTCCATCGAAACAACACAGACTTTAAAAAGGAAGAGCAAGGTGTAGTCCTCCAAGAAAAATATGTAAACTTAACCTTTTCGGTAATCTTAAACCTTAACATACATGTGTATTTATGCACATTCTTATGTGTATATATACGTATATACATATTTGGTGTTTTATCTTTGACCAAATACCTAGATTACATGGAGATGGATACCACAGAAGACCAAGAAAGATGAATAAGCCAGCACTATTAACAGGCAGATTATTTTAAATAGAAACACATAGAAGAAAATTAGTGGTAAGAGAGGAGGTCTTGACCCATATGGTGATTATGGCAAATCTTCAAAAACTGACAGCAATATATAAACTTGAACTCATCAATAGTAGTAAAATAAAGAAGGCAGGGACATATGGAAAAGCACTATATAAATTCTGTAAACAAGTAGCTACACAGATACATTAATTAATGTGACTCGCTGCTATAGACTACTATCCAGTGACAAAATGAGTTGACTTCCATGTGGCATGGCAGTTTATAGTGCATATTAGAAGAACAGTACAGATGGATACAATGAAAGACAATTACAATTGTCTTTTAACATATCCATATACAATGAAACCCACCTAGAGTTTATAAATGTTCTAGATTAGTTAATAAAAGGCTAACACACCCAAAGGCACAGTCAGATGTGCTTCTTTCCAACCCGAATGGGACTATTCAATTTAAAGATGTTATCTGTAATTTAAAAAATGTAAGCAGAAAATTCATATTAATTAATAAGAGAAGTGCCATATTAATTAATGTTATCATATTAATTAACAAAAGAGAGAGCTAGTCTACACGAACCTCACAGAATCATTAAGGATCTGGCCCAACTTTCTGCTCTGCAGGCAGTTTGCTGAATCTAGTGCATCTGTGGGTAAGAGGAAAAGTTACAGCTCTGGGTAGATAATAGTGTGTCTAATGGCTTCCTGTTAATTGAATTAACTTCAAAGGATAGATAGAAGTAGATCGGATCCTGCCAGGTAAAGACTCATTTCTAGGGGTAATATCTTAACCCATTCAGACAACAGTTATTGCATTTCTTCAGGCTATTACTAGTACCCTAAGGCCACTCAAAGTGAATGATGCATTTCCAAATATCCATATTGTAGAAAAATATATAACACCTGTTTAGCAAAATGATCTGGAAGAGTGGGCACTGGCTGAAAGTCAAGTGAGCTGGGCTTCATTTCCAAATATGATACCAGTTAAACATAAGTCACTTAACTGCTTTGTCTTTACATTTCCTCTTAATAAAAAAATAGAGTTGAGGAAGTAAAATGAGATTTTATATATATATAAATATATAAAATGAGATAATTATGTATATGTTTATGTATGTTAATTTTTTAATTGGAATTTTTGGGTCAGAATTGATTATTTTATTTTCTTTTTAAAAAAATATCGATCTTCCAGCTCTGTGAGATGCCTTTTCCCCTATGGCTACAGGTGATGAATGTTAACATAGGAAGTCATACCACCAGTTACTACTACGACAGTCAGATTTTGAGCATAGTAAATTTTGATTAGTGTTGGTGGCCTTTTATCTCTGTAAGCTGTATTTGAAGTTTCTATGCCCCTAAATAATGGCAACAGAAATTATAATTATATCTAACGTAGTAAATGCAAGACTACTATCTTCTCCATTTTATAGATGAGGCAATTGAGGGTTGGTGGTCTAGTTGATGTATCTGAGTTCACGCACTTGGCAAGTGGGACATCCAGATTCAAATAACCTGTGCGTAAAATAATTAACTATTTTGATATTAGTAGGACGATCTGAGAGGCTCAAGTGAAGATGAGAAACAGGCACCGTGGACTGCGTAGTGGGCGATGCAGCAGAGGGTATGAATACAATGTACAGTCTTGGGTAAATCACATCAACTCTTCCAGCTTTGTTTTTTTTCCATCTATGAACTGAGGTTAATAACCTGTATTCTGACCAAATTACTTGTTGATTAAATGAGGTGTTTTATCTACATTTTAATTTTGACTTTTTTTTGGCTGACAAAGTTTTAAAACGACGCTAGGAAAATTTGTTCTGGATTAAGTAAGTATGAAAAAAGTTGGCATTATCTATATGGAAGGGGACGATGATGATGGTTAATGTGGGAGAGGGGCCAAAAATCTCCAGGACGCCTGGGAAACTGCTTCTAGTCTACTGTTCTCCTAGCGCTCACCACACGTGCCGTGATAACTGTCACACGCCCATTTCCCCGTAGCCTGTACGTGGCAGGGATTTAGGAAACTTCCATCACTCGTGTTCACACCCTCAGCCCTTAGCCCAGCGCCTGGTATGTAGTGGTTGTTTGATAAATGTTTTCTGAATGAACAAATGGCTGAATGAACAAAAGAGAGAAAGAAGGTGATATAACGGACATAACGAACATACCTAGCAGAGTACCTAGTTGGCTGTGAGACCTGGAACAAGTTACTCAGACTTTTTGAGAACCCATATACTAATTTGTCAATGGGGAAAGAAACCAACAGGACCTACCTTTGATCATTTAAACATTCAAACATGACAGTATATGTTTTATCAGTGAGAATTCTCCAGAGAAACAGAACCAATAGGGTGTGTGTGTGCACGCATGCGTGAGTGTATGTGTGTAAAGATTTTCATTTTAGGGAATTGGTTCATGTAATTGTGGATGTTCGGAGACTCCAAAATATAAGAGGGGCGGCTAGCGTGTTAGAGACTCAGGAAAGAAGGATGGTTTGAAGGCAAAGTCAGTCTGCTGTAGAACCAGGAGGAGTCAATGTTGCAGAAGCAGCCCCAAGGCCATCTGAGGGAGAATTCCCTCTTGCTAAGGGAAGGGCGGCCTTTTGTTTTATTCAGGCCTTCAACTCATTGGATGAGGCTCACTCACGTATGGAGAGCAATCTGTTTTACTCGTAGCCTACCAATTTCAATGTGAGCCTCATCCATAACACCCTGAAAACATCGAGAGTGATGCTTAGCCAAGTATCTGGGTATTGTGGCCCAGCCAAGCAGACACGTAAAATTACCTATTGCTTATGTAGAATATTTAATACAGCTTCTTAGACCTAGGAAACACTCACTAACTGGACTCCTTGGTCTGGTCCTAAATTTTCATTCATGCCTGAAGGAGATGTGAAAATGTGTGTGTCAGGGCCAGTGGCTTGTGGTCTCTTGCTGGATGGAATGATGTGATTTTCGAAAACTGTCAGCAGTATATAAACTTGAATTCATCAACAGTAGTAAAATAAAGAAGGCAGGGAAAGAGAAAGACAGGAACACACAGACAGCAATCTGGAAATTGCTGCATTAATTGTCACAAGCAGCTAATATTTTCTTCCTCTATTCTGTGTCACTCTTCAAGCCACACATTTATAGGAAATGTTTCCTATAAACAATATGAATAAGAAAAACTTCTCAGTACAAAGCAGAAAGCGGACACAACAGAAAGAAATGTGCATGAGGAACAAACTGTGGTAAGATCATGGGTTGCTGGGGCCTTACGCAGAGCCTGGTTACTCGCGGCTCCCCGCAGCGGTCCCAGAGAAGGGCTGCGGCACTGTGTCCACTCCTTCTCAGAGGAGGATGCAAAGGTCATGAACTACTTTTTGCTTTAATGTCTACTAAAGAGAATTTCTGCCTGGCAGTAAGTGTCTTGAAGAGGCATATATGCCTTGGATGTCTTTTCATAAAATTCCCAAAGGACTGATGAACTACCAGAGTAAAAATCTCTCATGATATTGAGAGAGGGGTAATACATTACGATGGCATCTACGTGACCCTGGCAAATGTTTTTCCTGGACAGCTTAAACTCTTTGCTACGCTGTTACCAAGTCTGAAAGGTAAAATGCCCCATGGTGACAAAAGCGAGTCAGTTTATTTGAGTCCTTAATATCTCACAACTATCGAAGGAGTAATATTAAGTGACATGGATGTTTCGTATAGTGAAGTTGGCACCTTCAACGGTAGGCTGCCATTTATCTCTGCCCATGAGCCATCACAAGAAACCTGGCCCGTGCCCAGCCAAAGACACATTTGGCAGAGTAGAGTTGAACTCAATAGGGAAACTTGGACAAGAGAACAAGAAGTAAAACATTTAAATAACCGCATTGCCATTACCCTCATTAGGTCTCAGCTAGCATTATATATACGTTCGAATGGAATTCACTGTAGAATTAACCCAGACCGCTCCACCTCAAAATCTAAATGGTCGACATGAGACTATATTTACAACAGAGGCAGCAAAAGAGCATGTTGTTTAAAATACTTTATAACATTTTATTTGCTATTATTTAATCATGTAGATTTTTTTGGTAAATGTTCATTTCTAAAAGTGTATCATAAAAACATTATATTTTTCTAGATCTCGTATTTGTCATAGAAATGTGCCATAGATTGTTACTTAAAGACTTACGACTTATGAATTCATATGAAAGTACGCTACAAATAAGAGATAAATGAATTTATATAGTGTAATTTGCTGATTATAAAAATAGAGAAATACGAAAATATTATTTGGCAATAACAGAAAAATATATTTTAAAATTCCATTTTGAAATTTCACATAAGCACTGAAATAAAGAGTAAAACTGTTTTTTTCTCTTTGTATATTTAACATATTGCCAATACTATATTTTTCATTCTTGAATAATGAAGCACATGACCCACTGCTGTATAATTCGGGCTTTGTTCAAACATTAATTGCTATAATCATGAAAGTTACTATTAAAAGCAGATAGAGCAGATCCGTGCACAGCGAGAGAGGCTTTAACCAGAGTTCCATCCTAACATCTTATTTCGTTAGGAACATAGTTTAAATGTTTAAGTAAGAATAGCATGTTGATTCATTGGTGGAGTCTGGACACCTGTCTCAGGCATGAGTGGTGAACAGCACAGAGTGACATAAATGGTTATGAAATGGTTACTAAATACTCTCGCTTTCTATATCCAGTAGCACAGTATCCAGCACCAAAAAGAAGCTATTTCAGTGAAAGGGCCTTTAAAAGTTTTGCAAACCATCTTTGGCTTTCTTTTCCTGACACAGTAAAAAATTGTTTGACTTTCTTCATTTGTGCTTTATGGAGCTAATTATATTTGCTTAGAAACAGTGTTAAAATTAAATGTAACTTTTAATTATAAAATGTTTCCTTGGAAACATTTTCTTGTATGTGAAATTGTACTTTGTTCTGAACTACTTAATTTCACTTGCAATTAGAAATCAAAGACAGAGCACAGCATAGGCAATTTGGAAATTGTTGCATTAATTGCCACAAAAAATTAATATTTTTCATAACAGACAACTGACAGTGAACATCCAATTAACGGTTACATAGTTATTTAACAACTATCCTCAGAAAAGAATGATTCTATTTCATAACCATTAATTAAATGGTCACTGGTAGCAGACATTTTTAAAATTTAGAAATTCATTTAGATACTACATTTTTATCTAGAAATTATATATTTGCTTTAATTTAGAAAGAGCTGAATGTAATAGTCACAATTAAAAAGATAAGCATATGTGGGCGACCTCAAAGTTCACAGCAACTGGTTTCACAAATCACCTTAACACACTGGATTCACAGCTAAGGGCAAGCCTCTCTTTGGTTCATAAGGTGTTGTCCTGGAAACCATTTTGATGCAGTCGATAATAGGGCAGATGCTGAGACACAGAGTACAGCCTGTACAAGCATCGGTAATGGTGGGCAGGTGGGTTTCGGGATCAAACCGTATAGCCTGCAAACAGAAATAAAGAGTATTGCTGTCACTGCCCACAGGTCAGGAATGCCCCACGGTCCATCAACGCTTTTCCGCGCTCGGTAGAGCTGCACTTGGAGACGACTGCGCCCAGCGCTGTGGTGCAGCTCGAGCGACAGTTGAGCTGCTGGAGAGGAGGGGGCGAACGACAGAAAAGAAATTCTTTTAAATTAGAAACACGATGTTAAAAAATCCTTGGAGGTATTTTTGTTGTGTTGTGTGAAGAAAATATTTCATAACATAGTCACTACCCAGTGTCCTTTGTTCTGAGCAGAGCTCAGGTCCTTCCAGTCCTTCCAGGGCCGGGTGTCTGCTGCCTGCGGGGGGCGGGGTGCTTTCACACGTCCTCCTCTGTCTCCTCACACTCTTTGACAGTGGAGAGGTGTCACCATCAGATGGGGCAATACATGCACGATTTCAAATTATATATGTAGCTTTTAGAAGAAAGCAGTAGGAAAAAAAAATTAAGAGCC
Organism: Rousettus aegyptiacus; assembly: GCF_014176215.1. Lineage (NCBI taxonomy): Eukaryota > Metazoa > Chordata > Mammalia > Chiroptera > Pteropodidae > Rousettus > Rousettus aegyptiacus. The sequence goes on along the minus strand of NW_023416292.1, from coordinate 42,318,161 downwards.
AGCTTTGAGGGTTGAGAATTTCCAAGCTGATCGTAGGCATTGTTCCACCACAAAGGGGAAAAAGCGCTGAGAGATGGGGAGCGGGACCCCCGCGTCCAGGCCCCTCCCGGCGCATCTCAGCTGTGAGAGCCGGTGGGGCCTCCGGCTCTGAAGTGAGTCAGAATTTTCAGAAATTTGATAATTTCTTTTTCCCTCCCACCTCTTTCCCTTCCTTAAAAGTAAGTGATACAACCTACAATGAAATATCTAGTGTGAAACTTACAATTGAAATTTTTTATTTTAAATCATGATGACCATTTGCCCATTAAAGAGAAGCATTTCAATGGTGGAAACAACTTTCAAGGATTTCCATCTAGGGAGACTTCGGGGCCACGTGTGGCGGCAGAGGGGACCGAGGGGGTGTGTCTGGCAGTCTCCCTTGCAGTGTACGAATTTGGAGTGTTGAGGTAGGGGTTGAGGAAAATTACTAGGAACATGAAGTCCTCCTGCCTTCCAGATACTCCTCGAGGCCAGGTCTGCAAATCGTACATTCCAAATAATTATCCTATGCAGATTTTTTCCCCCTGCGTCATATACAATGTATTATACCCCAATGAAAATGATCTTTTTTGTTTAAAAGTTTCATCCCCCAAATGAAGCTATTATAACTAGAATTATATCCTCTTTTGTATACATAAAAATGAAAATGATCTTATTAGAGTAAATTATGTCAGACTGCTATATGTATGGTATACACACACACACACACACACACATATATGTATATGTATTTACACACACGCATATGCTTAAGATCTTTAAGGAAACAACCATATTCTATCTGAACAAGAACTGTAGCCATGACAAACCATAAGAAAATTTGTTCACATAAATTGTTGCCATGTTTTGTAAAATAACATCTCAGATGGCTGTTTGAATGAGTAAACATTTCTCCACCTCATGCACCCTTTTATAAATAGAAGCCCAAGAAGCAATTGATGCGAATAAAACTGATGACTTAGAAATGTCATACTTTGAAAATTTGCAAACGTAATAACTTACATTCAGTTGAAGATTTTGATTTTCTATTTTTTATCTTTTCAGACAGAAGAATCAAAGGCAGACTTCGAAATAAATCTTTTTAAATGCATAATTGTGACTTAATCCCAATTAATAAGATTATTTTTAGTGAAATGATGTGAAGGCTAGAATTCCAAAGTGGGAGTCATAACTTCTAAGATTTAAGATATTAAGACTCTGATGCTATGGTGTTAGTGATAGGAGTTATTGACCTATCTCTAGTTAATTAGAGGAAAGATGACATGAAAGCGAATGTGATACGATTAACATTTTCAAAATAACTGTTAGGGACTCCATTCAGCTAAAAACAATGTGATGCACTGGCTAAAATGTATTTGGTCTGGAACTCTTGTCATACTAAGGTGGAAGAGATTTTTAAAACATGTTTGTCATATCTCTATTAGGTGGTCAGAAGAATATGCAAAATCTCATCATGAGCAACATGGGACCTTCCCCCAAGCTGGATAAGGTAAATGAATGCCAGTTTTTAAAATGGACCATTTTATCTATCTTGAATATTTCATTAATCATCTTAGATATCTTCTTTATTATATCCCCTTATCGCTTAAAAAGTTTAATGAAAATAATATTAGTCTGCAGTTTTTAGCGTGAAGGCTGTAAAAGTCCCACATTTTCATTATGGTCCCATGGCAGACTTTGAGCTGAAGGGGGAGGAACTGGGAAGAGTCTGTGGCTCACTTTGTGTGAGAGAAATGCATGTTGGTTTTTCCAGAACAGAGGAATGCCTGTCCCCAGGCTGCACAGCTCATTGGTGGGAAAGCACTTTTCCATGCTAACTGCAGCAAAAGCCCAGTCAGGGGTGAATGGAAGAGAACTCTCTTCTGGCAGAAATAATCAGGTCCTCTCAGGGTACGGCAGCACATAACTGTTCTTTCTCCTTTCTTATGTGTTAAAATGTTATGCTCCCTAATGTCCATAATTGTATGACTTTTCGGTTGTATTTTTCCCTCCAGTTTTATAGACGATGAAATGATGTTAAACTATTGTTCATTGAATAGTGGCATAGTTAGTTTAAGGTAAGGCTTCCCTTGAAAAAAGAATACTACGTTATGAACACAAGAGGACAGAGCTATGCTACTGCTGAGGCACAATTTGGAACGTCTGGTTTGAATCTCAGACTTAGCAACAGAAGACTCTGCTACAAAAGCCAGAAAAAAACACGCCTCACAGCATCCTAATTACCACCAAATTCTTACCTGGTAGCCAGAGTCATTACAAGTCATGTAGCATTTGCCACAGTTGATACACATTTCTTCATCAATCATAGCCACGACTTGCTCTGTGTTGCTCAGTTCGCCAAATGCTCCAAGGTACTTCAGTGCCTTTCCAATCACATCCTGAAAGAAAGGCAAGGAATTACTTACACCATTATTTTAAAACATTACCATGTAATAATTAATATTGGTCCAAATCTCCCTGTTTTATACAGTGTTGCTTTAAGTAACTTAGGAGACTTTGGATAGTGTAGTTTTCATAGATGTATCTTTCATAATCGTAGTTTAAATATTTCCTTCTCTTGAAAGATTATATATATGTATGTGTGTGTATATATGTATGTGTGTCTTAGAAACACAAGACCTAATTAACTGCATTCTGTAAATTTTCTACAGGCTAATCTAAAACAGTGTTTCTGTAGACAGAAAAAATGGCACCCTTTTCAGTGGTCATGGCTTACTTTTTCTCCATTTTGGACTTTGAAGGATCCAAAGTAATGAAAAGCGACAAAGGGTGATGTACTTCTACTAGAAAACTTTAGATTGCTAGGAATGAAGGGGATAAAAATGTAAATGCTATGCATTTATATCACTGCATTTGGATTCCACATTTTCATTTAGAAAAGTGCTTCGATAGCATACCCACCTGTCATGTCTTGAAGAGTATATTGCGCTATTTAAAAATTCTAATTTATGTTAATTAATTAGGTTCACCTAATAGCTAAATAAGATGCTCTTTTACTTTTAAAGAACTAGGATTTCCTTTATTCACTATGGAAGATTTTTCATGAGGCTCCACATTGCTTTGTTTTCCATATTAATTAAAAGTATGCTTAATATGTGAAGCACAGAAGATGTTTCATCAACAATACGAAACACTTTGTTTCATAAAACAAAACAGAAGAATGTAACAATGTTTGTCTAATTTGTATGCTGTCAAGATTTTCTGCTTTTGTTTTTAACTTTTAACAAGAGAATCTTTTGTTTGAGTTCAAGGTCCATGTTCAAGGAGGTTTGACTCTTACTGTTCTCTTTTGTATTTCACTCTTTGCTCTTCTCTTATGACTTTGGTTACCCTGTTTTCCTGTTTTCCCTCCCGTTTCAGTTCTAAATGACAGTATGCTCATGACTTTAAGTCTTCAAACTGAAGCAAAGTTTACATTATCATGTACAGTTTGTTTGTGCATCTCTGAAGGAATAAGAGGACAGAAAACTTACCATACTATTGTCACTATTTTCTTTTCACTGTGTTGAAGGTATAACTTCAACTATACTGCAGTCTGTTTGTAGGTGGGCACTTGATGTCCAAATCAGTATCTCCATTCTGAACTGCTCTCACAAACTTAAGATATACATTTCTCGATTGCATGACAAACATTGTCATTAGAAATCGGTACCTCAAATTCACCACTCACTGAACTTATCATCAACTAGTCCCTCCTGGACACACATCACAAAACTGTATCTTCCCTCTGATTTCCTTAGTTTTATGAACAGTGTTAGAATTTTTCCAATCACTAAGGCTTGACATTTCAGAGTTATATTTCACTCCTACTTCTGCCCACTCCACTATCTCATCTGCTGCCAACTCTTCTGAGTAGTGGAACTTTTGCATCCTCTTTCCATATTCACTACAATCTTTAACCATGGTAATTAATTTTCCATTACTTCTAATTCAGTGGCAAGAGCTTTCTTGATGGCGTTTCATTCACATATTCTTCCTTTCCTACTCCAACCCATGTAATGTTGTCGTCTTAATCTAGGCTGTCTGACGCAGACTGAATTTTTCACTACCTCGCACAAAGATCTGCTGAATTAAATGCAGTCTCGCATTTAAGTCTGGCATTTAGGGCTTTCTACCAACACATGTCTTTTGGTGGTGTTTCCTACTTCCAAACACCAATGTGCTTCAGCTACACTGGACACACGCTGCACGCTGAACACACTTGTCAATCCTCTGGCGCCTAATTTTATGCTGAGTCCTTGTCCAGACCACCCTTCCTTCCCAGCTCTGCTTTGGATAATCCCATCCATCTTCATCCTCCAAAGACAGCTCGCGTGCCACTACTCTATGAAGAATTCCTCGATCCTTCCTTCTCCTTTTCTAACCAAATTGAAGATATGATCTCTTTTTCTCTTTTCCTTTTCTCCTCCCTCTTTTTATCTTCCTCTTCTCCCTTCCCATCCTCTCTTTGCTTTTCTTCCCCTAATGGCCTACAGTATTTTATCTATTATGTGGAACTAATGACAACAGATGACTTTTAAGTTCTTACTGTGTATCAAGCCATTGCCATAATTGAAGCATTTTCTCACTTATACTTCACAGATTTTATAGAGGATGATATGACTGATATTTAAGGAATAAAATTAAGAATGGTTGACCATTGGACAATCAGAGAGTTATCATGCTTATAAGGCTTATTCAAAATAAATGATGTACAGTTTTAAGAGAATTTACTGTTACAGCAAGTTCACATTCTATGTACCTAAATATGCCTTTTGTACTATATTAGAGATTTGTTGTTGTCATTTACAAAAACATCATTGTTTAATGTGAAACTAAATAAAACAAGGTTCTTGGAGCCTCCTTAAGTTAATAGAACTTTGGTGTTAAAAAGTCACCCTTCATTTGTCATAGTTCTTAAGAAAATTATAAATATTTTTAATCTGGAAAAGGATTAAAGAATGACAACCCTTTTAAATTATTTTGGGAAGGAGTATCAAAGAAAAGGAATCATTATTCTATGTGCCTGAAAATGTGGACATTTGTTTAAAACTCAAAGCTTCCAGGTAGTACTACCAGCATATAAATACCCTCAAGCACACATCCTGGAGCTCAGAGTTCACATACAAAGGCATATGTAATCGTAGAGCACATATGGCCAATCTAGTCCCTCCCAGACACACATCTGTGGAGATTAGCGAACCTACATTCATTATTCCAAGCAGGGTGTGGATATACAGAGGTCAAATGATCTGCCATAGCCACCTCTGATTTGTGGAGATGTTTATGTGTAAATGTGTTTGTGGAGAAAGTGATGCTAAATTTTTTAAAGTAGAGATGCATTTGATTTAAACGTATGTTCTCAAAATTAATGTTATGAAAGACTATAGAACTCCATAGTCACATCTTTGCCAATTGATTATTTGTTTGGGATAATCAAAAGTGATTTTAATGAATAGAAATCAGTCAACATTTCCATTTGATATAAAGTTTAGAACCAAGAAATGAGGAACTAGAAGTTTTAATTCGTTTGCTTAGTTTGAATTTGTTAGTTTGGGCCCATTTTTTTTTTTATATAGGCGATTCAAGTATTTTCAAGTTGTGTTTGTTATCTGGCACATTAACTGTTCTTTCTAGCTTTAAATCTTCTACACATCATATTATCAGCTGTAAATAGGTGTCATTCAAAGTCCAGGACCAAGGACAACAATGCTGGGGACAAACACTGTGACTTCTATCTAAAAGGGATCTAGTATTTAAATTGTGTGAGCTTGGCTGTTTAATCACTTTACCATTTCCTTTCCTGGACTATTACCAATGTCACATGTTCTTACCTTTTACACCAAGCTTGCTACTGCCTAATCAACCTATCAAAATAGGAAAAGAAATAATTTTCTTTGTTCTCACTGAATTTATGCTGTCTCAATAACTTCATCCTTTGCTAATGATCTCAAGAACAAAGTTTAATAATCTTTGCAGAATTTCACTGTGGTTAGATTTCAAGCTCTCTGGTCTACTTCTATCTTTTCCCTACTCCCCAACCACATCCATTTCCCACCCTTTCTAGAGAACCCGGGGCAATGCTTACTGTTCAACAGTGTGCTGCAGCAGTATCATACAAAAATATTTTCAAAAATACAGAGTGCAATTTATTTTTGATATCCTATATAATGCCCTATGAGCTAGGAGGCTGGGAGGGGGAATGTAGAGTTAGAAAAAAAGTCTCAAGTTTTAACCAGTAGAACTCTGCTAAATGAGGACCTAGCGTGAATAAGCTGAGATGGGAGGACAAAGACAAAGCATGAGATGGGAAATAAAATAGTAGACTGGCAGGGAAGGTGAGAGAAGCAAGTGAACCAAGAGATAGAATAAAAGAAAGTGGGAATCTGGGCACTGAAGTGGGTGAGTGGTGGGGGCGGGGGGGGGGCAGTTTATAAGTGAGAGACAGATAAATGAGGTTAAGGTGTGACCAAGGTTGGTACAGTACAGATCTGTGGCCCTGATCACTGTGTTTATTTTTTATTTTTTATGACTTTTTTTTTTTAATGTGGGGTGGGGCTCAGGCTTTAAAGTAGCAAATTCTTGCCAGACACTATGGATTTAAATTTATTTAATGAAGCTAAATATGATTTTACTATATCCTTACCTATCTTAGGCTTCAACTCTCAAATATGCTTTTCCTATCCTTTTTGAATCTAAGAACATTCTCTGTGGATACGCTAGAAAAATAATAGATGTTGAACAGTTCTTTCTAATTCTAAGTTAACAGCATACCATCTGCTCTAAGCAGTGGGTATATTTCTTTCTTTCTTTCTTTCTTTCTTTCTTTCTTTCTTTCTTTCTTTCTTTCTTTCTTTCTTTCTTTCTTTCTTCTCTCTCTCTCTTCCTCCCTCTCTTTCTTCCTCCCTCTCTCTCTCCCTCCTTAAATTTCTATTTGACAGCTTCTCATTCTTCTTGATCCATTTTCATGTGAGTCATTGATTATAAGATTGTTTTCTATTGTTTTCTTTGAACATTCTGAAACAAATTTACTAAAGGTGGGATACTATATATCTAAGTTCAGACTTCCTCTCCGTGGCCTAAGAAACTCTAAGATGATATGGGATGGTTACTTTCCTTTAAGATTTGTTTAGCTGCCATTTCCCCCAAACATTTTTATAGGGAGCCAGAAATAAGCCAATGCAGCAAGTCCTGCCATTGATTCTCTCTCTTCTGTGAGATTAAATTTCCAACAAAGCAATTCGATAATGTTTCAGATGTTGTGCCTCTAGTGGAGTGGGATTTTCACCTGAGATCTGCAAAGGCTTACGTTGCTCCTCTGTCTCTCTGTCTGGCACGATGTCTCTGACGTCATCCCGGGATAATGTTTCTGCTTTCCCTTCATTTCACTCTCCTGCAGCAGCTCCCTCCATGCTTCGCCTTCAGCTCTGTGGTTTCCATGCATGAGAACATCTTCCTGACACGCACTGCTCTTCCCTTAGTCCTTCGATTAGACTCATTTGTTCCAAACAAGATATACCGTCTCCTCATCATATTCCAGTCAGGAAAACTATCTCAAAACACCCTCATAAGACATAAGAGGTGATTTATACCCAATTTGTCCATGTTTTTCAAAGTTTAGTTTGATAATTTTTTACCTGTGATTTGTCAGCGTGTAGACAACTGATGAAGTTAATGCTGCCCCCTGCCCATTTCTCTGGTATCTGCTGAAAATTGCTTGAAAAGTCCTTCACTATTTTTCTTTCTGTGCCATCTCTTTTATGTTTCATAGTATCTAATATGGTCTTACAGTTTTATCTGAGTACTTTTTTCCTTTCTCTCACAATTCAATTGAAATAATAAACCACTCGATCAGGCTGACTGGTCTCCTGCCAACACTTTCTTGCCAGTCTTATGAGATGCAGTCCATCTCTTACTAGAAGCAGCAGGAAGAAGAGATGAAAACATCACTAGTGCCCCTAAACCATTCATTTTCCTACCCAGAAATTCAAAGACATTAGAGATACATTCCTGGCTTCATAAAGAGAATGAGAATTCATCCTCATATATATCAACAGAAGTGGGAAGCGTTCCGGGACTTTATAAGTCTTGGCAGACTTTCAAGTCTCTGTTATATGCTGCCTGGGAATAAAGCACGTTTCTCACTTAGCCCGGCCAAACGTGCACGCTGTCACTTCACTTCTCCTCGGCGAGGAGACAAAACCGCCTCCTCTTTGGTTGCTTTTTCCTGGCATAGGTGAACCTGTGGAACGTGTCAGGAGCTTCTTTGGAAGGTCCTGGTCTGTCTTTCGGAAGAGGCCTTTGCACCTATTGCGGAGGCCAGCTCTCTTTCTTCCTTTAGCTCAGTCTTCCCCCTCAGTCTTCTAGCACTGTTTGATTACCCTTTTCTTCCTCAAGATCCTTCACACAATCAGCAGCTCTGTAATATGGCAATATGCCTGGCAAATGCTGCGTCATTATGAAATACAAATTGAGACATGGGGCTGATAAAGAGGAAATTGACAGGATGCCAGGCTGTTCCCTGAGCCCCGGACCTTCCTCTGGTGTAGGACCGAGAGCCTGAGGCCATTCTTCAGCTTCTCAGGAGACAAGGAAAAGCTAGGTAGCATGTTGGCTAGCAAAGGCTTCTGGTTCTCAAGGACCTCCTGGTCACAGCATGACATAGTGAATAACTACTCTTGATGCTCTACCTGAAGTTCTTAGCAGTTTGATCTTTACATCCTCTTACCCTTTGACATCATGTTTTTGAGAATGATCAAGAAAACTAGATGATTTTGCTCACTATTGTCTGCAATTCTGTCATTTCTATGAATTCCTATTGAACAAAGAACGAGATTACCACTTTGACACTGCTACCTGGTTGATCCGGAGATTGTGTGTTGGATGTAAGGTCCTGTGGCTGCATGTTGTTCCAAGCATGTAGGGACACTATGCTTTTCAGACATACTAATTTGCTTGAAATACTACCTTCCTTGCCTTTCTTTTCGCAAGAGACAGCAGAGGATAGTGCTTCAGGTCTAGAGCCAGAGTTTGAAAGAAAATCTTGGCTTCGATACTTTCTTAGCTGTGTGATCTTGGGCAAGTTATTTAACCTCTCTGTTTGTTAATTACTTAATCAGTAAAATAGAGAAAATATAGGTTCCTGATAAGGTTATTGTGAGGATTAAATGAGTTAATTCGCAAACACGAAGAACAGTGCCTGAAACCTCATAAGGACTCAATAAATATTAGCTTTTATTATTAATTCTCTGCTTAATTAACACTAATTTATTAAACTCCATGTTAAATATCACCATCTCTGTGAAGCTTCCACAATTACCCGAGGCATAACTAATCCCTTTCACTCCTCTGTGTTCCCAGAGCATTTTGTACATATTTGATTGAACTGTAAATAATTTTTAACATGTGTCTTTCTCCCTTGTTAGACTATGAGCTCCATAAGGATAGATTTCTTTCTTTTTAAAATTCATGTTGTATTCCTAGTTTCTAGCACAGTTCCTGGATTGCAGTGAGTGCATAATAAATATATACTCATGCTACATCTCTCCCAGGCTGGGAAAACCCCTAAGCCATGGATCATGCCTCGTCTTGGACACAGAGCCAGTCCTTACCGCACTGCTGGCCACATAGCAAATACTCAATAAATACTTACTGATTGACTGATATTGAAACTGCCTACTTCTGAGGCAATAGACCATTAAATCTCATCTGAGGCATTTGAAAGGAAAAAAAGAACAACAAAAAGAGATCTATTGAGCATGGCTTTCTTAGAAATAATATTGTCACACTCATAACCAGGGAAGATGGGGGTAGATAATGCATGACTGAAAATCTTGTTCAGACAAGAGGGGGTTAGTTAACTTTGTGGGGCACTGGGACTCTGTCTACAGCAGATGGGGAATAATATCCTGTGCTAGCTGAGAGGATAAACAAAGCAGTGTCATGGAGTTTAAACTATTGAACAGAGGAATCTATAAAGAGGCCAGCAGAGCGAAGGGAAGAAACAAGCTAAAATAAACAGATGGGTGGACAGAGAAAATATTAAGCTCAGAAATAGATAACCCAGGCCCTCCAGGAAAAAAAAAGGAAGAAGGAAAAATGGTATGTCAAGAACAGAAACTCTGTAAGGGGAACACAAAAGTCATAATAAAGCAGTAGAGGGCAGTACATGCTGTGCCTGGGTATGTGTGCAAGAATAAAACCATAAAGCTCAAGAAACAATGTCTGATTCACATACAGACAGAAAATGACTCTTAAACGGGACATGGTGTTAACCTCAGAGGGGAGTGATAACCACATGGCCACGTCACCCAGATGAGGTCTGGAATAATGAGCGAAAGGGCAAAGGCTCGTATGGAAATGACAGTAACCATCATGGCTCTCACATTTGAATAGAACTATGCTGTCTATGATATTTCCACACACATTATTTTATTTAAAACAGTGGAGCTGTGGCCTTCCGACATTATCTGGTACTTTCTCTCCTGCCAGTCACTGGCCTGGATTGTTACAATAGCCTTTTGACTAGTCTCCTGTTTCTGCCTTTGCTCAGCTAGGATTTTGTATCCCACAGCTAGGCCGAGCCTTTGAAAAATTAAGTCAGGTCATATCATTCTTCCTTTCCTGCCAAGGACTTTTCTACTTCAGGGTCTTGCACTTTCTGTTCCTTCTGAATAGAATGTTCTTCCCCCAGATATCTAGCCACATCATTCACTGTCACTTTCCTAAATATTTACTCAAATGACATTTAATCAGGCAGACATTTCCTGGCCAACCTTTGTAGCAGTTCCTAGTCACCTAATCCTTCTGTATTTTCTCCATAGCACTGTGACCATGTGACATAGTATGTATTCATTTGTTCATTTGTTGATCGTCTAGTTCTCCTTGCTAACATGTAAGTGCCGCAAGAGCTGGGCTTTCAGTTTTGTTCACTACTGAGTCGCTCGCTGATGACTACTGCACTGCTGGAACGTAATGGCTGCACATTAACAATCGGGTGAATGAGGAGATGGATGGATGGGTGAATACGACGACTGTTGCAATCTCGGTGGTTATGTATGAAGACGAAATGAAACAACACGAGGTTTTGCTAAGATGAGCAGTAATTTCTGACCTGAAGCCCACTTCCTCATTCTCAACACTTCCTCCTTTCCTGGTTGCCCCCACATCATCATTTTCTTCTGGTTGTTTGCCTATGTCTTTGATTGTTTATTCTCATTTGCTTCTCCTTTCCTTCTGCTCCCTCGGAGGGTATTAGGTTAAGTAAGAAGTAACAAAATATATGTGAAGCTTCTATCTTGAGCTGGCACACAGTAGGAAGTCAACATATTAGTCCTTTTTTCTTTATATCCTCTAGCATAGACCCATAAGTCACTAGAGTTCATTAATTTCAATATGCTCAAATCTTTTTTTCGATATGCTAAAACTTTTCATCCAGTATTGAAACAACAACAACAACAAACAACGAACCCCATTAAACCCGAAAACACTAAGAACAAAACCCAGATTCATTATCTTTTATTTATTTCAGTGGGACCATCAAACATCTAATCATTTTAGTCTCCTTATTTTCAGCTCCTTATCCCTCAATATATAACAAGAATATCTAAGTCTTAAAGGAAGAAGTAACAAATGTTTATCAATGTCATCTCTGCCTCTGTCCTCATAAACATGGTCACTCACCATTTCTGGGACCACCGTATGGGTTAGCTGGAACGAATGTTTTCTCCTTGCCCTGCTAATCCCTACCCCAGCTATAGGTCTCCTTAGATGCCACTACCTCAGAGAGGCCTTCTTCGGTCCTTTCGACCTAAATTAGGTCTGGCTGTGAAAGAGACTTCATACATCCTATATTTTGTCTATATAGCTCATATCATAAATGTGATTTTATAGTAGTGTGATTCTTTGTATATAAAGGGTCTAGAAGTGATGCTCAGGAGTTTGCAAGGCTATGGTTAAGGTGTGAGAATCTTAAGCGAGAGGCGAAATAATCAGATTTGCATTAAGAAAAAAAAAAAACACTTCATAACAGTTGGAGGATACATTAGAGAAGAATGAATGAAGAGGATGGGAGGCCAGCTGGTAGAATACTTCAGAATCACCAGAAATAATGCATAAAGGCCTGCGTGAAGGCCTCTGCAGTGGGAAAGAACAGGACAGGAGGGCGACGTGAGGGATGAAAACATCAGCGACAGCTCGTGAACGGGCTGAGGGACAGGACGGAATCCAGGCTGGACTTCAGGTTTCCGGCTTAGAACAGACAGTGGATAGGGTGCTGCTCACTGAGACACAGGACTCAGGAGAAGAGCAGATTTCAAAGGAATGATACTCGGTTCAAAGTCCGGTGGGGCGGCCGCCGTGACCCTTGTGTCGCCTTTCCAGGTGGAAGCGACACATTTAAGCGGTGAATGAACATTTAACCCGTACTGTATATTTAAATAGCGAAATAGACATGCTTTTATACACGGCTTAATTTTTACCTTCATGGTAGGAATAGGCTTTTTAGGGGTAAAATAGTTTCTCTTGAGTGGTAGAAAAGCTGCATTTTCTTCTTTCAGTTTAATCTTGTTCTCTGCTATGATTCTCTTGCGCTGCTCAAGATAAGGTCCAAAACTTGGCAATTTCTAAAAGGGAAACACACAAATAAGAAAGCCTGTTAGGTCATAGAAGGGAAAAAAGTGAGGATATAAATGTAAATTTTATCAACAAACAAAGGTGCATTTTGAGACTGTTTCATGTATACTGTAACGAGGCTTTTATTCATTCCTGGACCACTAGTCTAGGTATCAGATTCCATTCATTATTAAAAAGAACACAAGAGCACAAATATCCCTTCCAAATATGTTTGTATTAGATATACAAATGTTAATTAAAATATATTTCTAAATGGAATAAAATTTGCAATGATAAACCAAATCCATTCACTTAAAACGGTAGCTATTAGTTAGATCATTTGTTTGGTTTGTATAGACAGAAGGTGAAACCTATTGATGCTTTTTTTCCTCTTCATCAGGTTTTTAGCACAATATAGACACAGCCACAGTTCCTGACAAATGCTTTTGTCAATAGCAAAGGTACTTTGCCAAAGTTCTAATCTGTATCTCTATTTTATTGTGTTCAAATTCTTACTACCTCTTTAAAGATTGTAACAAATGTTGATTGCAATTTACTGGAATAGCTGAAAACAAGATGGTAAAAACATTGATTTCTCTGTACAGAAAATAAATTTTATTTTGCATGAAAGAGACCAAAATAGAAATAAAAAAGCAGAGAAAATATCATAGCGCTTAAACCAAGTCCATCAGTATTCAAAATCACACCATGGAGATTTAAATCTCAAGGTTATTCAATTGTACTTCACAAAGTTCATTTGCAAAGATACCTGGGTGTCATGGAAAAATGCTAAGTGGTTTCAAGTTAACACGAAAATGCCCTCATACTATTCATTATCGCACAATTATTTCCTCTTCGCTTTGTCCTTCTCCTCTTCTCGAACCTTTGATCTTCACTTTTCCCGACACATATTGCTGGTGATAGACATCACTGAATTCCAAATGTTCTGTGTCTGCCTGTATAACCTGGAATTGCTAGGTCTGTTTTTTAAGAATGCAAAAACACCCTCTCTCTTTCTCTCTTGCAGAATAAAGCCCATTTATCTATCTTACAGAGACCTGGAAAACTACAGCACTTCAAGGTCACCCTGATCTCTGACCTGGCAAGTACTTTGGTGAAAAATCCCAAAACACTGGCCTCCACTTGCTGGGTTGCATAATGCCCTAGGAAAACGAGTTCTCTGGTCCTCTAGAGGTGTCAGTAGGATCGGTAGGATCGGGAAACTGAACTTTAAACATATTCCAATTAAGCCGAACTGCAACTGAAAATTTATATTAGCAGAGGATATTTATGTAGCGATATCTAAGACTGTTACTTCCATTATCAATTTACTGTAATTATGTCCAGAAGTCAAGCAAATAGAAACAATGTTATAAGTGCCAAGTTAATTTATATACGATTAAACTAGAACCATATACTTCATCTCTACACCTTGATGCTTTCCTAAATTACAGTATTTAATTATTGTAATGATATGAAATGATATAATGGAGGGAGAGAACATACTATGTCTATTTTACCATAAAATAAGGGATGTTGTATTTTTTAAAAGCATAAAATAAATAAGAGCATAAAACAAATCTTCACTGTTCATTACATATATAGCCTGTCTAATGTAGAAAAGATGATGTTTGTTTGAAATATCCTCTTGTGAAATGACTTTTTCCTGGTGAGGTGTTAGGAATTGCACTTGGTGTCAAAGAGATCTCCCTGGGTTCCTAATAATGCCTTTAAGGTGGTTAATGCATGTCCACACAATATAAATTTTGTCAGAATATCATTCTTTCCATACTTCTCTTACATGTCAAAGGCACCTTAATCCTAATCTTATATTCTTAAAGATTATCAAGAATGGTTAAATCTTGAAACACACAACGTCTTGTCCCAGCAGATCCTTCATGGCAAAGCTAGATTATAAATCTGAACCATTATCTTGATTCTCTGATTGGGTCTTACCACACTTGTCACCAGCTAATTCCACCTAAGAGGCCCATAAAGGTTATTCAAAGGAAATCGTTCTTATCACTTTTTGATTCATCTTCTTTTAAACAGACCAGAGAAGATATTTTCCCACTTTGATTATTCTTTACCAAAGGGAGCTAAATAAAGTAGTTAAATTTTAATGATGATGATTTTAAATTATTGCAACGATGGTGATAACAACAGCAATAATAATATTTGAAAATCTCTTGATGCTGAATAGACTACAGCCTGAGTAAACATCTACCAGCTCGATATTTTCCATAATTTTTTGCAGTGCTTGACCACATTTGTCACATTTAAAGTATGCAGCTTTTCCACGACTAACAGTGCTATGATCTAAAGTGCAATTTTAAAATAATTGTCCTAAAGAGAGGTTCCCAATTTAATGTAAAGATTCCTGCAATTTTTTCTTTGCACGTTGCTTAGAAAATCAAGAAGGAAAAGAAGGAAAACGGTTGCCAAATTTTTCTTTAAATTAAAAGCACACCCACACAAAATATCAGTGACTGCCCCCTCAACTTTCTACCATTTATCTCCAGATCAAATAGGGTCCATTCGTGTAGTTTCTTACTCCTCTGCAAAGATTCCAGAGGCCAAGATAGCTTCCAAAACTTTAAGGCTGCCATAGGTATTTTGTTTTCTGCATTAGTATAAGAAAGCTAAGTGCTTTTTAAAAGAATTACATTACATGTATTAAAATACCTCTAGGATATCTGAGTACTGAACATTTTAAAAGTTAAATTTTCCAAAAATATGAAAGATAAATTCTCTCTTGTGCCAAAGGATCACCTTTGCAATACTACTTTTAGGCATATGTTTGTGTTTTGATCTTGCCAAAGAAACTAGCCAAAGCAAAACAAAACTAAGAAAGAGTGAAGATGAATGCATAGTTAGCCACAAAGTATGTGTGCAATCAGTGATGATTAATAAAGCATTTAGTTCAAATCTCTGCCTGAACATATAGTTAATTGATTTCCTATTGCAAGAGGAGAAGCAGCAGGAGCTTACCCTCTTCATTCATTATTTTCCTACAGAAAAAGGTGTAGCCTGAGGTAACTCAAAGTGAGCAGTTTTTTAGCATCATGCTATATTTTTTAAACAAAGAAAAAAGTTCTTTAGGATTATCAAAAGCTGCTTTGTAACTGATGAACTGAAAAAGCTCAGAAATGGTGTGATTTTTGTTTCAATAGTTTCTCCAGGGATTCATCACTGATGAATTTGTTCTCACCAGAAAAGCTAAATTCTGCTCATTTAAAGATAACAGTATCTTACGCTAAAACTGTCTCTGTCCAGATATAAAAAGCATTACATTGCCGATAGAAAAGTGACAACATAATGAATCAACAATGATACCTCAAGCCAGCAAAGCTTTAAGGTAAAGAAGACGATTTGGATTATAATTTATTCATGGATCAATCTAAAAGTAATTGAGCATATTATGAAATAGAATAGGGTTCTTGTTTCTAATGGAAGCAGGCACTGGTATCTTCCCATTTAAATTGCATAATGTTTATGAGAATGGCAGCAAGTTGGCTAATAGCACAGGTCTATAGCGCTATAATGAATCAACTCCGTTTTCCTAATCATACTCTCTTATCTGATTGGTAACAGTAATAGCAAGAAAAGTAATTACTTTGATATCCAAATGGTAATAAGTTAAAAAGTTAAAAGATAAAAGCATTTCAGGTTTATGCTGAGTGCAACACATACACACACACATTGCAAATACATATGTGTACATACACAGTGCAGTATGTATATATTGCATACAAATCTGAAATCCATATATATGGATATTGGGGAGTGTGGGTACGTATACTGACAGACTGAGAATAAGGTAGATATAAAGAAGATGTGTCGCAACTCTCTAAGAATTGATTTTTTTTTTTAACAAAACATGCTCACATATGACTTAGTTACATTATTTATCTTTTGCTATTTATTCAACAAATACAACATCGAATGCCTACTCTGGGCTAGAAACTGTTCTGTGCTTCATTAAAGGTTAAATAATTTCCACATGTTATGTGTACAATTACCACTGCTATTGATTTTCTGATTGAATTATATATCAAGTATTCCTGGTTTTTTTTTTGCAGATCTAAAGTATGATGTACTAAACTCTTGGGAAAACTGTTTGATCTCAATCAAATGACCAACGATTGGAGAGAAAAATGAACAGAAAATCTTCAAAGGGTTGGTTTTTACAAACTCAAGAAGGCATTGGAGTACTTTTTGGATATCTAAAATAAAAAATGTGGGAGCACTGGACTGAGAGCATGGGTTCCCCGAATCTGGTCCTAACACAATTTAATTTCAATCACTGAACACTCAGCAGGCTGCACAGTGGTATGAGAGGTACAGATGAGAAGTCTCTGTTCTGTTCTGTCTGAATGCAGTTACTTTCGTCTTCCTTGCCCTCCATTGTGAGAGTAATCAATTGCTTACATTTGACCCTCATTTTTATTTCAAAATCCATTTTACCGTGGCTTAGATTCAGCAATTCAGATTTTCCTTGTGAATAGTTGGCATGTAATGCTTAATTACTGATAACAGTAAGCAATTTTTCATGATATTATCAAATTTGGCAGTAAAAAATAACAAGACAGAGAGAGAAGGACCATCTATATATTATTGTTATAATGCTATGTGGTACCCAATGGTACAAATTGGGATACCAAAGTTAGACATGCAAAATATATGAAATTAATGAAATTTAACTATTAGTTTAGCCTGATAAATTTAAGTGTACAACTTCTGATCAAAAATCTGATGTCTATGTCAGTCAAAAGTAATAATAGTTCATGCTTCATAGTGAAAGTAGCAAGCCACCATTTGCAGGGTGGCTAGAAGTCAAATTTGCATTAAAATCACAATTTTACACTCATCAGCTGTGTGTCTATGAGCCAATTACTTAACCATTCTGCTACTAATTTTCCTTATCAATGAAATGAGAATGACAGTATTTAACTCACGATGTTCGTATAAGCATCAAATGGAATAATATTTGTAAAGTGCATGCCTGCCAATTTATCCCCATAAGGTTTAACCGCTGATATTGCATTGTGTACCATGCTCTGTGTCTCCATGTTTGCTCATGCGTCCCCTTGCTGGGGATGCCTGCTCCCTGTCTTTAACATTGGGTACATGCCCACTGGGAATTTCAGTCTCAGCTGTACCTTCATAGCATCTAGGTATTCTCCTTCACTGACTTCCCTCCCACTCAGTGTTAGAGGCTCTCGCAGTGCTCCAGTAGACTCTTGGCACCTTTTAATCCTTGTACTCATTTCACTGCCTTATTACTCTCATCCTATGACTCCGTCTTCTCTACTTGAGGTCCCAGAGAGTTAGTTTTTGATTCAAAATATAATAGGTACTCAATATGTTTTTTAAAACTTACTAGATGAATGAATGAAACAATGCATATCTTGAATGTATTTTTAAAACCTTCCTGGTTGTTTGAAATGTCAGAGGATACTTTTAGAACAAAATTAAATTATATAAATAAGTTCTTTTAATATTAAAAATTATGTAAAGTAAAAAAATAATACTTAAACAACAGCTGTGATTCATTAAATAAAAAACATAAAGTGCCAGAAAAAAATTATATATAGAAGACAATCTGTAACCTCAAAGAGCCTATAGTTAATAACAATTGCAGTGCCC
Source organism: Rousettus aegyptiacus (assembly GCF_014176215.1). Classification (NCBI taxonomy): domain Eukaryota; kingdom Metazoa; phylum Chordata; class Mammalia; order Chiroptera; family Pteropodidae; genus Rousettus; species Rousettus aegyptiacus. The sequence goes on along the minus strand of NW_023416292.1, from coordinate 42,299,882 downwards.
TGAAGACAAGAGCTATGGCAGGGGCGACACGGGATCTTAGATGAGCAATGACAATGTGTATCTAACCCAGGCGGAGGGGTCAGAGCTCTTCTTGAAGAGGTGACATATGAGCTAAGTTCTGAAGGATAAGGTGACGATAGGTTGGCAAGGAGTGCGGATGGAGGTGTGAGGGTCAGGAAAGGAGAAGAACACTCTCCACGAGGAAGAACGACCAGAGAGAAGGGTTACACTTTGGAAGAGGCTCTGGGGAGCCAGCAGGGTGCTAACCCTCTGCTCTGTGTTTAATAAGATACAAGAGGTGAGGCACTTCCTCTGTGAAGGGGGAGCAGAGCACATTTTGTTCTAAAGCGGTGAAGTTGGAATGCATGTTAGAAAGAATGTCAACCAAGAGAAAGAAATCTCACACTAATGGAATGCCAAAAAAGAGTGGAGGGGTCAGAATTCCTTCTTGCCAAACATTGGGTAGGTGATGGGGCCACAAAGATGACTGGGAGGTGGTTACCTCCAAAAGTAGCTTATGACCTTGCAAGGAAGACTGACTCATGTCCAGCGAAACAGAGGGGAGACAATTATTATTTTATATTGAAATAGTATTTAAATGATGCACATCAGGTTACTCTAAAGAAACAAACTTCATTGCTTAATGCAATAACTTTTAAAGTAATATCTTCAGCTTAAAGTCGGGTAGATTAGGCGCTGGTAGAATGATTTAAGAGAAACAAAAACAGAAATAAGGTGGCCAAATCACTGTGCATGAGAAATGCAGAAGAATTCTGAAATGGAGGGAGAGAAGGAGAGATGAGGAAAGAGAAAAGAGCAAAAAGAGAAGGAAGAGGGAGGAAGAGAGAGAGAGCGTAGCGAGGACTTTCATCAAGAGGAAGAACTAATATTCGATTACAAGCTCTTTATGTTGCTGCAGTCTAAATTCTCCTCTATGGCACCTGAAACTTTAACAAAGCTCTTCTACACTTACACGTCTTAGAGATAAATTTAAAAGAAAATCACCAAAATTGGCTTGAGTTTCATGGTTGGGTTGGCATACAGCTCAAAGAAGAGAAACCAATAAGAGGTAAGATTTGAGGGAGAGTTAAAATTCCATGGGAGTGGGAATTTATAGCCAGAAGTGACTCAGAGAACATAATCTCCAGGGATTTTGTAGCATTTTTCAAAGGACAGGTTAAGGTGGTCTCAGCTGACATCTGGGTTGCATAGGTAATTATAAGGAAGAATAGGATAAGTAGAGAAGGAGATGTGCAGTTTGATGTGACCCTCATCCGATGAGATACTAATTTCAAGTAAGAGATTAAGAAAGACTTTCTAGCAAAAGATGAATTTAAATTGTGATGAAAGTTTATAAGAGGGAGAAATAGTGTATGGTGCTGGAAATAGAAGAGAGAGATAAATGAATAGATGAATAAAGTAATAAAAAGTTAAACTACGGAATAAACTCATTCTTATATGGCTAAAATATAATAAGTGATCGGGAACAGTAATAGATTAAACTGGGAAATCTATGAAGGGATCTAAATTATGGGCAAAGCAGTTTGGATGTCTATTCTTTAGCGTGTAGAGAAACATCAGGTATTTGAAAATATGCGATCTGATTCCTACGGTGGCAGAAGGAAGTGTCGATTGTGGGAGGACATTTGTGGTAGAGAGAATAATGATCCGGCATATTGGAGATGGGATTCTGATAGTAGCGGAAAAGCGAGAGATGACCTATAAGATTTTTTTTTTAATTGTGTGGTACTCTGGAAAATAGAGAACCAACACTGATTACACATCCTGACCGGAACAGTCCCACACTGACCTTCACTCCCACACGGCCTGCTCACTGCTGCGCCCCGACCGATGGTGACTCCTGCCTGCAACCACCAAGCTTTCATTCTTCCTGACACAGAACTCCCCTCTGCCAGGACTGTCTCCACATCTTTGCTGCTCATCTTTCTGCAAACGACCACTCCTCTGTCACCATCCCCTGCTCAGTCAGAATCTCAAATTCTTTCTAAAACACATAGGGACTTGTGTGAACTGGTGACTGCCTATGCTGTGAGCTGCAGAAGAGTTACTTCATGGTCAAAATGAACATAAAATCATGTTGGTGGGGAACCTGGCAGGGGGTGAAGTAGAATTAGTTTTCCTTTCTTTGCATTCTGGAGGAAGCTTGCCGTGTTTTGTAGTGATGATGAAGTAGGTGGTGAAGACATAGGGAAAATCAACTTCCTCAACAATAGCTATAGCGAGAGATGATTATTAGTTCTAAGAAGGAAGGAACTGCATCATATTATTATCTTCATCAAAATCAGTATATTTATTGCACACTGATGTACACCAGGCCCGTTGTAAAGCAACCGAGTAATTATCTGTTCTTCTCTGCAACGTTAGGGAGTGGATATTGTTCTTGTCCCCATTTACAGGTGAGGAAAACTGAGATTCAGAAAGGCTAAGTAACTTTTTGCAATTCTCACCATTAATAAATGGCAGAACCGGTATTCAGATCCCAGTCTGTCAGATGACAGACACTGTGGTATGCTGTCACTCATATTTCTTCATAGTCCTTACAAAGCTTTGTATATTTCACATATTTTTGATTGATATATAAAAAGGCATACTACACACATATTCCATTTCTGTACTCCCTGTTTTTCTAATTTACAAACTGTGAAGGGAGAAACGTCTCACATAGCAGACATCATTTTAAAAAATGCTGAACACATACCATGCAAAATATCTGTACTAGTTCAGTCCTGTTTATTACCGGCCTCAAGTTTAATGAGCTCAAGTTAATGCAGGTGAAAGGCCAAAGTGTTACATGTAGCAGTTAATGAAATACCATAGAGCTGCTAAGAAAATGATTAGAAGCCAAATGTGAATTTAATATACTTTATTCTCAAGAAGCAATGTCGCATGGGAGGCATCTTTCTAAGGGAGGTAATGTGATATATTGGAACTAGCACTCACGTGAGAGTCAGGAAGTGGGGCTCTGATCCTAGCCTTACTCTCAGCTCATTTTGTGACCTAAGTCTGAGTCTGTTTTCTCATCTGTAAAATGAGGGGGTTGGACCAGATAATTTATAAAGTTCCTCCCAAGGACACGTTTTGCTTTTAAATTCATAGTTAGAAATCCTCAGGGTTTATGCCCAGGTGGCATCATATAGTCTGTGGATGAAACACTGGACCAAGTCACAAATGATAACTTCTGTCCTATTAAACCAATAGGACATTCTGGATCTATTTCAGCTGTAAAATATGGATAATATGGATAACTTTTGTCAAACTACCAAGGTTGGATGAGTTCATAAAATGTTTTAGGCTTCACTGGTGGAAGGTATAACAACAGAAATCACAGTTATTTTATCTCATTATTAAATAATGAAATCTGTATATAAAATTAATAAAAAATAAAAAATAATTTTTAAAATGAAAGCTAACACTACAACTAACACTACACTGTAATTTTCTTAACTATTTTGGAAATTATAAAGCAGTATAGAATCAAAGTTTTTTTATTATATTGAGAATAGATAAAATTTATGCTCAATATAATAAACAATGTAAATTGAAGGGAATATTCTGACTTGTAAAAATGTCACAAAATGTTAGCTGCACATAAAAGAAAACTTCGTGAGTTATAGTCCTTCCAATGCCTTAGGAGGAATTGGATAAAATAATTTTCTTTTGAAATCCACCTTCAAATGCTACTGCTTTCGTGGCTAAATGTTGCATAGACTGTCAAGGTCAAAAACCAATGAAGAAAAATGGAATAAAAATTACTTCACACAATGGAATGGAAGCAAAGGAAAACAGAAAGGGCAAGAGTAGAAGATTAATCAATATTTTCCATATTTATTCACTGTGATACCTAATATTTACCTACACAGAAACACCTGGATAACTGTTTCAATCTTTTTTGCCTAAAAGTGTGGCACAAAGCATAAAACATTTTGATCTAATCAAAAATCTTATTTGGAGTTGCAGTTCAAGACATATTGGAAAATATGATCATTATTTGGAAAGTAAATTTTTAAGGTCTGCATGCTAAGCAGGCAATTTTTATTGGGGAGAATATGAAAGTAAGTGTTTTTAGTTGAAAAGAAGTAATGTTCTAAGATAATTAATTATTATACTAGTAGGAAGCATTTAACATGGGAAAAGAATCTTTTACGTGTATGTGAAAGGGCTCTATAGACAATACCTGCATGCAGATATGAAGCACCAGCAAACGCTCCTAAGATACAACTCGTCTATGAGCCTAGGTCACTGCAATCACTGCTCAGAGGAAGCAGTGTTTCCTCTGTCTCTTCTTCATCACTCGCTAAACCATATTACCGTTATTGTGCATTCTTTATCTTTCTGAGTAGACAGCAAACATTTTGAGGACAGTATACTTACTGAACATGTTTTATCATTCCCTAGTTCTTTGCACATAGCTGACTTTAATTAAATATCTTATGAAGGAAAGAGAATAAAATCAGCAATCTATGCTCATAAGAAATTTCAGTTCACCTTATGTGGTCACAAATTGATGATGACAACTGATCTAGTTTGATTGAACATTTTTCACAAAAAATATTCAGAAAGGTTTTCTCTATGTGCAATGGTTGCCAAGAGTGGGATTCATCTAATGTTTAATAACTGAACAAATAATATTTGGCCTGGTCCATAATATTGCATAAACAAATGCTTGATGAAAACACTTACTTTGAATTGTAATAACATCTACAGCCTAATAGCATTAGTAGTAATAATATATTGTATAGTTCCAACAATCGATTTAGAGCTCAATACAAATAACTTCTTTGACTTTTCTAGGTTCTTTGTTTAAAGTTTTCTGTCAAAAAAAAATAATAACGACCAACTATTTCATTCTCCTGCTTCATAACAAATAAAAATAACACATAATTTGTAGACAATAGTTATTATAAAAACCATTCTTTTATCAAAAATCTATTTTGAACAATTATAAATCTATTCAATTATTGAATGGGGTCAAAGATTGAGCTTCAGTGGAAGAATAATCCCTTGATTTTTCAGGCTTTATGAAGGCCAGATGGCTATGCAGTCTTTGCTGCTGGTTTTATAACTCCCTGCCTTTGGCTGCCATAGTGTATCATAAAGGTGAGACTAATGTTTGACAATAACTAACACCACAAAACGAGGACAGCAGTCAAAGAAACCAGCCATTAGGCTTGGAGCAGAGGACTCTGAAGGCAATTTGCTGAGCTTCATCAGACATCAGCCAGTTGCTAAATATCACATGTCCTAAGAGGCAGTAGCACCAATCTACTCTAAAATTCAATAACAAGGTTATAGTACTTATAGTTTTAAAAAGTTTTTGCACATTATCTCACGTAGTTTCCATAATAACATAATTATTATAATATTGATGAAACCCAAGGCTCACAGTTGTGGTAACCACACAGTGCCTGGTGCCAGTATCGGACAGCACAGAGCAAACTTAAACCCAGGCTGCCGTCTCTAAACCTGGAGCCTTCTCCTCCACATCGCCTGGCCATATCCTTCCTGAGCTTTCTGGCTGATATTTCACCTACAAATACCTATTTTGGTGTTTTAGGAGAAGATACTAAGAGAAAGTTTTAATAAAATGTGGTCTTGTCAAAGGCTCATTCTATATGCACTGAGGACTTAATAGAGGGCAAACAGGTCTGATTCCTATCCTTAGAAATAGTCTGTAATGTAATAGGATTAAACATAAATAATTATATAAATAGATACAACATTTATCACAATTTTCAATGATATGTATTTCTATGGTCATTTGTTTAAGTTCTAATCTTATCAAGCAACAATATCTAAATATTTGTTATACTCACAAACCAAATCTTAGCCCATATTTAATCCAATCATCCACTTATCCCATATTTACACTTGAGAAGTTGAATATGGCTGAAGAATATAACTGTTCTGCCGCCAAATTCATAACTGTGAACTTGGATGGGCACTCAGTACTGCCCAACCAGCCTTGCTATGTTACCGCTGTCACTCTCTGCTTTCTCATTGTACAGAATGACATTTCATACCTTCTCTCCCCTAAAACCCTAACAGCCTCTCCTTTCCATTCTCAGTTGGTTGATCTTGCCTCATATTAGCAGTTAAAATATTGAAGTAACTTTGCTTTTCTGAATTTAAAAGCCCATCTTATCTCTTCATCTGTTATGATGGGAAGTATCCAGGGTCTTTCAAAGGACACATTGAGGGTTCTAGCTCACATCTGTCTGATCATATGGTTATGTTTTTGTGCTCATCTAACTTTATCTTGCAGCACAATTCGACCTAGGTGACCCCTCTTTCCTTTTTAAAATATCATTCTACTTTTTCCTCCTACATTTCCTTCTGTATTTCCTTTGCTAGGTCAGTCTTTCTCTGTGAAATCTGTAACTTAGAATATACAAAGCTCAGTCCTAGATACTTTTCCCGCCTCCGTCAGCACGCTCTTTCCAAGTCATTTTATCTTGTCTTGTGGCCTTAAATGTCCTTGAAGCTATGGATTTCAAATTTATTGCTCTAGTTCTGTTCTTTGTACTGAACTCCAGACTCCTATATCCAGCAACTTAATTAACATATTTAATTAAATGTTGAACAGCGACCTCAAACTAAACATGCCTTAGGAGCCTTTGTTATTTTACTCCAAATATGTTCTTTCTCCAGTTCTCTCTCTCTCTGTTAATGGTGTGACTGTTGACCTTTTTTCTTAAGTCAAAATCCTAGGGTTTTTCGTCTTCTTCCCTTACTTTTCCCTCTAGGTTTAATCCTGCAGTAAAACTTCATCTCCAACATATACCCCAAATCTCTCCACTTCTCACTATCTTCACCGATATGGTTCTAGTTCAAGACTCAATTGTTTTTCAGCTAAAACACTGCAGTAGCCTCCTAAATGATCTGTCGTCTGTTTTCTCTTTGACTTGCTATAATGTGTTGCCCACACAGTCGTCTGAGCATTTGTCTTAAATAGAAATGAGAACATATCACTTCTCTGCTTAAAACTATATGATTTCCTATTGTAATTAAAATAAAATCTAAAAGTTTTACAAGGACTGCAGGCTCATCTGGCCTCTGCCTACTTCTTCGATTTCATTTATTTTGATCACTCCTCTCTTAATTCAGTACCCCATACTGGTCTTCTTGCTGTTCTCTAGAAGTCTTAACAAGGTCTGACGGCTTTAGGGCCTTTGTATTTAAAGTAGGTCCTCCAAATCACATTCTGCATCTCTCTCTTTTAATACTCATCCTACTCTTCATTTATTTTGTATCTCCATCCTCTCTAGAAAGTATGAGCTACTAGAATAGGTTCCTCATCAATTTCATTCACTGATGTTTCCCCAGAACCTGGAGCAATGTCTGGCCCGTTATACATTGACAAATGAATGAATATACTAAGCAGCAATATATTTAGGGTAAATAGTGCAGTCTTTGAACTTAGCTTGGCTTCCAATCCTGGTTTCACTATTTACTAGGTTTTTAACTTGGTCAAAATTTGCTTAATCTTCATAAGATCTTAGTTGCCTCATTCAGAAAATGGGAATATTTTATAGGGTTGTAGTAATGTACAGAAATTATATAAAATGAAGCCAGAGCTTATAGACAGTAAGCACTTAATAAATGTCGATCCTTATCATCAACTTAATTATTACTTTAGAAATCCTGGCAATGTGGCAGTGGTCCCCAACTTTTTTGGCACCAGGGACCAGTGCTCCTTTGAGGATCTAATGCTTGACGATGTGAGGTGGAGCTGAGGTGGTGACGCTTGTGCTGGGAGCGGCTGCAGATACAGACAAAGCTTTGCTGGCTGGCCCACTGCTCATCTCCTGCTGTGCGGCCCAGTTCCTAACAGGCCACAGACTGGTACTGGTCCACGGCCCGGGAGCTGGGGACTCCTCTGTTACAGTTTTTTTTTTTTTCTATTACTAACTTACATGTAGTTTAGCATATTTTGTGATGTGCTTAGTAGTATGCTAGACTAAACATTTCCCCTCCTTTCAGTAAACCATTTTTCGGCTTTCAAAAAGGATGCCAATGGATTAAGCATGATGGAGAACTGCTTATTTCACATTTAGGCTGTATACGCTCTATAAAGTCATTCACATAGTTATATCATTTTATGCTCCACATATTTAAATAAGTAAAATTAAGAAAATGATGATTCGATAGTTGAGAAGTCAGTGCAAACAATGGTGCTTAGAGAATAAAGGCAAGACCATTGTGTAGCCTAAAGGAAATGCTGTCATCTGTGGGGGTGGGGAGAGAGGCTAAGATCCGAGCCCACTGCAGTGCTCGCTACTTCGTGAACATCTGGCAGTCTGTCACTTCACAGACAACAACATCTCCTCCAAACAGAAGAGACTTGAATTCATCAGGGATTCCCACAGTACAGTATATGCTTAACTTAAGTACCTGCTTTCTGTGATTTCCATAGATTATCATATTCATGACACTGTGGAGTGAAAGCATTCTTCTCACTCTCTAGCCAGAACATGAAAAAGAAATTAAAACATTGGCAGGCACTTTGTCTGCAGTTTGTTGGACAAGTAAGAAAAGGACTGCCCACCCATTTATGTAAATCAAATTCTGTCAACTTAGAGCATTTTAACAAAGATGACAGCAGCCTGTCTATTAATAAATAACTGACAAGATAACAATTACAATTGTGCTCGACTGTTTTTTCTTTCCACAAATGTAGGTCAGTAGGTGTTTTTAAAGAATTTGTTTAAAATAAATTTGCAAACCTCAATAACTTTTCCCCTCATGTCTATTAATGCACAAAGAAACTCTTAACATAAATATTCTTACCTTAATATTGGCTTTAGAACATTATGGCCAAATTCTTTTTAATATAAATTTGGAACTAAATGTGTGTGCTTACTGTGTGTACATGCACAACTGATACATACACACATATAAATATATGTGAGACATCTATAATCTAATATTTTGAATTCTCTAGGAGGACATAGAGCATAAAAGGCCTCCTCAGTAAGCAGTGGTTTAGTAGTTAGGGATTATCAGGCTTTTGTGCTGCTTCTATCTGACTTTAGATTATTTTCCTTTGTTGGCTATCAGAAAGGAAGGGTAAGAATATGTAACAAATTAATTGATTTGATTACCCATCAAGTTTTGGGAATATATTTAGTAAAAAAAGAAGAAGTGAATTTAATGAATAAATTGAGTTTTGAGAGATTATCTATGGAGTTCATTTGTCCACCCTGGCCCAATGTCCCATTAGATAGATTACAGAAAGCAACTTTTTAAACAGAATGAGGGTAAGATTTTAAATTTCCTTTAATGGGAGATATTTCTAGGAAATGTGTTTTTCTCCATCCAGTAGAGTTAGGGAGAGTGTCTGTGTTGATGTATTAGAATGACAGTTAGAAGTACTCCCAAAACATTGAATAACTTTATCTTTATCTATTATGTTAAAATCACATGTTGTATTTCATCACATTTAAAAAGTTATCATACATTGTTCTCATGCATGCAATAAAAGAAAAAATATAAGCAAAATAAATTGTTTAAAATGTTACTAAAACTTTTTCACATTCAGAATCTGCTAATTTAAAGATACTATCAATTAATTGTAAGACATTCTAATTCAGAGATATTAAAACATTAAAAAAAATACATGTCTTAGAATTGTAAAATAAATTATGTTCCCCAAATACTATTGGCTCACTTCGAAGTTTCTCATCACCGTTAGTGGCCATAACAGTGGTATCTCATTCCTCTTAGAACAGCACTCTGTGAAAGTTATGTCATCATTACCAAAATCTTATTTATAATTGAAAGTCCAAATTTTGGAAGTATAAGATAAAACAAAACAAAAACTATTAGCAGAGAGAAGCAAGGAATAAACAATGTCCTATTTTCTAGCTTTATCCCAGAAAACAATGTATCTCAGAAAAAGAGAAGGCAGAGATAAGTCACTGGATGTTTCTAACTAAAGTTCAGATGCGAATGCTTCTGGGACAGGCATGTGTTGTTTCTTGAAGGCCATCCCACTACCCCCATAACTTTTCTATAGAGGTAGGTAATGCCAAAGTTTTTTCTAAATTCAAGAATATGTACAATATGTTTTTGTATCTTCTAATGTAAGTTGGAGGAGAAAATATCATAAGCAACATTGTTTCTTCAAAGAAAATCATGATGCTAACCTTTTTTTTTTTTTTAAGAGCAAGATTTCTCTCTTGTATTTCTGTATGAATGTCTTTGCATAAGCTAAATACCTGAACAGCAAACAGACAGTCATTTCTACAAGAAATTTCTGTTGACCAGTGTGCAGGGATTAATTCTAGCACTGACCCTTAGAGATACTTTTTCTAGGACAGAATGAGCCATAAGGAGAATGATACACATAATGTCAAAAGATATAGCATCTTTATGCCATTTAATGGTTGATGTGGGTTATGTCAGCCAATACGAGGAAAGCAGGTTTTCCCTGAATAAGAATGATTCAAAAAGATAGTCATATTTCATTAGAATCAATAAAATCATAAGCAAATACCATATATATTCCTTTTAATCATCAATGATGGAACTATGTAGGTGATAGCACTAATGGATTCCTTCAATGAAAATTACTACTAAATTCCTAAGTAAACTATTCCCCTCTTCAGAGCCATTGTAATCCATCTCATATGTCAGATGAACTGCGAGACTTATCCTTTTGATCGTTTAGGCTTTACTGCTTTTCTTCATTTACCTCTCCACTCAGTAATCCTTTTACCTCTCTTTTCCAAGTTTATAATTTAAATGCAATCTATTCACAACTGAAGAAAGGACCCTAGTGCAAACAGAATCTGAGTAATGGCCAACGAAGCTATTACTGCCTATTCAACACCCTGGGTTCCATTACACGCATGACAACCTGGGGAGCCTCCCTGATCACTGGCCTTCATCGGTGTTTCTTGTCAGCACATAGAATTACGGCTGGCTACAGATTTCGAGGTCCTCTCCTGCTCTGACTTCTTTCAAATGGTCTTGTGTTCTGTGTTTTAGAGAAAAGTCTTGGAGGGCCAGCATTGGCTGCACTAAGTTCTTTGGTTTGTCCTCAAAATGGATTTCGATTTTATTATTTAAAAAGTTCTAAACTAGCAGATTGGTTAAATTGGCATCGATTTTTCTAAATCTTAGATGGCCATTAAAAAGATTACAATTCTCCATATTTAGGAGGATTATAAAAAGTACATAAAATACTTAGACAGTATAATTTTAAGAGAAGTAAAAGATAGAACTATAGCAGTACCTGCAGTATGAGCCTAATTTAAGAAATTATTGTTTATATGTGTATACACGCACCTGCAACATAATTGAAATCTCTGAGTAGTGAGATTAAAGATGATCTTTTTTATACTTATGTATTTTGCTAATTTTCTACAGTGAGCACATATTACTTTTATAATCAGAAAAATGTTATTAAAACAAATATTGTCTTAAAAGGCACACTAGTGGGAAATATTATAAAAACCTTGGTGGGAATAAAATTGTAATTATTATTATGGCCAGAATTGCTATCCTGTTGTTTTTTTTTAATATGAGCCTCAAATCATAATTTATAATGGTAGCTACCAAGCAAATCTAAGATGTAGGAGAATGCATATTAATGACTAAACAGAGAAATATGATGAACAGATCTCAGGCTTAATTATAAAATATGATTAATTATGCGTTGAATCAGACATGTTCATCCACTCCAGCAAAACACTGTATATGTTTGTGGTTATAGATTTTTATTTCTGAGTATATGATAAATTTTCATCTTATATGGGGTGTTGGCAAATTAATGTACCTCCAAAAATTATACTGTAATGTGAACTTTCCAAGAATTAAAACTCTTATGCTTGCTGTTTTAAGAGCTATTTTTCATTTATATTTTTCAAAGAAGATATACATTTGGATAGACATACATGTGAAAATATTTATGCACAAATATACAGAATAAAATTTTGTCCCTACAAACCTGAGCTACTTAAACAACAGTAGTTTCCTGAATATCCTTAAGACTAAAAATATTGCGTCTCCAGAAGGATCTTTGATGGCAAACATCATCTGCACTTTCAGACAGAATGAACAAAGTTGAGAAGAGCTACAGAGCTAAGTATTACCACCCTCACACTAGGTTCTGATTGGTCCATTTGTGGATTTAAAAGAGGAACATTTAATTGGCTGGTGTTGTCTTTTGCAGGCCAGTCTTTTAACATAAAAGTCAGTAAGTATGGGAGAAGTTTACTAGAATAAGGAAACCAGTTTGCAAACATATTAAACAAAGACTATCTATAGATTAGCAATAGTAGCAGCAAATACACTGACGTTGAAAAAATAAGGTGTCGGTAGAGGGGTAGAGGGTTTGTAAATAATAGTTGGTGAGAGAGAGTAAAGGCTGAGACTTTATAAGCTTTGAAGACCAATGAAAGTAAAATCTGCTTCACAAGCATTTAAAAATGGATATTCATATTTCTCTAAGGCCTACTATACACACATATATAATATATATAAATATATAATAACATAAATATATATAATGTGTATATACACACATAAATACACATACATACATATGGAAAGAAGCCAACTACAATACAAACTCCATCTTTCTTTAGAAGCAAAGGACAAATGCATAAAAGGAACACTGGACACATACACAGGATCTGAAAAAGGTAAGTGAAGGAAAATGTTGATGAGTCAATATAACATTGATTTCCCCACTATATATTATATTGAAGTTCAGAAAAAGTAGCTGTGGAAACTGCAGATGCTGAGTCACCTGAAGTGACTTAGAAGCCTGGACAACCTTCTGTCTACATGATTCAGTTAAGCTAAACTTCTGCTTGCTGAGCACCTACACATTTTTAGCATTGATTCTTCTAGCTGACTCACTATTCAGGGAGGAAACTCAAGCTGCCTGCACCATGTATATCTTTTAAGGGTGTCTGTGGTGCGTCTTCCTGGGACACCAGCTTAGGAAGCCCAGGTGTATAACTGATATGAAATGACAAATCATGGATCTACTATATAAATGGTAGCTTTTTTCCACAAAATTAATTTCTATACACAATATCTTCCCTGCTATATTTTATAATGTAGATAAATTACTGATCTTGGTTATCGTCTTCTAATATCTACCCTGGCAGATGCTTGAACAAGCAACTCAAGTCTCTCTGAGATAAAAAAGCATAATGGCTAACATTACAGGTTTCCCAAAAAAACCTTTATTGATCAAATGCCTTATCATCATCAAGAATGATTCATTTATCTGATGCTTTCAAGTATAGGTGAATGTATGGATGAACAAAGAATTCCTGAACAGTCTTCACTAAAAGATCACTTCAGAATCAGGGGCTAAAGCTTTCTCATTGCTGTATAATTGTAGAGGACACTTAGAGGAAGTGAGGTCAAACACTGTTGTCATCTTTCTCATACACTGATTTAACCTATAGACTGGGGTTTACACATATTCTATAAAGTTAATAAAGATCAGAGGAAGAAATCTCTCCATTTTACAGATATTGCATGGACATTTCAGTTTTATTATAATGTTAAAGGTGCAATCTTTAATATTATCTGGTTTAGAATTTTGCACCTTTATTCCTTAGAAAAAAATGATCCACGATTTTTTTTTTAAACTGTAGTAGTATCTGTTTGTGGTAGTAAATTTGATCGAGGGTCATAAATTTCCTGAGTTTTCTGTATCCTTTTATAAGCTGGAAGAGTTTAAATAACATAGAAACACTGACAAAACTATCAGCTATTCTGCTGCAAATCTATCATGTCTGATATCTTTTAGTGATAAATTTTAAAATTTTCTTTCCAATTTTATAGATGACTATTGGTTATATACATATTTTTAATTCTGAAAGGTTATATTTGATAAAAAATTACCTCTTCCCTCTAGCTTTTATTACCAAAGAGCTATACATAACACTTCACTATTCTTTAATTCTCTTCTGTATCTGAGGTCACAGTTTTGTTTTTATCCTTACAAAACATTTTTTACTTCTTCTTTTTTTGAACTTTTATGACAACTTTTTCTATTTATCAGTCTATTTATATTTATATTCACTTCTCCTAATACATAGAAACAAACAGAGAGAGGCAGCCACAATGAGGAGACAAAGAAACATGCCCCAAATGAAGAAACAGGAGAAAACTCCAGAAAAAGAACTCAACGAAATGAGGCAAACAATCAACTAGATGCAGAATTCAAAACATTGGTTATAAGGATGTTCAAGGAACTTAGTGAGCACTTTAACAAAGAAATAGTAAGCATAAAAAGGACATAAAAATTATAATAAAAGAAATGAAGAATACAATAATTCAAATGTAGAATACACTAAAAGGAATCAACAATAGATTAGATGAAGCAGAGAATTAAATTAGCAATTTAGAAGACAAGGTATCAGAAAACACCCAATCAGAACAGCAAAAAGGAAAGAGAATAGAAAAACGAGGTTGTTTAAGGGATCTTTGGGACAACATCAACTATAACACTATTCACATCATAGGGACACCAGAAAAGAAGAGAGAGAGCAAGGCATTGAGACCTATTTGAAGAAATAATGACTGAAAACTTCCCAAACATGGCAAAGGAAATAGACACACAAGTCCAGTAAGCTCAAAGTGTCCCAAACAAAATAAACCCAAAAAGGCCCACACAAAGATACATCATAATTTAAATGCCAAAGGTTAAAGAGAATATCTTAAAAGCAGCAGGAGAAAAGCAGTTAGTTACCTACAAGAAAGCTCAGACTGTCAGCTGATTTCTCAACAGAAATTTTGTGGGCCAGAAGGGACTCACACAAAATATTCAAAGTGGTGAAAAGCAAGGACCTACAACGAAGACTATTCTATTCAGCATGGCTATTATCTAAAACCGAAGAAGAGATAGAGAGCTTTCCAGACAAGAAAAAGCTGAAGTAGTTCATCACCACCAAACCAGTATTATAAGAAATATCAAAAGGACTTCTTTAAAGAAGAAGAAGGGAAAAACAGTCAAATACCACAAATATGAATAATAAAATGGCAATAATTCTGTATCTACCAATAATCACTTTAAATGTAAATGGATTAAATGCTCTAATCAAAAGACATAAGGTAGCTGAATGGATAAGAAAACAAAACTATAGCTATGTTACCTATAAGGGATGAAAAAACATATTTCATGCAACTGGAAACAAACAAAAAGTTGGGTAGCAATACTCATATCAGACAAAATAGAATTTAAAACAAAGGGTATAATAAGAGACAAAAAAAACCCATTTTATAATGATAAAGGGGTTAATCCAACAAGAGAATATAACTCATAATCATTTATAAAAGCACATAACTATATAAAGCAAATATTGATGGATATAAAGGAAGAAATTGATGATAATACAGTCATAGTAGGGAACTTTAACACTCCATTGACATGAATGGATAATTTTCTAGACAGAAAATCAACAAAGAAACAGCAGTCTTAAATGACACATCATATCAGATGGATTTAATTGACAGTTTTAGAGCATTTCACCTCAAAGCAGCGGAATATACATTCTTTTCAAATGCACATGAAACATTTTCAAAAGACCACATGCTAGGCCACAAAACAAGCCTCAATAAATTTAAGAAGACTGAAATCATGTAAGAATCTTCAATGACCACAACGGTTTAAAACTAGAAATCAATGAAAACAACAACAAAACAAAACCCTGAAAAACACACAAACACATAAAGGCAAAATAGCATGCTATTAAATAATGAATGAGATAACAAGGCATCAACAAAGAAATCAAAGGATACCATGGTATAAATGAAAATGAATACACAATGACCCAAAATCTATGTGACACAGTAAAAACAGTCCTAAGAGGGAAATTCATAACAGGCCTACCTCAAAAACCAGAAAAATCTCAAATAAACAATCTAACCTGACATCTAAAGGAAGTAGAAAAATAACTGCAAACAAAGTCCAAAGTGAGTAAAAGGAAAGAAATAATAAGATCATAGTGGAAAGAAACAAATAGAGTCTAAAAAAAAAAACCAATACAAAAGATCAGTGAAATCAAGACCTGGTTCTCTGAAAAGACAACCTTTACCCAGATTCATCAAGAAAAAGAGGAGAGACCCAAATAAATAAAATCAGAAATGAAAGGGGAGAAGTGACAACTGACACCACAGAAATACAAAGGATTATAAGAAACTACTACAAACAGTTATGTGGCAACAAATTGGACAATCTGGGAGAAACAGAAAAATTCCTGGAATATACAACCTTCCAAGACTGAGTTGAAAAGAAACAAAAGATTTCAACAGACCTATTACTACTAATGAAATCAAATGAGTAATCAAAAAGTTCCCAACAAACAAAAGTCCTGAACCAAATGGCTTTACAGGTGAATTTAACAAACATTCAAAGAAGTATTACAACCTATCCTTCTCAAACGATTCCAAAATATTCAGTAGCAGGGAAGGGTCCTAGGCTCTTTTTACGAGGCCACCATTACCTTCATTCCAAAATCCAACAAAGACATTATGAAAAAAAAAAAAATTATAGGCTAGTACCCCTGATGAACATAAATGCAGAAATCCTCAACAAAATATTAGCAAATTGAATTCAGTGATACTTTAAAATAATTATATCCCATGGTCAAGTGGGATTTATTCTTGCGATACAAGGTTGTTTCGATACCCACAAATCGATTAATATGATACACCACATAAGCAAATTGAAATATAAAAATCATGATCATATCAATAGATGCAGAAAAAGTATTCAACAAAATCCAGCATCCATTTATAAAAAAAATCTCTCAGCAAAGTGGGAATAGAAGGAACATACCTCAATGTAATAAAAGCCACATATGTCAAACCTACAGCTAATGTCATACTCAATGGGGAAAAACTAAAAGTATTTTCCTTAAGAAACATGATAAGATGTTCACTTTCACCACTTATATTCAAGATAGTATTGAAAGTCCTAGTCACAGCTATCTGGCTAGAAAAAGAAATAAAAGGCATCCAAACTGGAAAAGGAGAAGTAAAACTGTCATTATTTTCAGAAGATAGTATACTATACATAGCAAACCCTAAGGATTCCATCAAAATACTGTTAGAATTGATAAATGTATTCAGTAAAGTAGCAGTATACAAAATTAATATTCAGAAATTGGTTGCATTTTTAATACCAATAATTAACTATTAG
Organism: Rousettus aegyptiacus; assembly: GCF_014176215.1. NCBI lineage: Eukaryota > Metazoa > Chordata > Mammalia > Chiroptera > Pteropodidae > Rousettus > Rousettus aegyptiacus. Next base: position 42,282,691 of record NW_023416292.1, on the reverse strand, counting down.
AAAAATTAATAATACAATCCCATTTACAGTGGCATTGAAAAAATAAAATACCTAGGAATAAATTTGCCAAGAGGGTAAAAGACCTCTACTTATGAAACTATAAGGCATCAATGAAAGGAATTGAAGAAGATACAAATAAGTGAAAGCATAGACCATACTTAATGTCATTAAAATTTCCACACTATGCCAAAGAATCCATAGTTTCAATGCAATTCCCTATCAAAATACCAATGACATTTTTCACAGAATTAAAACAAATAATCCTAAAATTTATATGGAACCATGAAAGACCTCAAGTAGCCATGGCAATCTTCAGAAAGAAGAACAAAGGCAGAGGTATCATACTACCTGATATCAAACTATACTACAAGCCTATAGTAATCAAAGCAGCATGGTACTGGCATAAAAGCAGACACATAGATCAACAGAACAGAATAGAGAGCCCGGAAATAAACCCACACACTTAATGTATAACAAACAAGGAAAAAATATACAATGGAGTAAAGACGATCTGCTCAATAAATGATGTTGGGAAAACTTAAGACACACGTTAAAAAGAAAAAGCAAGCAAGAAAGAAACTAGACCACCTTCTCACACTATATACTAGAATAAACTCAAAATGGATTAAAGATTTAAATGTAAAACCTTAAACCATAAAAATCCTAGAAGAAAACATATGCAGTAAACTCTCTGACAGCACTCTTAGTAATATGTTTTCTGATATATCTCTTCAGGTAAGGGAAACAAACAACAAGCAAATAGAAAAAAAACAAAAGAGACTACATCAAACTAAAAAATTTTTGTACAGCAAGGGAAATCATCAACAAAATGAAAAGACAACTTACTGAATAGGTAAGTGCTACATCCGATAATGAGCTATTATCCAGTTTATAAAGAACTCATACAATTCAATACGCAAAACACAAACAATTCAGTTAAAAAATGGGCAGAGAACTGAATAGTTATTTCTCCAAAGAGGATACACAGATGGCCAATAGACATATGAAAAGATGCTCAACATCATTAATCATCATAGAAATGCAAAATTATAACCACAATGAGATACCTTACACCTGTCAAAATGGCTATTATCAATAAATCAACAAACAAGAAGTGTTGGCGAGGATGTGGAGAAAAGGGAACCGTTGTACACTGTAGGCGGGACTACAAATTGGTGCAGCCACTATGGGAAACAGTTTGGCATTTCCTCAAAAAATTAAAAATAGAACTATCTTATGACCTAGCAATTCCACTTCTGGGTATTTATCTGAAAAAATCCAAAACACTAATTTAAAAAGATATATGTGCCCCTATGTTCACTGCAGCACTACTTACAATAGCCAAGATTTGGAAGCAACCTAAATGCCCATCAATAAATGATTGAATAAAGAAGAAGTGGTACATATATACAATGAACTATTACTCAGCCATAAAAAAGAATAAAATCTTACCATCTGGAACAACATGGATGGACCTAGAGTATGGTATTATGTTGAGTGAAATAAGTCAGAGGGAGAAAGACAAATATTTATAGATGGAATCTCACGTACAGATGGACTCTAAAGAACAAAATTAATAAACAAACAAAACAGAAACAGACTCATAGTTACAGAAAATAAACTGATGGTTGCCAGATGGGAGGGATTGGGGGTCTGGGTGAAAAAGGTGAAGTGATTAAGAAGTACAAATCGGTAGTTACAAAATAGTCGCAGGGATGTAAGGTACAGTATAGTGAATATAGTCAATAATATTGTAGTAATTGTTTATAGTGTCAGATTAATAGGGAGGGATTATATAGTAAATTATATAAATGTCTAAACACTGCAGTATACCTGAAACTAATATAAAATAATACCGAATGTCAACTCTAATTGAAAACAAAGACAAAAACAAAAATGAAAGGAATATACTATAAAGGTCCTGCCAAACTGTCCACCAGAAGAAACATGATACCCATTTACGGCGCTGCAAGGGTTATATGGCAGTGACAGTGACCATGTCCTCTTTCTTTAACACTGTGTAGTGTCAATCTTTTACATCCTAGGTCATCAAGTAGGTGAAAAATTCCATATTATTTCCTTATTTGTCTATTCGGTATATATCTTGTTTGAATAATAAATGTTTTTATGCATTAAGAATGTTAGAACTTTATCAGATGTGTTGCTAATAAATTTCAAGTTTGATATTTTCAGATCTGAAATATTGTTTTATGCATTTGAAACTTTAAAATTTCTTACAGACTCAAATATATATGCCCTTTTATAATAAATTTTATCTTCCATGACTTGCTTAAAAATATCTTCTCCATTATAAAATTTTAAAATACCAGTATTTTCTCTAGAATTGTTGTTTCATTCATATATTTAAAAACTCTGAGAATGTTTTTGGAATAAGAAATGGTATAGTGAATCTAGCTTTACATTTCAAAATATATATTGAATTGAACCAGCATTTTTTATTGAACATTTCAATTTTCCTAATGATCTGAAAAGTAAACTCTATCATATATCAACTCTCAAAAAAAAAAAAAAATAGATTCCATGTTTCTTGGCTTCTGCAGAGGGAGTAAGGATGGGAAGGGCATGAAAATTTAGGTTCAGCAATAACGAGCTACATTATCAAGTTTTTCTATGTGTCTAAGCACCTGGAAACAGTGGCATCTATTGAAAAGAGTACTGAGTCTGGGATCTGGAGATTAGGAATTAAGAATCCTTTCTTAAAATTATTTTTAAAATTTTTTTTCCTTAAAATTATTTTTCTTAAAATTATTCTTTCTTAAAATTATTTTTTTCTTAAAATTATTTTTTGCTTAAAATTATTTTTTTCTCCTGCAGATTCAAAAATCAAGTCTCTTCTAAGGCATCTCTCATATTATTTACTCAGAAGATGAGAGAGGCACACAGAGCTAAATTGAAAAAATTTTAATTGTAAGTTTTATGGCTTCTTGAATCTGCTTCAAAACTTTTAAAAAGCTTGTTTGTATATTTTTAATGATTTTCATTTCAGTGGTTTAGATCATGTGACCTGAGGATTGGAGTTTAGTGAGACAATTACTGTGCCAGGCGCAAGTGGAAAAGAAGGTTCTAAATTCAGGTGTGTGGCTTTGGAGATCTCTGATTCCAGGATGACCTGTTACCTGCATGCCAACCTGAGCAAGAAGCATGGACCCATAGAGGATAGGATGCCTCTTTTGTATGTAAGACAAACTCCCTATCATCATTATCATCTTAGTGAGAAGATAGATAATATAATATTATTTAGTGATGAAGTTAAAAAACGATTCCTCATTGTTTTTCACAGGTTTGGAGACAAAAGGTTCTTGCCTTCAGATGTGGGCAATTTTGAACAAAAAGCTTTCTGTATAAAGCACATTAAGTGTGTCATTTATTGGAATTTTTAGTAATATAATAGAGGCCAAACAGGAGTATTTGAAAAGAAGGCCCTAGCTGTGCATTCTGTAACTCTGGCTCACAAACATGAAGTGACTTTGATGCCACCAACAACGCATCTCAACACTTCGGTGCATCCCCAGAAGTCAGGCAGGAGTTCTGTGTCACAGCTCTGTGCTAGAAAACCGTTCAAGGCAATGACATGGAAATTAGCACACCGAGTGTCTCACTTCACAGCTGAGTCCCTAGATTTTCGTGATTTGACAGGAAGATGATATCAAAGGCTGCAGAAAGGTGTTAAGGGATAGCTCAAACGCTAGCGTGTGTGGCGGAGCAGGTGAGCAGTTAGGGTCGCGTGTCACCGTCTGACAGGAGAGGGAGTGTCGGGATACCCTGTGAGTGAAGCGTTGAACACGGGCCCTATCATAGAAAATATGCTTTTTGTTAAAATTCTCAATATCTAGGGGGAGGGACAACCTTTCTGGCATGAATGCTCTACTGCTGTGAGGATCCAGTAAAAGGTCTTCTCAGGGTTTGTTTAAAAAGGTCAGCTCAGGAACTACTGACCCCCATGACTTCATACTGACAGTTTCAGCCCTTTCACAAAATCACTCTTGTCACTTCTAGCCTCCTGTGCTTTTCTGAAAACAAAACCCTCTACCACCTGCCGTCCATTATTCCATCAGTGAGCAACACGCGCTCTCTTCAGCTGATATTTCAATTTATTTGTGGTTAGATGTGCAATAATCCTCTGACTGAAGCTGAGGGAACATTTTAAAGATTTAAAACAAAACAAAGCCAGTGCTTCAAACATCTCTTCATGCAAAGCTTACCAGACAAAAAAAAATGTGGCTAATTCTCATCCGTACAAAAGCAAAACTAAGACACGCAGATGGTCAGTGCCTGCCCTCTGCAGAGGGAGACGCGGGGTTGGCTCCAAGTAACAAATAATTATCCAGGTCCTTTGTAAATCAAGTTGTAGCACTTCTCCTGTGAGCATCCACAGAGACGGCTGCATGCATTCGCTATTAGCTCCTTCTTTGTCTGGGGATTTTGTTAATGCCCTTTCTTCATATAAGTTTGTGTCGCCTTGTTCTCACATTTGACACTAACTGAAATAGCCTTGCAGAATCTTTGTTTCTATTTTCTTCAAAATGTGTATTCCTCAATGAGGTTTCATCTTAATCTCTTCTTTTCAAAAGGATATGAATTGAACATGCAGAGAATCAGCCTAACAGGACCGATTACCAATTTCCATTTCCTTTCAGCGTCTTTGCCACCCATGGGCCTCCTAGACAGCTTTCCTTGAAGACAAAGGGCATCTGAAATGGACAACTTTATTTTATACACTGGTCTCTCTTAGTGGACGACAGAGACTCATCGCCCATAATAAATCCTTTCTCTGACCCTTTCATATAATGCACAGCTGAGCTAAAAAGGAAATCGATGTTGCAATTTTAATTTAGCACTTTCATTCTGTTAATTTATCTAAAAAATCCTATGCTGTGACTTTCCCTTGTCAAAACAGCCAATTTCTGTCAATGTGGAAATGATTTGAATTCCCCCCCCCCTTTTTTTTGATGGTGTGGCTTTAAAACCAAGGGCCACATACTGAGCTTTCCACATTTCCTTGTGAGCGCAGAGCTCCTTCTGAAATCGATGTGAGAGCGGCAAGTGGGAGCAATGCGTAGGGTCTCCAGGGAGGAAAAAAATGGGCCTATTTTGTTTGTTAGCTTTGCTAAAGATACTCATGAAACACGACAAAAACAGGATACCAAGTGTCTGAGCTGTGTTCTTGGTGAGGAAGCCTGATCATTTTAGTAAACTGGGCTATTTAATCATGATTAATCACTAGGGAGAGTTCCAAGTATTGAACAGCACTGTATTTTCTGTCAGGGCACCGAAAAATGACTCTTGGGTTTCATTCTTTTTCTCTCTGTATTTCAGAACTTGAGGATAAGTAGCACACTGCTCTGGCCACGCTGCTGTCATAGGGGACTGAGACCAACTCAATACCACACAGCAACCAATGCTACGGTGAGATTCCTTTGTGCGTGTGTGTGCGCGTGTGCGCGCGCGCGCACGCGCGCGCACACACACACACGTACACGCAGATCCCACTGGGGAGGCAGAATCTGTTGTCTTTTAACAGGAAGCTTGTGTCAAAGAAATTGTTTCTTCATGTCTTTGCTCAAACCACCCTCTCAGTGAGACCCTTCCTAACAATCTTATTTAAATTGTAAAATTTTCTTGCCTCTCACCTATACCTTTCATGCCTCTTTTTCTCCTTAGCACTTATGACTTTCAACCTCACTTTATAATTTACTTATTTATTTTGTTTACTGTCAGTCTCCATCCCAAGAAATATATGTGTCCTGACTGTTTGCCAAACTATCCCTGGTACATGGCATAGTGTTTATTTAGCACATGGTGGGTGCTCAATAAATATGTGTCCTAAAGAAATGTTACAAGGCCACATCTGCCAAACTGTCCCGTGTGTGGGAATGGCAGTCTTGCACTTGTACTGTTATCCCAGAACGGAGGCCCCGTGCAGAGAAGTTACTGTAGGCTGATTCACGTGATGGCAGTGTGGTGTGGGAAAACCACCTTTTGCTCTGAGAACCCTCAGCACTTCTATAAGAATTGAGTCTGGTATAGGAGAAGACGCCCGACTCCAGATCCAGAGCAAGGAATTACAGACCCAAATGTGGGCTTGTAAATAGACCTCGGGACTTGTGTGTTGTAGAGGCAAACCTAAATGGTTTGAGTTTAACACAGCCTTCAGCTATTGTCCTGCATGCTTTAAGCAAAGTAGTTCATTATAAGTACCATGCTAAGCACCACAGGGGCAACAGCATCCTGGCCTATGTCTGGCAGTAGATTATCATCTAGGGAGGCTAGCCTATGTTTCAAGTCCAGAGTAAGGCATGAAGTATACTGTTTTCAATCTTGAAGGATGGCAAAGCTTTCAGTATCCAAGATGAGATAAATAGTATAAAAAGCAATGGGATCTATGTTAAGAGGATCAGAATGCACTTGAAGAAAACAATTAGCCTCATGTGGTCCCACTTACCTTGTGGAAATGTTTACTGGAGGAAATTTTTAAAAGGGAGATAATTCTAGAAAGATAGTTGGCTAGTTATATTGGATATTGGGTTTTACTGTATATTATTATATTATTGGAGAACCACCTATAGCTTCTCAGGAGAGAATAGACTCCTTCAGAAATCTGTGCTTCACGCAGATTTATTTTATTTAATTATTTTATTTTATTTTATATTATATTTTGTGGGAATAATGTTAGTCAAGTTAAATTAGTCAAATAAATAAATATTTATAAGTACTGAACTGTACTTATTTCAGCCAAATTCTAATATTTAAGAGATAAAGAGTCGAATATTCTGGAATCTCTACTTGCTTTCCAAACACCTTCCAGACAGAGACTTTGCAACCATGCTCATCAATCTTTGTATGTGCTGAATGGTTAAGAAATTCTTCCTTATTTCCAAACAAAACTTTTTAACCTTTATTATAACCAGTTTTATCTGATCTCATCCTCTGTGTACACAGAGAATTATCATATGGCCTTGCTAAAAGTCAGCCTGCTAGATGCCTGAAGAGAGTAAACAAGTTAGTTGAAATAATCCTGTGTTCTCAAAAAACCCCATTGCTTTCGTTTCTCTTTAAGTTATTTATTTTATCCCTTTATTAAAAAAAAGAAGAAGAAGAAAAGAAAACAGCTCTTAACTAACTCTCTTTGCTATATTATATTTCTTTCTGAAAACTGACAGTAAAACTATATTTTAATCTCAGAAGAGTGTGGCTATTGTAGAGACTAGTAGGTGATCATTTTGTGACTCTTTTATGCCATTGATTGATTTTTTCGTCCTCAATTGCTCTGCTCTGATTAATTACATTAAACATGAGGTTGCCCTTATGTTTCCTCAGATAATTTCTTCTGTCCTTGGATGCAGTTAGATCAGACCATACTCTATTATCTTCAAAGTAAAGATTAGCCGCCACATGGCCAGGGAATCGTGATGCATTTATTTACATTTTAAAGGTAAAAACTTCACTTTTCAGTTCATGAAACAGAGGCTATAATTTTTAATGCTAACAATAACATTGTAGGTTCTCATCTGAATCCTGAAAACTAGGTATTTTTACATATTAAAAACATATTTGCTTTGCATACCAGTAGGTACTAAGATATACACACAAAGAGTTAACCATACTTTGTAGTTAAAATTTATTTTTCTAATAAATTCTGCCTCTAATATTAAGGCTGGAGTTTGGCGAGTTCATTGAGACTCTGTCCTTTATTATCCTCTGAAATTGGTACTATTGAATGAGTTTAAGAAAACCACTAAAAATTTAACTGAATAGGGTTTGAAATATAGTACCTTCAATAGCCCAGAGGACCCTCTTACTTTCTAAATTTGATAAACAAAGTAAATATATGAAGAAAAATATATATGCTCCTTGACATCACATTTATATACTAGCTTTTTTATGAAATTTTTCTTTATTGGTCCTTTGAATGTAAGATCAACAATCTAGATGCTTTAAAAATGGATGAGAGCATTTATTGACCAAGAAAATATACATGAATGCATATCAACATTTAATCTTGTATTTTTTATTCATTCATTAATCTTTTCCTAATTTTTCTATTTTATTTTCTACTCAATTTTTAAGAGATTTTTTAAAAAAGCTTCATTACAACATCCTAAGCGTTGCCACTGGTGCGCTTGGGCGGACTCCCTTATTGAGTTGTCAGGATGGTGTGGGCGATGAGCCCTGCAGCATATAGAAGGAGCCGGGGTGATTTGGGCCAATGTATAATAACGAAGCCGGGTCCCACCAGGTATGGTCTGCCCTTGACAAGTTCCATGCCTACATTTCAAATGATGATGCAGTTTTTCCATTTTGCTTTTGCTTAAATTTTGTTTCATTAAACAACTTTGGAAGTAGTATTTTACACTCCCAGTTTCTGCATGAAAGTCACTTATCAATGGGACTATGGTTTGGAATGACACATGCCTGATCTGCAGGACCCAGGGGAAAATTTCAAAATGAACTTCTACATCACTTTGCTGAGCAAATGGCTCTCCCAGCTCTGTACCAAATAGCACAGATTTCTGGAATGTTAATGTGTTATTAGTTTGACCAGACAGATTTTAATCCCAAATAAATTAATTCTCTTAACCTTTAGGTTATTTATTTGTCTTAACAGTTTGTTATGAGAAGAGGCAAAGACTCACGTTAACTGGGTCACGATGATTTAACATTATAATTTCGGTAACCTTTCTAAGTAATGTTAAAAACACGGAGAGGCGCAGTTTCCCAAGCAACAGCCCAAGGAAACCAAAGAACTAGATTTATTCCAAACACAGATTCAATAGGTCAGTGTCCATATACGAATTTGTGTTTTGCATTTTATATTATTTCCTTCAACATGCTTCAGTGTCTACCAAGGATGAAAATATATAGCCTCCATTTGGACAGATCCTTACTATTTGGATAAATATTAGGAATAAAAAATTTGTTTTCAATGGATAGGTGTCCACTTAGAAAATTTAAGTTCTACTTAAATTTGTCTGCATCTTTGAATACCCTGGATGATACACCTCCACTCTCCTGCTCCAAATACTTGTGCATCCACAAATAGAACTGTTTATCTTAGTGATTTGCTGGGTGATCTTTGCCATACAAATGTAGGAAAGTCACTTACTTCTTTTATCTGTTCAATGTGGGGCCCATACAAGCTCTCCAAAAACCTGTGGGCCTTAACATGGGAAGTAAGAGAGCACTTAACTTTTTCTAGTGGATTTAAAAGAAAAACTCCAATTTTATCCTGAATAACATTTCAAGGGAAAGTATTAGTAAGTAAAACAACAACTTCTATCATATTGTTTTAGCTATAATTTTGAAATCTTTTAAAAATATTCTTTTAGAATAAGCTAAAATTTGTGAGAAAGAAATAAACTACTTGTTTGGGGAAGTAATAATTGGTTTCAGGACATTGTAGTAGCAACACCCCAAATTAACTCTAAGATTAAGGTTGGCAGAAAACAGGAACTATTTTGAAATAATCACCTTCTCTTGTGTAAGTTTAGGACTGTTGGTGAATGGAAACGGAAAGTGTATACTATGCATCCCATTTTCTATGGATGAATCTCCTTTTCAAAAGACTTTCTCCACCACTTAAGAATTTTTTTTTTTTTTTAACGAAACAACCAAAAAAGTATCTATCTTGAGCATTCTGATTTTCTCATCACTCAAATGAAACATCTAATTTGTTGCAGAAAATTCGGTAGATTTCAGTGAAAGAAAGAACACTATCCTCAAAACGAAAAAGGCAAGGGAAACGATATAACCAATTGGAGAGATAAGAAAGGTCTGCTAAACATGAGTGAGGCTTTAAAGCACGTGCAGAGTCTGAACATCGTGGCATAATGAGAAAAGGCATTCCAAGTCAAAGAATAGTGCGTACAAAGAAGAAAGAGGAAAACAAATCATATATAAACTACAGACAGAAGCCTGATTGGAGCTTAGGGGTTATGGAGAATTGTAACTGTGCTGATGGTACATTGAAATGGAAGCCTGAGCGTAGGCAGTGGAGATGCCTGAGTGCTGGCCACGGGGTTAGAGTCTGGGTAGACAAAGGGCACCATCGACGCTCATGAGCTTGTATATGTCCCTCATTGGCCACCTGAGTCTTGCTTCATGTCCCTACACGTTATTTCTGTATCTAATTTTTTCTTTCCCTAAAAAGCTACAGAAACATCTCTCATCCTGTTCCAGGTTCCTTTTCCTATTATTTTATGACATTCGAAATTATTCTTCTAAAAAGCTCGACTTGAAGGCTGCTAGAAAGGTCATTGCCGGACCATTTCCCCCATCGTCATTAAGCATTATTACACAGATTAGGATCAAAGTGCCAATAATTAGCCTCTACTGTAGTTTTCTACTGGCATTTTTCCAATTTCAGTTTATCTGTTACAAATTTTGCAAGTCCTTTTGAGAGCTTTGACTCCAACTTTTGTTTATAGAGCCATTTCCTCGTCTTATATGCCACTGTATTGTCTCATTTTTGAAACATCGACTCATGCATGACCAAGCTCCCTTGGACATATGCTTAGATTACGGAAAAACTCTATCAAACAGAAGCCATTAACCCCCACACATGCCGTTATATATTGCAATAATAAACCTTGTGTGTATTGCTGATCTTGCATGAACCAAGCACACAGTAGTAGGTACTCAATAAATGCTTAATGAATGAATGAATGAATGAATGTTGGTTCATGTTGGAATACATGTTTCTCATAACAAGAATTAGTATTTATACTCTACATCCTCATCCACTCTCACTGGTATACTTAATAAATGCTAATTAAATGAATGTAATTAATATCTTCAAAAAAAAAAAGAATGCCTGTGGAAAAATCCCAAGGAAGTACAAAAATGAATAAATTTTCTCACCTCAAAATACACAGAGCCTCATAAACAGAGTTTAAGACAGTACAGAATAAACTCTTTAGCACTCATTTACTGTTGTCTGGCTTATAAGCTTTTAATAAAGTACAGCCATTGTTAATTTTTTTAAAAGCCCAACTCAAGGGCTTCATATCTTTCAACTAAACAAGAGTTCTGGGTTTTTATGACTTGCACAAACAAATGGAAAGCGAATGTGGTTAGAGTTATCCGTGCCTAATATTTTAATTCCATTGTTCAATAATTCCCATTCCTTTGCATTAGTTTTGCTTTATTATACCCTTATAATACTCTCAAATATATCTATAAAACTTTACAACCCTTTTCCAATGGCATATGGTGTGTGTTCTGGAGAGAAACATGTTTATGAGCTGAAAGACGGGAAGAAAATGCAAAGTGCTCTTCCGGGACTGGGGAGGGCCGGCTGCGGCCGTGTGGAGGGAACGCTGCAGTGTATCGGGCTCACGCAGCCAAAGCTGAGCCCTTCTGTTTCAGCAACGGACAGAAGTCTGGGAAGGTATTATGCCAGCTCTGATGCTCTTAGGCTTTTTTTCCCCCTGCTGATTGAAGTCAACAGTTTCTGAAACAATACTTTAAATGACAATAATGTCTGAAGGAGAGAAATTTAGATGTGGACTAAGGTGTGACACCAAATACAATTTTACTGTCTTCTCCCACCTGAGCCACCTAGACTTTGGGGGCCAGAGTTAGCGACAGTGCTCCTTGAGGAAGCTGTCCTTCCATAATCATTGTTGTAAGCCTGCAGGTCCTTTTTCTGAAAGGGCCCACTGTGTTTTTAAAATACTTCACTTATTGAGCTCTAGATTCAAATTTTCAGCTGCCTCCTATATATCGTCCTATTTGTCTTCCATGTCACAATCACAGATCTAATCACATAGGCACAGAGACTACAAACCTTAGCATGATCTCTTGCCTCTCCCTTTTGCTCACCAAGTGTAGTCACATCTCTACTCCATTCTCTCCTACCCGCACCTACCCTTCATCTGCATTGCTCTTCCCTAGTGTCAGGCCTTGGCCTTGTCTCACATGGCCTGGTGAGCCTTTCCCACTGAAACATGCCTGAACAAGATCACTATTCCTTTAAGAAAGACTTAAATAACCCATTAAATAAACAACCACTCTCCCTCCTGTATACTACGACCCAGGTTGTTTGCTTATAATTAACGTCCCTTCATGGTCTCAACCTAGTTCACCCCCTCCCTCCCCACACATACACTGCGCTTCTCCACACACCCTTTGTGTCAGCAGCATTGGGTGTACTTAGGGTTTTCCGCACACTTTACTCGACCTTAAATACTCCTGAGCTTCCTCACCCTCTGAAATATGGTTCCTCTGTCAAATTGTGGCTCAGAGGCTCTGGTACGTGTTTCTGGATTTCCCCACTTGGGGACAACCCCATTTCTCTGCTCTCTGACACTACTGGTATTGCATCTCCATTATAGCATTTTTATTCTGCTTTTTTATAACAAAATTACAAACTGTAGAATTTGTAATTTTATTTCCTGTAGCACCGGTCACTGTAAGTTGTATCTTCATGTCTTCTTCTGCATCTCCATTAGCCATTTGACAGTGTATTTTAAGTGGACCCAGAATTATCTTTGCACAAAATATTGGATCTACTCATGAGGATTTTCTAGATCTCTATCCTGACATTTCTAAATGCCTTGCCCTTTCCTGCAGATATTCTACTCAAAGGTAAAATAAAAAGGCACGAATCTGCCTTAGCAACATGGGGAAACTTCACTGGAGGTCAGAGAGGGTCTTCTCATGCTGTCTGCCACTCAGTGATGATCAAATATAGATTGGAAAATAAAATATTTAAGAAGAATGGTTCAAAAAATTCACTTTCCTAGATTCTCTAAATTTTATTTAAGGTGCTCTAAATTTCAGCTTTAGATATCTACTTAACTGAATCATCTTTTTGTAAAGTTCTTGTCACTATCAACAAGAATTTTTGTGAGAGAGAGTAGAAAGTCCAGCACTATGAAATTTACTATTGCCATTATTTCAGATCTATTGTTCTAGAACACATCTTTTTCCTAAGGATATCTCAGGCATTTCTTGAGGGGTTCCTAATAGAAAAAGCTATGCTTCAATTCTTTTGGTTTACACTTGTAGCTCTTGTGAATTGTATTGTGATTACTCCACTTTTTGCATTAGTTGTTAGGCAGCTCAGAATTCTAATTTTCAACCTTTCTGTATTATGGTGTATAGGGCCACTGACATATACTTGGCTAGTAACTCTATTCCACCTCCATTTTATTTTTCTCAATTTAATATTTACCCTCCGATTTTTTATATATCTATCAATCTATCTATCATCTATCTATCTATCTATCTATCTATCTATCTATCTATCTATCAATCATCTATCTATCTATCTATCATCTATCTATCTATCATCATCTATCTATCTATATCTATCTATCTATCTATCTATCTAATCTATCTAACATCTATCATCCATCTACCATTTACTTACCTAGTTATTATTTATTGACAAACATTGTAAGAAGTTTTAAGTGTAACAGAGTTTGGGAATAAATAAATATTTTAGCAATTTCTTTTTTATATAGAGTACATAAAATAGCATAGCAGGTACTCAAGGGTCTCTTGATGGAATCCAAAGAATTCCAAAGCATTGAAAAACTCCAGAGAAAAAGGCTATAGGCTGCATGTAATCAGTCACTTGAAGGAACTTAAATAAGCTTTTGGTCAATGTTGAACACAATAACATGGCACTTATTCTTAGTGACTCATGCTTCACAGCGTTAGGTAAAAAGAGTGAAGCAACACGTGCAATATTTTTCCTTACCACAATTCTCATTTTGCGAACCTGAAAGTGTATTTTTCATGAATGTAATAATAACCAGGCACCACTATATCAGCTAACTCTGCTAGATAGCAGTCACAAAAAGAACATCAATATCTCTCTTACCTCCACCTGAGAAAGGTTAGCGTTATGGGATGTGCACGAGAAGAAGGGCAAGGAGCATGAATTGCTGGTCCCTGCTATATGTCAGAGCAAGACACCTGGAATGCACTGAGAAGGTCAAGAGCTGTGGAAGCTGAAGAAACAACTATTTGTGTGTGTGTGAATGTTCATAGAATCTGAAAAAACCTGAGTACAAATGTCAGTCTTCATAACCTGATCACATGTGACTCAATACAGAGGTGAACTCAAGACACTCCTACTGAGAAGTTCAAAGTAAACTCTTGAGGAATGAGACTGCAATGAACCAAGAGATCCAGTCCTAACAGGAAGGAAATCCATAAACAAATTTTCCATGTTAAGCTCAGGTGAACTAGCAAGGGTCATTTAAACTGAATAATTTTAGTTTCTAGGGTTAGGTATGGTATTTTTTTTTTTTTTTTTTTTTTACGTAACAGAACTTTTTATGTTGCTTATTATCCTCGGCTTAAATGCTTTTTAAATGAAGATACAGGGTTGCTACAGTGCCTACAATTTAGAATATGTTTGAAAAGATTTCTGTGACCTTCACAATTACTGTGCTATTAAAAATGAACACACATAAAATTGGGAGACACATGGGAAAAGAAGTCCAAGAAAAACTGTTTTTATAAAAGGATATTTTTAAAGACATACAAAAGATGTAATTCACTTATTACCCTCATCAGGCTTTCTTATACCTCGGCATTTTTTAGGCCAATGAGTCAAGTTACTGTTAAAGCGTTCATAGGCAGGAATATCACAATTGATGTTAATACTTCAGCCGAAGTACTGAAACTACCAATAAACATTTATAATGCTGTAATTTTTTCCCCTTAAGTGATATAGAAATACTCCTACAGCTAAATAAAATACTATACCATTCCACTAATCTATTCCACATTCATTAACTTGGCCACCGTGTAGTTTACAGGGATAAAAAATGAATAAGATGCAGGAAATCTTCACAACTCCATATTTCTTATTTCACGTATGAAATAAAAAGTTTGCAACAGACATTTTGCCTCTATATTTTCAATTATAAAGGTAAAATAGTACTACAGAAAATTTTGGTATGAAGTAAACATACACACACACACACACACACACACACACACGAGATTATTTCCTTAGAATTACTTCGAAGGCTTTAAATTATAGGATTTCTTTTCTAAAGAGTTGGAAAACCATTTTCAAAGTCATCAATATTTATGAGATCACCAGTTTCAAACCAATACTTGAGTCTCTTAATATATACATTAATGTAATTTTTCTGCCTATTTAGTATGTGATATAAAAATGAGACTTTATTATTTCTTTAAATTTAAAAAAACCAGTGAGTTCCAAACTTTTCTTTATGTTTTTTATTAGTTGTATTTTTTGTTTGGTGAATTGTTTGACTATAGAGATATCAAGATATTTTTCTTAAAAATTTCATTTAACCTTTTTGAAATAAAAACATTACCTCTGCACATTTATTATCCTTTCCCTAAATGTATTGTTAGCCTTTGAAGTTCAGGTTACATATTATGTAAATAGGTCTTAAAATGTATGCAGATAAAACTATAAATCTATTTGTTGGTCTTCGTTTTATTTTACAATTGTTTTTTGATAGTAATAACATACAGTGATGTGATAGTTTTATCTTCTACATTTTTAAAAAGTTTTTATCTAACTTATGCCCAGATATCTATTTGTTGGTGTTTTTCCTTCTTTTTGTTTGTTTGCTTTTTAAAAATTGATTACTGAAAAAAATAAAATGTTAAAAAAATTATGTATAGTATGAAAAAAATAAACTGACATTTAAAGAATAAAAATAAAATTGATTACCTACAGAATTTCAGTATTTAATTTCTTCTACCTGTTCTTTGATTCTGTTTTTTTGTTGTTGTTGTTTATTTGTTTTTCTTTTTTTATTTTTTGGTGTATAGAATGAAACATTTAATTTTTTTTATCTCTAATTGCTATACATTATCCTAAAATAAATTTTAAGTAAAAAAAATCCTTTCCCTATTGTTTGTTATAGGCTAATTACACTGACAATATATAATTATGGGAAGCAACATTACGTGGATAACAATTTCTCTATTTTCTAGGTAATGACTTCTCACCAAGCTGGGGCTTTATAGAACTGGCTCTGGGCCGATTCTAAGTTTTCAAGAAATGAGAAGAATATCACCTTCAATTCTATCTCCATAATGAGAATAATCCTTTCCATGAAATCTGAGTATACATATTTCTTTTCCTTTGGTAAATGATCAGTTTAAAATAAGACTGAATTTTGCATCACAACATAATATTTATAAGCATGAATTCTGAAGCCAGAAGGCCTGCATTCAATTGTCTGGTCTGCTATTGATGGGCTGGATAGTGTGGGGCAAATACTTAATCTCTTTGTGCACTATTTTCTTCATATATAAAATAACAACAATAAAATTTATCATATCCTGGGGTTGTTAGAAATATTAAATGAATATTTATATTGTCTTACTTAGTTGTGGGGGCACAAGGGGAAGTATGCCATCAAAGGCTAAACCTTAAAATATAAGTAGATGTTCACCATTAGAATTTTCCATTTTGACGTAAATTTCTAAAGTTGGCAATTGGCTACTGAGAAGTTTCACTGCGTATTTTCAGAAGCTTTTTCCCAGCTCTGCTGGGGCATGCAGGATATCAATTTTTCACAGTAGCCCTTGGCCTTACGATGAGGTATGTGAATATTGCCTTTGACACTCACCTCCTCTCAGTGGAAGTAGAGTGCTGAAGGTACATGCATGTGGAGAGTATGAAAGGTAAAGGATCTGATAGAATAATGTACACAAAGGTGAACAGTAGTTATCAGGTTATTCCTTCTAGGCAGAATCTTATCTATATATATTTTTTAATTTAAAAAGTATCTCAGAGATAGTTGATATTTTAAAAAATTAGCCTAAAGGGTGGCTTAATCCACTATTTTCTTTGGTTTCTTTAAATATTAAGTTTGGTCACCATGAAGCAATATTTCTAGAGTCTATTGGATTAGCTTTGCTCAGGCATACTTCTACTGAGTTGACTTAACTAATCCTTGGCTTCCGCTGAGAATTGATATGGTATAGTTATGAGAAGGGCATTTTTGTATCTTTCACTAAACACAAGTTGCAGACATTGCATATTAATTTAATGAATGATTCTTAAATATAGAGTCATATGACAAAATTTTCCCAATACCAAGTGTCAAGAACAAAACATTGTCTCTTGACAAACCTGACATTGCCTTTTTTCAGAGCACAAGGGCTGTAAAGTCCATGAGCCTTTTTAGTTTCCTGGTGCCCTGCTTTTCAGTTGTAAAGCTTATTTTTGGTTTCTGAAATAAGTATTTCTTACTTTCTAAATGATTACTGATCTATCTTAAATTTAAAAATTGAACTGCCTTAAATATTCTAAGTGTGTAAGCAGCTTTAAAAGGCATAGAGGTACATAAATGAAATAGTTATTGTCTGTGTTCTTCATTTGACCCTTATTAAGTGTTAAATTAAAAAAAAAAAGTGGTAAAGTCCTTCTTTCCAAGTAAATTTTAAGGTCCTACAGCAGGACAGGATTTCTTGTTTTATACTCCTATACCCCTCATGTAAAGATACTCAGTAAATAACTTGATTGATTGATAGCTGTCTTTTAAAAGGGGAAACCTAGAGAGGATTTGCAATGGTGGAATTTATTTAAAAAATGATAGGCTAATAGAAGAAATATTGAGCTGAGAGAGTCTTTCTGCTATTTTCAAATTACTCCACAATGGACTGTGGTTATTTTCCATGTGTTAGGGAGAGTATATCCAGGATCACCATTCCTTAAATTGAAAGGGACTTTGATAGAGGCCGGAGTCCTAACTTCAAAGATTAGGAAAACATGTCCCAGTGAGTTTATATTTTTTGCAATGGTAACACGTTAAGTCACTAAAAAGTCAAGACTGGAATTAAGGTTCCCCGTTTTTTAGGTGTGTCATCTGAAGCCAATCTGTTCATTCACTTTCTGTATCTGCACAACGAGAACGACCTGCATAATTTCTAAGGCTGACAGCCAGTATGATCCTGATCAGAACCTCTAATCATAAAACCTCAAGCTTTAGAAGTGCTAGGAATCATGATACAAAACATCAAATCCTGAGTACTTGCTGTGCCAGGTCCTGTGCTAAAAATGTCTTATTATGTCATACAATCTTCACATTAACCCTCTGTAGTAAATATTATTATTGTGTTTCAACAGATGAAAAAATGAGCAGCAAGTCCCAAGCTTAGCACTGGGATTTAGTTGAACTCACATCCACTATGAGTACGGCCTCACAAATCCATCAGTGTACAAACACTGATGTGTTTTTCTCTTTGGATATATACGGTTTTTTGCCCCCAAGCCAGAATGGGCTGTCCTCATATCCCTCTAATAGAATTCTTAATTCCTACTTACTTAAGTCTTTTTCCCAAAAATGTCCTGCCATCAAAACAGCAATTCATACTCAGTGCTTCGGGAATGAAAGTCAACAGTAGTGCTGGAATACAAGATAACACCAACTATTTGGACAAATCGGAGAGCGATAGTCTCAATCTCCCAAAAAGAATGTAGGTGAAAATAAGGAGATGCAATTGAGAAGTAGCTTGGGAGAAGGTAGGAATGCAAATTTGTGATATGAAGAAAAAAAATCTAAATCGAAAGCATCGGATTCTTCCTTCCTTCCTTCCTTCCTTCCTTCCTTCCTTCCTTCCTTCCTTCCTTCCTTCTTTTCCTTTCCTTTCCTTTCTGCCAACTGGTAAAGAGTAGAAGCCTAGATTGTCTTGGACTAGAAAGAATACTCAAATGGACAACCAACATTATAATATTTAAAAGTGACACAAATCAGAGAAACTCTTGGCTAATATATTTCTTCTTTCCATAACTGTGATTTGTGCTAATGGTGATCACCTATTAAATTTTCTGATGGAGCCTAAGCAATAACATGGCAAATGCCAAACAAATAGTTTGATGCAAACAAGACATACTATTCCATGGTGCCATGGTATTGTGCAGAGCCGGTGAGTCTTGCGGCTGTGAAATAGCAGGCTTTCTGAAAATGCTGAGTATAGGGTCTTTCCAGAGCTGATGACACTGCAGGCCAGTGTCGCTGACACATGTCCCAGCTAACACCATGCCACGCAACCTCACAACACTTTCATTCCCCTTAGAGAGACGAAAATTATTGCTATTGTTTTAGCATGGTGTTTAATGTGGTTGTTAAATCATAATTGTTACAATGATCAGTATTTTGGGTAGTAATGTAATTCTTCCAGGTTTATCATCACTTCTGAAGTTAGACTGTTTAGCACATTGTGTAGCATTAAAATGCAGACAAGAGATAGGTTATAATAACACAAAGACTCAATAGAACAACTTTTTCGTAAGCTTTCTCATATTGTTATTAACAGGAAAAGACAATTTCCCTCATTGTACTTCTCAGAAATTCTGCTGGCTCTTTATTCGCTTATCAGTTTTTCCATAATGTGCTATTGGCACGTTTATTTTAATATTGCTAGTTTGAGAGCACTGTCTTCTTTTCCTTGTCACCAAATGTGATATTTTGAGCATTCAAGGTACACTATAAGCAGAGATAAACTGATTTACATGAGACTTCAATGGTAGAATATGCAGGATGATCCACCTCTCTGAAATGAGACTTTAGGAAATGACTTCATCTTGGGAATATGTCTGGCTATTCTATACAATTTTTAAAAAGGGCTAATAATTAAAGTACCAAACAACACTGTTTTTTTTTTTTTTGTATCCACCGCCTACAAGCAGAGTGCACACTTCAACATAAAGGAAGTAACACCTATATTTTGCCTTTGCTGTGGAGAGACTGACGGCTCCACTATGTACACATACCTGATCCAATATGTTGGTGGATACATTTCTTACCAGAAGTTGAGGTTGCAAAGGTTGTGTGTGTGTGTGTGTGTGTGTGTGTGTGTGTGTGTCCACCAACCACATCCTAGTCTGGATGGAGAATGTTAGCTGGGCGTGGGACTATGCACAGATGCAATCTGAATATTCAAGCTAACCCAACTGGTGGATGTTGGCTGCACACTAATGTGGCCTGGCTGAAACCTGTTCCTCTGTGAGTGTGGTGTGTGGAAATTGGGACAGATGGCGGGGTCAATAATAAGGAACTTGTTTGTTGTTGCTGATTGGACGACATTTCTCCTGCCAGCGTGACTCCGCAGATTTATCCTAGCATTGGTGACCAAGGGGAGACAAACAACGTTGTTCAACAAGCATTCTGAAAGATAGCATATGGCCAGGAATAACCCTCTGGAGAACACAGGATGTACTGTGTAGTGCTGCACTGTGGTAGCATTGCTCCTAAGCAGTGGGAGGCATGGCGAATTCACCCGGTTGGGAACGTAAATAGAAGTTGCCGAAGACAGCAGGGAAGATAATCTGGTGAGCTGGTGAGCTGGTGAGCAACTGTGTTTTGTGCTGCTTCTAAGATTACTCGCTTAATAAACTGCATTAATTTTATTCCTTGCATTTTATTCCCCGCAAAATGTTAAATATTCGTATAGGTTAGGTTTAATGGTACCAAAGTGTTGAGAGTTTTTGTTGGAAAAAAAAGTGCGCGCGTGTGTGTGTGTGTGTGTGTGTGTGAATATAAACTAATAAGAGAGACGTATTAATGATACTAGTCTAGAAGCTTAGTTAATTGGGAGTCTCTGGGGAAGTCACTCAAGTTGCTGTCTGCTAATTAGGGCAATGCATTTTCCAGGGATTTGGAAAAGAGCTGGTCTTCCTTATAACTGCTCGTGGGTCATTAGGCAGTAGCGGCGACCAGCTTTCCCTGATTCTAGCTAGGCACATGGCTGACTTGGTTAGACGCGTTCCATTCTCATAACAGAGACGTGTGGGCAGTGCCATAACATGAGTCATTGAATGGAACACTAAGATGATTTCACTGTAAATTTGGAAACTTGAGCTTAGTTTTTTTTGAAGAATAAGAAATTTGCCACAATTGCTTATTTCTTCTTAACTGTGTGGATTCACAAATATTATTTAAAATGTAAATTAGTTTCCCGAGAGAGCTTCAAACGAGCAGTTCTGGGATTCTGCAGGTCCTGTTCCAGTGCTCGCCAGCTCCGGCTCCTCAGAGCTCAGCGGGTGCTGGTCCCTTGGATCTTTTCCCCTCGTTTCTGATGCTACAGCAGGATCTCCCCATTTACAACCAGATGAAGTAAATGAGATTTTTAGAAAACTGCAAACTAGTTTTTATTCTTTTGAGAAACAAGTCATAAAAATAAAAATATTTATTCTCAAAGGAGTTTCATAATGAATCTTTTAAAAAAAATCAAAACACTATGAAAAACCTAATAACGCAATTTATGGATATGCAATAGAAAAACGAAACAGTGTACAACCCAAAGACTGTGTTTTACTCATGGCTTTAACAAATCTTGGACTTCTGGTATTTAAAAAAGTTCTCTTCCTATAACTTGGGTTTAACCAAGTGAAGCATCACAATATTCTTGGTCTTATTGTTATTTACCACACTACCTGGTATTCCTAGTCTGAAAATATTTATTTTTATGTTTACGAACAACAGATTGAAGGCAAAGGCAGAGATTGAAAATAAACTTAATAGCACTGTTGTAATAAGATGTTATGGGATGTTTCTTAGTCATAGATCTAAGGCCCCCAACAAAAGGAATGCTGGCAAATTTCCTTTCCAAAGAGGACTGGGCGGGACATAAGACATGATTCAAACTTGTTCTGAAGGTCCAGGGTCTCGCTCTGTCACTTATGTCTCACCCAGCTCTGATGAGGGATTGAGAAAAGATTGTAGAGGACAGTATGTGGTATAGGCATTGAAAAAAATGTTATGCTTTTTTTCTCCCCTTTCCTGCAAAATCTTGTGTGACCTAAGCCAAGTAAGAGGGGCCTCTAGAGAATCAATTAGGATTGGGGTGCTTTTCCAAAGAGGCAACTGGCATTTTTCACTCAGGGCTGCATGTTTGCTACTTGCAAAATTCTGCCTTCATAGGACAGCTGCTGACTATAGTAAGAATGATCTTGGCAAGTTGGATATGGACATGCTCTTTGGTCTCTGGGTAGACAGCTGGGGGTGGTGGATGACTGACGATTGCCTAGAAAAATCTAAATGTTGGAGGTTGGCTGTTAGAATTCCCTACCAGTAGGGTCAAGAGAGAGATGTCTGCACAGGAGCGAGCTCTGCTCCCACTGTGGTAAGGCATGGGAGCTCGTTTGGGGAACACCATGGAAGTCTGCGGGAGAAAATAAAGATGTTTCTGGCTTGTTCTGAAAGTGCAGCTCATCCAGTACACTAGTATCATTTTTTTCCAATAATCAAGTCATTGAGTTTTGTGTTACACTACAGAGCTGAATGTAAGTGTGAGCCGAGAGTGGGCTTTAAACCTTGCAGCTTTGCAAATATATGGAGGGTAGGGCAAATGATTTTCTGGATATCTACTCTTCCTGTAAATCTTGTCATCATACTCAAAGTAGGGTGGAACGGAGAGTGCCGCCACGGTGATCTGGCTTCACGCGGGAGAGCACTGGCATTTCCCAGCACAGTCCCTGGCATATAACAGAAAATTGATAAGTGCATGTCAGACTGAACTGTGAAGCTTGGGAGACAATGAGGCAGAAGTGCAAAGAAGGCGGCTGACGGGTTCTCTCAAGTTAGAAGGGAACTGAGTTAGGGGATGGAGACGGGCACCCTTCGTCCACCCAGCCTCACCTTGCTGACTTTACCTCTCGTACCTCCCCCACCCAATACACCGCTCCTGGTCGCTCAGCGCTGGCTGTGCCTTCTGCCTGGAAATCTCTTCTCACGAACCACCATGTGGCTCACTCTTTACTTTCTTCACATTTGTGCTCCACTTTCCTTCTCAATCAAGTCTGCACTCACTGCCCCCAACACTTACGCTACGACCTGCCCCCGACCTCCATACCTTTGACTCCCTTGTCCTCCTCCACTTTTCTGTTTTACCTAGCCCTGCCACTCAACATACTGTCATTTCTCATCTTTATTGTTCCTTTACTTGAATATAAGTACTACAAGGGTAGAACTTTTTTTTTTTTTTAATTGATGTATCCCAAGTCTAGGACAGGAGCTAGCAAATAGTAGCCATTTAATTGTTACCTTAGCTGAATGAAGAATGACTTTTGGTGATCAGAGGCTTCTGTGCCATGTTAACTGATCCCTTTGAAATATCACAGAACATGCTCAGGGCTGTTGAAGAATTATTGGCTCTTTCGCTGAGTAGCTGCAGTGCATATCCGCATCCTCCCACCGAAAACCAGCATTCTGGGTTTCCCAAATCACATTAAAGGCCTACTCAGGGCTCTCAAACAGACATCTGCACCCCACGTTCACTGCATTATTCACAAAAGCCAGGGTATGGAAATAACCTGAGTGTCTGTCAATGGATGAATCGATTAAGAAAAATTTTTTTTTCTCTCTCTCTCTTTCTCATCTATAGTCATCTATCATCATCTATCATTTCTCATCGATATAGACGCATTCAATGGGATATTATTCAGCCTTAAAAAAGAAATAAATCTTGTCATTTGTGAAAACATGAATTAATTCCAAGGGCATTATGTGAAGTGAAATAAGCCAGACATAAGGACAAATACTGCATAATATCACATAAATGGAATCTTAAAAAAAAGAAAGAAAAGAAAAGGCTGAACTAAGAAAACTAAGTCGAAAACAAGGGAAGGGGGTGGGAGAAATAAGAGGTCAGTAAAAGAGTTCAAATTTTCAGTTGTAAAATAAATAAGGTCTGGGGATGTGATGTAAAACATGTCAACTATAGCTCACAACACTGTATTATATATTAAAATTTGTTAAGAGAGTAGAATTAAATGTTCTCAGAAAAATAAAAGATGCATCTATGAGGTGATGCATTGTTAATTAACTTGACCAGTGGGATCCTTTCACAATGTATACATTTATTAAATCATCACGTTGTAAGTTTTCAGTATCTTACAATTTTATTTGTTAGTTATACTTCAATAAATCTGGGGAAGGGGAGGAATTGCTCAGGGCTCTCAAGTCAAATGGCAGGTTAGAGAGAGCATCTCTGGATTCTTCAGCTGCCTGGAAGCAGGGTTTACAAGAAGACTAGGTTTGGAGGCACTCAAGGTTTAGATCTTGAGAGCTATTCCTGTATAATAAAGAGTGGATAGGAATTCGAATACTAATGAAAATTAAAATAAATTGAAATAGAGTCAATTTAGATTATATAGTTCTTCAAATCTACTTGTACTCCAAGACCATTGGACCATTTTGGGCAAAAGATAATCCTACTCCACACTGAGGATAGGTAAATTTGTCTTCTGTATTATTTCATCAAGTATTTCCGATGTTTTGTGTGAAGACCCAACCTGAGAATTCTGATAAATGGTTTAAAGAAAACTTCATGTAACATTAGGGAAGGTTAAAAAAAAAAAAACAAGTAGCTTCCTTTGTATGGTTCTACACATTTAGAATTAACAGTTAAGTGAGAATTTTCTTTTTTGTAAAGACCTAAGAAAATGACAAGAAAAGTAAGAAAATAGAAGATTCCAGAGATATTTTTGAATCTCTTTCAAAAAGAGATTATTCTCAAGAAAGCATACCTTTTGTCAAATTTAACCTTCTTGTATTGATTTAATTTCCCTTCCTCAGCAGTAGACTTAGAAAACCATCACTCCTTTTTATAAGCTTTACATAATAATTCTTTTTTTTTTTTTAAAGAAAAGTAGTTATTTTTTCTCATTTATTTGCTGGCTAAACTAAGTTTAATTTATTATTTATGTTAAATAATACTAGTTTTTTTTTATATATATATCCTTTCTAATTTTGCTTTTTGGTACTTGAATAGTCTTGATTCTTTTAAATTTCACTCTTCCAGAGATATTTTATAAAATATTTGCTCAATATTCTTTAGAGACTCATACAAAAGTTTCTAAAGCTACTACTTTCATTTTTAGTCTTTCTCCCTATAAAAATATGTTTATTATAGCACATGGAGGAAATATAGAAAGAAAAGAAGAAAACCAAAATCCAGAATGTCTATTCTAAGAAATGTCTGTTAGTATATGGATACCATTAAGTTTTTTTTCTGTCCACATTTAAATATTTTTGAAAAAAACTGAAATTATATTTATATATAATTTAGCTTCCTGCTTTTTTTTTTACTTAATAATATGAACATTTCTTAGGGCTTGTTTATATTATTTTAAAAATACTATATTTACTTTAAAAAAGTTACTTTCAGTCTACCAAGGATATTTAGAACAAGGAATATTTTTTAAATCCTGTGTAGTAAAAGTTATATAAAAGTGGGGTGTCTCAATGAAATGAGATGATAAAATGTCTGATGGTCAGAGTATTTGGAACTGAGAATACATGATCAATTAGAGCAGATTATTTGAACTATGAAGTGAATAAATACAGAAAAGTGACTTGGTGACTGAGCTGTCTGAACCATTTGTCCACAGATGGAAAGAAATCTCAGGGATGAGAGGATCTAGGTTCTTGAGAAAGGAATTTTAGAATTTAAGTGACCAATTAGGTAGTGATTTATCTAGTGATTCAGCATCAACATCTATGAAATAATAAATATAATCATCAATTAGCCACAAGAACTTTCTTAGGATTTGTCTGTCGGGCACTTACAGATTAAAAACTAGTTCTTTTTAATCATAAGAAATTTTTACCACTCTATGTTATCAGGTTACTTAGCTGTTCATCACCTCACACTTTAAATTTCTGAGGTAAGTAAATTTTAAACTGAAAGTATTCTGAAAATGAATTTTACAACTCATCTTTATAAGTCCATCTTATATATCATCTTGCAAATTTCACTCTACCAGCATTTGGGCAAAGAGAATTATTCTTAATAAATGTGTAAAAGCTCTTTCTCTGTGGGATCAAGAAGAGCTGCCTACCAGCAAGTGCTGACTGATTTTTCTAGCATGCATTTAATCCCCAGTTACAGACCTTTCTTACATGATAATTATTAATTCTGTCATGACTGTCTGGTCATCAAACTACAGTGTGTATTGTCATGAAATAAACGTCCAATAAATGATCATCTCCAGATAACCCCAGGGCTGCGTTTTGACTCTCATACCCAGGAAAAATATTCTATCACTTTAAGGACTTTGCTAATTCAAATGACTTTTGTAAGCAAAAGGACAAGAAATAAATATGCTTCCTTCATGCAGACACAGGGAAATGCTTTATTTTCCTGCTTCACACAAAGATAGTAGAAGAATCTTTTATATTCGGGGCAACCAACTGGAACTTTATGAAACAGTAGATGAAGTAAACAAAACTATATGTTCCAGGTGTAGCAGGGAACAAGTACACTCAGTTGATGGAGGGTAAAGTCACAGCCCCCAAATGGGAAAAACTGAAAGTCATCAGGTCATTCTATATGAAAAGTTAATTTTGACATTTCCTTTGTATTAACAATCTGTTCCTGCCTTGCTGGCCTTGGAAGAATGAATGGCAATATCCATAATCTCTACTATTGGCTTTGTTAATTTTTTTGAAGCTCGCTGGATCTTTACTGCCCTTCAACTTTTTGCTACTGGTAGTGTTCTCATTTCTGCAATGAACAGATTAAAATCAATGAAGAAAAGTTCTAAAGAGTGACAAAATATGGAAGCTTTTCTGGAGATTGTTATGATTACTTTGTTATACACAGGTCATTTGAGTCATAGCGAAACATCAACTATTCGGAGTCACATGCTGTGCTTTGTGCCTTTGGCAGATAGAAAAAACAGAGAACTTGGGTCCATCGCTATAAGCTGTTGCAAGAAGGAATGACAACTGAAGTATTCTTAGATGAGTTATCACTTTTTCTTAAAAATAACATTCTTATTCATTCTACAGACATACCAAAATAGCATTAGTTCTCATTAAATTTAACAAACAAAATAGTATACCTTTCAATGTGGTGGCTAAGATTGGGTGACATTGAAGGGAAGATGATTTGCAGAAAGATGTTAGTATGGCACAGGGTGTTGTTGGTTGTGTGGGGGGGCAAGTATGCACAGTTAATAGGAGAAGATGTCAAAAAAAATGAAGCATAATAATAGTGCAATTTATCCTTGCTAAACGTACTGCAGTGTGCTATAATTAAATATGAAAACCTAAATTTATCTCTATGTTCGGTTGTCATTAATTTAACAGGGAGTGCACATGTTCTAATCTAATGGCTGATTTTTTTTTCTCCATGTGCAGCATATTAAAATGTATATTAGCCTCAAGGTGCATAAACACAAAATAACAGACCAAAGGTTTTGGCCTGTGGAGAAAAAAAAATCCATGCTCAAAGGCCGTCAAGTAGCTGTGATGCAGGGGAGACACTCACTTAGCCTCATTAAGCCAAAGCTCTCTTTTGCTTGTCTTTTGTTCTGCATGACAGCAGCCTCTTTGTTGTATAATAATTCATTCCAAGTTCGTTCCAAGCTACCGAAACTGGTGAACTGTGGCCATTTTAATGAGAAGTATTGGTGGTATGCATAATCTGGAAGCCACGTGGGCCAGACAATCACAGAGCACTGCAGCCAGCAAAATGAGATATTGTCGAAATCACAAATTTGTCAAGTTGTTTTTGGACAGGGTATTATAATAAGCACTAAAATATGCATCCTATTACTCTGCATCTGCCAGTCAAAGATCACTGTAATGAATGCGTGCTGCAGGGTAAAACCAGGCCGTTTTCCTAACTAAAACAAACCACAGAGTACAGAGAAAAATTATGTGTTGTTTTTTTGGGGGACGGTGGGTGCATTGCTCTATTTTTTAAAAAAAATCCTTTTGCATCAGGAGTCAGGTTCTCCTGGCATGGTGTCCACGGCTAGCGGTGAATACACAGAGCCTGCTGGTGCCGGGGAGTTAACATGAATACATTGCTTTTTAATAGGTGTGCTTACCAACTGAGAATACAAAACCTCAAACTCAAGACTTAAATTGAGACTAATGAAGAATTCCTTGGAGACAAAAGAAAAAAAGAAAATCTGTCCCAATGATACCAAGCCTTATGTTTTATCCTTTTCTACTTCAAATGGCTTAGCCTTTGGGACTTGAATTTCGTTTTTATTTTTGTTTTCTTTTTTCCTGTTTTCTCTTTTTTTTCTCTGTCTGTCTATTGGTTCATTTGCTTTTTTAGATTACCATCAAGCTTTGAGGTAAAATGGATGGGATGGTAATCCATTCCACTTCCATACTAGCTTGTTTAAGAAAATTAATATAATAATAATGTAAAAGAGGAGTCTTCTCACTTGCCGATAAAAATAATTCTTAGGAAAAGTGACTGCATAATTTATCATTTAAACCAGAAATCTTCTGAGAATGAAAGACACAGGGGTATCAAAAATAACAGGCAAAGAGACCAGGTCAGTCACAGTAAAACTGGCTTATATGATTTCCCCAATCATACGGTCTTGGATTAGCTAATGTGAAGGAAGCTCATCACGACCAAAGGCGGTACAATACGTTTTGTTATTTTTAAGTTATCTGCATAAACATTTAGTTTTTATAGTTTTTTTTTTTTTTTTTTTTTTTTTTGCTTTTAGCCAGTGGCCTCTTCATAAGTATAGTCTAGAAGTATAACTATTTTGGAAGACGATCTCAGAATAGAGAGACATATCCCCTTTTCTACTCTTTTCTAGCCACTCATTTAAATAAATCTTACTGAACCTCTGTTTTATGATCAGCAGGCACTATGTGGGACAGAGAGACATGAGTATGGTCCTTGTGGTGTTTATAATCAGGGCTGAGGGTAAGAGACGGTCAAAGACAAGTAGCACAACGACGCAAACAAATAGGTACATACATGGTAAATGTTAAGATGGGTCTAAACTATATGATCCCTGAGTTCAGAGGAGAGAAATAATGGGGGGGGGGGAGTGGAATGAACAAAGCTTCCCAAAGTAGGGAATCACATCTTGAAGAATTAGTAGAATTTTACTAGGCGATGAGAATAAAGAGTCAGGAGAACTGTATGTTATAAGCCAAGATGTTCAAGTTGTGCAAGGAAAAGGCAGGTCATATTTGGGGACCACTTGACTCAGAGATGATATATGTGCAGAAGAATGACAAAAGTAATATTGGCAAAACTGGTTGTAGTGAGATCACAAAGGGCCTTGAATGTTTGACGAAAGAATTCTTTACATCTGTTGATTAAGTAGTGTCATTGAAGGCTCTGAACAGGAAAATGAGCTTTGGAAAGAGTGAACTGGCAGTGATATGTGAGAGCAGGAGGGGGAGAAGCTAGGAGGAGAAAGTCTATAGTACAGACCAGCAGAGAAGTCCTAAAAGCCTGAGCCAGGATACTGGGGTTTGAGTTGGATGGGTAGAGCTGCTCATAGTGTTCCTATTCTTTCTCGAATTATTCCTACTGTAAGACTTACAGATACTGCTCAAATTGTATCCTATCTTATCAATGTCTTCTGTGTCCTTAGCCACTTGTCCTTCTTGCTCACATGTTCAACCCTTCTGTGCATTGTTTTAGGCTCAGAGACTAAAGAACAGGTGGCAGCTCTAGAACTCTATTTCGAGAATGTGCAGGACCAAGAGGGTGAGGCTATTTCCATGACTTGGTACATAGACTAAGGTAGTGGGTATTTTTTTTTTTGCCTTAATGTTTAAAGGTGTGAGCACTTTGGTGACATCCCTCTTTATTCTATGGGTGCGGGATCAAAAAGGAAGATAAGTGTGAGGCAAACCAGGATCCTGAGTTCGCCTAAGAAGACACAAGAAAGATGCTCTTCCCACAGTTGAACTGTGGAAGCCTGAAAATGTAACAAATGTCCTGGGAGGTAATGTTTGCAGTCCTAAAGCTGTGATGCATGACATGTAATGCCTTTAGCGCCAGAGGTCTCCGTCTCTGGGGCACTAGTACATCCCTCTATGGCCTAAGTGTCTTCCGTTTGGTGTGTGCATGTGTGTGTGTGTGTGTGTGTGTGTGTGTGTGTGTGTTTCCTTTGGGACATTTGCTTTGAAGTCCAGTCATCAAATTCAGCTTTTCCCTGGTGAGAGCTCCATACTACAGAGAAAATGTATGTCCACATTGCCCTGTAGTTTGTGTAACTTGCTGAACTGAAGACAGATCTGCTATACAGCAACAAGAGCGTTTTCATTTACCTCTTAATTTCATTATATTTCCAACTACTCACCAAAATTCTGGTTCTATTTTTCACTGTGATAATGCTTACTAAGAATTATTTTACCATTTTATAGGGACTAAGGAGAGGTATTTTTATTTTTTTTTCTTTAAAGACCTCAATAATATTTATCTTCTAAATGGAATCTTCAAATATACCAGGACAATCTCACGGCTTATTACATATTGGGAGACATCTACTATGGAATCTCTGGCAATATCTGGTTTTAATTAAAATGAAATGTCACAATAATGTCATTCCAAATTCGGATGTCATGACAAAAATCACTGAACTGCTGTTAACTAAGCAGAAACACTTGATAAACGTTTTAATGATCCTTCTAAATATATGGAATCCCTCACAGTGTGTCGCTTGTATCTCCTTTGTATTCTTGTATATTCTTCCTTGTACTATAGCTATTTATGTCTCATCTTTCAATTAGATTATAAATTCTTGATAATATCCACATCACTCTACGTTCACAGCACAGAGCCTTTTATGTGCTTTGGGCTCAACAGCTATTAGTGGAATGTAAAGGTAAAACTAACTGCGTCACAGTCTTCAGAGTTTATTACTATTACAGATACATGATATTCAGATGAACTAACAGAGGATAAAATAATAGCAATCTTTCAAAAACTAGCACTTAGTAAATGAATAGGATTCGTGTTGATTATCATAAGTTAATTTTGTATCAATAATTAAAATGCTCTACATGGAACAGACTGAAAAGCTTGTATTTGTGGCGACTGGATATTGGATTCTAATTGTATTTCACCTACAAAACAGAGGTCACTTCCCTCCATCCTCAGTGCCATCATCCCAGTCCATGGCAACAACATCTTGCAACTAGATTTCTGGTAATAGTCAGTACCATCTACATAATTTGGGGGCCCAAGGCAAAATAAAAATGCAAGTCCTTTTGTTTAAAAATTATTAAAAACTTCAAGATGGAGTCAACAGAGCATTAAGCCAGGAGCAGGATGCTTTTGAAGAGGACATTTGTGAAACTGCATGGGTCATGTGCCTATGAAAGTGGCCCTGATACCAGTCTTCAAACGATCTCTCTAAAAACGATTCTGCGCATTTCTTGTGTTTTCACATAGCAGCATGATGATGTATTTAAAATAAAATTTGAATAATATTATTGTTTCTGTGAAAAACCATTTGACAGCTTCCCTTTGCACCTTTAATATAACCCATATTCTTTATCATGGCCAATAAGGTTCTACATGATGTGTCCACTGCCAAACTCTCTAATCCCATGTGGTGTCACTTTTACCCTTTTTCTCTAACTTTAGCCATACAGGCTTTCTTTCAGTTTATGACACACTTTTACAGGTGCTGTTCACTCCCAGTGGAATGCTGTTCCTTGGCTCTTTCTAATCCTTCAGATCTCGGTTCAAATGTCACTCTCCTAGAGAAATCTTTTCTAATACCCGAACTAGGGTAGATACACATTCCGAATTATTCTCCCAAGCACGCCTTTTTCTACTATTGATAGTTACCACAAACTGTAACTCATTAAAAAAACAAAATTGTTTCTCCCCATCATCTGACTGTAATCTCTGTGAACCCAATGAATCTTATTCATCACAGTGTTAAACATTTAGCACAGTGCCTAGCTTATAGTAGGTGCTTAATAAACATTTGCTAAATAAATGGATTTGTTGAATAAATTAATTGAAGGGCCAGTCAAGTGCTTACTGACATTTTTCTCATCATTATTACTCTTTTCATGAAGTTAAAATTTGGTTGGGCAACCATAAATATAACAACCTCACTCAGGCATGTTTTGTGTGTGTGTGTGTAGGGGGGGGGGGATTATTGGGCTCTATTTTGTGCCTATGAAGAAGTGATTTTCTTAAAATAATGAGTATTTATTAATATTTATTTCTTTTATACAAATTAGGATCCCAGAGCTAAGTACATTCTCACATCATCTGTTTTCATGGCTTCTGGATGGGTTGAGATATTATGCCTTTTTCTAGGGCCTTCTCTTTTCCTTTTTCTATTCTATTTCAGAAGAATGAGCTGTTATTTTTCACCGGTCAACTTGTTCTTTGGCTTCAAGTAGCACTAAAGCTGTTTGTAAGAAACTACACACAGAGTATATTGCATCTTCCTGGAGTTCTAGTACATCACTGTGACAAATGCTTTTCATAGCAACTTTCATTGTATTATGTTCAACTGTTTTTCTCGGTCTGAAAACACTAGAAGTATAATTACTAGTTTTGATAAAGTAATGAAGGCAGTAGAATAAAACTATGTTGAGATTATGGCCTCTTGTTATAAGTTAGCAAAGCTAAGTCAATACACATGGAAAATTAATATTGACATCAAATCTAGCTGTTATATGTTCAACATGAGAAATCATTACATTCTTATCACATTCTTCTATGAAATGTATTCCTTTTATAACTTGAACTCTACAGAAAACACTAAAATACTTGATATTTATTTATATATAGTGTCTTACTTTATTTGAGAGCTTTTTATTATATATACAGTAGTTTTCTCTGCTATCCGTGGTTTCACTTCCTGCCATTTCAGTTACCCAGGGTTGACCGTGGTCCAAAAATATTAAATAAAAAAAATCCATAAATAAACGATTTATAAGTTTTAAATTATGCATCATTCTGAGTAGCATGATGAAATCTTGCACCATCCTGCTCCACCAGTATATATGCCTCCTGTCCATCGGTCATTTAATAACTATCTTAGTTATTGGATCGACTGTGGAGTATTATAGTATTTGTGTTCGAGTAACCCTTATTTTATTTAATAATGAGAGTAGAGATGCTGGTAATCTGAATATGCCAAAAAAGAAGCCATAAAGGGCTTCCTTTAAGTGAAAAGGTATGTATTATAAAAAATAAACAAACAAACAAACAAACAAAATGCATAGTATACATAGGGTTTAATACTATCTGTGGTTTCAGGTATCCATTGGGGGTCTTGGAATATATCCCACCCTCACCCTCCAGATAAGGGGGACTATTGTATAATCTCTTTTGATTCCTTATAATAGCTCTGTGAACACAGCAGGGGAAGACTTAATTATCTCCATTCTCAAGATGAGAAAACTGAGGCTCAGAAAGATTGTCTGTGACAGGCAATCAACTAGCTAATAGTAGAGTCAGAATTCGGATCTTCAGATTCCTGTTCTGTCTTACTGTTCTATGTTTAACAAATACAGCAGGTATAAAATGCATTTAGATTAAAAACATTCTAATGAACACACTCTACTGTTCCATGAAATGACTTAATAGCAAAAAGTTAATTCATGAAAAAGTTTTTAAATAGTACATTACAAATCTATCTAGCATTCTTTACTAGCCTCTTCAGATTCTCTTCATCAAAAAGAACTGTATTAAATTAATATTATAGTTATTTAAGAATTAACTTTTTCTAGCCTGACTTTATAGATAAATTATTAATTATCATGATCTCATGGTTTCCCCAAATACAGTTGAGTATATTTACCCTGGTATTTCCAGGAAACTTCTTCTGCCAACTTTGTAAAGTGCCTACTTCAGAGGGAGAATTTTAAGCACTTCTGGTGGAAAAATACACCATGCAATTTTAGCCTAAGTTTCTAGGGATGTGGCTGATTTATTTTTTAGCCTAAACCATCTCCAAATGAGATTTAAGAGCTTAAAAGCTGGGAATAAATGTACAGTTGAATTACATTATATTCAGAAGAATGGGATTTGCAAGGTCAATGTCAGTATTAAATTTAGGTGTAAAATGAAAAGGTAGGAAGTTTAAATGATGTTCCCACTTTGTTAGGTGTTGACTGACTCACAAATATATATACACATATACAAACACACACATATACACATGTATAGTAGTGAAATCAAACAAATATATTTTTTGATGCACATATTTAATATAGCCATTAAATAATGGTATAATATCACATATACATACATAAAAACCCATATTATATATAACATATTATATAGATATATATATGCATACACACACACACACTCCCCACAGGCTCACATAGAATAGATTGTAACATACATAATGCATACTATGTAATAGATATCAACATATTAAGTATAATATATTAATATATATAATTACATCTATTCTCTCAGGTATAGCATGATTGAGAAATGAATACTTTTCTATTTATATTTAGATAATTTTTGTTGTGTTTTCCCACTGGTAAAGTAGAATTTTAAATATAACTTGTCTTATTTTTATCTGTCCTCAATTGGAGTGCTTTCTAGTTCATTAAATTTAGAAATCCCTTCTCATTGCCCCTCTGCCACGTACTTAATGATCTGTAAAACACTTAAAAACACTAGAGGAGTTCATTTGTAAAAAGAAACCCTATGGAGAAGCCTTCTGAAATGTGAGAAAATCTTTTGTAATCAGCCATTTATTTATTTGTGCTTTAACTACTGACTTTCATATCTAGTGACATTCTTTGGCAGGACAAACCCGGTGTGTTCTGTAGCTTATCCTGATGACAGCTGATAACACTCTCTCCTTTTTTGTTATTACTACTGTAACAAAACTCATTTAGAACCTACTGAGCAGAATTGCTATTCAGAAGAACAGGGTTTAGGTTAAGATGGAAGAAAAGAGGATAACGGCTATTCTGCACCCACACTCCTCTCCCATCACACTCCCATATTGTCATTTTTCTTGTTCATGAACAATGTGATGACGTGGATGACATGTGAGTTGAGGTCTGGCTATATGCTGTAGAACGTGGTGAGGACAGCATTAAGAGCATGTGTCTAGGTAATAAACACAGTAGTTGCTTTTGTCCTAGGTAAGTTAATGTTTTTTTGCTTGTGTCATTGCAGAAGTGGAGCAAGCTAGAGCTAAATTTGACTGAGCTTTGCTCAAGACCTGATAATAAAGTGAGGAGTTAGCAGAAACTGGTTGTCTTCTCTTTGGGGACATGCTTATGTGGCTTGAAGAGTTGAGCACATAGACTTGGGCTGGGTACTAGTTAATATGTGGGGTATGAATTAATATTTGGGACATTTTTCAAACAGAAAATATCTTTGTTTGATTTCACTAATATACATCAAATTTTGTGTTTCTTAAAAATCAAAGACTTTTCACATTTCATAATTCCATGTTATCATATGTCTGACCCTAGAATATTTATTTGAACAATTCATAGTTCTTTTCATCTATCAAACTTTGTAACCTGCTATTCTCTGGATTCTGTATGAAGCCTGAGCCTTTCTGCTTTTGTGTCCAAATATTTTCTTTGAATTTTCACCTGAGTCAGTAAAAAAGAAACATTATCTGCCTCTTCGATGATTTGTCTCTGGGTAGGAGGCCCCAAATTGCATTAGTTGTTTTTATTATCCTAATGCATTGAAAGTCTGATTCACTATAATTTGTTCTTCACTTTCATCCCAGCACTAGGTCTCCTGCTAATACTGCTTGTGTCTATTAAATGTCTTATTTGGCATGATTATTTCACAGATTCATGTCTTACATTTACCCAGGTTTCATTTCATTTCTTCTTCCTTATTTTTAACCTCTTTCTATCTTTTATATGAGTTATCATTTTCTGAGAATTGAAAGCAGCGCCTAAATTATAATCATCTACAAATTTCCTTCATTTTGACCTCACTTTCTAATGATGTCACTAAAGAAGACATCTGAAGTGTTTCTTACATTGAGATTTTATTTTATTGTAATATATATAAGATATATATACATATATATGTGTGTGTGTGTATATATATATATGTGTGTGTGTGTGTGTGTGTGCGCGCGTGTGTGTGTATACCAGTAGTTCTTAAACTTTAACATATATATCAATTACCCTGGGATCATGTTGAAATGTAAGTTGTGATTCAGTAGGTCTGGGAGTGAATCTGAGATTCTGCACTTCAAAAGAGCTCCAGGTGATGCTGATATTGCTGGTCCGGGTACCATACTTTGAGCAGCATTTAGCTAGATATGTGCAGTTTGTGCACACAACATAAATAATCTAACTGATTTCAAATACAATTTTCAGAAAAATGTTCATATTTTTATACATGGAAATTTTTTGAAATGGTAGTTATTTGAAATGAATATTTTTTTTTGACTTTGGGTTAGAGAAAAATCTCTCACTTTAATATGACTTAAGAGAGACATTAGAACTTGTTTTTTCCTTCTTCAGACTCTATGGTTCTGTTCTTAGGTAGGAAGATGATTACTTGGTTCTTTTAAAACCTTTTTGATGGTAAACTATATTACCTAGCGTTTGCCCACATTCAAAAACATGTCTGCTTTTGTGTGCATTCATAACTTTAGAGAGCCTTTCTCAGTGTAATACCATCATCTTGCCTTTTGCTTATTGGGAAGACTTATCTGCTTATGTGGGATTTTACCCCTCAAATAACATAGGTTTTACCATGGACCCCTGAAGAACACAAATGCCTAGGTATTTCCATCTGTAGCTTCTTATTATTGAGTCCGTGCTCTACCCAGAACAACGAAGTTTCTCTCATTTCCATGGTGACTGAATGAAGAAGAAAGAATTATAAGGAGTCAGCCAGTGCATATGAGACAGAAAAAAAGAGGCTTGAAATTTCTCCAGACTCAGGAAATATGTATTCCATGGCACAGAATAGAGTATCATTTCCGACATATTTCACTTTCTGTGAAACTGCCTACACCTCTTGATGGATATATTTTCAAGTTCTACAAGTATTCCCATACCTGTAACATGTGTAAAGCTTCCCTTTACTTTTGACACTTTTATTATCATTAACAGTGCATAGAGCTAAAAGTGATATATATTTTTAGACACGGCTTGATTTCAGATAATGTATATCTGCAACTAGATAATAAGATTCTTTATAATAAGCATTATTGAATAAATGCTTCTATAATAATTAGACCTTACATATTTGAACTTGACTGCTCAGGGTAACCATATATATTATTATTGAAGTACTGGGTGCTTAAGATATTTTACTTCATTCCACAGTTAACAAAACGACCCTGAAAAGTACACTGATAGCAAGCAGTATTGCACCAATTATACCCTTCATTGCATTTGATTGTAGGGTTTTCTCTGTATTAGCTTAAAAGTGAGCAATACTAAGTCCAATTCCCCAGGGCCTTTTGTGCTTCTATAAATCATGTCATGTTGCTCACAACCACTGAATTCATTATTCTGATTTAGAGATGGCATACGTAGGATGAGGTTTTAAAGACAACAATGGCAAAAGCACTTAAGTCTTCAAATTATATACGTTTGCAATTTTAGAAGGTTTTATATTGAGGTAGATAGTTTTTCTATGAGAATTCTTTATGTTCCTTATTTTACAAAGATGATTTTTAGAGAGTTCCAGTTCTGGTGATGGCAAGGTACCTTGTGTTGGACTTCTGCAGGACACTCAGTGCACACGCATGTGTGCGCACGCACACACACACACACACACACGCGCGCACACACACATACACCATCCTGAGGTACTGAAGAATGTACCAAAAAAGCAGAAACTGCAGGAGATTTGACACCAGGAAGGAGGAAATGACACTATCATTTTGGTCTGAGGACAAGCCCAGGTGGTACCAATCAGAGAGGTGAGAAATCTGTAATCTTACTGGTTGAGAAATCAGAGTTCAATGCCATCAAAGCATCTAGAAACTATATGAATATCTAAGACACACAGAGAGAGAGAGAGAGAGAGAGAGAGAGAGACTAAGCGAGTGAGAGAGAGAGAGAGAGAGAGAGAGAGAGAGAGAATGAGAGAGAGCATGAGCACATCGGCTTGTGCTTACATACTCAACTCGAATCTCTGGCCGACTTCTGAGTTGTGCATGTGCTTGGTGGACTCCAGGCAGGCCAGGTAAGACTGAAATAACTGAAAAGGTATGTCAGCTCCTCTCCACTAAATGAGTTTGGGGGTTGCGTTCAGAGAAGTTAACTGTCTGCTAAAACAACAAAACGCAATACTCCTAGGTAGCAAATAATAGAGTCCAGAATCTCTCTAAAATGTATCATTCACACACTTCAGATACAATAAAAAAATTACTAGGCATATGAAAAACAAGAAATTGTGACAATTTTCAAGAGAAAGAACAATAAATATCGACCGGTCCTAAGATGATTCAGATACTACAAACTAGAGATCAAGGATTTTAAGGCAGCTGTTATAACTAGGCTCAGGATATAAGGACATATATGGTGATAATGAATGACATGATAAAAAACCTTGCTATAAATAAAAGCTATAAAAATGAACCAAAAATACATTCTAGAACTGAAAGACGTGATATAGGAAATAAAAAAATCACGAGATGGGCTGGCTTAAACAGCATAATGGAGATGGTATAAAAAGACTCAGTGAACTTGAAGAAAGATCAATAAAAATTATTCTATCTGAAAAATATGGGGAAAAAAAAAAAACAACCGGGTGCGGGGGGAACCTCAGGGACCTGCGGAACAATATCAAAAAGTCTAATATACATTAAACTGGAATCTCAGAAAAGAGGACAGAATGGGACACAAAAACTATTTGAAGAAATAATGAATGACTAAATATTGCCCAAGTCTGGTAAATGCACACATTTAAAGATTCTAGAACCCCAGAGAAGTTTAAAATGAATACTATAGATAATTTTTGAAGGTGTATAATGTTTTAATATTATGTAGAGGGCAAGTTGAGGAAAAGATTTGGGACTCCGAATTTGTAATATGTTTGGAGAAAACTGTAACAAAATGAATATGGAAAAATGAGAAAATAACAAAGATGAATTAAAAATACATTCTGTCCCTATTGTTATAATGTTAAATAAGAGTGTTAGAAGAATGAATTTATCTTATTGCTATTTGAGTAGAGTTATTGTAATAACGGATAGTTTTATATTTGTAATGCTGTATATTTAATTAAGTTTTCCACAATTATCATACAATAGAATTCTGAGCGCTCCAAGATAATGTTAGAATAGTTTCTATTTAAAAGACGTGAAATTAAGACAAAACGTTCTATAAAAAGTGGTGATAAAAAATAACAATAAAGACAACCTTTCTCTTTTATTCATTCAGAATATTGGAATAGGATAACGGGAAAGCCATACTTGAAATGCAAGACAGAATATTTTCTTTAAGCTACTCGTAACAAAAGTTAGTTATACATCCTCAACTGAACTAATGCTCTGTATCTTTTCTATAATATTGATGAGAGAGTTGAAAATAGATGTTTCTTTAATATACCACCTCGCAGATGTGAGATTAAGAGAGTCCAGCAGGATTTTGATAGCCAAGCTATGGGTGTCTAATTTGAGAAATATGCTAACCCTTTAAATGAATAGAAACTTTGTATGAGATTTACTGTCTTCAATTAGGCCACCTCTAGTTCCCAAGGTTTAATTCACATATTTTGTGAATAAAAGTTAACTCACATATTTTGACTATCTGAAGTTCAAAGAGAACATGACAGTCTTTCACATAGAATCAGTCAGAGCTGGAAGGGTACCACTAAAATTCTTTACTTTGTCCACAGAGATTGTACCATTACTAGGATTCAATAATGTGATATCTGAAAGAAAAAAAAAAAAAGAAAGAAAACAAACAAAAAAACCCCCCTTACTTTAATTACTGCTTTCAGTTTTTTTTCAAAGCCCAGTTTTTAACAAATTTTGAAAACAGAAATTTGGACCCGGTCACTGTTTGTTCTCCAGTTAATTCCTCAAATAGCTTCAGGATAGCTTTAGTTAACTTGGCAAAGTGCCACCAAAAGTGAATTAGCATGTTTAACAACTTGGTCAATCTCTCCCTCACCCCCACCCAAGCAAAGCCTGTTTAAATTCAAGCAGGCATTTTAGCATTAGTGGTCTACATTCCATCCTGTGTTCATAACTTGAATTGGCTGATTTGGAGGCAGGCAGACTTCCTTTTGCATCTCATGCAATTTAGAAACAACAGCAGATTAGCGATTAAATTGGCTGAACAACTTCTGGCTCATATCAATTAATTTCTCCAAGGGTTTTTCCTTAAACGAAGCATCTTTTCTACACAGCTGCAGGGAGTGTCTCTAACAGCCCGACTATATAATGCAGCACTATCTTTGACTATTTTCATTTTTAATGTTAGAGCTCTGTCACAGAAAACATCCTTGAAACTCTGTGGGGGTGATCTACCATTATTCTACCGCATTGATACAAGTATGAGAAATAAGAGCATCAATGTTCCAACACATTAAGACTCTTTAAAAAGAAGAACTTTCACCTTCTGAAAGCACTTGCAATCATGATGAATCTGAGGGTTTTCTAAACCAGAAACAGAGAATAACATATGTGGGAATCTATAGACGCATTCTCCTTCTTCATTTAGTTCAACACGAAGCCTAATCTCTGTGTAGTTAAAGTGATTTTTGAAATGGAAAGAAAACAACCCAACTGAGATTTTGAAGTAAAGAACTCATGCAACTCAACAACAAAAAAACAAACAATGTAATTAAAAAATGGGCAGAGGACCTTAACAGACACTTTTCCCAAGAAGACATACAATCAACAGATATGTCAAAAGATGCTCAACTTCACTAGCTATTAGGGAAATGCAAGTCAAAACCACAATGAGACACCTCCTCACACCTGTTAGAATGGCTGTCATCAACAAGACAAATAATAACAAGGGTTGGAGAAGTTGTAGGAAAAAAGGGACCCTCATACACTGCTGGTGGGCATGTAAATTGGTACAGGCACTGTGGAAAAAGTAGCAAGTTTCCTCAAAAAAATTAAGAATTATCATATGACCCAGCAATTCCTCTTCTGGGTATCTACCCCAAAAGTTGAAAACATTTATTGGTAAAGACATATGTACCCTTATGTTCATTGCAGCACTATTCACGGTGGCCAAGACATGGAAATAACCAAAGTGCCCTTGATAGATGATTGGATAAAGAAGATGTGGTACATATGTACGATGGATATTACCCAGCCATAAGAAGAGATGAAACACTGCCATTTTCTACAACATGGATAAATCTTGAGATTATCATGCTAAATGAAATAAACCAGACAGAAAAAGTCAAGAGCCATATAATTTCACTCATATGTGCGACATAGAACTGAAAGCAACCAACAAACAAGACAAACAAACAAACAAACAAAAACTCATAGACACAGACAACAATTTAGTGGTTACTAGAGGGAAATGGGGGAGGGGAGAGGTAAAAAAGAATAAAGGGGGTCAAATATATGGTGTCGGAAGGAGATTTGACTTTGGGTGGTGAACACACAATGCGATATACAGATGATGTATTATAGAATTGTACACTTGAAACCTATATAATTTTATTAACCAATGTCACCCCAGTAAATTTAATTAAAAAAAGAAAACAAGTGCCCTCCGAGCCACAACCTAAGCCCAGTGAGCATCGAGAGTAAATCAAATGGCCCTCTTTTAGAAACAGGGTTGAGAGGACCATTTGCCTCTTGTTCACAGAGTTCAATGTTTTGAAAAAGTGGCAGGCTAAAATGTTCTATAGTAAAACTGAAGCTTTATGCAATGGAAAAACAGTTCTCTTTCCTCTTAGGGTTTCCTTAAGATGATTGGTAGTTTACCTGTGCTATCCACTCAGGCTTTGGCAGCTGACCAACTCAGCTACCTATTCCTTCCAAACTTCCTTTTTCTCTTAATTAAGAGGCACCAGGAATTACTTAAAAATTATATTTTGTAATTAAGAACTCCCTAGATAGAAGCAAGAAACCCAAACTTTGCCATATGGGGATAATACTTGTGCTGTAAAGCTTTTTTTTTTTTTTTAAAGCAGAATTTAATGCAGATACAGGAACATTTTCTAAGTACCATGTTATTTGAGCATTTTGGAAAATTTCCTTATATTTTATTTTCAGTAGTTTTTATTACCGCTAACATTTTCAGTCATGTTAGAGAGTTAATGCTAAATTAGGAAATGGGAATGTTTCTGATAGTGAAAGTTTAGATTTATAAAATATGGAATTACGCTTTAGATGATGTTTTCACGAACAGATTTATATTGCCTTGTTTATACGCTGGAATTTTTTTCTTTTAGAGGCTGGCCAATGAAAAGTTTTTATTTTTTAGAAGTTTTAGCACTGATTAAAAGTTAAAATAATTTTGGCCACAGGAAGAACATAGTATACAGTTCTGTGGAATATTTACTTCATATTTATATACTCCCTGGATTTATTTAGTATCCCAGTAGTATTAGATTTAAAAATTAAAGCCCATATCTCTCCATTTCCTGTAAGTTACTGCTTTTTGACACTGCACAATTCTTGTACATAATTACTTTGAGTCTCTAGAGTAAGATAAGTAAGCAACTAATGATAGCCTCTTGGTAGAAGCAGATAGAATGAGACAATGACTATATAACTGAGATCAAATTATATCCACAGGGAATATGATGCTCTCTATATTCTATAGAAGTCTATAGTAAAAGCTCACTAATT
The DNA here is from genome assembly GCF_014176215.1 of Rousettus aegyptiacus. NCBI lineage: Eukaryota > Metazoa > Chordata > Mammalia > Chiroptera > Pteropodidae > Rousettus > Rousettus aegyptiacus. The sequence goes on along the minus strand of NW_023416292.1, from coordinate 42,240,219 downwards.
TGGATGAATTGTGTAAAGAGTTCTTTGAACTGGTGAAGTCTGAATTATAGATTATTGGGAAAGAAATGGATTTTTAGGTACAGTCACTGGAAGGAATTGCTAACAAATGTTCATTTAAAGCTGCATATTTGCTGTTGGTTTTCATATGAATTTTGATAGCATACTTGATATCTGTTAATTATCTTAAGTAGGTTAAACAGTTTCCTGAAATGCATTTATACTAATAATTTGTTTAGCAAAGCAGGTCTTTTTATATTATAGACTAAAAGTACGTTGCAGCTTCTGATTAAACATCATGCATTTTAAATCAGTTATACCTAAAATGTACAAGTTTGCAGTTTTTCATTATTAGTCTCCGGAAAAATTCAAGGCCTTTCCTTCAGAGGTCCGCTATTCTCATTCAATATTCAAAAAGACATTACTTTAATTAAATATTATGATCTCCTGGTAGAGTGATGTTTTGAAGTTCAGATGATAGATTTCTATAGTGGACAATAAGCCTGAAGTTTCTCTTTCAGTCATATATTTTCAGATGCTTATTGTAAATCTAAGGAAGTCTGAGAATGTGAAATCTTTTAATAAGTGTGAGATTCTCCAAATAGCAAGTTGAGCTTTTGTAGGGAAATAAGAGTGTTATGAAGCTTAACTGACATCCGTCTGGCTTTGGGACAGTCTTTGCCACAGTGTCCGGCAGGCTATCACAATCAGCTTTCAAATGCCTCCTGGAAATCGAGTTCCACCTTGCCAGAAGCGGTTCTTCCCTTTTTTGAGAAAGATGGAGAATGATTCAGGGAATGGGTCCTGATTTACTATTATCTGGGTCCAGATCCCCGCTTGACTATTTACTAGCCTCGCTGTCTCATCTGTAAAGAAGAGATCTAGTAAGATGTACCAGAAAAGTTAGGAAAGGTAACTGCAGTAGGGAACGGAGTCCAACACATAGTATTCAATAAGAGCCGGGAGAAAGTCAATAATCGTTATCTATTGCCTACTCATATATCAGAAAAGAAAATGAGGATTTTTGATATGAATTGTTCTTACTGAGTTTTCACTTCCTTGCCCCTACCCAGGCACATTATTATATTTTAGACAAACAAATCCTGCTTCCAAAGGAATACTGCATACTCTTTCTTTTTTACAATTACAGGTATTCTTAAACCAATGAGTTTAAATATTTTCTAGAGCAGCGGTCCCTAACCTTTTTAGCTGTTTCAGGACCTGTGCTCCTATGAGGATTTAATGCCTGATGGTCTGAGATGGAGCTGAGGTGGTGATGCTAGTCCCGGGGAGCGGCTGCAGATACAGATGAAACTTTGCTTGCTTGCCCGCCTCTCACCTCCTGCTGTTCACCCTGGTTCCTAACAGGCCATGGACCCGTGCCAGTCCATGGCCCAGACATTGGGGACCCCTGTTCTAGGGGACCAAATTCAATTTGAACATTGATAAATTTTCAGAATTCACATTTCCCTCCAGTAAAATCAATGCGTTTTCGGTTTTGATACTTTCCCTGTTTATGATGATTTCTCAGGGATAACCAGTAGCTGTGTTTGATCACATTTCCAAGTTTTTCATTTCCCTGGGATGCAATCTGTCTGGGACTACAGACTTGAATTTAAAGTGGCCAAGTACTACCTGACGAAACTTGCTCATTTAGAGACAGGCTTTCAGTTCTCATGTTCTGCTCTTTCCAGGTCGAGATGATTTTTCTTAGTGGAAAAAAATGGAAACAAAATAGGAGTTGAGTAGGTTCCAACTTTGTGTCACCTGCAAACATTTTACAATTTTACATTTCCTTTCCTAAGAAATGGTCTGATCACTACACATTTTTATCTGGTAGCTCTAAGAAGCCAATATTTAATGGTGAGATCGATATCATCCATATTTATTCTTTTCTTTCCAACTCAAAATATCTACCTACTGGCATCCTCCTTACACTGTCTTAAATAAAGTATTCATTTCTTTGCAAGAAAAAACATTTTGGGGAAAATGCTCACTCTAAATATGTGCTCACAAATGCCTGGGGGAATGATAAGATTTTTTTAAAAAATAAATTGGGCTAAATTTTGAAGCACTGCCACACTTCATTAATAAAGTCACTACTTGTTAATTAATCACTACTGGCTTGGATTATATTGTTCTAACCTGCATTCTATAGTATTTGGCATAGCATGAAAACCTCAGAAATACTCTCTGATGGTGACTGGTGCTGTAACTCTTGCATGAACAATTATGCTCTGCTTTGGATTGTCACTTGACTCTACATATTTATTACACCGAAATCTCCTCAAAGGTAACCATGGAGCTTTCCACTTCCCCTTCTCCCTACTCTCCGCCCCAGCCCAGCTCTGGCATTTTACCTCTTATGCCATTCAATGAAAACTAAAAAGTAGATAAAAATTTAAATAGTTTTTCTGGGAATTTTTTTTTGGCCCAACAGTGTAAATACAGATATCCTCCAGGGATTTCTAGAGAGAACCATACAGAAGTAGATACAGAAAATATACAAGTGTTGTAAGGTAGGGAAGAGTATCATGTACAGACCTGAGGTACTTTCAGATACCCTTGTAAGTGTTCTTTGGGTTCTCTGCAGACCTGTATACACACACCACAATGCTTGATTAAGGATTGTTTGCTTACCATAGGAGTCTAAATTCCATTCAAATACCCAGTTACTGCCCACATGGCTGCTTTTGTATATAACTGAGGTGACTTTAGAGAGAAAGAAAGCAATGTTCACATCACCAGTTTGGCTGGGGACATTGCCAGCCACCGCATACATCTAGACAGGCGCTGTAACTGCTGAAGGGGAAGCCCCACGATGGGGAGAACACAGCAGCCGTGGGAGGCCTCTGCAGACCTCAGGATCCAGGCTTCTCCCATGTCTGAGGCTCTTACTTCTCCATTACTCTCTGGCTCTGTTTACTTCAAATGCTTTCAAAGACATAAATCAGCACCAGAAGGACTAGGCTCATTAAGGAAATTGGTGGGGAAGATACGTGCATATCAATAAATACATGATACCCAAACTAGATTTGTTGTAAAGGAGCTAAAAGTCAAGTATTCCAAAATAAAGAGACAGAACAGAAGGAGGAAGAGATGAGCCATGACCTTTGCCAGTAGACAGAGCACACGGTGAGGATCAGCCCTGTTGGCAGGATGGTAATGTGGCTAACTCTTAATGCCAGTGGTAAGGACCTGAGGAAAGGAAGTAATGTGCCTGCAATGATTTATCCTGAGTCCACTGAATACAGGTGAGCAAGCAGGTGTCACGTTATTCCCAGTGTGATCGACTGCCACCGGTCACTGGAAGGGAGGTGGAAAGTCCACCGTTTTTGCCCATGGATTAATAGAATCTTAATCTGCTAAGTGTCAACTCAGGATGAAATCTAAAGCATTAGAAGCAATGATCCTCTCTGCACAGGATAAGTGGAGGCAGTAAAGGATGACAGGTTAAATGTGCAGGTTTTATAAGCACATAGACCTGGGCTTGAATGCTGCCTCTGCTCTTACTAGTGTGGGAACTTTTCATAACAGGAAAAAGAGAAAATGATTCTGACCTTCTAGGCAGCAGAAAAACCCCGCAAACCAATAGTGCAGAACAACCAGTTGATGGTATTTTATTATTATTATCATCATCATTATTATTAATTCTACATTTATTTTGGATAATAATCTTGAAGGCATGAACTGACATTAACGGTTTTGTTTGTTTTACAAAAGGAACATGTATATCATTGAATGGTAGAGGCAGAACTTAGACTGGCTGTGTATTCAGTTTAGGGGTGTCACTGCCCCCTGGAATAACAAGGCTGATCCTAATGCCAAGAAATGAGATTACGAGACCCTGTAAGATAAAGCTCAAGGAACAAAGAAGTTCTTCAAGTGGGAACGTTAGCGTATAGAGAAGTTGTAAGAAAGTTTTCAAACTGAGGAACCATTGTGCTTATGACTATAACATAAAGAGTTAAGAAATCAGGTGAAAGTAAATTTTGTGTCCTAGAGAATTTGAAATCCTCCCTCATCATCACAATGACAGATAGATAGTATTGTTATCTTTCTTCATAGCATTTTAGTGTCTCTAGTTAGGGTATGAGAAGGGGATTCATAATTTATAAACTCCAAAGTACATACATTAATGAGTAAAAGTGTTTCTTAGTCTGATCAACAGTTTTTAAATATCCTTCGAGTAATAAAACATTTAAAACTCATTGTTAGTTTGATGAGCAAAGAAGAGGGAAAGACATGATTTGATACAGTGTTAGAGATCTGATTTCTGTGTGTGGAAATTCATATAAACTTGTGTTTGTCACACTGATTTTGATAACCTGCCATAAAACTTTTGTTAATGCTAAGAGGAAAGACACAGCTAATGCTATAAATTCACTTAGATATCTCTGCCTTACATATTTTGTTAGCAAATAAAATTTATCACTTCATTATCCATTCCTGGCAGTTGGAAGTTGTAGACTTTAATGGAAGGTGCCAGGGTTGCTAATAGAATCTTCTCATCACAGATGAAAGAAATGTAAAAGATTTGATGAGATTTATGCTAAAAAAACAACAGCACCTAAAAACACAAACTAAGAATGAAACTTATGTCCTTTCGGGGGATGGCATTAGTTGTCTAACAGAAGGAAATTTAATTTTGGACAGTGAACACAAAATACAATATACATATGGCATATTATTGAATTGTTACACTTGAAACTTGATTTTATTAACCAATGTCACCCCAATAATTTTCATAAAAATAACGAATTAATAAATAAAATGATTTAACTTGAAAAAATTTAACAGCTTTGTAATTTTCTCCATTATAAATAAAAACATAGCAACTTTCACAGGTGATCATTTGGCAACACCTATTACCTATTGATTAGAATTAATGAAGATATTTACATAAAGCTGTTTTCATTACTCAAGAAGTAGCTCATCTGTCCTTTCCCAGTTGCTTCTGATCCTTTGGGTTGAAATGGGCACGTGCTCTTTTCTGCTTCTATAATGCTGATATCGTAATAGCAGTTATGGTGAAAGGAGGCGCAGTTAAGTAGCTACAGCACAGTTTTTGCAATAAACAAAAATGGATTTACAAAATATTTCCACTACTGAATACCCAAACTAAGCCTCAGTTTCCATCTTTGTAGAATGGTGATACATATGTAAATTTATTTATACTTGTAAATGTATATATGTATAAATAATTATGTAAAGTGTTTAAAGAGTTATTACTATTATCTTACAACTTTTCGTAATTGATCGCCCCTCAATGATAAAGCCTTTATTCTGTTCATCACTCAATATCAATTATCTACCACATTACCTGCTATGTAACAAATACACAATACTCGTTGAATGAATAAATATATATTTAATGATAAAAATCCAAACTCAAATTCAAGTTTCTGAGCTAGGCAGAGATATTTTTAAAAATTCTAATTAGTACCAAAAATCAAATCTGTCACAAAAATTATGTGAGTTCAGAAAAGATATGTGATATTTGTTCCCAGCCATAATTTTTTAGGGGATGCATCTTAGAAAATACAAAATACAAAAGCAGAAACTTGAGGAAAAAAAGATCAGAATCAAAATATAGTGTTGAATGCTTCACAACTTTGCAATAGTAACGCCTACAAAAATGCACAAAATGTACCCGAGTGAATTAAAATTCAACCTCGAGAGTTTTGTCTTTATTTCTAGACATGTTATAATTTTATTATCCATTAATAATAATGCTATTACAAGACAAAATATCAGTGTATATATTAAAGCATTAGAAACGTATTTGGCTTATAATTTCCAGACAAGTGTCCCACTGGGTTTGTTTGTGTAAGGGTGGGTAGGACATAAGGGCAAAAGAGCCTCGCCCTGCATGTAACACTCTATCAGCAATCTATTTAAGGTTCTGTTCTGGGAACTGTGGCCTCAGGCAAGGCCAGCTTTTGCTAACAGAGGCTGTAGGCACTGGTGATCCCACAAAGCTAAGGGAGCAGAAGGCCTACCAAAGGACCTAATCAAATTTTCCATCTTAAAGAAGCAGCTTCACATTTGCATTGTGATGCCACATCCCTTACCTGCCTCATTCCTCAAGGAGCCAGATGTTGCCCTTCTCAGTTTCTAAGCCCTAGCCAGCCTTCCTGACGTGCAGAGCCTGAAGTGTTCCAGATCCCCACCCAGGCGCCAGCAAGTTGGCAGAGGGAAATATATTTGTTTATGCCCACAGCCATCCATTTTCTTTAAGCCGGTTTCCAGCCAAGATTTCATCTAGGTACCAGTTATTCTTTTCCAATGGTTAAATTCATAAGATTTTTAGTTCCCAAAGGCTACCTGATTAAAAGTAATTTGGACATAAAACATGTCTTTAGCATTTTTCATTTGATATGTATTACTTTGTCCCAAGAAGAATTACTAAATGCTTATCCTCTAGTTTCTTTCGGTTAGTTGTTTAATTTTAAAAATTAATTTAATGTATTTATGTATATTTACACACAATAAAATGCACAGATTGTAAGTATACAGTTGGAGGAGTTTGAACAAATAAATATATCCACGAAACTATCACCTTAATTAAGATATAGAATATTTTTATCCTCGAGAAAATCCCCTTGTACCTTTTTCTAGTCAATCTCTGCTTATCACTGTTATGATTTCTAATTACATAGATTTGTTTTTCCTATATTCAAACTCCACATAAATGGAGTTATTTAGTAAACACTCTTTTGTCTCTGGCTCCTTTCCCTCAACATAATGTTTTTAAAATTCATCTATCTCACACTTTATGGAGATGTGGTTTTATTTCTCTTGGATCAATACCTGGAAGTAGCATTGTTGGGTCTAATAGGAAAGTGCAGAAGAATTTTCCAAAGTGGTTGTAGCATTTTATACTCCCATTAGCAAAGTACAAGAATTCTAGTTGCTCTACATTCTGGCCAATATTCAACATTGTCAATCTTTTTAATTTTAGCCATTGGAGTGGGCGTGAAGTGGTATCTCATTATGGTGTTTTGCTGCACTTTCTGATGTTACCTAAGGAGTTTTCTCTTTCAGGTTTGTCGGTTCTTACCTAGGGGTGTCCTTCGCTTAGGAGAATATCATTCTTAATCAGAGGCCAGGCTGTGTAAACTGTAGTGATGTGCAAGGCCACCCGTGTGGTGAAATATGAGGTGGGGATGACAAAAGAGGAATCTACCGAACATTTCCTAAGGACCCCTGCTGTTAGGAGACACCACTTAGACAATTTGATGTCTTTTTAGTAAACCTAGTTAAATCTTTTCTTTCCTCCTTTCCTTGGAGAACGACCATCTCCCTCAAACTTAGATAATTACCTTCGAACTGGTGACTCAGGTCCTCTGGCGATTGATAAGGATCATTGAAACTCAGCATTCTCTTAGGCTCCTTATAAGGCAGGAATGGCTTTAGGCCGAAACAGGATCTTTAGAGTTCGAGAAGGGAGGGGACCTTTAACTCAGTTTTTTTTTTCTTCTTTTACGAAATACATTAACCAAGACTGTTTTCCTTTACCTGCTTGATGGGCAAATTAATGATAGAAACATAACTAGATTCAAATATATGTGATTCAGAACTATATGATTCAAATAATAAGTTTGTATCTTCGTTTTTCCTTGTCTAGGGACAGAGGTGGCACTTTGGCAGGAAACCCAAGACCCTGTCCTGACTAAGATCGAGAGCAAGAAAGCGAGAGAGAGAGAGAGAGAGAGAGAGAGAGAGAGAGAGAGAGAGAGCGTGCGAGCGCTCCATGAAACCCCAATAGGCAGGGACTATGACCCTCTTCAGCAGGAAATGGATACAGAAGAAAAGACCTCCTGTCCCTTGACATCCATACTAATAAAAGGGCTCTTAGAAAAGGGTTAGGCAGGAAAGTTAGATAAGGGTTTTCAGGTCCACCTGCAAAGACACTGACGTCATCCTACCCGAGAAAGGGTCCGCCTTAGTCCGCCCACCGTTAAGCAAGCCAGAAGGCTTTTTCGGGGTAAAGTAACTCATACAAGGAAACAAGTGAACAAAAAAAAATGGGTACTAGTTTCAGCCAGTCACTCGCACCTGCACAGTGAAGACCCCAACAACCTTTAGTTCACCTGAGCCTCATTATACCATCATTATAATACGAATGCATATATCTGGAAGTTTATTAATATCATTAAAACAGACTGAATTCTGGGAATGAATATGCATAGAAAGTAAATGATGAATCACTGAGTCCTGTCAATCTTTGTTGTCAATCAAGGAAGCCCACTCCTCTAAGAAAAGTAACCGCCCACAGCAAATAGAGATAAAAACCCTGAAGGCTTTGTTTGCAGGCCTCTGAGCCACGCTTCTCTTGCTCAGGCCTGCTTCCGCTTCTGGAGTGTACTCTCGCTTCTAATAAAGCGATTCTTTTCTACTGTATTTCGGTGTTTTGCTCAATTCTTTGTTCACGACATCAAGCACCTAGACAAGGAGGTGAGAGGTGAACCCCACTCTTCCGTAGCACTGCAAAGCTTCCTTTGGGATTCCCAGAAGAGGCAGAGTACACCACCAAATGACATGGCAACACGGACAGGTTTATCAGAATCTTGGTGGATTAACTAAGCATAGTTCTGTTCAATTTTGGTGCCAAAGGGATAAAGGAGGAAGAAAGGCGAGAAAGTGGGCCTATATAGCATGCCCGTCCTTTGACTCTAACTTGTTCCCCTTACTCCACTGGCTTATTCAACGAGGACTGTTCTCTAGGCCTTGATTCTTACCTAACCAGTTAATGCATTCCTCCTAGCCTGGAGAAATTATCCTTAAAGCTCATTAGAATTAAGTGCATCTCTTAATTGATTTGAAGCAAAAAAAAAAAAAAAAAAATCTACATTTCATATAATTTAGGTTAAATAAATTTTTTCAAGACAGTGCAAATCAATAGAACTGCCCTTTCATGTTCCATTTTTCCACCACAGAATATTCTATACGGTGTTTCACAGAAATATGATTTGATTTGAGAACATCTGCAACAGTCTGGAACATATTTTCCCCTGCACTTGACTTTTAGCTCATTATCGCTCTCAGATGTTCTCTCAGCAATCCTGTGACATATTGGAGTGTCACTGAACAAACATCAGTGAAGCCTATGTCTTGAGCAGTGTCAATCTCAGTTGAAAATGTTTCGGCTTCCTTAGCATCAACACCAGAAGAATTTAATTAACCCACTGAAACTTTCAAAATGATGGTTAATGCATGTAAGAAATGAGAAGTCAGAAGATCGGGGAGAGAGTGGATAAGTGCTTAACCTTCCACGAGCTGACGCCTGCCACCCTCAGCTCGTGCTTAGGCAGCCGTGAGAACCCTGGCTGCTCCGTGCAGCCTCCCACATTTTCCCATGGAACCTCTGGCTTACTCTGTTGCCCTACGGAGATGGAGAAGGTGGAGGTGGCAACTACTGCTGTCACACTTTCCTGGTTCCCAAACAAGGTCAGTTTCCATCCTCTAATCAGCTCCCATCCAGCTGCTCTCCTGTTTTCAGTAGGTGGGGCTGGGACACCAAGGTCAGAAAGGCACTGTCGGCAGTGACACGGTTTTTACCCACTGCTGCTATTACATTAAGGAAGCAGCTGGTGAGATAATATATGCCAAAGTGCTTTGTAAATTATAAAGTGCTTATGTAATTGTCAGGGATAATCACTGCTGTTGTTTTATTCCCGGGATGGAGGAACAGCACTGACCTGGGCTATTGGGTGGCAAAGTCCACCATAACGCTGAATAGATGGGAGTATAGGATCCAGAGCAGGGTCTACGGCAAGGGCACCAATTTGGAAGACAACGACATGGAGAGTAAAGCCAGCGTCGTGGGTCGTATGAGTACATGCAGTAATATGAGAGCCATGGACTGGGGGATACTAGTAGTTAAGAGTACAAAAAGGGGAGAGGTCCTAAAAGATTAAGGCCGAGAAAGTTCTCTTTATACACGGAAATGCCGTTTACCCCCAGGCCTTTGCCATTCTTTCTGCTTAGCCTGGGCTAGTCTTCCTACACTTACTAAACATTAAGTTTCAGATTGTTCTGGAAAACATTCTCAAACTCCTTTCCACCTCTGCTGTCTTACATATATGTGTAATTGTCACACTATATTATAAATAACTTTAATTATCTAACTTCAACACTAGTCTGTGATCCTTTTAAGGGAGGACAGTTATATTATTATTAATTATTGCATTTGTAATGCCTGACACTTACTAGATGCTAACAATTGTTTGCTTGATAAAAAGTAAGGAAGAAATCAAAGAAGAAATTTTGAATTTGAAGACGTGGTCAATTGTTGAATGTAACAAGACCTAGTGAAGTAAAGACTGGAAAATTACTGGATTTGGTAACTACTAAATCATCAATACCTTTAGCAAGAGCAGTTTTGGTGATTTGGGGGGTGGAAATAAGTAATAATCTAATTTTAATAGTTTGAAGATAGAAAAGTAAGTAAAGAATGAGAAACAGCGAGTAGAGACAATGTTTTCTATAAGCTGACCTATGAAAGGAAGAAGAAATTCAGACCCTGTTACTTACTTCTCTCAACAACTCTATGAGATATATATGTTTATCTATATATCCTATACATATCTACATATATACTATACATTATATATGTATTACATATATTATAGATTATATATAATATATAATATATAATTATAACATAATATATAATATGTATGATCTCCCAAGCTTTTGGATGAGGAAATGGTGGCTAAGTACATAAGTTGCCCGGGGCCTTACTGCCGATAAGAAGGAAGCTATGTGTAAGGTACACACTCCGTTTCCTCAGTTGGATGATGCCAATTGTTGGATATCTTCATAATAACTATTTTAAAACCAGGTACAATGCAGGGATAAACATTTTTACTACATAGTTTGGAAAAAAAGGCTGATATTTTAGGCACTTTGGCAAGAGGTCAGACTTGGGTTGGAGCGATGTAATGGAAAATGGTGCTGCCGGTGCTAGATGCCCACACGTGGGATGAGGTGCAGAATGGGAAATGAAGATCACTAAAGATGAGCTCTTCTGTTTTACAGGTTTTCAAAGGGCTACAGAGACATCAATCCCTCTGGCAACAGCTGCAAGTTATCTGATCTGGAATTCTGTATTCATCCTCACCGGGTGGTTGTACTTTGGTAATAATCAACCCTGAAATCTCAGCGACTTAACACAATGAAAGTTGATCTCTCTCTCACACACACACAAACTCTGTTTTTTTTTTATATGTGGTGTTTTTTTCTACGGCAATCCAAGCTATCCATTTTATGTTTCTACCTTCTCACCATGAGGCTTTACTGTTCGCTGTGGCAAAGGAAGGGAATATGGAGAATTGAGTGCCAGCTCTTGAACGCTTCCACCCAGAATCACATACCACACTTTACTCACATTTCATGGACAAAAGCAAGTTGCCTAACAACATGGAACATCTACAAAGCAAGGAGGTTTCCTTTTCCTATGGAACCAAGAAATATTAGTGAGCACCACCAACACCTATCACAAACACCGAAGGCATGATCTGAATAGGAAAATCATGCAGGCTTATTTTGTACCTCAAAAAAGATTGTATGCAGTAGTACTGACAAAATATATTTTCCTACAAAGTCTGAATTACCACTAATATCGTATTTTACTTTTATTCTTTTCCTTTGGAATGTACATTAATTGGAAAGCAAGACTTGGAACGTTTAAGTTCTGAAAGATGACCAACTTGATAGCCCTGAAACGATGGGTGACATTTTACAACTCTATTGGACTGAGCACATGCAGAGAGATACTGCCAGCAAAGGATCTAGAGAAGGTTCTACGTTTTGAGATAAAATGAGATAAAATCAATAAGGAGAGAAGACAAGCAAATGCTTTAAAGAGGTATGGAAACAAAATTTCAAAAGGCACTGTCTTGAGATGGTTTGCTGGGAACACTCCACAGCAGGTGGCCAGCATGGTGTGAGGAGCTGGGAGCGAGGGCTTCAGGGAGCTTCCTGTCTGTGAGGCAACTTCATAAACAGTTCCTGAAGCTGTAAATCAAAGGATTCTCTGTGCAGGTTGTAGTCACATCTTCTCAAACACATTTCTAGGAGTTATCTGTGACCATGAAGCACAGACTATTATAGGCTATGGTTTGGGGATCTAATAAAATTGCTTTCCAATATTTATACAGCATAAAATAGAAGGAATATTCAGAAATTAGGTGGTTAGGATCAATATGGGCAATGAAACAGAGTAACCAGGTTTCTAAGAGAAAAGGAGAGAGGATAGATATTTTATCTGGATATCTAAACTATGTGGTTAACTGTGAGATTGCCAATTATTCAGGGCAATTGAAGATATATTGGTCAATGCATCCTAAGCTTCCAGCATTTTGGTAAAGCTGTTCAATAACAGTTACAATCCATATAATTGGAAAGCCAAAATGAAACAAAACAAAACTAATTATCATTTGTTTCATTGGATTTTTTTTAGGGTGTGGTAAATCAAAGTCTCTTTTAAATTTCGAATGGTAGACATTTTTTACTTTGAATCTTAGATTAGAACAAATTGACATAAAGCTGAATATAATTAGAATTTCTGTTGATGCTTTACATTATCAAAATTACTCTTTTAACTTTGAATTATCAGAAAAGTATATGTATATTTTTTATCTAACACTCACTTTATTCAAGGGGGCAGATGGGCTTAAACAAAAATATAATACATATTTTTTCTCAGGGAGAATCTTAGGGGCATAGCTCAGAAATATAGAAAGATATTTTGCCTTTCTCCATAAAATCAGGATTAGGAACAAAGCTAACTGGTTTGCAATAAATGTGCACTGATTTTGTAGAGTTCTTAGAAGGATGATAGGGGATGAGTTCAAGTACACTGTTTGGATTCAAATTTTATCATGCGTATGGTAATAGTTTCTTTATAAATCCTCAGTTCTAACTCAGAACAAGAAGTAGCCTATATGTTTTTCCCCTCTGGCTTAAAAGTAACAGCAGAATTAATGTGGGCAAATCGTATTGAAAATAAAAAGTACTTTTATACAAGTTCTAAGGATATAATTAGTATTAATAAGGTGCATTCTGATTAAAGTGGTATATTTGATGAAACATGAAAAATTATATTTTCATGAAAGTAACAAAAGAAATAATGGCATTTGTACTTGTCAATTAGATGTCAATTTTATGAGTGAGGACAGCTAAGGAATAATAATTTTTAAAAGAATGATGAATGAAAGCAAAGCATGATGGGATCCTGGCACAGCAATAAAAATGTTTTATGGTTTACATTTTATTTTAGGCATACAATGGTGGACCACATGAGGTAGCTGCAGTGATTACAAATTCAAAGTCTCATTGCTTTCCAAATTCCTAGACAAGCCAAACCATAAGTGCTCCACATTCAGAAGTGGGAAGCCATATTCTGCAACATCTTGTACTATGTCAATGCCATGCAGGTACTGCCAATTGGTTACACACCCCTCCTCTTCTACATAGCACTCCCAGCAATCACTGGTACCAATTGATCAGAGCTGCCCTGTGAAATGAATCCACTTACCTCCGAGATGGGAGAGAAACCGAACCGGGAAGGTTTACGGGGACACCAACTATTCTAGTTATAACCAATGCAAAACTAATTTTTTTCCATTACATGAGAGACTTCTGGCAGCACCTAACCTGATGTTAAATTCATGTTAAGTTCTGATACTGTTACTCTGATTTGGCAACACCAGTAGGACTGCCTCCCCTCTACCTATTTTTGGACCAATGAGGGACCACTCATTCCATTTTACTGCCCAAACCTCAGATTAACAAATTCATCTCTGTTTTACATGGAGAGTAAACACTTCTAAATTGCCTAAAAACGTTTTTTTGTGAAACAGAGTGCTTCAAGGGAAAAAATGTTAGCTTTGGACCAGATCAAACAAAACTAAGCAAGTAAGATCATATTATCAATAAAAGGCTAAAAGAAAGTATAAAAATAATGTGTACTTATTAGCTGGAAAATCTACACAAAAGGTACAAGAAATAAACTCATAAAGTATTTTCAAATGTTTATGTTTATCCTAATATTATCCATATTCTTTGGATATGAATATATTGCATGTCCAAATTACATCTATCTATCATCTATCTGTTATCATCTATTATCTATCTATCTATCTATCTATCTATCTATCTATCTATCTATCATCATCTATCTATCTATCATGTTAGAATTATAATAATAACTGCCATGTATTGAATGTCTATTACATGCTATACCCTTTACGGGTATGATTTCTAATCCCCATAAAGCACCTGTGAAATAGGTATCACTATCCCAATTTGCCATTATAAGAATGGAGAATTATAGATAGCCCAAGTTCACCCACTAGTAAATACATGGAGCCTGGATTCAAACTCACATCTGTCGTACTGTAAACACTGTGTTCTTTGTAATACAGCACATTGACTTCTCTGTGGGATCATTACATATTGAGATGATCAGAACTACAAGACGGGATTATGAAATCTTATCCAACACTTCTAAGTAGGCATAATCACCATTTATAAACAGATGTCTGTCTACCCTATTCTTAAAGAATATTTGGCATTTCAGCATTCTACCTAAGATACTACTCAAACCATCTGATGATATTTAGAGATGTAGATATGTCCCCATAATATCTGTGCAGTAGACTCTGATTTGGTAATTTTGGAAAGTTTGGCCATGTCTTATGAAATGAAATAAAACAATAAAAATATTTAGCAATCTGGCTACAGTCATAGAAAGTGACCTCACTGATACCGCTTTCTATTTCAGCCATCACCCCAGTAACTGATAGAAATGTAAAATATCATCTGCAATTTTTCTAACAATATGATGTACCCACATGGCTGCCTCAAGGAGAGCAACTATAAGAATAAAGCCTCAGTGGAAGAAAAGAACACGGACAAGAGCGACAGGGCCATCTGATGAACTTGAAGGAAAATGGGTTTCATTTTCCTCTTTTCTGAGCTGGCTCTGCAAGTGGTCATTAAAGAGAAAAAGAAAAGTTATTGTAGATGGATGAGAGTTATTTGCAAGAGCCTACTGGCATGTCTCTCACAATGCATTATTCATTGTAAGATTCCATATATGAGTTGATAAGATTAAATTATTTCAGATTATAATGGTTTACATTTATAAAGTATTTTATACATGTATTATGGTCACAAGTTCTTTGTGAGATATAAGTATCATGAACATTTTCTCCCATTTTGTGACTTGAATTTTCTTAACTATCTTTTGATGAGAAGTTAATTTTGATGAAGCAAAGCTTATAAATTTTTTTCTTGTATAGTTAGTGCCTTTTTTTATCCTAGCTAAAAAATTTTTCTTTATCTTAAGGTCATGAAGATATTTACTTCTGCTTTTTAAGAAATATTATAATCTTACCTCTTACTTTTACATTTATAATATATTTAAAATTACTTTTGTGTCCTGTGTGAGAAAAGCATAAAAAAATATGTATTATGTATATGTATACACACAAATATATAGGTGTCTATTAATTCCAGCACCATTTGTAAAGAGGACCTTCCTTTCTCTGTTGGATTGCTTTGGCACCTTCATCAAAAATCAATTGAGTGTATATGTGTGGATATATTTTGGGACTTTCTATCTGTTCCACCAATCTATTTGTCTATCCGGACACTAAAAAAACACTTGCTTGATTACTGTAGCTTTATAGAAAATCTTGAAGACAGATGGTTCAACTCCTCTAACTCTGTCTTTGTCAAGATTATTTTGGCCATCCTAGCTCCTTTGAATTCCAATGTAAATTTTAGAATCAGCTTGTCAACTTATACAAAAACATGTGTTGGGATTCTGATTGAGATCATGATATATCTACAGATCAGTTTGGAGAAAGAATGCCAGTCAAAATGGCAGAATAGGTAAACTCTGTGCTCACCTCCTCTCATGACCACATCAAAATTACAATTTAACTCCAGAACAATCACCATGGGGAATCACCTGAAATCAAGCTGAATAGAAGTCCTACCACTGGGGACACACAGAAGAGGGCACCTCAGGACTGGTAGGATGGGAGGAGACATGGAATGGGCTGGTCCCACACCTATATGTGGTGGTTAAGAATTGGGAAAGATATCTCAGCTGTGGAAGTATACCCAGAGGAGTGAGGGGTCCTGGCCCCACACTGGGCTCCACAACTCAGGGTTCCAGCAGCAGGAAAAGAAGTCCCCACAACTTCTGGCTGTGAAAACCAGCAGAGGTTGTGGTTGAGTGGGATGGAAGGCAACCAGAGTAACAGACATTCCTCTTAAAGGCCCGCATGTGGACCTAACTTGCTGACAGACTCACTCCCTCTGAGCTCCAGTGCTGGGGTGGCAGCTCATAAAGCATCAAGAGGAGAAACTGTGTTGTCTGCTTCAGGCTGAAGGCTGGAGGGGCAGCTTACTCAAGACAATTTCTGCTAGAATCCCTTGTTTCTTTGTTGAGCCCTCCTTCAACCCAGCATGCAGACACAGGTGCTGCCATATCTGAGTCTCTATCAACCTGGCTAACACTGGTTGCTTGCCCTAGGATTCCCTGAAACCTTGCCTTACCCAACTTGTGAGCCCATTCAAGCCACTTTCAGTTGTTTTTCCATATACATGGCCTGTCTTTGCTTATGCTATGGACTTTTCTAAAAATCTCTCAAAGATTCACAAAACCCAAACAAGCAGCATCTGGCCTTGGCATGCCCTCTACCTCTTGCTGGGCAACCCCAAGCCAGGCACTAGTGGCAGCCAGCCTCAGTTTGAGGCTTGGCCTCTTGAGGCACCTCTAAGCCCAGCATGGGTGGCAGCCATCTGCAGATTGCTTGGTGACTCTTGCCAGATGGCCCCGGGCAGGGCACAAACTGTGGTGGCTGAACTTGGCTTGCAGCAGGTCTCCTCCCAGGAGACCTTGGAGGGCTACTTCTAACCCAGCTGGAGCACCATCTGGGGATGCATCTGAAGATGACATACCCAAAGGTGAACTGGGCAGGCACCAAAGTCCCGCTAAAATGAATCTTTCTCTGTAGGATCATCCCCCTCACTGGCCAGTCTGCACAACCAATTAGCCCTCCTATTAATGTACATACAGTTATCACAGCTCAACTACAATAGAAGGGCACACACAACTTATATGAGAGACATACTGAGAGCATGCAGGTCTGGTGACCAGGGAAGACTGCATCACTGGGTTTCATAGGACACCTACTACATAAGGCCGTTCTACTAAGACCAGCAGACAAAGCAGCCTTATCTAATACATAGAAACAAACACAGGAAGGCAGCCAAAATTGGGAGACAGAGAAACATGTCCCAAGTAAAAGAAGAGAACAAAGCTCCAGAAAAAGAACTAAACAAAATAGAGAAAAGCAATCCACTAGAAGCAAAGTTCAAAATACTTCTTATTGGGTGCTCCATGAACTTAAGGGAAGAGTAGATTAACTCAGTGAGAAGTTTAACAAAGAGATAGAAAACATGAAAATAGAGGTAGAAAACATAAAAAAGAACCAGTCAGAAATGAAGACTATAATAACCGAAATGAAGAATACATTAGAGGGAATCGACAGTAGATTAGATGAAACAGAGAACTGAATCAGCAATTTAGATGATAAGGTAGCAGGAAACACCCAGTCAGAACACCCTAAGAAAAAGAACTGAAAAGAATGAGGATAGTTTAAGAGGCCTCTGGAATTACATCAAGTGTCCCAACATTTGTATCATAAGAGTACCAGAAGGAGAAAAGAGGGAGCAAGAAATTGAAAACCTATTTGAAGAAATACATTATTTGAAGAAATAATGACCAAAAACATCCTTAACCTGGTGAAAGAAATAAACACAAAATCCCAGGAAGCACAGAGAGCCCCAAGCAAGATGAACTCAAACAGGCCCTCACAAAGCCACATCATAATCAAAATGCCTAAAGTTAAAGATGGAGAATCTTAAAAGCAACAAAAGAAAAGCAGTTAGTTTAACTTCAAGGGAATTCCCATAAGACTGTCAGCTGATTTCTCAGCAAAAACTTTGCAGGCCAGAAGAGATTGGCACAAAATATCCCAAGTGATGAAAAGCGAGGACCTACAATCAAGATCACTCTACTCAGTAAAGCTATCGTTTAGAACCAAACGACAGGTAAAGAGCTTCCCAGACAAGAAAAAGCTAAAGAAGTTCATAAATACCAAATCAGTATTACAAGAAATGTTAGAGGGACTTTTTTAAGAAGAAGAAAAAAAATGAAAAAATAAACAAAATGGTAATAACTACATATTTATCAAATTACTTGACAAGTAGATGGATTAAATGCTCCAGTCAAAAGATAAAGGTGGCTGAATGGATAAGAAAACAAGACTCTACATATGTTGTTTACAAGAGACTCACTTCAGACTGAAAGATACACACAGACTGAAAGTAAAGGGATGGAAAAAGATAGTTCATGAAAAAGGAAACGAACGAACAAAAAGCTTGGGTAGCAATACTAAAACCAGACCAAGAGACTTTAAAACAAAGGTGATAACAAGGGACAAAGAAGGACTCAGTTATCTCACTTCTGAGTATTTATCCTAAGAAACCCAACACATTACTTTGAGGGGTACATGAACATGTTTATCCATATGTTCATTGCAATATTACTTACAATAGCCAAGATATGGGGGCAAACTGGGTGTCCATCAATACATGAATAAATGAAGAAGAGGCAGTACATATGTACAATGATCTGTTATTCAGCCATAAAATAAAGAATGAAATCTTGCCATCTGCATGGACCTGGAGAGTATTGTGCTGAGTGGAGCAGACAGAGAAAAACAAATGCCATATTATTTCACTTATATGTGGAAAGAACAAAAAAAAACAACACAGAAACATTTTGAGAGTTGACAGATGGGAGAGTTTTGGGCAGTGGGTGAAAAACGGGAAGGGATTAAGAAGTACAAATTGGTAGTTACACAATAGTAATGGGTATGTAAAGTACAGCATGGTTTGTAATTACCATGTATGGTGTCAGATGGGTACTACATTTATCAGGGTTATCACTTCATAAGTTACAGAAATGTCTAATCACTATATTATGCACCTGAAACTAATAAACTGTATGCCAACTGTAATTGAAAAATTAAAAAATTATTTAGAAGAGAAGAAATCAACAAGTCATTGCGACCTGGAAGGAATGCTAAGTGTTTTAAGGCCTCCACTCCAGACTCTTATGAGGGCTAGCTAAGATTTACACACAGTAACATAAAAATGGGAGTACTGCAAATGTGAGAATTTTATCTATGAAGAAATTAAACTAAATTGAACACCAGCTTGAAAACAATAAGTTGGCCATGGAGAAATGAAACAAAACCCAAACAAGCCTTTTATAGATGGCCCTGTTCAACTCGCTGTAATCAAGAGGCTGACTCTCTTTTCAATGTTACTCTGACATCCATCAAGCGCCATCCCCTTCTTCAGCCCCACTTCTGGACTAGCCCTTAAGAAAGTCTCTGGGCTCCCTCCCTTTGCCCCTATAGGAAGTTCAAACTGGGAAAAACAAGGCCTGCCCCAAGCCCTAGCCCAAATAAAAGCCATGGTTGACCATCCCACTTTCCTCTTACTTTGCTCTGGATGAAACCTGAGTCCTTCTCTATGGGGAATAATGTTGTTTTTTCCTGTGTGTGCAATAAACTTTATTTTATGTAAAAATAATAATAATAATAATAATTTACAGATAACTGACATCTTAATATACCTTCCCATTGATTTTTCTTCATGAACTTTCTCAGCAGTCCTTTATAGTTTTCAGTGTGTGGATATTGCCTATATTTTAATTTGTTTCTAAATATTTTAAGGTTTTTAAATACTACTGTAAATAACATTTTAAAATTTACTTTTCTGATTGTTCATTGTTCTTATTGTTCATATATAACCGATTTTTGTATTTTTCTCCATATTATGGAACTTATAAGTGCACTTATTAATATTAACAGTGTTTTTATAGTTTTTTAAGGGATTTTTTATGTACACAGTATTACCATCTGCAAATAGATAGCTTCGGTCCTTCATTTCCAATCTGGATGCCATTTATCTCATTTTACATCCTTATTGGACTAGTTAGGACCCATAGTACAACACTGGATAAAAGTGGTGAGAGTGAATAGTCATGACTGGTTCTAAATCTTAAAAGAAAAAGCTGATCTTTTACCTTTAAGTATGATGCAAACTACAGAATATTTGCACATGCTCGTTATCGGATTGAGAACATTTCTTCTATTACCAGATTGCTTAGGCTTTTTATTATGAGTGGATGCCTGACTTTGTCAAATGCTTTTTCTAAGGACTTGTATCCAGAATATATAAAAAATAAACCCAATTTTTAAACAGACAAAAGGTTTGGACAGATACCTCACAGAATAAGATATATAGATGGCCAATAAAGACATGAAGAAGTGTTTAACATTATTAGTTTTAAAGAAGATGAAAATTAGAATCACAATGAGATATCAGTGTAATGTACTCCAGAAGACCCACCCACAGTTGGTAAGAATGTAAAATGGTAGAACCACTTTGGAAATCTGTTTGCACGTTTCTCAAAGATTATATATCACCTTAAGACCCAGGTACTGCACTCCTAGGTATTACTCAAGAATAATGAAAATACGTGTTCACAAAAGCAGCTATGTCTGAATGCTTATTTCAGATATACTTATGCTATTGGAAAAGTGAAAATAGCCCAAATGTCATTTTTAATGGTTATTCAAACTGTGGTACATGTATACAGTAGAATATCATTTACCAACAAAAAGACATAAGTTACTTAACACCCACAACAACATGGATAAATCTTCAAAACATTGTGCTGAGTGAAAAGAACCATACACACAAAAACATACAGAATTCTAATTATATGATGCTAAAGAATATGAATAAACTAATCTATGACGATAAAAAGTAGACTGTGCTCGCTTCTAGCGGTGGTACGTAAAATATCTGGGCAAGTGCAGATGGAATTGTCTGACGCTTTGGCAATGTTCTGTATTTTGATAGAAGTGAGGATTTCATGGGTGCGTGCATTTGTCAAAACTTGTTAAATTGTTCATTTAGGACCTGTGTATATTTTCTTGATGTAGATGTTATCTCGATTTGAAAAAATAAAAAGCATGGAAAAATAAATAGCTTTGGAGACATAGTCATGGTATAGGAGATAGAATTCTCCTTTCCTGAGACATTATTAGGTCTTTGGCGACATCATATATTACCTTAGACATTTCTCTGTTCTCTGTGTTGAATAATATGCCAGAAATAAATTAATAGATAGCTAGATATCTACATATAAAATATCACAACCAAATGGCAGTAGTTTTATAAAATCATATTTCTTTTAGCTTTAAAGTAACAGGAGAATGATACACCAATGTTGGTCATCAGGATGCACCAATTTTCCTTTCTATCATCAAAACAAAGCCTTATTTTAGGAGTTGCTATACAAGCACCATGGCAGTTTTTCTGATTTTATCCTAATGAAAGCTTTTTAATGAGCACAGATTATGTTCACTTATTAATGTCACTGATATTATTTCATCATGTTTTAATATCTACTGGAAGTAACTTGGCACATTTACATTTTTTTCCCTAAAATGATTGCTATTTTTGAAAGGACCTGGCTAGAATTTTAATTATAAATCAGCTTTCTTTTTCCCTTCTAAATTAGGACACCACTAACAGTTTGTTCACAATAATTCTATAAACATGTAGCATTGTGCTAGGTGCTTGAAAATTCAAGTATAAATAAGATGTGATCTCTGTTTTCAAAATGTTCATAATGAGCTCAGTGATGGACAAGACATATAACTAGACGATAATGTAATAACTGCAATAGGAGAACAGAAAAGGGAGGGATCACATTTTCCTGGAAGGAGAGGAAGAGAGCTATAGATGGCTTCACAAAGGAAGTGTTATTTAAGATAGATTTTAAAGTAAATGAGCTATTGATCAATATATTCACTCAGCAATTCGGTTGCCAGGCTGCTGTTCCTACATGGTAGATGTGCCAGGCACTGGCACACAGGGTATGATCTAGGTCCTCAAGAAGCTTACACTCTAGGGGCATTTTGCCCGGCCAAGAAGGAATAAAGGTTGCTCACCTACTAACCTCACTCTTTCCACTCTGACATCTTTCCATCTCATTTTATTAACCTAGACTCAGACACAAAACGAGACTTTCAGTTCAA
This sequence comes from Rousettus aegyptiacus, assembly GCF_014176215.1. Classification (NCBI taxonomy): domain Eukaryota; kingdom Metazoa; phylum Chordata; class Mammalia; order Chiroptera; family Pteropodidae; genus Rousettus; species Rousettus aegyptiacus. Next base: position 42,218,008 of record NW_023416292.1, on the reverse strand, counting down.
GTTACTTTTTCTTTTCACAGTCTTTTCATTGCTGATGTAATGGGGAAAGTAATGACTAGATAACTCAAATGACTACTGATTTTTAATGCTACCACTTAGCTGATCTCTTACATTCATTTATTCATTCATTTATTTATTGGACCAGCATTTATTAAGCTCTTCCTGTGTATCAGTGGGTGTCCAAGGAATTGAGATATAAAGATGAATAAGACAAGTGAGTGTCTAATAGAGGATACAGACATGTAAAATTCAAATGCTGTGTGATACTTCTTGCAACTAAGGTTGAGAAAAAGAAGGAGAGCAGAGGCTGCTCGAGAGTTTATATGAACTAGAAAGACATATCAGACATGGGAAACAGCTTGTGAAAATGCACGTGGACCCCAAGCACCCAGTATGTTGTTTCAGCCTGTGCTGTTTCCCTTTTAGGGTCTCTTGCTTAGGAATCTTGCTCTCATTCCAAAGACAAGAATATTGAAGTAATTTCCTTCCGTGCCTTCTGATTGCAATATTTTCCATCCTAATATTGGTACATCCCATTTCTTTCATGTCTCTCAAGCAGACAGATAATCTCAACACAATTCTTATTTACCACACCTAAAAATGCCAAATACTGATATTTTATTTTCTGATATCATTAGAATGTATACATCACCTCCAACTCTAAAGAATAATTTGTGGATAACGGTATAATTGCAGTTAAGTTCTCATTTAAATGTTCTTCACAACACTTTATGTAAAATTCTTGGTGCCAAATGCATCTCAGAAATCAGGACTGTTTTTTGGGCTTTAGAAAACTAAAATGGTGCCCATACCACATTTTACCTAATACCTCCAGTAAGATGTGGGGTAGCAACCTGGAATCAAACACATTAGTCTTTTTGCAGTAAACATTCAAATGTTCACTCTAAGAGGAATAAACAAAGATTATAAATAGCCTCACATCAGTCCAGGCCAGGTTTGCTGCCAAATGAGTTACGTGAAACATTTGGTTTCAGAGCTTTTGGCTTTAAGGATTGTTAATGAGGGATCATGGACTTGTATTGTGATTATCTTCACTTCATAGTTTTAGAAACAGATTTAGAAAGATTAATTAACTTGTCCAAGTTGCCCACCTAATAAGTAATGAACGAAGCATCATGTAAATCTAACAGTCTTACTCTGAACTCTGCTAGTAACCACTGTTCTACATGCAGTAAGCAACCATTCACTTTTATTCAGTTGCCTAGGTTTTCACTAGGGAGAAGGGGGAATTAAAATAACTGAGAATAAAACAAAAGGGTAAATTTTGCTACAGAGACCTGTCCTTTATGATTATACTGCAAATAGTCTCTGCTTCCTTATCCTCACAAACTCCCTCGTTGCAGGACTGTGTGGACCCTGAATGTCATATCTTTGATAGCAAAGTGTTTCTGTCTGCACGATTCATTTTGCTTGCATGGCTTTGACCCACTGCTGCACAAACTCCCTGACTCCAGTTCCTTATCGGATATTTTCAACCTCTGGCCCCTTGGAGCCCAATGTGCTGCCCCTCTGGACCTCTCTCCTGACTCTATTTTCATTTCTCTTCCAGCTCAAAACCACTCACTGCCAGCTTTCTCCATCAAGGGAAGTGTGTGTGTGCTCGTTGCTAACTACTCAGGCTCTGCCTATATCCTGTTGCTATTCATCTTCATTCCTTTTGGCAACGTGGCTCTTTGGATCCCTCTGTTATATCATGACCTTAAAATGCAGATGCTGGGACCCATCGCTGATCAGTCGTGTCAGGATCTCTGGGAGTGGGCCCAGGGAATCTGAGTTTTTCACAAGTTTGTCACATGGTTTTTAAGCACCAACAGTTCGAGATCAGCCACTCTGTGGCATGGCAGAGCAGGTGATTGTTTTTCCTATGGGATTTGCGCTGATGCTTGTAGGTACAGATTTATATTTGCACCATAAGACCAGAGCAAACTATAAATGCCTGACTTCTTGCTCTTCCAAAGCCACCTGAAGAGACACTGCTTGGGAAGCTTAGTCAATTCACAAGTGAGGTATGTATAGGGATAGTATATTAAATATACTAATTATTCAAAAGATAACTCGATTAATTTGGCCAAATCCTTGTTTCCCTGGTTAACATCACATTTTCTCTCTATATTCAAACACTGCATTGTAATTGGCTTCTCTTAAATTTCTACTTTAATTTATTCTAGCTTGACCTCTGAGTGAAAGATTAAGTAGACTAACAATTATACTTTCCAAACAAACCTCTTCTGTTTAAGGAAGCCAGCTACTTCTAGGGGGTCTTCCTAAAAAGGATCTACATCTTCTCTTTTTTCCCTTATCGTATGAAAACACTATGAGGAGCAGCATCTAATTCTTTAGCTAATGAGAGTATAATCTCAGTTGTTTTCAAAGACACACACACACACACACACACACACACACACACACACCCAGCAATACTAGAAGGAACAATTAGGAGACCACCTGTACTTTGGATCAAGGGCACTTTGATTCACTGTTAAGAATATTAACCTAAAGGGGACAGTCACCTATTGTTTTGGTCATGTCAGCTTGCACCAGAGAATCCAGGAGCATAGATCTATTACCAGACCATCTGCTTGCTCCTCAACTCAGTGTTGAGAAATGAATCGCTAATCTAATCACATAGACAAAATCCTTTTTTTTTTTTTTAACAAATGATAATGCTGAAAATTACACTTACAATTTTGATGAAGGCTGGGCTTACCAAAATAAAGTCTGAATCTAGATTCACTATCAGAAAATCAATTTCCACTTATGTCATTGACACAAGTGTCTCCATCATTATCCATCTTTTATTTGAATATGTAAGTTTTGAAATGAGGGTGGAAGTCCTTTCGAGACAAAATGGCACAGTGCAATGCAGCTACTTGCATTTTGGCTCACATGGCGACCCCTCGGATTTGAGACAATGCTTTTATAGATGGTCATAAACTAGCAAAACTATAATGCAAAAATAATTTACCTTAGATATTTATATTGAATGAACGTAAAGTTATTTGTGATTTTTTAAAGTTCTGAACAACTTTAGGACATAGATGGTCACTGATAAAGGCAAGAACACTCACTGTCTAAATACTGCATACTCAGTTTATAATATGATTAGCTACACTAATAATGCTACTTAGGCACAGTCTTGCTAATTACAATATTATAAATATTAATGTCACCCAGCCTTTCTGTTTGATTGCCACTCATGGAGTCATTCATCACCATATTTTCCTGGAATCCACACTATAAGATTTTTATTTCTTTCTCCCTTTTCTTTTTCATTACTCTACTTGAAATTACACACATTATTCTTCAAGAAGCTCTTACTTTTGGCTATCTGTTAGGAAAGGTACAGTGATATTTTTCATTAAAACCAGCCAAATGTAAGTCAGTTATATAGTTTTTCTTATTCTTTGAGTCCCTAATGCTGCCATCCAAGGCAGAGTACCCAGGGTTTTTGTTTTCAATTCTTTTTCATGTGACCTGTTTCAAGTTAAGATTCATTTGAATTATTAAATGCTTCCTTAAAGAATCTTTTTATACTTGCCTTTCTTTTTAAAAGTTAATTATTGATGTAGTGACAAGCTGAAAAGACTGAGAATTATAATTTTTCCTCCCCTCATTCAGGACTCAAGAAATGTCTTCTGACAATGGTTGTCTATTTAGGATAATACAAAGGAAATACAAAAGAGAAATACTGAATGTTGTTTTAGAAAAGATTTGCTAAAATCACCATATTATACAAAATGTAAATGTAGTATATATTTCTCTGAAAATAGCAGTTAGTGAGAAAGTTGGGACATAACCTTTTGAGCCCAGGTTTAACCACATAGCAGAAGCGGTTACAAAAGATACTGATTTGATTTTAATTTTAAAAACTTCATCATATTATTCAGGACTCCAGTGATTTGATTATCTTGAAAATAGAAAGGGAATGTTATAATTTCCAGAGCTCGTTAAAGAATAAAGAAATCTCCAGCCTCTCACTGGAAAGAATGCCAGTCATTACCACAGTAAGCAAGAATTTGGAGGCACTTTACACACACACTTCAATCTTTTTCTTTTATATGACTTTGGGTTATATTGGTTTTATAAAAATGTAACTCATAGACCTATCGTATAGCTGTAATCAAGCCTTCTTCAGAATGATTCTATTGTAGAAATCATATCCCACAGGCACTGTGTTCTTGTTCGTGAGAAGGTGGGAGGGAAACAAGACCTGAAATAGAAAGTGACCGAAGCAGAGTTCTCACGGATGACACAGAATAGGCGAGCACATACCTTTCCTGTGAGTTCTGGGATTTTGGGAACTGGTTTCCCTTTCTGGTGGCTCACGGTAGCTGGACTCTGCCCATCCCAGTCTTGTAGTTCCTCAATGCTTTTCAGATAAAGCAGGGCTCTGAGACCAGTGCAATAGTCTTTGATCACAGTAAAGTCCTGATTCTGAACAGCACTGCAAACCTAGAAAAGACAGAGCAACCAACCAAATGTCAAACCAAGAGCTAATTCTCTAGACTCACTTTTCATTTATTCAACAACATTCATTTTATGTGCCAGGTATTGTTCTATATTTGGCAATCAATCATCGCCTGGAGATGGGAGTGGTGGGGAGGAGGGACTGCAAAGGGGAGCAAGGAAACCTCGGGGCAATGCGTACTTTCATAAACTTGATACGGTGATGGTCTCACAGGTGTGCACATATTTCAACACTTATCAGATTGCATACTTTAAATATATGCAACTAATTGTATGGCAGATATACCTCAGCATGACTCTTAAAAAATGAGATCCAAGAGGTTGACGTTTCAAGGAGTCAAATTTGGCAGAACATAAAGACGTTTTAATGCTCTCATTTTCCTCCATCGGGATGTGCTTCCTGGAGGTGGCCACGCTGACGCTGGAGTGCTGTTCTTCAGCCAATTCGGCCACCATTTACCGCCGCTTACCTCTTCTGCCTCACCTGCTCTTGTTCTCCTCTTCATTCACTCTAATCACCCAGGTCCTCTCTCTTTTCCTCAGATTTGCCACATTATTTCTTTGCCTTAAGACCTTTTTATAAGACCTTGCTGCCTAGAAGGCTTTATCTTCTACACACGGCTAACTGCCAGCCCTTTCTCAGTCTCGTGGTAGATATCGCTTCTTCAGGGAAGTCTTCAGAAGCCCAAAATGGTTAAGGCTTTCTTTTACTCATACATCTTTGGTGGATAATTATCACATGATTATTTGATTGACAGTTCACTACCCAAATAGCCTGAAACTTAAGGAGGGAAAAACCTATGTTTATCTTAGTCGCTATATTATGCCCAGTGGTAAACACAGGGTTTGTCACTTATTCTGGCTCTCAAAAAATATATGTTGATGAATAGATAATTCAGAAGAGATAATTTCATTTGAGTAACTATATGTTAGATAATAGATACTAAAAAAAAAAAAATCTAAATATAAGGAAGTTTAAATCTGAGAAATTAAGATCCTTCTCAAAAAAGTACACTCGAGAGTCAGTATTGGGATTGGAATGAGACCTCTTCACCTGGATGGCCCACCATCTCTTCAAATTCAAAATTTACCTTATAGAATTTGACACCTTTCCTCATCCAGATTCGAAACCAATCCAAATAAGCAACCACCCAAACAAAACTAAGCAAAGTAAAACTCATTTCTGTACCACTATCCCAGATGTTAAATTCTTAGCATATACCATGGTGCTTGGCAACGGCAGCCATTAAAGAAAAATCTTGTCCCACATGAATGAAAAATGAGAAAATATCTGAAAATAGAATAATAAATTAAATTTTGTTTCAAGGTCTCTTAAAGCCTCTGGATCTTTAATTAATAAATTTTACTGTAATCCTCATGCCTAGCATATTACCTGATGCCTGTTGACAGGTTGGTTGAATTTATTGAAAACACACTATTGGATTCCAGAATAGGGGGGAGAGAGAGAGAGAGAGAGAGAACGCAAAAAAATATATACTTAAGTTCTCAATAAGAAGTGGTAGTGATTTCATGATGTGAATATAAAACAAGGCCAAGTGTGGAATTCTGGGAACAGAAGCATTTAAAAGGAAGCTTAAGGAAGATTCTGGAAGACGTTAAGCAGAAAAGATCCAAGACAACACCAAGGAAGACGTAAAGTGCTGTATTAAGGCCAAAAACATTATAGCTGAAAAGTGGCCATTGGATTCAGCAGTCAGAAAGGCAATGACTGACTGACATGTGCATTTATGGAGGAGAAGCTCTGCGACAGGCAGAGGCCATTTTGTGGTAGGTTGAAGAATGGATGAGGGTTGAGGAACTGAAGACACAGAGGTAGATTGTTCTTATAAGAAGTTTGGCTCCAGTAAAAAGACAACATGGATGGGCCCCAAGATAATCATGCTAAGCAAAATAAGCCAGACAGAAAAAGTTTAAAATCACATGATATCACTTATTTGTGGGATATAAACCTAAAAGCAACAAATGAACAGGACAAACAGACAGAGACTCATGGACATGGACTATAGACTAGTGGTTACCAGAGGGTAGGGGATGGGGGAGGAGGGGAGAGTTAACCAGGGTAAAGGGGGTCAAACACAGGGGGTTTGGGGAAGCTTAAGTGGGTAAAGGGGATCAAATATATGGTAGCTGAAGGAAACTAGACTTTGGGTGGTAAACACATAATAGAATATACAGATGTCAAATTATAATGTACGCCTGAAAATTATATAATTGTATTAATCAATGTTATCCCAAGAAACTTAATTAAAAAAAAAAAAGAAAGAGGAGAGCTAGGATTCTAGGTAGGAGGGTTTTGCATCTTATTTCTTGAAGGATGGAAATAGCTATGTTTTTAGGGTAATGTTTTTACATTTCAGAATAGGACAGAATGACTTTTGTCTATTAAATTTCTGTCAAATTTGGCTGAATGATGGTGTGATAAAAATAAAACAATGTTAATAGCTAACACATGTGAGCTTTTATTATGGGACAGGGCACTCTCTTAAACACTTTTTAATGTATTATCTCACTTAGTCCTCAAACTAACCCTAAGAGGTAGGTTCAATTTTTATAGATGAGCAAACTGAGTCTTAGGGAAGTTAAAGACTTATGCCAGGCCGTCTGGTTAGAAAGTGGTGGAGCCAGGAACCCGACAGTGCAGTTCTAATATGACTAAGATACAGACAGTAACAGAGAAAAAACTGTTTTAATGTAATTACAATTATCTTTTCCTTCAACCATTTCATGAGCCCAACACATGTGTTTTTTTAAAAAAGCAATCAAATTATCTTCAACACAAATATAACCATTGTTTTGAAAAATCCATACTGCTAGGTGAAAAATTTCAATGTCTTCTGGTTTTATTTACTTTCTTATTTGTATCATATGAGAAAAAAAATGAAAAAGCAAAATACAAAATCCTTCTTTTCTTATTTTGAAGTGCTCTATGTTATTACAATGTAGGAAAGAACATTGAGTAACCACTAAACTCAGATAGAATATTTTCTATGAGAACCATTTATGTTACATAAAAAAATCTGTTACTCAGGAGGAACAATTTGAGCATTAATAAGGCCTGTCATAACTTTCTTATCATTGATTTTTTTCAGAACAATTATAAAGAACATTATTATAATTTTTTTCTACAGGATTCTTTTTTTTAACTATAAAAGTCAGCTGATGCTTTACTTAATCTCCTTGTTCACTGTGAGATTCCATTTTTTTAAATAATATATGTTCATGGGTATACTTTCACTGTTGTTTTAAAATAGTTCACCATACGAACATAAAGAATCAGATTTGGAAAACCACATCACGCCATCTCCTTTATGGGATGTTCATGGCTGTTGTAAAAACCTGCTGTCAAAAGGAATCTATGTATAAATAGTAAAGTTTAATTTCAGTGTTTTTAGTGAGAAGATACAAAAGCACAACTTGCACGTGGCAGACTCAGCCAAGTGGTGCTTGAATAATCGAAGAGCAGCCTCGGTGTATCCTAGCTGCGGGAGAGCACGGTGGGGTCCAAGGCTAGGACTGTCACCCTTTCACACGTGTTCCACATAATTGGGAGCTATACTGAGAAGGCGAAGGGGACACTAAACCTGAAGAGGAAGGAAAGACTACGGGATCGTGACTGAACGTGGCTGGGGTAGTGTGCTATGCCGGGAAAGCTGGAAGCCACCGTTAGACATAGGTGCTGGAGGGAACCACTTCAGATATGCTTAATGATAAGACAAATGTCACACTATTTCTATACCTTCCTAAAGTGAGTAATTTAATGTTTACTTTCCGATAAGAGTAAACATTAATTTTCGTGACAGAATTTCTGGTAGTACGACTTTGCACATTGATATTTTCTTTTACAAATTTAATATGCATATAAATTATCTGAGGACCTTATTAAAATGTATGTTCTGATTCTGCAGGTCTGGAGTGAGGCCCAAGATCCTCCATTTGTGACAAGCTCCCAGGTGGTGCTGGTGTTGCTGGGCCACCCCGAGAAAAGCAAGGTGTTAAGCACTGGTAACGTGGGATGAATCTCTTCTCAACCTGAAATGCCATTTACAAAGTGAATTCCTTCCAGAAAAATAATTTCTTCTCGATTTTTACTATTAAATTGTAGCAACATTTTCATGGCCCTTTAAAGAAGCACTACTTGCAATAAGAAGTCACGTCTGAGGGAACACGAGTAATTTTCTGATTAAATAGTAATGAGACTCAAAATAAATCTTAGGATGTAAGCACACCATTGGGAACAGAGCTCTGTCCATGGGATTTGAGGCTCAGCAAATGGATTCACTCCGGAAAGTGCCTTGTTCTTGACTAACCTTTACACTTCACTTCGGGCTTTCTATCTCAAAGGTAAATGGTTCCTTTTAAAACTCCGAACATGTAGCTGCTGTTCCTCAATGGGTGTATTTTATATGACATCTCTTAATTGTTTGTTTAACAGCTCTGATTAGGATTCTTAATAGCTGTTAACATGTTTGCTTAGTATAATTTGTAAGTTCTTTATGGTAAAGGCTGGTTTATCTTTCTTCACAGCAGGGCACCAGGTACCATTATAAGGATCATTGCCACCATTAATTATTTCCACAAACGTGAACATCCCTACAGTGAGCTGTTGTAAGGAGGGGCCCCTGGATTCTCAGCAGGACCAGCTCTGCGCAGGGTTGAGTTAGGTGATGTCCCCCTGTGCCACCTGATTTGAGGTGTGTTATAAAGCTCCCGTTGCCACTGAATTGTCTCCCCCAGAGGTGTGACACAGTGCCCCGCATTTTCACGTTAGGTACAGGCACATTCAATCAAAGTCTGTCTATGCAAAGGGACAGTATCAATAACAGAGATGACAGGAGGTAGTGGGGTGCCGTTCCTTTCCCATTATTCTTCTTAAATGAGATTAACCACATTAATAGTAAATTTTCTATTTATGGTGATTTACATTTTTAAAATCGTCTTTACATACATCATTTTTTTTCAATACATAGAATAAACCTACGTGTTAAGCAGGAGACAGGGTAATTTTCTTTGCAAATGGAAAAAGCTTTCACTTAAAGAACTATTTCTTAAAGTCAAATCTAGTGGTTTTTATGCCATATCAGGTAGTAGAGCCTAGCGGTTAAGAACATGCATAGAGAAGTCAGGCTGAATCAGGTTTAACCCGCATCTTAGTTGTTTAAGTATGAGCAACTTTCTTCACTTAAAAATGGAGATTAAATACTTAGCACATAGGAAACTAAAAAGCAACATAAGCACTTAGGTGCTTAAAATAGTAGGTGGTATTTAGTAAGCTAGATTGGCACCAAAAATAATTTCATAATATGAAAAAATCAGAGCATGAATTAGGTAGGATATAATTTTTAACGCTAATACTTTTTCATCCAGTGCAGTAAAAAAAGGTCATGGACCTTATTTTCATGTGCATGAAGTAATGATCTCAAAGAGCTTTTGTCTTGTCATCAGAAGATATGCCTGAGACCCGCTCTCTCAGTGGCTGGGTGACTGAGGCTCATCATTTAGCCTCTTGAGTTTTCCCCTCCTACCTCTCAAACTGAATAAGAGTAGATGATATATCTAATTTATTGTTGTGAGGATTAAATTACATCATGTAGGTGGAAGTGCTATGGAAATTATAAAGCTCAGGCAAAATGCTACTAAATCTCATAGTTATTATCAAGTAATCTAGAATTTAAAGTGCTGAGTGGAGCTCAAAAGGGAAAGTTTTGCCTGTAAAGAAAACGTCACCTTCCTAGAAATGTAAAAGACAGCTTACCAGGAAGCCAGCAAATAGAATCTAAATGGTATTAAAAATATAATTTAGTAATTCCGGGTAAATAATTGGCAAAGAAGACTTCTACAGAAACAGAACAGTGTGGGCTGGCACGTGCTTTTTCATATATTAGAGCAGCACATGTTTCAAATGATCTTTTAAAATGTGTCACGGTTTTTAAATAGGAATCTTAAACTATTAGACACTTCTCAGAGGGACCCATGATCATAATTATCGCTTTTAATTTGTTACCACAAAAGTGGACAAATATAATTCGGGTCTTAGAAATGTGTGCCATGAGACTATATTCAAGCAAAATATTTTTATAATTTAAGTTCAAAGTAGTTTCCATGCTTTTGTAAATTCATTAGTAAAAGGATATATTGAAGAGGAACTACATTTAAGCAAAAATGGAAATTCTCCTGCAATGTTTATCACATTCCAAATTGTCCTTATAACAGAATCTTACGTAGCTGGAAGAAGTTCAAGATGAACACGAACATGTCTACAGATGAAACAATGAATAAGGAAGATTATCTGCCCAATTCTTAAAGATTTCCCAGAAAAATAAAAAAGTGATCCCATGATCTATTTTGGCAAAGGGTTAAACTGTTTAAACAATGTATAACATCTGCAATATTTTCCTAATGATTTATAGTTTTCAAAGCAGGCTGTCAAAAAGTCAGAAATATTTATACAGTGATTTACAGTTGTCAGAGCAAGCTGGCAAATGAGACAAAAAGGAAGTAAGGCGTTTTTTTTTTTTTTTTTTTTTCAAACGGGCCTTAATTCTTTAGCAGCCTTAGATCTATCTGTGACCGTAGAGCGGGCTGGAAACATTGCTGGTCTCCCACCCCATCTGCAGCAATCTCTGCTATAGCATCGCCTCTCAAGTGTCATCTTACTTAGTCCACACATCAGTTCTGAGATGAAAACAGAAGAGGTGCTATTAAGTCCTTAGGAAGAGAGGAAATAGAAACTAAGCACTGAATGCGATGTCCCAACTGAAAAGGTTAGTAGATGGTAGAGCCAGCTCTCAAATCCAGATCTTCTGACCTCTGCTCTCTTAGTTCTATAAATTTCAAAATAGTAAATTCGACGTCTTACATGATTAAATAAGCACATATTTATGAGGTTCAGCAAGAAAAAACACAGTATTGCAACATGATTTCAAATTTAGTTAACGAATAATGGCAGAAATCCACAGCTCTTTAAAATGTAGGATCTTAATAATTGGGTGACCACCAGAAGGTTTACTGCTAAAATTGGAAAACAGACCTCTACTGTTGTTGAATAGAAAATTAGTTTCCAACTCCATCTGCGCACACCCACTGATTAAAAACATCAGATTTTCCAAAGGCCTGGAATCAGTCGTTCCTCACCGAATCAAGTTCTCTGTCCAGTGCTGACAAACAGAAGAATAAAACTACACTGTACTTTGAAAACTGGTGTACGATACATATAAATAAAGTAATAATTCAGAATAACAATATCCCCTTATGGGTTTTTGGTACTACATAAACATGACACTGCTTAGAAGAATTCATGAATAAAACACCCAAATTATAATTTTATAAAGCTATAGGTGAGAAGACAGCCCCTGGAGAGGCTAGCACCTAGGGAGCTGGATGGGGAGATATTTGTATATCCACATAAAACCACAAATCTTAGTTGTCCTAGCACATTAGTTTCCATTTGTTGCAGCTGTACAACATCAAAGTTGTGATGTCCCTATATATTGCATTTAGCAGTAATGTAATGGACGACGTGAAGAAATCAAAGTGAGAGTTTCTAAGTAGTTTCCTGGCAATTGAGACAGCAGGCTCTTTCATCTGCTCTGTAACTGTGGCAGCACATTGATTTAAACTCCTTCTGAGGTCTCGAATGCTTTTATACTCTTAGGTCTCTTAAGCAGCCTTTTTTTTTTTTTTTTTTTTCCAAAGTGGTAAAATTGTAGCATTCAGTAGAATACCATCTTGTTTCCCCCCAAAAGTGAGGGCTTATTTCAGCTTTGCTCCTAAACTGCTCAGGATTACTAAGTAAAATAGCTATCCAAACTCCATCCCATAGTCCCCCAGATGTGCAGGTGTTGTTCTTCAAAGGGTCATCTCAGAAAAAGCCTACTGGAGAAGCAGTTCTGCTGATTAATTTTTTTCAAAGTTGTCTTTTAATTGCTACTCATTGATAAATCCTAAAGGTATAGGAGTCACTTAGCTTGCTTTGTACATCATATCTTCCACCGTCGATCACATTACTTATTCTCCTGTCTAGCCTTTTAAATTATATATTGTTTGATAGTTCTAAGTATATGAACTACCCCTTATTCCCCAATTGAGAAGGAATTTTATGGAAGTTGAGAGGCTGTTTTTCAATGTCCATCTGTGGTCATTCTCTCTATTTGATTAATTTCTTTACCAAGTTCAGCCGAAGGCAGACTAAAGAGAATAAAATGTTTCTAAGGTATTTTGTACTGGGATCCAGACCACGTTTTGCCAACTAGAATATAATCATTGATTCTCCAATTCAGAATATTTTCTCAAAGGCCACACACTCGACTCTAATTGAGAACAGAATTGTGGGACCATATCGTTGTACTCTGTGGACTGATGACGGCGTGGGCAGATTGATCAAAGGACGTGCCCTGCAGGCGAGTCTGCCTCTATCCCCTTCCTTGTATCTGTCCTTTACAAAGTCAGCTCCAACTGGACTCAGATCTCAATAATGACCTGAACCAAGAAAAAAACAAAACAAAACAAAACCTACAGATACACAGCCTCTCTGTCAATCTACTATTTACAACATTTACAAGGGACTAGAGATAAAACTGGTAAGCCGGGCACAACATGGAGGGCCAAAGAATGGTGACTGCCATCCTGCCTTTTCAAAGACATTGCTGTTGATGGCCCTGCTTCCCCACAGACATAAATACAGGCCTAAAGGAAGACTTGGGCAAGACTTGAATCTTCTGCTTACCAGGCTCCAATGTAGCCATTCTGTGACTAGAAGCTGTGGCTGCAGTTTGGGAAAGCTCATTCACTTTGCTCTGAGGCGGTGGGATTTTTGTACTAAAATAGATTCTTACCATCCTGGAGATTTGCTTTGGGACAGCACCAGTTACCACAGTGATTTTCATTACTCTGCAGTTGCACAGGTGGTGTGAGGTTTGCATGTAGCGGTGTGTAAGCCCAGCACCTCCCATGATAAAAGTGGAACAAGAAAGGGAAACTAAATACAGTAGTTCCCCCTTATCCACAGAGAACTCTTTCCAAGACCACCAGTGGATGCCTGAAACCATGGGTAATACCATACCCTACATATACTAGGATCTTTTCCTATGCATATATACCTATAATAAAGTTCAATTTCTAAATTAGGCACAGTAAGAGATGAACAATAATAACTAATAAAATAAAACAATTATAACAATATACTGTAATAAAAGTTATATGAACATGGTCACCACTTTCCTCTCTCTCTCTCTCTCTCTCTCTCTCTCTCTCTCTCTCTCTCTGATAGTCAATCTGATAACCAAGGCTGCTACGAAGTGACTAACTGATGGGTGGCATGTACAGTGTAGATATGTTGGACATGATGGAGTGGGATGGCGCAAGATTTCACATGGTACCCTGAATAGCGCATAATTTAAAACCTATGAATTATTTCTGTAATTTCCATTTAATATTTCAGACCTAGGTTGACCACAACCGGGTAACCGAAACCACAGAAAGTAGAACCACAGATGAGGGGCGACTACTGTATTCAAAGAGTAACTATCAGTTGACTAAAATCTATAATTTTAGGCAATCTCTCTTTTCAATAGTCAAAACAGATGGGAAAACTTGACTTAAAATATCATTTACAATAACATATGAGATTTAGATAATAGAAGTCATAATGCCTAGAGAAGAAAAAGCCTATTGGTCAAATTAATGCATGGACATTATTTTCTGGACCTGGAAGATGGATAAAGATATTTGGTTACTCAATAATATAAACAGACATTCAAGATTCTGAAAAAAGAGGACTATTTGCCTGCACTGAGAAAATGTTGTTAACATTGAAAAGAGCATCTCAACACTGTCTACCACTTAAAGCATTCAAAATCCAGTAGTTGATTTTCTGGTTAACCTATTATTAATAAAAACAGAAATTTGTGAGAGTAACTTGTGACTATTATCAGTGAGTAAACAGTCTTGACTGAGTTGCCAATATAGTCTTGGACATAAGAATTAGACAAGGTTCAGCTGATTAAGAGTGAATAATCTATTTAAGAGTAAAGGTCTATTAAAACAACAACAACAACTGATGTTCAAAGCATGGAGCATAGCTATGGAGGAGCAAAGCAAAAAGGCCTGTGTTTTTAAAAAAGAGCTTTTAAAAAAAATTTAAAGAAAGACTTTTCTCAATTGCTTTACTATATAGGCAGAAAAAATGAAGCTCACAAACTTTGAGATTTTGTGGAAAAACCAGGGAAATAATATAAGAATTTTTTTTTTTCCTAATGAAGACCAAGAACCTAAAAATAAAATGCCTGTCTTTAATCTCCAAAGATGGATTGTTGGAATGTGGTTACAGATGAATGAATACAATGGCCAAAGAAGCAGTTTTAATTGTGCATCTCTTACTAAAATGGCACATATTTTATGATTTGTGAAAATGACAATTTACTTGAAGAAAGATTACACAGGCTAGTAAAACACTGTCTAAGGGGTCCCTCTGGGCCTTTAGGGTTTTTGATGTAAGAACAACTCAAGAATAGGAAGAGTGAAGAACTGCCCTAAATTCATATCCTGTAAGCCTAACAAAACCACCCTTAAGAGTGGAAAACTGATGTAATTTACATACTTAGCAGTCTATTCCTTTGTAGTTGTCATTTCTTTATGCATTACCAAAATTCCTTCAGCTTTACTGCACTTTCACCGAAATTCACTTAGTGGTTATTACATTCCAAGCACTGTACTAAATGATTCACATGTAGTACCATATTTAAACCTCTTAATAACACCTTGAGGTAAATATTATTATTTCTTCAATTAACAGATGGGTAAACAGAGGGTCATAGATTAAAGATTTTGACCCATGTATAACTTTGGACTCACCCAAAACTAAGCTACTTATAGCCTACTATTGACTAGAAGCCTTACTGAAAAACTAAATAGTCAATTAACACATATTTTGTATGTTGCATGTATTATATAATGTCTTCTTACAAAAAAGAAAGCCAGAAAAAAAGATATTAAGAAAATCATAAGGAAGAGAAAATGCATTTACTGTATTTATTGAAAAAAATCTATGTATAAGTAGACCTGTGCAGTTCAAATCTGTGTTGTTCAAGGGTCAATTGTATATATATATATGAATAATATATATATTTATATTATATTATATATTTTTTATATTATGTATAATTTATACATACACACACACACATATATGTGTTTATCCATCTAAAACAGAATCCTCGTGAGGATTATATTAAATAAAAAGATATGTAAGTATCTAGTTCAGTGCCTAAAATACATGTAATGTAGGTGTTATTGTTTGGATCTCATTCATCAGCTTTCAGAGACAGTAAAAGGGCAGGGTCTATATCTGTTTTGTTCACCTTTAATGTTTAGCACATAAAGATCTGTGCCTGGCATACAATCTGTTCAATTAATGAATGAATGAAGCAAGATAACAATATCATAGTTATAGCATTCAATGAAAAGCATAAGTCTCTTATTTTCTGTCAATAATACATTTTTCTCTTTCTCTACTTACACAAATAAACTATAATTCAGAATTCACACCAATGCACAACAAAATATTTTTATCTCAACTTCTTCTGCACTTAGAGTCTGGACCACTCATTGCACCATTAAACGTTAATTTCTTTGCATTATTACTTAACTATTCTTTGGGTATACCAGTGTCTTTTCAGAATGCAAAAAAGAAAATCTACTTCTTCAGCATTTTTCTTGATACTCAGAGTGCTATTTGGCACAGCCAAACTTGGCAGAGCCTGTATGTGGATTACTGCGTATCTGGTACTTCCGATCTGGATACCTGAATCTTGACAGTAGCTGTCATTTGATCTTTCTTTCTGGTAGTCCCTTTTAATAACACCTGAAGTAATTTGTAATTGCGAGTTCTATAAACACTTCTTTTAACAATGACTGAACTCATAGTATCATATCTTTTATACACAATATTGTTAACTACCGATTTTCACACACATGTATGTATACATGTTAAAGTATTCATGTAGCCATCTGGATTCTAGCTACAACAAAGGACAGACACAATAGAGCCAGGGGAAGCAAAGGGAAATGTCTCTATCCTGTTTTGCGTCTGGATTTTCTTAATTTTTTAATTTCTGTATCCAGGTCAGTCCAGTTGTTTCCTTGGATCAGGACCTATATTTTCATTACAAAGAATTATTTAACTTTAATTATGTCAAATTCATTCTAATCTTCATACTTTAAAGTTCAGAACTTCATCAACCAACTCCAAATAGTTGAAAGTAAATAATCAAATTTACTATCAAACAAATTTGTGCAAATACTGCCATTTAAAATAATTTGCTCTCCTCTAATACATGACCCACATGATTGCCTCATCTTCCCAGTAAAGGCCTTTTCTCTTTATCTGCTGGTAATGTAGCCAGGAATGTTTAATAGATCATTTTGGATTTTGGTCATAAGAAAACAATTTTAATACATCATTTCTTTAAAAAAGACTTTTTCTACACTTCAAAAATTACTCACTCATTCATTCATTCTTTGTTCAACAGATAATAACTTATGAATCAGTCCTCTGATTTCTTTTCAAATTCTTTTATCAAACAAAACTGCCTTCAGAGGTTTGGGGCTATGCTGTCTGTTTTGGATTTGTCAAAAGGAACCTTCCTCCAAAAGCTGTTGTGAGGACCAAGTGAGATAAGAATTACGAAGTACTAGTATTTACCAAGAAGTCTTTCTTGGTATAGGCATGACAGAGTGGGTCTCTTTCAGAGGTAAGAATAACTATTCGAGTTCCTAATTGTGTATCTTAATGTGAAACTTGTGGCTTTTAAGTTTTTTTTTTTTTATATAGACTAATTTCTAAGATAAGTTACTATATTGAGCTCCAGGACTAAAATGATCACATTTATGTTGTAAACAATTAGCTTATCGCACACTGACAAACATGTAAGATAGACTGTAGAAACTAAGAAATAGCTAAATTTCAATTGTCATGCTTTCACAGCATAAACTAAAATCTGATTATCATCCTCTCTCCATAAATCAATATGCTATAGCCTTAAAATAAATGATTCAATATGAATTAGAATATGAATATAAATTAAAGAAAAGATAAATAAGGTAGGTGCAGGTAAGTAAATTTTATGTTTTATATTTGAGTCTCATCTATAAAATGTCACACTGTAGATGAAATTATTGCTTATACTCTGATACTGTTGTAAAGAATATTAATTACATAATTCTCTAAAATGCAATGGAACTGGCTTATTTTTTTTTAACTCTCTCTGGATTACATTTACTTTGTGTTTTAGAAACCTGAGGTCCTATGGATATGCAATGTTATTCTTAATTTAGCTCTGTAAAGGCAGACGTATACAATGTGTGATGTATTTTGGCCATCCTGAATTCATCGGTAATTAATTTTTAGTTTGCATCATTGTTTTCTGGCCCAATGATGACTCATGGAACTTTTTTCTCACCTTATACACATTATTGCATCTGGTGTCATTAAGATGGAGTTAATATCCAGGATGTGATGATTGATTTAGGGAGATGATAATGAGATTATGGTTCATGCCCTTAAAGCATGACAACTGAAATCCTATCATTTTCCACATGAGGAAATATGCTAAATATTATAATATCTGACATGTCTATCACTGTGGGATTAAGCCAGATATCTGAAAGAAATTTGATAAATTTAGATCCTTAGACATATTACCTTCTTTTGTCTTACAAACACAGCATAATTGATTTTGGGATAATGAAAGTTTATATATGCATGTCCAATTTTTAATTACAAGAAATTTTTAGGTCCTCTTGGTTCAGATCTGTCAGATTAAACAAAAGAAGCCAAAAGCAACCACTGTCTTTCTTTCCTCCGATTTTGTGAGGAAGGCTCAGTGAACAGAGTAAAAGAGATATTTAGCAATATGTATATTTCAAGCCAGGAGAATCTGGATTGAAAGTTTCGAAGGACCCATGAGTCACAAAAACATTAAAAGGGTGGGATGTCTGACCACTTACACAACAGGGAAGAAATATTTCCAGAATATTTGAAGAAGAGAATGGATTAGGAAAAGGGATGAGCATGTTTTTAAAGGCTAATATATTTAGAAATTTTTTCCCTTTTGAAATAAAATGTTTTCTAGACATTTTATTTACTTTATTTAAAAACATACATTTAATGAGCATCTTATTTTTTTTCATCTTTTTCTCTAATACTCATGATCTTCTAAAACTCAGATTCAGGAATATATTTCTGAGAATTATAAGAAATAACTCACACTATCCTCTGAACTATTCAATATTCAGATGCTTATTGTCTATTTCTATTCATTAATTTAGGCATCCATCCAGTCATTCATCTCAGCATCTATCCACAATCATATATCCATGTATTTACTTTGTTCCTAATTCTAATCACTGTGAGGCATTCAGAAGTGGAAAGAAATATACATCCTAGATAGGAGAGAAGACATACATTCATTTTTCGGCACTGGGTTGTACATGCACTTGAAAGCTTGATACATCTCTGGAAAGTAGAAAAAAAAAAAAGAGAGAGACGCACACAACTGCGCATATGACAGCTCCGGATATGTCTCTTAGGCATCTTAACTATGTCCAGAATAGCATTCTTAATTTTTCCACTCCCTGCAATCTGCAACCTACTTCTCCAATAGTCCAAAACCTAGAAATCATTCATTTCTTTCTTTCCTTGCCCATGAAACTCCAATCTCCTGGCAAGTTTTTTTTTTTTTTTTTTTTTTTTTTGCACTACTCCAAACATACCATTGTGTCCATTTTTCTCCACATCCTTTGTTTTTATTTTTCAAATCCACCATTATCTCTCACTTTGACTTTTATAATAGTTCTCATTTTCCACTGTTGACCATCCACAAATTATCTAGAAGACAGCTAGAATGATTATTTAAAAATATAAATTAGAGCATATCTCACCACTGCTTTAAACCAACAACACTTTACCTTGTTTTGAAAAAATGGGAACACCTGACATGGAGCACTATAGGATCTGGTCCCTGCTCACCACTAGGTTCTAGCCACACTGGCCTTTTTAAAGCATGCCCCCAAAGCATGCCTTTTATTTTGTCATTTGTGCCTTTATTTTTGTCTCAGGGGTTTTGCCCTGTCTGGTTGAAATGCTTTTCTCTATATTTCCACATGCCTGGGTGAATCTTCTCATTCAGTTCTCTGCTTAAATATCACCTCTCCAGAGAGGACTTCTTCAAGACAATTCAGCCAGCCAGTGACTATCACATTTTCTGATTTAACTCCTCTGCACAGAACTTATCACTATTCGGCATTTTTTAAATATATATTTGTTTCTTATTACTGTGCCTGGTACCTATTAGACATCCAAATTACTGTTGGTAGAATGAATGGGTATTACAACCACTATGCAACAGTGCTTGATTGCATGACCCTCATGGTCGAAGTTCTCAGCAGATGCGATTGCTACTCTTAAAGCCAAACTCTCCCAGATCTATCCAACCTTTCCTAAAGAATACATATTTTTAAAAATTTAAATACTTGCATCAGACATAAACATTTATACCAAGTATCATCAGTGTTTATTTGTAACAATATAATATTGGTACTTCAACACATAGAACACATTTAAGAAACCTAGGAATGTCTCTACCAAAGATGCCTTAATTAGGCAGACTTATTCGAATGTGCTTACTTTTAAATTAGCCAGGGTTCACAAACACATATTTAATTTGATTACATTTGAGATACTAAAAATAGTATAAATATTAATGATACTTTAAAGAGTTATTATGTCATTTCACAGTAATATTAAAGAAATAGAACTCCTAAGCATTCTTAACATCCCTTTTATTTATCTTTCAGATTTTTCACTATGAATCACTCTTAATCCAAATTTTAAACCTTTATAATTAATAACTTTGCTATACGTAATACTTAACCTATCTATCTCTAAGTATGTAGGTTTTTTTTTTTTTTAAAAAAAAACATTATTAAGGTATAATTTAATATGATAAAACTTATCCATTCTAAATGCAAGTCAATTATTTTAAAATTTATACAGTTGTGCAAACATCACCACAACCCAATTTTAAAATATTTCCATCACTCAAAAGTTCCCTTGTGATCTTGTACACTAACTCTCCCATTTCCTCCCCAAGCTGTAGGCAACTACTGGTCTGTCTTCTGTCTTTGAGGATTTGCCATTGCGGATTATTTTATATAAATGGAATTATATAACACAAATATCGCAGTATTGCATGTCTGCTTTTCTTTACTTAGCATGATGTTTTTTACATGTATTAAGACAATCTATGCTGTTGTGGTGTCAGTCGATTTTATTGCTGAGTACTATTTAGTTGTATGGATGCATCACATTTTGTTGATTTCATTCATGAGTGATGGCAATTTGGATGGTTTCCAATTTGGGGGGTAATAGGAACAATGTTGCTATGACCATCTGTGTACAAGTCTTTTTGTGAATATATGTTTTTTTTTTTTTTTATCTTGGATAGATACCTTGGAGTAAAATTTCTGAACTACATGGTAAATTTATTTTTGACTTTCTAAGAAGCTGCCAAATTGTTTTCCAAAATAGTTAGACTATTTTGTATTCCCAGAGCCATAAGCAAAGATAATAAGAACAATATGAATATAATATTTAACCACTTATGCACTGACAAGGTGTTCTTCATTACTAAAATCTATGCTTTTACAAAAAAATTAAAATGGATATAGGCTGTCTAATTTCAAAAAGTAGGGCCAATAGAATAAAGATAAATGGAGGTAGGTTTTCCGTAATATAAGACAGAATTTATTTCTAATTTCAACTGGATAATTTGAAAGATAATGTTACCCATCACTAGGAATATATAGGCTTAATAAAGAGACATGTAGAAGAGATTAGCATCCTGAATAAAGTGACACAGTGGTTCATCCAATAGGGTGTGGGAGCAGCCTGTCACAGGGTGATAAAACCTGGAAGAACAGAAGAGTTAACTCTCTCGAAAGATGAATCTCAGCCAATGAGAAAGAGAAGGCTGAAGGGAATGGCAGATAAATTGTCTCTCCATTTTCCCTGTGATGGATTGCCCCAACTTCCTGTTTTCTATTCTGTTTTATTTTGTTTTATTTCTCTTTTCTTTTACTCTAGCTACCCTAGAGTTTACCTTTCAATGAAACTCTAGCACTTGATCCTTTCCTTAGGCTCTGTTTTCAATCACCTTGAGCTAAAATACATGCTAGTCAAAAGCTAGAATAGAGGACAGTAAATTTTGTTTAAAATTCTTTGTCAATGAATAAACATACTAGGAAAGAGATGATGATTATGATCATTATGATTAATGTCTAACATCTGTGGGGCACTTTGTTGCAGGTACTGTTTAAAGTGCATTACATATGATCACATTTAATTCTCATAACCATCCTATGAAGTACTGTTATTATTATCCTTACTTTACAGATAACAAAAGTAAAGTGCAAAAAGTTCACACAGAGAATAAAGTCAAGATCCTATAAATAATGAGCTGCAGAGCTGGAATTTCATCCCCAACGATTTGATGTATTTTCATTTGCATCAAAGTATTTGTAAGAAAGGCACAGTCTTCTGAGGTTTCCTGTGCCTGGCTGGTAATTGTTATTATTAATATTACTATTATTATTATTATTATTATTATTATTATTTATGCCTACAGCACCTGGTCTTTCTAGGTGGTCTCCCATCCAAGTACTAACCAGGTCCGATCCTGCTTAGTTTCCAAGATCAGACATCGGACTTTTTCAGGGTGGCATGGTCGTAGACCATGGACTGTGGCTCCACTGGAATGTGAACTCAGGACCTACCATGTGTAAAGCAGACGTGCTAACCGCTACACTATGAAACCATATCCATAGCTGGCAATTCTGAGGTTGGTAATACTGCCTATGTAGCAGACTCTGGACAAGGCCACTTGGGTTCTTGCCACACTGTTTATGATTAAAATATGGCCTCTACAGAGCTGAGGTACACTTTCTGTCAAGAATGCATGGTTTGGGGGCATCAGACTTTCTACCTCTCAGGTTACTCAGCTCACATGTTCAACACACTTACTTGAATCAAAGTCTCTCATATCTTCCCTTGTTGTAGAGGTTATGAAAGGTCTACTTTATTTTTATGTTTAATTTCGGGCATTTGTAATTTCCCCTTGAATCATTTTTAACCACCACTATACAGTGCACATTACATGCATTTCATACACAAAAAGATATACCCATGCTCAGTCTCATTACACTCTCTTATGTGACTATTTGAGGCTACACTACAAAGGTCCACACTTTCTGTAGTATAAGAAATTTATGACTGGAAGTGACCTATACTTTTCTTCTGCCTTTGTGTTGCTCTATTGAAAATAATGATTACTGAATCTCTCTCAACAAAAGGTCATTTGTGTCAATGACAGAACACAGAGGATCAGATCACCAGTGGTAATTGCAAATTAATGCTCTCCTGGTAATGCATTAACTACACATTATTGATCTACAGTTGAATCATAGAGGCTACTGAGAAGTGAATTTTGCTTTCCTATTTTGGGGGCTTTTATTGCTTTGTCCTTAATGCATTTTTCTTTCAACTGGAATTTTCTCTAATTGTCTCCATTTTTAATTTCTCACAGTGAGATGACTTTTAACTTGTAATTAGAATCTGTAAAAATTCATGTCTCTGTCTCAAAAACCTTTTAGATATCCACCGAACTGTAACTTTGATGCCATAAAACACATGCATGATGCAGAGATACATATTTCTAGAGAGCTGAGCTCTTGATAATTTTTTTTCACTTAGATAAAACAGAAATCCATTTGATCCTTTATCTGAAATTACAATTTATTGAGTGGTTTGCAACAAAATATTCAAAAGCTTCCCCTAAAAGCATTTTTTTGGGGGAGCATTGATCATGTTATTTTCTTTCTTAGATCAAACTTTTAACACACAAGTAAACAGTTTATTTCAGGAATGATTTTTTTTAGACGGAGGTCATCTGGCCTAAGCCTGGTTTCTGAATTGTGAGCTCTGTGTCACTTGTGTCATTTGTGTCAATGGACAGAACTATGAGTTAGGAGTCACTTGAACTAAAGAGATATCCTGACCTCAATTTCGTTTGTAACTTCTCATAAACCTTAGAAATATTATTTATTTTCTAAACTTCTATATGGAAGACACCATTGTGATTTCTAGTAAAAATTTTTAAAAATGTTTTTAGGTCTGTAAGAACTTTAATATTTTACTGTAATTTCTTTTGCAATCATTATTTTTATCAAGTCACAATTAATACTACAAAAAGAAATATATACCCAAATTGTTTGCTTATTTCTCGGTAAATCATTACTATGTGTACCAAGAAAATTTTTAATAAAAGCCAATTGCATGGCTAGAATTATATAATCCTGGTGTTTCTTCTTCCAGGAGTTTATATTAAAGACAGATACAATCAGAGTTGATATTCATTTTACAAACAGTCTTAGAGCTGGACCAGGTGCTCAAGCATCACTGATATGCCAGGAATTGCTGGATGGTGAGAAAGAATGAAGGACCAGAGTGCCTGGAGTGGAGGGAAGACACTCCATGGACCGGGACTCTGAAATTGGGTACCCTCTTTAACATATTCAGTATTATTTCTCCCATAATACAACCCAATGAGATAGCTACTTTGACTTCCATTTTATAGATGAATAAACCACAGTTTACAGATATTAAATAATTAGGCAGAATTTATCCGGCTATTAATGGTGAGGCCAGAAGTTGAGAAAAGAAAGCTCTTTCTCTTAACTACCATATTATCTATCCATGGCAATACAACCATATCTGGATACATAATTATATGCAAATATTGTTAAGAACATTCAAGACTAAAATAAACTGAGATTTTTGAAAAATGCTAGGGACCAAAATGAGAGTTTCTTAAGTGAAAGCGTTAAAAGACTAAGCAACTTGAGAACATTGGTTTTCAAGATAAAACAAAACAAAATAAAATAAAAAACATCTATTAGGCAATGGCATGGAAGCACAAAGCAGAACTATCCAGTTTTAATTTTACCTCACCGAGAAGAGAGACCACTAGCCTTTATAAAGCAGTTCTCAGAGCTCAGTTATATATTTGGTGCAGAGCCCTAGGCATTCTGCAGCATAGCTACTATCTAACAGTGTTTTCTTTCCTTCTGATTTCCTAGTCTACCCCAGCCTTAGACACATCTTATATCAAGATCAGGAAGCAAATAAATAAATCTTCACACTTTCTAATCTTTGAAGAGCATTAGCAATAAGACCTTTTTCAAATCTACTCCATAATAAATAAATTAGGAAGAAAGTCAAGAGTATCTCAAGATAAATTAAAAAACAAAAAAGGAAAAATAGAGTAAGATCAGAATGTACCACAACCAAAATGATGATTGGGTCTTTTCAAAAGAAGGTAACTTCAGAGGGTCTAGTTTGTTGTGACTATATTGTGGGGGTGATGACCAAATATGAAGCTGACTATAAATAAACTTGTACAGACACATGTGTATCAGGAGGATAAAAGTTTCTAAAGTTTGGTTTGTTGTGATTGCAAAAAAGAAGTTGCTGCTTTCAAACAGAAACATGAGTTCAAAAAAAAAAAATCAAAGGAACTAGTCTTAAAACAGCCTGGAAAAATATCCAGATCTCTTTTGTATCCACTAGAATAAGAATAGTAAGCATAAAACAGAGGGAGAAGTCATTTTAAAAAAAAGAGCAGCCATAACCCAGGAACATCATTATTACAATAAGCTATTAATTTGGTGTTATTTCAAAAATGTAATTAAGAAAAGTGACAAAGAATTGGGACAGCATATACAAAGCAAAATTGTGGGGTACAAAATGAATGTCATTATTAAAAACTCTTAGGGAGGTAGGCACTTATGAGGAACAAACTGTAAAATGTCTTTCTGTGGTCTGAATTTTCATTTTTTCTCTCAAGAGAAATACTTAGAATGGCACAAACATCTATTATGATATGAACCATTGGGGAAAAAATTCAAATATATTAAGCACACAATAAAACTGATTCTGAAAAGGTATTTGTGTTAATATGATTTTTGAATTAATATTTAATAACATCTTTTTTTGGATAGAAAGTTGATGATGTTCTACCATTTAAAGAACATGAACTTGGAAATATGTTTCCTTTAGAAGTAATAGATTTGCGTTATGTTGATAAAGGTACTTTTTGTTGCCCATCGTCCTTGGGAATAGTCAAAAATATTTGCAAGGCAGCTAATCAAAGATGACAGAGGCTACCAGTAGTATTAGAAGAGAGGTGAATTGAAATCATGGAGGATAAAAACCATTAATTAAAAATTGAACAAGATGCGATGGAAGTAAAAAGTATAAAGAGCCCATTGAGCATTTATTTGTTCCTGGATCTGAAAAGATAGAGAAGGGCTGAGGTGTCAGCATGTGAGAATTCAACATAGAATAGCATCTAATATCTTTATCATGGCCTACAGTACCCCACAAGATCCACCTCTGCCTTTGACCGCCCCTTCATTGCCTGTCATTCTCACCTCTGCTGTGTCTTGTCAGTCCTGAAACAAGGCAAGGTCACTCTTATCTTGCACCCTAGAGCTTGGCATTTATGCTCTGCCAGGGGAACACTTATCTCCAGGTCTCTACATGGCTGATTTCTTTTTACTCACTGGAGTCTGGGCTCAATTATCTTATCACTCCTTTGAGTAGGCTTCTGGCATGCAAAGTTCCTGAGGGCATATTTAGTAGTCTGAGAACATCCTTATGTCTCTGGGGCTAGCACCATGTCTGGCACATAGTGGCCACCTACCATGTGATGAATGAAGATGTTATCTGATGAGAGTTCACTAGAGACAGCATTTCCATTTTCTATATGCTATATTTCAAATGGAACTAAGATCATATTGACATTTTTATGAAAGCTATATTAATATGCTTCTCTTGTTGTCCTTATTATTATTAAATACCTCTATAGCTTAAAAAATCTCTGTCTTAGTAACCTCCAATTTAGATGTGTAATTAAATTTTTGCATTCAAAGATGGGACCTTATATTTATTAATAGTCAGCTTTATCTTCTTATATTGTATAGGTTATATATGTATCTCTTGTTTTTCCTGAATCTACTATGTAACTTACTCTGCTTCCGTATTTCATATTACTTAAGAATTAGATCAACTGGGTTTCTCCATTTCCTCCAAACAGATCTTAGGAGGCCTAGGGTAGCCAGTCTTTTAGAAATCTCAGAATTGCCCTTACTCAGCACATGGAAACATTTGTCAGAATTGAAAGTAATTTTGGAAACTGAAGAAGTTGGGGATAAATTATTTAATAAAGAGGAAGCATTTCACCCGTAAAATTATAAAGGTGGGGTAAACAAACTATACAAGGTGTAGTACAAGAATCGAGAATTAATCATCAGCTAATAAGTCAAAGACAGAGTAAGCATTCACAAGTTTGTTATAATAAAATTCTCTTTCATTTTGCTAGTAGATTTCTTGATCACAGTAACAGGAATGGTAGGGGATGCAAAGGTAAGCCATGGAATAGAAATCGGAAACATGATTTCTAATTTTACTGGTAGTCAACTGATGAAATACACTCAAAGAAATTACAAATTTGCAAATCTGTAAAATGGGATTAAAAATGCTTACTGATGTCCTCATAGCTTCTAAGAGCCAAATGA
Source organism: Rousettus aegyptiacus (assembly GCF_014176215.1). Taxonomy (NCBI): domain Eukaryota; kingdom Metazoa; phylum Chordata; class Mammalia; order Chiroptera; family Pteropodidae; genus Rousettus; species Rousettus aegyptiacus. The sequence continues at coordinate 42,190,813 of NW_023416292.1, read as the reverse complement.
TTTCATAACTGGAAAAGACTTTTTGAAAAACAAGGTAATGTTCATCAAATCATTAGTATTCTTTACAATATATTCTCCATGGGTAGAGTTTCTAAATTTCTATGCAGTCTGAATTCTTAACCCTAACTTAGTAGGAAACAGAGTCTATAATATATTGAGGTGAATTTTAAAACAAATATGCAATTATATACACCCAAATGAATGTGGCTTTTTTCAAAATAATCTCCTTGGTGGATGCTGGCACTGCTTAGAATAATTCTGTAACACCTCTTTTTGAACTGCGTATTAAAATCAGCTTATGAACTGACAGAAAAAGAGGCACATGACTTTCTATATCTAACTCAGTTCAACGACCAACTTTGTTTACTCGGCTTAGCTCTCCTAAGCTTTGTTTATAGAAAATCAAATCTATTCTCAAAGAATAAAGAGTAGTTCCAATAGTGTTCAAAATATGTTAACTACCAAAGTGGCTTCTTCAAACAGTCATTTGGATGGACAAGCTATGATATGTTTATTAAAAAATCAGTTACATCCAATCACAACTCATTTCAAATGATACTGAAAATTGGATTCATAAAAAAGCAACAAATAAAATACGACATTTAGAAAATAGCATGAAATATAAATATCTAAACAACTGGGATTTTTTAAATTGAAGAATTAAAGGGTAAATAGTAGTTTAACACTTTGGTCAGATGTGGAGATTTTTTGATGAAGAAGTGAAACCAATAGTTAACCATATTTCTGTATAAAATGCAAAAAGGAACAGGTAACATAAAGGATCTCATCAGTCAGGGAATATTTAGCCAAGGAAGTTTATACAAGGTCGGAAATTTCATATAGCTATATCTGCAAACATCTTGGCTAAACTACGGTTATTTTCTCATATAACATAGTTGTCGTGAGGCTGCTACTTTTTCACATAGTAAAACTGTCTTTTAAAAAGACTAGATTTAATTTCAATTAATTTCCTTTGAATCTTGATGTTAATCTTTCTAACAAGTGGAGAGTGTGTAATCATTTGAAGGCCTAGCAGGTTTCCATTTAATGTCATCTCTTTGCTTATAAACAACATTAGTGCGCTGGAATCAAGATGGTTTTCAAAAATTAAAACCTCTTCCATTAAAGCAACCATCCATTAGAGTAATTTAAAATATTGTAATAATTGACATAGTAATTAGTATTTTATTGGATGGATACTAACTGCATATTTTTTCTTACATATAGATCAAAGAATATAAGGTTTCTATTTTTTTTAAATATTCATTTCATATTGTTATTAAAATTGTAAAAGAAGCAGTCATTAAATCTAAGAGACAAGAAACTGCATAGTGGAAAGAAAAACAGGTCTTTTTTAACTAGCTATGTGAAAAAATTCTGAAGTCATTTAAGATAATTTTGAAAGGTATCAACTATACTTCCTTTGGATACCATAGCCTGTCTTCAAAGAGCATGATGATAAAATAAAAGATAAGAAATCATTGAACAAATATTTTTCATTTACCTAATAAAACTTTAGAACATAGTATGCAATTTTTTTTTCACCTAAGACCTCCATCAATAGAGTTGAAGTGCTGAAGTCTTCCTGTGTGTGTGGAAAGTGTCATCGTGCCGCTCCAATTACTTCTTTCTCTCTAGTCTTAAGAAAATAATACATCTCCTGATTACGTTAAAAAATTCCATTTAGCTTGAACTAGCTCCATCAGAGCAGCTTTAATTATTGTTAAAAATTAATTTGGTTATTTAAGTTTAGTGGGTGTCCATCATGTGACCATTACTCTTCACAACAAATACCTACTACACTCCTTTTTTCTGTTGTATTTCAGAATTTTTTATTAACTTCAGTGACAACCCCATAAGAAATTTAAAAAAAATTACCCATATAATCTCAATGAAGGCACAAGTCATAACTGTACATGAATGAACTGATGACTTTTTATAATTTCTGATGCCCTGGATCAAAGTCATTAAGAAAGTGAATTGCAATAGTAATATTATTAAATTAAATTATAAAAACTCATAGTCATTCAGTGAAAAAAAAGTAGTATAGTACTTATATTCTCTATCTATATACAATAGAGGAGAGTGAACATTTTGTGATAAAACCTTTTGCTAAAAGCAACTGACTTGTTCTGGGTTTTGGTTACAATAGAAATCTCTAACTAGTTTTTATTAATAGAAATAGATGAGTATTTAAATCAGATAAAGGGGATACAGTACTCATTGGGAAGGCTAGGTATAGGACTAACAAACAAAACAAAAAGTAAAAAAAAAAACGTCAGGGTTAATTTATTAAAGTCTTGTCTTCGAAATGTTTTAAAGGGCAATATTTAAGTTATTTATTGACTATCCTCTTCATGAATAAGTAATTGGGGAGCCAGGAGCAAAATTCTTTTCTTCAGAGTAGTTCTCTCTAAAATTTAAAACATCTAGAGTTCAAAAATATAATTTAACAAGGAGATATTTGTAAATTTCAGATACTGAAATTTACTAATAATTTTCATCTGTCCTTTACATAGCTCTAACTTGCTGCATATTTTAACTAATGAGAGCCTACCAAGTAAGATAAAAATCAGATTTTGAAGACACTGAGTTCACTTAAATAAATTAGAATTCACTCGAGTTGACTGACTCAGAGTAGCTACTCAAGAACACAGACCCATAATTAATTTCGAACCTTATTTCTTGGCTAGAATGTCGCCTCTGGTTCTGTTGTAATAGCCATTTCACTCCAAAGTTTTACAAGGGAAATCATGTGGAATACTTAAATCTCTCTCTAGCTAATTCCTTAGTTTTTATGTTCAATATTCACTGAAGCAACTTTAAGGTAGAGTTATTGGATATTTTACCATTAAGATGTTAACACCCTTGTCAAAGCAAGTTCTAGAATAAGAATAGAAATACGCAGTACCACTGAGAAATGACACATTCCTAGAAATGGTAAGAAGACTTCAAAAGCAACAAATTGCCCATTAAAATTCAAGTGAAACGGTAAAAAGGATTTTCATTTATTAACTACAAGGTGGTCTACAAAATTTCGTGATTGTTATATTTCAGTTAAACTCTCAATTAGCAAAAATTTAAGCTATACTAAAATTTAAGAGCTGCTACAACCTAAGTATTTTCCTTCAATAAAAAATTCTGATTCACTGTCTGTGAATGTTTTATGTGAATGTTACCTTTTCAACGAGGCCTCTTTTTTTTTTTTTTTTCACAGCACTTATCATCTTACATACCAGATAATATACTTATGTTTCATATTTATTATATATCTCTCCCCTCACTAGAATGTGAGCCCCATGAGGTTATAGACTTCTGTCTGTTCTATTCACAGAAGAATTCCAAATTCTTAAAAGAATGTTAGGCATGTAATAGGTTCTCAATAAATAGTTATTGAATGAATAAATGAATGAACACTTCTCTGTGATGCATACTGATTAATGAGGAAGGCACATTCTATAACACCGATCCAACTTATGAAAAATATTTTAGCTCTTCACTTTTGAAATGTCAGTACTTTTTCAAAAGCCATATAGAATGTCATAGTTATTAACGTCATTTAAAACTGAATTTAAGATTACTTTGAGTAAAAATCTTTATTCTACTAGTTAACTCACCCATCTACATAGTCCATGTATGTGTATCAAGAAAAGCAGAATTCAAATACTTACTTATATCTCTATTTCCATACCCTTACTTCTCTCTATATTCTAGTGTATTAGCTCTATCATCCTGATACTTAAATATCTTTCATTTGTCTCATCACATCTTACCAAAAAATGCATTTTGTCATTACATAGTTCACTTCTGAGTAGAAATAATTAGAAAAGAAGTATTTCACCTGAAGATATACAAGTGGATGAGCTCTTCAAGAGAAATACCAAAACAGAAGGGGATCGAGTTGGGCAATAAGAGCCAGGGAACAAATGGAATCAGAGAAATGGGAGGGTGATGATAGATGGGTTCAGCCCCTTGAGGTGTATGAAAAAGATCTGAACTAACTAATAAAGGAAATCTGATGGTATTTTTTAAAAAATGAATAAAAACAGATGCTGACTAGCACCCGAGGTCCAGCTGACATTAAACATTGTGAATTTGGAATAAATCCAATTGGCAGAGTTACTTGAATTTCTCTAATAATATTCAGCAGACCAGAAGTATAGAAAATGAAAGATTAGATTAACCCTGGACTAGGGAATGGAATGGGGTGAAATTCAATTACAATGGAAGGGAGATGGAAATAATATACATTATCCACACCCCCCACCCGCAATCAAATGTCAAGCCAAAATTCTAAATTCAAAGGTTTTCTACTCATAACTGTCCTAAGTATACCTTAATACTGATTTTAGTCCATACATTAGTTAAAATTGGTCTAAAAATACTTTCTGGCTGAATGAAAATCTGATTCAAGATAATGATAGAATTGATATGTAATCTATGATTTTGTACCAGTAAAAGCCTAACTGTGGAACTTTCCATTCTTAACAAAATCATTTGGGAGCCAATATTTTACATAGCTTGAGAGTCTCTGAACCACTCCTACCTAGAGCTAAAGGGGAAGTTCTTTGGCAATCATTTTTCATATGATGTTAATCTTTTCATCCCGTTTACAATCTGTTAAAAAAAATTTGCAACTCAACCACATTCATTTCATAAATTCAATCAACAAATATTTAGTGTGTTTCTGCTATACATCCGGCAGTCAATACATTGGGTGACCAGTGTTTTATGAAGAGGCTGGCATGAAAAGATAAATTGAGCCAAATGGATTTCTCCGTTCAAAAATCTGAGCCAACAGATATTAAGCTAGTGAGGCATTTCATTTAGAAATTGAAGCTGAGAGACTGCCATGTGGAAAGGGCCCAAGTGTCACATGGTAAGCAGAAGTTCAGAGAAGGCAGAAACAAACAGTAATCTATGGAGAAGGAAAGAGTGGACGAAACTATAGATTCCTTTGTGGAAGAAACCACATGACCCACAAAAGAGAGATAGAGATCTGTCCCCAGAACTTCCCGATCAGTTCTTACTGTTCCAGTTGCCATGAATGAATAGAATATAATAAGTAGGCTTCATTTTCATCAGGCAGTTTGAGTGATTCTCTGCTTCTTGATCCAAGATAAGCCTAAGCAGAAACTGCAACTTGAGTAATTATTTCACCATACATTTTTATAAGGGCAAATATATTTATATTCTGTGTCCACACACTCAATACACATCTGTGCTTGGAACACATTATGTTGATTTATTTTAATATGTTCTCATACTTATTCTCTTTTTTGAATCCTTACTTTAAGGAATAAGTAGCCTAACTATGTAAGCTCTGAGTAGGCAGGGGAAGACCTGCTTGTTACTGATATTTCCATCCCAGAGATTTGGGGAGGAGTCTGGCAGTGTGACCAGCTAAAATAGTATTGGCTTTATAATCGTAAAATGCTAGATCTGAGTTCTGGCTCTAGCACTAGTCATGTGACTTTGGCTACACTACTTTCACCCCGCCAAAGCTTGGCTGACGTCGATCAAAGTAGTATAAAATTATTTCATTCTTGAGTAGGTATGGAAATACTGTATGTAGCAGCAGCTAGAAACACCACATTGTAAACAGTTGACAATCTTCACCTCCATGTGTGACTTGCCCAAGATCATGTTTGCAAATGAGCAGGCATCTTTTCTGGGACTCGCCTCCAGTCCATGCATTTCTCTGTGTTCATGAAAATAAATTCAGGAGATATTTAAGCCTAGACATTTATCTTCCAGATTTTTCTGGAAGATGCCGTTCATGTTCTTCCTTCTTGATGTCTCAAGGTACCTTATTTTATCATTTCCTTTCCTTTTCAGAAGCATCCTTTAGCCATTCTTTTAGTTATGGGCTCCTGGCAATAAATTATCTTAGTTTTCTTTCATTGAGAATGTTTTGCTTTCTCCTTCATTCCTAAAGAATATAGGATTCTGGGTTGATAGTTCTTTTCTTTCAGCAATTGAAAAATGTTCTACTTCTTTGACTTCATGTTTTCTCATGAGAATTCTACTTCTATTAGAATTGTTTGTCCCCTATAGGTGAGATGTTGTTTCTTGCTTTGAAGATCCTTTCAAGATTCCTTAGTTTTCAGAAGTTTGACTATGATGCATTTTGGTATGAACTTCTTTAGATCCATCATAGTTTAGGTTCATTCAGTATCTAGAATTTGTAGGATTTTGTCTATTTCAAAAAAAAATGGGAAGTTTTCGGACATCATTTTTTTTTCATCCCCTCCTTCTTTGACCTTTTCTCTGGCACTCTGATGACATGAATGTTGGAGCTTTAGTTATAGTCTCGGAGTTCCCTGAGGCTGTTCATTTTTTTCAGACTAAAATTTTTCTCTCTGTTGTTCAGATTGGTTAATTTCTATTGCTCTATCTTCCAGTTCACTAATTCTTTCTTACATTCTCTTCATTCAGTTGTTGAGCCCATTAACTGAGTTTTGCATTTTAGTTATTGTAATTTTCAGTCTTGAATTTTCCATTTAGTTCTTTATATCCTCTACGTTTTTGTTGACATTGTTTTTTTCTTTTGTTATTTAAGTATAGTTGGTATATAATATCATATGAGTTATATTAATTTCAGGTGTGACACATAGTAATTTAACATTTTTATACTTTACAATGTGATCACCCCACTAATTTTAGTAATTTTTTCATTTATTTTAAGCATGTTTGTAATCATTTGTTAAAGTATTTTATGATTGATGCTTTAAAATCTTTGTCAAATAATTCTGACATATTTTTAATCTTGGTGTTTGGCATCTCTTAATTGCATTTTATCATTCAGCTTGAGATCTTCCTGGGTTTTGGTATGGTAAGTGGTTTTCAATTGAAATCTTAACATTTTTGGTATTATGTTAAGAGGCTCCTGATCTTATTTAAATTGTCTGTTTTAGTTGGCTTCCTTTGACACCACGCAGGCAGAAGGGGAGGATGCTGCCTTGTTACTGGCCAGGCACCCTCTCTGGCCCGCCTTAACACCTGAGGGGCATGCCTGCTAGTTACTGCTGGGAGAAGATGGGCGTTCTAGCCCCTCACCAGACCTCCACTGATACCTTCCCAGCTGGGAGGGCCAGAAGTGCCTTTTTACTGCTTCCCCTCAGCTTCATTGACACCATGAAGGGTGTGTGGAAGGAGAGTGGCCTTGTTACACCTGGGTGGTGATGAAAGTCCTGAATTTCCATTAGACCCTTTCTGACACAACCACAAAGAGGAGGAGAAGGGAAACCTCATTAGTGGCAGGTGGCAATGAAAGTCCAGGTTTCCCACATGAGGATACTGCCCGCCTTGTTACAGCCTCATGAGGGCGAAAATCTAAGACTTCACTTATCCTTTCCCTGTACGGATGGATTCAGGGTCACAGTTTTTATCTGCGGTGTTCGTCTAGAGAAAAGCAGTTATTGTCTAATCATAGTTTCTGTCTTTCTAGGCTGCCTCTTTCCTGGTTCTTTGGCCAGAGAGCAGGCTCCTTTGTCTGCACCAGCTGTTTCTGGGTTGCTGGCTTCCTTGACTCTAATTGGGATGAGCAAAAAGAAAACCCAGAAAACTCACTGCTGTGTTGTTCCATGGGTTCTGAGGTCCCTAGACAAATTGACTTCTTTTCACCTTTCAGAGTTTCTTTATGTTAGTTTTATATATAAGAGTTTCTAGTTGTACTTAGTGGGAAGCATAGAGAAAAGTCCATCTACTCTATTTTCTTGGAAGCAGAAGTCAACCTCCATTAGAATTGTGATACATGTTATTTCTGTGTTAGATTGTATTTTATAAGAGGATGTTAAATCTGATTAGCAAATTGGCAACACAAAATATTTGCACTTTAATTTCTTGTCAGAGAATATAAATGATACTAAACTCTCTGTTTCTTAATTACCATCAGTGCTAGGTGGTAAGAAGACATATTAATGAAGGATTTCCTGAGTGGTCAAAGCCTAGCTATCATATAAAAAGTTTTATCCCAGGGTCAAGTCAGAGCATTCACACCTACATACCTGGCCCCTCATAGAAATGCTTATGCTATAATGTGCCAACTACTGTACTGGGCCTATGCAAGCAACATTATAAAAAGAAAGAGTGTAAGTAATAAAAAAAGATTTCTTTCTTTCTTTCTTTCTTTCTTTCTTTCTTTCTTTCTTTCTTTCTTTCTTTTTCTTTCTTTCTTTCTTTTTCTTTCTTTCTTTCTTTCTTTCTTTTTTTTTTTTTTTTGGTAGGGGTTTTATTAAGAGTATAATGCACTACATCTCAAAGTATCCCTTTATGGAGACAATGGAAGAATTTCCCTTACCTTTGTACCATAAAAAGCTGAACTAATTTAAATTTGTATTTTGAAAGCTATGAAGACAGTGATTTTCTTGCTGTCAGGAAGACCAGAGTCAAATTTGTGATCTCTTCTGTAGCAATGGCACAGCTTTTATGTACTGGTCTTAACTTTGACTCTGTTTAATTTTTCAATCAAGATTTTACGTTTACCCAATTTCCTCATGTATTTGTTTTTCTTCTTTTCCAGTAGTACAGTATGAATTTTTGTACCTGATTTCATTTATTTTTTAATCAGAGAGGTGAGTGAACACATTAAAAAAAAGAGAGTTTGTAAGACCTCAATTAGAACAGGGAATGGATCTCAGGGTTCTTCTTGATTCAGAATAGGAACTTAATGAGTGCTGCCATTTCGCCACACTCTTTCCCAAGAGACTCTATAAGAATATACTTGTCACATAATTTACACTGTATTTGTTAGACGAAGCTTTTTGAAGGGACAGACAAGCATGAGTACTACCTGGAGGACTGAAGCTCCGCTGTGGAGAAACTGAAGACCACTTTCAGCTGAGTCAATTCCACCAGTGGCCAAAATGGGAAATCCAGGCAAAGCACGAGCAATGGAGGTCACAGCTCTCAAAGCAATAGGTCTGATCGCTGTGCCTACAGAAAATGAGAATGATCGATGGTTAGTTAGCATATTGACCACTTGAGCATATTGCCTTCTAATCACTATTATGTAATGAAAATGCTACACTAGACAAAATTTAATTTTCTTTATCTCTATTTAAGAAACATATGTTATATATATAAACATTGCTATGTTTCAAAGTATGTTCATTTGTAAATAAATGTGTACTGATTTTAAGTAATTTGATGCTACTATTACATGCAGAAGTGTTATGCTATGCATGTGGGTATAGCAACCCTAGAAATCTCCCATAAAATACATGCGCATTACAATCTTATATGTAGTAATGTGTAAACGATTGTATAAAACATTCAAGCATCTGTTTTAAAAATGACAAAGAGCAGACTTTGAGAAAGAAAAATAATAACATACAGTGCATAAATAGACATACAGCTCTGTGAATACAAATACTCTAAAATTAAGCAAGGTGCTGATGAACTTACGAATTCCATATTGCTTTTTACATATATTTTCTATAATTTGATGGAACATAGTGAGCCTAATCTAATTTTTTCATACATTACAAAGTTAACCAATTAGAATTAACTAGAATTCAGTAATTAGAGATATCGTGTTTAATAGTTTATACTTTATTCAGCCAGATATCACCAACATAGTATTCTCTAATCATAATGAAAATTTCATGGATGGGCAGACCACTTTGAGGTTATACTGTACTAAAGTTGCTTTCTACACTCAAGGATTAACACATCCAGAGTAAATTAGTGCTTTCATACCAGAAGAATATAATTTGACATTTCTGGTGTGGACTCATAAGTCAATGGTCCTTTAAAGGCATTTTCTGAACTAAAAATAGTTATGTTTGTGCAAGAATTTGACATTGCCTTTAACCAGGGCTTCATAAAAACAAACAAGCAAGCAACTGGTAAAATCAGCCTTATGTGATGAGTGCTTTATCATTTCTACTACCACCACAAGCATCTCGCCAGCATTCTCAATACGTACTTATTGGATTTGCTCCCTTTGGGGAAGCACAAAGAAATTTCCTTAAAATCAGTGGTTTTCTCTGTATCTTGTTTATATTTATTTCAGATAAAATTGAATTTATGTGTAATAGATACTTTTGTACTCAACTTCAAAAATGTTTGTGGAAATATCTACTCGTTGCTTCTAAACCAAAAAGTTTTGTCTAGAAATTAGTGTTTTTCAGTCAAGACTGTTCAAAGCTGACCCTTTAGAAAATCATAACTGACATTACAAGGCATTAAATTAGGAAAAATTAGAAACTGAATGTCAAGAGTCTATTCCATTTCAAAGTATATATTAGTGACTTCTTAGTCTATATGTTTTAACCATAAAGAAGGCTAACATAGTGGGCAGAAGAACACTTAGCAAGAACACACACACACACACACACACACACACACACACACACACACAACACATGTTATCCTTGGCTATACTAAAAAGAAATCTAAGAATAAAAGTTAAAATGTTTTTTAGATAATCTGTAACTTAAATAAACCTTTTATGTAGACATATAACTATCTCTGCATAATATAACTGCCATGTTCAATATAAACTAAACTGATGTCTTCTTTACATGCATGTTACTTTGAAGTAATAAAAAATATTGGGATTTTTTTTTTTCTTATTTAGTGGGCCCTAGGGAGTAAAAGAAATTCGAGCTAAGAAGATAAATAATTTATTTCTAACTGCACTATTAGAAGACTATCATTATTAACACTAAAGGGTAAAATTTCAAAGTGTTACACAGGGATTATTCCAATTGATATTAATGGGCAACAAATAGCAAAATCCCAGAACACAGCTTTAAAAATTTAACCAGTTACATTTAAAGGGCAACATTATTACGCAGGTGTTAAAAAAAACGGCAAATCCTTGATGGCATTTGAAGACATTCAATTAGATCGATAAGACATTTTTTATTTTATGTTTTTCTTCCTTTTCTAAAACTTTTTCAATCCACTTAATGAACATGAAAACCTTTCAAACTAATAAAGGTATCACTTTTTAAAAATTAAGAGTAATTATGTTCTCTGAGGAAATGTGATCTAAAAATGAAGAAACTGATCCTTCTGTTGCTAGGTAATAGTAAATTCAGTTTTAATTCTTATTATAAATTCCATTTGATTAGTTTTCTTTATAACTCAGTTGATTTAATATGAAGTATAATCTATCTGTTCTCAGAACTTTTATGGAGAATAGATTTTAAAAATTACTTTCATTCACCACGAAAGGTTTCTGGAAGGAAATTAATGTCTATAAAGAATCTTTCTAAATTATTTGTAGAGATTTATTTTTAGTTTTAAAAAAACAGAAATGAAGAAATAATAGGTCATAAAGAAGATACATATATCAATACCATATAGAGTTGTACATATGTTAATTAAAATGCATAAAGATTTCCAGAATCACAGTGATTAAGAAAAGGATTTTAAATCTGTCACTACTACTATCACTAGTGATTTTAGATCAAAGACTAGGAAAGATGAAGCCAATTTGAGAGGCTCAAGGAACTGAATGTGGACTTCATCTTTAAGAAAATGACAGATTTAAATTAAACAATTGAAATGCTATAAATTTAAATATATTAATAGGCAACACGCAATCTAAATTAAGCCCTCCTCTATATGGGGCGGTCACTGGAACCTGGCGGTAAGTTCAGTTGCATCAGGCCATTGTGCTTCGACTGTGTGGAATGCTCCAGTGAAAATCAAGCCATTCTGAATCCCCAAATTTTGAAACAAGCTACAGTTTTGAAAAAAATTAACAGAAAGTAAAGTAGGTCTCTGAGTTCTAACATTTTGGCCAAGAGTTCTGATTTGTACCAAAAATGACCCATGTGGAAAGAAACACTGATGGACTAGACTGAACTGCAGCTTTTGGTATCTATTCAATCTAGGCCTCATATAGTCATGAAATAAAAATCACTGTTGAATTCATAGATCTTTGATAAACTTCACAGAACACTTTTGGATTGGTATATTCTAGAAAAAACATTTTGGTACATCAGAGATTTTTAATTAAAAGTTAACCAATCTGATTTTGATACATTTTTCTCTTAAGAAAATGATACTATCAACTGTCAAATGTCATGTTCAATGCAATTTTAAAAACACTACCATTACCAATTGGATTATGTTTTGATATGTAAGTACTCATATATTACAACTTAATCAGGTTCCTTACTTAGGCCTTATTTTTCCATCATTCTATCTGTCTATCCAAGAAAAATGTATTAAGAACCTATCTTAAATAAAGATAATTATATCTGAATCTGAAAAGCTTAAAAGAACCACCCCAGCTAGCTAGTTGTGCGCCATCCATAATGTTACCCAAGATAAGTACCCAAAACATTAGCCCCAGAGATCTTAGGAGGTTATTTCAAGGTAAGTAATATGAGTCCAATTATTCATTTTGTACAGATTTCCATTAGGGAAAATTCATATTCACTTAAACATCATACTATATAAATACTATATGCATACATATAAATACTATTAATATGCATTCTAGAAAGAAGGTAATTTGAGGATGAACTAGTTACAATTCAGGCAGACAATATAAACCAGCTGCTTAGGCTGGAATTCTAATTCCACTACTGACAAGCTCTGTGACTTTATGAAAATTTCTTAATTTTGCTTAACCTCTGTTTTTTCATCTACAAAATAATAAAATTATAATAACATCTTCACAGGATTTAGGATTAAATGACTTGATATAATAAGGGTTTATGCATAATAAAAATTATACAAGCCTTTACTATTATAATCTGTACTACCCATGAGGACAATTGATTTCAGAGGTAGCCTTTATTTAGTTAACTTTGATAGTGCCTTTTGTGTTGTTGCTATGGGTTTAGAAATCTAATAAAACCATTTTTTTTTAATTGGAGACAAAAGCATGATGCTTATGATGGTAGAACTTTCTATCCTCTGATACCTTAGGAGAACCACATATCTCCCTCTCATTTTTCTTCTCTTCTAACAGCTTTCATTTAGTAGTGTCATAGTGCTGGCAAGATTAACTGACTCCAAATGTAAAAATCTCAAAAGCAAACATCAATATCTTTAAAAATGTATTTTTGAGGATCAAAAGGTCCATACACTAAATCAATATGTAAGGATTTTAATGACAACATAAGAACCCGAGTTTATTAGTGAAAAGGAGGCAGAGCTTTACGTTGCATGACTAAATTCTTGAAGAAAAAAGAAATTTTTAATGGGCAAGATAGTGTGGAACATATGGTAATTTTGGATAACTGGAATTTTGAATAATTGGGTTTAATTTTTTTTTTTCCTAATCATTTGACTCCTAGGACAGCCATTGCTACACAATTAATTGTTAGAGTTAAGTCCATAATAAACTCCCTGATAATAGCTCTAGCTTGCAATAAAGCAGAAATTGCATTGTAATTCGTGCTCACTGTGTATACAAAAAGAAAATGTAATTTTAATTTGCTTATATTAATTAAAATATAATGAATTAAGTGACTAACGAATTCATTAGAAATTGAACTTTGACCGTGTAATTGTTAATTGTTTTAACATTACCCAGAAAAAAGAAAATATTAGCAAATCAAGAATTCCGAGGATTCAGGAGTTGAGATTGATTTTCATAAAGTACACATAAATCAAGCACCAAAAAATTTATATTTTACTAAAGCAAGCTGAAAATTTAACGAACCTAATATACTGATAAATATGTGAAACACAGCTATTTAAAAATACATCTTTACACATGGATTAAAGTCCTTTGAGAAAATTAGCATAATTCATCCAAAAACCGAAGTACTAAAAGGATCCATATAGGGTTACATATAAAAATATGAAATCTAAAGAGGAGAAATGAGAGAAAGAAAAGCAATTATTTTATGTTGTTATTTTAGATTTATTTAAAAAGCCAAACGTTTTCTTAAGAAAATATTTTAGCTTCTGTTGAATACTTCAAGATTTTTTCCTGCTGCCAGTAGTAGAAAGAGTGGGAGTACTCCTTCCAGGAGCGACTTCCAAATGCCAGACACCTCGAGATCAGGGCTTCCTAGGCTTGGGTAATTTAACTGTTACGAGGCTGTGAAGGTGGATTCTGTTATCTCTAGTTTGTATGTGAAGAAAGGGAAGCTCAAACTTGTTCGATGTCACACAGTTGAAAAGAGATAGACTGGGATCAAGCACCAAGTCTCTGTGACATGAAAGTCCAAACTTCTCAGCTGTTACTAAGAAATGGCAGTGCAGAAATTACAAAGAGGATCATCTTCATCTTGTCTTTGACTAAGGAAGCCGGTATCAGTACTACCTATAGCTTAATGCTAAGAGCACAGAATCTAAAGTCCAACCAATTTGGTGTAAACCTCAGCTTTGTTACTTCACACAATTGTGACTTTGAGCAAGTTCCTTCACTTCCTAAAACACTAGTTCTCCCTATCTGTGAAACAGTTACATTAATAACGATATCATAGCAATTTGGGGAGTATTAGATGATACAATTTGTGGAAAGCACTTGGCGCCATGCCTGGTTCATAGCATATCTAGGCAAATATTACTATCGAAATCAGAGAAAATTGATCAGAAAAATAAACATTCAGCTATAAACATGTGGGAATAAACACCTGACACTTCAGGGGTGTTCACCTCCTAGATATCAAATTTAGAGATCTTATAATTCCTATGTCATTTCACTTCTAAAAATTACAGTGTGAGTCTATGATTATAAAAGTGCAATTTCTGTGAGTATATCTTTATTCGATCTGTAACACAATTGCAATATCTAAATGTATATGCCTTTGCACCTAGAAACTATACTTCGAGAGATCTATTACATTAATATATAGACACAATGTTACATGTACAAAGATGTTTCTTGAAGTACTGTTTTTTTCTTCTTATAACAAAAGAGAGAAAACAATTTAAATGACCACTAGCAGCTATGCTATTAAATTAATTGTAGTTCATCTACATGCGATATCCTAGGAAATTCTTAAAACACACATGAAAATATCTCTAGGATATAATGTTAAGTGTTAATCACAAGTAGCAGGACGATATATATGATGTGGCTCCATTTCTGCTAAAAAAAAAGTATGATTATGTTTAGTATGTGGGATGTAAATACATAGAATGCTGAGTTTGTGTTTTGTTTTGTTTTTTTTTTTTTTTAGAATGTTGAGTTTTAAACTGTTAATAGTTATCATATTTGGGAACAGGTTGAAAAGGAAATTTCAAATTTGATAGTTATAATTCCATATTGTTTGATTCTTTTAGGTAAGAAAGTGTTTATGATCCACTTTTGCAATATAAAATGACTTTTTTTTTTTTTACAATGCTCCTAAAAAGTACAGTACAGGAAAAGGCATTATCAAATTCTGTGCTGTGAAACTTATGTATGGGTCGTGCAATGATTTTACCCTCTGTACATTCAGAAGAGCACATTCAGTTTTTATTTGATATTTTAAGAAATATAATAAACTTAAAATATATCCAGAAAAAGGTAAATAGGGCGAATAGGATAATATCTTGCTCTCTCTCTCTCTCTTTCCCCCACTACCCCCACCCCACACATGTAATGAGTTGGGCCTAGAAATAGAAGAAGCTTATAGAAAGTTTTGTTTGGAATTAGAACATAAGCAAACACGGTAAAGTTAAATTTCAGCATATAAGTATTATAAAGCAATTTAGATTATGGCGATTTAGCAGAACACAGGAAAGTAAGACTATATGCCATGCTTATATCAGATTAAGGACTTTGAGTTATGTTACTAATGTATGCGACTTTTTTGTTTAACATCACCTGCCAAAATAAATTTTATTCCCTATAACTTTATATATAATATATAAAATAGTTTATATGTACAGTTAATTCCGCTGTTTTGCTGCAATAAAATTGATTTTTAAATTAAAACAATGATATGTACGTGTGTGTTTGTGTGTGTGTGTATGGGTGGGTGTGAATATGGGTGTGGTTGGGTGTATGTAAGAAATGGTTAAAAGTAATCCATGTAGCTGTCTTCAAATATTTAAAGGATAACCATGAAGAAAGTCTTCATCTATGTTTTTCTCTAAAGATAACAGGAACCAGTGATTAAGCACACATTACTGGTTTTATTATTGTTATTTTTATAATTTGTTGTAAATTTAGCAACACAAATAGCTATGTTGAGACATCCCTACCCTTGAACCTAAATGGATACTTTGCAGGTAGGATGCAACAGAAAAGACTTCTGTACTCCCCTAGGAAATACTGGATTAGATAATCTCTTCCAATATAAAATTCAAGAATTTTATGAACTTTGCCATGGTAGTTTAATGAGCAATTTTATATGCTCTATGGTTTCCCAGTAAATTATCAGCAATAAAGTTAACTTAGGAAAAGATCAAGTAAAAGTTAAAATAAAAATTTAACATTAAATCCATTCAATATAGAGGCTCCTCTTTTGAGTGCTTTCTAATTGCTAAGTGGTTTTGCATACATTGTCCCAAAGACATTACTATAGTATTTAGAGATCTGTGTAAACTAGACTCAGCAGATAAATATCTCACCCCCAAGATCACTCAGTTAGAAAATGTGTGTCCAGTTTGAATCTGACTCCCAATACCATGCCCTTAACCCTCATACTATACTTCTTTCCTACTTTAAATCTTTGTAAAATTAAGTTAGAGAGAGGAGTTAATTTTTATAACTAATAAAAATTATTAGTTATAATAATTATAAAACCAAGACTATTAGTGTTATATTAATTATTGGCTAGGAATTATAGTCAAGCTATGATAGTTAGAAATAGCTATAACTAGAGAGACCATATTACCTAGTTTGCTCCAAAAAAGTCCCGGTTTATTATAACTGTATTTATTTGTAATTACATAATGTAATTTTAAGTAATACTCTTTTTCCTTCTAAAAGTATCCCACTTTGATGATATATTATAATAATTATACCAGGAATTATAGAACAAAGATAATTATGAAAGCAAAGTAAAATTTGATTTGGAACAAAACCACAATTTATGAAAAACTTAGAAACTACAGAGTCCAGGACTCAAAGGATGACTTGAAGAGATAAATGTCTTTAAACTTGTTACTAGAAGGAAAATGTATGAAATTCATATGTGATATCTAGGCATAATTAGCCTATATGTTCTTTCTATTTTCAACCTGTAGGTGGCCACCACAAGCTACAATTATTAAACAACTCATTAGCAGCATTTTCAATACTGTCATCTTCAGATAATTAGCAATTTATTTAAATAACCAATTTCTGTAGAAATAATTGCCATGAAATGCCCTGAACCTAGTTTTTTTTATAAACTATAATAAAAGTGTTAAGATAATCCCTGACATTTGCAAATGCCATTAGTTCACCTTTCCTTTTGATAGTGCTATGGCATTATGTTTAAACAATTACCCGATAACACAGTAGTTTAATGAAACAGTACAGTAAGCACATTCTTCAATATGGCCAGCGAGGACATTTAGCTTCAGAAGAAATCCAGTGTGCATACATGTTTACACAGAGGAAAGGCAGAACCCAAAGAAAAAGGATTATTGAAATAAGTACATTATTGCTATTTCCAACTTGGTTTAGTTTTCATAGTAGATGCTCAAATACATGCACCCTCTTTGGAAACAAAAATGGAGAGTTTTGTAAACCGATTTGTGCAACTGGAGGCTTTAAATGAAAATCATATGAGTCTATGAATATATAAAATACACTCATTATATTATTTGTTCAGCAACCTTCATGCAAAGAAAATGAATAGGGGATTTTTCTTGCTATCAGTTTTAAATATTTAAGTATGTTTTTAGTAAAAGGGGTAAAACTTCAAAGTAGAGTTATCAAGGAAAACTATAAATGGTTTTTAGATCTCAGCTAGGGTTTAGCATTTAAAATGAACTGGAATTCTAACTCTCAGTTTCTTCTTTGCTTTTCAGCTCTCCATCCCACTAAGATCTATTGATGAGGGCTCAGTATTTTTGAATTGCCAGTGATAAAATTCTTTCAGACTTTCATAGTTTTTAAGCTGTTGGTCTTCACATGATAAAACAGAACTAAAATTAAAGCCAATGGCAATACCATTTTATGGCTAAAATGAAATAATTTTGAGAGCCTTAAATACCAGTTGCTCTGCTCAAACATTATTTATATCCTCACAAGTCACATATGCATTATCCTCATAATACAGATGAAGAAATTCCGGCTCAAAGGTTAAGTAGTATATGCATGTAAGAAAGACCTGCTTGTTTGGTAAAATAAGGCTTTAACAACAATAAAATAACTACTGGGTTTGAATTTGAGGGTTTTTCTTCATTTCTAGATGACTATATGCCTCAGTTCCTTCCATATAAGCACTTCTTGCAGTGCTTTTAGCCTATAAATACGATTAATTTACCTATAAATATAAATATAGAGGGTATTTGAAAATAGTCATATTTCCTTAGCTAAGAAATTCTGAATAATGGCAGACATAGTGGACTTGGTATATAAACATTTTTCATGTGATTTTGTTTAAGGATGTTCAGGGCAAATATTATACCACGCAAAAATCTCACCAGTCTGTGTGTAACAAAAATGGTGATTTGAGAAGGGGAAAATTATAATGGCTATGATAATGCTGATGAATTAGCTACATTTTCCCTTTAGAGAACCCAGGAAAATTAGATGTGAGTATTTTTCTGAAGATAAAAAAAAAAATAACAAAAAGAGTTCCCATATCCACTAAAGTCATACTACTTCTTTCTTTGGAAATTCAGGATTTCTTTTCTTGCTGAAATTGTGTACTCTGTTTACTCCGTGGGTGGTTCCATGGTCTGGGTGTCCATGGTAGCACTGGTCATGCTATGAAACCTTTCTTTTCATTCTCAGGAATACATTCTCTGGTCACCGTACAATGAATTACATGTGTAAATCTCTGTGCTCTGTGATAAGACCACGTTCCTTAGAGTGCTGAAACCCAGGCTATACACGGCAGACGATGAGGTTCCATTCTCTTTTTTGCCTGGACGACTCTCAGAGATAGAGAAGTGGAGAAGGACATCTTTGGCTGGACTGTCTCTGAATCCTCTGAGAACAAATGTTTTCTGTACACTTATGAGGCACTTTGGAAAGGAGAGGCTCTATTGATTAATATTTACTCTGCTGATTAGTAATTGATCTCTTAATTAATTGACAATAAAATTTCTTTCTAAATTTCAGTAGGGTGAAACATGAGAAATTATTTTCAGTCAAAATCATTCCTTACACCCAGCATTGTGTCAGCTGTTAAAAGGCAGCAGAAGTGTCTCTTCTTAACGAGCTAATGGGGCTGAGTAGATAAGATGAAAATATGGGCAATGCATGTCCACATCCTGACGGTGTGGGGCAGACAGCAAAACTGCTGAAACTCACAGGACCGGATGATCCAGGAAAATTGAAGCGGTCTGGGAAGGCTATGAGGGAGATGAAGGACTTCAATAGGGCTCTTAAAAGATGGGTAGGTAGGCCTGGGGTTGAGAACTAGGATATTTCAAACTCTGGCAGGGAATGGGGACAAGGTGAGCAAAAATTGCAGATATCGTAAGGAACCAATCGTGTTTATGAAATGATTTTATTTGAACTAAAGTAGCCTATCGGGTTGGGAATGGTATATAAGGCATGTGGGAAGGGAGGCGGCCCTTCCCCCGCTCCTCTAGCTAACACCATCAATTTATATACAATATTTTATTTTAAAAATAATTTTTAAAATATTGATCTGGCATAAGAATAAACAGGTTTGAATTTTGACAGTGTCTGAACAAAAAATATAAAATAAAGGAAGTCCAAATTTATTTTGGTGTTAATAAAAAACATTCTCAGGGGAAACTAAAGAGAATATATACTCAATGTATATGTCTCTGGCTATAGCCTTTTTATAGATCATGAGGATCTTTCTACTCTGATTTAAAAATAGAATTTTTATGTTAGAAGAGACAAGGGTTACAATTAAAATAATAAGATTCCCTTTTTTACATTGTAGAGAGCTCATTTGATAGAAGATAACTGTTACCAGTAATGTAAATTTTCATTTTCATAGATGCATTTATATTTTTAACAAACATCATAAATACTGCAAGGAAATCTAACACTACCTAGATCGTGGAGATATGTGTCAATCTGGCAACCTCTCATCTACCATGCTAGAGGGTACTACAGGCCACGATTCCTCATCTAGTACCAACTGTGCATATCTGTATGGCCCCTGGGAACCCTGACATTTTAGGGTTTTGAACTATAAGCTAGGAGGACACTTCTCAGGTGAATGGGTGGTTAGAAATTAGTAGTTATATGGATAATCATGGAATGGTTAAAAACAAACAAACAACTTCTAAATAGAACCAGATCAAATCGAATAAAATAATCTATGTAAATAAAGCAGTGACAAGCACATAGTAAGTGCTTCATAAGCAGTACCATCATCACAGATTCTGAAAACAATGAAAATATAACAAGGGAACAATATGAACAACTTCATGCAATAAATTTAACAACTGAAATGAGATGGACAAGCAAAACACAATTTGCCAAAACTGACAACAAAAAACAGAAAATCAAAATAAAAAGTAGCCCCATAACTATCACAGAAATTAAATTCATAACAGTAGCAACAAAAAAAAATATATTTTTACCAAGGAAATTGCAGGACCAGATGGCTTCGCTGGTAAATTCTATCACATTCAAAAAAGAAATAATACCAATTTTATACAAACTTTTGAAGATAGAAGGAGTAAATCCCAACTCATGTAATGAGGCCAGAATAATCCTGAGACCAGACCTGACAAATATACCAAGAGAAAATAAAATTATAGGCCAATATCCTTCATTAACACAGACTCAAATATCTTTGATAAAATATAAGAAGACAATATTAAGCAATATATAAGGCAGAGTAAAGCATTGTGATCAAATGGAGTTTATCTGAGGAATGTGAGGCTGGCATAACATTTGGAAATCAATTAATGTAAGTCACCATATTAACATAAAAGAAAAGAATAAAAAGGAAAAAACTGTTAGTATCTCAAAGGAGTGCAGAAAGTGTATTTAAGAAAATTTAAAATCCGTTCATGATGAAAAGGCTCAGCAAATAGGAAAAATATAGCTGAATCTCCTCTTTCTGACAAAGGGCGTCTAATAAAAAACCAATAGCTAACATCATGCTTAATGGTAAAACATTATCTCTATACACTTTATACGCTTTCTATATACTATATTCTCTGCCCTTTTCTAATACTGGCAATAAGAAATTGGAAATTGAAATTCAAAATAACATTTACAATAGTACAAAAAAGCAAGATACAGGAATAAATTTGTGAAAGATATGCAAGATCTCTACATTGAAAACTACAAAATATTCCTGAGGAAAATCAAAGAGATCTAGGAAAAGAAGAGCTATGTTACATTCATATTACATTCATAGCCTGAAGATTCAGTACTGTCAAGATGTTAAATCTCTCCAAAGTGATCTATAGATTCAACAAAACCCAAATCAAAATTCCAGTAAGCTTGCTTTGAAGAAAATGATAACCTAATTCTAAAATTTATATGGAAATATGAACAATCTGTAATAATCAAAATGATCATGATAAAGAAAACAGAATTCAAGAACACTATTTTGCTTCAGGACTGGCTATAAATCTACAGTATTAAGACAATAGTATAAGAACATAGAACAGGATGGAGTCCACAAATAGTCCTCATATAAAAGGTCAATTGATTTTGACCAAGTTACTAAATCAGTTGAGTGGGGGAAATAAAAATCATTTTAACAAAGGGTGCTCCAATTGGTTAGAAGAAACAAACAAACAAACAATGTTCACTGATATCTCCCTTCATACAAAAAACCATTTATAAGGATTCAAGATATATTGAAGATCTAAATATAAAATCTGAAATTATAAATTTCCTAAGGAAAAAGCATCCAAAAATATCTTTGTAGCCTTGAGTAGACATAGATTTCTTGGAAAGGACATTAAAAGCAATAATTACATTTAAAAAATATGATCTGGACTTTATCAAAAAATAAAGAGAGAAGCCAAAGTCTAGGAAAAAGAACTCATATCTAAAATATATAAATAACTCCTATAAAACAATTACAATATAAGTAACTCAATTAAAATGGACAAAACTTGAGCAGACATTTCAAAGAAGATGTACAAACAGGGAATTAATACATGAAAAGGTGCTCCATATCAGGAAAATACAAATCAAAACCACCGTGGGACACCATTTCACATCCATTAGAAAATAGTTAAAAACCAGAAGACTGATAACACAAAATGTTGACAAAGACATGGAACAACTAGAACTCTCATACATTCCTGGTAGGAGTATAAAAATGATAAAATCACTAGGGATAATTGTTTGAAAATTTCTTTATAAATTCAACATACATCTATCCTATGATTCAGCAGTTTCATTTCCAGAGTTTCATCCTATACAAGAATGTTCATAGCAGCCTTGTTTATAATAACCCCAAACTGGAAACCACCCATATGTTCATCAATGAGAGATAGATAAACAAGTTGTTGTCAATTAATTTAATGAAAACTGTCAGCAATAAAAAGGACTCACATACTGATATCTGTAACAACATAGATGGATATAAAAAATTATGTTGATAATCAAAGCCCAATGGCACACACACAGACACACATACACACAGGTAGGGGTGTAGAAAAGAGAGAGAGAGAATGTTATTTCATTTATATCAAGTTTAAGAACAGTCAAAAATAATCTATGGTGGTATAAGTCTCAGCTAGGAATAGGGGAATTGACTGCAAGCCATACAAAGGAATTTTCTGGTGTGAAGAAAATGTTATCTATTCTGTTTCTGATTGTACTTACTACAGATATATACAATTTTCAAAGTTAATTTAACTGAAACTTAATATCTGTGCATCGTATTATATATAAAATATACTTCATTCAAAAAATTAAAAATATGTAATTACATTTAAGAAGTACCAAAAAAGTCTATCTCAAAAGTTAGCCTCTCCCATTTGTATCTACTTGCAAGATATCTTTTGATGGTCAGATCATTCAAAGGCTTCATCTATAAAATATGAGAGCATCTTCCCATTTGTGGATAGAAACAAAATCTGTGAGACACTGAATCTTATATTTTAAAGGTAAATGGGATGAAAGACCATCATCTGTAGTACATCATTAAAGATAAATGTGGAGAACTAGACGACCCACTGGGAGAGCTTTTTATGGTGTTGTTGGTCTCTTCAATGTTTATAATCTCCATGAAATTTTCTTAAAAGCAATGCTTTTAAAGAAGCAGGTATATAACAAATAAGTATGTACACATACATGCATATACAATATATACACACTATCGGTGATAAATCACTGGTTGTTAAGAAAAGGACACGTAGAGTACAAGAACGATGCAAATATAAAGATATTAAGGCTGGACCGTAGGTCTGAATCACAAACCCTGGATTAGCTAGGCGTGCGGAGCACCATTCTGGACAGGCTCAGCTCCAGAAAGCTCAGAGGCACTCTGGCCCTTCGCTGACTGTTGGACTAAGTGAGACCCCAGAGCCAAATTTCAAAAATGTCATCAACTGATCACAAATGTTGTTAACATATAATGGGAGTTTCTGTTTCTGCACTTTATGCCCAAATCGCTATTCGAGTATATCTTTACCTTTCCAAAACAAGAGAGCAAGCACTCCAGGGTGTTGTTCCTATTAAAATCTTGTCATCATAAACTTATCTTCCCAGTTGAATCTTTAAAGAATATTTCGCTTATGGCTCATGTCAAGTCTATGATGAGTTTGCAATGAAATAGCTTCTCTTTATTTGCTACTTTTCCAATCTTTTATGTTTTCTGATGAAATTTCAGGCTCCTGTCAAATTAAGGTCATTACTTTGTTGACTGGCACAGATATTTAGGCTGAATTCGCAAGTGTGCAACTCCAGATGATTCAACTTCTTGCCAAATGGCATTTAGCTAACTTTTGCATGCATGAAAAGGAGAGACAGTCTATTATGGGGACCAACTTGGTAGAAAAAAATATATAGTCAGTATCTAACGCACATATCTAAGCAGAAATGTCATGCATATGTTTTTCCTCATTCATAGATGCTCATTCCCTTTATATTGTTGCCATAAGTGTTTCATCATCCAAATACTTAAATTGTGCATAATGAGTCCAAATAGCATTGGGCCATTCAGAATTGGGCATTGAGTATCACGGATGTGCTAAAACCACTTAAAGAAGCATAGCTAGAACATGGTTTTCCACGTCTCAAGGGGAGAGGCTTTTTGGTAACCTTTGTCCAAACTGCTATATATTATTTTCTCAACAGCGCTCAGAGACTCTTTTTAATTGTGTAAAAGCTGAAAGAAATCATACTAGAGCATACTAATCTTTCGGATCTTTTCAAGTATATCTGCAGTGAATACAAATAGGGCCAGCGGTCACAATGTACATCTTTTTTCCAACACTAATGTTTGTTTTACCCTAGTAATAAGAATGAAGGTATGAGAAATGGCATGCTCTCATGCAGTAAGTGGCTTGCAAAAGTTCTCCTGTTGGCGTTCTAGATCGTTTACTTATAAATTCCAGAATATAAAACATAAGATTCCCAGAGTTCTTGCTTACTAAATGCCAAGTTGTTATAGGGTGGCACTTGAGATCTGAAGTTTGAAAATGGGAAAGCATTAAAGACTTTCAAGGAAAAATGATATATGTCCCATTTCTAGCAAAAAATGAACTAGGGAAACATATCTGTAATTGCCAAAAAGGGCCAGCACTCTGAAGACTGTAGGCAAACAAAATGCTAACAAGTTTAATTATTCACAATGGCACATTTATGGAGAGTATAATGTCACAATCAATAATTACAAGCCCATACAAACAGCATTGTAATAATTCTACAAGGCATGTTCAGAAGTGAAATAATTTAGAATTTGAAATCAATAGCATTTATAGGCATTGGAAAATGTCAAATGGAAAATGAATGCCAGTGTTTGTATTCTTTCTGGAGCAATCTTACTACTCAGATTTTAATTATTCCTTAAAAGATTTCTTAGTACCTGAAAACAAAAGCAAACGTTTGCCCTTTTCATGTCTTAATTAACTCTTTCAACAGATTTTGATTTGTTAGGGAGATGTTTCATACACAGGAAAATGACATCTCCATGAGAACTAAGATTTTTCCAAATTTCTCTCTTTAGTCCATAGCCCTTCTTTTGGCTTCTCCCCTGATTCTCTCATAGTGTTTTTGTTCCCTTCATTTCACACTATTAGCCTAGACAATAAAGGCTTTGGCACAAATACTTCCTACCACAAGATAGCACACTGGTAAATTCTTAAACTAAAACACTCCTTATAATTAAAAATAGAATAAATTGGGTGAGGGGTATATGGAAACTCTATGTACTATCTTTTCCACTTTTCTGTAAATTCAGTTATTCCAAAACAAAAGGCTTATTTATTTTTTAAATCCCTCACACAACACTTGGATTACCCCACTTTTGTAAAAAAATATCAGTTTGTCTATATTATTTGGCAAAAACAAAGTCATAAATTTGTGAATATTGGAACTAGCTTTTTTTAAACAAAGGATTTATAGTTGTTTTTATTAATTGCCACTAATAATAGCTATCTTTTGTTGAACAACCTAATACGTGCAAAGCACTCTGTTAAGGCTTTTATGTATGTTATTTCGTTTAGATCTCATAAAATCCCAGGAGCTATTACTTTTGATGCTTAAAGTGGTTAAATATTCTGCTCTTGTAATAGTAACTGGAAGACTTTAGAATCTACACCAATCTGTTGACTCTCAAATCAGTGCTGCTTTCCACATTACCTTCCTTCAAAAAGCTAATATTTTTATGTAGTTCTTGTATTCATACAAATAGGGTTCTAAGTACTATATACTATACTAGGTTATATATTTGTAAGAGAACTCAAAAATAACCCTGCAAACAAGTTGCTATTAGTCCTAAAAGCAAAAGGAAAAATCCTGAAATTTTCTAGTAAAAGCTGTTCTTGTTATAAAATCATTTCACTGTCAACTTTAGTCTTTGCTGACACTTATACAGGTTTCTGGAAAAAAAGTATTTAAACATTTTTCCATTAATGAAGTGATGTCCAATCACCTTATGTATCACTGAATTACCTATCAACTGAGAAAGAAGGAACAGAAAATTTAATTTCGGGTTACTTCAGAAACTATGGCAACCAGGCTTTTTGGCAGTCAAAGGGTGTAAAATCCAGATTAGATAGATGGATATATTTACATATTCACTTTTACATTAAACAGAGTGGATGACACATCCCTGTATAAAACCTATTATTTAAACACTTCAAGTGAAAAGTGTTAAAATAAATGGCTCATGACTTATGAAGTGTTAAAATAAACGTTTATTTCAACACTATACATGTCATAAGCCATTTATTTCAACACTTTCTACTTCAGAAGATTCACTCAGACAAAAGAGAAAGATTTCATTTGCTATGAGTATGTCAACAGGCCAAGACATAGAGGCTAAAAGAAAAGTTTCGGTGCTAGGACACTTGGTTTGGGGAGGCTGGATCAGAAAGCATGATTCTGGAGAGTTGATGCTTCACATCTGGTAAAAGCTATATGGACGTGATAAGTTCTTTATCGATGCCACCTACATTTGGCTTAATTTGCACGTCACGTTTCCCTTAACCAATTGAGAGACTTCAGGGCATACCCGAGTATCAAATTGCATGGGCAATGTACTGTTTGGGGGTATTTCTACAAAGAAAACATGTGTTTTATTTCATGTCTCCTCTTATTAGAAGAGCCTGATATGACCCAAACTCTTCAGGAAACAAAACGTTTAAGAATAAAGGTAGTTTCTTAAGCATATTAAGTGCATATGGTTATATAGCACTTTTAATAAAAGTGCCAAGATCTGTTCTAAATACCATACAAATAGTAACTAATTTAGGCCTCATGACAATTTAGAGAGGAGGTACTCATATTTCTGCCTTTTCTTTTTTCAGAGATAAAATTGAGGTACGAGGTGGCTGAGTAGTCTATCTAAGGGAAACTATGACGTAGGACACCAGGATTCTCCCCTGAGCACTTAGCTGCAGAGTCCCGATACTTCATCCCTATGCTACGTTGCTGTCTTTTAGAAACAATGTCAGATGATTATGTCTTGTGGTCTAGAAGTTACTTAAGCTTGAGAAGCTGTCAAGTTCATCACTGAATTTTCAGGAAGGGCAGCCTAAATGGGTAAAAATTTCTCTCCTTTGTAAACGCAATGTCGAAATAAAAAGAATTAATAATGTTTCTATGTGAAATTGGTGTTGACTGATAACTGATGACAGTTGATTATGCATTTTTTCAGTTTTGCCTATTTTAAGATTTTATTGTCCTACAAGTGTTTGAACGTCTCCAGTCAAAATGAGAATGTCTGATAGAGACCGAATCATTTCTCTCCAGTATATCCCTCTAACATTTGATAAAAATGCTGATAAATGTTTCCATTTTCAAGTGAACCCGATAGTGGTAGACTTTACATTTTGAAGGTCTCTCTGGTGTCTCTTTTACGAGGTCACTAACTCCATTCACCCGGGCTCCGCCCTCATAACCTCATCATCCCCCAAAGGTCCCACCTCCTCATAGGATCACTGGGGGCTGGAATCTCACATATGAATTTCAAGAGTTAACAAACATTCTGTCCATAACAATACCTTCGGTAGTTTCAAGGCCAAAAATTGGTAAAAAAAGAAATCACAGGACTTAGGGCATTTTGACATATAAATAACCTACTTTGAACATACCATAATGCAAAGAAAAATTCTGAGATAGTGCCTTGTAGGAATATTTAACATTTCAAGGGGTTAATCTAAAGCGTAGCAAAATTATGAAACATATAGAACAAAAAAGAGGGATAAGATTTTTTTCAAACAGCAGGTCGACTAATAATAAAATATATACTCGTATATTTATACAACTTTAAATTTGATATCTTGTTTTTCTGTTTTTTAAAAATATTTTTAAATTAACTTTTATATTTTTTCAATTATAGTTGACATAAAAATATTATATTAATTTTAGGTGCACAACACAGTAATTAGACATTTATATAACTCATGAAATGATCATCCTGATAAATCCAGGACCCACCTGACACCATACGTAGTTATTACAATACTACTGACTATATTCCCTGTGTTACATATCTCAAATTTGTACCTCTTAATCTCCTCACTACTTCACCCATCCTCGCACCCCTCAATCTGACAACCATCAAAATGCTCTCTGTAAATATGAGCTTGTTTCTATTGTTTGTTTATCCTGTTCACATATGGGATTTGTTTTCTCTGAGTTACTCCACTTAGCACAATACTCTCTAGGTCCATCCATGTTGTTGCAGATGGCAAGGTTTCATTCTTTTTTATGGCTAAGTAATATTCCATTATATATATATATATATATATATATATATATATATATACACACACACACATACACACACACACACACATATACCACCTCTTCTTTATCCATTTATCTATTGATGGATACTCAAGTGGTCACCATATCTTGGTTATTGTAAATAATGCTGCAATGCACATATGGATTTACATGTCCCTTCATAGTAGTCTTTTGGGTTTCTTCAAATAAATACCCAGAAGTGGAATTACTGTGTCCCTTGTATCATAGCCTTTGTTTTAAATTCTATTTTGCCTTATATAACTATTGGCATCCCAGGCTTTTTTTGTTTGTTTGTTTGCTTCCATTTCATGCAACATTTTTTTCATCCTTTTACTTTTTGGTCTGTGTCTTATGTACTAGGTGTGCTGTGGGGCCCATTGGCACAGTCTTCCCTGGCCATCTGAGCCTAGTGTTCCAGGTATGTCCCTTGTATGGGTTTTGTGTGCCCTCCTGTTGTAGTTGAGCCTTGGTTGCTGTTTGCTCATCAGTGAGAGGTATTGCCCCTTAGGCTGATTGGTCATGAGGACTGGCCATGACCAATGGAGGAGCTGTTGTGCAAGGGTGACCTTACAGAGCAAGATTCGCTTAAGAAGGACTATAATGCCTTCCCTGTCTGCCCTTTGGGTGTGTTGTCCTCAGATGTGACCCTAGGGGATATTCTGGCGTAGACCAAAGCTGGTCATTGGCTGTGCAGACCAGGGCCTCCTGGGAGGGGCCCTGCCAAAGGCCAAATGCAGCTGCAACTTGTGCTCTGCTTGAGGCCATCTGGCATAAGCCACCAAGCAATCTACAGATAGCCACCACCCACACCACTTAAAAGTGCATTGAGAGGCTAAGCCACAAACTGAGGCCAGCTGCTACTCATGCTGTGCTTGGGGTTGCTCAAGAGAAGTACTGGGCATATCAAGGCCAGATGCTATTTGTTTAGGTTTTGCGAACCTTTGAGAGATTTTAAGAAAGTCCACAGCATGAACCAAGAGAGGGCATTTGTATTGAAAATCCACTGAAAGTGGCTTAGTCAGGCCACTTTGGTCTCTGGGACTCACCAGGGTGGGAAGACCTGTGTTAGCTATATCACTAGACTTAGATATGGTTACCACCTGTGTCTGCAAGCCAGGCAAGGGAAAGCTCAACAAAGGAACAATACCCTCTGCCAGCACTTCTGTCTGGAGAAAGCTGTCCCTTCAACCCTTACTCTGAACCCAGACCATTCAGTCCCTCCCCATATGTCCCTGGAGCCTTTTGAGCTGCTGCCTCAGTTCTGAAGGTCAGAGTAAGTGATTCTGTCACTAAGTCCATATGTGGGCCTTTTAAGAGGAATGCCTGGGAATCCCACAGCCCTCCGTCTCACGCAGCCACAACCTTCACTGGTTTTCACAGCCAGAAGTTGTGAGGACTTCTCTTCCTGCCACTGGCACCCTGGGATGATGATCCTTGTGTGGGGCCAGGACTCCTACTCTGGGGGAGCCGCTGCAGCCGAGATATTTTTCCTGATCCTCAACCACCACATGCAGGAGTGGGACCAGCCTGTTTCATGTCTCCACCTCTCCTACCAGTCCCAAAAGTGGCCTCTTCTGTCCCCAGTTATAAAACTTCTGTTCAGCTAGATTTCAAGTGACTCTCAATGATGGCTATTCTATAGTTTAGTTGTAATTTTAATGTGGTTGTGAGAGGAGGCAAGAACAACATTTACCTATATCTCGATCAACCAGGCATCAATATCTTATTATTAGAATATAAATTACTTCAAATAATATAACTTTGATAATTATTTATCATATGCTACATATACTAGATAAATGAGATCTATCTTTTTATCAATGAAAGCAAATATTTAAGGAATACTATTAAGAGCAAATGTTGATGTTTACTAGTGGAACTTATATCTTCCCAGCTTCTCCTCAATTTAAAAAAAATTCCATACCATCAATTGAAAAACAGAATTTGAATTAAAAACAAATGTTTATACAAATTTAAATCATACATTTAAAGCATTCGAATATTTTCATCCATTAAATCAACAGGTTTATCAAATGCTAACTATAAAGCAGCTATTATATTTGTAGGTGGTGATATATTTTATTTTAATATATGCTAATTGCTCCAGTAAAATCTGAGCAAATAATCATGACAATTTACAGGAAGGTATAGTGTACTTTGTCTAGTTGGGTCACTTTTCATTGAAGATAATATAAACTAAGTCTTAAAAATAAGTGGCATTTTAGAAGGCAAAGAAGACTGGGATGGGAATCACAGGTAGAGGAAACTGTATGAGCCAAAAGATTAAGATCTAGCAGTAATTGGGATGTAAGGCGTGTAACAAGGAGTAAAGGATGAATTAGGGGGAACAAGAAGGGGACAAGTCTGGATGGAGAGTGTGGCAGGTATTCTGTGACCCGCATCTCGTCTCCTCAATCACCTCTGATTTCAACTAGCTGCTATGCACAGTTCCATGACAGCTCTTTCTAACCCCAAGAAGGCAGAGATCTACCTTTCATTCTGCTAGGCTTATTTATACTTTTGCCCCAGGGCCTCTGCAGACACAACAAGAGGCCACTGGGCCTGTGAAATTGCACCCATACCCACAAAAGTGCAGGGGAGTTAATGTTCCCCAGGACAATCCTCAAGCAGGGTTTGATGGGTGCCACTGGATAAATGCTCCAGCTTCTCACCCTTTGGGTGGACAATTCTTCAAGATCTTCTGGTTTCTTTATACTTCTCAGGAGTTCATAATTATGATCTTAAAATCACTCTTAAATTGGCTTCTACTGCTTCTTGCTTTATGCTCCCTTCTCCCTCATATTAACATCCTGAGATCAACTCCCGAATAAACTATCTTCATCCAAATTTTTGTCACAGAATTATCTTTCATGAGAATTCAAACTCAGGCAGCGAGAGATACAATGGGGCCAGTTTGTGAAGGGTCCCATTGTCCACACTCAGCATTTTGCACTTTTTCTTACAGGACTGGGAGAGGCTCTGAGAATTTTGAGCAGAATCATCACAAAATCAGATGGCAATTTAGACTTTATACATGGTAGCGGTACTACATTAGAATAAGAAGGAGATGAAGGTGAAACTGAAGCAATTATTAAAACATCATTTAAAAATTAAGTCTTTCAGTACAAGGGATTGTACTAAATCAAGACTACTGAGATAGAAAATGAGGTGAGAGAGTCTCGTCACATTCAGAGATGGAATATATAGAACTTTGTAATTAATTAGATGTGAAGACTAAGAGGGTGGGAGCCATCAAGAAGACTCAGAGGTTAATGTCATTAACCATAATAATTTTTAAGGTTTGTAGAGGATGATAAATTTGGATTTGGGTAAGTACCTGAGGTTATCTAGATGTAAAACAGCTGAGCTACTTAAGAATATGGAATATAGCCCATTATTTATATTTTGATTTGCCTTGCATAGTGTATAACATAATTGGGATTCTGTAAATACCTTATTCATATATAGTAGCCTAGAGCTAAAAGAGATTGTGACAGGGTTGACTAACAGAAAGCATTTGCTAAAATGTTGTCCAGCTGAAAAAACCATGTATACCAAGGTTACAAAACCTTGGTATAAATTTCTGTTTTCCTTTCTTAATAGCAACCATGAGCTGTATCTTAATCGATCTAAAAATAAAGCTAACAACACCTATCTTATAAGTTTGTTGTAAGAATCAAATGATTCTGGGGCTGGGTGAAAAAGGTGAAGGGATGAAGAAGTACAAATTAGTAGTTACAAAAAATTCACGGGCATTTAGAGTATAGCATAGGGTAAAGAGTAAAAGATTAAAAAAGTCAACAATTTATATTCATCATTGCTACTGTGTAGTTGGATGAAGAGAAACATATCATAAAGTATACTTATTACATCTGATCCCATGAACAACAAGAAAATAATCAAGTGAGATTCTGAAAATGCTTTGAAAAGTAAAAGTGGTACACAAATATTAGTTATTACATCATTTAAAAAATAGTTTTAGGAATTGATGGATATAGAATAACATGACATAAAGTTCTTAATGAGGATGATGATAAAAGTTAAAATTTAGTATGCTTACTATATGTTAACTAGAACTTTATGTACTTTTATAATTATTATATCTTACTAATGATGACAGAATTTGGAGCAACAGGAAGACCATGAACCAAGGACCAAAGTATTCAACCAAGGTGGGGCAGTAACTTAAGGTCAATAGATAAGATCAGGGGGCATAACTGAGACTAGTCAGTGTAAAAAGTCGAGGTGGTGTAATAAAGGTAAGAACTTCAGAGAATGGTGATTAAAGACAGTACAACAATAATAGGGATAAAGTAGTGAAATAATAAAATGATTATATTAACATCATTAATTTCTGCCCCCATTAAAACTCAATGAGTTTTAATGCTTGTTTTCTGTTCCTATCCTCCCTTCGTATCTGTTCAAGGTAGGTTAGTCAGACTAAAAGAGGGAAATGATATAGACAATGGCATACATAGGTATGTACACATAGCTCTACATATATATAAAGTTACTTTTCACCACTGTCATTCTTGGCAGACAAAACACTATAATCATTTTATAGTTGAATGGCATATAATGCAATGAAAGGTCTTCACAGGAAAAAAAATATTATGTTTTTATCCTTTCTTTAGCAGTGATTAGTTCCAGAAATATAAGGTATCATCACTTTTCAAAAAGCACTGTAGGTTATAAGATTTCTCCTCTGAAGTTGGCAACATGTAATAAATGTGCTTTATTCCTAAACATCAATCAGTTTCAAGAATGGCAGATGCTTGTGGAATGGAAATAATAGAAATAGTCAGCTAATAAGTACTAGAGGCATTGAAACGCTGGGTGACAGATATAAAGACTTCTTGTTATAAAAGAACACTCTCTTATATAATTATGGTTTTATAACTAGTTACATCAGTTTTCAAATATTTATTTTTTTAAATTTCTCTTTTTGGTAATGAAATGTATATGAAAGTATTTGTACTGACATAAGATACGAAAATATATTCAAGAACTACGTAAAAATATTCTGGATAGATGTGGTGGCAATAGGTCATTTAATCTGAAGAGTACCCTATTTAGATAATCACTAATAGTGTCTTTGAGAGCATTTAAATTTATTGCAAAAGTATGGATTTGAAGTAAGAATGTTTGTGATACATCTTGCAATTACCCTGAAGTTAAAGGGTTTAAGCAGTTTGCGAAATAGCTATGTGGATATATATACTCTATTGAATGTGTGATTTGGCAGAAAACATGATAATGTTTATTTTCCAAAGTAAAACTTCATTTTTTTTTGTCAAATACATATAAAAATTAGATCCCTGACCTAAATGGAGTTTTATACACACACACACACACACACACACATACACACACATATATATTTATTTAGTTTCAAGTATACAGTACATTGGTTAGACGTCTATATAGTTCATAAAATGATCCTCCCAATTGCTCCCTCTCTGCCCTGACCCTCCACCTAGCCCATGTATTAATGTTAACTGCATTTCCTACGCCGTGCTCCCCATCTCTGTGACCATCCATCAGCTACTAATTTGTACTGCTTTGGCTCTTCACCCCATTCTTAAATGGAGTTATATTTCGTTAGAGAAAGGGTCTATAGACTGACCATAACTATGTAACATAACATGTTTAAATGCCAAAGACTAATGGGTAGTTTTAAGAAAGCTCAGAGAGTAGGCAAGGTGCAGAATATACTTGAAAAGGTGATCATCAAAAACACAAAATCAGACAAGAGGACCTCAGGCACTCCAAACTTCAGAACTGTTTTGAAAGAAGGCACAGAATTGAGAATGCATATACTGATTTTACAGAACAAGGAGATACACATTCACATTGAGGGAACAGTGGATAAAATGATCACGTGATGTAAGTTGGGATGGAGATGGTTGCTTGACTGTGGAGGCTTACTTTAGAATGACTAAGAAGTTTGACAATCAGGCCATTGGCCAAATGCATAGAGTTCTTGTTCTGTGTAGTTTATCGAGTAGATTTTGGAGAGGATTATAATATGAAGGCAAAGAGAAAGAAAAAGGGAACCAGATTTCTTATGACTATACTTTGTTATATATATTATATGTAATATATCTATAATTTGAAATCATATCAATTCAAAATTGTTTTAGAAATTCAATTTCACAAATATGACAATATTAAGTACTAGTTAAACTTGCTAGTGAAGATAAAGTTATGACAACCGTCTTTGAGAAAAAGATAAAGGAAGAATGTGTACATCAAGAAAGAGTCAATTTGTGTCTCTCTTTTAAGTCGCCATAGGAAGGAGAAAATTTAGAAGGGGAATTATACCAAATGGCTATTTTATTTAAAGAAATTTGAGAAGATAGTTCAAAATTACTTCTGAGAGTAGTACAGGGTATAAATTTACTTTAGAAGCTAAAAGAGCATTCTTAGACTTGAGAAATAGGACTAGACCAAGCATTTGGCATATATTATCTCATTTGTCCCTCATATTAGCTTTGTGATCCCGGTTTGGGGTATCATCTTCAGTTTACAGTGAAGATACAGAGGTCAGCACATGGTAAGTGTTTTTCTCACTTAAACTCAATAAGTTATTTGCATTGTTCATCTGGCCCCTATCTCGTAACTCTAGAAACTTTGCAGTTTCTTAAGGATATCAAATTTACACACACCTCTATGTCATTTCTCTTGTGATTACTGCTGCCTGAAATGTTCTTCACCTTCTTCGCCTATTCATCCTTTAAAGCTCAAACCAAATATTAGATCCTTTGGGGAGCCCTCCCGAACCATGCTCAATCACCACGTTCCTTTCTTTTAGTCCCTCTAGCACTAGTGGGACATCACCTGGAATGATAGCAATACATACATGCTTCTTCTTTTATGGCATGAGCTATGGAAGGACAGAAGAAACATCTAGTTACTACCTTGCCTATGGGTCTATTAGTGGGAAAGAAAATAAGGGTAAGCCTTAGGAAGCAGTGAGCATGGCCAGACAAGTTCCTGAAGCTCTTTTGAGTCTGTTTCTTCATTATGTCATATGGGGCCAACGAAAGTACCTACTTTATAGAGTTAAATAAGAATTGTGTGTAAAATGTTCCCCATTTCTAAGCCCTAATGAATATTAGTTTTTACCACCACTAACACCACTATCATTTATCTTAGTAATTAATGAAAATATATCTCAACTTCCTGAAAGATTGAAAAGGGTTACATTTTCCTCTCAAACCTGAAGATTATTAATTTTGTTTTATAAATACTATTGTCATTGGAAGATTGTCATTTGCATAGAGTCACAATGAAAAATAAATTAATTTTTATTTTTTGTGATTGATATTTTTTCTTAACTTATGATCAAAGCATCTAAAGAAGTAGCAATTAAAATACATTTACCGAAAGGAAAAAAGAATAATATAATTTTTCTTATATCTCTTTCCCTTTAGGAGGTAGAAATTATAAGACATTTTCTGATAGAAAAGATGATATCAGACTTAGGTATATAGAAGGTTTTATTATGGATCCATGCTGGGAGAGAAAACAATGAATGTTACACTTCATTTTTAATTTCCACTGTGAACATGATAAGACCTAGTATATTCTCAAGTCAAATTAATCCACAGTTGTAGCATTTAAGATACAGTGAAAATCCTTAATTCAAGTGTACAGTATCATCTATAAAGCCCCAGTAAATGGGCTAAGATAAGAGTTCTCAGTCTTGGGTTATAGTGTCAATGCAAGACTTGAGCTGTGTTAACTCAACAAGCTTGATCTCGATTGCCAAAGCATGCTTGTCAATATTTAGCTCCCAGGGGGCATGTCAGGGGCCTTTAGAGAAACTAGCTTAAATACAAAATACTATTGCAGGATTTGTGATCCTTTTCCTAACACTCAGATTAAACTGCTGATTTCTTTCTCTTAGCTTTTTAAAACAGGAACGTGTTTTCCATACTCCTACGGTAACGAGAAGAGGCAAAATTGCACGAAAGAATTGTAAATGCTGTTATTAGGGTTTCTTGAAACCCAGATAAAATTCTGTCACATGAAATCACTATTAGGCTTTTACCTGAAGTTCAAAATACCATTCCTCCTATGATTACAACATAGACAACAGATTGAAAAAAAATGTTAATCTGTATTTAGAAACAAATGTAATACAGGTGAAATGATGAGTATTAATTCCCCCAAGACTTAAAACAATAGTTAGCAATTTTAATAACTCTACACTTAGAACCTTCTGCTACAATGATGCTGGGAGTTTTCTAAGCTTCTGTGGCCATTATTCTTTACACTTAAGAAAATATAGTGGGCTATCTTAAAATAAAGAAAACCTGCACCCTCTATTGAGATTAAGAATAAAAAACATTAAAAAGTAGTATTTTTCCTAAATTGATACATTTCTCTTTGCCATCTGACTTTTATGGCTTAATATATATGGATCAGAAAATCTACTTTTTCCTATTTATTGGGCTTGATAAGGCATTTGCTGAGATTAGGTATGATAAAGATTATGACAAAAATAAAAAATTTAAACACATATCTCAGATAACTGAATCTTCATTTGACGATCAAAATTTTTACTTTTGTCAAGTTCTTATAAAGTGACTGAGAATAGCCTACCTTAGTTTTTTATCTAAAAATAGTGGCTAAAGATGAAACCAGATTAACACTGTAACAATGAGAATCAGGCTAAAACAATCAGAAGAACCAGGACATGATCCAGCTATTTTTGGGTAGCTACAGATAGCTATGAGTGGCAATACTGATTTTAAACACATTAATGGTAAATTTCTCAATCTATCAATTTCTGAATGGAAAACTTCAATAATTCATTGAAATAATACCAGTTTTTGATATATCATATGTTTTACTAAGTTAATTTTTCCATCATTATCCCTAACTTAAGCTTTCTAAAAGTCAGTTGAGCCTCACAGCTATTATCATATTTTACAGATGAGAAACTGGGCTCAGACGGATCAAGTGAGCATAATCCAACACCACAAAGCTAATAAGTATTTAAACCAGGACTTGAACATGGGTCTGCTGATTACAACCTTGGTTGTCTGTCTTTATCAACATATCAGAGATTTCTTGATCAAGACAAAATTTGAATAAAAATGTGCTGAGACTTCTGGACTCAAAAATATTTTTATTTTCAGAGAAACATTCTCTAGCATGTGTCAGAGATTTAGTTATGAGAAAGGTAAAACTTTACAGCTTTCAGTTATATTTTTGCTTTGTCTTTTTTTAAACAGACAAAAATCTCTTCAATGCTCTTGTATAGATAATAATGGCAAAATTAGTATTATTCACTATCCCTTTTGTCCTTGGACATTGCCTTATTGGATGCCAGGAATCCTAATTATAAATTATATTGTACTACTCTTGTCTTAGTTCATCACACCCCTGCCTCATTAGTATTTGCTATTTCTTAAATTCCTGAACCCATAGTAGTAGGTCCTTTTCCTGGTGCTCTAAGTATCTGTATTATTGTATGATTGGCACCTTTTTATCACACATATCACAATTATATTGCCTAGTTTTACTATTTTCACAGTAGTTCGGAGTATGTGAGATTATCCTTATTTATTGTTTATTCATCCTCTCCCCGCCCTCACCTTCTCATTGCTTTAGGCTCAGAAATCTAGAACAGTTCTCTGCATATGGAAGGCTCTTATAAATATATGTTTAATAGATAAATAATTGAATCAGAGTCTCTTTACCATCCAAATATAACATTATCCTATGAAAATATTTTAAAGAATAACATTGCCTTTATGGCCCCATCTTGGGATCAAATGTAGCAGAATTTGTGTCACTGTGATGTGTAAACAAACTTATTGTCTATTTTATATTATGTAGTATATGTTTTTTGTATCAATACTGATTATAAAATAAGCCTGAGTTTTTAATCTCATTAAATTTTAAAGCACAACTCTTCTTTAATCATTCCAGGTCTCCTACTGACTTGTTCAATTCCAAACACGTAACCTGTCTACTCATAAGTCAGAACATTTTGGTATTCTTCACTTAGATGCCATTTCTACAAAAACCCCATTCCTTTATTGTAGTATAAGCTTGATTCCTCCACTCAGAATTTATAAATTAAATATTCCATATCAGATGTATTCTGCAACATTTTTATTGAGAAATGTAATATAGTGTGCTTTGGGTAAAAGTAAAAATTACTTTTAAGTCATATGAATTTAGATAAATAGTATGATTGAATAAAGTTATTACAGATTACCAGATTTTTTCAGATAAAAAGATGGAGATATCTAGAAATAAATTAATCTAAGTTTCCCAAGGACTGGCTTATAATAATTTTAATAGAATATGAATTTCAGAGAAATACTGTGCTTTAAACTCTGATGAGCTGTTCCTCAGAGCTCAGAAGGATACTAACAAATGTTCCTCGGCAGCAACGCCCACTCGGTTCAGCATGTCAAGGGCAAACGCTGGCCGGGGAATGAGAAATAGAGCAATTGTGCTCAGAATGTTCAGCTGTTAAGAGAAGAAAGCTCAGCTCTGTGGGCACAATGTGTGGGGAGCGTCAAGCCAGAACCTAGGGGTACCACCAAGTCCGTACCCG
Organism: Rousettus aegyptiacus; assembly: GCF_014176215.1. NCBI lineage: Eukaryota > Metazoa > Chordata > Mammalia > Chiroptera > Pteropodidae > Rousettus > Rousettus aegyptiacus. The sequence goes on along the minus strand of NW_023416292.1, from coordinate 42,151,838 downwards.
ATTAAACAACATTACCGTGGCCCTCAATGCGAGGTCCTGGAATTTGGACTTTGCCATGCAATTTGGCTCAATCGTCCATTATACCTTGTCAACTGATCTCTGGTAGATTTGCAATTTTCTTCATATTTTACATGAACATGTCAAATAAATGTTACATCATTTAGTTTTGTCACTTCCTTTAGCAGACTGGTGAGAAACAAGAGTCTTATTTAGGTCAGAGTGATTTATCTGACCCATAGCAGAAAGTTCCAGAAGAACTCAGTATCTTAGCCCAAACACTGATTTAAAAAGAGAGTATGGAGTTTTTCCTCTCTGAGCTAAGGTAAACCTTCAAGGCAGCCTGAAGTTGTAGGTTGTGAAGGATTATATTCCAGATTCTTCTTCAATTTTGGTGAAGATAGGGAGGCTTGAGATCTGACTCCATGCCTGTCAGTTTTGAGGAATCCAACTTCACAGATCTCCATAGCCAGGTCACTGAGGAGCTGCTTTGTTGTCAGCGTGAGGGAACTGTTCTTAACACCACGCCAAACCCTTTCTTTTGGACCCTTACTTAACTAGTGTACATGGACGATTATGTCCCCTCTCTGACTCTTGGTTCTCTTACCTTGAAGTGTTCCTCAGATTCTTCAGGGGATTAAATGAAAGAAGAAACGTGAAAGCGAGGGAGCTCTAAGTACCACAAAGAGGAACATCATTTGGCTTTTTGATCAGCTTTGTTAGCTGAGTACAAGGCTCCTACTAGCTGTGGCGGGGAGTGGGGTGGGAGGGCTCAAGATTGGCGCTTTGGGCAAAAATCACGCCAAGCAGACACCTGACTTAGCAGTAAGCTTCTCCTTGGGAATCAGAACCATTAGCCTCTCGAGAAGAATAGACTTGTCAACAGCTCTGGCTAGTTTTCCACTTGTTCCACATGCTAGATTTGTGAGTGCCTAATGATAACTTTTGAGTTTGTTTACTTTTTTTTTTTTTAATATTCTAAGCAACCTGGGAATATTATGTAACTATTACATATAATAATCATGACAAATTTCTAATGGCATAATAAAGTACTTATGGTGATATAATTTTAAGGGTAAAAAGAATAAAAATATAATTGAATATAGTGTTTTATATAATGATAAAATATGTTGTTTGTGTGGATGTGAGTATATATACATACATCTGTAGTATGCATGCCTACACATATATTAATAGTGAATAGTAATTAGATCCAAATGACAGAATTACTGTTGATTTTTATCTTCTTTTTAAAATATGTTTTTCTAGCATCCAGATAAATTTTCATCAATAACTTCTTTATTTTGATCATAATTTGGATGTATCAAATTCATTGAGTTTGATGTTATTACAATTTGGAATGAAGATAAACCTGCTTCTTGTGTTGATTCCCTGAGCGTTTATTAAGTGTCTATTACTACAGACTAGTAAGAGAAATGTAAACAAATGACCACAAACCTTTGGCAGTGGCATAGGGAGAATATGCAAAAGCCATTGAAAGGAGCATCTAATTTAGCAAGAGTTCGCAGAGATTTGTCAGCACGTTGAAAGAAAACTGGGTTTGCCCCATATGTGGGCGAAAGCGAGACAAACAAAAAGCATGGGGAATATGGTGCTTCGAAGACCAGAGCCGGTCTTGGGAGCTAAGCCAACAGGGAAAAAACTGCTGGAAAGGTGCTTAGTGATGAGTTTGAGGAGCATAAGCAGTTTGAAAATCAAATAGAGTTGGATGCATTGTAGAGGATAGAGAGGAAATGGGAGAGAAGTGAAGGAAGAAAAATCAGGTAGGAGTTCATTTCAGTATTCCCAATGAGATAATCTTAGCGAGGGGAGTTAGAAGAAAAAGACCAGCTCAGAAAAACACTAAGCAAGTAGGTTTTTAGGCTTTAGGGATCAATCAGGTGTGATAATACTTATAGTTTCCCCCTTTATCATCTTAGAAAAGGGAATGTGCATTGAAGGTAAAATACTAATAAAAATCAAAGAGATTGTCATTTTTAATTCAATATTTTCTAAGAAATTTGCATATTCTCCACACTCTGCTGAGACTGTATTTTGAAAGTTCTGCAAAAGCATCAATCTTATGAATGTAGATTAAAATAATGTAGAGAACAAATACTAGGGCATAAATATATAGACCATTTTTAATTTATTACCCACTCACCACTGTTTTCTACTCCACCACATCTCAAAATAGTTGTATTCCCCATCTTCCCACTTAGTGAACCATGGAATCACAGTATTCAAAGGGAAGAACTTCGACACTTTGAATAATTGATCTCAAACATGCTTCCTTATGATGTAACATTCACTGTGTTCTTCTCTCTAAAGTATATTTATATCAATAATCTTAGCTTCATTTGCCCTTATATCACAATATTCCTTGTAAAGAGCCAACCAATACCGAGAAATAATTGTTACCCTCTTTATGAAAAGTTACTTTTTAATACAATTCGAACTTAAGGCCACAGATTTTTCTCTTTTAAAAAACCAAGTTTTGAACACCTGTGAAAGGTCTCAATTCAATTTGACACTCAGCCAAGCTCTAGGAAAACCCAAATCACAGTTATGTTTATTTTTTCTTTATTTTTTCTCCAATTTATATTACATTTTAAAATTATTTCCTGTCTAATTTAGTAAAAACAAACAAAAACATGGCAGAGAGCACAGGCACGGAAGCTTATTTTTTGAGAAGGCTATATTTAGCCAAAAGCATATTCTTTTTGCTTCTAGTTTGAATATTTACACAAAAATTAATCCACTATGGTATGTCTTTTATTTAAGCAAATGATCAACAACTCTTTCTAAATATGTTAAGGAGTTTATTTCCATCTGAATTCTCCTGACAAATACTAAAATAGATAACCTTAATAAGGCACTAATGAGATCATTATAACTAGTTTTGTCTGTATTTAAAGCACAGACTTAAGATCTTCATAATGATTAACTACTGAAAAACTTTATTCAATCCCCTGAGTTATTTTTAAACCCTCATATACTGTAATTACATATATTCAATCATAAACCTTTCCATAGTGCTGAATACAATTGAACTTTGAATAAGAACAAGTATGTTACAAATCTTGACTGTTTAAAAGGTTAATCTTTAAGTAGATTAATGACATAGTAATCTTTACCTATTTTTTTTTTTTTTTGAATGAGGAAAAGATACTTCACTACAAGCTATCTGTTGAACCAGATTTATGGAGATAATTCCTCTAGAATATTTAACAGCCAGAACCTTGAACTTTTCTGATTATAAGGTGTCTTCGAGATTATACTTATATATAAGTACCATGTGGCCTATCTCTTGGTCTTCATTCTCAGTTATGTTGAAATAAACAAAGTGCCATTTTCCCCATCAGTTTTAGAGAAGAGTGGCAACTAATTGTAAAATTATATCTGAGCTTAAATCAATGTGCAAAACTTTCAGCCTTAAAGTTAGCTAGAATAGGAAATACAGGCATTTTATGTGTGGTACTACAAAATGAAAGAGACAGAAATGTGGAATATTTCCTTTCGTTAAATATAAAATAGTTATTTCAAAAAGTAACTTGGAGATGACTTTTAAATTCATGATGCATAATTTTCAGAATTAAGTTCAGTTTTAAGGCAAATTAGCCAATAGCATCTAGCTAAGAGATGAATTTTAGAAATCAAATTTTCTAACTTGTTCAAGCCTTTCAAAATATGGTTTGTCTTGGTCTCAGCACAGCCACGGGTAAAATTCAATATCTTCTGACCCCTGAAAACTTTGCAACAAAGAAATGCAGAAAATCGACACAGAAATTTATAAAGTATGCTAATGAGACAACATTGATGGTCATCTATACTCTATTCCCTCTCATAACAGATCACTTTTTAATATAGTACAATTATCTCCATAGTGTCTACAATATGGCAGTTAAATCTTTAGAGTGTAAATATTTGCTTTTGTGTGTTTACCAGTCATGGCTTTCAAAAGTATTGAAGAGGGCTGAGGAAGGTGGTAAGCTATTTTATAAATTGGAAGGTCTTCTGCATTTATCTAGGAATATAGATATTGTCAATACATGATTAAATTACTGCACCATTTCCTGGAGGATTTCTGTGTTTATTGCTTTTTTTGTAAGACATTTATCCAGCTCTCTCAAGCCTGTTCTCTTTCTTGCATGAATTCACACATATAAAATGCAGGTGTCTTGCTTGTTTTATATATGTCATTTGCATTATTTGAAAGACTGCAGCCCCCAAATTTCTTGGTGTCTGCATAATTCAGGAAAAATAACTTAGTAATACTATTCCAGGGGTAAGACAATGTCTAAAGAAAGACATGTACAACAATAATTCCACAAGCCATATTTTCAATTTTCCTGTGAAGTTGGAGAAAATATCTATTTTGAAGAAAGCACAAGACTTGAAATTATTATCATCATAGCCTATGAATTATTATTCGATGGCCATTTTACTCACTGGAGACTGTATACACCATAAAGTTAGGGCAGTCTTTACTTTGGTTTATATTCTAAATAAAAATAAATTAAAACAAACTTTAATGTACATACATACATTAAGTACAAGGAATTTGGAGCAATATGAACCAAAGTACATATACTCATTAACAATGATAATAATAAAAATAACAGAAAAGATCCACTGAGCATTTACTTAGTGTTGCTACACTAGAAGCCCCATGAAGGCAAAGCATAATCAGTACTGGTGATCACAATCCCTTAGTATGTGGGACTAGTACCAATCATATGCCAGGCAAGTCCCTTCTCTCCTAAAGCTCACAGTCTAAGGAAGACAGATAAGAAATTAAAATTAGAATGTCATAGAGAGATGTACAGGGTGCATGGACTCAGAAGGAGAGGCTTCTAAAGTGGTTTGGGGAATCTAAGGAAAACACTGATCTGTGTCTTGAAGAACACATTGTGGGACGTGTGTATGTGCAAGGGAGCGGTACATGTGTAAGTACAGCAGCAAGAGAGCCTGACTGATGTAGAATGTGAGTAGCTCAGTGTGGTCCATCCTGGCTTAGGGTAGCCTGAGGAATGGCAACAGAGGAGGTCGGCTATGTGGCTGAGACAAAATCATCCAGGGCCCTGGATGCCATGGGAAGGTAGCTTTTGTCCTGGAGTTTTATGTCTTCTTCTAGTCTGGTTATAATGCCACCTCTCCCAAAAAGCTTCCCCTGATCCTTCCAGTGAGAAATGATCTCCTCTCCAAAGAGCAACTACAGAGCTTTTTTTTTTTTTTTTTTGAGTGTTTTTCTGGCATTTACTACATTTTCTATTGCCATAGGTGGTGGAGTGAAAAGAATAGGGAACTGGAATTCAGAAGGCAAGGGATCTACTCTCAAGGTGTGACTTTGTCACATAGCTGTAGTCTATCTGCCTTTAGGTGAATCTGTCAGCCTAATTTGCCTTATCCATAAATCGTGGGTAATTATAGTTAAAAACATTTGCTGCACAAAGTTATCATACATGAAAGTGCTTTGGAAACTGGGAAGTGTTACTTGAGTTATTTGAGTATATATTATATATTTCGTGCAAGAATGTGCACTCCTTAAAAGGGGGCAAGATTTAGACCCTCCAAGAGGTGGATAATATAGTTTGTCAATTATTTATTAGCCTAAAACCTTGAAGATCTATCTCAATCATTACTTCTTCCAGGAAACCTTCTCTTAGTCTCTCTCCCCGATGAGTTACTTTCCTCTCTCACAGTTTATAGACATGTGCACGGCTATTACATTATGCTTGCCATAATATCTTGTCTCCTGATTTTCCTTCTATCAGCTTCCTTTGCTGGATCCTCCTCCTCTAATCACAAAATGTTGAAATAGTCCTTCGGTCTTCTCTTTGCTTTATCCCTATGCAAGTTGTAATTTATCTCATCAGGTCCTATGATTTTTAAATACCATGCACTGTTTATGGTACGAATGCTTGATCAATGTATTAACTCATTTCCCTGTTTGCCCCGAGACTATATTCACTGGCATTGCTTGTGGCTACAGTGTTTACCTGAGATAACTCGTAATTACAGTCCTAACCTTATCCCCAGAGTCTGCCATGAAATATCTCACTTTTATTATTATTATTTTCACCTCACTGTAGTATAGTGATAGTCTTTGGAAACAAATGACATTGTTCTATTTATAGCATTTTGTTTTTAGTAGCAGTATTTCCATTTACAAATTATAGTAATTCTCGATCATTGAAAATGTTAAATCCTAGGAAATGGTAGCATTCCTACGTGCAATGTTAACATCGTTCTCAAACTGTTGTTAGTCAGAAATTCATTTGGTGAATTTGATTTATGTATACGTTTCTGTTACATTAGGATTAAAGATAAATTCTGTTTAGAAATAATTCCAAGTTTGTATATTTTATTTTCACATCGAAAACCAGTTAGATTTTCTTCAGCCTCAAAGAGCGTGTTTATGTAAAATTAAATTAAAGCTGGCAGTGAACTGTACTTTTTTTTCTAAATGGGAAATGGGTTAAGTTCTTTCTTTTCCTGAGCTTCAGAATCATATATCCAACCAGTGACTATACATCTTCACTTGGATGTCTAATGGACATGTCAAGTCCGAAGGACTATTTCAACATTTTGCGATTAAGAAGAGGAGGATCCAGCAAAGGAAGCTGATGGAGGAAAATCAGGAGACGAGATATTATGGCAAGCACAATGTAATAGCCGTGCACATGTCTATAAACTGTGAGAGAGGAAAGTAACTCATCGGGGAGAGAGACTAAGAGAAGGTTTCCTGGAAGAAGTAATGATTGAGATAAATCTTCAAGGTTTTAGGCTAATAAATAATTGACAAACTATATTATCCAAAAATTAACTACTGATCTTCCTCCACTCTCCTGCCAAAAAGCTGTTCTCCTTTAGCGTTCACCATTACTTTAAAAATAACACCAAATGCTTGGCCCAAACTACTTGGTGTCATCTACATTTCCCTCTCCTTTTGTTTTCAACACTCAGTCCACAAGCCAGTCCCACCGACTTGTGTATAAAATGCCTCTGAATGCAACATTCCCTCCTCTCCACTGCCTTCCTTTCACCTTACTTCACATCACACGTCCTCATTGCCATTTCTGAGTATTTTGCCATCTCAGAGCCTATGTGCCGTGCTTCCTTCCACAGGAATAAACATGAATTGTGCTCATATGCCATTCAGATCTTTCCTGATCACACTTTCTAAAATAGTGATCAGACTCTTCCCTTGTCCCCTATCTGGTCTTTACTTTAAAGAACTTATCTCTATATTGCATTAGATACCTATTGTTTGTTTGTTTGTTTGTTTCCTGTCTCCTCTATTATTAGAACATTACCCTCCACAATAGCAGAGAATTTATCTACCTTGTTCTCGAGGAATTAAAAATAGCAAGGACTTAACATTTATTGTATTAAATTAATAAATATTTAATAAAAGAGGAATTATACACATATTTGAATAAATGATTTCAAGTAATGTATTCATTTATCATTTGGATGCAGTTTTGATCAAGATCATGGTCATCTTGTCTCCTAATCCACTAATCTTTTCTTTGTAACTTAACTGAACATTCATGGGTAATCGCTTCCCTACCAGGTTTCCGCTGCAAGGTGCTTTCTTTAACTTGTTTTCTTTGGCAGTGCTCATTTATGAGTTCAGTTTGTGATCACCTAGTTCACCTTATGTACCTAACTCTGACTGATGTGCCATATAAGTGCTTGGTGTTATTCAGCTTAAGACTCAGGAAATGTCAAGATCAAAAAATATTAATTTCTCCTTGATTGTGGCTTAACGTCTTTTCATATTCAGAGATATTTACCCTCTGTCTGGAATAATACCTAATGGCAGGTAATGTTAATAAAAGTTTGCCTGCTAAAACACTTCATCTCAGTTAAGACAGTACCAGAAAGCCACAGAGCAGTGTTCTTTGAGGTTCCAATTTTTAAAAGTTACACTTACTGTGTGACTGTCCATTTATCACATTACAATTTAGGGCATGAAAACCAGAAGCTCCAGAAGGTGAATGGACAGAGATAGAGATGTGCAATTGTCAATAACATGTTAACATATGACTAAGCTGTGCTAGTTCAATGTTCCTTAGTATCCTTAACTCAATGCCGAGATTTAGAACGTCACAGACCAGTGCTCCAATTATGCTGAATTACCTGGTGGCACTACTAACCCCCAAGCAGACTTCCGACAGTTGCTCCCCTCTAAGTTTCAAAATTATATAGAGGAAAATGAGGACATCAAAATGAGGCTAATGTATATCACTGGAGAGAAGGAACCATTTAAGATAAAATGTTTCCTGTCATGTGGCAGTAATACAAAGGGCTAGAGAAATCTAAAGTCCTGAATTTTGATAGTGCAGAGAATAATTTATTTTCCTTGCATAAGGAAATTTAATATTAGCTTATCAGTTTTCATTGTGTGTGCATATGTACACACACATGAAATGACACACATATCCATATATATGTATTTCATTCTTACTAAGACAATGGTATTTCATAAAAATCCTTTTCCATAGCTTTTGTTAGACACTAAATTTGAGTTTATGAATAACAAGAATTTACTTTTAAAGTAATGTACAACATGTTGAATCTCTAAAATATCAAGGCTCTTAAATTGACTTTTTTCAAAGAATTATTTTTAATTGTACTAAATATAACACATTTCAGTTAAATGTTACAGATTCAGCACGCCTGAATGTATACTCCTTCCTGAGAAACCCACCTTAATGGCAGTAAGCATAAATGCATGAAGACAGAATAAAGAAAAAGCATCATCTCTGGATGAGAAATTTTGGAAGATGGAAAGTAGGTTGAGAATTGTTAACTGACTTAGCAGAAACCTAAGATCATTCACCATGTAGAACAATGCACAGAAAGCCAAGGACTGAGGAATACAGCAGGACTGTGGAAAGCAGGGATCTCAAAAGGGCTGAAATTGAAAACATTTTATAAAGCTTGGTATGTGGAGTCAACTGGATCCCAGGCACCCTCCCCCATTCTGTGCGGTAAGATTTCTTGTGGCCCACTGGAGATGATAGATTTATTTTTTGGAAGAAGTATACCAGAGATGTAATAGATATCAAAATTAGTGGCAGGCTGCGATTGAGATGATAATGAAAAGTAAGAAAAAAGAGATGAAAGTCTGCACATTGAACACTGAGATTACCACTCGCCTTCCTTCTCTTTTATGTAGGATTCTTCTCCTAAGAAACTAGTAATTTCCAGAGAAAAGACCTCAAGAGCCTCAAATTTTTGAGCCCTAGTGTTAAGGAGAGCTTACTATCCACTCTACATTTAAACTGTGTAACTGGTAAACTTCACTCACATTCTCAAAGCTTCCATTAGCCTTTCAGTGTCTTGTACTTAAAACTGAATCGAGAAAGAGACTTCTGAATCCCCTGACATTTCAAAAGATCTCTCACATGAACTAGGGAAAGCAAAACAAATCATCTAAATAAATAAATAAATAAATAAATAAATAGGGATTCAGAAAAAATTAAGATCAAATAAGAAATGAAAGAAAAAAAAGTTAATATTTTTAGAAAGAGTAAGAAAAGACACTGCACTTAAAACATCAGGATGCAAAAAAAATTCTATTGGAAAACAAGAAAGAATTGTAAGAAAATAAAATATAACAAACAATAAAAAATGAGTTAGTGTTGAAAATTATATCAAGAAATTCTCAAAAGAAAAAACAATAAATCTCCCAAAGGATAGAACAATAAAATTCAAATGGGAAAAAAAGGTTTAAAAAATTAGAAAAGAAAATGACTCAAAGAAAAAATGGAAAATGAAGAAAAATTATTCCAAACACTAATAAATCTTTAGATCTAAAGATACAAATTTCCAGACAGAAAAGGGCTGAAAGCTCAATAATAAATTTAAAGGAAAATTCTCATGGCGAAAACCAGATAACAAAGGATAAAGAGTAGATAGTACTGTATATTATATTTGTTTGTATCTATCTATCTATCTATCTATCTATCTATCTATCTATCTATCTATCTATCTATCATCTATCTATATGTATGTATATATGTATGTATGTATCGAAAGATCAGATATCAATTAAGATTAGATTTTTCAATAACTGCTAGAATACATTGGAATAATGGCTTAAGTATTTAGTTAAAAATAATTTTTAATGTAGAATTTTATACTCAATCAAATGATTACGTATGAAGACAGAATAAAGACATTTTCAAATATTCATGATTGAAAAATTTTACTGAAAATTTCTGAGAATGCTTAGAATATGTCAGAAAGTTCTCAAGCTAAGATACAGAAAAATAAATAAATATACTAAGAATGAGGAATATATGGGACCCAGAAATAGAGACTCCAATACAGTAGTAAGTTAAGGGACATCCTTAAATGACAACAATTAGACACACAAGGCATAACTTTTTACAATGTATATTAAATTATAATTCTAATAGAGTATAACAATCTTTACTTCACTACCATGTTTTGAATTAAATATTGTCTTTATAGTATTTTACCACTTTGATACTCAAAAATAGCTCACCGCTGCTTTACTTTGCATGTCTCTGCAAACTGAGTTTTATAAGTGTTTTCTTTGTATTTATTTTCTATTTTCCATCCTTTGCTTAAAGAACTTTGAAAATTTACCTTTAGCTTAAGCCAGGTTAAGAAAGAGTTCCTTTTATTAACTTAAACCTTGATATTATGCTATCAACTGAGGAATTTCATAAAAAAGCAAACTCATCAGTGTATTGACAGTAAACCTTTTGTTGAGGTTATAGCTATTATATTGCATGGTATTCTCTCAATTAGAAGGCAGCCACTTTGGTTCTGGAGCAATGGCATTATTAACTTCTGAACACTATTTCACATTTATTTTTTAATTTCATTCATTTTTTTAACATAGAACTTTAAATCTTATATGCAGTCAAATACATTCAATGTCTCCATTATAATATTTTCCCATTTCTTTCATCTTTAGACAACTTCTTTTCCATTTTTAAACAGCGTAGTCCCCTATCTTTTTTAATAGTTCAATTTAGCACAGTAATTCTGTTATTAATCTATAATTTATTTTTATGTGTAATATGAAAAAAATGTTAATTTTTTTCCCCGAATAGCTCATTTACCCATTCATTATATACTTAATAAAACATCTTTCTCCAATTGATTTGAGGATCTTTTCTTATATGTAATATGTTATGTTTTGGGGAATACAGAGTCTATTTCAGGGTTCCTAATTTTGTTCCAATGGTTTGTCTGCTGATTCATGTGCCAGATAACAATTTTTAATTATCATAGTTTTGAAATTGGTTTAAATTAGTGGTTGTATATGTCCTTTTACACCTTTCTTCTAATTTAAAAACATTCCTTAGTGATTTTTTCCCTGTTTCCTCTTACTTCTGAACTTTAAAATAATTGTGTATGTCTTAGGAAAAAGTTCATTGTAATTTTGTAATTGCATTAAACTTGTAAGTAAATTTGAAATAAGTATCATTTAAATAACGAGTCTTTTACTGTAAAAACATATATGTTTTGTCATATATTCAAGTCTGCTTCTCTATGCTGCAATTATATTGTTTCTTTCAGTCTATAAATCATTTGTTAAGTACGGATATTTTATGTCTATTTTTTTTTTCTGGCGTGACAACTGGTGTATAGGAAAGGAACTCATGTTTGTATGTCTGCTACATGATGTAGGCGCTGCTGCCCTAAGGGCATAGGCTTTGGAGTCAGACCTGTCCTCAAATAACAAAGAACCTGAGTCTCTGGTACAATTTTCATCATTTATGAAATAATTCTTTGTAAAGGCTGATACGCAGGGGCCCCTTAATAAGAGGTAACTGCTATAATACCATGGTGTTAATCACTGTCATTATACTGTCCTACACTTTCATTAATCTGAGATTTAAGGTTTTGTTTTGCATTTCCTAGGTATATGAGTATGTCTAGATTCTATATGTTCTAAAAATTTATCTCTCTTCTTTCACATTAATATGTTACACATAACTTTCTGAACGATATTAAATAAAGCTGATGATATATATCCTTATCCTAACCTTTATTTTTATAGGAGCATCTTTAATGGTAAACCATTCAGTATGACTTGGCTTTTGATTTGTTTGAAATTGTCGATCATATTAATCAATATGTATTAGAAACTCTTTTAGTTTTCTAAGATTTTTAGACAAAAATTGATGCTGAAATTTTAGAATGCCCTTTCAGACCCCTTTGAGGTAATTGTTTTTTTCATGTTGGATATAGTCATATTGTATATTATGTAAATAATCCTCATAATATTAAGCCATCCTGGTATTCCCAGAATAAACTTCTTTGATCAAGATATATAATTATTTTAATATATTATTGAATTTAATTTCCTAGCGATTAATATACATTTAGATTAATAAGTTAAATTGATCAAAATCTTCTATTTTGATGCTTCTTCAAAATTCAACACTTAATATGCTAGTTTTACAATGACTTTTCCATTATGTAAATATTATGGGACCTTTTTTGTAGCATCGGAAAAAAAGGAGGACTACGTAAATGTTACTCATATTTTACATGTATCATTTAGTTCAACCATCAGAAAAAACCCTCTAAAGTAAGTAATATTATTATTACTATTATGTAAATGAGAAAATTCAGGCAGACGAATGTCAATGAAGTTTCCCTAGGTCTAAAAATGTATTAACTCTAAAGTCTAGGCATTTGGCCACTATGTTGCTTACTGCGACATTCATACATTTTATTTTCTAATTCTATTCCAAGACCACCATTCTTTAGGTCAGGTCCTAATTTTGAAGATTCATTTACTCTACAATGTTTGTTGAGCACCTACTATATGCCAGTCACTGTTCAAATAATAGGAGATATATAATGAATAAAATAGCAAAATATATTTGCTTTTGGAAGTTTACATTTTAGTGAGTAACTGCAGACCATAAACATAATGAACAGGTAAATGATTTGTGGGGTGTGGCTAAAGCAATGCTTGAAGGGAAAGTTATAGCTTTATATGTTTAAATTTTTTAAAAGGTCTAAAGTGAATTATATGTCCACTTTCTACCCTAAGAATCTAGAAAAACAGGAGCAAATTAAATCCAAAACAAGTAGAACAAAGAAAACAATAGAGGTAAAAGTGAAAATAGAAAATGAATAAAAGCAAGAGAAAGCCAAAAGCTGGTTCTTTGAAAAGATCAATAAAATTAATAACTTCTAACTAGAGTGATCAAGAAAAAAAAGAGATTACACAAATTACCAATAGCAGGAATGAAAGAGGGTAATAACTATAGATCCTAAGACATTAAAAAGATAATTAGAGAATTATAAATAAGTAAAATGTATAGAATATGCCCATTTTAAAATTTTAGTATTTTAAATAATATTTGCCCTTAAGTTTTACAAAAGACTATTTAAATCTATATTTTTCAAATATTTGTCAATAATAAAACAAAAAGTCTCCTATTTAGAATAATAAACTTTGCACATCTGAATTCTTACCCACCTTCTTTTATTTCTAATAAATTATTCTTCGTTAAAATAATCTGGGATTTAGATCTGTTATTCCTTTTTAAAATTTGGTCAATATGTGTGGCTTCTCTTTCAGAATTAATTTTTAATACAGGCATTCAGTTTTAAAATTAAATTTCCAATAATTATTTAGGCCTAAGTATCTGTTTAATTTTTTAATAGCTTAACATTTATTTAATGTTCTTCTAATTCTTGAATTTATTAACTTAATTTAATGGTTCTCATACTTTAGTGTACATCAGAATCACCTGGAGAGCTTGTTAAAACAGACTGTGGGGCCGCATGCTCCAGAGTTTTTGATTTAGTAAGTCTGGGGTTGGCACTGAAAAATTTGTGCTTCTAATAAGTACCCAGGTGATGTTTTCTGCTGGTTCAGAAATCCTAATTTGAAAGCTACTGGTGTAATTTATCACTCAGTTATTTAGTACTTATATCTTCAATAATATTTATAGAGAATGACGTATTATATTTCCTGAGCCTTTGTATATCTGAGAATTTTCCTCCTGAATTGACACACAAATATCAACACTGCGATTACCTTGTCTCCTAAATGTATGTACTGCTATGTTATCTTCTGGTGCTTAGTGTTGTTGAGATCATATCTGTGGCTTGCTTAATTTTATCTACCTATAACTATAATTTAAAATATTTTGTAGAATTTACCAGGTAAAAGTATCTTTACTAATTTTTTTTTCTGCTAATCTGAATTCCTTCTAGCTAATTTATTTTTAATTCAGGAAAGTTAAAAAATGTTTAAATGTATGCCTTTTATGATGAATTAACATATGAAACATGCCTATTAAAGGAGCTATAAGAAGTGAGCTTAGAACTGTGACTGATACACGGTGGTGATCAGTAACTGAGAGGTATTACTATTTTTTTTTTTTAATTATCTGCTGCCTCACTCCCATACTGCTCCCTTCATCATGAACACCTTTTTGGGTTTGTCACCTTCTTTTTAGTGATTTGGATTTTTCTGTCCTGTCTCTTTACATTTTCGGAGATATTCCTAAGGCTATTCTACACAAAACTGATTTAAGTTTCCAAGGTTTCAATTTTGCTGTCGTAACAGTAATGTGATTTTATTTGTGCTTCTGTATTTTTTTACTTTCTTCCTCATTGTTCTTTTTATCAACTATTTCCCAATCCATTCTGTACCTTCTTAGTGCAAAGTGAAATGTCCCTGCTTTTTCTGCCTGGTTCAGCGAGTCCCATCTTCAGGACTTATGGTAGACACAAACAACATCAGTGTTCATAGTTCAAAGCCAAAATGCCAGAATCTAGTAGACCCTGGGACTCTGATACTGAAGTATGAAAGCTTTAAATTTTCCTTCTTGTCTTATCTCTGACACTCTATACAGATGGAATTTATGAAACTTATATAATTCCCAGTGAATGGATACTAGGAATCTTGATGTCTCTAATTTTATTTGAAGATCTCAGTTTACGGGGAGTGGAGTTCGTGAACACAAGGCATTGCTGCCAGCTACACCTTGCTGGCCTCACAAAGAAAGAGAGATACATAAAGTCCTTCATTCTAGTCTCTCTTATGACATTGAAACAATAGTAATCCTGTTTGTCTTAAAGTAGGTATAAAAGTGCTTAGTGCTTCTTGCCTCTGTTTTTATCTACTGATTTAGGAAAAATATCTGCACCATGATTCAAAAATATTCTTAAATAGCAGCTCTTTGGATACATCCAATCATATATACATTCTCAGAAATACCTTGGTCAGTAATTAGTAGCGGCAAAGAAAAGCTTCTGATGGTATATCCCATCACTTAAGTTTAATACCCATAAGTAAAGCTTACCATGTAGAAACTTGGTGAAAAATGCTTGACAATTATGACAATTGGTTAAACATCAAGTCAATTTTCTCTTCTTCCTTTGAATTTTTATCACTCTTTATGTCTTCATATATTTTAGTGAGAATTTTAGAGAGTCCATCTGAGAGTCTTCCTGTTCAAAATCTACATTATTATTAGAATTATCATTGACTAAGTTTAACCTATCAGAGATATATTGATTCATTTAATTCCCCCAAAACAAACATTTCAAATTTTTATTATACAAAACTATTAAACTTGGTAATGGCGGCATTCCCCATATTAGGTTTTATTTTCCCCCTCAAAATGAGGACAGAAGATTACCGGTATCAGAATCTTCTGAGATTTTTGTTGAAAAAATATATATATATTCTTGGGCTCGCCTCAAATCTACTGCACTAGATACTCTCTGGGCCCAGAACTGGGCATATTTAAAAAGCTCCATAGGTGACCGTTATCACGCTAAAGATTGTTGGTGATCCTGATATACTACAAACCTATATAAAAATGGTGAAACTAAAGAAAAAATCTTTTGGGAATAATTTAGAATACTGTATAAGGAACAAACATGCAAATACAAACATACAGTATTTCTACAAAGAAGTTACCATACCCTCATCTAGTATAAACTTGCTATTAAAACAAAGATTTAAGGATATAGAAAGGCTAAAGCAAAAAGATATTTCAACTACTCAAACTATTATTATTAGTCTAATTCATTTCTATTATGTTTTTATTTTATACTATTTAATAGAGAAATGTATAATTTCATTTTAATGTTGAACTAAAGTAAAAAACCAAATGTTTGGAACTACTAAATAAAAATCTAGCACAGAAATAATTTGATTCATTAAACCTTTGGCATCTGCCTTGAAAAGTACATATGTTTCTTTGTTATTATTTCTCAGCATATTAATATGAGATATGCATGAAGCATAGAGGTTAATAAGAATACTGAGAGGTTTACTAGACCACTTATGGTATAATTGTGACCTGTCATTGCTGTGAAATTTTTAAGCAGTGATTAATCTTAGTGCTATATTTATAGATTTTTTTGGTCTAATTTTTTTTGTTGTTGTTAAAGAAATACATAGGTGGGTCTCTATATACTTTCATCCTACAGTGCTAAGAGCATTACAAAAGTATAATAGAGTAAATTAATCCAGAATGAGCAGGAGCGGGAAAGCTGCTGTAACACAGTGGTTAAATGCATAGTACTAAGTCAGATGGCACGAATCCCAACATATCTGGACATTACAGAATTTACCTGACCTCTTTGTTCCTGTTTCTTTTTTAGTAAAATGGGTCACTAACTGGGACAAATTGATCAGGTTGTTATAATGATTAAATGACATAATGCATAAAAAGCTCTCAGCATCTGGTAAGATGGCTTATACTCTTATTAGTTAGAATTTCTTTCTCAGTTACCAAAAGCTCACCAAGGAATAAAGATAGATGAAACCGATTAAGAGGCAGTTTGATCTCCAAAACTTCTGAATTGTGCACAGCCAAATATTAAGAATCAAATGGTGTTTCTTGCATGTTTACCATGTATGTGTAACTTTCTTAGACTTTGGAGGTGATGATAAAGAAACAGCAATAGTTCCTACTTTTAAGAAATTTATAAAGTAAACAAGTCAGATGTGCTAAATAAACTCAAAACAATTTAGAAACATTCCTGGGCTCTTGACTTCTGACCTCTTTTCAAATTAATTCATGCTGATTAAAATTTCTTATGCCATATTATGCCAGATGTGTGCTAAGAGGGTTTCTCCTTATTTTATTTATATTTTATCTTGTTTTGTTTTAAGCAAGGGACAGTGAGAAATGATGTCATTTCCGTTTTTCCTTTCAGAAAGGGTTGAGCATAGGATTTTTGGTCCAATTTCTTCCCCACCTCATCACCTTCAAAATGTCCTTCTCTCTCGTCCCACCTAAAGAAAGAGTAGCATCTCTGAATTATTGAGTAGTGCTTCTTGCAAGCTCAGTTAAAATTATAAAAGAGATGATATTGCCACTGAGCAAAAAGATGGATCTGTCCAAAAAGAAGGTGAGACAGTGGTAGGAACACCTGGCCATTTGTAACTGACTGAAGATTACAAAGATGAAATTAAGAAGGACACCCAAAATTTTTTCTCACATCATGGTTGGACTAGGCCCTCAGTTTATCTGTCAGTAAGAAATAAAGTCATTTATGGCTGTATTGATGACAGCTTCATTTCAAGCTAACGCTGCATGCTTACACTTTAAGAAAAAATGCCTGAAAGCTTCCTGTCATTCTTTTGTTCTTCAGAATGAATTCAAGAATTTTTTCCTACTTCACCTATTTGACTCTATTTTCCAGTATGGAAACAGACTGATATAGTTAATAAGGAATATGATTTTGACAATGGTCACAGAGGAGTATACTCATAGGTTTTCAAGTCTAGGTAGAGTAAATGTTAGTGACAGTTGTAGCCTACTAAAATTTAATGAGTATACTATATTTAGACAGAAAGTTACCATGGCAGACATTGAATAAAGACATTGATAAAAATGCCTAGCGGCTCATCTTGGGAGACGGATCTGAGTTTGAATCCAGATATGACATATTCTGGCTGCATAAACTTTGGCAAGTTGCTTAACCACCTGGAGTTTGAGTTTCTAAGTTTGTAAAATGGGCCCAATGATATCCATCTCATCGAATTGTTTAAATAAGAATGCATATAAAATATGTGATACTATGCTAGGCACATAAATATATTATTCAAAGGCCTTGATATTCCCAGATAGCTGCTAACCATTGCTTTGAATGATAAGTGCCAAGGGATGCAGAAATGCTTACCCATTTTGCCAATAACACAAAAGTCTAGCAAAACAACTTTTCAAAGACTATCACAAGCATATATGAACTTATCTACTGAGATTTATCAACCCATGCATGAAAATTTTCTCAAAATTGCCGGTGCTACTTTAAGAGCCATAGTTGAGTTTATAAAAGTGAAAAACCAAGGTGCTGCTTAGTTGTCATCAAGTTATGTGAAGATTAGATTAAATAAGCTAGTTTATTCTTATAGAAGTATTTACGCCCAGTGTTGCATTTCACACATAAGTATGTACCCCACCGGAAAACTAACTTTAAGGAAATTATTTTCTAGATCCCAAATTTTCATATGTATTAATCCTTAAATTTTATATGTCTGAGTAGGAGTGTAGTCAAGGTATCTAGCTTGTTTTTCTGTTCCCAACTCCCGTGTCTCCACTGTCCTTTCCAGTTTATAAAAGAAGCATATTTCTCAATGATATCAAATGTTACAATGACATATAGTGCTACAATGTACAAATTATGGGGCTCCAAACAACATGATTCAAAACGTTGGTGCCGGTTTTAAGGAAGTAACTTGTAATTGGGTGACAAATACTTTGCATATCAGGTGACTTCTAAGTTATTACTTCAACAAAACTGAAAAAGGAACCCATCAAATTGCCTAATTATTTTTGTTGAAGATCACTAAGATGAATAAAGATATTCAGTGTTCACATCTAAAAAATAAATCAGAATAGAAAAACAACATTTTAAGGAAAAATATGCATCAATAGGTACATGACAAAATTGTTTTTAAAAAAGCCATATTTTTCTCAGTAAGAAATGCATTTCCAATAAAATTTACTTTTATGTTGAATGAGTATTACTATAATATATTTATATTATTATGATGAAGTATAAATTATAAATGCTATTAATATAGAGGAAAAAATATCATTTAAAGCCTCAACCTAGACATTTACTTTATTAAAGAGAAATTCCATAGGGTGATCTATAAAATATGTTTGAGCTAAAAACATGAAAACAGGATAAAATTTGGTGCAGAAGTCAAATGGAAATACTAGTTCAAGGGAGAAAACATATGTAAAACTTTCGACTATTATTTCAAGCCTGTTTATGTATTTTTAAATAAGTGACAAGTATAAAATCACTATGCTATTAGACTCTGTTAGGTTTATTTAAAAGAACAATGTAGTGATAATTTAGTAATTTTCATAATGTAAGAGACTGTCTTTTGCTATCATTTAAACTTATGGCTAAAATTTGTAAGGTTGAGTTAAATCGGGTCTGGGGTACATAGCTTATAATTTTTAATGTGGGGTATTTGCGAGCATTAAAATTGGAGAACGTAAATAATGTGTGTAAAATCCTTACACACATTGAATCAAAGTATCAGACTCTCCAATGGCTTAGCAAGTGAAGTTCAACTGGCTTTGCCTCCTGTATTCTGAGCCTAACTCTTCCTGTGTCTTCTTAGCAGTCTGCATCTTTAAGCATCATGTACGGTATGGGTCTCTCAAGGGTCCTCTCTGCCCCACATTTATAGACCTCTTGAAATTTTTGATGCAGTTTACTATCAGGGATTCATATGGTACTAAATTGCCAGGGCTGCATACCAGGACACTTCATCCAGAAAGGCTGCAGGCAGCTTCTTTGGTTGACAAACAGTGTTATGAATAGACCTTGGAAGACTCTCAGTGCATAGTGTAACTGTGCTAACAGTAGGCATACCATGTATTGAAACGGCTTATTCTGAAAACATTGGTTTTCTCCTCTTTTCTACTGATAAAAGATGTCATTGCATAGGGATGATAGAAAAGAATTAATGAAGAGAAGAGGAGGAGGAGGAGACCACCACTACTGTTGTCCGCTACGTTTTAGAGCCAGAGAAAATAATCAGGTTCATTGACATGTAAGCACTTGTCCTGGGAGAGAACTGTTATTTAATATGTTAGTAACTGCACAAAGTCAAAAAGAAAGACATAATATTTCACAACTGAAAGCCGAATTTTACTCTTGTCTGCCCCTGATATCTGTTTTCTTTTCAAAGGATTACTAATATTTATAAATTGTCTTTAGTGGCATGCAGAATGGATTTGCTTTGCATAATCAATGGTTTGTATTCAATTAATTTTTCAAAATATTTTTTCAGTTACAGTTGACATATATCATACTAGTTACAGGTGTACAGCATGGTGATTAGATATTTATATAACTTACAAGGTGACCACCCTAATAGATCTAGTACCCGCCATACAGTTATCACAATATTATTGACTATATTCCCTAAGCTACACTTTACATCCAATGACTATTTTGTAACTATCAATTTGTACTTTTTAATCCCTTCATTTTCACCCAAATCCCAATCACCCTTCCAACTGAAACCATAAAAATATTTTCCTTATCTATGTTTGTTTCTTTTTTGTTTATTTTGCTTTATTGTTTTTCGATTGTACATATAAATGAAATCATATGGCATTTATTTTTTTCTGTCTGACTTATTTCACTTAGAATACTGCCCTCTAGGTCCATCCATGTTGTTGCAGATGCCAAGATTTCATTTTTTTATGG
This sequence comes from Rousettus aegyptiacus, assembly GCF_014176215.1. Taxonomy (NCBI): domain Eukaryota; kingdom Metazoa; phylum Chordata; class Mammalia; order Chiroptera; family Pteropodidae; genus Rousettus; species Rousettus aegyptiacus. The sequence continues at coordinate 42,131,117 of NW_023416292.1, read as the reverse complement.
CTGAATAATATTCCATAGTATATATGTACTACTTCATTTTTATCCATTAATCTGACAGAAACTTAAGTTGCTTCCAAATCTCAGCTATTGTAAATAATATTGCAATGAACAAATGGATTGATATGTTTTTCTGAGTTAGTATTTTGGGTTTCATTGAATAATAAAATTGCTGGGTTCTTCTTTGTCTCTTGTCTTTGTTTTAAAGTCTATTTTGTCTGGTATAAGTGTTGCTACCCCCAGTTTTTTGTTGCTGCTGTTTCCATTTTCATGAACTATCTTTTTCCATCCCTTTACTTTCTGCCTGTGTGTTTCTTGCGATCTGAAGTGAGTCTCTTGTAGGTAGCATATGTAAGGGTCTTGTTTTCTTCTCCATTCGGCAACCCTATGTCTTTTGATGGGAACATTTAATCCATCTGCATTTAAGGTAATTGTTGATAGAAATGTAGTTCTTGCCTTTTATTATTCACATTTTTTATATTTTTTTCTTCTTCTCAAAAATCCTCTTTAATTTTCTTGTAATACTGTCTTTATGGTGATGAATTTCCTTAGCTTGTTCTTTCCTGGGAAGTTCTTTATCTGTTCTTTGATTCTGAATGATATCTTTCATAGGTAGAGTAATCTTGGTTGTAGGGCTTTGATTTTCATTACTTTGAATATTTTGTGCCAATCCCTTCTGGCCTGCAAGGTTTCCATTGAAAAATCAGCTGACAGTCTTCAGGGTGCTCCCTTGTAGGTAACTAAGTGCTTTCCTCTTACTGCTTGTAAGATTCTCTCTTTGACTTTAATTTTTGGCATTTTAATTATGATGCATGTTGGTGTGGACTTCTTCGAATTTATTTTGTTTAGAACTCTCTAAAATTCCTGAGTTTGTATGTCTATTTCCTTTGCTAGGTTAGGAAACGTTTTCCATCATTGTTTCTTCAAATAGGTTTTCAATTCCTTGCTGTCTCTCTTTTCCTTCTGATACTCCTATGGTGTGAATGTTAGTACATTTGACATGGCCCCAGAAGCCCCTTAAACTATACTTATCTTTTTGAATTACTTTTTCTTCTTGTTCTAATTGGGTGTTTTCTTCTACCTTCAAATTGCTGATTCAATCCTCTGCTTTATCTAATCTATTGTCAAGTTCCTCTAATGTATTCATTTCAGTTACTATATTCTTCATTTCTTCATTTTTGTTTTCTATTTGTCTGTTGATGTTCTGAGATCACTGAGCATCCTTATAACCAGTGTTTTGATCTCTGCATCTCTCAGAACATCAACAGAGAAATAGAAAACAAAAGTGGAAATAGAAAACATAAAAAGGAAAGAGTCAGAAATGAAGAATACAGATTGTTCATCTTCATCTTCATTTTGTTTAGTTCTTTTTCTGGAGTTTTCTCCTGTTTTTTCATTCAGGACATGTTTGTCTCCTTATTTTGTCTTTATTTTTTTTTCTATGTATTAGGTAGAGCGGCTCCATCTCCCATTCTTGATAGAGTGTCCTATGGAGCCTAGTACCACAGTCTCCCTGGTCACCTGAGATTGGTTTTTCGGGTATGTCCTTTGCCTGTGCTGTGTGTGCCCTCTAGTTATAGTTCAGCCTTGATTGCTGTTGCTACATCAATGGGAGGGATTGACTCTCAGGTTGATAGGTTTTGAGGACTGACCATGCCTATAGTCAAGGAGTTATTGTGTAGGGGCTAACTCCCAGGGATCAGGATTCATTTTAGCGAGGCTCTGGCGACTGCTGAGTCTGCCCTTTGGTTTTGTCATTTGTGAATATGGTTGGATGATGTTTTGGTGTGGTCTGAAGCTGACCGGTAGGTATGTCAATTCTGGGGCCTCTTGGGAGGACCTCTGGTGGAGGCCAAGGTCAGCCTTGCCCAAGGCCACTTAATATGAGCTACAAAGTGATTGCAGATGGTTGCTACTTCTGCTGGTTTTGGAGGTGCCTAGAATAGGCTAAACTGTGAACCAAGTTAGGCTGTTACTTGTACCAGGCTTGGGGCTGCTCAACAAGAGGTATGAACCATGCTGAAGTCAGATGCAATTTGGGGTTCATAAACTTTTGAGAGATTTTAGGAAAGTCAGCAGCATGAGCCAAAATAGGCCATTTGTATAGAAAAGTGACTGAAAGAAGCTTGGGTGTACCCACAAGGTCCAAGGAAATTCCCAGGGTGGGGCCAACAGTGTTAGTCAGGTTGATGGAGACTCAGATATGTTGCCCAAATGTGTGTCCAGGTTAGGTGAGTTTGGGCTCAACAAAGACACAATGGCCTCTGCCAGTACTTCTGTCTGGAAGGAAGCTGCCCCTCCAGTCCTGGCCTGAAGCCAGGCCACACATTCAGCTCCTCCTTGTATGTCCCAGAGGCCTTTTTCTTATTTTTTTATTTTTTTATTCTGAATGTACTGAAAGTTTTATTGTGCTATCAAGGAAATTAAAAGGTGAATTAGCAATAGGTAAAGCAAAACTAAAAGAACAAATCTCTGGTACCTTTTGAGCTGCTGCCCCAGCACTGGAGCTCAGAGCAAGTGAGCTTATCAGCATGTAAGTCCATGCACGGGCCCCTTAAGAGGAAAGCCTGAGCCTCCAGCACCTTCCATCTCACCTAACATAATCTCTGCTGGAACCACTGAGCCAGAAGTTGTGGGGATTTTTCTTCTCCACACTAGAACCCTAGGCTGGGGAGCTTTGTGTGGAGCTGAGATCCCTTACTCCTCAGAAAGAACCTATGCAGACGAGATATCCATCCTGATTTTTAACCATCATATGTAGGTGCGGGGCCAGCCCATTATGCCTCTCTGCCTCCCTAACAGTCTCAATGTGGCTTCTTCTATATGTCCTTAGTTGTATGAATTCTGTTCAGCTAGACTTCAGGCGATCTTCAGTGATGGCTGTTCTGTAGTATAGCTGTAATTTTGATGTGGTCTGGGAGGAAGCAAACACAGCTTTCACCTACTCTGCCATCTTGACTGGAAGTCCCCAACATTTAATCTTAAGAATGACATGGTTTTTTTCTATTCTGACACCTCAAATAATGTGTTTTAATACTGTTCTTAAGAAGGAATTCTGATCCTATTTACTACAATTTGTATCAGATATTTAGTTGTGAGAAGAGATTCTGCATTTATTGTGAAACACTATGATTCTCTAACTTTACAATTTATTAAAGCTTTTGACATTATTTTGGAAAAAGGTACTCAAAGCACAAAGCCCAGTGACACTAACCTTTTTTTCACATATTGTTCAATGCAGATTCTCAGGCCCTCCAAGACTTATCTGTCACTCTGACGGAGGTGAACAGCAATCTGTACCCTAACAAGTTCTCCAGGTACTGGCGCATTTGAAAGTTTGAAAACCACTGAGCTACTAAAATCTAACCTCACAAACAGAACTTCCATTAGTAAAACTTGACTACAGTTGATAAGTTAAATAAGAATATTTCCCTTACCAATAAAAATGAATCCTTATACATAAAGGAATCATACTCATAAATCTTAGATCCAAAAATTAAGGGTTAATATACTTTTTATTATGTAATTAGGCATTTGCTTCCAGAGGGTTTAAAGATCTTCAACTATTGAGAGCCAGTGACATTTTGCTAGTTCTCTAGATGGCAGGAGTAAATATGTTGGCTTTATAGTCATAGTAATGCTGGACAGTTTGGTCTGATGCTTAGGGATTTAAGATGAATGGATAAAGATGGTGAGGAATCTTATTCTAGTCATGCCCTCTTTTCCTAATTTCCCTTTTCACTGTTGGGTCTTCTTTCCTTTTCCTTAGGGAGCTGAGTGATTGATAGCCTAATCCAGTGACTGTATTACCGCTGCCTCAACTAGGACTCTTTTCCTTATCATTAGCAGTTAGCCTATGGTTAAATTCACAGCTCACTGCTTGGTACAACCCCTGAGATTTAAGGGTCTGGCCTTTAGAAAATATTTAACATAAAACTGAAATCTTGACATACTGAGAACTCAGTTCTCTGCAAGGCTTCTTTAATTAATCCAATGTACTGTACCATTGTTCTGTATGAGACTATGACATGGTGAACTGTTTCTGAAGCTTACGGAGATGTGTAGTTCCAAATTAAACAGTCACTGACGTGTACCTACACTGATTTTTTAGTACAGTAGATATGCATGAATCTGTGAATATTTAAATTCAAGCTCAAACAGTGACACAATACTCTCTGGCTTTACTTTCATAATAGAACATTTTTGATTAATTTCAAGCTTGAAATCATTCTTTATGAAAAAAAAACACACAGAGGAAAGAAATTTAATAATTCATTACCACTGCTTCAAAGGTAAGTTTTCTTAATATGCTTGTCAGAGTCCTTTGGTTTACAAAGTCTATCGAATAGTAGGAGCTGGTACAGATGTTAATTTATTTTCCTAATTTTGAACAAAAGAAATATATATAATATCCATATACCCATGAATTTTCTGGTTCTTAAATACTATTCAATTTTATCATTTAACTACAGGACCACAGTTATTTTAAAATACCTTAAGAAAAAATGTAGAACTTGATCTATGCTTTAAACCTTTGCCCTTGCTCCAGTCCTTCGATGAGCTGTAAGAATCTATGAATATGGCAGCTGAGTCCCAGATGAAAAATTATGCATCTCATAAACTGCTATTCTGCTGAAATGTCAAGCCAAAGCAAGGCTGTACCTCAAACTCAGCACTTGGCATTTTCCTTCTGTCTGCTTTGTTGCCATGAAGCAAACATGAACAGTAAGGATTTGTGTAGGGCAGGTAGCAGGCGAGCTCACTGTCAAAAATCTATTATTAGGGCTCTGATCTTCTGCACAGACCAATGACGGCCAAACAGTGAGAAACTTGGCTTCAGGAAAGGCAATATAATGCAAAAGGGGGTTCTTTGTCAATCTGTGCAGGAATATATTCAAATGAGCATGATTTAAATGAGAATAGTTTTAATGTTGAGCTTCTCTCAAACTAATAATTTATAATGAAAATCGTTATTCAGCATCTTTATTTGAATACTACTTTTGACTATTCTGCAAATATAGTACATATATTTATATAAGGTCTTTAATCATTTGCTCAGTTAAATTTTTGGTAATCTAAGAATGTTTTTATATGTATGAATAAAAGGCTAAAGTTTTTGCATTATTTTGGTATACACAAAAAAGGAAAGGAGATGAGTGAGTACAAGATAGAAAATTCTTTAATTATTCTTTATGGCCTGATTTGTCACTTTTTATTCATTTAAATATTAGCTTTATCTATCAGGTTATTTGAGACTTTAAAATATTAAAATCTAAGCTTTTATTGATAAGATGATTACAATCGATAGCTAAAATTTTATGACAGATAGTACGCATGTTTTTCTGAAAGGATTTTATGCATCAATAATCATGTGATTGACAGATGAAAAATATCTAGCCCATTAAGAACTACTTCCTATTAAAAAATACCAGTACTGTATTTTATGATATAATTGTAATGCATAGTATAAGAACTTAAAGCAATCCTCTCAAAATCTTCAGTTGCTGGCATACATGAAAATAGTTATTCAAAGCAAAACGTTACTGAAACTTCTGGGTTTGCAATCTGTTATATGTTTTGTCATCCTCCCCATTTTACACATATAGTTACTAATACATACTTCAAAATAAATTTGAGTTTCTGGTTAGAGCGGGTTACACTGGATTTGTATTGACCAAATGCCCACTGGCTGAGTACATGGTCCCCATGATTCATGCCTATGTCACTGTTTTTAAAACAAAGTATTCAGTATAGAGTCGATACTTAACATCCTTTATCAAACTACTATATTGATTCACTCAAGTTTTCTGAACTATATACTTCGTATTTACTTCCACCCCTATACTGACACAGATTTACAAGCTACTGGCAACACTTCTAACTTGCACCTTTTTTTATTGGTATTTCCCATGTTGATTTTACAGTGAAATCACTTTTAGGAGGCTTGTAAACATAAGAGCCCAGATAGATTCAGTGTCTAATGGTCCACATGGCTAGATTTCAAATCATTCATTATCTATTTGTAGAATTGTAGAGTATCTTTGAAGTATACCATTATCATTTGTTGAGAAATACACAATCATTTCTTAAACCTTCTGCAATATCCTACATGTGATTAGTACTTACTAGTTTGGGTTCCTGAAATAGAGAACGAATCTCTGATGAATTATTCAGAAGTCTAATAAAATTTGTAATTATTAACATTGAATAAAATGTGTTCTATTGTTTTAACTAAGTTGATACAAAATCAATAACTTCAAACAAGCATCCAAAATTTGAAATTGAGAACAAGAATTTCCACTTTTGGTAAACCAAAACAAATTTGGCAGATAAAACAATTTATAACAATGCTAATTTTTCAAGCTTGTGGGAGGTAAATCATATTGAGTATAAAGTATCTGTCATCATTTCAAAGATCCTCCTTCAGAGAATTTTCAGATCTTTTCCTTAGTGTGGATGTGTGTGTGTGTGTGTGTGTGTGTGTGCGCGCGCGCTTATACATATAACAAACAAAATATGTATAGGACAATGGAATAACATAACAAACACAAGAAATATACCTATCCCCCATTAATAAAAAGAAACATTTAAAACACAAGGAACAAAAACTACTTCAAATGAGTTTACCTCATTGAAAGATGCTTGATTACTTTTTCTCTGAGGCAGCTGTAAATAAATAAATGTCATTCTCATGAAGTCAGATGCAAAAAGTCATATTTTTAGTTATGCCATGCAGACTCATTCTTAATTATCTCTAGAAGAATCTTATTCACAGGGAGGACTTCATGTAAAAATGTCACACCAAAGCTGGATAACACCATTTATATAGGTGATAGTAATCTCTGGGCTATCTCAAGATGTCATTGTTTGGGGGCAGAGACAAGGAAAAGGTCAGAATTTATAACTAAAACTAGGAAAAATAATGACTAGTTCACTTGAGGATGGAGTTTATAAAAAATGTTACTGATGAGATTAGTGTCTCTTTCAATCAAAAAAATAAAGCCAAGGAGTTTTTTTTCCTCCTTTCCCCTTCAAGAAAAAAAAGAAAAAAAGAAAAAACAAATAATAACTAATAACTCAACTGTGTGGTGTTACTTGAACAAACTGTTGTTTGATATTAACAGAAACTCTTTGCATGGATTCTGGAAAAAGGAAAGTTATGTGGTAACAACTTACAGTGGGAAATATCACTGTCCAAAGTAGGGTAAAGAACATTGATTCTTTAGACTTAATGATGTGAACAGAAGTACTTGCATGGTGGAGAGCTTAATTAGCCATCCAATTTCATGAAAACATTCCTTATGAATACTGAAGAAGATCTCTTTTGATACTGTTCTATGACATCGCCTTTACTTCTATAATTCAACCTTTAATGGATTCACACTGTGAACATGAATGTATTCCCAGGTATTTCTCCTACAACTGAAATTCACGTTTATAAATCATTCTATTATGAATTTGGCTCATATACTTTGCCCTCCCACAGAGGTGAGTTGGAAAAATAAAATTTCTAAAATTACGAAGCTGAAAATGAGACCTTGAAATGGGGTGCTAACTTTCCCCGTTGATATAAATTTAAACTGCAACAAGTAGAAATTACTTTGTTTAATGACTTTGGTATGCTAAATGGCATTTTTATTTAACAAAGAGACATCCTTTTAAAACAATAGCTTTCAGGCTTTTTGAAGTTAAACACTATAAATAATGTTCTTTATACCATGACCCAGTACAGAAATTATATACATGTGTGTATTACATGTATAAATTAAAAAGATATTTGACCAATGTTTCTCCTAACTGCAAATCATTCTCATGTATTTTCTATTCTATTTCACTTTAAAAGAAATGTTGATTACAGTTCATTAAAGTTGACTCCATTGTACACTTGTGAGTTGGGAACCAAAGTTTGAAAACATTGCTTTACTTTAGATTCCAGACTTGAAATAATTCAACTGACATTCTTTATCTGAGGTTTTGCCTTCCCAATGCTATTGCCTCCCTTTATTAGCTAATGAATTTTAAAAGAACATTACTAAAATGCGACCAATTTTCTGTAGAAGATGCACTACCCCCAAGTACCTCACTATTTCACCATTTCGACAAACCCAAACCTTCTTTTCAAATACCAGAATTCTTATTCCAAGAGAAAATAATGAAAACTAAATGAAGAGCTAGAGAATACTGAAAGGGAAAAATGTCCTTCTCTATATACAATATGCATTGTACTTCAGGTGGCTATCCAAAAATTCTACTTAGCTTTCATGTAAAAAAACCTCTCTGATTCAAGCAGCTCTTGTAAAAGTAGACATTCTCATGCTATGGGAACGTATTAGCACTGAGCTGTAGTGATTTTTTTTTTTTTTTTTTTTTTTTTATCTTATAAAAGTATCTGGCATATTTTGTGTGGTGCTCTTCAGGGTTGCCAACTCCCGGGCCACACAGCGGGAGGTGAGTGGTGGGTCAGGAGCATGCAAAGCTTCATCTCCATTTGCAGCCGTTCCCCAGTGCTAGCATTATCACCTCGGCTCCGCCTCAGATCATCAGGCATTAGATTCTCATAGGAGCACCGGTCCCTGGTTCCAAAAAGGTTGGGGACCACTGTGAGGCTCATTTGGAGTCTTGAAAGCCATATTTGATAAAACTCTGAATGGTAGTTAGCCATTTTGACATTTTTATCACTCCTAAAATTTAAAGCCATTATTATTTAACACAATTTTGCTAAGCTAAGTATTGAAGATATTTTGTTATAGGTGTTGCTTCTTTCCTAAAATTTATTATCATTGCCTGTTTAAACCATTTTTTTTTTTCAAATTCTATTACCTTAAAATTAAAGCAAACAGTGCTTTGTAGGAGAAAAACTATTACTTTTTTCAAATGGAGGAAGGCTATTTTCAAAACAGGTTGTCTAATGTGAAGGGTCTTAATATAGATCCCATTAGAAATGAGGTACAAGCCCTTAAAAATGTTAGGAACTCTTTGCTGTTTACAATGAAAGTTCCACCGAGGCTTAGCTGAGCTTATAGCCCAAGTGATTATTTATATATGAATTTATAAATCTTAGAAATGGAGTTTTATAGAAATGTTAACAGGCCTTGAGGTATAGCTGAACTTGTTTTCAGGTACCACTATAATTTGCAGTGTGTGTATGCTTAAAGACTGCCACACAAAAGACTTTTTCTAATGCTGTAATTTTGTAGTTTTATTAGACTGAGTTATAGTATGGGAGAATATTCAGAAATTGCAGCTTAAATGAGAAACCGTGAATGGTGTTACTTATATAAAATACTACTGCAATAGTTCTTTTATTAATTTTTAATGTTCAGCATCTTCTGTGACCTCCTTTATTCTCTTGCTGTCAACATGGCAGGCTGAAAAAATTGAAACGGGCTGACAGAAAACATAGTGCACGTTACAGCCCACTATGAAGCCTCCTGACTCTCTTTCTGTGGCACATGCTAACGCGCGGTCTGTGTTATTCTGCATTACAATAATATTTAAGGCCCTGTTTGATAGCTCCTGATAAAAGGGAGCTGTGTCTGGCCCCTGAGCAGGTGCTCCTCACCCGCCTTCCTCTTTCCAACATTGTGAGAATGGGAACAGCATTCAATTAAAAGCAGAATATAATCTTTTTATTTTTTCTTTTTTTAAATCATGGCTCATAGACACACTTTATGCTCTGAAAACATAATGCCTCAGCATGGACAGTGCTTTATTTGTGTTCATCCAGCCTATTCCAAAAGCACATTTTGGTCTGATTCAGCAGTGCTTTCTTGAGCAGTGGGACACTGCTATGTTTTGTATATGCAGCACTGTCTATCACCAAGGAGATTAATCCCCATACCAGTACAGTCAAGAACCTCACAGTATTGTCTTTGCAAGACCAAGTTCATGTTGTCACAGCAACAGAGTGCACATGGCAAAGACGATGAACGGGACTTTGGGACGAAAACTCTTTCTGCTTAAAATGCAAGTGTTTGATAATGAGAATGAGTGTGCAAAGGTATGAGATCTGCAAATGTCCCATCAGCCGAAGCTACAAATGCAATGTTTTAATGGTTGGTTTGAGGCAATTATGAAAGCAAGATTCTTTAAAGAAGGTAGATTTAAAAATTTTAGGAAAAGTGGAAACTAATCCAGACTATGAAAAAAGATGCTTGTTTTCCTCTTAGAAGGCCCTAGGATTAGCCTTTACTAATAAATGACAAGACAATTATGACAATGAGAAATCCTGAGGAAAACACAGACCACAAGAGAATAGAATTCACATAAAACCCTATTTTAGTATTCTCTCATCTTGTGCTATCAGTTATTTGAGCCTTCACACTCAAATAGTTATCTGTCATAACTATTAGGAGTTTTGACCAGTGATGGGTTATATCAATGTAAGATCATAAAAGACACGATACTCCTATTGTGACATGACCTCTTGATTTTTCAGCGACCTCCAAGAAAGCAAAATGCAAAGAGAGGGCAACGCCTACCAGACACTCCTCCATAAGTAGTCCTCTTCCCAATGCCCACTGCTGGCCAGGGTGTGCCATCAGCTTTTAATTCCATCAGACCCGAGACAGTATTGGTGGCTGTAACACCATCTGCACCACCTATGAAAAACACATCAATATTTACCTGCAGTTTTTTTCCTGCAGTTTTTAAAGGGACAATTGTTTAAAAACCCATTCAAACCCAAACGACATAGGAAAAGTATCTTCTACTACTTCCTGTTGAGAACATTTCAGCTCATCAAAAGTCTCCACTAATTTCACTTCTACAATTATGCTTAAAATGCTAGAAATCAAAATTTTTAATTACCACCACTTCATTTTTCCAAGTATCATATAGATTTATGGATGCCAAATGTTTTGTATTATTTTCCAGGTAATTTACAATATTTTTGCAAATCAGGATGTGATTTCCACTGGATAGAACACAGCATAACTGATTTTGAAAAATCATGCACTAAATGTATGATTTATGCATTCGAAAGACATCTACTGAACATATGTTTAAGGCAGTGTAGTAGGCCCTATGAAATATAATGGAAACTCGAAAGAAATTGCACATTGTAGAAGCTGGTATCTTTTTTTTTTTTTCACTTCATATAGGTTTTTAAATGCTATTGATAGATTATTACATTATGGGTTCATTTGTTTTAGAGTGGCTCTATGACTATACTTCTGTCTTATAATTCTTTGTGTATAAATCAGGTGCTTATTAGAAAAGGCTATACATGCTCTTGTTTGCCCTGGCCAAAGTTTGGAGTCCACTTATAAGTTTGTCCAGGTGTGAATCTACTGTATTTGAGAGATCAAGTAATCAACTTAATACTTTTCTTAAACTCTAAACAAAGATATATATACATATATTTGCACATAAAAATATTTTATATGGCTATATAATTCATGCCATACTTACATAAGTAGGCAATTGATGTAGGTCTAGAATTTCTTACCTTCCTTTGCAGCTCTTGCGATGCTGACGATATCAGTGACATTTGGGGTCAATTTGGCAAAAAAAGGAACTTGAACAGATTGCCTAACCCAGCGACAGATGTTCCGCACCAGCTCTGGATCCTGTTCAAATAGGTCAGTTAAATATAGAACATAATTAAAGAATTGCGACCGAAATGTATACTGAAACAACAGCAAAGCTGGAGATGTGCAAGGCAAATCCAACTTGACAATGAGCTCCATGATCTATTTCTCAAATTCCTCCTCGGTATTACACCTAGACTCATTAGGGAATTAAGTGTAACATACTTCAAGTGAACTGCAAGTTTATCACATAAAGGTTACATTCCTCAACCGAAGCCTTTGGGAAATAAAATTACAAAGACACACATGCAAGGACCAGTTTCCTACTTCCAGTTAAATAATAGCAGGAATAAAACATTAGCTTCTGGTGCGAAGTTTGGGAAACATTGTACAATTTCTAGTGACCTCCTTGATTTAAGTCTAACGAAAAATTTAATTTAAACTGCTGACTCATAGGTGAATGATATTAAATCAGAAGCCTGTTTGTTTTCATTATTTGAAGACAATCCTGCTGAAGTGTATTCAGAAGAAAATTTGTGACTTCCTAATCTATCTAATTATGATATATAGCATATGTTAATAAGGAATAATTCAGACTTAGATTATACATGAGCCAATCAGTAACTTTAGCTTTTGTAAATGGCACCAAGATCTGTGCAGCATTTTTAAATGTTTATCTACTTGAAAGAATTGATCAAAATGACAAAAATGAAATAAAGTATTAAATGCTCATTTTTAAAAGCAAAGAATAGACATTTTCTTACGCCTGCTTCCTGTGATTTTTCAGGCTTCTGTGTCCTCATGGGACAAATATCATTTAGAGGGCAATCACCTATCTTTTCCATTGAAAATAACTTAGCTGTAGTAATGTTCTTTGATTTTAACAGATACAATAGTCCTTTTTTTTCATTACTTTTAGTGCAAAATTTATTCTGACAGGTACTGATAATGCGCTTTGATAAATTACCTTAAAATATGCAATAGCAATTCATTATTGTACTTGGTAATATTATCTTAGCAAGCTAAAATGTTTTTTGAATAAAAGAAAAATCCAGAAAAATATATAGACATATATTTAAACTATGAAACTGTAGGCAAGTATATCATTTGTAATTAATATTTTTACATGTAAGAAAGTTGCTCTTTGCATTTTAACCTTTCGAATTCCTTTAAGATGAGATTTCTAATGTTATAACCTTTAGAAAGAACCTTTTCACTTCGATTTAATGTGTCTTGATCCATCATCTTGTATTCCTCTCAAAGTTATGCATTTATATGCTAAGATACTGCAACAAGGTAATTTCTGTTGATTGTTTTTGTCTCTATTCAGCAAAACTAATAATTTCAACAAAAAATTCTTTGGCTTGGCTTGTTCTCTTTTCAGAACAGTAATTTCTTCATTAAACATAAATATTAAAAAAGCATTATATGGAATGCTCTACAGGGCATACTGTGCATTATGAATAGTAAAATCTGGAGACTTAGCTGTACAAATTCTAACTCATGAAAATGGAGATCTGCCCCTGCCCATGCAATGTTCATGAAATATTTATAACTGTTACATTGGTATTATGAAGGCAGTTGCATCTTTGTGACTTTCATTTTTAAGTTATGAATTTCCATGGGACTTAGCCTAGAAATGACAGTAACTCTAGATGATATGAATTGCATGTCCTTTGTGAAAGCTCTCTTTAAGGTAGAATTTGACAATAATTTAAAGATCGCTTGAATTGCATAATATATGGAAGGTAGCCTGATAAGGATTACTGAAACAAATTTAAAATATTTGGTTCCAATTGAGTAAACACTAATAATCCAATATAGGCTTCTGAGTGGCTTTCAATACTATTGACCACTATGTCTATAATTTACTTTGGATATTTGTCACACCTTTTTTGTTGTTTATTCTCACTAGTTGAATACTTTAAATGAACGTCTTTTACTCGTTGTTAAATAATTTGGAATTTGTTCAAAGTTTTTCAGAATTGTTTTTAAAAACGTGGTCTCTCGTTAGTGTTATTTACTTGAATCATCTATCTATATTCTGAAATACCATAATTTGACCCTCCTGTACTTCTTTGAGTAAGATTCATGGTGATCAGATATATTTTTTTCTCATCTTCGCACTCAGCCAACTATCTGATGACTAATCCTCATACCCAGCAAAAACATAATTTTATTACCTGGGAATTTTAAAAACAACATTATTATGAAAGTAATGACTGTTTGTAAATTGAGAAGCTTTATTGGACAAGCAAACTAGGGAACATTTTAATACAACTAGAAATGTGGTAAGGCTAAGACAATGATGAGTCTGTATACTTTGGGGAATTAAAGGATAAACTAAAAAAAAACAAAAAGGATAGACTATAACTATTCACACATTTCTGGTTTCCTCATACTTTTAATGTTAATGTTCAAGAATTAAAAGCAATTAACAGTATTTCTGCATCTTGACCTCCTCATTTTGCAGTGATTGTCTCAAATGGTGTTGCCTTTCCTAACGAGTCAGTTTTCAGAAACTTATTGAGATGAATAAATTTTAGACAATTTCTACTTCTCCTCAAAATCTTCAGGATAAAAAATATATGAAGGTACTGTTAGCTCTCAGACAAAGTGAAATTTTTACATTATCCACACCAACAAAAAGTGAATAAAACAAAACAATTCTGGATTTCTTTTCTGCTTTGAGGCACAAAAACACCATTGTAGGTACTCAAAAAATAGTCATTGTGACAATGAGAGAAAAATAAATAAACACTCAGCACATTGTCAATTTATTTCTTTATATGGTCATAAAAATATAGACATAGTTTAAGAAATACCTGGATATATTTTATAACAGATAATATCTAAAAGCATGAAATCCAAGACTTGTTCACAAATATGGGATAATTTTGAAGAAAAATGGTAGATAATTATGCAGTAAAGAACAGCTTAACAAATGTTTTAAAGTGTTTAATCCACAAAAAGTGGATTATGTCTACCAAGATCACTACATTTTTATTGTTTCTTCCTACGGGTATTAATAATGCTCGTTCTGACCATGATTTGCAATCTCTCACATAGCAACTGCTCATATGTATGTATGTTCTTCTTCAATACCTGTTAACTCTTTTATTATTCATGTGATCACCAAAGGAAGCTCTGTGGCAACGGAATGGGTTTATCTGTGGTGGAGGTGTGTAATATGACATGCAGGAAAGCACTGAAGCCCTTAAAGGAATAAATGATGGTCCTGGGAGCCAATGGTGGTCTTGTGGGTACTACATAAGGTGAAGGTACCACACCAGATTTGTGAAGTGCTGAAAATAAGATGAAAGCAAGCTAAAGACAAATTTGGCTTCTTTGGCAATTTTAATGAGGAGAAGCCCTGTATCTGTCTGCAATTAAGAAACTCTGGAATAGATTCCTATAAAAATCAAACAACAATGACAACAGCAAAAACTAGAAAATGTAGTGCTGAGTAGACTGTTTGCTTCAGTAGTTTCCATTGTCCAAAACTGGTTGTTTTTAAAGCTTAATTTTCTATCTAGGCCATAAGATAATTTTTAATTCTAGTAACTCGTATGTCTCTAGTTACACATTATGGGGGTTCTATTACAGACACACCCTGCTGCTTTGGAGGCCCCTAAGATGACCTCTCCACTGTAGGACAGGCATTTCCACCAATTACCTAGGGCGCTGAATCTCACTGGTTTCATGCCCTGGACAAAGGAAAAAGTGCTAGAGAATGAGACTGCGAGAATTTCTTGATAAGCTAAATTACAAGTGAAATTTTTGACTGTAAGAAACATTTTTCTCCAATTTACCTGGTAATTTTCACTCCGCACAATTCTTTTCAAAATGGTTTTCTTAGAAGGTGACATTTCAATGAATCCACTAAAAAATTTTACCAGTTATAAAATGTTTTCCACTAAGGAACTCCTAAGTCTTAATTCACATGACATGTCAGGAAGTAGCTAGCATTTTTATTATGTCCACTTTTCTGATGGAGAGAACTGGGGCCCAGAAGATCAATCTGAGTACCTATTTCAACTTCTTAATTTTCTTTCCCATTATCATGTCCCAAGCCATCATCTTCTTTAGCAAAACTGCTTCCTAAAGTGAGATTCAGCCATCAATTGTAAACTAGAACTATAAAAGGCTTCTACTTCATTTATATCTGTAAGACTAGATGTAGCTTCAGAGTAATGGGCAAGAGTGATGTGTTTATTCTTCTATGTCAGTAAAATAGGACAAAAAGAATTAATTACTCCAGTAGTTAAGTACTCTAAGTAGAATTATTAGTAAATGCAAAGATTGTACATTGAAGTGGGGATGTTTTAAATTAATTTGTATTGTAGGATATGCTCTTCTTGCAATGGTTTTCCAGACTTAAGAATTCTAACGATGATACGATTGCCTTGAAAAACTCTGTTTCCTATACAGGTGAATGTGTACTTACCAACCCACCCAGTGATTCCACCTTAGCTACATATCCAAGAAATGAACACATATATCCATACAAAGACATTAATGTTCATAGCAACTTTTTCAAAATAGCCCCAAATTGGAAACGACACAAATATTAATATGTAAATGAAAAAACAAACTCTAGCATATCCACACAATGGACTACTATTCAGCAATAAAAAGAAACAAACTACTGAATCATGCCACAACAGAGTAAATGCTATATGTTCACATTTATATGAAATTCCACAAAGAAAAAACTTATGCTGATAGCAGAACAATGGCTCCTGGGATTAGAGCTGGGGGATGAGGAGAGACTAAGTGGGGAGAGACAGAAGGAAGTTTTTGAGAGCGATAAAAATGTTCTATGTCTTGATTGCAGGGAATGGATATAACAAATAATGTGAATATAGAATGTCGTAAGTATATAAATGTATATACATGCAGCACGTGTGTATAAAATGTTCGATATATATATTTACCTCCACTTCCCTTGTGCCTTAACTTGAAGATGACATAAAATTGTTTGTGTTCTGTCCTCCCCAGGCACATATGGCTTTCTCCATTCAATTTTTCACTTTATTCCTTTCTTTCTTTTTCACTCTCTGCCTGGAATGTCCTTCATTTCTTGTCCCTTGAATAACATCCCCCAAAGCAGTCATCCATGACCAAGTCTCCCATTCTATCTTAATACTAGATAGATTAGTAAATGACTCCCTCTTAAATACTTCTATAACATTTCTTTATTGCTTCATTGGTTGTAGTGTTTTACAATAATCCATTTATGATTTTTTCTCTCTTTCTACTAGATTATTTATCTTTTAAGGGATGCATCCTACTCATTTATTTTGATCTCCTAGCAAAGAGTTTGAGACACTAAAGACAACAAATACTATGTTGGATGAAAGAATAAAGAATTCCTACATGAAGACATTTGCTTCTTCCCTTCCATGGAGCCAAAATAGCTGGAGTTATGAGCAGTTCTTGCCCCAGAAACTAGCGGGTTTTGGAAACAGTCTCTTGATCTATAAGGGAGCTAAATTACTTGGAGGGCAATCGTCCCCTCCTGTGGCCTGGCAACCCGTGAACCTTCCCTGAGGTACCAGGCAGCCCATGCTCCTTCCCATCTGAGTCTGTAGGATACTGAGGGTTCTCCAGAGTTTGTTCTGCTAATCTTGTCTCCATTCTCAGTCTTTGGTCCCTGAGGCCTAGTGGGGAAAGCTGCTTAAATTTTTATCAGCTGATTGGAACTCGCATTCCATTTTCATTCCTTAAATACCATTTCTGGTGACCATATCTATGGCTTAATGGTGTTTTTCCTTTCATTCAAACAGCATTCCCTTAGTCTCAGGAGTTTAAATTTTAACAGACAAGAATTGCCATGCACTGTTTAGATAATTACTGATGGCTAGGTAATCTTTGAGTCACTATTTTTATCTTTCGAATGACTCTCTGGTTCTCTAGCTACTTCTCCACTAGCTCGCTTCTTTACTCCCAAATAGCAGTTCTAATAATGGAAGTCAGCCCTGAAAAGTATTCAAAGTTCGAACCTTCCTCTCCATGATGTCCCTATAGAATTAGATTCAGATTTCCTAGGATTCTGTTGATACTACTGGCTAATCCCCATTAGAAACCCCCTGCCTCATCTGGCCACGGCAATGAAATTGGAGAAGATATACTTGCCCAATAAGCAGACCAACGAATATCTCTTGCCCACTATTCCATGTGCTATTCTAGTCAATGGAAAACTATTCTTCACAGAACCATTGTGGTCTTATTTCATAAACGCCTTGAGTCTCTATTCCAGGAACTCCATCTAATACCCACCTTTCCCCACAAAATAGATGCTAAACTCAGATTCTTGAAGTTCAGGGGTTAAGTTTTTGAAGTGTTGATGAATCATATAACTTTTCACCAGAACTGATGAGTAAATATGCTCAGGTGACATGACGAGGATCTAAAATGTTCTTATGTGTACGTGTAGAAGCAGAAGATGTGGCAGCCACGTGCCACCCAGATCCTCCAGAGGAAAATCCTCGTGCCCAGCTGCAACAGTGCCGTGAGCTGACAGCACCTAGCTGCTCGCTCCCTTAGGTTGGCCTCGCCTTTTAAGCTGAGGTCAGGCTTCCCTTGGGGAGACCCCAGCCAATGACAGTAAACCTGTGCTACAAGGGCCCAGCCATTTCTGTCCAACACAGGACTCGTCCAACAGGCAATCTAGAGCTCTCCTATAGTGCTGGTGAAGACTTTTCTCACATCTATCTCAGGAGTCTGACTGCACCTCTGGTCTAATCCTGCCTCTTCCCCTTTCCTTTCATAGGCATTACTCCCCATTAAACCCTTTGCTCTCCTAACTACATCTATGTGTCTAATTGCTGGAGACCTCACCTGACATAGCCATTCCCTACTTAGATTTGGAATTCTTTCTGTAATAGGATTACATGATATTCTAAGAAAATCAAAGTAGAAAAAGAAAATGTCTAAACTGAATCCAAACACATTGCTCAACTTGAGCTTTCCTGGAACATCCTGGAAATAATCAAAACTATTTTACCCCAAAATGGCCAATATATACTACTGGGTAACAAAAGGCCCAACACCAAGAAGCAGGGCTAGAAAAAGATTGCTATGAAAGACATGATAGGGGACAATGCTTGGGTGTCCTCTGTCTAGAGACAATTCAGAGACAGCCTTAGAAAGTTTAGACACAGATTTGATTTTCCAGTTCTGAACCAGCTAAAAGAATCACCACCGTGATGTGGGACATTGGAAATGATTGTGCAGCAGACATTCATGGATAAATGAGCTGATACCTTTGTGTCTGAAAGCCAGGTTTACCCATTAAGAGAGCACAGCCAGGGGAATCAGTACGGATGCTAATTCCTACCCTAGTCCCATGTCTCTTGGTGATGAAACCAATTAATAACAATCCCATTAATAACATCATAAAGAGGGCATCTGGAAACCTCTTCCAGGTGTGTTGGGGCTCTAACACCCTGTTCTAAGATCTGCTTTTGCTTTCATAATCATTCTGTTTGCCCGAACCCTTGCATTTTTGCACTTTATCTCTCGCTCACTTCTTTCTGGATTGGACCCCTCTGAGTCTTGACACCCGCTTGACCTGGCCTGCAGTTGCCCTGCTCGCATCCGTACTCGATCCACTACTTGTTGCTCATTTATAGGCAATCATTCTATTCTGATTCACAATGATTTTTCTTTGCCTCTGCTAGATAGCACTAGTTACATTTCCCTTGTCCCAGTTTCCATATGTCCATCTTCATAGAGAAACAAATGCCCTTTGAGAACCATATATTGGCCACAGTTAACAGAAATTAAGATACTTCAAAATCCTCTATAGTAAAGTATTTTTGAAAATGGCTTTTTTTTTTTAGCATTCTTTTTACTGTGCTCCCCCCCAAGACCTTGATCTTTTCTCATATACAGGATATTTATCTGTGAATTTGAAAGATAGTATTATCTACCATGCAAAAAGAGTGTTGTCCATAGCTTTTATTTATTATTATTAATGAAGTTATGCAGTATAACCTGAAAAATCTTACTATATGGAGAAATAGGCTACGCACATGCTTTGTTGATACCGCTGGTAGGGGTTCAAAATTGTGGACCAGCTGAGCCAAACTGAAACTCAGCAGGCTTCCCAATCACTGCTCAGAACACACTAAAAAGACTTTAGTGGGTAATGAAGTGCAGGGAGTCGCTTGCACTACTGTGTATGGATTCATTTTAGATAAGGGCAAGTGAGTATTTAAGTGTATAATAAGGAGTTTTTATTCTTTGCAGACTTCAGGCAGCTTGGCATTTGTCTTCTTAATGCAAAGCATTAGTGTAAACAGCGTAACAATTGATATTTTATACATCTGCTGGTCTATTCACTTAGCCTCTGATTTCAAGTGCTAGAGATAGAAGAAAACAACCACAAGCACAAAATCTCAGTATCTCTGTAATCCCATGTCGGTGTGAATGATTAACGGATGCAGGGAGGAGGCTAGTGTAAAACAGCCTTGCGCCCTGGAGCTACCACGATGCTGATACATTTAGGATGAAGAGAGTCCAGGGAAGTCATGCTTCTGTCCTGGGAACTTTATGAAATCCAAGCAGAAGGAATTACTGCTGAGGCAATTTTAAATAACGTAGTGGAGAAAAACCTCAATCCCTTGGCAATGGATGGTTTCAGCTAAGGGGAACTCATCCATAACAAGTTGGTACAGTTCCTTAAGGGATTTCTCCTCCTGCTGCTGAAAGAGCTAGAAAGAAATATCAAGGCCTTTGTTTGTTTTGCTAGCTCTGTAGACTAATTCCCCTCTTGAGCTGAAAAGGATTTGGAGATACTAAAAGTGGGGTGACTTTATGAAAAAGTCTTTTTGTGAAAGTGTGTGATGCGTAAGATATTAAACATGACCTTTTGCGAGTATGATATTCACAGACTCTTGATATATATTTGTGGGTGCTAGATTTTACCCTAAATTTTGATGAATCCAAACCTTATTTAATCTTTAGCAATTAATTTTTTTATACTCGTGTGGTTTATAAAGGTACATGTCATAAGATGTGTGTGTGTGCATGTGTGTGTGTGTGCATGTGTGCATGTGTGTGTGTGTGCATCTGCATGTGTTAAAATGGGATTCTTTATTTTAAAGTCTTTTGGGTATCAAGGAAAGGAGCCATGGTGACGTTACCTCCCCCCATTGTTGGGGGCTTATTACAAGCACGTGTGGAAAGTAAGTGACATGTTTTTGATAAAGGAAGAGCCAGCCCTCTTGTCTGAGACACCTCTCATTCATCTCGTAGGAAATGCAGCAGCTCAGGTGACTCGCCAGTTAAACCGGTGACACAGAGCAGCTCTTACTTTTTTGTTGTTCCTTTGAGAGTTGGTGTCTATTGCTTTAAGAGCTGGAAACTCTGTGATACTAATGAATGTGCTTGTATTTCTCACCATCTCTTTTTCCATTTCGACTTCTCCTCACTTTCTTCTTTTTTCTACATTGACCTTTTTGTTCTCCAATTCAATTTTCCTACTGTCTACTATAGAATCTATATGTTTCAAATTCAGACTCACAGAGAAAGTGCAATACAAACAGAATAATTCTTTATTTTGTATGACCTCTGGCTATTTCACTCCCTTCCTGTTCATTTTCTGGGAAATTTCGACTGAAGTATTGATGGGACACAGAAACTATCATCACTATGTAACTAACTTATTGAAGAGAGTTTTTCTCCTACTCTCTGACAACCAAGAACCAAGCAGACGATCTAGCATGGCCAACCCAAAGCTCCAGCTAAAAAGTTTTAATCTCACGATCAGAAAGACGGTTAAAGTTTACTTGTGGTTGGGTGTGGTGCAGCGTCTCTTGAGAGTATCCAACAATGGCAGTAGTGGAAGACATCAGCACTGGTAGAGGCTGCATGGACTATTCTTGCTGCCCATTCTCTGAACCCCTTTGGTTTCTGCCCCTTTTCTAAGCCCGCTGCTCCTGCCTTCCGTGATTCTCTAAGGCATCTTGTATCCTGCCGATAAATCTCTTTTTCACTTGTGACAGTCAGAGTCAGTTTCCATTGCTTGCAATTAAGAGTGCAAAGTGACACAGTCAGTTAGCCACTATCCAGAGTAGAATGACCTTATTGCCGAGTTATGGCACCACACTGCCGGACAGGCTGCTGCCTCTATTATTTAGACTGTAGGTGGTTGCTTTTTGCTCTGGATATGACATTGGATCCAATGAATTGTGGTCAAGGTGGCCAGGACATAAGATTTTGTGGTAGCTTGTATATAAAATATTACCTCTGGCTATTTTCCTTTAGAAAGGATCTGTAGGTGTGGACTGAAACTTTCCATGAAATGTAGGTATCAGTTACATCAGCTAAGGCTTCAACTTTGTCCTCAAAAAACTTACAATCAAATTATAATCACTTAGGGCACTACAATTTATCAGAGTCAATAGAATATATAAATGCCTTTGAAATTATAATATGTTTCTTCTCCTCTATAAATCATTTAGCATCTGAATATGTCATAATGAGAAAGCTCTCATATAATTCAAGAGACCCTGGCAGAAAGAAGTGCGTGTGTGTGTGTGTGTGTGTGTGTGTGTGCGCGCGCGCGCGCGCATTCCAGATCCAGGAAAGCTTCATTTGAAATGTATTAGGTGTAGCTTAGATTTTTAAAAAGATGGATATGTAAACACAGAATAGTAATATAGCCTATAAGGAAAAATATCTTGAGGCAGTAAAATTAAATTAAAATATGATCTCCCTTTTACTCTGAATACCTACATGATTACCAATTCGACAAGGATCTTTCATTTATCCCAACTCAACTTTACGAAAGAGCCTGAAGCCTACATTGTTGATAAAACAGTTGATGAAGCTTGCATAGGGGAAAAATCTTCAAACTGCTTGATACACAAAATCATATTAGTACTAAAAACAGATGGGTATTTACTTTTGCAATATTCAACAAATGTAAAGTACCCAAAGGACTGCTAAATTTAGACAGTTTAAAATTTTGCAATTTTTTTTTCACTTCAAAACAAGCATACTGTAGTGAACTTTACTGGGTTAAGTAAATAACATCTAGATGCCAGTACCTAATTAGTTTTTTAGATGACCTGGGCCAAAGCAGTAGCCAGCATTTCAAAGATTAGTTTGCTCATGCCTTTCCAGCTTCTAATATTCTTAGATCTTAACTTACAAAAGTGAAAATCACAGATATCACACACTCACTCACACACACACACACACACACACACACCTCATTGCTTTGTCCTTTTTCTGGTAAGTAAGGAATATGTGGGAATATCAAAATCTATTGAATCTGGGCTGATATTTTTAATTGAATATTTGCAATCACCTTGCATCAAATAATGAAGCTTTAGAAACAATTTCATTTTGGCATAAGAAACATATAAAAGCAATCTTTAACAATGTGTACGAAGTGATGGGAACATAGTAACAAAGTGATTGCTTTTGTTTACTTCTAATGTGTGCGTGTCTGAGTGTATGTGTATGTGTGTGGGGGAGGGGTGGCAACAGTGCCAGTGACTGTAGTTTGAAATCCTGAAGGATTCACAAAATGGAACTGGCCAGAGTAGAGGAAGTGGAACAACACATGCATAAGGAATACACAGGAAAAGAATTTAAGAATTGGAATGCATGTCGTGATGGGAAACAGAAAACTATTGCCTATGAGGGAGCAGGAAGGAAACATGGCTCAATGATTCAGCTACAGTCTAGGGTCAGCTTCCTAAAGATTCTCTGCCTTTTCCTTTAGGCCGTAAGAAAACATGGAAGATCATGTATTTAGATCCACACTTTAGAAACATGATTCCATATATTTGTGAGTGCAAGCAGGAGGATCAATCTGAAAGAGAAGAAGGATATACAGTGAAGGAGTGCCAATGACAATTAAGAACTTCAAGTGGAAGAGAATATCATTCTAAGGAAGGATATAAAAAAAATTTCAAAATTAGAACAAACTAGAGTTAGGGAATAAAAATCAAAAATAATTCTAGGCTTTGTCTTTGTTGGCAGATAGCAATTTCATCAACCAAGTGAGGAAATACAAGAGAAGCAGGTTTTTGGAGAACGTGTTTTGGATACTCGAGTTTGAGTCTCCCTTAGGATACCTAGCTGACAGAAGCTGGTTGAGAGTTATTAGGCATCTGGATCCCAGGAGGTGTTTGGGAATAATAGATTTAGGAGTCATTAGCATGTAGATGGTGACCGAAGTTTTCTGAATGAATGAGGAGATTGAAAGAAAAGGACTTAAGCCTTGGGATCATTAATGCTTAGGTGTAGAAATGCTTGAAATGGTAAGAGAAAAAAACAACCAGGAAAAATACAATGGAGAAGAGAAACTCCAATAAAGATGTAGATGTAGTTCTTGATATAAAATATTGCGGAGAAATAAAGTAGAAAAAGTGCTAAAGTGTTAATAATAGATATATCACTTAGAATCATTGGCAACTTATGAGTACATATGGGTAGACATAACAGGGATAGAAGACAGATTACAATGGATTCAGAAATTAATATTTATAGACACATATATCCAAAGATGGACAACAATAAAATTAATCTGAACTATCAGAGCCTAGAACTGTGCTGGACATAAAAGGTCTATGCAGCAAATATATGTTGATTATCACTTTATAATTATCACAATTAGAATTAATGACACACTGAAGGATTATTTGCTATGTTATGAGGCAATGCATTTATGTAAAGATGAAGAGACTACATGACATTTTTTCAGGAATTGGTTAGATTTTAAAAAATATTTCTGAATTCTTACAATGTAGAGTCAATGACAATCTGAGACTTACAGGATGAACGTAATTAACTAAATATACAATTTTGATCATGAGCCTAGATAAGACCCAAAAAGGTCAGGTAGATCAATCTCAGACAATATTAATACCAACAAATATATACTTAATGACTTACCAAGTGCTCTCAATACATGTTGTGCTTAAATACTTTTAGCTTTATGTTTTGTACCAAATTATCCCCAGTGAGAGATACAGTACACCCTACTTCTCACAATATTTGAAAACAAATTCATATGAATCTCTTTTCCATTCTGTTGCAGATTAATATCTTTTTGCCTTACTTTGAAAGAGAAAAAGAACAACCGTTCAATGTATTTTATACAATAACCTTGTATTAAATCTTTCTTCTTCAGATGTTACTTTTAAGAAATTTTTCCTGATTATAAAATGATGATTTCATAATTATTGTGGAATAATTTTTGAGTAAATTATTTTGAAAAAATATTCAATAAATACAAAAATAAAAATTACTCATAATAAAACAACCAAATACCAGCACTATGAAAAAGGCATATTTCCTTCCATTTTCCTTGTGTAAGAATATACTTTACTCAAAATTTAATTACCATTTATACATTTTTATAGTCTTCAGTTCTATGTTAGCTCATGTGCATTCCATGTCATTAAACTTATTGAAAAATTCAAATTTAATATTCATAAAATATTTCATCACATAGGTATACCCTGTTTTACTTATTTCCTAATTCTTTTGCTTTGAGATTATTTCCATGATTTATTATAGGTAACAGTGGGCTCTCTTCTGATGATTGGTGGTCATCAGAAGAGGTGCTAGGTGCTGCATTTCTGGGTAAAATGTAATTTTTTTTTAAGCAAACAAACAAAAATAGGCATTAAGAGTTAGAACTATTTGGGTGATCAATAGTCCTGGACCTGACATTAGTGGAAGCTTATGTCATTGTATGTTATCATGGTAACAACTGGTGAAAGAGGCAGAATTGGGTCTTTTAGTTGATGCACATAGACCAGAGCCCATCCACAATCACGGTCAGCCATTAACATCTTCTCCTTCTAGAGCATACAGAGCCTCCTTCAGATAGCATATGTGTATTTTGATTCCTCCATAATATTTAATTTAAGCCAATGGTATTTATAATGTGATTTTCCTAAACATTATACCTCATAGAGATCCATTAAGGGATAAAATGATAATGTATTACACGTAGCTATTTCTAAATACTAAGAAACAGACAATAACCTATACTGTACATATAAACCATGATAACTAGTCAAAATCATTCATTATATAATGTCAGGACTGTTGTATTAGTCTACTTATATTTAACTACCAGGCTTAATATTAATATTGTTTTCTCCCTCTACAATACCCTTCCCCATTCCCATCACACGCATTTGTTCTACCCTTGAGAGAATTAATTTCCTCATTTATCATTCCTTAAGATTGTATATACACATGTATTTTTATTGTTCCACAGAAATGTTAAATAGATTAATAAATGAATATTATTTGCTGTATACCTAGATCATATGATAAAATATTTGAAAAATATCTATAGGGTTATACATTTTCAAAGACACATTAGTTAGAAAAATTGACAACTACATACTTTTAGGTGGAAAAAAATGGTCGGACTACATAAAATACAGGTTTGTTTTTATAAATCATCCTTATATAATTTCATGCTAATCATCTAAGAATCATATATTTACTTTATAAAATTGAATTTGCTTAAAGTTTGCTAATATTTTACTGTGATCGATTGTTACAATTGATCGATACAGAAAACAATTATTATTTGTTAATTTTTGAGTTAATCTTTTTGTATCAGTTCATACTGAGGGGTTGTTAATTTATTCTTTGTTTTATTTCATATTTAATTAAAGCTAACAATTTGTTTAAATTGTGAAAAACTAGAGAAAATGTTTTCCGAAGTAAGTGAGGGATAACTTCTAAATATTACCTCCTAGATTTGGGGGCAATTTGGTGGGATGAACTTACTAGCCTAAAATAGTTATTAAAGAAAAAAGAAAGAGAAGAGTTGTAAATCTAAATTTTGTTAACATTAAATGGATAGCAATGAGAATTAACAAAAAATAAATTTAGGATATGGAATTGCTACTAATTTGAATCCTGTGTAAGTTCATTTTTATGGTTATAACATTAACTTTGAATTACCTATATTAGAGGTGTAAGAGCCATTTATATTATGAGCATATTCAAAATCAAGTATACTCTCTTTGAGATGTCATCAGTTATAAATGCACAGTCTTAACATTCTTTATTTTTAGTATTTAATCTTGTATTAAAGCAATGATTGATGAACATTCTGCAGGCTACCAACA
Source organism: Rousettus aegyptiacus (assembly GCF_014176215.1). Taxonomy (NCBI): domain Eukaryota; kingdom Metazoa; phylum Chordata; class Mammalia; order Chiroptera; family Pteropodidae; genus Rousettus; species Rousettus aegyptiacus. The sequence continues at coordinate 42,104,464 of NW_023416292.1, read as the reverse complement.
GGTAAGATTAAGAAATATCTTTGAGTCACATGCATGAATGGAACGGTAGATAAATAGCTTACTCTACATTTAAAATACAAATACACACAAATAACTAACATTAACTTATACTGTATTTGTGAGTTTTAACACAAGCTCTGAAAATAAATTATAAGTGCATAGTCAGTAAATAAGTAAATTATTTATTATTATTGATAAACACACTGAAAAACAATAAAGAATTAAAGAACACTACTACATAATATAGTAAATCTCTGATATTCATAGACTAAACATTTATAGTTTCTATTTTTGAATAATCCTATAAAACATATATTACTATATAATTGTGTAAGAAATTTAGATCATTAAATAAGATTGCATGAGTGAGTCACTTGGTTAGAAATGAGTCGAACTTGAAAAGCTTATCCAGCTAACACCTACATTGTAGTGCAGGCTTGACATTTTTTTCCTACTTAGAAATACAAAATAAGTTTTTGAATATTTTGAATTCTTACTTAGAAATACAAAATGATTTTTTGAATTGATCAAAAAACTTGTGTAAAGTGACACCTGAAGAAAGTCAATTGCTGATTCTCATGATGGAAATTAAGAAAAAGTGAAACAGTTTTTTTCTTAAACTGATGCATCTTAGAAAACAAAAGTTCTGGATAATTTTGGTGGTGGCTAAGACATAAAAATGAGTACACCATATGTTCTATATGGAAGACAAGACAAAGCGATGTTGCAAAATGTTTCAGCCAGTGTTCCACTCGGAATTTATGTTAATAGCATTATAAATGACTTTAGTTCTGTGTCTATAGAATCATTAGGGGTCTACAGGGATCATTTAAATATTTCAGTTATACTTTACTGCTTTTTATGAGGAAATTTATAGATTATAGTGATACTTAGGGATTTGAGAAGGTCCTGGGACATATGCCTCATTAATATCTAAGTCTCAGTGTTCATAGGCTTACTTTTGTCCTATAATTTCTTACTAATTCTTTGGTAATTGCTGAAATTTGGCTTATTTGGCTTATTATCAAACATTTTTCTTTTTGAATATGTAGAGTTTCTTACAAGATATTGTTAAATTTGACAGTGTGATGCTTAGAGACTGAGGACTTAAGATGCCTTATTAAGTGCAGCCTTTCCAGATGTTTAAATGCTAGCTAGCATGAGCCATGGTTAAAGTTATACCACCAGCAGCTGCTAAATCCTGCTGTTTGGTCATTGTTTGGCTCATTTTTGAAAACTATGGCAGAATTATGGGATTTCTAACATGCGTATTATATGGTCTGTGGCCATGAGTAGTTCACAATGTAGGAGAAAAGCAAAAGTGTCAGTACTCAGCGCAGGATGAGATGGGGCAAGGGAGGCAGCACACACAGCACAGCGACAAATATGGGCCTGGAATCAGTGGTGCCTCCGTTTGCCAGCGACGTGACAGCACAAACCGCTGCAGAGCTCGGAGAATGAGTCACTTTGGGCAGAGGCGATCAGCGGAGATCTTTGTATCTACCCTCGGAGGGAAACCTGTGCTGCAGACACAGCATGAACAAAGGTATTTAGGGAACAGGAAAGTCTAGTGCCTAGTGCGGAAAGCAGAGTGTAAATGTTAGAACAGCGAGGTTCTGCAGAGCAGCAGTGTCCAACCTTTCTGGCCCAGGGGCCGATGCTCCTATGAGAATCTAATGCCTGATGATCTGAGGGGGAGCTGAGGCGGTGATGCTGCCACTGGGCAGCGGCTGCAAACACGGATGAGGCTTGGCTCCCTCACCCACTGCTCACCTTCCGCTGAAAGGCCTGGTTCCTAACAGGACAAGGCCCAGTACTGGTCTGTGGCCCTGGGGTTGGGGATCCCTGCTGTAGAGATACGGGGGGGAATCAAACTGTAGGTTTTTAAAGAGAGATCGGATGCCTGTCTCTGTTATAAGTATCTGGAGAGCATACTTTCTTTGTTTCTCATCATGCTTTCCTTGCCAGCATGCATAGGAAGCTTTGCTGTCAGCTTTTGTAGAGGCCGCTTCCTAAATTTAATTAGAAGATGCTTCATAACAAGGAAGCAGAACCTCTCCTCTTCTTCATGGTTGCAGCTTATCTAATCAAACTCAGCTCATTAAATTTCCAGCTTAGTTGTTCTCATCACTGGCTGCGCATCACAATCGCACACACACGGGAACATACACGCACACACTCACACATGTAGATGCCTTGGGCACAGAATTCCTGAAGAATCTCAGGAAGGAGGAGTCTATGGACTTTTTAGAGCTTCACAAGTGATATCAATCTTTAGAAATTGTTGCAGAAGAATTTTTAGTTCATATCTTCTTTCTTGGCAATTCTTTGAAGATAGTTGTCTGCCCAGATATGAGAGCACATTTGTGTCTCCCTGGGATAACTGTACATTTCTCCCTAAAACAACAAAGTGCATCACCACGTGGTATTCATGGCGGAGATGTCGACAGCCGAGCGTCTGCTCTACTTACTACACAGCCCTCTGCATCTGCCGGCCTCCAAGTCCTGTGTCCTGCCCCCTCCAGTCCACTAAGTCAACAGAGAGGACCTAAGATAACTCTACATTCCTTATACTTTAAAATAATATAATTGGAAAGTACAACAGTACGGTTGCTGCATTACCTAGAAGGAATCCACATACCTTTTCAAGGAAAAGACCCTTGACTCAATTTACTCTTCCTACTTTCCTTTATTCTCTCTCTACCTCCTCCTCCACTCCAGCGACACGAGGTAACAGGGACCTCCCATGCCCTTTAACGCCCAGGGGCTATTTATGCCTGGTGTCTTGTTCTACATTTCATTCTCTCTCTTCAAAGTAACTCATTTCCTAAATTTAAGTCATGAAGTTATAAACAGCTTAATGATTTTTTCTTCATAAAGAATAGTCAGATTAAAAAAAAAAATAACAACAACATCGTAACCATGTCTCCACCCCAAAGAAAGTCTCCGCCACAGTGAATGATTCAGACTCCACAGCACAGCAGGAGTAAGCCCATGCTGGAGCAATTGCTCTCACAGGCAGCGCCCCTTCGATCACGTCTTGCAGACGAGTCAAAGCCCCACCGTGACCAGGTGGATGCATTATCGATGAGTCCAAATCAGTTTTTAAATTCTTGTAACAGTATTTTAAAAATAATCACAAAAATTAGTTAAAGAACCAAGTATAATAAAATCACCAGTAATTAAACCTGATGGTGTCTATATCTAGTGGGCGCTCGATAAGTGTAGAGCGAAGGACGGTGCCAACATCCTTAAATAACATCAAGGAAAGAGAATTAAAACAGGAGCCAGAAAACGTGAGTTCTAGTCCTGACTTAGAAACAAGATGAAAATAGACCAGAAAAGGGAGGAAAACAGTGCTCAGAGGGATGGAAAATGAACCAGAAAAGTAAAATTTTAAAAAGATGGAAAATAATTCCAAGAAAATACTGTAAATAAGATCGAAGGAGATGAGAAGGAGATGTGAAGGCAGAACATTGTGAAAACGTTATCGGTGACATTTCTGATAATGTTTTGAGAAGAGTGGAGAAAAGTCAGAGGGAAGGAGTTTGGAGGATATGAATGATGAAGGGAAGACAGTTTCTAGGTGACTGGAAATGAAGTGATGAAGAAAAGTGGACGGGTGTATTGAGAGGCTGGTAAGACTGGAGCAAGGTTTATTTAAGGATTTTTACCATGCATGTAGGAGAGTGAGAAGGGGCCAGGAAGATGGAGAAATGACAAATATAAAAGATGGGGAAGCGAGTAAGACAGTGAAGAAGTAGACAAGGCTGGGATTAAGCACATGAGCAGAGAAGTTTGTTTTAAAAAAAGAGGAGGGCCCTCATATCTAATACTGAGGTTGAGAGGAGTACTGACTAGAGAGAAATTGTCCTGGGGAGTTGGAGCAATGAGGAAGCAGAACTCAGGACTACCAAGTAGCTCCTGTTGTACTCCTCGTCCAAAGGAAAGTACTGGTTGCCTCTGCCCTGACCACCACACACAGGCTCGGCTCCGTGCTACAACATGGCCATGCAGATAGTTCCCCAGACCAGACCCTTACTGTCTCCCACTGCTCAAAGGCAGAAAATTTTCAAAAGACATCTTAGCCGATATGTTGAATGCCTAGGTCTTTTGTTAAGAAACGACTAAAGCAGGTCTAAATTGAAGAATCACAACTCGACACATTTTTTGAAATTGGTTTCCAGCTAAGAGAATGCCTCAAATGGAATTAACAAGAAGCTGAGCAGGGTTTGAAGGGAGTCGTATTGCCAGAGAACTCTAAGTCTGGCAGAATGGCGTGAGATTGCTTAATAGCTAAGTGCCACTTAACTATGTCAACAGGCTTGGCTGTGTCAACACGGCAAAAGCCGTCCCTAAGCCACAGAACCTGAACCTGTGGCAGCCAGACTAGCTAAATAGCGAGTGTAGATTACTTCACGGAAAGCGTGTTCCCACTAAACTTGCAAACGGACTGTGGTCTCCGCCCAGAACCCTTGGCGATCATATCTCACTTCCCTCCTCCTTTTCTAAGTGACTGGTTCTTCTATTATTGGTTATTAAATATGTTGTCTATGTTACAGAATTTTGTAGATAAAGTGGCAGGACATCATAATCCCATTATTTTGACCTACCATTTTAACCCCAAAGATATTTTGACTGAGACACTGGAAAATTAGATTTGGTAGAAATAACTCAAAATAAAGGCAAAAGTGAAAACCTGTATAAGATTAAAACTTTACACTTGATGACAATGTTAAAAGTTGTGCAGTGGATTCTGGGAAGATATGAAGTTGCTAGAGTAAGGCAACACCTAGAGAAGCCAACTGGTACCTCTGACGCTTTGACTTTCCCAGAGAAGAGAGGCTTCATTAACCTTGGGGAAGGGAGAGGTCTCAGCAGGTCTGATGTTATTACAGCAGATTCCTGGTCACTAAAGAGGGTTAAGCCAACATATGGCAGCAGGGCTCCGGTCATGCAGAAAGGAACACATCTGCCAACATTTCATACAGTCCTCTGTGAGGCTGCCTAATTCTGCTGGGCAGAGAGTCTTGGGAGGATTGGAGAGTGGTGCACAGGTAGGATAAATTGTTGCAATTATTCATATCTTGGAAGCAACTGACTTTCTCCCAATTGTACCAAGAGGGTCTTAGCTCCTGGTCTCACACTGTTCTCAGTGAATGGGTTCAGGAATGCCAGTGTATAATCACTAGTTCACTAGACAAAACTACCGTGTCATCCACTACCTTCCAGTTCACCATTGCTCAGGAGAAACTCGAGTCCTGACTTGTTCTGATGTGACAAAACCTACATTACAGGGGAGTCAAAGAAAAATTACTATCTATTTCATGGACTTAGTAACGTGGAAAGAAGGTCAAGTTGAACGGGTAGCTACTATTAAGGGAGAGCTAATGAATGAGATAGAGGAAAATGTTAATTTAAATGTAATGAGTATTCTCAAGGAGATACAATTAGAAAGTAGAAATAATAATTACTTGAAAGGACAATAATGATTTTCTGAGTTCTAAAATCAAATAGGAGAATTGAAAAAGAGAGTAGCCACTACTGAGAACTGAATTAGTTGTCTAGATAATAAAAATAAAAGGGAGTAAAGTTAGCAATAAAATAAAAGATATAGAAAGACTGAGGTGATATAATATGCAAAGAAGAGGAGTTTCAGATAGGAAAAAAAATGAGCGTGGACTAGAAGGGATAATCAAAGAAATAATAGGATAAATATTCCCTGAGTTGAAGAAAGATGTGTGCCTTTGATTGAATGGGCTCACTAAGACTCAGACTGAATTAATTTCACGAAAAGCCACCACACACCTAGACATAATCAGGGGAAATGTCTGACCTCCAATGCTAATGAAAAAAATTCATTCTTTTACCAAGAACAAAAATAGTTTTCTTACAAAAGAAAGATTATCTGACTATGCTATTAAAAGAAAAGGACTATGATCCATGAATCTTTACACAAGCCAATATAATACTCAAATGTTAAGGAAAAAGCACAACGGCTTTTAACATTCAAGGATTCAAAACTATGCCACCCATGTGCTGATATCTTATCTGAAGAAAATACTCAAGAAAGTACTCTCAACCTCATAAAAATTCAATCAGAAGCAAATCTCTTCTCTCCAAGAAGAAGAAGAAGAGAAGTACAATAAACAGTGTTAAGCAACTTGTTTTAATTTATATGATGACAGTTCTATAACTAAGATTTGGAACGAAAGTTATAATACATGGTTCTTAAAATTAAATATATATATATAATTATATACTTGAATATATATGTATATATCTCCATTTATAATAAAAGTTTAATAAAAATCTGCAAATAAAACTTTTCAACTACTGAGGCAAAACCCAGGAATTATGGAGGGAAGAAAGCAGAAGGAGGAAGAACAAAAGGAGTCTAAAAGTCCCTAGAAGAAGTAGAGGGAGGAAGGATTCTGAGGTAAAATGGGCGAGCAGGCCATCCTAGGAGAGCTGTCATCAATATTAAACTTGATATACTAATCGAGAAATATTATTTTACATATCATTGTGAACAGAATAAGAGTTCCAAATTAAGTGAGGAAAAAAAGTTACAAAAAAACAAAGTAAACAAATAGTAAGCACAAAATAATATGAAATAATAAATCAAATGGATTACCACTATATGTTGAATAGGCTGAATTTCCTGCCAAAGTAAAAAAATATCCAGATTTGATTAAAATAATAAAATAAAATAGCTAAAAAATAGAATGCAGGAATGGCAATTTAAGTTTGAGTGCAAATCTGAACCAAAAGTGTTAATGAAAATAAGGAGTGATATTATATAAAAGGTATAATTCACAAAACAATATGCATAAGCTATATAGCAAACAAAATAAGGCATATAACATAGCTGTAAGGCTTAAGGTTTAGCATGAGACTTCTAAGTGTATGAAACAAATGGGAAAATATATGAAAACATGATGATAATAGAGATTTTAATACATCTCTTTTAGATTTTGACCAATCAGCCAGACTGAAAAATAAGCAGGGAGATAGATAATTTGAATAATACAAATAACAAGCTTGATTTAATAGATAACTATGGAACTGTGCAACACACATAACACATATTTTTCTCATATCTTCTTTGTGAACAAACTAGACATGCAATTGGTAAAAAAAAAAAAAAAAAAAAAAAAAAAAAAAAAAAAAAAAAAAAAAACACTTTGGTATGGTTTCTCCCCAAATAGTGGTTTTATTCACTGTGTTCTTTGACTAGAATGCAATAAGTCTATGGATTAACCACCCATAGATGATCTACCATACTCCTTCACCTATTACTGATATTTGGAGGAAAGTGACTATAAAGATGAGGAACAGAGAGAAATTGGTTCAATAGATAAAGAGGTTGCTCAGGCATCAGGCTCTTGCTTGTCTCCACTTTCCTCAAGTTAACTGTACAACCATTCCTGTGGTTTGGCCTCATTTTGCTTAAGTTAATTTGTTTTCCTTCTATGTAGTCATCCGAAAAAGGCCAACTGACCCAAAGTTCTCTCTCTTCCCACATATACCTGCAGACATGCATGCTGAATTATACAAACACCTTTAATTATGTCATGTTGAATTCCAAAGACTCTAAATCAATGCAGTAAACCTCAGATTTATGTCTACACGTACAAGCCTTGACAAGTTAGATTTTTCTCATGAACCTTCTTTTCTTCCCCAGAATAGTATAATTTAAAAAGAGATAATGTAATGGCTAGGTGTAGAGCCAGAGGAGAGAAAGAGTTATTAGAGGGATCATTTTATAAACTCTACAAATGTCTAACCCGTGTACTGTATACTTGAAATCAATAATAAAATAAAATTTAAAAAATATTTTAAAAATGAAAAAGATCTGAGTATAGGATATACTTAGAAACTCATGGAATTTTCAAATTTTTAAATTCCTTCATTGACCACAGATCACACCATTAAAGATGAAGAGTTTGAACTCTCTGGTTTAGCATTTAAAGAGGTGAAATTTACCCTAAAGGCTTTTTAGTTTTACCTACAAAATTAATGGTCCTTCTTTCCTTTATCTCAAAAACAATAAGCATGATGTTCTCATGAGAACAGCTAGTTTCTTCTTCAGCCATTTTTTCTCTTTGTTTCGCTCCTCGATGAAGATTGGTATAACCTTTGTTCTAGCAGTGATAATAGTGGCTGCAGAACTAGGTCTTTCATAGATGAAGCCTAACTATTCCAGCGGTGGGTTGGAGCTGACTCTACATTCAGTGACATCACGCTGTAGGTTGAAATTGGTCACGGTGAGAGCATTTATACCATAGAAACCTGCAAATGCTACAAATCAGGGGTTTGTTTTCCGCTGAGCTAGTTTACCAGTACACTCCTGATTTTTGTCCCAGGTAGTTGATTTGACACAGTTTGGAATCTCAAACTCTAGTGGGAGGAAATAAAGTAGAAAAAGGCCCATTAGAAACTGATCATGTTCCTCTTAAGTGAGTTTATTTCTGAGAAGGGTAATTAAAAAAAAAAGCCGCAGAGTCCTTAAACTAATAATTTTGGAAAATGTCAAGTCTGAAAAATTGTCTTATAAATTTATAAGCTGAGAAAAAATTAGTACCTTCGCTTAAGGCAAGTTAAAAAGATGATCTTGTCTACTTTCCTCTTTTTAATCTCCTATCTTCTTGTAGTATTGAATTTTTCTAGTTTCTACTTCCAAGAACAACTAATTTAATTTATCAAAGGATGGCTGGAGTGGCATTTCTGTGAATAAGAATTTTTCATTTTATTCCTTAATAAAACTTGGAGACCTGTTATATTATATGGGGGACAATTACCATAGTTTTTTCTTTCTGATAAAGCACTGAAACACTGTTATTACTTCATACAACTTAATAATGCTAGGCAGAAGTGGACTTATATTCTTAATGGAATTAATCAATGTCCAGATGATTATAACCAGCATTAGGTTCAGAGCTGGCAAATACGCTTATCAAAGTCATGCATGGAAAAACATGAACTAAAATCCTTTAATTTGCATCCACAAAAGGTCCATAAAAATAAGAAAGACAAAGACAAGGTCAGACCTGAGCACCAAAAGTGTAACGCTGATGAATGCGCAGAAGTCTGAGAGAGAGATTTGTGTGGGAAGTTGAAGGATGATAAGAGGGCTGTCGGGAGCAGGCAGAGTTCTGGCTCTAAGGGTTGTGAGTTGTTTTTATTTAGTGGCTTTTGCAGTGTCTGCCCTTGCCAGCTCATGAAAGGGCTTATCATCAGTCCCCCCACCGCTCACTATCACCACCACTCTAAGAAGGACAATTCAATTTATTTTTATGACAGAGCCAGTTTTTGAGGTCTGGATGAAATCTGCTACCTGTCCCGTATTCGACGTACAGTTTGACAAATTTTCAAAAACAGCATTAAAACAAAATAAAAACAACAACAAAACAAAACAAAAATAAAACCTTATTATGAAAAACTGAGAATTACTACATTTCCTCAATGTTATAAAGGTCTTCTGAGATTCTTGTGTGTGTGTATGTTTAATTGTCTCAGCTACCTTTTGTGAACTGAGAAAGGCCTTCTTTTGTTTGAATGTGACAGATCAGTTAGAACTGTGGCAACTACCATTTATAGCTATTGATTTCAATGTGACATTAAAGGCCCAAAATTCAACCATTATTCTCTTCAATTGTCACAAACAAAGGTTAATAATAGTTGAATTTGGATTGAAAAAATCAAGTAAAGATTGCCAACTGAAATTAGCACTTTGTTTTTCTCTGAGTCACAAGTCAATGTAAGGGTCGATGGCCCCCAGATTACACATGTATTATCATCATTTTAAAAACGTGCCTCTCTCCCAAAAGTAATATTTGAAATATAGAAAAGGAAAATGTAGTTTCGTAAGAAATCATGTCATTTAATATAATAAATAATTTAAAAATATATTCCTTCTTGCACGGAGTAAAAAATATTTTGTTTTGTTGCTTCCATTGCAGCAAAATAATGTTTCTCATAACTGTAAAAAGTGGTATGGGCATGATTAAACAATATTTCAAGCCCTTAGTTCATGCGGAGGTTATCAGCTAGAGGGAAGAAAGGTTTGATTAGGTTTATGTCTTTCATGAGAAACTTTAAAAGAAAGCATATAACTTCTTTAAAATATGAGTGCAGAAGCTTCAAATGGCTTTCTCTGGTGTGCAGGTATGAAAGAATAAAATCCCTTTACTATAATAAATAGGCAGAAAATGGTAAGATACTATAAATCTTCACACAAAAACAATGGCACATTGAAGTCTACAAGTCTTTACGATTCTAACTTGTTTATATTTGTATCATGATTTGCTACTTATTTATTCTACCGGAAAATGGTAAATAAAGTTTCATGTGCTGTGTCCACTGTACATTTTTTAACAAGTATTTTATTTTTAAACTACTTTAATAATTTTAATTATTATCAATTAATATGGTGTCATTAAATATTTATAGAGCACTATTAAGTTATACTTCTAATTAGAAGGAAACTAGCCATTTTTGGACTATTTCAGAGAAAGGAATCTTAGATGAAGCAAATGAGTTTAGGATAATTATTAATCATTATTTCTTTAAAAAATAACAAGACTCTTCCTAAAAGTTAACTTGTACTTGTTAGTAACCATTTTAAGGAATTTTTGGAAATGGGCAACATGTTTCCAAATAAACCTGGTTTACTCTTTGAATAGAGACCAACATTTGGTCCCCAGTTAATGCCATGGAATAGTATTTCATAACTTAATAACAATAATGGTAGTGAAATTATTTTAATTACAGTCATAGACCATGCACATAAAAGACATTAAAAAATCTATTTAAAACCTGATTTACTGAGAGTTACATTTAAAACACACGAGAATTAACTATTGTTGCTATATAAAAAATTGTATAAGAAATAAAATCTCTCTGTTTCCAATCCCAGCTTTTAACCACTAGGAGCATTAGTGTGTATTCTTTACATTTTTTACTCTATGTTTATATAGGTATATCTACATATACTTATATATTATTATTTAACAAAAATTCCATTGTTTGCTTTGTGCTCCCTCTGTCTCTCTCTGTATATATGTATTTATATTTATATGTGCATATATATTTATATATACATATTTATATTTATATGTATATATTTTATATGTATATTTCAATTTGTATATGCATATATTTTATATGCATATATTTATATTTATATTTGTATATCTAAACACCACTAACATTGATATATGTGAAACTTGTTTTTTATTTTTTCCCTTTGATCAGGACATACAGATCTACCTCATTCTTTTCAGTAGTAGCAGAGTATCCTGTTGTATGAACATGCCATAATTTACTTTAACCTTCTTGTTAAAGACGAATATTTAAGTTGTTTCCAATTGTTGTATTATTACAAACAGTGCTGCATTGAATTACATTTTTTTAAACATGTTTGTGCACATGCTAAGATTTTATAGGCTAGTTTCTCAGAATTGGAGTTTTAAAAGTTCATGCCCGGAAATTTGCTTAGATTTGGCAGAATACCTTTCCAAGGAGTGGTGCAATTTTACTTCCCCACTAACAAAACGTGAAAGTGCCTGCTTCCCATACCCTCAGTAGGTGAAAAATTTAGTATCTGTGGTTTAATTTGTATTTTCATGATGACCCGCTGGGTTCAACAGCTTTTCATCTAATGTGCTTTTTGTCCTGCTTACACTGATCATGCATGTTCATTTTATAAACTACATATAGGCAAAAGGAAGATGAAAGCTGTCATAGGCCCTTTTAGTAGCCTCAATGATGAGATAAAGTCATTCTGTCCATTCTGTTCTGCCACCTCTTTTCTTCATTTAACAACATAGCCTGGGCATTTTTCTATACCTTTTAATATTTGTTCACAACTGTGATTTTCAAACTTTAAAACAAAAATAAGAATATACTATAATCCTTTCACCCAGCAAAATTTTTTTTGAAAACTCAAAATAAAAACTAAATCAAAGCAGCTGCTTATCAGCTTCTCTCCTAACTCATATTCTCTACTGGATGATGAAGACTATGGGAATGCAACAAAATATCTTTTAATTGACAAGGAGAAAACAGCCAGAAGAAAAGCGATGGGTACCTCAACTGTAATTATGTATGCGAACAGGCTCTGTTCCTCTAAATATACTACATGTATTTTAATCTTCACTACAACTCCAGGAGATGAGTGCTGTTATTAACTCCATTTTGTGGAAGAGGAATGAATGCAAGGTCACCTGCTTTCGATGATAATATATATCGTACATTGCACCTAAAACCAGGAATCCAATTCTACAATCTGTGGTCTGAGTGGCTGTGCAACTTGCCTAATGGAAATACAAAATGGAATGAAATGAAATCACTTGTGCTTGGGTCGTGTGTTTTTTGAATGTTTTTCCCCACACGTACAAGTATTTTAAAATAGAGTTTTATTCCCAGCTATTTAAATAGAATAAATACAAAAGAATATAAAATATTTTTACATTGAAATGTATTTCTCATTCATTTGCTTTTAAAAAGTTTTATTGTGTACACTTATATCCCTAAAAAAACCCATATACTATTATATTACATATATATGGAAGAATACTCTCATTCATGTGAAACTTCCTTTTTTTATCTGAACATTATGATCCTAGGTTGACATGTTTTTGCATGTAGTTGTATACCATTCTTTTTGCATTGCTATATAATATTCCATTGTATAATTACAAGTTCTATATTTTCTGTTGTAGATGGGCATTTGGTTGTTTATAGTTTTTATGTTATTACTCTCTCTTCTTTTAAGTGGCTGATTAATTCTTTCCCCCATTTTTCTATTGAGTAGTTTGGCTTTTTCTTCTTATTTTGAATGTATACATTCTAAGTATTACTCCTCTGTCAGTTATTTGTAGAACAAATGGTTTTTTCCAGTTGTGTCTTGTCTTTTGATTCTCTTCATGATATCTTTTGATATCAGTCTTTTATGATTTGTGCTTTTTCTGCCTTGTTTAAGGAATGATTCCAGATCATGAGGTCAATAACACATAAATCTAACATTGTTTTCTAAACATTTATAGTATTGCTTATGATATTTAGGTCTTTAGTTACTTGTAGTTGAGTTTTGGGTATAGATAACGATTACCCTAGTACCATATAGTAAATAGTTCAACATTTTTGCACTGGTTGGCAATGACAGCTCATATACTTCAAGTTTCCATATGTGGTGTCTTTTTTTCTTTTTCTTTTTGATGAATCTTGATTCTGTAATGTGGTACAATATATCTAAACTTGTGACAAAAATTATCTTAAGAGCTATTACTTTATAAGATTTTTTGACAGTGATTAAGATCAACTCAATATTTGTTAAGGGCTTAGAAGAATGTCTATCACAGAAAAAAATGCTATATAAATCTTTTCTATTATTATTATAGAATTCCTTTGCTATTTTTGGCCTTTTAATCATCCATATAAGCTTTAGAGTTAGTTGGTTAATTTCAACAAAATAATTCTGCTGGGATTTGGATTGAGTTTGAAATGAATCGAGTGATTAATCTGGAAAAAAATAAAAATCTTTGCATGATATTTTTCTGAACATGATATTTTCCATTTTTATCTTTCTTAAGTATCTTTCAATAAAAATTCTTTAATTTTCTACATAATTGTATACATCTTTTGTAGATTAAATCTTATTTATATTTTAATGCAAAATAGTATGTAGTTTAAAAAGTACATTTCTAACTTAGTATAGCTAATATATGGAAATGAAATGGATATGTGCATAATGATTTTTTCCTAGCAATTTCTCTGAACTCTCATATTAATTCCAATCATTTATCAGTGTATTACTTAGATTTCATTGTAAATTATCAGAAGATATGTGAATAATTTAATTTTTCCAATTTTATATATTGTTTATTTTAATACTTTTGTTTTATTATAAATTTATTTTTCTAGTCACTGCATTGGCCTTGTATGTCTAGTACAATGAAAAATAAATATGCAAATACAGGCTTCCTTGTTTCATCTGTGTTCTTAAAAAATGCTCACATTTCACCATTAATTTGATAACTGTTGCAGTTATTTTGAAAATATATTTAATCACTTTAAGGAAATTCCTTCATATTCATAGTTTTCTAAGATTTTTTAAAATTATGAATAGGTGTTGAATTTTATCAAATGATCATATGATTTCTTTCCTTTTACTTGTTTATATGATAATTTACATTTCGATGTTGTTAAATCAATCCTACTTTATTGAGGTAAATCTCATGTAATCATGCCATGTTCACCTTTTCTGATGCACTGCTAGATTCAACATGTTAATATTTTGTTTGGTATTTTGTATTTATGTTCATGAGTGAGATTAGCCTGCAATTTCCTTTCTCCTGCTGACCTTTTAATATTAAGGTTATGAGTTGACAAGATATTCCTTTTTTGGGGGGTGGGGGTGGGGGAGTGGGGCTATAGTCTGTAATAGTTTAAAATCTTCCAAATGCTTCTCATTTTTTAAAGCCAGTTTAAAAAGGTCCGCTACTTCCGGTGCACTAAAGACCAATCAGACTGCACTGTGGGTCAGCCATTCTATAGTTAAAATGGAAATTAGAAATCCTTTTGACTAATTAGGTTTCAAACAGCTTTTGCATGCACAATACATTCATGGATGTTAAGAAGGCATTGTCACAATTAAGGTTTTTGAAAAAATCCTTTCCAAGAGGATAGTTTCCATCAACAAATAGAAGCAAAATCAAATGCCCGATTAACAAACATAATGTCCTCTTTAGTAATTCTCAGCACTGCTAATTCTGTTAATATTAGTGTACTATCTACAAGTCTTTCCTTTTGTTTTATGTTTTGAATAATTCAATTAAAAGTCTGACAAAGCAAGAACAAGGGATTAAATGTTGTTAAATTGTGATTTGAAATAAAAACATATGCTCTTTGGAAGTATTTATTAAAAACTCTACAAAACCTTTTCGGGTATATGAGAGTGTTGAAGTCTACAAAATAAACAGTTAACTATTCAGCCAAGTTACCCTGCTTCCTCTTTTGTATCCATCCTCAAGTGAATGAGGAAAATGAAAATGTATAAAACTAAATGAAGTTCTTCATTAGACCACTTGGGGAAGACTATGAGACGTTTCTATTTGGCCCACATCATAGGAAGAGTGACACCTTGCTTACTTTTCTCCTGAGCTGCGAGGAAAACATCTTTTATAACGTGAGGACTGTACAGCAGGAGCTCCTGGGAGCGCTCCTCTGTCAGGGCCTATAATTTTGGCCCTTAATCGGGAAGTATTTACGTACAAGGCAGCGGGAAGGATATGAAAAAGATGGTGACAAAGATCTTACCCATAGAAAGTACTAACTCTAGTAATGGAGAGAGGACAAGAGTTAATTTCATGCAAAAACTCATCTCATGTGGTTGGTGGGCAGAAGGGAGACAGGAAGATATGGTAAGCTGAATGTGGAGCAAGATGTTAATACCAAAAGATTCAAACCCCTCATATAGGTATAATTCTGCAGTCATTAGAATTAATGGTGGAGAAAGATGCAGTGAAAAATCACTTATCTTTACATCAGGATTAAAAACAAATTAGTATAAGCTGGCATCATTGCACAGGAGCAGCTACGGAGAAGTGGGGAATGAGCAGGCCCTCAGTCAGACGCGCTGACCGAGGCCTGGCTTCATTTCCTGGCTGCAGGGTTTTGAATGAACTGCTTTGCCTTTTTATGCTTAGGTTTCTTTATCTACAAAAACAGGGATAATGGAAGTACTAGCTCAGAGGGTTGTTTGAGAATTAAATAACATAATTAACCTAAAATGCTATGTATTTCCTGGCATATAATAAACTCACAAAAAATGTGAGCTGTTTGTCATTAGCAGTGCAAGTCAATTTTATGTGTTCTTATCTAAAAAAGTAGTGACGATTCTGAGAATCAGAAACCGTGAGGGAGATTGAAACAAGAAAAATGCTAAGTAAGCAAAAAGAAAAGAAAAATATAATTAAAGAGATAAAATGATAAATATGAGAAAACTTTTTTTTTTTTTAATTTAGTGAAATGAAAGTAGTCTCAGGCCTAGAAACTGCTCCTCTTGAGAGCTGGGAGAGAGCGAGGTGAAACTATGGGGAAGGATGACCATAGAAAAAGAGAGAAAGTTATAAAGAAATTGAAAGCTCTTTTTTTACTAAATAAAATTAAACTTTATTGTAATAGGGTCTGGGCTACTGATAGTGAGAAGTAATGATTTAAATACTGGTATCATAAGATTTAGTCCAAAATACCTTACTTAATGGCTTTGTAATCTTAAATTTAGCACTGTATACAATCATTTAAAAAATAATCTAGTCTTTCAAATTTATCTAATTTCTCTCATTTTATGTTCACAATTTATACTGAAATGTGGGTTTCCTATAATATCTTTATATTCACTCACCCACACATATGGCTAGACAACTTTTGTAGGCAACTCTCCCTTTGACAAATCCAAGGTGATTTAAAATTTTGGGGTACAGGAGTCAGTGAAATAAAGCAACTGATAAATTTAAAGCTAATTTTTGAAGAGGTTATTTTTAAAGGTTTTATGTTAAAACCGGCACTAGTTAAGGCACAGGAAGAACTGAGCTCCAATTATAATGATCCTAGAGGTCACAAAATCAGGAGAAAAATAAAAACATACGATATGAGTTTTTTGTATTTTTTATATACTGATTTTAAAATAGTATCATTTACTCAGGTGTTTATGTCATAAGCAGAAATCTGACTGACAAAACTGCAATAGGAGATTCAAAAGAGACTGGTACTGTCAACTTTTCAACTTTTAAATATTAGGGTACAACGACAAAGGCATGCAGAATAGAAGCAATGCCTTGCCAAGGGAGAACCATTTAGTAATTAAATAAATGAAAATCTATAAGGTGATCTGGGTGAACTTGATACAAAAAACTTGATACAAAAATCAGTTTTGTCTGGTGGAACTGGCTATAAAAGCCCTGCCCATTAGGAACAAATCTATAAGAGGTGTTCTGAACTTTTCATGTTCAATCCTGTCACCAAAAACACTTTCCCTGTGCCATCCTTTAAGGATGCAAGTGTCCTAGTTAACAGATTTATTTATTTACTTGCAGTTTATTATCTCCCTTTCACTTCTGCAGCTATCTTCATATGGTTCTTTTCTCTTCTCTCCCCCAACTAAGAAGAAAATACTTAACTTGGAAACATGAAATATTTGAGAACATAACATGAGCAATTTACTGTATGTGGAAGAGGCAGATATTCTTATGAGTGCATAAAATAAATGATATTACAAGTTGGAGAATTTACTCTGAAAGTCCAAATAGTAAAAATAAAATAAGTTAATTCCATGGTATTTGCAAAATGATATTAAAGGAACAGTGTTTCTTTAAAGAAAGAGAGAGAGAGAGAGAGAGAGAGAGAGGCAAAAAGAGAAAGAAAAAAACTGATTTAGAAAAAAAGTTAAGGGGAAAAATTCAAAGGGTCAAGAAAAGAGAAAAAAATGAAGGAATCGCTGAACTGGAAATTTGGAGATATAAGGAAGAATGGAGAGATTAAAAATTTAAAAAAAAAATGAGTACAGAGATAGAAGAAATCACTTAAGTAGTAGAAAAAAGCAAATTAACTTTTTTGAATGAGTATAGCAATTCTTATTTAAAATAACAACCACAAAAAAGATGAAAACAACAATTCTGGAGTAGAATAAAATAAAATAAAGATAGAGAAAGGAAATATAAAAAAAATACGATAGAAATAGAAACAGAAAAATCAAAGGTGATTCAGGAGAAACAGAATTAGAATAGAGTAAGTTTATAGAAAGAGAAAATAAACAAGCAAATAAAAGCAAATAGAGAGAAAAATATTTAAAAGGAAAAAAGGAACTACATACTATAAAAGGAAGAGTATAGTTATAGATTTTGATTTAATTTGCTGATATTTAATAAGGATACATATTAATACAATTAAATTCAGCTGCTGAAAATATTACAAAATCCCTAGTCACACTAGAAGTGAGGTTTGTTTTCAACTGCCAACACAAAAATGGGATTAAAGAATCTTGCATATTCTAGGGAGTTCACTGCCAAGGAGCTTTGAACTTTCTAATCCGATGCAGTGGATTTAGGCAGAAAATCAGAAATTTTTTGTAAACAAACCTAAATAAAAAATAGGGGTACTAGGTCCAAAGGAATCAAGAAAGAGAAAATGGAAAAGGCAGGATAACAAATAATATGATGTGTTCACAGAAAGAGGAAAGAAATTGGGAACAAGGAACTTGACCAATTAAAGAATGTAGAAAAACAGACTAAAACTGATGGCATCCAGTGACCTCATTATCTGTACAATTCTTGCCATATAATAGTTGCTCAATTAACAGCTAGTTAATTACTTGAACCAGTGGATGTTCCAATTTCCAGAACTACCTTTTCAGGCTGTGTTCATTCATCAGTGGAAAAACGACAATGGAAAAAGCAGATAGATTTGCAAGGATTAGTGTCAAAACAATGGCCACTTTGGAAAAGACTACGCTTCCAGAAAAGATGAAAATAGTGAATAATCTTAAATGAGGAACAAAAACTTACAGATTCTATGTGAACTAATCTACAAAGAAGAAAGAGGTCCACATTGTTCTCAAAGAACAGTTCTCCTGGTTGCTTTGATTGTTTTCATGGCCATCATCAGCCTTGGCACTGCTCTGGACATGTGTTTGGGATTCTTGGAACCAGAATGAACAGCACATCCACAGTCAAGTGCATCTATGCTGAAGGAAACTGACAACCACGTAACACCATGCAAAAGAATGCCGACAAAAAGAGAATTTGTTTTTCTGCGTTATATGAGACAATAAGGCAGAAAAAGAAAGAAAAGTAAAGCAAATGACTGCATGACAGAAAAGGAGAAGGAGGCTCCCAACACACAAGACAGAGAAAGGGGGGTGGGGAGCCCACGAAGGCAGAAACAAGGTAACGAAAAGCACAAAGCCAGCGATAGAAAAGAACTGTCAGACACAAAACCCTCAAAACAATAGATAAAAAAAAAAGGAACAAGATGACAGGAAAAGAGCAGCATGGAATCTAGTAAGAAAAAGAAACAAAAATTTCAAATAATGGATTTTTGAACACCCCCGCTGTTCCACTAGTGTGTTGTGTCACAGTCTCGCAGAGCAGTGCATAATTGATGATGGTCACTTGCTGCCAGGCTGCTATAAAGGGCAACGGCTCTATGAAAATATTTCCCACCGCTGGATGGCTTAATGATCTACCCTTTGTAGAGGGATAGGGCTGAGGAATGGCAGGCAAGGACCGTCCACTGATGGGGCTGGGTGGCACTCTGCATATTTAGTGCTGGCCATCATTTAAAAAAAGGGAGAATTAATTCTCTGGGCAACTCGTGTGTGTGTGTGTGTGTGTGTGTGTGTGTGTGTGTGTGTGTGTGTAGGGAGGGTTCCACCTCTTTTCAGCTTCTCCCTAATAATCACCAACTATCAGGAGTAATTTTTTAATGCCCAATACTATGTATTGCCTCCTTTAGGAGAAGGGTGATGTCAGTGTAATCAACAAAAAAACAGATTGTTAAAATAAAAGCAGACTTTGGCAATTAACATTAATAATTGAAAAATTGTATTATATTTCAATCATGAATGAAGATTAAAAAAGCTGTTAGGGATTCGCTATAGAAATGAACTTGGAGGCAGAAATAACCAAAATCACATAAAAATAAATATCATTCAAATTGTTTGTACCAATCATTTTCAGGGAAATCACCTTGTTTATTTAGCAAGTTTATAAAAGGAAGTCGGTCAGCCATTTTGATGTCTTTCATCCTCCAAACTTCTAAAGTAACATGTAAAAAATGCTCATTCTTAAAAAATAAGATGATTATCAAGTTCCAAAGATGAAATATTTGTAAAGGAGATAGACTGCTGTCCAGAGGACAGGGAATTGTGGATAATATGTATATGTGAACAGTACGTATTTCTGAACAAACATATTTAGAATAGAGTCAAACACAAATTGGAGAAATCAGACACATAAAACCTACAATGGTTGAAGTGGAAAGAAAACAAAAATCAGAATGAAGTACTGAGATCATTTTTAGAGGAAAGTAAAATAATTTGAAATATAAGCTCTCAACTTGAAAAAGATTAAGAACTGCTTTATTGAGTCATATTCATAGACTACCTTGCACAGGATCTTCTCATTTCCAAGGCACAAAAAAAAAAATTTTTTTTTTTAACAAAAATAGATTTTGTTCAAAGGCTTAATTCATTTAATTATTCATTCATTTATTCAGATTCATTATTTACTAAAACTGCCACGTGCCAGAACAACATTTATTTCTGGGGATTCAATGTGGAGCAAATTGCAATAACCTCAGTTCCTTTGTCTGCAGTATGGAGAATTTTCTATCTTCTTCCTCAAAATTAATCAAGGAACAGATGTGATCCTATATGTAGAAATACTTAGGAAAATGCCTAGAATATAACAGGTACTAAGTGTATAAACTCAATTTTTATTCTCCATAAAAAGCCTTTGTGAATTTATTATCTTGGCATATGTCTATGTCATGGTAACTATATTTTCATTGTAGCAACCTCAAAAATGGAATTCTTTATTTACTATCTACTGCAAAAAAAAATGTATTTCACTTTATCCTAATTCTATCATCTCTATAGATAGAGATAATATCTAATATGTTTAATATTCAAAATATTTTAAGTATAGATTTTAATTGTTTAAAATAAGAATGGTTCCATTTAAAAGAAAGTTTTTAATAAGAGCTTAGTGATGAGTTTGGATAGTACGCTAAAAAGACCAGAATCACAGATATCAGTGGGTGGTCCATGGGTAGAAAAGTGATCATTCCCTGGAAGTTGAGATTAGGAACCATGGATCTGTCTGTGGCTAGGTCATCAGATAGATAAAGAATATTTATCTGTTATGGATAAGAATGAGCCATTCACTACACCATGGAATAAACACAAAAAACCTAGAGAAAATGAGAATGCTAAAGATATATGTTTTCCCGGATCCAGACAATCACGAAGTCAACTTTATTTTATACCATCAGTTACACTAGGTAATACATACATTAGTTTATAGTACCAGAATTTCACCATCTGCACAAGCCAGAAAGCTAAGAACTGTCTTGCTACTGTTTCTTTTTCAACACCCATATTCAACCCATCCTCAAGTGCTGTTGGAGATACTCTTTATCTTTGGTATATCTATTTCTCTCTCTTTCATATCATTTTCCTAATTTAAG
Organism: Rousettus aegyptiacus; assembly: GCF_014176215.1. Taxonomy (NCBI): domain Eukaryota; kingdom Metazoa; phylum Chordata; class Mammalia; order Chiroptera; family Pteropodidae; genus Rousettus; species Rousettus aegyptiacus. The sequence goes on along the minus strand of NW_023416292.1, from coordinate 42,083,212 downwards.
CTACAAAACACTTATTTCTCACATGAACTACTGCAAGGAATTTCAACAGGTATTCTCAAGTCCATTCTCATGTCCTCTAGTCTATCCTCTCAAAATGCAATTATAGATAATCATATCATCCCCACTGCGATCACCCGCCCATCCACCACACACATGCACAGGCCCGTGTGTACCATGTGCATGCACACACATGCACACACACACACACACACACACACACATACAACAAACCTTTTAATACCTTTCCACTGCTGTTCAGATACGATTGAAATGCTTAACAAAGCCTGAAATATGGGTCTTACATGGTCAAACCTGTATTTTCCTCTCTGGTGTCATCTTGTGCCACATATGTCTGCTCTAAGCACCCCATTCTTCTTTCTTGACCTTCAACATGCTTTGTTTCAAACACAAGCCTCTTGCTTGTGCTGTTTCCTCTGCTTGGGAGGCTCTAACCCACCCTAATCATCCCACTTAGTTGAAAATCCTCTAAATATTTCAGATATCAAATCAAGGCTCACTTCCTTAGATGATCCTTCCTTGACCTTTCACAGTAGTCCAGAAATTTCACATTTCATGCTTTTCAAGTATCATGGACCATTACTTCATGTTACCATGTCAGTTGTATTTTATTGTTTGTGGGGTTATTTGACCAATATCTGTCGACTCTACTAAATGGAAAGCTCCATGAGGACAGAGAATATGTCTATATTTGCTCATCATTATATTCTCTGCTGAATACACACAGTAGGGAGAGAAGAAAAAACACTCAAACTATCAACCCTAGAAGAAATAAATAGCAAATAATATGAGAAAATAACCAAAGATACTCAAGACACCTCAAAGTGGCCTAAACTGATATTTATGCTTTAAACTGCTATCTCCTTAAAACTATCTTCCAGAGAGTATGTTTACTAATCACATTGCTAGTTAATAACATAATTTTTGGTGAAAAAACAAAAACCAAGGTAGCTACAAGACATGACCATCATTAATATTTCTGCAACGTAATCAATATCAAGCCAGACTTAATGTTTGCGTGAAATCTGTAATTCCCAACATGTGTATGGGGGTACGGGGGGGGGGGCAGTAATAGTACTCTGGTAATGTGGCTGTCAAACAATGGTGACAAAAGCCGTGGTCTTTAACCTAGAATCAATTCTCCTGGGATGTAATATGCTATGATTTTAATAAATTCATTTTCCTTGACTTACTCTTTTGGGGGAGAGGAGACATTTCTAAACCTGAGTCCTCCTTCCTGACATCGCACACCTAGTCCTGGCAGGAAACCTCCAACTGAGTATGCTCTAAAAGAGCACTTCTACCTTGGTTGGAAATGTGTAAAAATTTTTCTTTCTGAGATAGAGGCTGCCTTAATGTTAAGGTATTTTTAAAAGTGGTGCCTCCTATGCCTTTTCTTGATTTGTCTTATTCGCTCTCCTCTCTCTTGCCTTGTCTTGAACTCTGCTGCCTCCGAGTCTCAGCTCCTAAGTGCTTACTTGTTTTCTGGTCCAACTTTGCTTTTTGCATAATAAGCAGTGCCCTTTAGTCCTTAGTGTTTTGTGGCTTTAGTGCATGACTCAATCTTGTTTACTAGTTCTTCGAAAATCCTAGGCTAGTTAGATCCCGTGACTGAACCCCTCATTTCACTGCCGATATTTGTATCTTAGTAATTTTGGTTTCCAACTTTGTTTGTACTCTGCACTGCTGATACCTATTACTCCTGTGTAAAAATATGCTATGGAACTCTCCATGATATCCTGGAGTAAGATCACAGCCTCTCCCTACCTCATGCCCATCTCTCTTTTTTTAAGTCAAAAACATTTTTAGTTTATCTTTATGCTATACTTCCAAAATTCACTGTATGTGATTGTTTGAGGATGATTAAAAAAAAAAAAAAGAAAACATTTTGAAATGCTATTGCTGCTTTATTCTGGGAATATAACAAATGATGAATACAATAAAAACCATATTAAGTTTAAAAATATATATGCAACCTTTCACCAGGTGGTCCACCTATTTGTACTACATATAATTTTTTACTGCCACATGATTGTCCTAGACAAAAACAGTGTTACTCCCTGATGTAGACCCGTTATTTCAGTTAGATTTAAATGGTGTTGCTTCCTACTAAAAATTTGTAATGTTAAAAAGAAAGCAATCATTTTTATATCAGTAACTAACATTAACAACTAAAATTGAAAAACTCATGGAGAACCAGCTTAAGGCAAAATATTGGCAGTTATATAAATGCCTTTTACAGATTTCCTGCAGTTTTCTACTTAACCAAGCACCCGTGTCTATGCAAATGACTAAGAATTAAAATCAAATAAAAAGTTGGGCAATATAATATAGCATAAAGCAAATATTTCTTGTTAATCACAGGACTTTTCTTCATAAACAAGTTGATAATTTATTTTAAAGCATTTCTAAAACTATAATGCCACAAGGAAAATAAAAAAATAAAAAAATAAACAGGAGAAGTCAAACATATATAAACATATATAATCAGATTTCGGTCACTTTGGCAGATACCATGCAGCCATTTCTCACAGCTCTTAATGCAATAATTTCCAAACCTGAAAATGTGATGTCTCAGGAGCTCAACCCACTGAAACCTATCTAGCCTATACCACAGTTTTCCAATTAATTCATAGACCTCAAATTCCAACTCTCTAGCCTGGAGTTATGTTTGTCCATGCTGATGAAAGCAAGAGTAAACATCACATTCAGGATAATGTGGCACTTTGCCTCACGTGTATCTTATAGGAGCTGGAGACAGAAGGAACGAGATGAATCGGGTACCTGAAGCAGAGGAGCGCACGTGGGTACACACACCCGAACAACATCAAAAAGCACATCTAGCTCAACAGTGGTCTTCACTATAGGTCCCCCAAGAGCGGCCAGAGAGATGGCTGTGACTTCAGGTTGCTGTATTTACCCCTGGCGAGGCTCCCATATATCTTTGGGATTTCTCACACTGAATTTCTGAATTTCACTCCTCTGGAAACATGGTAAGTACTATGACTTATCAGTTGTGCTCGCTTTAAAAATAGTATCTTTATATTGTCTCCCGCACAGACATCTAACAGGGACCTGATCCAGGCAGGGTTGTGGTCATTGCATTCAAGCTAGAGGGTCTGTTAACCCAGCTGCTAGAGAAAGGCTTATTTCCCAAGGGAAATGCAAGCACATCTGGGGCAATGTGGTCCTCAGACTTAGTTTTGGATTCTCTTGCTTGTGGCAGACATCTACTCCCTGGCAAGGGTAAGAGTAATAATCTGTGGTTAATGTTTTATGAAAAATGTTGGCATGTTGTAACAGAAACAAAGCCTTTCTCTCTTTTTTTTAATAAGCATACTGAGTTTGTGTAAATTGAATTTGGACATAGAACAGATCATGAGGGAAATATCAAAGTGTCGTTTTGGGCGATCTTAATTTAAGTCAATAATTATTTAAGATCACTACACATTTTTAAAATGTAACACTTTTGAACCTATTGGTTCTTGCTTAGCTAAATCATCATGAAAGCAGGACTGTATATGTATTTCCTGATGAAAATTAATGTTAAGACTGTTTGAGTTAATCATGGTGGTGTTTATAAATTCTATGCAGAGGATGTGTGTAAGTAAATGAAGGGTCCTGTGATACAGCGAGACATAGCAAGTGATAACAGTGACACCACCATCTTTATTCATGACATTGCTTTGACTGTGAAGCTAGAGCAGTCTTCTCTCCAATTATACTATCATTTTGGAATTATCCATGCAATAATATCATTACTGAAACAGTTGTACACTATTTAGCCAATACACCTAGAAAGAAGTCATCACAACTACTGAACAGCGAGACTACTAAAAGGGCCAGGAAAATAACATCTTTGTAGCCTCTTAAGATCTGTCAGGCAAAGACATCCAAATTCATTAACAGTGATTCAATCTCTAAAACACCACGGATTCAAACGAGAGTGTGCATCTAGTTTCCACCTTTAAACCTGTTCACATACAATAAATTCTTTTCCTTTTCTCATGGAAAGTTTGGTTGATCGACAAGACACACCCAGTTAATGAATTAGATGTCATTTGAAATAAAAGTAGACAGGTGATTTCTATTTGGATCATTTCAATTGAAAAGATATGAATTCCAGGCAGAGGAAATAATAGTATGTAAAAAGGTACAGAGTCAGGAGTTCCAAGGGCATCGTACTGACTTATTCAGTTGGATTAGACATTTTGGACACACCCAAGCGACACACACAGGAAATACTGGAGAGAACATCACATGTGGATCTGTGACAAGGGCACCAAAGGCTATTGGCTTTGCTAGTTGGTTATTACAGGAAAGGGCAAATTAGGTTTCTTCCCAGCACCCAGTTCTTCCTGAAAATAAGGGCGTTGAACTAAAAATTCTTTAGATTCCTCTCAGTTTTAAAACTCTGTGCTTCAGCATACCACATTGTTGACTCAAGGCAAAGTAAACAGCCTGTGTGGAAAATAACTTAAGAAAAAGCTATAAAAATTTATGTGTTCTGATAGCAGTGAAAAAAAATCATTTTAAGAGGATTACTATATAACTAGTCCCTGGAAGTCCTGTGGAGCATGCTGCCTCTTGCTCTTTTTTTTCTCCATGTGGAAGATAAAATAGGTGGTAGGAAGGTCTTATCCCATCCTTTCCACCACCATCTCCAACTATTCTTTTAGTAGCTGATGGAGGGGGTCTAAGAATTAAAGGTAATTCTGGGTGAAGACAGCAGCCTAGAGACTCTTTAATGTCAGGAATGCAGAGAATCAGCAAAACTCCTGGGAAGGATTGGTTTTGATATTTAAAGGTTGAATCAGATAGGCACATACTGATTAAAACCATGTTTGAGAACTGGCACTTACCCTTGGTCCAATGTTTTCTGCTATTTACATGGACCACACACAGTGTTTAAGGACCCTAATTAAGCTTGAGTTCCTCCTCGCTGCATAGCATTGCAGGCCAAGTGTGGCCATATCTTCCCATTTTTTCAAGAGAAGCAAGAAATAGGATTTTTCATTAATTGAAGGAAACGTCAAGTGTATGAGAGATGAGTGTCTCCTAAAGCTAGATTTTTACTCTAGCATTTTAGGTAGAGTAAAAACAAATCATTCAAATTAAAAAAAAAAAGGAATATTCTGTCAAATCCACCTATTTTTAAAATGTTGGTGATAATTTCAAAAACACAGTTACCACCACAACAGAAAGCTATTCAAGACCCGTTCAGTTCTCACCTGAATCTGGGTGAGAAGGTTCTGCAGGGTGGAATCAAAAGTATTTAGTGTAATTATAACAGGACAAGAGAGGGTTGTTTGCATGTAGTATTTAGGAAAAGGAAAAGATCTCAAAAGAGGTGACATTTTATATGGGTTTTATAGAATTTATTATAGTTCGATTACATTTATAAAGCAACATGCTGTCATAGGAATTTGGTTTACACAGATTGCATGCAGACTACTTTAAATCTGAATGTTAAGATATCAGAAAATAAATGAATGAATGAATAAATAAAGAAAGAAATCAGAGAAACTTTCTCGTTCCTTGCCCCAGGAAGACGGAACACTAAAAGAGCAGGTTCAGGTCTCTTTGTGTTTTTACGGATTTAGAGAAATGGGAATTTAGAACTAGAAAACACTTTCGAGCTGACTTAATCCCACACTTAGTTTTCAGTGAATAGTAATAATAGTTAACACTAATAATGGGATACCAATTTATTAGAAACTGTTCTTGTGCTTCCCTATATTCAGGCTAGCATGCTGATTCTTGCTGCTGATGATGATAAGAATTATCATCAGGAAAACAGGGAAGACTCTGTAATTTGTTAAATGAAATAAAAACTCAACCTATTTCAAAGGGTTGTTGTGAGAAGGAAAAAAAAATTATTTTCTTGTTGCAATATAACTCTGATTCTGGCATATATACAACCAAAAGTAGAACATATTTCACCTTTGCTTAAGCATCAAGGTTATGGGGGTATCATTAAACAAAATGGCAAAATCTGACAGAAAAGCAGGCCTACATACAGAAGACCAAGGGTTCTATTTTAGCCATGTTAGATACAAGATTAAACCAAAGCTTTTTTAAAGCAACCGTTACTTAGACACTCATTTATCAAATAAAGTAAAATATACCAAAGAAAAATGAGCAGCATTGGTTGATGTAAAAGTAATTAGGAGTCATATCAGTAAAACATTGACTTTTATGCAGGCTAGAGAAAATGTTAAAGTGTTTTTTAAGAAGAGTAGCATGATATTCATTTGTTTATTTCTTCACTTGTTTCTGTTTTAACCATGCTCTTTATGGGTAGTTTAAAAATAACATTTTAGCCTGCTACCTATAATTTAGCATTCACAGAATATTAAAGCTGGAAGAGGATTTAGAGGTCATGTAGTTCAAATCCCATATTTTAGAGATGGAAACTGATGCTTTAGGAAAATAAGTGGCTTGATCAAGGTGACATAGATGGGTGACGGCAAGAATAAAGAATGAGATGGCCTTTAAAAACCTAGCAAGTGCTATGCTGTTTAAGCTTTCACATGAAGTTTCACTTTGCAGGAAATACACAAATCAAATTCTCAAGGTCAGCTTGAGATTTTTTTTTATTTCTACAAATTCTATAAATAAATATGATATCTATATATTGTATGGTAGAGGTTACAGCTTTCTGTCATAAATTTCACAATTTTTAGTCATTTATAGAAATATTTATAAAGAGTTTAAATATATATGTAAAAGTTTAAAAATATACACACATAGTTAATTCAAAAGTACAGGTACAAAGGCAGTGTTTTTCACTTACTAAATACTTGTGAGAAAATATTTGAGATTAAAGAGGAAAAAAAAAACACAAATGTTTAGAGAAGAAAATGTACTGTACTATGATATTCTACCTCTTCTTGGGGCACTAAAATTATTATGACTTTTAGAAATGCCGGAAATGTAGGAAGTACAAGAGAATATTTCTAGTAGATAAATATTTTAGCCATGGAACTAATGTCAGTTTGTTTCATTCATGAAGCAAATATTTATCAGGCTCTGGCAATGCACAAGCTCTGTGCTTTCTTTGCACACAGGGAGCTTTCAACAGAGAAAACTCAGGGTCACACTGGATGGGAAGAGGGATTGGAAAGGCCCTTCAGTTTCCCAAAGCTGAGCACAAATTTCCCACCCCACCAGCTTTCAAGGTCTTGAGACTGTGCACCTCAAGGAGAGAGGAAAAGGCAATGGAACAGGATGTAGAGAAAGAGAAAAAGGAGGTAAAGAAAAAGATGAATAAGCCCCAGGTGTGTTTATGTCTACTCTAAAGAGTTGCAGCTATTGTAAAGCTTTTATTTTTTAATGCACTAATATTCTTGATTCATTCCATTTAAAATATTGAACATTCATGGATTCTGAGGCAGAGTAATCATTTAAAATACATTGGAGCAAGACATGATTCAATTAGCTTTATTTTTCAATTATACAATTTACGAGAGGATATAATTAAAAAGAAAAATTCTAACCTTGGATAATAAGAAGAATTGGTTTTAGTTTTAGAGTAGATAACTAACAAGTAAAATGGAAACATTCTGTTTCCTTCAGCCTAAGATATCATGGTTTGGGGAACACATGCTTTCTTAATGATAATTTTGACTATGAAATTTCAGCACTTGGCATCCTCGTTCTGCCGCAGGCTGTACAAAACTTATGTGGCTAAATAATTCTCCGAAGAGGATACACCTAAACAGGGATCCCCAACCTCTGGGCCACCAACTGGTACCAGTCCATGGCCTGGTAGGAACCAAGGCGAACAGCAGGAGGTAAGTGGTGGGTGAGTGAGCAAGTTTCATCTGTATTTCAGCGGCTCCCCAGTGCTAGCATCACTGCCTCAGCTCCACCTCAGATTATCAGGCATTAGATTCTCATAGGAGTGCTGATCCCTGGTGCCAAAAAGGTTAAGACACTTAACAGCTGAGTAAGTTCAGATGTATCCACAGAGTGAACACCCACCCTAAAAATAAACTCAGGGTTGGGTGTCATTTTCAAAATAATTGTCCTTTGTGGCAAGGAATATATGTTAAAATGTATCCTTCTTTAAAAAATTAGTCAATAGGTTTATATTTTCTATCGCTGTTTTCATCCCTTCAGCTAAAAAAAAAAAGAAATTGGTTCTAAATTTCAGACTGTTAAAGGTTTAAGGTGAGAAATTTGACTACCTCAGGCCTTATTCCAGGTATTCTTTTCGAAGCCTTCCTCTTTTTAATCAAGTTATGTGTCTTGACACACTGACTGTTACCTAATCATGTGACTCATAAAAGTCATGATTCAATATAATGATATTTTCCCTTTACTGAGTAACTCTGAGGTCTGGTTCTGTTACCACGTTTCCTGATCTTCCAGGTAACCTCTTGTGTGTGGAACAGAGAATACACTTGAAAAGCACTTGACTAGCCCCTCCTCCTCTGCTGCTACCAAAAATGGTTTCTTCCTAAGTCACAAATCTACTTTGAATGTTAATTAAACATTTACAAGGTACTTTAAAATCCTCCCCCAATGGTAGTATGAAAATAGTAAACTATGTTCATTTGAATAAGAAGAAACTTTTGCCCTTCCAAATTAAAAGCCTCTGGCCTCTGAGTTTAATTTTAAAAATGTAATAACTTAAGATAAAAGAATTCAGTACCTACTATGTATAAGGCCTTGTGCCAGACATGGAGATAAAAGTAAACTTTCCAGGACTAAGAAATTTTTCATAAATTACAAACAACATTTCATATTATTTAGTTCATATCGACTCTCTCTGGGCTTAAAAGCTAAATTAGATGCAAAACACTTACCTTTTTAGTATTAAACTTTTACAGTGCTCCTTAACATATGACACTATATCTCATTACATAAAGAGGCAGTATTTTCTACATATTAACATATATTTCCACATTTTATTCATTAGGTTTTTGAAAGTATTTTAGCATGAAATTTCCATTTATTGTATCCAAAAATAAAAATAGCATCAAAGTCTTTTTGAAACTCCCAAAACACAGTTAGGGAATAATGATCATATGCTAAAAAATGTAAAATGCAATTTCTGCCTTGCCCCATTTACTACAAAATCACTACGAACAATGCATTTTGTACAGTATATTGCTCCAGGGAAACTGGATCAGCATCCAGAATGAATAAAGAACATTGCATTTAAAATCAGCTAATTCTGCTTCAGCACTTTTAAAAACTATTTGTTATGATATTACTTCCTGTCAAGTATATAATGTGATATTTTCCTTAATAAAACTAAACAGTTGCTATAATTTCGGCTTCCTTCATTTTCCACTTTTTAAGCACTAAATATTTAAACCATGCAGACCTGGAAGTCTCAAGCCAGTCATCTGATTTGAGCATCTCCATGCCTAAGGTATAGTAACTATTCGTACAAGGCCCTGTTTTGTCACACAGACATACATAATTGACAGCTGTTGAGGTCCTTACCTGCCCGCAGGCCAAGCCCATTCCTCTTTCTCCCATGCCATGTGGACATGATAAATTTAACTCCAGGGCATCTGCTCCAGAAGTCTTTAAGACATGAAAAGAAAATGAAAGAAAAGGCAAAGCTTTATTTGTGAACCAATATGCTTTCACCTTTGATATCATAGGTCACATTTGTCGAATTTTAACTGTTCTGTTTTCTGCATCACAGCTATCTTGTGAGGTATATTCTGACTCTTTCAAATTAGATTGTGTATAACAAAAACAATAGCAACAAAAGCAAATATTTATTGAGTGCTTATAAGAGGACATTCACTGCTTTATGTGCTTTATGTTCGTTATTTCAAATTCTCATAATCCTTGGATTATTAGGGTACCAATTTTACACACAAGAAAACAGAAGCACAAGGATTAAATGACAAGCCTAGTTGTTGAATGACACAGCAGAGATTTTAACATCAGGTCTCTCTGACATCACGTTTATTCTGCCCTACACAGCTTTTGTTTTCATAGAAACAAATCTTACTAATTCTGGATTATTGGCACTGGAAGTAGCAGGGCAAAAAAAAAAAAAAAAAAAAAAAAAAAAAAAAAAAAAAACGTAGTAGGAATGAATACAAGTAAAATTCAAAATACTAATTGAAAATTAATTTTATTGTATTTTAAAAAGTCTATGCTCAGAAATATGAAGTATAGATAAATTTGTCTTACTTTAATAATTAAATAGAAATCCTTATTTAACACATTAATCAATTAGCGTACAAATGGGTCCTACAAAATGAACAAAATAGTCCGAAGTATTCTAAGAACACTTAGAGTCATGGAATTTTTTGAGATATCTTCTGTGGAAAACTCTAAGAATAAGCAAAACACTTTTTTATAGTTTAATCCAATAATTTGAGGGATGGGGGATAAACGAAATGATTCCAGTTTTATATTCTTTCACCAAACCTCTAGAATTTCTCCAATGCCACACTTTCTTTTTTTAAAATTAAATTTACTGAGTGACATGGTGTGCAATTCTAAAACACATCATCTGTATATTGCATTGTGTTTACCACCCAAACTCAAATCTCCTTCTGTCAAGAAATGTAAATCGAAACCACAATGAGATATCACCTCACACCTATTTAGAATGCCTTTCATCAACAGGACAAGTAATAAAAAGTGCTGGAGAGGATGTGGAGAAAAAGGAACCCTCACACACTGCTGGCATCCTTTGATAGATTAGAAAAATATGTGCTACATATATACAATGGAAACTACTCAGCCATAAGAAAAGATGAAATACTGCCATTGCGACAACATGGGTGGATCTTGAGAATACCATGCTCAATGAAATAAGTCAGACACAACTTCTTTTTAAGTAAGGTTAACTAGAAGCTTGAATTAGTTCCCATAATATTATAATATGTCTTATCAAATCATGCAAAGGATTAAAAAATATCACTATTTTCTAAGGGTATCAGACCTTTTCTAGGCTAACAACTATTTCTTCGAGGTCTCTCTTTTCTTCCTAATTGTTCAAGATTTTAGCCTACTTTTCCCTCCTGCATGAATTTTAGGTGGAACCTCAACAAACTTAAGAATTCTAGTTAGCTATTTCTCAGTTGAGTTGCTTACTGATCTTTATTCATCAGTGAGTCTGCTTTTTCTTCTGCACATTTATGAAAGTTCATTTGATTATGCAGTCTATTTTCTAATAGGGTTTCGTTATAGTTTTTGCTTCCCTAATTTAGTTTTAAAATGCTTCGTGTTTTTTAAACATCACCTTAAAACATGCTGTTTTTATCCTGCTGATCTGGTAGTGAGCACAGACAAAGCACAACTGGCTAAACTCTGAGTTCTAATCCTAGGTTAGCTAAGGAATTGGGAATGCTTTGGGCAAGTCTGTTAACCTTTGTTCCTATCTATTCAAGTGTAAGCCGAATTAATATGACCTATCTCAAAACCATGTCCTGTGGGAATTACCAGCTTAATTAAAGAATTGCACATTCCAAAGACATACGATAGTGTGCTTTTCTTATTATTTCTTAGTTATTTCAAATATTTCCTTTAGACTTCTTTATTTAGTTAAATGCAGCAATCAATAGCCCAATCAATTCAACATTTTGGAATAGGTAAACTCTAGATGGCATTTGTATACATATTTACATTCTACATATTTCCTAAAACAGTGGTCCTCGAACTTTTTGGCACCAGGGACTGGTGCTCCTATGAGAATCTAATGCTCGATGATCTGAGGTGAAGCCGAGGCAGTGATGCTACCGCCAGGGAGCGGCTACAGATACAGACGAAGCTTCGCTTGCTGGCCTGCTGCTCATTTTCCTGCTGTGTCTGAGAGCTGAGGGACCCCTGTCCTAAATATAAGTGCTACATGACAATAGCTAGCAAAGTAGATCATAGTAACTAACATTTATTGAGCACTTACAGTATGAAAGACAGTTTGCTAGGCTCTTTGTATTAGGATATAATATTCCATTTTACAAACTAGAAAACCAAAGTACAAAGAGTTCCAGTGACTTTCTCAATGTCCCACAGCTTGTAAATGAGAGTAGGGACTTGAACCTAAGTATTTTGAGAGCATTTTTGAGTCCAGAGCCTACATTCTTATTCATTATCATAATTTATTAAAAATCACTTTTTCTAAGGCTGGTGTGACACTGTGTTAAGAAAATATAACAACTTGGCATCCTTAAAGCTTCTAAACTTGAAGTAAAAATTAAAATCTTATAAAACCAGCTATCCAATTTAAAGCCTTTTCAGTGACTAATTATTAAACATTTCTGCAGTATTATACACATATACAACCATAGACCCACCAAATACACCTGGAAGGCCTTTGAAATAAGCATCTACATTTCAAAAACTGAGATAATCCTGCTCAAGGTAATACAGGAAGATTGAAACATTCATTTGGCCTCTGCTCAAATATTGCTGCCACAGGATGTATACCACCTTAAAAGGCAGTTAATTCCATTTCCAAGCAACTATATGCATTCAAAAATTTTTTAATTGCTGAATTAGCATGAATTAAATGAACTGAAACTGGGCATGCATTCTGACTCCTGTTTAGTCACAAGCTTTTTGGTTTATTCACTTAGCAGAGTTAATTCCACCTCACCAAAATGTTTATACAATAAAATAATCTAGTGAAGACACTGACAGAAAATTTGCTTTTCCTTATTTCATACATTACCTATTTATCATCCATTCCCTATACGCAGTAGAATGTATATGCTAATAGTGTGGACTCGAGTCAGATTCATTAGTTTGAACACATACTAGCTGTGTGAACTTGGGCATTCTATTTAACAACTTTTTGCCTTAGTTTCTTCATCTCTAAAAAGTGGAAAATAATGGAAGTAATTCATAGGGTAACTTTTATAATGTATAAATAAATTTAATAAGAGTGAATGACTTACAACAGTGCCTGGACTGTAATAAATACTATGTAAATTCTGTATAAATACAGTGTAAGCAATTTATATCTATCTATCTATATATATATCTATCTTCTATCATCTATCTATCATCTATCATCTATTATTCTATATGTTTGTCCATCCATCCATCCATCCATCCATCCATCCATCCATCCACCCACCCACCCAACCATTCAATTAGAATGTCTAACTTGCCATTCCCCGGCTTTGGTTAGAGAACAGATTTAAAGTAACTATACTTCATTAGAGGGGGAAAAAAAAGTGATATAATTTCTAAATTTTTTGAATTGCTTTATAAAAACTTTCCAAGAAATTAGGGCAGCAAAACCACAGACCCTGGACAATATATACAACAAAATCAGGTACAAAGCTTTTCCCTGTCTCCTTCTCTTACCTCTCCCTTCCTTCCTGACCAATGTGTCTCTAAGCTCTTTGAGTGGGGCAGAGCAAGACAGGTGACCAGGAGGATTTGAGGAGGAGCCATGGGGGCCCAGTGTGAGGTATCAGAGCCCGAGCACAGTGAGAAGGATGTCCATGTGGAGGGTGGCTTGGTATAGTGAGTATATCAGAGCCCAAGTGAGAAAGGAAGCTTCCACTGGTGGTGAGGGCTGGCAAAGGGCATCAGAGCCCAAGTAGGGTGAGGAATGTGTTCCATCAGTGGGGCATGAAATGTACACTTCTTGGATTCTCTCTTCCATTAAAAGAATACGCAAAGTCTACTGTTGACTTTCTATGTAGCAACACTGTCGTCTCGTCTCGACTAGATGCTACTGATTTGACACCAAGCTGTGAAAACTTTTCCGGAGGCTGCTTCTTTTTTGTGGTGCTCAAAAATCATGACAGTTAAACCAGGCTGAGAAACACATGAAAGAGAACCTTAAAAGGTATGCATCCTAGGGTTAGAGTAAAAGGAAGTTTTGGTTCAGCATGGTTCTATTTCTAGGAGAAAACAAAACTTTCTCAAGAATATGTGTATGATAAAGAAGAATATACTAGACATACAGATATACATTAACTTTTAAAAATAGCATTTAGTTGAATTTACTATATTTTAAGAATGTACCTAGGTTCTATTTTTTTTTTTAACTAATCACCTGATCTTAAATCTTTGTTCGAAAAAGTAAAATAAAGTGGTAACCTCTGGTAAACAAACAAATAATAATAATAATCTCTCCTTGTACAAATTTTCATTCTGACATAGAGATTCTCAGTCTTTTCATGTTTGTGTACAACTGGATCTGTTCTGCTGTTACATGGGCCACTTCGGTTTTTTGACATAATAGTAAAGAGCTGATAGATTTCTCTAATTCTCTATTGTGTAATTCAAGCATTCCTCTGTAAGGAGAGGAACTTCATAAGTTTAAAGTATATCCATTATCATAGTAAGCCATTTGCTGAACTTAAAACCAGTGGCATGCTAGAACAGCTGGTATAATAGCTCAGATTTCTTTATCGCCACCCCTGAAGAAATGTACACCGTAAGTGGTATATTAACTTTGATTTGAATATTTTTTGTTTCTGTTGGTTTATTTTTCTGTGGGCTCTTCCACTGTAAGAAATTTGTTTTATTCTGTTGTGAAGCATGTGTTCTTAAAAAGAGAACCAAATACTAACTCTATAAAGCTTTATTGTATGCCTACCATATGAGCTGAACGGAATCATGCTGACCGATGCTGCCCCAAGGGGGATGTGAAGGCTTAGGGACAATTTCTTCACGTGATATGCCCTGCACTGGTCCATATTTTAAGGTTACAGGGATTTTTTTTTTTAACCGGCACCATCTGTAGATTGACCTTCTCAATATGCATGTTGCTTTCCTGTGGAAAGATTCTATAGACTTTTGACTGAATAAAAGACATGTCATTTTTGTTATAAAAAAGTTTTTCCTCGTTTCTTAATTTTTCCTTCCTTCCTTCCTTCCTTCCTTCCTTCCTTCCTTCCTTCCTTCCTTCCTCTTTTATTTGTTACTATTAGTACTTAGAAAATGATATTTAATTAAACTGCAATTAAAACAGTAAATGCGTAATGTGAAAAACTCTTTAAGTTGGTTAGTATATTACTATTACAAAAGCTTTTGACTTTTTGAAAGTAAAATTCGCTTATTTAGAAATTAATGCTCCTTACTGAAGAAAATATATGTTTTAAGTATTTTACTCTACAGAGAGACAGAGAAGAAAGCAGCATGATAAAGTCATTCATCATAGTCAGCTTAAAATTGGCAAAACTCATGCCAATCTTCTGTGGAAGATTTCATGGTCAATTAGGTAAATACATGTATAAAATGGACCCAGCACCAAAGATCACAAAGCCAATTACTGATTATGCTTAATTTCACCCCCCTTAGTCCCAGAAGTAATTTTTCCCCTCATAGTTTTAAGATCCAAATAAAATGTACAATCAACATTTTCGAACGCTATTGTAAGCTTTATAATATTTTATAGAGTTGTTATTTCATAAGAATTGTTAGTTTTAGTCTTCTATACTTCTAAAAGGTTTTCAAGAAACTCCAGTTAAATCTGTCTAGAGTATTTTTCATGACAGAATGATGGACATAAGTGTATCATTTTAAGTATGTATTTTTCTATTTGAAATACAAATTTGAGGCACATGGTTAGTCGCTTGCATTTGTGCAAGATTCCATTTATATTATAGAAAAGCTGCTGACTAGTGTTTCATTCAGGAGCATTCTGTCCTACCATTTTATGCATATCTGTATTCAAACTCGAATAGTATTAAATGAACCTTTTATATTTTAAATATTCAAGAGTTTTATATTCAAAATTTCTTCTCTCACTGTCATACTAGTTTGCCTAAAGGCAAGGTAAGATCAAGTTAGAGTCTCAAAGGTAGAATTAAATTTTATCATGACATCCATCATAATTTACAGTTTGCTTAATATGCAAATAAAGAGTATATGGATTCAAAGAATAATTTTTAGGTAGCATGTGAAATCTAAGGGGCCACTTTTATAGAATAGATCTTTCAAATTTACATTTCCATCATTTTAACAAAAACACAGGGTAAACAAATTATAATAGAAATGTTTTAAGTTAGTGTTTTCCATTCAATTTTATTTCTACTGGGTTATTTTTCATGGCAGCTCTTTATTTAAAACCAATAAAAATAGATGAAATAAAATAAAATAAATATATACTAAAGAAATCATTACCTCAGCCATTTGGGAGAGTTCCATCCAGTCATTTCTATTGTAACTGCACATGATGCTAGCAATCACAATCTTTAAAAAGAAAAAGAATATCAGTTCAAACAAGGGAACATTAACATTTACATGTATATGTTTATAATGATAGACTATATTATAAAATTAGTTTTCAATCTGTTAAAAGACAAACAATTTTAAAAAGCAGGGTATTATAGTAAAACAAAAGATGAGATTTGGGGCTTCAGAGTTATGTTAGAGACTCTCTCATTTACTATCCTTAGTAAATGAATAGTTGAGCAAGTTACTTAACTTTGCATAATTTAAAATTATAACATACTGTAAATATGTAAGGTATTATCCATATTATAATATGATTGAAGAAGACACTAATTTATTTCTTTTCCATGCCTTGAAATCTTTTAGCTACATCAGTAATTATATTAATAAACATTTCTATGTCATCACGCAATTTAAGCAACAATTTCACATACACAAATTTATAGAACTCCCCCTGTTGCTTTCTGAGGATAGCAAAGTTGATATTATTATTTTCATTTTTAAAAGATTCTGTTAAATGTCGATAATTTAATTCTGGTCTTATAGCAATCCTGTAAAAAAAGGATTGCAGAGCAGTGGTTTCGAGTACGTGCTCTGAGGCCAGATGTCCAGATAAGAACTCTGACTCCCACTTACTGCATTGCTCATTGGTTACATGTAGATAATAACACTACCTACTTACAAAAGTAATAATAGAAATTGCTAAGACTTATATAGCTCTTATGATGTGCTAGGTACTATATTAATGGCTTTTACTTTATTAACTTAATTATTCTAAACACTATTCTCCCCATTTTACATATAGAGATGCTGAGGCACTGAGATGTAAAGGTCACATCACTAACGAGCAGAGCCAGGACTCAGGCCCAGGCAATTTGTGGTGTTAACCTCCAGGTTGTCTGGCCCAAAGTAAGTGTTCAATACACGTCAGTAATTATTATTATTTTTATTATTACCATTGAAAGATTATGAGATTGAAATACAAAGAGTTTGTGCCAAGCCTAAAGTCAGAGTGCCTGTGGAAGAGTCCACTAAAAGCCACTGTGCTCTCACCACTTGCAGCTTTTTAATGGATGTCTTGAAAAAAGAAAAAAAAGAAGAAATGTAAAAGTCTGACGAATGCTTTTAACATTAAGGGAAAGACAGAAAACAAGTTATGATCAAACTGGAGAAAGTTTTCAAAACCAGGGAGACAAGCCTGCCCTTAATGTTGCTTTAATTTTTCTCTCCTGATGGGCTAGAATCTCCAGGGGAACTGAGGCTGACTGCTCTGCATCATTCATTGCTTTATCTGTGACAGCAGTCATGGTGTTTGGCACATAGTGAGGCCAAGTGAATAAATGAATGAGGTCACCGACGGTTTAGTAGCCTGGAGTTGCTTTATCCACTGATCCCTTTACAGTTAAGCAGAAATGAATATCCTAAGTTAGAGAAGGGGAAAAAATTGGTAAAACTGTTAGCAAATAGAGTGAGCAAGGCTGATGCTGGTGTTTATTCAGGCGATGGAAAGAAGTGTCAAATGTTAAAATACACGGAACTTGTGAACTAGAAGAAGTAATTAAGAAAGAAGAATCAAGAGATCTGAATCTGAGTGACTGAGGCAATCTCAGAATATTAGTCAGGTAAAGGTAGGAGGACAATGATGAGAGAAACGAGGTAGCCAGGAGAAAGCAGATTTGGGTAGATTCCTCTTTACAGAGAGGAACAAAGAGAAGAAAATAAAAACACGATGGCTAGAGAAGGAAAATTTAAAATGCCTAATTATTTTTGGTTGAGTTCAGGATTCAATCTTTGTGTGCAGTGAGGATGCAGCTTTTAAGAATTTGGGAGGAAATGGTAAGAATGATCCATGGCCTTTTTTTCTAGGGCCTAAAGAAAGTAAAAAAATCAAATTCCAAGCTTGCCCATTTGCAAACAAAAAAGGGTCACCAGCGTAATTGTGCATCTTTGGTAGGAGACTCTGTCTTTCTGCCCTTTCCCCTTGCTCTAAGACCTCAGGGATATTCTACCCCACGCCCCAGTTAGAAAACAGGTCACAGGGGAATCAGATATCCTAGAACTACACTCATACCTCCTGGAGAGTATTCTTTACATAAAAAATAAAATTTAAAAAGATCTTATTTGAAAGGAAAATCAACTGAGACAAAGGCTGGGGTCAGGTGACAGATTCTTATTGTCCTTGGGGGCCTCAAGTTTCAAGTAAAGAAATAAAAACAAATTTAAAAAATGTTTAATCTAAAAATGTAGGGAATAAACAGAACCTCTAGGCTTGTTGCTAAAACTTCAAGGGCAGGGTTAGGTCTAAAGATCCAGACTGAAAAAAAAGATTTTGGCATTAGAGACAAGTTCTGTGGTGAAAGTGATGAACATTAGAAAGTTTAATTACTTCAATTAAGATAAGACAAAAACAACAAAAACAAAACTTGCCTCCAATTATGACAAGGTAATCTCCAAGTTCACCTTCACATACGAAAATAAAGTGGCCAATGAAAAAACACAGCGACCTCCTCTCCAATGTCACTCTCAGGGTGCCACGGACGACAACAGGAAAGGTCCTACTAGTGGGCAGGACCCACTCAGCAGAGAGTCCACTGCCAGAGGGATCAGGCTGCCCCGCCCTGACAACAGGAGATGATATGTGCTCTAAATGAGTGACTAACACGGTTCCTCTTTACTAGATGACAATTTTAATTTTGATAAAGCGGTTTTTTGCTTCAAATATATATTGATTGTGCCAAGGCTGTTTGAAATCATCATTTGCCCTCTAGGTCTTGAAGATCATGAAGAGCTCTTAAACTGGGCTTGATGGAGAGAAATAAATATCACTCAGAGAATTGTCTGAACATCACGAGCGTTGGTGTCATGAAATGTCTGAGATGTACTGACCGGGTATGACTATGGGCAGCTGTCACTGGAGAGGGGTGACCACATGTGTAGAGACACATTTATATTAAGCCGAGGCAGGATTTTTTGTGCATGTTCTCAGCAGCCAGACACTACACCATTCTTTCTTCATTTTCTTTTTTTAAAATAATTTTTTTTACTTTTCGATTACAGTTGACATATAATATTAGTTTCAGGTGTACAACATGATGATTAGACATTTATATAACTTATGAAGTGATCACCCTGATAGTGCTAGTGCTCATCTGACACCATTTGTAGTTATTACAGTATTATTGATTATATTCTTTACATCCCTATAACATGTTGTAGCATTTTATTTTATTTTACCATTAGCTTCAGGTATACAGTACCTTGGTTAGACATTTACTTAGTTTATGAAATGACCCCCCTGATTGCTCTATCTTTTCCTAGCTCTCACCTAGCCATTGCTGACTGCATTCCCTATGCCATGCTCCCAATCCCTGTTACCATCTATCAGCTACTAATTTGTACTTTAACCTTTCACCACTTTCTCCCAGGCCCCCACGCCCCTTCCCTCTGGTCCTCTATACTTGTGAGTCTATTCTTGATTAGTTTGTTCTTTTCATTCCTTAGATTTCTCATTAAAGTGAAATCATATGGAATTTATCTTTGTCTGACTTATGTGCTCAGCATAATAACCTTTGATATCCACGTCATTGCGAATGGTAGGATTTAATTTCTTTTTTTTTTTTTTTATGGCTGAATAATGTTCCATTGTATATATGAACCATAACTTTTTTATATAATCATCAGTTGATGGGCATTTAGGTTGTTTCCACAGCTTGGTTTTTGTGAATAGAGTTGCCAGAACATAAGGATGTATAGATCTGTATGAATTATTGTTTTTATTTTCTTTGGATAAATATCCAGAAGTGCAATTGCTGGATCAAAAGGAATATCCATTTTCAATTTTTCGACGAACCTCCAGATTGTTTTCCACCGTGGCTGTACCAATTTGCAATCCCACCAATAGTGTATGAGGGTTCCCTTTTCTTCACATCCCTGTCAGCAATTGTTGTTCTTTGATTTATTGATGATACTCATTCTGACAGGTGTAAGATGATATCTCACTGTGGTTTTAATTTGCATTTCTCTGATGGTTACTGACCTTGAGAATCTTTTCATATGTCCTTTGGCCATCTGTATTTTCTCTTTGGAGAAATATCTATTCAAGTCTTCTGCCCATTTTTAAAATTGGATTGTTTGTTTTTCTGTTGTTGAGTTGTATGAGTTCTTTATATATTTTAGATATTAACCCCTTATCAGATGTATCATAAGTAAATATCTTCTTCCATTCAGTAGGTTGTCTTTTCATTTCCTTGATGGTTTCATTTGCTGTGCAAAAACTTCTCAGTTTGATGTAGTCCCATTTGTTATTTTTTCTTTTGTTTCCCTTGCCCAAGGAGATATATCTAAAAAGAAATTACTAGTAGCAATATCGGGAGAGATTTCTTCTAGAAGTTTTATGGTTTGGGGTCTTACATGTAAGTCTTTAATTCATTTTGAGTCTATTCTTGTATATGGTGTAAGAGGTGGTTCAGTTTCATTTATTTACATGTATACATCAATTTTACCAACACCATTTATTGAAGAGACTGTCTTTACTCCATTGTATGTTCTTGCCTTTTTTGTCATGTATTGAATAAACATATATACTTGGATTTATTTCTGGGCTCTTTATTCTGTTCCATTAATCACTGTATCTGTTTTTAATGCTAGTACCATGCTATATGAATTACTCTAGTCTTGTAGTATAGTTTAATGTCAGGTAGTGTGATACCTCCAACTTTGTTCTTCTTTCTCAATATTGTCATAACTACTCAGGATTTCATAGTTCCATATAAATTTTAGGATTATTTGTTCTAGCTCTCTGAAAAATGCCATCTATTTTGATAGGGATTGCATTGAATCAATAGATTGCTTTGGGTAGTATGGCCATTTTAACGACTTTGATGCTTCCTACCCATGAGCACAGAATATGTTTCCATTTATTTGTATCTTCAATTTCTTTTTTCAATGACATAATTTTCTGAGAACAGGTCTTTTACCTCCTCGGTTAATTTGATTCCTGGGTATTTTATTGTTTTTGATGCAATTATAAATGGAATTATTTTATTAATTTCACTTTCCGAAAGTTCATCGTCAGCATATAAAAATGCAAATGACTTCCGAATATTAATTTTGTATCCTGCTACTATACTGAATTCATTGATCAGTTCTAACAGTTTTTTGGTGGAATCTTTAGGATTCTCTATGTATAATATCATATCATCTGTAAATAATGAGAGTTTTACTTCTTCCTTTTCAGTTTGGATACCTTTTATTTCTCTTTCTTGTCTTCCAATACAATGTTGAAGAGGAGTGGTGAAAGTGGGCATCCTTGTCTTGTTCCTGATCTTAAGGAAAACACTTTTAGCCTTTCCTCATTGAGCGTGATGTTAGCTGTAGGTTGGTCATATGTGGCCTTTTTTGTGTGTTGAGGTATGTTCCCTCTATTTCCACTTTGCTGAGAGTTTTTATCATAAATAGATACTGAATTTTGTTGAACACTTTTTCTGCATCTATCGATATGATCACACGATTTTTATCTTTCAATATGTTAAAGTGGTATATCACATTAGTTGATTGGCAAATATTGTACAAACTTGCAACCCAGGAATAAATCTAACTTGATCATAGTGTATGGTATTTTTAATGTATTTCTGAATTCAGTTTGCTAATATTTTATTGAGGATTTTTGTATCAATGTTCACCAGAGATATCAGCCTATAATTTTTTTTTGTAATGTATTAATTTGGTTTTGGAATAGACTTTAATGAAATGGATATTTTATTTCCATTTGCATGAAATATCCTTTTCCATCCCTTTACTTTTAGTCTGTGTGTGTCCTTCAATCTGAGTGAGTCTTTTATCCATTTATCCATTTGATGTTTTTTAATTGGAGCATTTAATCCATTTACATTTAGAGTAATTGTTGATAAATACATAGCTACTGTCATTTTTTATTCTTATTTTTGATCTTTTTTTCCTTCTTTTTTTTCTCCTTATAAAAGTCCCTTTAACATTTCCCGTAATACTGGTCTGGTAGTGATGAACTCCTTTAGCTTTTTCTTGTCTGCCAGGCTTTTTATCTGTCCTTCAATTTTAAATGATAGTTTCCTGTTTAGAGTAATCTTGGTTGTAGATCCTTGCTTTTCATAACTTTGAATATTTTGTGCCAATCTTTATGGCCTGCAGAGTTTCTGTTGAGAAATCAGCTGACAGTCCTATGGGGACTGACTGCTTTTCTCTTGCTGCATTTAAGATTCTTTCTTTGTCTTTAACCCTTGGCATTTTAATGATGACGTGTCCTGGCGTGGGCCTCTTTGGGTTCATCTTATTTGGGATTCTGTGCTTTGTAGGCTATATATCTATTTTCTTCACCAGGTTAAGAAAGTTTTCTGTCATTATTGCTTTGAATGGATTTTCATTCCTTGCTTTTTCTCTTCTCCTTCTTGTACCCCTGTAATGTGACTATTGGTGTACTTGATGTTGTTTCAGAGTCTCCTTAAACTATCTTGATTTTTCTGGATTATTTTTTTTTGTTTCTGTTCTAATTGGGTGTTTTCTACCTTATGTTCTAAATTGCTGATTTGATCCTCTGCTTCATTTAATCTACTGTTGATCCCCTCTAACGTATTCTTCTTTTAGGTTGTATTTTCCATTTCTGACTGGTTATTTTTTATGTTTCCTATCTCTTTGTTGAAGTTTTCAATGAGTTCAGCTACTCTTCCCCTAAGTTCATCGAGCATTCTTATAACCAGTGTTTCTAGCACCTTTCGAGCTGCTGCCCCTGCAGCGGAACTCAGAGCAAGTGAGTTCATCAGCAAGTAAGTCTTTGCAATGGCCCCTTAAAAAGAATATCTGCAATTCCAGCTGTCTTCCATCTTGCTCAGCCATAATCTCTGCTGGTTTTCATAGACAGAAGTTGTGGGGACTTCTCTTCCTGGCACTGGAAACTTGGGCTGGAAAGCTGGGTGTGAAGCCAGACCCCTAACTCCTCTGGGGGGATCTCTACCACCAAGATATTCCTCCTAATTCTCAACTGCCAGATATACATGTGATTCAGCCCATTCCACGTCTCCACCTCTCCTACTAGTCTCAAAGTAGCCTATTCTGTATTCCGTAGTTGTAGGACATCTGTTCTCTTAGACTTCAGGCAACTTCTATAGTTCAGTTGTAATTTTTATGTGATCAAGAGAGGAGGTGAGCATAGTGTTTATCTACTCCACCATCTTAACTGGAAGTTCTTTGCCTTTCATTTTCTGAAAACAGACTCTACCTTTTTGCACAAAAAGATGGGAAAGTATCCCCAGTAGAACTAATCATAGTGATTGGCTTTCTGCTCCCATCAGAATCCTTCACTGGAGCTGGGAAGGTAAAAGCTTTTTTCCTCTTTGGTCCCTAAACTAGAATGAAGTGTGTTTAGAGAGGCATGTGACCACTAACTCCTCAGTAATCAACCCTCTCATGCCCACTGAAAGCTGGTTGCACTAGAAAAGGATAATGTAGAGACAGAAGAAAGTAAAAATGCAAGATGAGGAAAGACCTATGTTATACCACTTTTAAGCCAGGAATACCACTAACATACCTGTAAATGTGAACTAAGTATTTTTATCTAAAACCAAGGGATAGTTTATAAAAACAAATGGTGACATTCTATTTCAGAAGAATAGAGATGACTCCCCACATTATTTTATTCTTTTTTTAAAGATATTAGAATTTTTCAGAGAAGTTAAAATATATTCACACTAAAAGGGCATGGGGTATAAGTTAATCTTTCTTTCATGAGTAGAAAGCCCTTCAGTGTTTTTATGTGCTTGGTTTTTTATTCAACCCAGAGAGAATAGGTTTCTTTCTCTATTAAAAAACAGAATTGATGGATATTTTATATTGTAAAACATCATGCAATGTTACTAGAAATAAATACACTGAATCATTTTTAAATCAGAGTAACTTTCCCCTATTTTTCACTTAATTCATGCCATTACTAGTGCTCCATTTTTTTATGGCTCATATTTTTAAACAGTATTGGATGAATTTATACATAAGAGCCAAACACTACGTCATGTTTGAACTACATCCTGTATTTTATGCTACAGTCTGGCGAAAGAATCAAACATCATCAGCGATCAATTAATAAGCAAACAGCAAAATATGCTAGGCACTGAATGAGATTCAAAAAAGTTTAAGACATTGACTTATAGTCTTTCTTCATCCAACATTTCACTAATATTTCTTGAGCATCTAGTCTGTGCCAATAACTCTTCAACCTTGGGAGTGATGAAAACAACAACAACAACAACAACAGAAAAAGCCCCTGCCTTCCTGCAGCTTACATGTTAGAGAAGGGAAAGATCATAACAAGTTAAAAACAAACAAACAAACAAACAAACAAGCAAACAAATAAATGAGTATATGTTTTTAGTTATATTTTCAAGTCAAGATTATCGTTATGAATGTAATAATAGAGGAAAGCATGATAGAAAATCACCGGGGTGCATAGAGCTATATTAGATGATGGTCAGTAAAAGGATCACTGAGTTGAGAACTGAAAGAAAAGACAGCACCCTACAGTGAGGACTGGAATAAAGAATTGGATGAAAACTGGCATTCTAAGTAGAGGAAACTGCATGTGCACAGACTCTGAGGTAGAAACGAGCATAGTATATTTAAGAAAAAGAAAAGGCCTATGTGGTCAAAGTTTCATGATAGGGCAAGAAGAGTATAAGAGAAAATGAGAGGAGCAGGTAGTAGCCATATCTCTAAGAGCCGAACCCTGTGGGAGTATGAGTTTTACTGTAGGTGTAATGGGATCCACTAAAAGGATTAAAGGAGGGTGAGAAAATTATCCGATCTACATTTTCAAAAGATGCTTCTGACTACTTTATAGAGAATGAAATGAGGGGCTTTTAAGGTGAAAGCAAAGACTCCAATTAATAATTTGGCTTGAATTATATCCATGGAGATGTAATTCTGAGCTAAAACCAACAAGACAAGGCAATGGTTAGATTCAGGAGATGAGAGAAAGGTAAAATGAAAGATGATCCCTAGATTATTGGCTTGAGATACTGAGTGGAATGTAGATACTTTACAGAGATGAAACAAAGCCTACTTAAGTAACTCATGGGGGACTATTAAGAGGTTCAATTTTTTATGTATTACATATAGTAAGCATCCAATTCATGAAGACATCAATTGTACTGCTAGATACATGAGTCTAGAATTCACTAAAGAGGTTAGAGATGAAGATGTACATTTTAGAGACTTCAACATATAGTGGTATTTAAAGACACCTGTGTAGGTGACATCACGAGGGAAGAGAATAAAATAGGGAAAGAGAAATGGCCCATGTCTGACCTAGAGACATGTGACCTAGAGCCTATGATGTCACCAATGCCAAGAGAGGGAAGTATTCCAAAAAGTAAGGAACGATCAGCTGTGATGAATGCTTCTGAAAGTTTGTGTAAGACGAGTGTCACAGATCTGGCAGTACAGAATCCCTTTTATAAGTAGGGTTTCAGTTAAGTGGAGGGACAGAAGTCAGACTGGAATAGATTGAGTGAATAGAAGATGGAGAAGTCAAGAGGAGCGACCCACAAATCTCTCTAAAGTTTTTGGTGGGCTAGCTAAACAAGAAATGAAGTAGCAGATGAAGGTTTGGTGAGTTTATTCTTCCAAACTTTTAAATCAAAGAATTATAATTCATGGTCAAATTATTCTTTTATAATTGGATTTGCTTATGAAATAAATAAAATGATTTTGTCTTTTTTACAAATTGAATTACAGTAAAGCTTACAGATCAAAAATTAAGGTGAAGAACAACATAAGACTTCCAACTGGTTACAAGCAGACTATCTTACCAAATTATCATTTACTTAAAGTCTATGTTTAAAAACATGTTGCCAACACTGTTTTGGTATTCTGTCATCATACTGTGAACTACATTGGAAATTCAGTCAACAATTCAGCTTCAAGGCAACCTAAATTTTTAAGTAGAAAAAAACTGCAAAGTGACAAAGGTGAACAACTGTAAATTACAAGTAGACAAGTTAGATTTTGTCAAACAATTTAACAAAATCATTCCTAACATTACTGGGGTTATGTCGAGATGTAAAAAGAAATAACATGGGACATGTGATTCTCAAAGACATTTAGACTAAGAAAATATGTTTATTAAATATTAATAACTGTACAACATTCAAATTTTAAATGGTCTTTATACCTTAGTACAAATATAGTTGAAGTGAGATTGGTACAATTTTTCTGAAATGTACACATTGAGACTAGGACTTTAAAAGCGAACCTTGTGAGCTCTTCAACTTTTATATGTTCATTGCTTATTTAATGGTTGCAAATGAGAATGATATTCTTAAACTTGCCTCTTTATATTATTTTAAAATTCATCATTTTCTTTTCTTCTTTTGGTACCAACAAATGTCTTATTTATACAACTATTCCTAAGTTAGAAAAATCATATTTAAAGTTAAACAAAAAAACAAAAAAAAGAAAACAACAAAAAATAAAGTTAAACAATATGAATATACTTTCCATAGAAAATCAGAGATGTTTTCCACTAGATCAGGAAAAAAACAAAACAAAACAATGTCGACTACTGAGGATACACAGTAACCGATGTTTTTCCCTCTCTTTTTGATGACTTCTTAATATTTTTATCTAGTTTCTTTCTCCACTATGTCTAGCAACTGATCTCCCCATAGCCGCCAGTGATCTTGGCAAATATATTTTGAAACTTTTCAGCCTGAAATTTTACTGAGACTCTTAGCACTTAGCCAGTTAAGCACCTCCAGCTTCCTGAAACCCTCTTCCATATGAGTTTGGAGATACTTCTTTTCCTTAATTTTCCTATTGTTGTTGTTCTTTTCAGGTTCTACCTCTGGCCAACTTTTACACGTTGATGTCCTCAGTGTCTACTCATGGTCCTCTTTTAGTTTCTCTTCATAAATATGCTTTAGATATCATAGTCACAATGATTTCACTTAGTATGTAATGTTGAAAATTCATAAAGTGTACATCTCTAAACTTTATCTTTCTCCTGAATGGAAAACAGCATATCCAACTACCTTCTAACACCTAAGTTCAATTTTCCCAAAACCAAACTTAAATTTCTCCACTCTGTTATTGTTTATTTATTCACATTAAATATGCTTATCCTCTGCCCTTTAGTCTCGTTAAAGAACTACAAGATTTCCTTTCTCTGTTTCTCTCTCACCACCAACCTACAACCAATTATTCACCAAGTACTCTCTAGTCCACTGGTTCTCAAACTTGGATGAGCTTTGAAATCGTGTAGAGAATGAAGAATGAATAATCCCAGGGATTCTGAGTTAACTTGTTATAGTTAGGCCCAGGAATCAGGGTGTTTCAAGAATATTTGGGTAATTCTAATTGTAGGAAAGTTTGAGAATTACTGCTCTAGTTCACTTCTCAAATGCCTCTTCTCAGTCCTGACTCTTCAACATCACCTTCTTAGTTAAAATCCTCACCATTGCTTCCCTGGATTACAGAAGGAGATTCCTTATTGGTCTATCTCTGATTTCAGCCTATGCCATCTGCCAGACCCTTCTAAAGAGATAAACCTGATCATCTTATACTTCTGCTTCAAATTCAACTTCAGGATAAAATCCAACTCTTTAATATATGATAAAAGACTGGAATGAAATATTTGCCCCAACCACATTGAAGTACTTTGCTTCCAGAATGTACCATATATTCTGCATTCTCTTGACCATATGTTTAGTCCTTTTATCTAAATGAATAAAGAATGAACCCTGTGCTCTAGGAGCATACGGTATAATAAAGAAGATGTATGCAAATTGATTCAAAATAATTATAGTGTATGAACCAGGATATAGTGAGAGCAAAAAAGAAAGTGTGATTATACCTACATGAAGAAGGCATCATAGAAAGATAACTCTTAAGTAATTCTGAAATCATCCATTGATATTTATTAAAAATTGATTAGAAATACAAGATGCAAGAGTACTCTAGGTGGAAGTGAGCAGCAGAAGTAAAGGTTCAGGATGCTGTTTTTAAGAAATATGTTCTGTTTGAGGAACCTCGAGCAGTTCAATTTAGTTTTAGGGGAACGAATGGCTACACTTCACGGAAAATAGAGCTGATGCATAGGCAGAAATCAGGTTTATTCAAGCGAGGGGCTAAAATGATGATTTCTAATCAGCCAAGCATTTGATTTAATTTTTAGATTTTTCTGTCTAATAAATTTCTGCTCCTCATTTGGGTATTACCTTCTTGAGGAAGCCTTCCCTATTTTCCCTTTCTCCCCTGTGTCAAGCCCCCTTCTTCTGAAATCCCACAATATCATTATATTGTATTAAATTGTTGATTGTATCTTTTTCAATAGAAGATCAAAGTTTTGGGGGGCAGGGCCCAATTTTTTATCTCTATATCTCTAGTACTAATATTGTACCTTGTACGTAATCAGGATTCAATAAACATTTTCCTCAAAGGAATATTAAAATACGTAGCTGAGAAAAGGAATTCCAAGTAATGAGAGATTTTATATCCAATTCCAATATCTAGATGTAAGAAAATTTCTATATTCTGGAGAGAGAATGAAAAGGACAGATAGGTGGTACATGGTAAAAGGGTCAAGAACCTCTTAAAATTTATAAAGTATACTTTATATCAAAGAGTAATAATCCATTATATTTGTTTATATATTTATACTTAATACATATTTTCACATATATTTTCTCACTTATTTCACAGAATAACATTGAATTTAGAAAATCTTATGTACTGAAAATAATGAGCAAAGATAATTTGAACTGTTTCACCTGTGTCAAGTGAAGCGCTAGCAGAGGCAAGGGATTAAGAGCTGGTGTTTTGACTACAACTTCCCCTCTACCATGTCAAGATTTCACCAATCTTTTCAATTTACATTATAGATTCTAGTTGATTTTGCATCCTTAACCCTCTTGTAGTAGATTATTTGAACAACAGTGATCCCTTCCCTGTATCCATGCCGCTTTGCAATGTAACTATACAGCTACATCCAACAAGTGGGGGATTTATTTACCTAACTCTTGAATCTGGGCTGCCTTTGTGACTTTTTAAACCAATAGAGCATAGCAGAAGTGATGTGCCAGGGTTGAACTAAAGCTTGAAGAGGCCTTGTCCTCCTCTGCTTACTGTTGAAATTTTGCCTAGCCATATGATTCCCCTGTCAAGGCCTGCCGAAAGAACTGAGGCCGTGTAGAAGAGGAATGGGCCCCAAACGAGCCAGCCCCTAGCACATCTGGAAGCTGACTACAGAGGGAGTGAGACCAGAAGAACAATGCACCTTAGCTGAGCCCAAATTGTTATACAGAACTGTGGGCTAAATTAAATAGTTGCTTCGATCCACAACTTTGAGATGTTTTCTTATGTAGCCAAAGCGAATTGATACCACTATAGTAAGTACAACGATGACAACAATAACTAGCACATGCTGTGTATTTGCTCGTGCCAAGCACTTTGTTAAGCATTTCACATACATTATCTCTAATCCTTAGAACAACATGACAAAGTAGATCAGCCCCATTTTACAGATGGGGGAAAAAACTTATTTCAAGACAAAAAAACTACTCATAGTTGTTCAGCTATTAAGAGTAAATAAAAATCTTGAACTGCCTGGATATATTTTTTCTAAATCATTTTTCTGTGTTTCTTAATCACACATTTATAGAAAGCCTCACAGGTTTGTTTTTAAACATGGTGGGTTTTATTCAACGTGTGTCAATTTGTATGACTTCCATTCTTGTAAGCACACCTTATTTCTGTGTTCTTGGCCAATGGCTAATTTCACTGTAACTCCATAAATATCATTTAAGCTAGCTAGGCAGTTAGAATTACCTAGGAAATCATAAAGTCAGAGGGAAGTTCAAGCAGGCAAAACCCAATGAGAAGATTCACCGTATCTTAACCACTTAAACATGTTAAGAAATGAAGAGAGGGTAATGTTGACCTTTTATAATCTAGCCCCAAATCACCGTGCTGCCCCTTATTTTGACATACCAAATTGAACCCCTTATGTATAGTGCCACCAGATGTCCTTTTAGGCTTCCACTCTTTTCCTCTTGCTAAACTTTCTTCTTTTCTGATAATTTTTTATTATTCAATTACAGTTTATATACGATGCTATGTTATATTCAGGTGTACGATATAGTGATTAGACATTTATATAGCTTATAAAGTGATCATCCCCCAAAATCTAGTAACTATCTTACATAGTTATTATAATATTATAATATTATTGACTACATTTCTTATGCTATATTTTATATCTCCATGACTATTTTGTAACTACCAATTTATACTTCTTAATGCCTTCCCCATTTTTACCTATCCCCAAGCCCACTCCCATCTGGTAATCATCAAAATGTTCTCTGTGTCTATGAATTTGCTTCCATTTTGTTTGTTTGATTGTTGTTTTTAGATTTAGATTCTATGTATAAGTGAAATTATATGGTATTTGTCTTTCTGTATCTGACTCAATTCACTTAGCATAATACCCTCTAGGTCCATCCATGTTGTTGCAGATGACAAGAGTTCATTCTTTTTTATGGCTGAATAATATCCCATTGTATTCATCTACTGATGAACACTTAGATTGTTTGCATATCTTGGCTATGTTAAATACCGTTGCAATGAACATGTCTTTTTGAATTAGAGTTTCATAGTTCTTTGGATAAATATGCAGAAGTGGAATTGCTGAGTCTTTCTTTGTCACTTGTTATAGCTTTTGTTATAAAGTCTATTTTGTCTGGTATAAGTATTACTACCACAGCTTTTTTTGTTTGGTTTTGTTCCATTTTCATGAAATATCTTTTTCATTCCTTTACTTTCTGTCTGTGTGTCTTTCAATCTGAAGTGGGTCTTTTATAGGCAACATGTGTTAGGAACTTGTTTTCTTATTCATTTAGGCACTCGATGTTTTTTAATTAGAACATTTAATCCATTTATATTTAAAGTAATTGTTGATAAATATATAGTTATTGTCTTTTTATTATTCATATTTTTTACCTTTTTTTTTTCTCTTCTCCTTATTGAAGCCCCTTTAACATTTCTTGCAATAGTGGTTTTGTGATGCTAAACTCCTTTCTTTTTCTTGTCTGAGAAACTCTTTATCTGTCCTTTGATTCTCAATGATAACTTTGATGAGTCGAGTAATCTTGGTTGTAGGCCCTTGCCTTTCATTGCTTTGAATATTTCCTGCCCATTCCTTCTGGCCTGAAGAATTTCTATTGAGAAATCAGTCGACAGTCTTATGGGAGCTACCTTGCAGGTAACTGACTTCTTTTCTCTTGCTGCATTTGATTATCTCTTTGTATTTAACCTTTTTAATTATGATGTGTCCTGGTATGGGCCTCTTTGGGCTCATCTCACTAGGGACTCTCTGTACTTCCTGAACTTACACGTCTATTTTCTTCCTCAGGTTAGGAAAAATTTCAGTCATCATGCCTTCAAATAGATTTTCGATTCCTTGCTCTCTTCTCCTTCTGGGGCCCCTATAATGCAAATGTTAGTATGCTTGATATTGTCCCAGAGGCCCCTTAAAAAATCCCGATTTTTCTGGATTCTTTCTTCTTGTTGCTGTTCTGATTGGGTGTTTTCTGCTACCTTGTCTGATTTAATCCTCTGCTTCATCTAATCTACTGTTGATTACCTTTAATATATTCTTGATTTTTGACTGGTTTTTACATTTCTATCTCCATTTTTATGTTTCCTATCTCTTTTATGAAGTTCTCACTAAGATCATTATGCATCCTTAAAACCAGTGTTTTGACCTCTGCATCTCGCAGATTGCTTGTCTCCATCTTATTTAGCGTTTTTTTTCTTTTTTTTCTTGAAGTTTTCTCCTGTTCTTTCATTTAGCACATGTTTCTTTGTCTCTTCATTTTGGCTGCCTCCTGGCGTTTGTTTCTATTTATTATGTAGAGTTGCTTCATCTTCCATTCTTTGGAGTGGCCTTTGTAGTAAGTGTTCTGTGGGGCCCAGTAGCACAGTCTCCCTGGTCACCTACCTGAGCTGGGTGGTACAGGTGTGTCCCTTGTTCAGGTTGTGTGTATCTTCCTGTTGTAGCTGAGCCTTGATTGCTTTTGGCACATCAGTGGGAGGAAATGACCTTTAGACTGATTGGTTATGAGAACTGCTGGTGACTGCAGAGGCTGACATTACAGAGCAAGGTTTGCTTTAGTGGACCTCTAGTACCTGCAGAGTCTTCCCTTTGGGTGTATCATCTGTGGAGGTGGTTGGATGGTGCTCTGATATGGTCTGAAATTGGCCAATGGGTGTGTTGGTTTTGGGTTTCTTGGGAGGGCCTCTCATGCAGGCTAAAGTCAGCTGCTACCTGTGCCCTGCTCAAGGTCACTTGGTATGAACTATAAAGTATTCTCCAAATGGTTGCCACTTATGCTGGGTTTGGAGGTTCCTGGGAGAGGCTAAGGTGAGAACCAAAGCCAGCTGCCGTTAGTGACAGGCTTGAGGCTGCTTAGCAAGAGATACAGGTCATTCTGAGGCCAGATGCTGTTGGTTTGGGGTTTATGAACCTTTAAGAGATTTTGGGAAAGTCCACAGCATAAGCCAAGATAGACTGTTTGCAAGGAAAAGCCAATAGAAGACTTGGGTGGGCCCAAAACTTGGGTGGTGTGTGGTCTCAGGGAATCACCAGGGCAGGGCGAGCAGTTTTAGTCAGGTTGATGGAGAGTCAAATACAGTGACCACCTGTATGTGTAGGCTGCATGGGTAGGGTGGGGTGATGGGCTCAACAAAAGAACAATGGCTTCTGCTAGCACTTCTGTCTGGGAGAAAGCTGCCCTTCCAGCCCTTGCCCTGAAGGCATACACTTCAGTTCTTCCTCGTACATCCTTGGTGCCTTCTCAGCTGCTCCCCAAGCACTAGAGCTCATAGTGAGTGAATCTCTCAGTGAGTACATCTATGCATGGGCCCTTTAAGAGGAATACATGGGACTCCAGTTGCCCTCTTCTCATTCAGCTACAATCTCTTCTGGCTTTCTCATCCAGACATTATGGGAACTTCTCCCACCACTGGAACCTCAGGTTGGGGATCCCAGTGTGGGGCTGGGATCCCTCGCTCCAGAGGGGTGATATCCATGGCTGAGATATCCCTCCCAATTTTTCACCACCATACATGTGTGTGGAACCAATCTGTTCTGCATCTCTGTCTCTCCTACCAGTCTCAATGTGGCTTCTTCTGTATATCTTTACCTATAGGACTTCTGTTCAACTATACTTCAGGCAATTCTCAATAGATTAGTTGTAATTTCGATGTGGTTGTGGGAGCAGGCAGGCACAGTGTTTACTCACTCCACCATCTTGACTAGAAGTCCCTGGTTCTTCTCCTTATATTATCTCCCTACTTCTCTGACAGCATGTCTCCTATTCATTTTTCAAGGTCTAACTCAGAACTAATTTCTATTATAATACCTTCAATGATCTTAGAGGTAGAATTGCTGTTTTTACTTGGTATTTGAATGTGATGTGCCTACCTCTACTTTAGTTCTTGTCACACTGCATCACAGATGTGTTTTCATTTATACCATTCTTTTTTTACTCAACTCAATGAGAAAACATACTGATTTTTATTCACCTTTGTTTTCTTATTATTTGGTTCAGCATTGCATAGCAGCTAATGTGCATTTAATAAACGTCTGTAGAAGAATGTTATTTATTTTTTTGCTTTTTATTTTGTCATTTTATTTTTATTTTTACATTCTTTTCTGGTTCATCCCGATAAAGACTTTATTTCTTGCTGAAAGTATAAAGAAAAAAAGTGCATATATAAAACTACCACATATTTTTATATGTATAATCCATATTTTGCCTTCGTTGCATGACTTTAGCACTGACTTTAATCGACAATGTCTAACTGGATTTCGGTGGTTGTTCTATCACTATTGACTCTTCACTGAGGTTGCAGTAAGTCAACTGAAGTCATGAGCTTTGAATTCACTGTACACACACACAAAAATGTGTTTCCTACATAAAACCTGTGTATAAGATTTGATTTTGCTTTTATTGAAAAGGTCATGTATGTTGCCTGTATTGATGTGGTTCATTCAGGAACACAGCTTTCCAAAGGCACATCAAGGTGTCGATTTGAAATATGTTATGAAGTATCTATATTCCGATTTTAAACCTTTTCTATTTAGAGGCTATAACAAATATTTAATTAATGAGCTGCCTTTATAAATTAATAAGGCTAATAATTAATACAATTTTAAAGTGTGACACAGAAACTTAAAAAAATAAGTGTTATTCTAATTGTTTTATGAGATGTAGCTCTTTTGCTCTCGATAACTAGGATTGCATGTTTAATGCTCATTCTATTAGATAATCCTATTGTGTAAGTTAGTGGTATTGTGTCTTAAATACTGGGTGGTAAGCTTCTAGAAGACATAGGCTGTGTCTTCCACCTCAGCAGGTGTCCTCAGTGGGCTGAGACTGATTGTTCTGTTTACCTATGTATCTAATATATATTAGGCTCTCATAAAATATATGCTGGAAAAAGAAATAAATAAAAGAATAGTTGACATGCAATAAATGTTTGTTAAATGCAATGCCTTTAAGAAATCAAGGACTTCTAAAAAACACACAACTTCCTCTTTTCCAACTACATGCTATTGTGTCACAGAAGTTCTGTAAAGTCTTCAATTCAATTCACCGTGGAACATGCTGTGCATCCATGGGAGACTCTGCCCTGACTGCTTCCTCAACCTTACATATTCTCCCCCAGACATTCACAGGCACTCTCCCACTCTTCCTTCCAGTCTTTGCTCAAATGTCACTGTCTCAGTGACACTCTATTTAAGATTACAAACCATCTTTCCAAGCTCTATTTTCTTTCCCATTGCCCTTTCTATTATATCATCTTATTATTTAATATATTTAATGTCTTTCTCCCCTCAGCTGGAGTGTAAGCTCCACTAGAGTAGAACTCTCTATTTTGGATATAAAACAGGCATGTAGTAGATGCCTCTTACTTGTGCAATGAATAAAAAAATACTGGCATATCTTTTTTGCATTAGCTACCTGATCTATAAAATGGGAAGAATTTGTTTTATCAGATTTATTTTATAGGGATTATTCCGAGAATTGCATGGTATTATATATTTGACATTAAATATTTTTCAATAAAATTCAATGATTATTTTTATAACTAAGAGAATAATGTCATATTCAGATTTGCCATTTCCTACAATTTAGTTCGAGTGCAAACAGTGACATTTAGAAATAACGCAATACTTTGGTTTTAAACATCCACAGATAAGACTTTCAAAAATATGTCATTGGAAAGGGTAGAAAGCATCATCTTTATATGCTCCTTTGATCTTTTTGTAGTGTCACATTGTGGGAATATTATATATGTAAATTAATGTAGTTTTTAAAACGGTGTGGATCCACAGAAGCAAATTTTATAGATATTTTAACAATTATTTTAAGATTCTACTAAAATGCTAAGACACCTTTTTATTTAATTATGTTTCTTGGCTGACATTGCTTTATCAGAACCAAGATTAAGTTTTTTTTGCTACTTACTCAGAAAAATTCTAAGAACTGTTGTGCTTCCCTGATTTGGAGGACCCAAAGGGGGCCAATATTGTAACCTGATGCCATGTTAAGGATAACGTAGCATGAATTATGGGACTGGCTGCAATACTGGGCAAGGAAGGGATGGAGAGTGTAGTGGAAGTTGGAAATTGTGCCCTATATCTTATAGACATAAAGGGCCTGCATTCTAAACCACAAAGCTGGAAGCTTTTCTTATAATCCACATTCTGCATTAGATATAGGTATTTCCAGTGTACCTGTCTTTCTCTTATGCACTTCTGTAATTATTTGTTCATCTCCCATAATGGTCACCTCCTTCCATGTCTCACCTTGAGGCAGGCACGAAGAAGTAGCTGAGTGAAAACTAGGTAAATGAATAAACTAATGACCCTCTGTACTATTCTTACACAAATGATCCCATCTTCACTTTTTTTGCTCTTTCTCTGCATCCTCACTATAGTTTCCATTGCTTCAATCAGTACTTTCTGTATAGGGAACTATTTCCATGTTTCAACTCATGTGTTGCCACCTCTTATGCTTCGAGTTGCCATATATGCCCAAAATGGACACCTTGGTAAACAGCAATAGAAATAAACCTCTCACGGGCTTCACTTTTCAAGGTAATGATTAATGCTACTCAACTAATAAAGCATTCATTGTGTCACTGAATATTGATAAATAATTTCCTTGCCTTAATATGCTGTTGATACTTAGAAATCAACCAAAGATGTTTCCCACATTTTGTAAACATCTTAAGATTTCATCTATATTCCAAACTTCAGTTCAGAATGTTCTTTCTCAGAAGCATGGCATACTGATTTAGAATAGAAATAATGACAGGACCTTTTTCAAAGTGATTAGAACCTTTCTGATATAAGCCTTATACAACATAATGAATGTGTTGGCATTTGGTCCTCATTTGCATACTATAAAAATAAAACAGAGTGTACAACGAAGTTCCCGTTAACTTCACATTACCTGTTAAATGAAGGTACTCAAAAGGCAATGTAATCTAATTAAAATCAAGAAATTGTATTTAAGCCATACTTATATATGTCTAAGATATTACATATGCACTAATATTTACCATGCATGCAAAGGGTACACACCTCATTAAACATACAGGAAAAAAATCCCCAAATTTCTTTGCTTAGTTAGTCATTTCATAAAATTTTTCAAATACCAATATTAGCTATTTTAACAGCTGGGCTAAAGTCACATTTGTGTATAATTAATGCATTAGCAGTTCTAATCTGAAGCTAAATCTGAAGGACCTTCTCGGAGTTTAAAATTTGATTTTTTTTAATAGATATATTGAAAGTTTGCAAATAAAAATGTATTTTTTCCTCTTAAATGTTCCCTTTCTCATTGTTCATACTTTCTGGCTTGCTCAGGAATACACAGATGTTAATATCAATGCTGTTTTTAAAGAACAACAATGAGGTGTTTGTTTTGTAACCTTTTCTTTTGAGCCTCACACATATAATTACATAGTCTTTGAAACTTTCAAAACAAATAGGAGTAAGGTAGCCTTTCAAAATGAAGTAATTGTATAGCTGGGGTCTGTAGTCTTCTAGATTAAGAGTAGATTATACATTTTTCCTACTATATAAGATTTGTAAATTTGAGAGTTTGTTTAAAAAATAAATTTATATGCATACACTTGTTATAGGAATTATTGTATAAAGGTGTACACAATTAAGAGTTGGAAAAAGGCATAAGACTATGAGACAGCAAATGCTTTCTGTTTTATTAGTTACTATATTTTTTCAAAGATCATTGTAAAAGCTATAGCACTGATTGTTTTAATTACTATAAGGCAAAGAACAGTCTCTAGAATGATTTGATTAAAAAACGAATTCTGGTGCAGACCTTTTGAATTATTTACAAACATCTCCAACTGTTCTATTATTTAATGAAGGAAACGAGAGGTATCCTCCGCCCTCCCCCATCACAGAAGTCATCATAGTAGAATACCATAAAAGCCTGTGATGAGGATTTTAGTCTCAGATGCAGCCTATGTCCCCACATGTCTCGTAAATTCTTTTAATGCATTTTCACATGCATGATCATGAATGTCTATTCACTGAAAAGGTTTACCATATGTTACATTTTTTTTCAACTACCAAGAACAAAGGGCAAATGGTCCCTGGCCTTGTATTTGGAACAAAAAAGTATAAAAGCAAAACAAAAACCTCTTACATTTTTACTAAATAAAAGAATGAATGCAGATAGTAAAGAATGAGTGGAAGCTTCTTTTGACACCATGCTGTTCTTTCCTGAGACAAAATGTTCAATAAGGGACAGACAGGGAGAAAAGGAAATATTAAAGTAGAAGACCTCATGTGCAACCCAATCCATCTTCTCCTCAGTAAAGAACTGACTGTTTGCTGCAGTATTGCATGAAGTCTTTCCTTCAGTGTACTTTTAGAGTGACAGGGATTTTTGCTATTTATTTAGGAAGAATTCACACTACAGTAGGTAGTTATCATTAGCAGTTTTATTTTTCCTCCCTCAAGATGCTCTTATGTGTGCTTCTTGAATCAGGATAAGCAATCTTTTTTCTCCTTTTAAAAAATATATTCTAATGACTTGGAGTATTATACCTCTGTAGATATTATTTGGCCAAGCCAGAGAGATTTACTGCATTTGCTAAATGTCTATTTTCCCCGAATTTTTTATGTAAATAATATATACATATGTATATATAAAATCATATAGATTATACACATATATAGACATGTACAGTTTCAGTTAACTACCCCAATAATGCTAGAGAGAAACAGCCACCTATGAACCCAAAATATTCAGCCAAACACACACACATACATATACACATATATTAAAAATTGCATAAAGTGAAAGGAAAAATTCTAGTATACAGATTTAACCTTAAATATTTGTTCTATCCAGGCAAAGTATTTTTTTTCAAATTGTAATTTATTGCAATCAGTCTTTCTATCAGTTAGTTATCAGCCTTAGTCAAGCTCCCAAGCAAGTTCTGATAAAGAACTCATTGTATCAAAATACAATAGCATATAAGCTGAAGGTGCTATGAAGCTCATTATATGGGATGTTAGCCCTGGCTTATGCTGATGGTCTCTAAGAAATGCCAGGAAAAATTCACTCAAGCAAATTAGTGTCTACATTTCATGTATTAAAGAACATGTATAGTTTCAGCCTGGTGTCAGTTTTATGATGTCATTTTTCTCATGTGCATCAGAAGGGACCCATAGTGGAAAATTAACTTGGTTTTTTAACTAGCAGCTCAAGATGTTCATCTTCTAAAAATACTCTGCCCCACTTCATTTATTACTGCCCACTTATTTATTCGTTATTATGCTGTAGTCGAGCCTTTCTAGGTGCTAAGTATTTTAGTTCACAGCCTATATCTTCCTAAGCTTGCTAATAACAACCAGCGCTGAATCATTTCTATTGCCTGTCTTGACTTCTAGTCTGGTTTAAAGGGTCAGCTTCTTCATCTCATCAATTTATCTTAAATAACTTTGTCAATGGATCTATTTTAGGCCACTCTAAAGAATACTTATTAAACTAGGTATCTCATTCTTTAAAGAAAAGAAAAAAACAACTCACTAACCTTCCCTAAATTTCCACTAAATTTTCCTTTATGAAATTAAAATTTCTGTGTAAGCAGCGTGGTTGTTTTTACTTTATATGAAGCCACCTTTTCTGAAGCTATGAGAAAAAAGAAAGAAATCTTCCCTAAGAGGGGGAAAAATGCTAGGAGACTTGTAGAATGAAAAGATGGGAAAACTGTTATCTATCTATGCATTTTTCAAGGACTTTCTTGTTTAAGATACTGGTAAAGCTGTCATCAAGCCTAACTAATTTAATCAGATGATCTTTTACATAATCTCCATCCTTGATGAAATGACACTTGATTTACAATAATAAAAATTATTATGCTTCTTGAGTTGTCCATATTTAATTGAGATACTGATCAGAACATGACATCTTCCACGGTAGGTGTGTGTGTGTGTGTGTGTGTGTGTGTGTGTGTGTGTGCATACAAAGTTTATGAAGTAATACTTTTTTTATTAATTGTTATTTTGTAATTGTTAATCTGTATGTGTTTGTCTTGTGTACCCAACAAGTTTACACACCTTTGATGGCAGGGACCCTTTCTTATACACTTTATTTTCCCTTGTACAGGGTCTTACATATATTAGCCATACTCCTGACTGGTATATATGGCAACTATTCAATATCACCTGCCTTACCATAAAAATAGGTGATGGAAATTAGATAGCAAGAGCAATCCAATAATATTGGTACTTAAGGACCATTGACTTTTTCAGTGCTCACTTTGTCAGAATTTGGTATTAAATCACTTTTTGCTGAGAACCTGAAAAACATGTCACAACATAGGATGCTTTACAAAAAGGGCAATTTAATTCTTTACAGCTTTGAAAGGATTGTAAACTGTGTCATTTCATTTATCTGTGAGGACTAAATTCACATGAATTAGCCTCTCTCTCACGTAATGTGGTACAGAAACTTATTGTCTTGTCAATGGTTCATGTAGAGCTATAATTTGGAATAGGTAAAGAAAATGTATCCAGTGACTATGCATGGGGCTACACCCTTCTGGAGTCGTTGACAGTAAATGTAACACTCTCTGATCTGCCTTACT
This sequence comes from Rousettus aegyptiacus, assembly GCF_014176215.1. NCBI lineage: Eukaryota > Metazoa > Chordata > Mammalia > Chiroptera > Pteropodidae > Rousettus > Rousettus aegyptiacus. The sequence goes on along the minus strand of NW_023416292.1, from coordinate 42,042,856 downwards.
CATAAGCATCAAACATTTTGGGCTTCCCTCATTTTTAACTTAGAAAACACTATTTTGTTTTAGCTCCTAGGTATATAGCGACATTTCCCATTAGAAATGGAGGCATTTCTTGTGGTAGTTAGCAGTTGCCAAAACATCACATTACTCTCGGTGAAACAGAAAATAATTCTATCTAGAAATCATTAGAGATCCATGACCTATAAATCTATTTGCAAACACAATGCAATTTTAAACAAATGTGAAAGTGTTATTCTACTCATCACTGTGGTGAAGAGATCAATCAATCTCTCCAAAATATTCTCAACCCAGAGGTGCTCACTGAATCCCTGATTTCATCTCCATCCTGAGAAATTTCTTTTTAACTCAAATTTTCCTACTCTTGGTTCTCAATATTTACCCTCAAATATAATGTAGCCACACAAATATGAGTTAATTTTTAATTTTCTAAGGAGTACATGGGAAAATATTCAACTACTATCTCCCCTGCTGCCAGCTGGTTGATCACAAACATGAGACGTACTTCCTTAGATTCTGCAAGGAAGGTCACAAGAGATAGTAAAAAGAACATGGGTTTCCACATTTACTAGCTGTGGAACTTAGGTACATTACATAATCTCCTGGATAAGTTAATAATCTCCGTGAGCCTCAGTCTCCTTATCTCTAAAATGGGTTAATATTAACTGCCTTACTAAATCGTTATTATTTTTAAAATATTTCTACTTATTTGTGAATTTCTATATCTGCCTCTACTGCTACCTCTAACCTATCGCCTATCTACTTCCACATGTATATTTCTAAGTGATAAACATAAAGAACTCAACAAGTATCAGTTAGTTCCTTCACTTCTAAAAATAGCATACATTTCTTATATACAAATACTAAACCAAATATGTAAATTTCAATTTCAACAAATAACGTGTTAGAATACCTGACTCTAAACAGAACTGTGTTAGCTAAAGGGTTAAAGAAAGGATAAAAAGTACATTTTTTAAAACATAGCTAAATATAGTAAGCAAAATATTCTTTAACTAGACATATTCTGTTACCTGTTTATCTGATTTTGATTGTATTTTGTTTGTTGTTTTCACTTCATTTTTTTCAATATTGAAATACAAATATGCTTCTTATTAAAAACTACCTAGAACATCAAATCCCATGCAATAAGAGTGTTAACCATTATAAACCCTGTCATGTCTCTGAGAAGCAGAGGAATTATCTTGTTATCAATTTAATAATGGAACATTGAAGTAAATGATGCCATCCACTGACACCAGTAACACTGTCTCTCTAGGGAAATTCATGTCTGTGAGAACTGTCAATCTAGATGGATATGGATATATTAAATATACTCCCTTCAATCCATAAATCTACTCTTTCTGGGATCCCTTAATAAAAGATTCCTTATTTTGATAAAGACAAGCTACGTAGAATATCTTGACATTACTGATCTATAATCCCTTTATTTAAAAAAATCTTTTGTGGAAGGGGTTAGTAAATATTTTAACAAATTTTCTTCTCTTTTTTTTCCTTTAGCATAACCTGTATGTAAGTGTTTCTGACATTTTAGATGAATGAAGTATTAATAATTACATAGAGATATAGAAAGTAGATATAAGGGATTGATTTAGCTAGTTGCTTTTGCAGGCTTTCTACAAAACACAGTTTACCTTTGTTGTTTTGCATTAAAATTGCCTCTAGTTCTAATTCAGATAGCTATAAGATGATTCTTTATATTAAAAGTGTCTGACATTTTCCCATGAGAAAATATGACAAGTAGAAATTATAAATATAAATATATCAATCAAATATGCAATATGCAACAGTAGAAAAAAATGAAAATCTTCTCAGAACAAAAATACAGAATAATAATGATCAGAATGCAAGAAATCGGTTCAGTTGTGTTGTTAAATTACCAACTTGTTTTGGTGTTTTAGATTATCGATGCAAATTTAATTGCATTAATGGACACAGGTGGAAGCCAAGAAATGATGATATCCTTTAACACTTAAGAACTAAAAAGAAAAAATAGATATTGATAAGAGGAAAAGAAGTTCAAGGTGGAAGTAGGGATTCTAGAAAAGAGACTTGAAACCTCTGACTGATTTTGAATTCCTGTTTCCCTTTTCCCATCCCAGGTGATAATATTTCAGGGTGAAGAGAGGGCCAATTTGTCGCAAGATCGTTTGACCTACTATTGTCCAAATGCTTTCTAGGCAACCCAACTAGGTATTCTGAAGGCATCAGAAACACTATGTACCCCGAATCAAACCCATCATCTCTCTCCTTAAGTCTGTGTTTCCTGCCACACTCTATTTTCAGGAAATGGAACCACCAAACACACCCTTGCTTACATGAGAACTGAGAATCATTCTATAATCCTTCATTTCCCTTATTCAATAAGTCCTACCTTTGCTGCTTGAACAGTCACCATCCCTGGCAATTCCAACTCTACTCTAATACTACTCACCTCTTCAACGGTCTAATACTCGTTGGTGGTTTTTATTACCTTCACCAAGTCCTTCTATAGAACTGGTACCTAGTAGCTACTTAAGATATATTATGACTTTAATTTTCACAACACTTTTTGAGGTAGGCACTAGTATTTACATTTTAAAGATATTTTTAAAAATTAAAAATAACTTTTATTAAAGTTTAGTAATTGACAAAGTTTAGAAAAATGTAACTTGGGAAGTAAAACCTACCTCCCAAACTACCCTTTACCTCCAGGCTCTTTTAACAAATGTGAACACAACTAATATTGTTAATCTCTATAAAAAGATATATTTTTTATACAAAAGAGATCATAGTATGCACACTGTTATGCAACTTGGACTTTAATTACAGAATTTGTCTTGGATATTTATTAAATCAGCCTCTATGGATAAATGTCTTTCCTAGTATTTTTAAAGTCACTATGTTTTACACATAATTTGAGAGTATATCCAATGAGTATATTCTTAATTAAGAGATTTCTGAGTCAAAGAAAACATACGTTTATTGCTATGGTCAAAGTGTTCTGTAGAAAGGGTAGATTAATTAATAATGCCTCTAACAGTGTATTAAAATGCCTATTTTCCCATATTCTCTTATATTAATCAGAGTCCTGGCAGGAAACAGATGGCACACTCAATTTGAGTAATTTGAGTAAAGAGTAATACATTTACAAAGGTAGAGGAAAACCGCCTTTGTGGAGGAAAACCACAAAAGGCAATGGAGGATACTGGAGGAGCCATTACCGCCCCCAGACCTAAAAGCTGGTGAAGAGGGCTACACAGACAGGAGTGGAGATTTCAGAGGCATTCACAGCCCCCTCACAGTGACTCTGCAGGGAGGCGGCTCCCCCCACCCTCTCCTCAATCTCTCCAGTCCCCCTCTGACTGAGCCCAGCTGGAGCCAGAAGACAAGGTGACCTAGTGATGCAGGCCAGCCTTCCAGATACAAACACTCTGTGGAAGAGAGGAGAGTGGATTCTAGCAGCAAATTGAAGATGTTGACCAGACCTTATAATTTTCCACAGTTGAAAATTTTAAAAGAGTCTGCGTATAATGCTAAAGCATGTGGATATTTTTATCTTGTCATGTTAGTTTTTGAATTATTATATACTCCTTTACTAAGTGGCTTCATTGTCTCTCCTGTTGCTCTCTTCTCCCTCAAGTTTCAGAGCCACTCTGGGATCTTTCCAAAATGCAAGTGGGATCATGTCATTGCTCTGCATGAAATCTTTCAGCAGTTCTCCATCTTTCCAGGATAAAGTTGAAACTTCTAGGCAAGAACCATTGGCTCTTCATAATTAAGTCCCTGTGGTCTGGGAGCATCTCTCCAGACATCACACCTGCCACCCCCAAGTGTCCATTTGTATCAGACACTCAAGCAGCACTGAGCCATTTGCAGTTCCCAGTTGTGAAACTTTTTTTCACACTTGTATGTGACTGCATTACTCTGCCAGCAAAGCCAGCTTCTCCTTTGCACATCACTCCAGAGTCTGATTCTCTGGAAGGCTTTTCCTAACCACTCTCTCATGGCAGATTTAGGCACTTCCATTGTGCGTTTCTCATCTGAACATAGTTTTTTGAACCTGTTCACACAATTGTCTCCCCCTTTAGTTTGTGAACAACTTAAGAGCAGGTTTTGGTACTTTCTCACTTTATTCATTTCTCTGTTTAGTATCCAGCACAGACTCTAATGTCTGATTGCCTAGGTGTGAGTCCTGGAGCCTTCAGTAATTTGCTGTGTGTACTCGGTGAAGTTTCTCAATTTCTCTGAGTTTCTTAGCTGTAAAATGAATGTAACCATGGTGCCCTCCTCTTAAGGTTATTGTGAGATTTCAGTTTTAACTTTGCAAATCCTTAGCATTACGTCTAGTATAGAAGCATTGAATAAATGTTAGTCATCAATTTTATTAGCTTCAGAATGTTTCTGTATCGTATCAAGCCACCAACGATTCTATTTCCAAGAGGTTCAGAGTGACTATTCACATGAAAACCTACTAGATTTTCCTGAAGAAACGTGAAAAGGTTTTGGGCCTCACGCTAAAACTCTTGAGGATATCAGTTTTAAGATTTCTGAGCGAAGAGAAGAAACAAGTGGCTGCCCAAATCTCTGGGTAACCGAGAATCATGAGGGTTATTATTCATTTTATAATCTGTAGCACACAAGAGTGCCTAGCACGTAACAGGTGATAATACATATTTGTTGGAAGAATACATATGCCTTAGTTTGGGACATAAACTGCTTATCAATATGGACCAGTGCTGTGGCCTGAGATGACACACAAGCCCTTTGTCTCAGTGCCAGAAGGGTAGAAACACACCATTCAAAGGGCATGGAGACAATCTCAGGGTCTTAAAAACTGTTATCTCTGGTGAGAAATTCTCCTTTAGCTTGAAGACCCCATGGCAGCAGCAATAGGAAGAATGTTTCCAAGAGCAGAAGCAAGAAGAATTTGTGTAAGAGGAGAGGTTTTGAAACAGTAAGAGTGAAATAATAAGACTTGCGAAGCTAGCCTCTGAGCATGGGAGCAAGGAGATAAACAACAGGAGCATTAGGAATTGGGGTTCTGTAATAATGCTGAGTGGTTCTGTATTAATATTGAGTGGTACTGCTTCTGAGTCAAATACTTCTGGAATTCTGATTCATCCCTACTCCTTGTTTTTTCCCTAGAAAAAGCAAGAGATGTAGAATTATTCTCACCATTAATTTTAAGTAGCGTTAGGAATCAACTAAAAAAGCAAAAATCTGATTTCAATATTATTATAATATCAGTAATGATTCTTAATTTTGGATATGAAATTGTTTGCAGTTTAGAAAAACACACATTTCAAACAAATGGTACATTCATAAAAGAGTTTTACAGTGAGAGGGAAGAGAGGGCTTTCACAATTTAATTGTTTAGTTCTTGTCAAGGGACTACAGAGCCTCAAAGGGCAAATCATGTTGAATGAGGGGGTTAAGGTCACATTTGCAGACTTCCTCTGACAACGTGCTCACTGTTGACCAGGGATTGTGGAAAGCTGACCTCAGGAGAAGACCATGAGGGCAGAAAACTGAAGGGGAAGTGAGCTACAGTAACTTTATTTAAATTTATTTTTTTGATCTGGGTCTGAGATGTCTTCTTTCCTACGTCATTGGGTCAGCGACATTCCCTCAGATCCTGCACGTCAGAATAGAGACCTTGAGCACATGGCAGGGTGCTGGGCTTGGTGCTTCACTCACCAAGCACCTACTACGTGCCAGGAATTGTGTAGGTTCTCGGTACACAGAAGTCAAGAAAACAGATGTGATACCAGCCTAAAGATCTCAAGACTATAGTCTAGTGGGAAATAGAAATATTTTAAAGACCTAACAAAATGGTGTATGACTACACACTGTGATGGTTATTACAAATAAGTTGCTATGCTAAATGAGTAAATAAACAAAATAATTGGGATTTAATATAGATAGCCCTTTCAAATAATGCCTCCCTACAGAAGTGACTTGGAAGTGGGAAACCGACATATAAGTTGGGATTTACTGGGTGAAGAATGACTAAATTCAAGTAAGAGGAATATCATATACCAGGGCTCGAATGCACTGAGAAGTGAGCATGTTTAAATACATAAAAGAAGACAAGTGTTGCTGGATGGTAGTGACTGAGGAGGGAATGCAATGAGACGCTGTCAGAGAAGCAGACAGCAGCCACAGTAAAATGTTGGTCCTAGCAAGAGAAACCATATTGTGATGATTTTACTATGGATGAGCTAGAAAACTCTCTAGCTCGCCCATGCTGCCCATATGCCCATTTTCTTTGACTTAAAGATAGAGTTGAACAGCACTGAATTCTTGATTTTATTCATGTCTGTAGGTAACCACACATCCATCCTGGAAGCTCATTTTCTGTCTGCTTCATAGTCTGGCCAAATGGGAGGAGGGGTATGATTATGGCTAAGCGAGGAGGGTGGAAGGAAAGCAGCAACTTCTTTTGTTCCTTTCCTTTCAGACCTGATATTATCCTAAAGAAGAGAGTGCAAAATGACATTGCATCCCTCCCGCTGGGGAGAGTGCAGAATTGGTCACGGGCAATTGTGAGCACTGAGCTGACACAGTACCCTGGTGACCTGAATGAGTTAAAGCATTGTCCAGAAGCTCTAATTTACAACCAGGAAGAATTTGGGGCATTGAGAGGCAGATTGAATAGGTCCATTTTTACCCATTGTCATTTCAGTGACAGGTCCAGTTTGCTCTAGTCTAAACTGACTCACCAAATCATACATTCGCACAATTAAACCACCAGCCCTTTGACATATCGTAGAATCTCCACAATGTAACACAGCACTGTCACTTCAGGTTCCAGCTTAATGTGCCCTTTACTTTCCAGTTCTCTCTTTTCAGGCATTTTGCACTGAAAATCTTCTTTGACACTCGTTTTAAAATAAGAATATTAATATTGCTGCTTATCTTTCTATTAGCCACTGAATACAAAATCTTGTCTATATGCCCACAATAAAACCAGATATTCAGCCAGAAACACAGCCAGCTCTTGATTTTAAGATTTGCACCTCTTTAATATACCAAGACTAGGTCCTATTTGCTTGTCTTTTGGTGTAGAACTTTCTTAGTATGTAATAATCATTACAATTTATTTTTATCTACTTATGATAACAAGAGGCAATTTCAGTAAAATAAATAGCCAAAGACAATTTGAAAAAATACTTCTGGAGAGGTTCATAAAACTAATAAAGATGATATCAGGAAAATACATAACACTCTTCCAATCAAAGGACACGTGGAAAAAGTAGTCTATACAATAAGGATGTTTAGTGGTCACATGGGGAAGCTCCGGAATTCTGCTGGGGTGGCTTATGCAGGAACAACCATAATGCTGCTGGGTGGGAGCAGGATAGGAAGGTGTCTTTCATCACATGAATAGAAAAGATCTGAGAGTGGCAGTCAGAACACTATTGGCAAAAAACAAACAATAACAACAAGAACAACAAACACATAGACACTCTGCTCAGATAAAGGGAAACATGGTATGGAAATGAGACGTGCTAGACGGTAAAAGAAGGGCCCTTCGGCACCACCAGTTGGACTCTCACCAGGACCACAGTAAGGAGAAAATAAAAATTGATTACAGTGTTAACTACACATCTTTTATGATTTGTTATGCAAATATTTGTAGTGAAATTACCTATAACCCTCATTAAAAGCAGTTTGGGGTCAGTAATTCTTACAAGGATCCTTCTGTCACCTTTATAAGATCAATTCTAAAGAGACCTCTCCTTCTCCAGACTGATGTTAGTATATGATCTAGTGGGTCTTTGATTATTATATTCTAGATTCTTGTGTCAACAGTGAACAAAACCCTTTTCCAAATGCTGCTCTATTGAAGATTACATTGTCTTAGAATTTTCTGCAATATATAAACTGAAACAATTAAAAGTTCCTAGACTGGCCATTTCCAGACTACATTATCTTTATCCTAATATGCCCCAATTGCATAGGCTAACCAATTAAACTTTTCAGAGTTAAAATTTTCTTAGTATTAAAAATACGTAAAGTTATAACAATAGAATCACATTTATTGAATATAAACTGCAGAGAAAACAAGTCTGCTTTAGAAATTTTAGAGCATATGATGACTACACTAAGGGTGGTACATTATGAAAATTATTAATTTGGGGGGTGAATGTATTCGTTAGTTTGAAATCCCCAGACAATAAATATGTTTATAATTAGCATATATAATTAATTTTTATTAAGTATAGATGTTACCAAAATATTTCAACTCATGAAAAACAAATGCAAAATACCTAGTGTCCTCCTTACAATAACAATAGATTATTAAGCTGATCTCTTTAATAAATTGATGATGTGCCTATTTAGAACTTCTTGATAGAACACATTAGGCAAATTAAGATATTGCAATGTAATACGAGAATTCTATAAAAGCAACTATTATCAAAGTAGATGGTAAAATTATTAGATTGTCTTATTAATTAAATATTATCTAGGAATATTTTATTACTAAAACTATAAAGATATCAGAAGAAAAGGGACAATTAGATATTTCTACTCTCCTTTTATAACCACAACTTTTTAGGAGCCCTAATCTCCTTTAATGATCCAGCTCTTCATTACTTCAGAGGAAAATTTAGAAGAGACATTTTAGAAATGGAGGCCTAAGATTAGTAAAATTTCATATATGGTTGTGCTCAGATAAACTTCAATGCAGATAAACGTATATGTGACATATGACCAAACAGACTTCATCTAGGCATGCCGTGGCTTCACTCTAATCTTCTAACTTTAGTCAAATCCTTCTGTATAATATCCTAAAAAAAATTCTCACTTGAACCTTTATAGCATTCTTTTAATTATTCCCTTTTCCACGAGTTTCACTCCTTGCTTTCATTTTAACTACACAATTTCATACATATTATACATATTGGCTTCAGTTTACTTAAAAAATAAATCTGCATCTTCTGAATTTTTACAGCTATAATCAAAGGACTTATAAAGCAAACAAAAAAATCTTAACAACTGTTAGTTACAGGTGGTACACACAAAAATATTTGTTCCATTATTTTCTATAATTTTCATTATTTTTCTTTTTTTTCAAAATTAAAATAAAAGCATTAATTGTAATTTGTGTTTATTGAATAGAAACTGGAAAAGGAGAGGTGTAGAACCAGGAGTGGGCTGAGAGTTGGAGAGAACAGAGAATTAAGAGGCCATGAAGGTGACATGATGGGAGCTGTAGAAGGTGTGGGATTTGTTCAGATAACAGGATCTCAGCTTTCAAGATGGCTTAGGTGGCATAGCTCTTTGGGAAAATAAGACCAGGAGCTGTCTATGAAAAAAAGCTAGAGACATGATGGCAAACATAACCAGAGGATAAGAAGTTAAGATATGGTAAGAAAGACCATAAATATCGATGTTAAAGTTACCTAAGATAATGGCAGACTCAAAAAATAAAAGGCATATGCTGAAGAGCTCAAAAATATTTGAGAAGAGGAGAGAGAAAAAGGAATGCAGCACAAGGCTGTAGAATAGGAAGAGTGTGGCTTTATTTCATAAAGCATGGCTGTGGGGAGAAAGAAAGATGCCTGGAGTCAGGCTCCCTCCCGACACCCTCAGCGGCTTCCAGACTCAAGTGACTCAGCACTTCTCCCTTTATGTAACCATGTGTCAAACTGCCCGGTACGCATGCGTGGGCCTCTGTAATCTGGCAGTGTGCCACTAGTGTTAACCTGTGCATGAAAGGCGCCACCGCCCCACCAGGCTGGCTGTGCCCCTGCTGGAATAAAGAGCTATTTCCCAGTTGCCTATGGCTCCCTGCATTTTATTCCAACTGCCCGAGCCTCTTATCGCTTACCTCAGAACCTTAAACCTGCAGCAGCACGATGGCTCAATGACGAGGCATGGTTGACTAAATACCTAGAGTGGCAATGGAAGCTAGAAGAGGGCTAGATGCAATGCCTGGCCTAAGGACAGAGATGAGGATGTGTAGTGGGGAGGGGTGGAGAGCACAGAGGATGGGAAAAGGTGGCCTCTATTTGAGGGAGTTTTGAAGAATGTTCCCCCTTTTCGGGGGAAATAGATATTTCCGTTGTGCCCAAAAGACAGATGCAAGAGGCTAGGAAAATATTAAGGTTATTAGGAGATATCAAGAGGATATGCACTTCCGAGGGCAGAGTAAACAGATGGAAGGTACTCTAAGAAAGAGCAAAATTAAGTTTTACTGGGCGATAACTAATTAGAGGGAATTAACCTTTGAAACTGATGTATGATTCATGTAAGCAAGGCAACCCTTGGTTGACCTCACAGATTGCAAGGACTTTGTCATTTTTCAATCCCTCATTTATTTATTTATTTATTTATTTATTTATTTATTTATTTATTTATTTGTATTATTTTTTACTCCTACAGCACCTGATCTTCTTAGGTGGTCTCCCATCCAAGTACTAACCAGACCCAACCCTGCTTAGCTTCTGAGATCAGATGGGATCGGGCTTGTTCAGGGTAGGCAAAGTCTTTAGAATTAGACAAAAATGTCCTTCTTGATTTTTTTCCTGATTACTATCTCAAGAGCCAACATAAACCTGCTTCTATTTCTGCTTGGCCACATGACCAACATTTTTGTGTGTCCAAAGATCTATACCCTCATTGCAGTGAAGCTATAATACAAAATTCTGTTTGTCTATTCCAGGATATTACTAAGAAAACATAACCTTAGTCCTTCACTCTACACTAGGTACCAAAATAATTTCACAGCTGATTTAAAACTCTTACCCTCATCTTCATGCCCCGAGTGCAATGTGACCTGTCTAGCCAGAAGACTAACAGAGCATCCTCTCACTTCCTCTTTCTGCCTTGCGTTCCCCAGATCCCAGCAGTGGTCTGTTCCCATAGTTAACCTCACAGAACAAGATAAAGCTTTCTTATCCAATGAAGCAAGAAGAAAAAACCTCTCTGAAAATGTACCTCTGTCTCAAAATTTTTTTTTCTAATAATAGATATTATGAATCCTGCCCCTTTGCCCACTCAGCCAATAGTCAAAAAACCTCAGAATATAAAAATTCTCAGTGATTTTCTATGTTGTTCCCATCAAATCATTTCATCATATATGACCAAAATGGAGTAGAGAATAGAAAATAGTATGTATTCACCTCTGAAATGATCTATATATTTTCTGAGCATGAGATCCCACTGGCTTCTCTTATGTGCAATTCAAAAATGCCTAAAAAAATGACTAAGTGTTTATGGGTCAGTTAAAAATATAAAAAGCTTTCTCTTCTACTATTCAATACCACTGCAAGAAAAACCACTGCAATGTAAGGAATAGCTTACAAAAGTGATTTTCCAGCCTCAGTGAGAAATCCATTTAATCAAATCCTTGCTGGAAGTGAGTATCTTTAGGGCAGTGATAAAGTCGACCAATCTTTTTGTTTCTTAGATGAGATTGTGACTTGTCCAAGTTCACATAGCTGGCGACTGAGCTGTGAAAGACTGTATAGTTCTCCCACACCCTGGTTTAGTAATTACTCCATTGTTCCCTTACACACCGTGATTTTCCCTCATACCCAACCAAATTGCAGTCTTCATAATCTACTAATCAGTTATTTGACATTATTTTAGAAAAATATCTTTTCTTCAGATTCTGAACATGAAAAAAAAATTTAAGTTATGGTCAACAAGTATTCATTTGAGTGATTATAATGTGCCAGCACTATAGAATAAAGTAAGATGGACGCAGAAGAGGTAGGAAGGCACCGGGTTTTGTTCACATATGGAAGTTTCAGAATCTGAGCTCATTATTTGGAGATAACAAGGGGACGCTGTACTGCAGCTCAGACTGGAAAGTTCAATTAACCAGCCGAGGAACAACAACTAAAAGCAAAACAACAACAAAAGCTACCTGAGGCAAAAATAAATTAAATAAATAAATAAACAAACAAACAGAAACTTGATAATGTCTCATACAAATACATGATTCTCATAATTTGAAAATGAACATGTTGTTCAAAATTCGGCAAGTCATTAAATTGTTTGGAGTGTGGGTAGATGTTCTTACTGGGTACCAGTAAGGTTTCTTTTCAAAATATGCATGTGGTTGTGATTAAACCGCAGTATTAATTTGGATTAAAAATAGTTTATTTTTAATAACAGAATATCAGGTAATTAGGGCATTAGAAAATTTTTAAAGCATTTAGAAAATTTTGTAAGTATGCAAATGATATCAAAATACTAGATTAGAAAAAGTTATGAGCTTAAGTATTAAAACAATAAGTATTTTTAGAAGTAAATATTAGATATAAATTTGAAATTTATGTAGGTTATATTGGCTCTTGAGGTAATAATTTTAGTAGAATTAACACAAATCATGCAGCCTTAATAACTATACAGAGATATGTTAAATGTTTAGCTCTAACTATTAATCAGTGCAACATGATATACATCTTGGTAAATTTGAGTTAATGAAGAAAATACAACTGTACTATGTGTAACTGAAGATTAGTATGCTTTCTAACATTTTATTTCACACAATTTGATTTTATATTTTATCTAATCAACCTGTATATGGCTTAAAATTTAGTAAACCAATAAAATATGGCTAGAAATATTTTATATAATAAATAAATTTAGCATAAATTTGTCTGCCTTAATCCTAAATAGAAAGCAATAACATAGTGGTCTATAATTTATTTATTTATTTTTCTTTCCTTTTTTTTATCTTTTGATTTTTGGTCAGCAAGTAGGTAGATGTCCTTACAAGGTAGCTGTGTCATGTAACTGGAGAAGCTGAAAACTTTGTGGAGTTCAATACTTGGCTTTGCCACTTTCTAGTCCTCTATCTTGGTAAGTTACTTCTTCATTTTTAGGGTTAGTGTGTAAAGTGAGGAAAATAATGTCTCCTATTTAAAATTCTGATGAGCATTAGTGATGAAGTATGTCTATTACTCAGCATAGCAATTGACACAATAAGAGGTAGTTATTACTAATGAATTTAGTCATTGTTAATTATGATACTCTGACTCACACATTGGCAACACATAGTTCTAAAGGATGGGCACCTGGGCTTTAATGCTGTAGTCTTTGGTGTTTTATCTGAGGGAAGGGAGAGGAGCAATAACCAAAAACAGATATTTAGGCAAAGAGGCATGGTGAGCTTAAGAAGTGTGGACAAACTGAACACTGGTTTGCACAATTTTGGGATCAGTATCTCTAAACTTCATTGTTTCTCATAGTAAACAAATGGATTGGGCTAGACGATGCCTGATAATTAATGATTCAAACATTCTCTGGCATTAAAAGGCTCTATAATTTACAATTCAGTTATGTTTATTGATAATGGTAAAGAACGGCAACTCTGATTTTTTCTACTATTATCAAATTTTCCTCTAAGATTAGAAGCCTATTCCAGTGATGAGAGGGAGCAAATCTTAATATAGATCAGAAAATCACAGGAGACATATGAGAATGAAATAAGACCCTTGGAGAATCCTACTGTGTGATTTGATATGTTCTGTGGAATCAGTCACTGATAGGCTGACGGATTTGATCATCCGTTTCTTAGACTCAGCGAACATGGCTTAGGGGACATGAATTTTAAGTAAAAATCATACTTTTAGAAAATTTTGACAGTTGCCTAAAACAAAACAAACAAACAAAACTTTTTAATGGCACATGTCCTTTATCTGTATGGGAGATTTTTGTAGTTTATTAAAATTTTGAGAAAATTCCACTTTCACATGAAATTTAATAAAATGTTATGATATATATAAAAAAGAAGCAGTTAGATTGGCTGGGCAGCCCTCAGAACACCAAGAGATCTGTGTCTGGAGGAAACAGAGACTCATATGCAAATAATTACAGGATAGCGTGACATATGCATTGATAGAAGTATGATTACCCTTTCCCGATGTCTGGTTCTTCTTATCAGAATTCTAGTTTACATCTATATACATTTTTATTTCTGTAAAAATTGCCTATATGTGAGTTAATCTTTTTAAGAATGTAGAAAAAGTGGAGCTTAGGGCTTAGAGAGGAAAAAAATAGTAATACATAGCATATTAGGTTTAGAAGTTTTTTTGCCAGATAATCTTGGAAGAAACAATATAAAACAAGGCTTTAAAACAACCCCTAGAAAAATTCATTTTTTTCTAAGAAATATTAATTGAGCTCCTACTATGCACCAGTTACTGTTCTAGGTGGGTTGAGATTCAGAGGTAAATGAGAAAAAATAGAAAAAGACCCTACCCTTATGAAACTTATACGCTAGAGAAGAAATAAGATTCATGGGAGAAGAGACTATGACTAGTTCAATACTATGTTTTAAAATGTCTGGCACTTAGAATATATTCCATAAATACTGGTAGAATATTTCAGTTTGGGTGATTTCTATTACTCTGTTTTCAACTTCACTGATCTTCCCTCTGCTGTATCCAGTCTTCCTCAAGCCTATCCTCGTTTCTGAGATAGTAGTTTTCATTTACTTCCACTTGGATCTATCTATCTATCTATTTATTTATTTATTTACTTACTTACTTAGTTACTTACTTATTTACTTATTTATTGACTGACAGATCCTGCCTCAGGTTTATTTGTTCAAATAGCACAGGAGCACACCAGCCCCATGCAGACAGAAGTCTAAGGGTCGTACCAGTCCTTCTGTCCTCATGTTGGCAGACAGAGAGGCCTCTATTCTGGAGCCTTCGTGGGGGCCCGGGCGCCTTTGGGAGCCAGACCCTGAGATGGAGACTGAGCTGCAGCTGCAGCTGGGCCTCGGTTTGAGCCTTGTCCTTGGACTGTGGCCAGCAGAGTCTGAGACCCGGAACGATGCAGGGACGAGCATGTTTCCCAGCTTGGGGCGAGTGATGTAGACAAGTCGATTGAGCTTGCTGCTGCCTCCCTTTGGGACCTTGGGCTTGACCTCCTTGGGCTTTACGAGGGCCGTGATAGCCTCAGTGCATGCGCTCATGGCCTTGGCGTTGTTGGCCTGCATCTTCTTCAGACCCTTGTTGTACTTCTTGGCAAAGCTCATATTCCTCCTGAACTTGGAATCCACCCCCTTAAGAGATTCATATTTTTGCGATTGGGGTTTTTTGATGTCATTTCTGTGCCATTTTCGGGACAGATGTGTTTCCTGGACTTGGCCATGTGTGCACTGAAGCCTGTAATTCCCAAAGCACCTGAGACTGGAAGAGAAGCTCCACTTGGATCTTTTTAATATTTTACAACTCTCTGATAAAATTCCACATATCGTCACGAATGTTTTTTCACTAGATCTTTTTTTCCGCCTCCACATTTAACAAGGTAATTTAAAAGTCTCTATCTGATGATTCCAATTCTGCATTAGATCTGCTTCTGCAGACTACATGCAAGATAGCTCTCTTAACCCTGGACCACATTTTTTTTTCTCATGTCTTATAAGTTTGGATTGTATCCTAGAGAGTTTGAGTTAAAAAACAGTAGAGACCTACATATATAAAAATCATCCGAGCAAGGGTACAATCCTCCTATTACCAGGCTGCTAGTGTAGGAAACTGAGCTGATCAAATCTGTAGTTCAGCTGAGTCGGGGCTTTGTTGTGGCTTTACTTAGATTCAGTTTTCCACTGGCTTCAAATGTTTTGAGGATTGGATCAGAAATTTCTCTTCAGCAGGATTTGGACACTGAGCCCCAGAAAGACTCCAGAGTTTCTTTATTATGATTAGCGCAAGCACCAACTTCCCAAACCGTGGGATATCTCTTGTTGCTTGCAGACCAGCTGCTAGCTTTTCATATTGCTGGGGCGTTCTCTTTGCTCTCCAGTCCCACGCTGGCTTTCTGTGCTTTAGACTGTCCTTCTGCTAAGCTTCCTTTCCTCAAGCCTACAAAGGAGCCGTGGTATAGGGTTGGTGAAGGCCGAGGATGTCTAGGAGGAATCTCTCAGGACTCTTTTATCCACCACCCCAGCCTTCGTCAGGGCTCTGCCTTTTAACTGCAGGTTGCAAGGTCCTGCTCACCTTAGGGGGCGTTTCTCTGCTCTTCTGCCTTGACAACTCAGTGAAATAACACGGGAAAGAGTTTATTGCTAACGGCTGACAAAGTCTCTGCCTGGACTCCTTGGGATTCTCACACATTGCACCACTTCAAACTCATCCATTAAATGTTCTTTAAAACTGTACTGGTTTCTCTATGGTGACCTTCTTCCCCTCTCACCATTCCTCCAGGGAACAAATCAGTCATGAGTCTCTTGCTCCTAAGAAGAGCTTATGGCTTTCTGGAATTGAGTTCACTTAGGTTAATTTGCATTCTTAGATCCCTCATTGGTTTTTAAAAATCTGATTTTGCAGTTTATCTGACTTGTTCTGGTGATTAGGGTGGGAGGGGTAATCTCTTCAGGCTTTCTGCATCCTATCTAGAAGTCCTGCCTGAATTTCAAAGTCAGGATCTAACCTAACCGTATTGTATCTATCACCGCCATTTGGGTTTGAATTGAGAAGGTCTTAAGCACAGATAAGGCTCGACCACTGAGTCATAAAACATGACAAAGAACTCTCGAGTTGAATAGTCAGTATGAGAGTGTATGAAATGTAAAGTATTTGAATTGTAATTACAGTCTGGGTAACAACAACAGTTATAGCTACATGGTGTTATATGTCATTGTTCATGTTGATTTCTATACCGTTTATGACAATTTAAAAACTTATTGCTTTCAAGTCTGTAAATGTGTTCATTACCTATATTAAGATACCCCCTCCCCACTTTATAACAGAACAGCCATAACTATATTTAAAATTTAAACTAAATCTAGTATAAAACAGGTGCTGAACATTTTAATACTGGGGGTTTTAAAGGACACATTTTGAAAAAATTAAAATGCAAAAAGCAGCACAAAGTTAAATTATTTATTATGGAAAGATTAGTCAATCTAGTTACCTCCTTAAATTTTGCATGAATAAAATATTATACAAAATTTCCTTTTGGGTGATCAGTATATAGATCAGAAACTCCCCAAAGAAGGTATATTAATAAATTAACTCATTCCTTATTAATTTTCTAGTCGTTTTAACAACATGCCAAGTGAAATATTCACCTCAAAAATGACTTTAATGTTATTTCTTTGCTTCGTGTACACAATGGATAATTAACTCAGGAAAAAAAATCTCAAAGGGAGGAAAAAATAGCCAACTGTGAAATTCACAAATACTTTGCTTGGATTGGGTACAAATGCTATTCAGGCCAATACCAGGGATGCATAAATTCTTTCTATCCTATTTACAATCCAGTCTTGATTAGAAGGAGCTCATTTTCCAGTTTGTGAATTATCTAGGTCTTTGACTCTTCTCTTCCCTCTGGCTGACTACCTTTCCCATTTCTCTACTCATTAGCACCTCCACCAGAAGGCAAACAAAATCCAGGTGAAAATAAAAAGTGAATCATATATGTGAATTTTTAAGTACTATGAAGCTTGACTTAAAAAAAAATTTTTTTCTGTATAAGTGTGTGTACATCAGATGTTCTACTATCAATGTGAATTTCTATCACTTACAGTCTGAGAGATATCCTTGGGAAATTATTTATCTTCATCTAGATATTGGGTTATAATATGAGAGGGCAATATTCATGCCTTCCTTACAAGGATATTGTGAGATCAACTCAGAGAAATACAAATTTGTTTACTGCAAATGGCTATACAAAATTAATAAGTTGTTATGTTTTGACTGCATAGAACCCCTCTGTCAACCTTTGCTTCTTTTTCTTCCCATGAGATTCGGGGGTTGCCTTGGGCAGAAGCTCACTGTCAAAAGATATGTTTTTTCTTTTTCTTCCCTCTTTTTTAAAATCCTCCATTTCTCTCTAACGTGGTTCTGAAATTCACTCTTGGTAGAAAAGTAGAAGAGACTAATAACAATATTGTTGTATCTTTACTGATGAATTTCGTTCATCAATTCTTCCCTACCTGCTATTAAATGGATATTCACAGATTGCCTGCATTAATACATATTCTTACCGAAACAGCCCTCGTACTAGTGTATATTTTCATAACTTTTGTTCTTAAAATGAAGACATATCCCACAGGGTACAGTTTTTAGTAAATTAGAAAGTTCATTGTTTACATGTTTGTTATATCAAAGTTTATCTCACTTGTGATATATGAATGTTCGTTTGCCTGGTGATTAAATGAGTTGTCCAATGTCTTCATGACCATTCTCCTTTAAAATGGTTTACAAGTAATTAGATCATATTTGTGCATCACAAATATAGCCTTAAATTCTGCTTAAACTGAATCAATTACTCAACTATAAATAATGGTTTAAAAAGGAAAACAATTAGAGCATACGAACCTTTAAAATGATATTGGTAAGTATTTACCTTTTAAAAAATCTATCTTAAAGAATAAAGAGAATGCTTTTAAGTAAATGTTTTCGAAGACCTAAGGGGAAAATATGAAATTAGTTTCCTGTGAAAAATAAAACTCTGGCATATTCCCCATTGGGTACAATGTAAAAGAATCAAATGCCTAGTGGCAAAAAAAAGAAGCTGGGGGGAAAAGGTTGTCATTATCAGCAAGCCAAAAAAATAAAGTAAAATAGGATAAGTAGTTGATGTAATACATATAATTGTAGTTATCATTTATGTTTAATAACAATCTTTACCTACTTTTAAGCCTCGCATAAAATAGTGGTGCTTTTTTCTAAGATGGTTTTTCAATTAACTGATCAAACAAGCCCTTCAAAATTAAAAAATAAAAAGAAAAATATTCATTTTAGGGGCTTGCAGGGTGGGGTGGGCAGGGGAGAAAGGCAGAAGTAAGAGATAAACTTTCTCTCTCCTGTTTTCCCTAATGCTTTAAGAGAAGAATGCCATTAGAGTTCAGTTCTCCATAAAAACAGAGCACTGACTATATGAAATATTACCAGATTAGTATTAAATAATGAGACCATGGAAAAAAACGCTTTAGCTGTTTGAATATAAACTTTGTCTCATTTTATGACACGGTCTGGTTATGTAGCAAATATATGCAATTTATAAATTGTTTCTATCGCCTCCCTCATCAGCTAGTTTATACCAAGAAAAAGTCTAAATTCAATGCATCATCACCATCCCCAGGGTCTCTTCCCACCTAGTTCAGCTTGTTCCCTGCCACAAACTGAGGAGACAATATTGTTATCCAAAAGGCAGCCTAAGAAATGCAGGGAAGTGAAGGGAATTTGAGAAAAGAAATGGTGTAGGCAGTTAATGCTTGTATGCTGTGACTATTTAAAAGGTTTGGTGGATTTTCTTAAGATTTTTCCTTTACTGAATGACATGAACTACTAGAATTTTAATCTCTCACAAAGCAGAAGCTTTAAAATCCACCCAACATTTCTTTTGTTTCTTAATACCGCATAAAGTCATTTTTAACCTCCTGTTAATTCCCACGGCTCAGTATGAACGTGAATGTGATCAAAATGCTAGACAATGTTGTGGAAGGTAATAATTGCCTGGTGGCCTGGGTAGTGGGGTAAGGGTTGAGGACCTGGGTGACAGAAACTTAGCCGTTCAACCCAGCTTGGAATTAATTCCCAGGACACAGTCTATGAAAAAGATTATTATAATTTTAAATTGAGCCTATTTTTAAAACAGATTTATTAAAGTATAGTTTTATACATGCCAGATGATCCATAAAGTTTATATGTTAGATAGGTTTTGAAAGTTCTTCAAATATTCTGAAAATAAATCCTTTATCAGATATGTAATTTGCAAGTATTTTCTTCCAACCTGTGGTCTATATTGTAATTTTCTAAATAGCTTTGGAGAGCAAACATCTTTTAATTTGAATGAAATCATTCATCATTTTTTTTTTTCCTTTCATGGACGATGTTTTTGGTATGCATCAAAGAAATATTTGCCTTACCTAAGGTAACAGGGACTTTCTTCTATGTTATCTTTAAGAAGTTTTATAGTGCTAAGTTTTTCATTCAAGTCTATGACTATTTTAAATTAATTTTTGTATATTCTGTCCAATACAACTCAACATTCACATTTTTCTGCATGTAGATACCCAATTTTACCAGTGTCATTTATTGAATAGTGTACCTATTTTGTTCACTAAATTTTATTTTTGCACCTTTGTCAAAAATGAGTTGTTCATATAACTAATGTGTTCATATAACTAATGTTGTTTTCCGGACTTGTAATTCCTCTCCATTAATCTATTTGTCTATCTATCTTTATGCCAACATCACATTTTCCTGATTATTGTAGTTTAAAAATAAGTATTAAAGTCAAATAATTTTAAACTTTCAACTTTGTTCTTTTTGAATTGTTTTGGCTATATGTCATGCACATTCACATGAATTTCAAAATCAGCTTGCCAAATTCTACCAAAAAAAAAAAAAAACCGTGCTGATATTTTGATTGGGAGAGCACTTTTAGATCAATATGGGGATACCTTAACATAATGACTCTTCTGAGCACTGAACATAGTATAACTTCCCATTTATTGAGGTCTTCTTTAATTTCAATCAGCAATATATTGTAGTTTTCACTGTTCGTGTCTTTCACATCTTTTGTCAGATTTATCTCTATTTCATGTTTCTATTGCTGTTGATATATTAATATATTTATTTCAGTTTCCAATTGTTTATTGCTAGTCTATAAAAATTACAAATGATTTTTATCAGTTGATGTTGTATCTTTCAATCTTACTAACCTCATTTATTATTTAAAGTAATATTTTGGCAGGCCTAGACCAAGATGAGACTAGTTAGGCATTTGCCTGGGGTGCACAATTAAGAGAGTGCGAGAAAAGTTAGTAATGAAGATAAACAGTATTTTAATGAAACATTTTAAAAAACAGAATTTGAAAACAACAGACTGTAGACTAGCTCCCTGCTTTAGTAAATAAAGTGGTTCTTATTGGTACAATTGAATTTTCTACATAAACAATCATGTCATCTGTAAATAAAAAGTTTTATTTCTTCCTTTGTAATCTGCATATCTTTTATTCTTTTTCTTTTCTTATTGAACAGGATAGAAACTCTAGCACAGTGTGGAATAGAAGCAGCAAAAGCAGATACCCTTATCTAATTTCTCTTAGGAAGAAAACATTCAGTTTTTCACCATTAACTATGATGTTAGCTGTAGGATTGGTTTTGTTTTGTTTTTAATGCTTTGTATCAGGTTAAGGAAGTACCCTTTTATTTTTGGTTTGCTGAGATTTCTTAAAAATTAAGAATAGATGTTTGGATTTCTTCAAATGTCTTTCTGTTCAGTTTATGCATATCAATTATATGGTTTGTGTTATTATTATTACTTAGTTTGTAACTTATGAGAATTACATCATTTTCAAATGTTATACCGACCTGGGATCAATTCCTAATTTTGTATTAGGAATTTGTTTAGAAATTTTGTGTCTATGTTCATGAGGAACACTGATCCACAGTTTTATTTTCTTTCTTTCTTTCTTTTTTTTTTTTTTATGCCTACAGCACCTGGTCTTCCTAGGTGGTCTCCCATCCAAATACTAACCAGGCCTGACCCTGCTTAACTTCTGAGGTCAGACGGGATCGGTGTGTTAAGGGTAACAGGGCCTAGACCACAGGTTTTTTTGTTTTTGTTTTTTCTTGTTCCATCTTTGTCTAGTTGTGGTACAGGGTATCATTCCCAACTATATCTATTTGGCTCATAGATTTAGTTGGGATATATTCCCTCTATTTTAATTTTCTGAAAGAGTAAGAATACAACTGGTGTTATTCTTTCTTAAATGGTTGGTATAATTCACTCATGAAGCCATCTAGGTCTGTAGTTTTTTATAAAATGTTTTGAAATAGAAATTCAATTTCTCTGTTATTGATTGCTTCTTAATTAGCTTTGACAGTTTGTCTTTGAAGAAATTTGTCCAGTTCACCCATGTTGATGAATTTATTTGCATAAAATTGTTCCTTTTAGTAATTTTCTTTTTAACATCTGTAGAATCTTTAAGGTGTTAACTATCTCATTCCCTATATTGGTAATTTGTGTTTCTTTTATTTCTTGATGAAGTTTTATCAATTTTGTGACCTCAAGAAATTGGCTTTACCCTTCTTCATATTCTCTATTATTTTTTCTGTTTTTCATTTCATCAATTTCCTCCTTTAATCTTATATCCTTTTATATTTGGTTTGAGTTTAATTTGCTCTTCTTTTTCTAGTTTTTAAAGGTGGAGTTTATCATTAATTTGAGACCTCTATCTATTTCTCACATATGCCATGGGTGCAAATTTTGCTACAAGTAATGCTTTTATAGTGTACTGTGAATTTTGATATTTTGTATTTTAATTTTAATTCAGTTCAAAATACTTTTTAATTTCCATTATAATTTCTTCTTTCATCCAATGATTATTTAGATATATTAGTTAATTTTTAAATATTTGGAGATTTTACAAATATATCCTTGTTGTCGATTATTAATTTAATCCTGTTGTAGTCAGAGTACAAACCTTGAACTATTTGAATGCTTAAAAAATTATTAAGACTTCTTTTTGGCCCAGAATATGCTTATTTTAGTAAATGTTATATATGTATTGAAAAGACTGTGGATTCTGTTGCCATTGGGTGATATATCTTATAAATGTCAATTAGATAAATTGATCATGTTTTTTCAAATCTTTAACAGCCTTATTCTATTGTTATTAATTATTGACAAGTGGATATGAAAATTTTCAACTATAAATGTGAGGTTTTTTTCAATGCTCTTTGCAGTTTTATCAGTTTTTGCTTCATGTATTTTGAAGCTGTTACTAAGTACATAAACACTTAGGATTATTAACACATCTGGGGGAATTGGACATTTCATCATTATAAAATGATATTTTTTTGTCCCAGTTAATATTCTTCGCTTTGATATCTACCTTATCTGCTATTAATATAACAAGATTTTATTTGGTTAGAGTTAGCATGGTATTTATTTTCCCATTGCTTCAATTTTCTTCTATTTGTGTTTTTATATTTAAAATTGCCTTTCTCGAAAGCAGCTTGCAGTTGAGTCTCGCTTTTTTATCCAATCCAAAAATCTCTGCCTTATAATTGGAGTGTTTAGAACATGTACATTTAATGTAATTATTAACATTCTTTGGTTTAACTCTATGATCTAACTATATGGTTTTTATTTGTCTCATCTCCTTTTTAATCCTCCTTTATCTTTTCTTGCCTTCTTTTGGATTGAGTATTTGTATGATTCCATTTTATACTTTTTATTGTTTGTTTTTAGCTTTAACTCTGTCACATTATTTAGTGGTTGTTTAGATGTTAGAGGATACATGTTTAAGTTATCATAGTCTACCTTCAAGTGATATAACACTTTTCATAACGTCTTAGGAGCTTACAGGCATATACTTCCATTTCTTCCTCACAACTTTTGTATTACTAGTCTACATTTTATCATTACATATGGTATAAACCTTCACACTACCTTCTGTTTTTGTTTAAATAACCAATTCTCTTCTAAAGTGAGGGAAGTAATAACAAAAACTCATATATTTACCCATGTAATTACAAATTCTAGTACTCTTCATTCCTTTGTTTAGATGCATATTTCAACCTGGTATCAATTTCTTTCTATCTAAAACATTTTCTTTTAATATTTCCTTTAGTACCAATTTCCTGGTGATGAATTCTTTCAGTCTCTGTGTGTTTGAAAAAATGTTTATGTTGCCGAATTTTGAAATCTAGTTCAACAGTTTTTTTTCTTTCGGTGCTTTAAAGATGTTATCTTCTAGCTTGCATTGTTTCTGATGATAAATCACAGCAGTAACCCTTATGTTTATTTCTCTGTATGGAACATATTTTTTTGTCTCTGGCTTCTTTTAAGATTTTCTCTTTATCACTGGTTTGATTAATTTGATTATAATGTACTATTTTGGTGTAATTCTCTTCATGTTTCCTACACTTGAAATTCATCACATTTCTTGATGTGTTTTTGTTTTGTTTTGTTTGTTTGCTTTGAGGAGAGGCTTGTGATTTTAAGCAAAAGTGGGAAAGTTTGGGCCATTATTTCTTCAAATTTTGGGAATGCTAGAAAATATTAGGTTACTTGAAGTTGTCCCCAGCTCATTAATCATACATTTACTCTCCAACCCCCCTTCTCTGTGTGTGTGTGTGTGTGCACGCACACGTGTGTGTATGTGTGTTTCACTTTGGATGGTATTTATTGCTGTATCTCCAAATTTATAAATCATTTCTTCTGCAGTGCTTACTATGCTGTTAATAACTTTCAGTATATTTTTTATTTCATTCACTGGAGTCTTTATGTCTAGAAGGTTGATTTAGTTTTATCAATCTTTCATGTCTTAACTTTTTGAACACATAGGATATAGTTGTAATATAGTTTTAATGTACATGCCTGCTAATTCTAACATTGTATCAGTTCTGGCACAGTTTTAATTGATTTTCCTTTTAGTTTAGGTAGATTTTCCTACTTCCTTACATACATGTAATTTTTAACTGGATGCCGGGCACTGAATTTTTATCTTGTTTGGTACTAGATATTTTTGTATTCTTATAAATATTCTTGCACAGTGTTCTGAGTTTCAGTTAAGCTACATGGAATCATTTTGATCCTTTCAGGTAAGGCTTTTAATGTTTGTTTGGTGTGAGCAAAAGCAGTGCTTAGCCTGTGACTGTTTGTGAATCATAGGGTTTTCCAGTATGGCTGGCAGGAAGAGTCGCTATTTCCAGATCGATGTAAGAACTGAGTACTAGTCCCGCCAATGCGCTCAGAAAATTCTTTCTACAGTGTCTCTAATTTACTCACATGCATGGACCAGACCTGTACTCTGCTGAATTTAAGAGTGACCTTCTGCAGATCTCTGGGGTTCTTCCTGAATGAGGCTCTCTGCTTTCTGGTGCTCTGTCTGGTGCTCTGTCTAGCCACCTTAGGTCTCTCTGAACTCTCAGCTCTGTTCCCTCAACTCTGGTTTCTGCTCCTTTAATGCAGCCTGGACACTTCTTAGGGGTATGGCAGAGCTCATTGTCTTTGTTTTCCATCTCTTAGGGACTGTCCTTATCTACTGATGTTCTAGATGTTAAAAACTGTTGCTTCATATATTGTATAAGTTTTTTGATGTTGCTGTTTTTGTTGAGAGGGTAAATCCAGTCCCCAATACCCCATCTAGGCTGCAACTAACATTTACTTTTTAAGGAACTAGGAATATCCTATCTTAAGAAAATACTTGGCTACATGAAGCCAGTCACAGAACTACGAGCTATATTATGTATTCCGATTTATTTAGGCTGCTCTTGTTTTGTGGAATTAAACATCGCTTAATTTTATTTGCTTTTATGCTGATATCAAAAAAATAACTGTTATTATTTGCCTTTTTTTAAAAAAAAACCTGGAAGCTGTTAAGGCAAAAAATGAATGATATTAAAGCAAGGATGTATAATGAATAAAACATTGGACAAGAACTCCGAAGACCTTATGCTCTATGTGACATATAATGAACTCAAGTTCAGAAAAATCACTAAAAAGCATATTTAGTGACTTTATCTTTAATTTTTTAATTGGTAATTATTTCTGAAATAGTGCCTTTTAGATAAACTGCTAGTTCACACATGTTTTGAAAATCAATTGGGGATATACTGTAAGAATTATAAAAATACTGTTACCTTCAACTTGCCAAATATCCCCCTCAGAACATTTCATTAAAACAAATTATCATTTTCATGGGAATAAAAGCTAAATGAATAAAGGTATTCTGTGCAATATGATTTACAGTCTTGAATAATTGCAATGCGTCAAATGCATTATATATAATATTGCATTTTATCTTTGCTACAACCTCTGAGGGTAGGTTCTGTTATTACATAGATGAAGAAGTTGAGGTCGAGAATGTCAATAAATAGCAAGTCAGAGGAGATGCTGACATTCAAACCCATCCTGGCTCTAAACCCTATGCTTTTAGCCTATAGATTCTATTAACTCCAGAAAGTGCAAACAGAGATTTGTTGGGATAACTGTGCATGGACTGTTTTGACCCCCCCCCCATACTGAATTTCAAAATTTCTATTATTATGATGCATTTTTATTTTTATTTTTTCTAGACTAGATAGAACTAGTAAAAACAAATTACATTAAATTGATAAACTAATATGACGAGATAAAAGTCCTGGATTTTAGCAAAAAAGAGAGATTAGTAAGTATCCATGCCCTCTAGAATTCACGAATGATGTTAGAAAATCATTACTTGCACTCTGGTGTAAAGAAGGGAAGAGTTTCCTGGGAATATGCTAGCCTTCCCTTCAATACCTGCTCCAGTAGTTTTCTACTTTATTTAAAATAAATCTGCATGGAGATGCGTAAATTGAAAGAAATAGAGACTTGACAAGCTCAAAAAATTCCAGAGGGAGCAAAGGAAGAGCACCTCTTGGGCAAGGATGCTACATCCCTGTTGGTAAATATCTTTGGGAAACAAAGACTCTGGAGAGCTAAGGTGATGTTTGTGCTTTACAAGCTCTGAGATAACAAAACAAAAGTTATCCTGTTCTGCTCATTATGGCCTAAAAATACATACATTGAAGTTTCGCCTGTTACTAAATTTATTTTTCGAAACAGATTGAGTAACTACCCCCCCTCCAATTTCTAATGAGTGAGATTTAATTGTAAATACTCCAAAAAAAGAGGGAGCCCACGTCTGCTGAGTTAGTCTTCATGGCACCTGTAAGACAGTGCAGAGGTCATGGGGTGATGAGCATTCACTGAATAGTAGTGATCATCTTTCATGCTTGGAAGACACCTAAACCTGATTCAATGTCTCGACTTTCCTATTTTCAAATGCAGACCTTATAATGGGGGCAGCTAGCAATTCAGACTAAGGTCCTCCCTGAGTCACTGACATTGTTTCTCGAGACAGTTACCTCCACACAAAGCAGCAAAACTGGTCTATGAAATGCCCTTCACTGGGACTAATGAGAAAATCATGGTTGGCTGAAGACAGAACTTTTTTCTTTGTTAAATAAAAGGATTTTGTTTTCTATTTTTGAGCACCTGCAGGTAAGACAGTGCAATATAATTGGTCTTGCTGAGTGGATGGGCAAGGGAGGACTGGAATACCATATATTCTTAATTCCTCAGATTCCTTAGGGACAAATGGAATACTTCTTCAAGGTGTAATGAAAAGATTTCCAGTCCCATTGCCTTCACTTCCTTGCCATGTGAGGTGGGACAGTTAATGAAATAACTCTAAACATCAGTTTCCTCATATGTAGAAAGGAGAAAATCTCTCCTATTTAGTATAGTTTCTGGTACATACAAAAAGCTCCCAATAAATAGTTCTCGTATAGGAGTTTTAATGATATATGTCAAGGTTCATGAATGATACTGGTTGTATATGCAGTAAAATCAACTGAATTTTATTTAAAAAAATATATATATACACATACATACGTACATACTTACATAAACACCTACACATAAGTATATATTTATTGTATCTATTCCAGAATTTCTGAAATGATTGAACTAAGGCCTTTTTGAAGTTCTTCAGGAGATTCTTATATGCAACCAGAATTAAGAACTACTGGATACGGATTCTTAATCCAAGGCTTATAGAATCCTTGATAGAATATAGAAAATTTGTGAACTCAAATGGGAAAAAGAATTAGACCTTTATTTTCATTAACTTCCCATTGAAATTTAGCATTTCCTCAACCATAAATGCAATAAACCACAGTAGCTCTGTCAATATCTGTAACTTTGCATCAACGAGAACCATGGAAAATCATTATAGAATCACCGCAGACATCTCAAGGTATCACTTATAGTTGCCATTAAGTCAAAATTGCAGTAGTTATTAGATCTGTCACTAGATTGTGTTTTTAGTCCCTTACTAAAGAGTAATATATATTACTATACCACATATTTAAAAAAATATTTTGAGAACTTCAACATCATGAGAACCTTCTGTAACCTTATGGATTTTATTTTATGCATTTAAAAACATTTTTCTGAAAGGAAGCTCTTAGGTTCCACCAGGGCGCCTAAGTCATCCATAGCGCACACAAGGGTAAAAGCTTTGCGTTTACAGGCTGCAGGTAGGAAATCCTGATGAAGAAGGACTTCTCTGGAGTCATTTTGAACTAACAGGTGCAACACTCTTCTCTCAGCAATGAAATGAGAAAGCAGATCAGTAGAGTTGAGGTGTATTGCAATAGAAGTATATTTACATATCAACTGTTCTTCCTTTATTGGTTTCTCTAACAAGGCCACCAACTCCCTTTTCTATCTTCACCAGTTGATTCACTGCTGAATCCTCCCTAGCTTTTGCCTAACTCTTAGTTTAGCTGCCACAAGTGATAGAAAACATCAGTCTTTGCTTACTAATTCATCGCATTCAGACAAAATGCAGCATGTATTTTTTTGGTAAAAATTTTTTCCAAAGCCTAAAGTATATGATTTCTAAGGCTTCTGCAGTGAGAATAAAGGGATTCACTTAAAATCGATTCCTGTAAGCCCTAATTATACAGTACATTTCATAATAAGCATTGTGAAATCACAGCTTAGGAACAAAAATACTCAGTAATAAATTGTCACTACAATTATCAGTGTGCCAAATTTAATTCATAGATAAATAAAAGGAAATCTTGAAAGCTGAGCAGAAGTCTCGTATAAGTGTAGGCTTTGGTACAACTCTGTGATAGTTAAGAAACAACCCCTTACAATCTATTTCAGAGGGTCCCAATGCCTTTATAGTCAAGACATTCTTACAGCTGTCTCCTCTAGTTCATGGTCACCCAGTGCCTATTCTCTCTAGAAACAGACACTAGCTGCTGATTTTAACAGACCTCTATGCCCCTCAGCACAATTTCTTTTTCAGAAAAGTTAGCCCTTGCTTAGAATTTGCCACAGTGAGTTGAATTATCCAATCCCTGTCATTAAAGGTGGCAGCCAAGCACTCGAAATGATGTGGGGAAACTCCAGTGAGAGTGATAATTAAACTTGAAAAATGAAGGGTCACTGTCTTTCATTCAGCTCATTGGGTTTAGCGTAAGAGTAATTCCAAAACAGTGGGGGAGATTCTACTCTCAGCATGGCTCTATCTAGGTGCACACATGTTATTTCTGTGGGTTCAAATGGGAATGCCATTTTAATTGTATTTAAAATGTTATCTTTAATATAAGAAGTAAAAATGTTAAAGAGTAGTTCTAAGAACATAGAAAGCAAACAATGAGCATAATCTAAATGGTGAAAGAATTAGAAACAAGAAAAGCATGCATTGTTTTCTCAGAAGAAAAGCATTATAGGAGAAGAAAATTGTTTCCAGGGAAATTGAAAAGAACATTTAAATGTGTCTCTTCTTTCTACTTGACTGTGGAATCACAAAGCAAGCGCTTCTTCTCAGTTTTCTTGTCTACTTACTGTCATTTCTTGGAGGCCATTATTATAACATCTTACTACTTACTGCCCAGGAGAAGATAGAAAGTATCAGATGAGCTTAATACAAGCCACAGGTAGGAATTATTTTTCAGGAAAAGGGATTTTTCTTTAAAGATACATTGGCTTCTCTAAATACTATTAAAGCAGTATTTGGGAAAGTATATTTCATACCATTCTTATGTTGCATTAAAAAGTAATACTAAACTTTTAAGGGCATGAAATGATATCGCCATATAGACAGATGCATGAGGGAACGCTAGACAGGGCAGGATGGATGCCAAAAGCAAATTTCCAGCTCACATTCTGGTCTCACCATATGATAGCTACATAATCTTGGACATGTTACTTGACCTCTGTGTGTCTCGGTTTCCTCATCTATGAATTGTGGAAAATAATAGTACCTAGCTTATAAGGTTGTTGAAAGATTAAATAATGTTAAAATATATAATGTATTTATAACCATACCTAGCACAGAGTGAATACTATAGTGCTCACACATTTATTATTATTATTATTATTACATAGTCAGTATCTCTCAGAGTACTTAACACTGTAGACCAAGCTTTAAAATATATTAATTCTTTTTATGGATGACCACTTTTTGTCCTTGTCATTCTGAGAAAAGTTTCCTAAAAGATGCGTGTCCTTTAGAAAAACAAATAGCCCAACATAACTATTTTTAGACTTGATTGTAAAATGAGAAAATAGAGATAATTACGTCAAGCTCAGAAACTGAAAAATTCCTAATAAGCAGAAGCTATAGATTTCAGATGGGTTTTGATAATTTCCTTTACATCTGAAAGGTTGATTTGCGAAAGACAAGTTATATTCAATGTTAATATATTTTGTTTCTAGGGAAGAGGTAATTTTGAAACACTTAGAGCTTTCTAAAACAAACAAACAAAAACTCGATGGGGTAGGCAATAATGTGACATATAAAGTCCTTTGTAAGATTTTCTTTTATCAGTTTGTGGGTGAATATTCACAAATGTCACTAGATTTTAAAATATTTATCATTATAACACTTGAAGTGTTCTTATTTGTCTTCAAAAAAATCAGTGTAGAAAACTCTTTTCTACAACCTAGACACACACACTTCTCCAAACTTCAAATCACCACCAGCTCATTCAGAAAAGGAGGGAGGGAGGGAAGATGGGAAGGAGAGGGAGAGAGGGAGGGAGATGTGTATGTGTGTAGTGGGTGAGAAGGAGTGAGAGAGAATGAACCAACACCACTGAGGACAGCTCTGACCAATTATGGCAGAGAAAATACTATCTATAGGTTAAAAACTACAGGCAACATATAAAAGTTCACAAAGAAATGAAATATTACATGTAAGCCTGATTTCACTGTAATATTTGTAGAGTACTTTAAAAGAAAAAAGATTTTATAAAAGATCATTGATTCATTTAATATAAGGGTGTTAAAATTATTTGGTAAATTATTTCCCACTGAAAAAAATAGAAATAAATTATATAAGAAGATATTCTGCTGTTGCCTCTGGTTTATATCTAAAATGATTTATAGTCTGCAATTTCTTCATAAGGTCATCACCCTCATAAATACTAGCCACAGACAGTGAAAACCAACTCAATAAAATGAGTGTTTCATTTCTCTTCCTCCTGCTTATGTAGATACTTCTCCCATCTACGCAGAAGTAACAAAGCCTCACACTATGCAGATTTTTATGAGTTCTTGAGATCTTTTCTTTTTTATCTTTCTGTGCATCAGCAAAGCAACTGGCAGATTCTTTAATAAAATATATTATACACATTAATATTTATAAGCCTATGAATTGGAT
Organism: Rousettus aegyptiacus; assembly: GCF_014176215.1. Lineage (NCBI taxonomy): Eukaryota > Metazoa > Chordata > Mammalia > Chiroptera > Pteropodidae > Rousettus > Rousettus aegyptiacus. The sequence goes on along the minus strand of NW_023416292.1, from coordinate 42,011,694 downwards.
GTTTAAATAAACATCCACCAACTTACGCCAATTCTTTTGTTTTAGATGTTAAATTACACTTACATTGTCTGGAAAGTCAGCCTTTAGTTCGGTGACACTCTGACACCAATATGCTGCTGTTTTCTCACTGATGAGCTCAATATTCAGGAAGGAGCTTTGTCCAGGGCCATACATGGGCCCAGAGGTGGTCCCCCGGATGATTCTGGGTGAGACATTTGTCACAATGTCCTGATGAAAGAGTAAAGATATTGAGTTTCCTTTTGACAAAGAAAACCTATGACCTTTATTCTATACTCATTTCCATATGACAATATTTTACTAAGTCCTTTCTCATATTTTTACAGAGGAATTGCTAAAATACTTTTTAAATTACAGTTGAACATTACTTCCAAATGAAAGAGTAAAATAAAATATTTGTTAGTGTTATTTAAATTACTTCCTGTAATTGTGAGATTAGCATAGTGAAAAAACAAAAATATGTAAATTTATTTACACTAAATTTAAGCATACACATTTTAATTTGTTTGCAATTACATAATAAATAAAAACATGATAAGTAAAATGTAAGAATATCATTTCAGTCTATTTAGTCTAAGTATCTCCAATGAGATTTTAATTCCAATCAATAGGAGTTAATGTTTGTAAAGGAAAAAAAATCCTGAAAAGTAATTTCAGTGTAAATCAACCAACGACTACATATTAGTACTACTGGCTCATCAAACTGTAACATACACTCTTACCTAACAAACTAACCAGGTCAACCTACCTATGGAGTCTAACTATATAAATTCACAATCAATATGAATCTGTTTTCCCAAGACTGAAATGAGAATATCAATAACTTCCTGATAACTATAAACAGTAAACTGTCAAATTAACTTGCTTGTTAAGTGTAATTAACAATTTGCAACAGCTTCTATAGCTGTATTAACAAAGAAAAGTAACATTCTTACATTACTAAAAACTTAAAAGAAACAAAGAAGAAAAATGTTTCTTCAGCCAACTTCCAATTAAAATTAATTTTGAATAAAGGTCATTTAGTTAAGGATTTATCAGAATTAGTCATTTAAGTACCCCTCCTCACCATCTTGTCACTTTTAGTGAGATAACATGAACCCCCATTAGTATATAGCAATTAAGGTCAATTTACATATTTTAATTAAGAACCACCCCATATAAAACAATTAGCGTAATAGGCATACTAACTGGATTTCATAACATTTGGACGTTTTTCCAACTAGACAGACAGGAAACCTTAATTAGCATTAATTAGTGCTGATCTGCATATGTTTGATAAGGCATACCCTTGCCACAAAAGATTATTTATTCCTGAATCTGCCAAATGCTACAGTTGCAGAGGATAAAAGGACTTTTCTTCACATTGCATGTTAATTTCTGGTAATTTACATTCACTTTTACATTCGAATTAGTATATTATAAAATAAATGGTATAAATGTTACAATAAGCCTCTTTAAATATGTACATTTTTACTTATAGGAATTCTGCCAGTTAATGTTTTACTAATTAAGCCATTCCCCTCCTATTGTAATTGTGGGCAACATCACTAGACTTACTTTGATTTGCTATTATGAAACCATGTTACACGATCTTAATGGGAGAAATGACAAGTACAGTCACTCGAAGAAGCTCAGGCTTACTGGGTCAAGTTTCTACCTTGGTAAGTGCTTAAATATATGTTCTGCATATATTTGTAGCTCACCCGTAAGTACTCTCATGTATGTGCCATGGTCTGAAAAGATAATTCCAGAAATAATTCTCTCAAATGAGTCTGGTTTTCCTTTTGTCCCAATGTTGAAGAGCTATACTTTCAAGCCTCGAGGTCCTCCTCTCATCTGCTATTCCCCTACAGCGGCTGCTCCTCACCTAGATGAATCACGGTGTCTGCACAGAACTTGGCCCGTTGGTGAATAGAGTCCATATTCAGTTCACCAAGTCATGTGCCATGGCACTGGGCAGTCCCACAAATGAAGGTGCAGCTGTTTTGAGATGCCTTTTTGTGATTTATTGGCCTAAAAGTAGCACTTTCCGCTTATTCGACGAAACTGACTCAGGTGTTAGCAGAGTCCTTGCTCCTGCCCATTCTTCGGGTCTTAGCTTAGACTCTGATCCATTTGAGATCCCTCCAATGCTATCAAGTCTTTGATTCATGCCACCATAGCGCTACATACCTTCCTTAGCTGGCACTCATTACCACCCTGTATTGTGATTGTCTGTATTCTCGTCTGAACCTTTCACAAGAGTACAAATTTTGGAAGAGATGAAACTATATCTTGTTCACTATTACATGTCCAGCTCTAGTCTGGCATTCAGTTGGTGCTCAGATGGTTTTTGGAGGAGGATGCAAATGCAGAGATCTTACCCTCGTGGGTGTGCCATGGACTCCTTAGGTACCCTGGTGAAGGCTGAGAAAAATGTTTTTAAATGCATAAAATAAAACTCATAAGGTTGTGAAGGATTCCAATTATATTAAAATAAAATTCTCAAAATATTTTTTAAAAATATGCCGGTATTGAAATAGAAGGAAGAATCGCACCTATACTGAGTAAGAAAAAATGCAATGGTCCAGGAATTCTAAGCCATATGGCATTTTACAGTAACCCTAATAACAGCTAGTCCAACAACCCACAATAGCCAAAAGGGTTTATAGACTGACAATTTAATTTAAGGACAGTCAAGCAAATGCTTCTTTCTTAAAATGCCCTCCTCCACACACAGTGATACCGTCAAATTTTAAATTCATTACAGATTTTTCTTTTGAGTACTGTCAGTTAAGTTTATTATTAATGTTGGGGTTATTTTACTTACATGTTCTATAATCCAGTGTTAAACTGTAAATATGTCATAGGAGGATTATTAATAATCTCCTTACCCAAGATCGAACAAGAACAAGGCAAATTAAAGGGAAATTTTATCCACTTTATGATAGGGATGGTTTACACTTTTATGTTGAGTCATGATAGGCAATACTTCCCTAACCAGGTCAATTTTCTCTATCTATAACTCAGGCAAAGAAAAAACATTCTTAATAACTGCCCTAATTACAGATGCCTACCATGCAGAACTTGTCAACTATCCATGAGTCAGTTTTTATCATTTTTGCAATTTAAAAATTCAGCATATTCCAAATTCAGCTAAAATGCAAAAATTCATGGTCACCCAGTGATAAGTCAGTAATAGAAATTTTATTCTAGGTTTCCTTCCCAAATTCAGTTATATTTGCTGCTACTTTATCAAAAATCTTCTCTACTGACTTGAAGCTTCTTATAATTTTTAAATTAAGTGAAAGATAAATGAAAACTTGGATATAACCAATTATCCTTGCTTATACAATTAGAATCAGAGCTCCAATAATTGGGCAATAACTCACTAAAGCTTTTGACCTGGAAATACTAGAATTTGGATATGATTTTATAAGATAAATATTTGTTTTAATATTTAATAGTTAAATTATATTAGCATTTGTTAAGGGGGTTAATATAAAAATAAACATATTCGAGAATAGTTAGAATAGATAAGAGTTCATTCTCTATAACAAAGAAGATGAATTACCATAGTTTTACTCTTCAATGCATTAACAATATTCAGATTTTTAAAAATTGATGTTTATAGATAAGGAAGGGTTCTCTGCTTTATGTGATATTGTAACTACCATTGTAACAATCGAGTATTAGTGATCTCTTAACATTTGAAGTGATGATAGCGATTTTTCAGCATTAGAAAAAAGATTTAAATGGTAAATAGACCAATTATATTTGTTTAAGATCATTTACTTAACTTCTTTTATCCTAAAAAAAAAAAATAGTGTTTCCATGGTTACTACTGGATTAAGATAGTCACAATGATCTCAATAAATAGAAAAAGGACACTTTGCAGAGATGTCTTGGTCAGAAATGAGGAAAAGAATATGGGTCCAAAAAAGTTGGATGAAAATAAAAATAAAATTTGTGGAGTGAACCACAGCTACTATACCGGGACAGATTTAGAAATATGTTGTTCAATGAAAAGAGCAAACTGTGCAAAAATATGTAGAATCTAATACAGAACATGAGCAAAACAATACATTATTTAGTGAAACATATTTATGTTACAAAATATAAATATAAGAGAATAATTAAAAGTAATTTAGGAGAGTGGTTACCTACTGGATTAGGTAGATGCTGGAAGAGAAATTGGGAATGAATGGCTTTTGAAAAGTATTAGTGATATATAATTTTAAAGAAGATTTACTCCTAAAAGGCAGAAACACAGGGTAGGATGAGAAATCTATTTAGTGAGATTTGTGGTGGCATAGTGAATATTCTTATAAGCTATTGCAGAAGTTTGATTGGTTTACCTGAAAACCTGTAACTTAAATCTTAGGGATATATGTTTCATTTTAATTTCCAAGAGTCTGCTGTGAACTGGTTATTTCTGTCAAACAAATATTTTAATTATTTGATTTTTATAAGCTAGGATTTCAAACATGAAATACACTGCAGGACAAATTGTCTTCTAAAATATATCACTTTCTACATAAGTGGCATTTAACTATACATTATTCCATAAAAAAGGAGAATCACATTGCAAATAAATCTAACAACAAATATCCTGTTTCATGATATGATTCCATTTTTATAAATCTGGCATATTGCTACCCTGGGAATAGCGAAAAGTAAAATAAAATTTAACAGTGGCCCAGTTTCTCTAGCATTTTATTTTCTTCATGAACTAAGTATATTAATATTTGATTACTTTCAAAAATAAACTTAATAATGGTCAGAATGACTTCTACTTGGTTGTTTTGGAAGGGTAGGATGAGAATTTGTTCTTACTACATCAATTTTTCCCTCCTCATGTCTTATATAAAGATAGCACCCAAAAACCTGAATTAGTGACAAAATTTACCCATTTGTCACTAGGAAGTTTAAATCTGTCTAACCATATGGAAAATGCAGTAAACAAGAATAACAACGTTATCCTAGAAATACAAGATAAATTATCAGAAAAACAATGGCATTGAATTTGCAGAAACAATAATAATTTAGATTTTTATAGCACCAATTTTTCACACACGTCATCTTATTTGATATTCGCAACTTTATCGTTATGCTACTAATGCTAAAACTTGGCCTTAGAGAAATTAAAGGGACTTGTACTCTGCTGCACAGCTCTAGTCAATGTTAGAGACAAGACTGGAATTCAGGTGTATTTATGTGATATGAATGATAATAATAACCACAACAATAATAGTAGTGACCATGTAATGTTTTGCTGTATGTGATATATTAGGACTCATTTTAGTTGCAAGAAAAATCAGCTTGAAAAGGTTCAATTTTAAAAAGTGAGATATAGTATATTTACTTAAAGAAAAATGAATATTTCACATAATGCAAAGAAGAGAAATGCAGTTAGGAATGTTTCTCTGTCCCTCCTTTTTGCTTCGGTTTGCATATATCTTCATTCTTCTCTTAATACAAAGGTCTTCTGTCTTAGTTCATATAATAAAACATGGGCATCTGACAGGTCCCAAGATGCAAGTGATAGGTATAATCACCCCTCAAAACTTATAATATCTCAGGCTCAAATTTAAACCTGGTGGCAGAGACTCTGATGGGCCAAACTTGGGTTCGATATTCATCTCTTGACTAATTAACTATCTGTAGCAGGGTAGAATTAATAAGGCTTCACATAGATGCTCATGTAAATAGAGACAGGGTAATTGGAAGCTGAGCAAGCAGGCTGAAGGGAAAATCTGCGCCGGGATTAGTCTTAGCAGGTTCGTCTTAGAAAGTTCAGAGGAAAATACTATGTGGACATTGATAAAGTGTAATTAACTAAGAAAAAGGCTGTAAAGCAGACAACACTATCATCATTTAGTGAAATGAAACTTTTCATAGTCTTAAATCAACCAATGTATTCTATTTCCTATTCCTGTGACCCCAAACCTTGTGAGATCAAAGTTCTAAGAATGTTCTGAAATCGTATCACATTTTAAACTAAAATTATATCTGTAATTCCAATGTGTTGGTGTGCTGAAGGCTGGTGACACGAAATGGCCTGGGGTACACACAATCTGTCTTGGGCCGGACTGAAATGACTCAGTGGAAACCCTGTGTAGGGAGAATAGAAGAGTAGAAGAAATAAGGGAAAAAGTAAACAAAAACACATGGTGTTTTAGAATGAGTTCAAAAATCATTTACAACCTGATTAGGCTTAAAAAGGAAAGCAATAAATGAAAACTAAATATACCGAATGTCTATTATATATCAAGGAACGAATTTTACTCACATGCTTTTTAGTGCTTAGGTTGGGCCAAATGTCCCCCATCTCTTAAATAGTGTCAAACATTTAAAGGCTTTGTCATCTCACACTGCACAAGTATGGAGATTAATTTTTTAAATTTTACTTATGCCTGGCTGGTAAAATTCTAGGTCCAAGACTTGTATAGCTTTTGTCTGTCCTCTTGCCCTTTTTCGAAGAGCTTATAACTTTGTAAGCAGGACGCTAAAAAGTAATTCATTTTGCTCTTTGACATTCTCATCTGCCAAATTGGCTTCACTAAATCAAAGAGAGGTTACAGGATATTAAGTGGAATAATACAGCATATGCCTGATACGTGGCAGTTGTTAGATAGATATTTATTCATTCATAGCTCACTAACTTCAGAAACAAAGCAGAAGTGAGATGAGAGTTCAGGCGACTAGTCTTTACTAGTGCATGGGCCGACACTGGGAGCGTGGCAGGAAAGAAGGATGCGAAGATTGTCAAGAGTTGGGTCAGATTAGAGAGTCTTGAATGACTGTTTTAAGGAGTTCAAACTTTTTCTGCAGGCTTTGAGAATCCATTGTGTTTTCTCTCCTATTCAAGTTATTAATACCAATGGCTCACAGCAGCTGTGCATTCACAGAGATAAGTTTTACAAGAAACAGATGAAGAGCTTTTTCAGTTCTGATATCAGATGGATTAGAACGTGATTAATCAACAGACAGACTGATTAAATTATTGGGTTCACTGTTCAGATAAGAGGTTTTAGATACACTCTGCCAAACTGTAATTAACTTAGAAATTTCTGCTGGCCTGCTTGTAAGATGATCACGTGATATGCTTTGAAGAAATCTTTTAAGGCCCGGAACAGCAGCTGTGAAGGTGTAAGTTCTAATATTTATTAATCATTTTCAAGTATTGGAGCAGAATTTTCATTGAAAATGATAAATATATTTTTAAAAACTTTATATAAAACATATAAATTATCTGGTTTTACTTTAGATGCCACTGTAGATGAAAATGGTTATTTTTAAGGAAGAGAATATCTCAAAGAATTAGACAGGAGTTTTCCATTTCTGCAATATAGTTAACAATATTTTGAGAGAAAAAAAAACCCTCACAATACAGCACATTTAATACTGGACAAAAGCAAAAGATGTACAATTTTATTGGTGTCCAAATAAAGAAATTTCTTGAAGATCAGAAATGACAACAAAGCAGAGATCCATCAGGTTAAACTAGCTGTAGGGTGATGTTTGCCCTCAGGTTTCTTCAGACCCTGGTGGCCCTCAGAACTGAGTTCTCCTGGCTTACAAACATGTGAAGAAGTGAAGTCAGGGACAGAGTATGGTGGTTGGTAGATTACAAACTGCCACATAAAGGTAGGACCAACCAAAAGTGCTGTTGTCGATTTGCAAGCTAGAAAATAACCATATGGCAATGGTAAGGTATGTGTCCTTCTCAGCCTGGATCAAAAAAAAAAAAAAAAAAAAAAAGGAAATGCCTCCTTTGGGAATTTGACCTTGTCTGGGCCCCAACACCAAAAGCTGAGACTGTAGTTTAAAAGTGGCTCCTGGTCATGGTGTATTCAGATAAGTAGTAGAAGCAACGGTGAACCCTCTCTGAAGTAATTTTTATGTAAGGTATTAAAAAAATTCCCATAAATAAATTTCTAAGGAATGTGGGTTCACAATAGCATTGTGCTAAACAAATGAGAAGAAAAGACATAAGTGAAAGTCAGTAGGAAGAAAAATCTATTAAATCAGATTCACCAAAAAAAGGTCAAATACTGAGACTATGAGATATAGAATATAAAATAAAAGTTTAATCTTTTTGAAAAAAGAGGGACATGAATGTAGAATCAGAAGAATAAGAAACTCAAAACCTATCATGAAAATTTAAAATATAAACAAAAAGTATTTCTGGAAATAAAAAAATAATAATTGGGAATAAAAGAACCGTAATAGTTTGGGGTAAACAAGAGATAAGATATGATTGAAGGGAATTAGTCGACTTGATGATATAACTCAGACAGTTACCAGAAAACACAGCACAGGCAAATGAGATGCAAAACATGACGTGGAGGTAAAGAGACAAGGAAGATACTGTGAGAATTCCAGAAAAAATCTAACTGGAGGTCACAAGAAGATAACGAAGAGAATGGGGAGAGGAAACATTTTAATAGATATTGTCAAAAATTTAATAAAATGAATGGGAGATGCCAATCTTCAGATTCACGGATACCCACAAACTCAAGGAAGTATGTTTATAACTGATACATTGTAGTAAATAAAGCACCAAACACAAAGAGAAGACTTAAAAAGTAACCAGAGGATTTTTTTTTTTAAAAAGACTACCTACAAAGGAAAAACAAATTGATAGTGAACTTCTTGGCAGTGTCGATGGAAGTCAGAAAACGGTAAACAATTTTCTATAAAGAAAAAAGTGTGGGCTGAGAATTGCATACCTTCAAAATTATAATTCAAGTATGAGGATAAAATAGAGACATTTTCAAACAGAAGGAACGATGAGCAAATCGTATATGGCAGAGAAAATGAATTAACTAATGCAAATTCAACTAGGATGGATATGAAAAACAAAATATTGAACAATAACAAGAAAAAGAAAGTTGAATAAAAATATAAAGTGTGTGATCATATTTTTGTAAAGTACAAAAACAGGCAAAAGTAAACGGCATACTGTTTAAAGATACATATAGTCATCCCCCCTTACCCTCGGTGGACATACTTCAAGACATCAGTGGATGTCTGAAACTGTAAATAGCACCGAACCCTATATGTTCAATTTTTTTCCTTCACGTGCATACTTATTATAAAGTTTAATTTATAAATTAGGCACAGTAAAAGATTAACAACAATAACTAATAATAAAATAGAACAATTATAACAATATAAGAAGAGTCGTTTGAACGCAAGCACTGTGATGCTGAGACAGAAGCTCTGACCTCGCGTTGGCTACCAAGTGCCTAAGGAGTGGGGAGACCGTACAGCTGGACACGCTGGACAAAGGAATGACTTACATCCTGGTTAGGATGGAGCGGGACTCGTGAGATTTCATTATGTTACTCAGAAGAGCGTGCAATTTAAAATTTATGAATTATTTATTTCTGGAATTATCTATGTAATAATTTTGAACTGTAGTTGACGGGGGTCACTGAAACCAACAAAAGCAAAACTGTGGATAAGGGATTACTACTGTATGTGATAAAACACATACAAAAGCAAGAAAATGATTCTCACAAAATGTAAGTTTAAGGGAAGAGAAAGAGATTAATTGAGAAGGGGAACACAGAGCGTCGAAGGAATAGGAATGTCTTAAATTCTACATCTCATTCTATAAGGTAAGAGAAAAGGTATTCATTTTATTATTTCTTGAACTGCATATCTAAATTACATATACTTTTGTAAACATGCTATATTTTATAGTAAAAAAAATAAAAATCTGTCAAGCTGGAAAAAAATAAGACGCAGACCTGAAGGCAGAAATATTCTTGAGTCAGCCATCTAAGACTCAGGATTGGTAGGTTCCTCCACAGGACCACCACTGTTCATATATGGCCCTGAATGATGCTTTAGAGAGTGCTGATTCTCGACATTCCTCTAACAAAGCAATGAGGTTATAGGACGTGATCTGTTGTATCACTTTCAGCTACTACTGATTAGGATAGCAAACATTTATTTGTAAAACTATAAAAAGTAAAATGTGCAAATGTTTCAGATTTTAAATGTTGCTTTCTGAAACTCTTTTTGGTCCTTGACACAATTTATGACTTGGGGGTGTAGGGAAGGAAATCTTGCCACCCCAAAATATGTTTCTTTGGCATGAGAATTATTTCAGGTTGGTCATTTTTAAAAAAACAAAAGACTAAGGAAGACCTTTTTTACCTTCCTCTTAACTGGCAAAAAATTTACATAGAGAGCCTATCCCAGGCACAGAACTATGACCAGAGACAATCACAGAGAGTATGGGCTAGATGTGGTAGGGAAAACTGAGTAGAGCTTGGAGACCGAAGTCCTCTATGTGTCCCATCGTCCCTGCATGGCCCAGTAAACACTTGCTTTTCTGTCTCTATGTGATTCGCCTTCCTCCCTTTTGAAGTCCCAGACTCCTACCACTCCTCCTTGGTTTAGAATGGCATATAAACCCCAATCGCCTGACTGCCTGTGGGCCCCTGTATTCTCATGGAGCCTCTACGCATACAAAATTTAATTTAATTTTCTTCTGTCAATCTGTCTCATGTCAATTCTTGTACCAACCAGAAGAACCCAGAAAAGTAGAGAAGTTTTTTTATAATCTCAAACTCATATTAAAACCACTTTAGGAGACACACGCACAAGCTTTGGCTATCTTAGGGAATCCTTCCCGCCAGTGTCCTACTGACTAAAATGGGAAGATGCAGTAGGAGGGAGACAAAAAAAAAGTTTATTTCTGCCAAGAATCTGTGAAGCCATTCAGCTAAGAAAAAATCATTCATTTGAGCAAATATACAAAGTCAAACTCCCCTAAATGTAAGTTAAGCAGCCATGAGATTTAATAATTGAAATAATAAAGTTTAAAGTCTGTTTTCTCATAATTCTAATACCCCAACTCAATAGCATTCTTTTATATATTAGGCCATAAAGATGCTTGTATTATAATTACAAAACACCATTTAAAAAACGTATTATGTACTACAGCACTTAGCCTTGACAAACAATTACTGAATATCACATTCAACTGAATACAAAAAGCAATCTTTATCACAGGTTAAAATTAGCCTTGGAACAATAAATGCTTTCAAAGCTATTCTAAACTCCAAACTGCTTTGCACAAGTCTCATTTGAGGAAATGCAAACAAGTAAACTGAAGGACATTTGAAAAACTTCTTATTGGTGTCCTCTAAAGTTTTTTCAAGTATTTTTTTTTTTTTACTTTCATAAGGGATATAATCATGTTACACTTATAGGTGATTAATATGGCATTATAGGAAAAGGTTTTATAAGTTAGAATCAAAACAAAGCAAAAACAAATAGCCAGGCAAACAAAGCAACTCTGAAACTCAGAATTCTGGACTTCAAAATACATTCATAATAAGATTCTATTAAACTAAAAGGACCACATTTTAGCCATTATTGCAGAAAATGGGCATGGCTGTGTTCCAATAAGACTTTATTTACAAACCTACGCAGGAAGCCAGATTTGGCCCAGGAGCCTTAGTTTGCTGACCTCAGCTCTAGCCTCAGAGATGCCCAATGACTTGACTTCCTACCAAATCCTCCTTGCAACAATAGCTCCAGGAATGTATACCCCATCCAAGCTACATAAGAGTGCGGCTGAGGCCTACTCTACTGGACCTAGTTGTTGAGTTTGGTCATTAAGTAATCTATAATTGATGAGGTGCAACCACATCAGAGGATGGGAGCTAAGTACCTACCCCAAGGGAGCCAGGACTAGTAAGGTGAAAAAGCCTAAATGAATCCCAGAGCTGATGGTTCCTCCGGGCTGCATTCAGGATTCTAATCCTGCTTCCGCCATCTTTTTCCTCTCGCTATCTTTAACAATGTTTAGGGTTTCTTCTGTCATCCGCCTCAATTTTTCTTTTCTTTTTACTTCTGGCATTGTCTTTTTTGCGTTCTTTCCTTTTGTGTTTATAGTTTCAGTCCACAGTTGTTCTAGTTCTCAATCAATTACACTTAACGACACAAATCTGTTTTTTACGTGAACTTTAAATCCATCGGGAATGTTATTTTTGTTATTTTGGCTCTTTTAGTGCTCTTTGTCAGTTTTACTCTCATGCTCAGTATTAATAGTCTGCCCCAGGTCTTGTTTTGGCAGAGAGAATACACCTCACAGCAGGGGCACTAACATGTCATGGGTGTTTGGGAGGTCGTGATATCATGACCTGGGCACAGTGGTTTGGATGCAGGCGCTGCACAGCAGAGGTCGCGGTAACCACTGCTGCATTTTTTCTCATTCTTCTTTTTTTTTCTTTTCCTTTTCATCTTACCTTGAAAACCCAATGATGAAACAGTCCAAAATGAAATGAAAAGTAGTGATGAAACATGAGACTCCCAGGTCGGGAATGTCAAAAGCTTACTGGGGAGGAGCAGAGAACAAATACAGATAACATGGTTGCTAATGATACAACTAGATCAAGGCCCGGAAGGGTGTCTAGGGGCTCATGTCCACGAAGGGGAAAGGAAAGGACGATGCCGGACAATGCGGATGATGAGAACATGGAACTTAAGATGCATGGACCAAGGTAAATCGAAATGATGAAGCGAGAAATGGAACATCTGAACATGGCAGTGCTTGATGTTAGTGAACTAAAACGGACTGGAATGGAACACCTCCAGTGGAGCAACTACAAAGTTTTCTACTCTGGAAATGACAAATTCAGAAGAGACAGTGGTATTGAGACAAAATGTAGCACAGGCAGTTTAGAAACTATGATGCAAGGACTGACCGAATCATATTAATTAGACTTCTAGGAAAACCTATGAACATAACCGTTATTCAAGTCTATGCTCCAAGGACAGAGGCTGAAGAGGAAATTGAAAGCATTTATGCAAGTATCTAAAATAAATTGATCACATACCCAAACGAAACATGTTAATAATTATAGGTGTTTGAAACACGAATGCAGAAAATAAAGCAGGAACAACTGTTGTTGGATATTTGAACTAGGGGTCAGAAATGAAGCAGGAGACTGGCTCGTGGTATCCTGTGTAGTCAACAAGCTGTCCATCGCAAACACGTGCTTCAACCATTCAAATAACCGAACAGATGACTGTATACACGAACATCACAACATGGCTGGTGAGAAATCAAATAGACTATGTAACTGGAAGGAGGAGATGGAAAAGTTATATTCTCTCTACAAGTATTAAGTTCATATAAAACATATATTTTTAAGACAAAGGAAACAGTCATCGCACACCACTTGGGTCAGCAATGAACAATATTTACACAGGCATGGTTAGGTAAACATCAATAATTGAGAACTAAATCCTCAGGAAATATAACAGGAAGTCAATAGAAAATGTCTAACTAAAAAAATGTCAATGTAAGAGTATTATTTAGAAAAATGGATTTAAAAAAACTAAAAATGTTAAGAATTGAAAGCAGTTGCTTAGAGCAAAAAAAGGAGAGTGTAAAAAGGTGGGGCGGGGAAGAGCTGAATTTTATAAAAATTTTTTTGCATTATTTGATGTTTAACCTTGTGAGCATACTACTTTACTAAAGGCAAATTTTAGTTTTAAAAAAGTTATAAAAACTAGGCTAAAATAAAATATGATATTAAAAAAAAAAAACCAATGTTAAAGATTACTATCCCCTAGTACAAAGGTACTGCCCGAAACGTTAGAGGCAAATGATTTAATAGAAAAAATAGTCAATATGTATTAATTGTTCCTAAATAAAGCTGGGGGAGCAAGGAAAAAAAAAAGAGTCAAAGAGTATGCATAGTCCTTTCACAGAAGAAGAGTAGACATCAGTAACAATATGAAAAGGTGCTCAACCTTACTAGTAGTCAGGAAGATGCACCAGAGGATGCCATTTCCCCCCATGTGATTTCGTTATATGCCAAAAAAAAAAAAAAAAAAAAAAAAAATTGAAAGAGTGATAATATCCAGTGATGAAATGCTCTTACATTACTGGGTATATGAACTGTTGGGACATTTTTGAAAATTAACTTTCAGTGTTTCTCAAAATAAAATGTATACTTTTTAATCAGCATTTCCCCTATTAGGACACTCTCATAGAAAAATAATAGTACAGGACACCAAAATGAACATTTGATAGTGACGAAAATTTGCAAAACCCAATGCTCATCAAGAAATAAACAGTTGGATAAATCATGTTATAGCCAATTCATACTACGGGAATTATGCAGCTATTAAAAAACGAGTGAAAAATACAAATGAGGTAGTTTCCTTCATGGATCTTATGTTCTACTATGAGAGACAGACAATAAACAGGTAAAGAAAACCACATGTATTAATATAACTATTTTACCGAAACCTTAAAAACTTGATGAATTAAAACTGTTTCTTAAAATAAAAAGCCATGGTTCCTTTGATTGTTTCATTCTAACTGATACCTGTGTTGGTACTTATTTTTATATAACAAATAAATATTTTAAATTATCAATTCCTCTTAGAAAATTGTATGAGCTCTACTTTCTCTCTCTTTCTGTATGTATATTCATTCACACACACAAATATATTTAGACACACACATGTGCAAGTGTGCAAACACGCACATTCCAGAGAAAACTTGAAGCTCTGATAGTGAATTATAAATCATCAATGCATTGAAAGTATTTTTTTTTCCATATTGCTTTTACTAAAACAGATGCATTAACTTCTCCCATAGGTGTGGGGGCTGAGGGAAGGAAAGGTCTATCACATTAAAAGTCATAAAGGATATATTACATGTCACCTTGACAACAATTGAAGAAGCACAGTGCCGTTGTTGAGAGAAAGGTCTAGGGGCTATATATTATCTACATTATCTATATCTATATATATAATCTAGCTATAATGATTTACTATCAATCAGTAAAGTATACAGTTATTTAATATGTGGATGTATCCAGTTCTTCCCATTGCATTAAATTGTCTTATTCCTCTTTTAAAGTGGTATTATCCACCTAAACACATATTCAATTACATTTTCCACTAAGGATGAACTGCTAAAATCAATGCACACATCACAGATATCTCTATTTTTTTCCTCCTTTAAAGTTTAAGATTGCTACAATTCTATAAGCATTGACTGATACCCTTAGTTATTTAGGGTGAAGAACTTGAGGAAAAGATATTGTTTCCATGTGAACACTCTAGTACAAAATATATACTTAAATTCCACTGTTTTTATTTTTGTTTGTTTTTTGTTTGTTTGTTTGTTTGTTTTCCTTTAAGGGCTGAACAAGATCCTGGTACAAATGGCTAAAAATCTGGTTTGGATAAAGAAAGGATATATGCAGGCCAGTTTTATTAATGATAACAACAAAGCATTTTATTATTATTTTGAGAACCAAAGATAGTAGATTAGTTCTCATAACATGAGTAGCAACTGAAGGAAAAGTCTGCATTTATGTATTGGTTGAATATTGAGAATAGGCCAGTGATATTAGTACAGAGAAAGTTCCTAGTCCGCCTCCGCCTTCACCTCTAACTTCCTATTGCAGAAACTAAGATTTTAGTTCTTTTTTATAACCTCTCATACATATTTATTCTTCTACAGCCTCCCAACATATCCCAACACTCTTTCGGTTAAATCTGCAATCAACATTTTTACATTTATAACTAAGTATTAGTCATCGAATAGCCAAATAGCAGTCCACGAGCCTCTTTGTTTTCTTGTTCTACTCTTTCCTCTGACTCACATCACAGGTTAAACGTTCATTTACTTGGCTTTTCCTGAACCACGGGCTAATCTTTCCACATGCCATAGTAACTCCACAAAATGGCTCATAATCTGATTTCCTACAGGGTCAAGCCTGTCAGATTACTGAGCAGTTTCATCTGTTTCCTGAAAATTTCTCCTAGAGGCTCTCACATGCCTGACTCCAAATTGCTCTCAAAGTCTAGTGCACACCTCTGATCCTCAAATTTTCCTTTGTAATTCTATCAGAAATTCCTTTTGCCTCAGTCCTTCATTCGTTTCCTCATTTTGGCATAGTATATTCTCTAGTTCCTGAGAAAGGGCGTGTGGAAAGTAAACGTGTTTGTCCTCCCTTCATAACTGATTGATATTTTGGTTGGTGTAGAATTCATTATTCAAAACAATTTCTCTTAGATTTGTAAAGACATTGTCTTCTATTTTCCAATGTTGCATTTTTGTATTCTTTTTCTTTATATGCTGTTTTTTTTTAAACTTAGGAATTCATAGTTAATAGCAGTAAAGTTGTAATATATATGTAAACTATGTAAAAATAAAACTATACAAAATCTATTAATATAGATTATTAAATGATTTTAGTCCTCTACTCATAATTTTTAAGGGCTGAAGAGACTAAATTTTTTACTACTAATATACTGTATTATGTATGAAAATATAGACATTCTTTTTATGAAACTTGAGTCTCCCCAACCTTTATGAAAAATTGCTCATGAGTTTCCAATGTGTGCCTTGAAAAATAATATAGAATCTAGGCCACCACAATTATAGACTGAGAACATACCATTTATATAATCTAAATTAGTACAAGATGTTAATATTTCAATAAACTGTTACTCCTTCCATTTCCACCATTCAGAAGCATCACATTAATGTAAAATTCTTTAAATTTAATGTTCCTTTGTATAACAGAAAGATGTATCACTGTTAGTCTTATCCAAATCAGTTTTTATGTGAATTTGAGATTAATTCAGAATTTCTAACATTCTAAAGAGCCTAGGATATTTTCATAGGATATTTTCTGTAGATTTACCTTTTAGTATTTAGAACACTAATCCGAAAAAAATCCTAAAAATAAATCGTTTCTTTTTCGTATCTGCTCTAACTATAAATGCAGGATAGATTTTTCTCTCCATAAGCTATTCATTTTATTTTTTTTTACAAAATTAGAAATAGCACCAGTAAAATAATGATCATTAGCTAATGAGTTAAAAAAGAAGAGAGAATTATATAAAAATTAAATAAAAATAAAGATATTTTGGAGATGCATTTTCTAAGAATCCTTTTATACATATCCTTAAAGTCATATTTCACATACTTTCTAAGAAATGAAAACTAAAACTTAAATTAATTTTCTTAAACCCCACTATCCTCGCTCTGACTAGTACTTCTAATACTATGTTGAATAAAAGCAGTTAAGAATGGGCATCCCTGTGCTGTCCCTTATCTTGGAGGAAAAGCTGAAAGTTCTTCACCAGTGACCCTGATGTTAGTTATGGGCTTGTCAAAGATGGCCTTTATTATGTTGAGGTTATGTTTCCTCTATGCCTGCTTTGGTGAGAATTTCTATTGTAAATGAATGTTGAATTTTGTCGGATGCTTTTTTCTGCACTGAATGAATCTATGTTCATCAGGAATATTGGCCTATAATTTTTTTTGTGTATGGTGTTCTTGTCTGGTGTTAGTATCAGGGTAATGCTGGTCTTGTAAATGAGTACACCGCCTCTTCAATTTTTTGGAAGAGTTTGAGGACTAGTATTAATTCTTCTTTGAATGTTTGGTAGAATTCACCAGTGAAGCCATCTGGTCCTGGCCTTTTGTTTGTTGGGTTTTTGTTTTTGTTTTTGTTTTTTGAGTCAAAAGGAAAGTTTACTAGAAAAGTGATAACACTCCACAGCCAGAGTATGGTCTCCTCTCAGAAGCAGAGAGTGAGAGGGGCCAAGAGAATCTCAGAAGCAGAGAGTGAGAGGGGCCAAGAGAAACGAGGATGGTGAGAGAGACAGAGTAAAGAGTACCGAGAGAATGCTGGGGGGTTTTGATTACTGATTTTTACATTACCCATCTCCTTATTAGTAATTGGTATGTTCAGATACTCTATTTCATCATGACTGAGTCTTGGTAGGTTTTTTTTTTTATGTTTCTAGGAATTCATCCATTTCTTTCAGATTGTTCAATTTGTTGGCATATAATTGTAGTCTCATAATCTTTTGCAATTTTTGGTATCAGTTGTACATCACTTTTATTTCTGATTTTATTTGTATCATCTCTCTTTTCTTCTTGATGAATCTAGCTAAAGATTTGTCAATTTTGTTTATCTTTTCAAAGAACCAACTCTTAATTTCATCGATCTCTTCTGTTATCTTTTTAGTTTCTGTTTTATTTATTTCTGCTTGAATTTTTGTTATTTCATTCTGTCTATTAATTTGAGCTTAGTTCTTTTTTATAGTTCCTTGATATGTAAAATTTCATTGTTATTTTGGGACGTTTCTTGTTTCTTGAGGCAGGTATTTATCACTATGAACTTCCCTCTTAGAACTGCTTTTGCTGCATCCCATAAATCTGGTATGTTACATTTCGATTTCCATTTGTCTCAGTTATATTCTTATTTTTCTTCGTATTTTACTTGGCCCATTGGTTGTCCAGCAGCATATTGTTTAATCTCCCCATATTAGTGAATTTTCCAGTTTTCTTTGGGTACTTAATTTCTAGTTTCATACTACTCTGCTTGGAAAAGATGCTTGATATGATTTTAATTCTTTTAAATTTATTGACTAGTTTTTGACCTAACATATGATCCATTTTGAAAAATGGTCCATGTGCACTTGAGAAAAATGCATATTCTGCTGCCTTTGGATGGAATGTTATGTAAATATCTGCTAAGTTTATCTGATCTAACTTGTCATTTAAGTCCAACATTTTTTATTGATTTTCTGTCTAGAGATCTACCTATTGATGTAAGTAAAGTGTTAAAGTTCCTTGCTGTTATCATATTATTGTCTATTTCTTCCTTTTGGTGTGTTAATATTTGCTTTATATATTTAGGTGCTCACATGTTGGGTGAATAAACACTTAACAAATGTTATATCTTCCTTTTGGGTTGACCCCATTATCATCATGTAACACCCTTCTTTGTCTCTTACTACAGTCTTTGGGGAATTATTTTCAATCAGGGAAGCACTTACTGGGTGAGTGAAGGAGCCAGGTATTAGTGGCTTCACCCTGAAACAAACAAACAAACAAAAGAACTACATATCCTATATATTGTGCAACTGTGAGGGCTCACTGCTCTTCTGTGTCTTCGTTTTCATTTTAAGCTGCTTTTGATGCCAGTTATGACATAACATTTTTAAATAATAAGAAGAGACACTGTTGTGTAGTAGAAAAGCACTGAATTTGGAGTTAAACCTGAGTAAGAATTCTCGCTTCACCATTCAATAGCTACGTGGCCCTGAATAGTTTATTCATTTTTCTCCTTCTGTTTCCTTAATTATAATACTATGAAACAATATGAAAAGATATAAAATTTTTATTTCTAAGAGATGTTATAAAGATGGAATCAGAAGATCTATGTCATAATAATACATAAGTTGTTTCAGTCAGATTGTCCATTGTATAAAGTCTTCAGGGGAATTGAGGGTAATTCTACAAAAGAATTTGGTCCTAGGGTTTTGCACCCTCATATTAAACATATTTTTCCCCAAAAGTAACAACATCAGATTCTTCAATCAACTTTCATGGTATCATTGCCATTGAAAAGGCATTTTTAAACTGGTTTAAACATTAACAGGACTTATTATGAATACATCTCATGTATTTAGTAGCCGGTTTCCCTTTTATGTCCCAATATCTCAAAAAGATCTCTTCCAATACTGTATTTTTAATTCATTGCCACTATTCAAAGAGGAAATATCGGGTTTCATTTCAAATTTGTAGCATCCATTGCTCTATGATACTTGACATTACAAAATATGACGCAACTCTCCACATATTAAGCTCAATACAGTCATAAATTTGCACTCCAAGCCCTCATTGACTTCAATAGGGCTTCGATTTGTAGAGTGATTGCAGATCAAAGCATTTGGATATAATGTAATTTTTTAAGTAGCATTTTTCCATAAGTAGAAACATGCTGCGAATAGCAAACTACCTGCACAGCATATACACAGCAGTCAGTAATCTCACTTCTTGTCAAAACATTTTCTGTTCATGTGTGAGTGTTGACTGTGGTGAAAGACTTACAAAGATTTTATAGAAAATCTTTGTAGCCACACTCTAGTCTCTGTTAGCATAACATGATTTGAGGATCTTCATTACAATCCATTCTTATGAAAACATACCTGGCTTTATCACAATAAGTTAGCTATCAGTTGGACTTTTGACCTTTTCATGCACGCAAATTATAGTGTTTTCCTTCATTTTAAAATCAGCTTTTGTTTCCAAATGAAGATTTATTTTGCCAGTAGATCATAGTCTGAACATATGCCATAAATCATAGAGTATAGTCTGCAAATATATGTTTCAAGTTCCAGCAGCAATGATCTGCTACTTATAATCCTGAAGACAATAAACATTTTTATCCAATCAACCAGAGTCTAAAGAAATTCAAAGAATGGAAA
Source organism: Rousettus aegyptiacus (assembly GCF_014176215.1). Classification (NCBI taxonomy): domain Eukaryota; kingdom Metazoa; phylum Chordata; class Mammalia; order Chiroptera; family Pteropodidae; genus Rousettus; species Rousettus aegyptiacus. The sequence goes on along the minus strand of NW_023416292.1, from coordinate 41,991,408 downwards.
GTCTTTGAAATATACAGGCTTTTGGATACCAAATTACCTCTGAAACCCCCCATCCAGAAGTATCGCTAACAAAATCCATTTGAAATACTGCTTCAATATTCTGAAAAATCAATAATTTAAACCACAGGTTGAACATTTTTACTGCTTCCACTGTAGACTGTCATTTTTCGAAATGAAAATGCTAATGATACCAAAGGGGAAAGCACTAAGCAAAAGAAATGCATGAATGAAACCTTGGATTGGCTAGACTTGCTGGTTTGATCTCTTTCTCCCTCACTCATCTGTGACAAAATGTCTTTTAAAATCAACAACTTTCATTTCAGTGTTTCTAAAAAATGTACCTCTCTGTTGTATATTACATCTTTCTCTATATGAAGTTAAGGAATGTGCTGTAGCAAGACATTTTATAGTAAATATTAATACAGAATGCAATACCAAGTAGGCTGTATTATTTCAGCATAATCTATAATGTTGGGACACCTTTAAAATATTGCACAGAGCACTGGAGAGAGGATAATCCCCCAGTACAAACTGTTTTCATAGTCATACCATTGTAATAAAACATAAGCGCTGAAGGTAGCCATGGAAATCTGGAGTCAAATCCAGAAAAAACGTTTTCATTGTCCCTGAAATTACATGTAATGTTTAAACATATAAGAAACTAAGGTGTGAGTACAGGGTCTTAGCCTTTTCTGTAGGTTCGTGGATTTAAATCTGTTCTACCTAATATACAACCTTGCTGGTAAACTTGGTGAGCTCTGGGGTAGAGTCATTTTTGTCCAAGAATTGGGTATTGTGATTCGCAAGATGTAAAACATCTTACTGGAACAAGGGCCAGGGAGATAAAGCCAACAAAACAATGGTTTCCAAAAAATAGTCAGACATAATCCATGAGCTGTGGGCCTTAGGAGGGAGAAATCTTGTCCCATAAAATAAGATAGTGAAAAAGAGGCACACAGTAAATCTTTCAACGAGTTTTTAATTTCTTTCCTAAAAATCTATAGCAACTTAAATTTAACGTGTAGCCAGATGATGACAAAAAATATTATGGATCAATTTTTATCATGTTATAGATCATATCATATTTCCATATGGAAGAATAAAAAATTCTAATATGAAAAAGAAGGGAGGAATTTAGCCTTTGCTGAGTGTCTGCTGTGTTCATGGCACTGAGCTATGACTCTAGATGACATAAAGAACAGGAACTCGGCAATCGTTAGGCCTCAGTTTATCCACACAGTGAGGATTGTAACATCTATCATACTGAGTTGCTGGTAGAAAAGGAGAAAATCTGAATTATGTGGCTTTCAGAATGCCTGACATATAACGTATACACAGTTGCCTAATGCTAGTTTTCTCAGAGGGAAATAGATCCGGTGCGATATTCAGATAACTCTAAAGAAAAATAAAGATTTCTGATTAAACATTTAGCATGATAGAACAGAAATGAGAACCTCATTTTATATGGCTACATAGTATGTTAGTGGCAGAATTGCAATTCCACTGCAACTTTTGTCTAGTTCTTATGAAAGCAGGCACTTCGAGAACTCCAAAAGATTATGGAAAAACAATTGTGAGGGAAGAGAAAGTTTCTAGGAAGAGTCATGTCTTAACTGACTCCTGCAGGTGAATTCAGTTGTTAATGAGCAAGATGCTGGAGAGGGCTCTTCAGACCATAGCTGCTGCATGGACAAGGGCTGCACGCTACCTGAGGCAGGTTGGCTTTGGTAGTGAGCAGCCCACGGATCCGCGTGCGCAAGCATGGTCGGTAGACTGGATAATCAAAACAACGTGTGGAGTCTGAGAAGTTTTATACAGTTACAATGGGACACTCACATTATAAACATCATAGGGCTTCTGTTGTTGAACTTCCTTCGTGTGAAAAGGTGGGGATAAAATTAGGGTGAAAAAGAAGTTGGGTTGAGATGATAGAGGCCCTCTTGGGCATGCATGCCGAGGAATGTTGATGGGGAAACTCATGTCCAAATATACTTTGGGGAGATAAATTTGGTCGAAAATAAGTATATTGATTTATGTCAGGAGAGACCATGAAAATCAGACCTTTGTTCTAAGTGAGATACAAAAATATAAATGAGGCCCTGAACGATGAAAGTCAGTGTCGGATGGAAGATCTATGCATTTCCATACTGTTGTTGACTTTGTAACTAATTCTATGGGAATGGCCTACCAGCGGTCCATGAATTCCTGTGTGCAAGCATGTGAGAAAGGAGAAGGAAAGAGAAGGAGGGAGGGACAGAGAAAGAAGGAGAGAGATCAGTGGCCTCATATCGATAAACTGTAAAAGTATTTCTCCCGCCCTTCTCTGTGCTCCCTCTTCCCCTTACTGAAAGTTAAAAGTCAAAAAGTAAATATAGACTTAAATGGATGAAGAGTTCTTTTTTGGTACGCTGTTCACTTGTGAGAACTCACAGTTTTAATAAATTTCCCTTTCTGAGCGGCATCAAAATTCTTTGTTCCATTGTTGATTTTATTATTATTGATTACGTTATTATTGCATTAGCATTTGAATCTGTGAAGTACTGTAAGACAGTTTATTAACAATTTGTCATGACACCTCTGCTGGGTGGGAGGATGACACACATCATTATCATTATTATTAAGATTTACAGCTGGTACCATGAGAAATGATTTACAGATAAACATAGCAATATTCAAGCTATTTATATAAAATTAATTAATCATATTGATTTAACATCCTGCTCTGTTATTTAACTTTTCCCCTTCTGATGTTAGTTTTAGATTTAATTTTAGAATAATTAAATAGAGTTCAAACGTTAGAACTCTACATGAGTGCCTCATCTGAAAAAATATTAACATTTTCAGCTCAAGTTTAATAATTGCAGTTCCTCTATTCAGATGACCTTTTCCTTCCCAACATGTGATGTAATTACAGTTGGAAAATAAAAGTACCTATTGATAGTTTTCTTTTGATATCGAAAAGTCCTGCTTTACGCTGGAGCAGAGCACAGAGACATGATTTCTCCTCCTCTATTCTTACATCAGTGGAACAATCAGAAAAAGCAACCAAGTCAGATAAACCAAGGTCATTCTTGCCTTCTCGCTCTCCATCTGTAGCTTCATGCGACCAGTCACTATGATGAGAAAACAGCTATTTTGAGGTGCCGCCTAGGCATTTCACAGAATAACAACCCTGCTCACACTCAGAGTCTGGACATTTGGATGAGAACCCAATTAGGATTCCCATGGCACTTAGAGTTATAGAACCACTGAGAGTTGAACCCTAAAAATTAGTGACTTGCACCTGATAAGTAATAGGTGCTGGTCGCCTCTCTCTCTGGCTCCTGCTTCCCGGGCATGGAGTGCTTCCCCTCCCCTTGCTCACTGCTCCCCTTCCGATTTCTGGGATTTGTAAGTAAAGCAACTTATGATTTTACCTCCTTTGCGTGGGTATGTTAAAACTGCACCTTCAATTAGAATGCCCCCAGGGTTTTCACTTCTCCAAAGTGGGAGCTCAGACCCTGTGTGGGGGGTCTGTGCCTCCCCAGTCAGCAGGTCATAAGCTGCATATCCTTAATTTAAAACACCAGCTACGGCCAGCAACACAGTCACCAAGACTACTACTTTAGTCGCCTTCCTATATTTAAAATAGGTTCACCTTGCTCTAACTACAACCTCGGTCCAATACCACTTCTCCTCCAGTGTTTTGCACCCGTAAGCTCCAAGAAGTAAGGGCCTTGCCCTGGTCCTCATCTCCTCATCATTGTATCTTCAGTGCCCAAGCACAGTGCTTGGACATAGAGTAGCTGGTTACACTTGACGGATGAATATATTGATCATCTCCCAGTCTTGCACGGCTATTTTTGAAACACTTCCTATACTACTATCTGAGAACTCTTCTAAAATGTATATCTAACCTGCTCTTGTCTTTCTTTGCATAAAGTGCATTCATTATCCTTTAAAATAAAGTCTACACTCTTCTCAATGGTTAAATGAGGCCCTTTACTATCTGATTCCAGTCTAACTCTCTAATCTCAGGACCTCATCCTTCTAGTGAAGCTAAACTCCCACTTTTACTGGGCTTTCTCGCTCAGATTGACTGCATGTACTACTTAGCTGCAACAAGCTCCTTCTTCTTCAGACAGCACTGCTCAGGAATCCTCTTAGGTATCATCTTTTTCCCAATAATATCCCTTGCACCCGGCTTAGTCTGGTATCTCCTTTGCATTTTCATAACTCCTGACTGCCTTTCTCATAGCATGTTTCACAAAGTATGTGCATTGACTACTAGTGCATATCAGCACCAGATTTTAAGTTCTCTGAGAGCAAGAACAGTGTCATAGCTCCACAATATGTGATCCATAACAATGAACAAAGAACTATAGAGAAGATAAAATTATACAAGAAATACAGTGCTACAAGTGCCAAGTACATAGTTTAAGCGTGCCCTATCACCGGCTAAATGAACTTGAACAAAACTGTTGATTAATTTAAGACTAATTGTCCTCATATGTAAATAAGACTCTTAGAGCCAAGTTAGGTCTTTTTAACTCTCACGGTCTGTGCTATTGGATCTAGAATGATCAAATTACCAAGTAGGGGAGCAAAGAGCAGAGAAAAGCATCTGATTCAGACTCCTAGAGTAATATTTTTTATCCTTGCTATCTAGAGCATATGAAATGTTTCTAATTCACTATGTTATGTTCAAAATTTAGCTTGAAACATTTATTTCCTCGAACTACATAAATTACCAATGGCAACAGAGTACCCATTGAATACGCAAACATCCTGTAACATTTTCTCCCAATGCCCAGAAACCCATCTAAACTGGCCATTGTTCTCCCAACCCCAACTCAATTTTCAGACTTGCTCTTAATGGCACGCCTCTGATGGAAATGAGTCAGCCTTTCCTGATGATCACACATTTTAGAACAAGAGGGAAGGACAAAAAATAGCAGCTACTTTAATCACTAGTCATATCAACTAGTTGTCACGGTGATATGTTAAGAATATTAAAGCAATTATTAGGCTTTCATATTTTTACTATTCTAGTTATCAATTATACTAGGAGTCAATATCGCAATGAGGAACAACTTCACACTCATTTTGATGGCTGAAATAAAAAAGAAAGACCACAATGGTGGTGAAGATGGGAAGAAATTCCAGATGTCATACATTGCTGGTGGGAACATAAAGTGGGTAAGCCACTTTAGAAAACAGTTTGGAGGATCATCAAAAAGTTAAACATAAAGTTATCACAACACCTATCAATTCTACTCCTAGATATATCCACAAAATTATTGAATACATATATCCAAACTTATACATGAATGTTCAAAAGAATACTACTTATAAGGAGCAAAAGGTAAACCCTACAATATTCAAGAACTAATGAATTAACAAAATATAATGTATAAACAAAAAAGAATGATGTTTTGATACATGCTATGACATAGATGACCTCTTAAAACATTATGTCAATAAAGCAACCAGACACAAAAAGTCACATATTGTGTGATTCCACTTATTCAAAATATCCAAAATAAGCACGTCCACAGAGACAGAGTGCACAGGAGGGGTCTTCAGGGGCTGGGGTGTGGAAAATGCAGGGCGACTGCCAGTAGGTATGGGTTTCTTTTTGGGGTTGATGAAAATGTTCCGAAATTAATTTGATAGCAGTGATGGTTACACAATTCTGAGAATATACTAAAAACCATGGGAATGTGTATTTTAAAAGAGTGAATTTTATGATATTTAAATTATAAAATAAAACAAAATAATTCTACAATGAGGTTGATGGCTAAGTTTTCTTAATGTAGTAATTTTTACTCTTAATTTATTATATTGAAAAAAATGAAACTTTCTGATGAATTAAAAAGAAACTGACTACATATCACACACACATATATATATACACATGTTATATATATATATATATACATGTGTATTTATACATATGTATTATACATACACTTATATATATGTATATTTAAAGGCTGAAGTAAAGTATTATTACAAGAAGTTCTCAACAGATACTACATGATCTCGTGATTTTTTATTTTATTCTTGTGGTAGCTTTTTATTATTGGAAACCACCTAAGTTTTGACTTAATTAAAAAACATTGAAACTTTTATTTAAAACTAAACTAATTTTTTTCTTAATGGTTGTGTTTGTAAAAAATTCTTTATAACTTTATTTACAATGATAGATCTACTTGTTTTCTTTTTCTTTTTATGCAAACTTTTATCACTTACAATAAACTTCTTATATTTTCTCTCTGAGTAATCAAATGAAAAACTGAGTAGATCAGAATGGTTGGAGTGGCAACACTGACCTCTGTATGATTTTTCTCCCTCAGGAGATATATTTTTAAATAAGCAATTTCAGTGTTTAGCATTGCATTCCTTTAGTAAATTTACTTTTCTTCTATTTTGCATAATTTCTTTATAAATCTTCTAAGACTTCATAACCTAAAACTACAAATAAAATAAAAATGATTTTTCTTTATTCTCAAAATGAAGATGATTTTTATTTCATTTTTTTTTATATCTCTGACTTTATTTTTTTAAATATTGCTTCAAAACAGGTTGGAAAATACCCTTTCTGTTAAAATAGTAAATATCTTCACTTACTATACATCTATCTCCAAGGTTAATGCTAATGCAAAGGCATTTTAGATAATGCGTCATGTATATTTCTCTCTTGCTACTTAGAAACACGGTATATACACAAATTCAAATTCTCCATGGAAAACTGGGAACAAAAGCATATATGGATGCCTAGCCACATACAGACATACATTTTATTTGCTAAGAAAGCAGAAAAAAATTAATACCATAATTTAATCAAGGCCTCTTTATCTTTTAAAAATCTAGCTTTGAAATGTTTAAAATTTTTCTCTTGCTTTATTAACACAAAAGTATAAATTCAAGGTTCATTGTGTACCTGTGGCCTTTTGTTTCAACTGCAACCTAATGTTCTATTCAAAATCTTATTTCAAAATCTTCGAAAACTGTTGGAGTCTGGGTGGTAAATGGTAATTGAAATGATTATTTGCATTCAGGTCTCTTATAAATAGATGCTGTGTGTGTTTGTCTAACTTCACTATAAAGGAGCCGTATTCTCCAATGGATTAGTTTAGTTTACTAACGGTGAATTTTTACATTTGTATTTAAACCACAGATAACTTTCTGAATAAAAAGTTAAACTTTCTCAGCTATAAAGAACAAAAACAAACTCCTAAATCTTTTATTTTTAAAGGCACTCAAATCTTGCAGGCAAACAAAGTCACATTCATTCAGAAATGAAAAACATTTAATTGGGTATTGAAATATTCTGTTTTTATATATTACTAAATTAAAAGCAAAAGTCAGTTACATGGTAAATTGTATAAATGATAAAACTAAAATTCTCTCATTACAAATAAACTTTTAAATTTCTTTAAAGTATACAAATTATACTGTATTATGTCTAATATTTTATAGTTAATAGTGACACATAAATTTAACATTAAACACTAAACTCAAAGTTCTTATTTCAACTGTCTTCTAATCAGTCATATATATCACCCTATACTTTCATAAAAGAGGCATTTTTTTCCTTAGATACATAGGATTATCTTTTTTTTTTTTACATGAACAGCAAATAACATGTTACAAGAAGGAACTGTAAGAATACAATGTGTAGATTAATAGAATGTGATATAATGCATCAGAGCTGATACATGGCAAGCGGGCGGCATATTTCACATGCTGAAGCACATTTTAAGCCTCCTTACTCAGGTAACTTCGGCTTCAGATATATTTCTCAATCGCTCACTGCAGAATAGCTGCAGAACTGAAACAAAACCTTCAGTATAAAAATGACAATCCTTTTGTTTCCACTAAATCCTTATTCTGTCATCCACTGGCAGTGAGCTTTCCAGTCATGTTCTGTGCCAGTCCTTACCAGTTTGCCAATTACACAAGCTGCTTCCCAGACATCAGACACAAATTCCACAAGACTGCTGTGCAAGCGTACCCTAATTAACCATCAGCTTAATTAGACAATTTACTGTGTAATTAGCAGGCAATTAGTCAACACCTCTCAGATCTTATTGACTGCTGTGACAGCCTTTCCATCTCTCCACATTCCAATACACAAGAGCGGCCACGTTTCTAGCACTCATCAACCCAGTGCGACGTGGTTCTGGATGGGAAAGTGGGTAATATTATATAACAAAGGAAAAAATCAATACGTAGCCTGTCCAATTATTGAATTGTTTATAAACTTGTCTTTTATTAATACTGGTAGTGCAATATTGAAGATACTTTAGGTATCCACTCCAAAAATGGCTAAGGAGCCAACTTATTTTATTTCATGCTTTAATGTAAAACACTTTAAATTACATGTACTATGAATTATGCTCCATGATTGGCTATGCCTGTAGTTATTTGAGGGAATTTTTTGATCTGTGTGTAGGAGACCTACTCAATTAAATCTCATTAATGTTAATAGCAATTATAGACACACATGCCACACACATTGATGGGAGGCACACTGAGGTCTGAAAGCATTTTCTAGTTTTCTCTCAGTGAAGTATAGAGGTTCAGAAACCAGGAATCACAACTTGGCATTTTAACACTTGCATTAAAACTTATTAACTTTACATGAAAAATGTTTTTTAAAATGCCATAAGGGAAAATAATTCTCTGTTTTTTCTTTTCAGAAATATTTAAGAAGATGAACTTTAGTGAATGAAATCAAAATCTCCTGTTAATGGGAGGGAACAAAAAAGGAGAACTGTGTGACCACTCCTTCACACTTTACCTGGTTAGCTGTCATCTGCATTTTCTGATATCTGATAAACTACAATAAATATAAACTACTTATTATAACAGAAATATTCCTATATTATTTACACTTTGCTATTAGCAACAATTTTCTCTTTCTTCTTTTTGAATGAAAGGGCCCAAAAATTCCAGGCAAGGAGAACAGAAAGTCCATAGGTGAGAATGAACTTAACCTGTTGGAAAGTCTAGAGAAAGCAATTGTGGCCACAGCTTAACTGGTACAAGGTGAAGGAGAATGAGATGAGGTCTGAGAGGCAGGCAGGAGCTATTACGTACAAGAATTTCGGATATCTTAAAGTCACTGGAATATTTTAAGCAAAGTAGGGACATGATATGACTTAATTTGTAAGAGGCCACTTAGGATGTGGTGTGGAGGCTAGAATGTAGGACAAACAAGAGTGGAAGTGGAGACTCTTGCGGGAGGCTGGTACAGTATTCAGTGAGAAATAAAATGGTGGGGGCTTGGATGTGGGTGGAGCTAATGGAGATGAGTCCTTAATAGAGAAACACAAAATCGTAGTGAACTTCTACTCTTTAATAAATGATTGCATAACTATTAATGCTTTAGCTTGGCATATAGGCTGTGGTAACAATAATTATAACTTTAACTGATATGGTGTTCTATATGTTATGAATCATTTTTTCATCTTTTATTTTCTTAATTTTCAAATAGTATCACTAAAATACCATAAGAAAGGCAAAGCAGGTATAAGTGAATACACCAAGGTTTAAAGAAGTTAATTTATTGACAGTCATATATATACATTACTTAGGAAAGAGATGACTCCCAATACTTTCTTCGAAACAGAGGGACACAATTATAAAACTTGAATAATAACTAGTATGATTTACTGTAAAAACTACTATATAAGATTTAGGGGAAAATATCCCCTCCAGCCTTCTGCATGCAATATCGTTTTTCTCTTTTCATACTGTAACACTACGCGAGTCTTTGGATAAATTTAATTTATCTTTGGTGCCATGCCATTTCTCTTTATATTGCTCAAGAGAAGATTGCAAATACAGTGCCAATGTTTCTTTATTCAAGTAGCCTGGTGTCAACTTCAAAGAACTCAAGGCCTCGGCTCTTGCAGAATCCAGCCTTGTACTAACTACATTGCAGTCATGCTCCCCACGCTAAGTTGGTCAATGTCTAAACAGGACAGAGATACTAATGCAGGCCCATTTCTGAAAGACGAGGCTTCCTTCATGACTTTGCTGAGGCTTACTTAGATTGCAAGGCACTCTAGGATGCTCCCACCCAAATGCCTTCTCTCCTACACCTGGGGCCAAACTTAAACTGTTGTCTTACGGGTCCCCCAGCTTTCTCTACCTCCCCTCATATTTTCTCTCAGATATTTCACCTAATAAAATTATTGCATGTTTAATCCCATTTTGGCAACTGTTTCATAAAAGACCTTGATTAAGCCAATCCTTTTGCCACGTTTGAAAATTAAATGCTATCGACAAAATCTAGAAAAAAATTTCGGTATGAGGGAAATTTTATAAAATTTAAGATTTTTTTAATACTATGTTTTCATGTAATTAATGTTGGTAATTAAAATTATACATAGATTTCAGTAATGTAACAGTATCAAAATATAAGTTTTTGGGAATTGAAATAAATTACAAAAATAAATTTTCCTCTTGCAGAATGTATGAGAAAAAGCTGCTTAGAAAACTCTTATACCCTTCATCTCCACTAAGGGTACATAAAGTTAGGGATGCTAGAGATTATAAAATCATTTCTTTGGAGCATGTTGATGATGTTATGAGTCTCACTGCCATCCCAAGCTCCAAGAAAGGGGTTATGTGTTGATATGTGTTCTGTGCATTTTTTTCTTCATGAAGGAGGGGAACACAATATTCAGTGTCTCAAGTGTACAGACTAAGTTGTCTGCTGCTAAAAGATGAGCTAAAAGAGATGAAACTGTATCTTGACCATCCCTCATTCCTAAAATTTGTCAGGGCAAAGGAAATGCAAGACTTTCCTGTGGACCAGTTCAGGGACCTACATAAAATAAGGCAGTGTGAGGTCACCCTAAGCTCTATTTGATAGGGCCCCCTGAAAAGGTAAACAGGTCCCAGCAGAGAAAGCTTAAAGAATTCCAAGGGCTCCCAAGAGTTGTGTGGAGAATGAGCCATAACCAAAGATTCAAAAGAACCATAAGGGAGTGTTCCCTAATGATGGGAAAACATTTTGAAGACCCCATGAAAGCACTCCCAAAAAAGAGCCTAAAAAATGTATGTCTCCTAAAGATATATCCACGAAGGTAAAATTGTTCATCATGAAGTAGTAACATTTACCAACTTAATAATCACAATATTGCTCATCAATGTATTACATTTCAAAACACAATTGTCTTGCTGATTAAAATGAGAAAGAATCAATCAACAGTTACTTTGCAATTTCTTCATTTGCAAGGCCTGAGGGTCACAGGACCTGCCTTCCAGAGGCTTACATTAAGAAAAGGAAAAGGAACAAGCACATAAAGAACCCATTCTATCTTATTCCACTTGAGTAAAATTCTATTAAAGCTGAGAAGAAAAGAGAAATAATCATTGCTCAACAAAGCCACAGAGGATATGAGTTATCACTGGCCTTTTAATATTTTAATAGGAGAAGTGGTCTTCTTAAAAATGAGGAACAGTGGAATTAAGATATAGATGATGCAAACATAAACCTAGTGATTAGACTGGTTTAATCAGAAAAGAGAGATTAAGTGAGGGGAAAAGTGGAAGTTATTATTGAAATGATGAATAGGAGTTATATTATGATTACCAGTGACTTACGAATTGAACTATGTCATTTCTCTGCTTAAAGCCTCTTCAGGTTCCTGTTGTCTATATAATCACATTTAAATTCCTAGCCTAACAGGCTTTCCCATAGTCTCTGCAGCTACTTAGGACTCAGCTGCTAAATCTTAAATATGCTTGGCATTCTTATGACCATAGCTGTCCGTGTGCTATCCCTTCTGCCTAGAATAAAGACTCAGCTCAAATACAAATTTTTCTTTTGAAAAACTGAGGAAAGTACTATTTATTAAGTAACAATTTTAGTCCAAGAATCTTGGCTGCCTTTTGTAAACACTGTCATTTTGTGTTTCTTGGTGTATATACTTTCTGAACTTGAACTAGAGTTTAAGTTTTCAAAAGACCATTTCTCTCTCTCTCTCTCTCTCTCTCTCTCTCTACACACACACACACACACACACACACACACACACGCACATATATATATACACATATATTTATACACATATATGTATATGTGTATATATGTATAGATAGATGATAGAAACATGATAGATAGATAGATAGATAGATAGATAGATAGATAGATAGATGATAGATAGATAGACAGATAAATAGATAGATACTTATATATATATTACATCAGTAAAAGTTCTCAGGATACATTTAGTCATCTAGTCTAGTCAATATACCTAAAAGTGACACTACTTGATGACATTTTTAGGTAAAGTTTAACTTTAATTGAGAATGAATTTGGCAGAAAAGTAATGCGTTGTTCCAAACATATGAGATATTGTGGAAAATGTGCAAATGAATAAGCAGAACAGGATGAAAAAGGCAGTGGACTTAGCTGAAATGAAAGAAGCAGATGGGGAAGTCAGTTAAGTAAAGGTACCTGGTGTGTGAAAAGGCAGTTTGGCTAAAGATTTCTCTAAAAAACCACTCACTTCCTTGAGCATTTAATGGCACCTTACTTCAGAAATAGTGGTGATTGCATATGAAGTCCACTGCAAGTCAAAAGAAAAAGAAGCAAAAAGAGAATTGCAATGTTAAAACTGAATAAGTCTCATAACAAATGTAAGTGTGTCTTTAATAAACATTTGACGGTGGGGTAATCATGGGGTTTTTATTAAAGTTTCAAGTGATGTTAATTTCAACCAAAGACTGTATGCCCAGAATATGGTTATTTTGAACTAGTTAGATTAAACTCTGCAAAACAAAAACAAAAACAAAAACAAACAAACAAAAAACAAAAACAAACCAAACAAACAAACAAAAAAGCAAAAACAAAAAAACAAAAACAAAAAAACAATAATGTAAGACAGGAGAAGGGTAAAATCAGTTATTTTAAACAGCAGGAGTATACTTCAAGGAAATCTCTTTTAGCTATAATTATGAGAATTTTCCATTAACCTTGACACCAGTTGCTTACAACACGAAATAAAAAAAGAACTGAATAAAAGGTATTTTTCATTAAGAGTTAGGTTCTTCTACCAGCCAACCCAGATCAAATTGTGCACGTCAATTTATATTATTAAAAAGTCTATTTGACTCTCCCCTTGTCCACTCTACCAAAATGATTAACTAATTAACAAGTGTGAAATCACAGCCTGAAACAGAAAAGAGGTGAAGGCATAATTATATTGGAAAATTGATTGGTCTGCTTCACAGTCAACTAACCCAAAATGTGAAATTTTTACCTGTAAAAAAAAGATACACACACACACATATGGAGCAATTTAAATACCTTTTAATAATGTACCTGGCTAAAAATATTACTTTGGCTACAATTAAAAGATTTATACCTAAATTAATATAATATTGTATGTTAGCTGTATTTTAATTAAAATCTTTAAAAATGTATACATTAGCAGTATGTGCATTAACTTGTGTTTGGAAACATCATAATCTATATTTTCTATTGAAGATATTTTCTATTGAAGTCTAATACACATGGCATGGTTAAAAATGGTAATTAGATCAGAACTTCAGGGAGAGATGAGGTATATTTTCTGTTAGATGCTAACTTGCAAGACTTAGCTTCAATACTCCAAGTGTATATACAAATGAACATGTAAGCAACAACAATTCTTTTGTTGTTGAAGAGATCAGGACTGGTTCACAGAAGAGATTGCTAAATAGTCTTGAAGTGAACATTTGGATGAAATCTCTCATAGGACTACAACATGCGAATTGTAGCCTTTTAATAATCCCATTCTTTATAATTTGAGGATGAGTCAACTTTATGATTTCAATACAATAAATCTAAATAACAATTAAAGCACCTAACCAGGTGAAAATCAAACTATTACTACACAAAAATCATTTATAGTTTTTGCATTTAAAAATCTCCCAGATGAGAAGTTTATATTGAATATGTTTAAATAATTATGACTCCTTAGTTTCATGCATAGATATACATCAGGAGACAATATTACTCAATAAATATAAATTAATTACGTGCCAAATTAGAAACTAGAACTAGAACAGCAAAAAGAATGCACTGGACTGTTGTTTATTTGTTTCATAGACTTTCATGATCAGGTAATGTAGAAACTCAGTAATAGTAAAATAAATGTTTCATTTAATCTTTAAAAGAATCCAAATCTTTATTTCTAATGAGGACTTCTAAAACAAGTTACAAAAGTAAATTGTGATTTTTTTCTGTACTGTCATCCAAACAGACTTAACCAGGCTCTAAAATATTATGTAACATATTTGTGAAATTTTTCTTAACAACTCTAAATATTATTTTTAGCATGTGTAGTCCTGACAATGTTATTCCTGAATTCTTGTCTGGTTGATAGGTGCTAGCAATTTGTGCAAATGTAGGCAACTTCCTCTCAATTAATATAATGTGGATTGAAACAAGTTTCTTGAAATCCACAAGGGAGAACGAACAATCTACGTGGTAAAAAGTCTGCAAATCTTATTATGGGGAAAACAGGACTATTTAGAAAGGAAAAAGAAAAGGCTTGCAGATAGGACATGAGAGCTGTCTCCCAGTAACTGAAGAGCTGTCATGTGGAATTGTGGTTCAAATTAGAATCCTATAATTATTCATTCATCTAACAAGCATGTATTGCGCCCTTCCTATCTGCCAGACATTGTTCTTGGCCCTGGGCAGACAACAGTGAGCAAGAACAACATCATCTCTCTTCTTATGGAGTTTACTTCAAATAGCTAAAACAGAAAATAAGCAAGTAAACAAATAAGTGGTCAAGAGCATGGTACTTTCATATGGCGAAAGTGCAGTAAAGAAAAATCAACCAGGGACATGGGGCACAGAGAGACTGAGTTTCAAATGCTGTCAGCAGACTTCTCTGAAGAGGTAATTTTTGATGTGAGAACTGAAAGAGAAGCATGACCAGCTGTTTAAAAACCCGAGGGTGGAGCATTCCAGGCAGAGCCAACACTAGCCAAATGGCCCTAAGAGGGGGAGGAGGTACCTGCCATGCTGGAGGAATAGAAAGATAGCCTGGGAAAAAGTGGTATAAAAGGAGCTTTGATGACAATGGATTCCCAGAAGGCTTTTCATAAAAATTCTGTCATTATTGTCTCTCATTCATTCTCTCTCAGTCTCTTCCAAACTCTCTCTCTCTCCCTCTGTTTCTGTCTCTCTGTCTCTTTGTCTCTTTCTCTCTCTCTTCCCCCGTCTCAATCTCTTTCTCAATGAAATTGTACATACAACCAAAACAAATAAAATCGTAGGTGCTGCTCTGCAAAGCAGGGGGTAAAAGGCCATTGGTGCACCTGCTCGGCTGAACTCCAGGTCTTTGGCAAATGCTGATGGAGTCAAACTGCCTTCATTTTAGACATAAAGTAATGAGGTCCAGAGAGGATAAATTAGGAAGCGGCATGATATAGAGAAAAGAGCCTGTATCAAATAGACTTTGGTTCAAATTCTGGTGTGGTGGATTTAAGCCTTTGGATGAGAAGAGCCATTTGCATGCTCCAGGATCTTGGTCCGGCCTTGTGACTTGCTCTAATCAACAGAATACAGAGGAAATTATATTGTACAATTCTGAGCCTCAGCCTCACAATTTCCCCCTCTTGCCTATTTTAAACACTGCCACCTTGTGAACGAAACCAGTGTAGTCTCTTTGAAGATAAGACCACATGGAGATCATGCCAGCCAAGTCTCCAAGAGTCTGTCAACTGACTGCAAATGAATGGATGAGAACAACTAACACCACATGGAGAAAGCAAGCCTGCCCAGCTGAGCCCTGACCAGACTGCCAAACTGCAGAATCAGGAGCAGATTACTTGTTGTTTTAAGCCACTAATTGTGGGATGGTTTGATATGCAGCAACAGATAAATGATACAGAAATGTTTGCTAGAATAACAAAATCTGAAACATGCGGCTTTGGCTTTCAGACTGAGTGGCAGGCAGAGGCCTCTCTTGAAAAATCAAGAGTAGGCTGTAGTAAAGCCTGGAAGAATGGTGAACAAACTGTTAGTGGAGGCTTCAAATGCGGTGTGAAAATTGTTATTGGTGACTGGGAAAAGAGTGGCCTGTATTATGTAGTGACAGAACAATTGGCGAGGATGTCGCTGGTTATAATTTAGAAGCTAGAAATGTACATAATGCATTTGTGGATCTGGCTAAAGAAATATCTAGACAGAATGCTGAAAGTGTCAGCTGAGTGTTTCTACTCTAGTATAATAAGGTACCGTGAGAGAGAAAAGAGCTAAATAGAGATATACTCAATTCGTTAAGCAAACTTAGAGTAAAGCAAAAGGGCCCAGGACTTGCTGGGTTGGAAAATAAACCAACTTTTATATTTGGTGTCCTAAAAGGAAAATGATTTTCAGAGTAAGAAATGACCTCAGAGTAAAGATCACATCAAGAGTGTTGCTATGTGATACTTTGCTAAGACTTTAGAAAAATTTAAATTGAGTCTTAGTAGATTCTCTTAAGTAGACATTATTGATTCTAGGAATCTTGAGGACATTGTGCCATAGCAGCAAGACATATTCAACATGGAAAAAAGTCAGTGTCAAAAAAAAAAAATGGACATAGCTTTGAGGCATGGAGTCAGTCCTTATATAAATTCAAAAGGTTTTTAAGAGTTTTGTGATGACATCATTATGAGCTAGGACTAAAAGGGACAATTCAAAATAAAGAGAAAAATAGGGGTTCTTAATTTTGTGGACAGAAACAAGCTGAAATAGCTACTCAACTGCCAACTGCCACCATGAGCTATTGCTGGCCATTTCTAAACAAAACAATACATATGCCCAACTGAATTTTAAAATTGCTATGGACGAGTAATTGCTATGTTTCTTCCATTTCTCCTATTTCTCAATGAGAGTTATCTTCTATATCAAAAAAATGGCCATATCATTTTTTTTGTTGGGTGTATAGAAAACAGACAACTTGTCTTCTCATTTCACAGAATTCCGGATAAAGAGAAGTGGAATTCAAGTAGCCTTATATGCTTTGGGACCTAATATAAATCACAAGATCATAGACGCTGAGACTAATGCCAGATGGAACGACACCAAAAATGTCTTGGAAAGGGGTGGATAAGAAAAAATTGTTCACTTTGCATATGTAAAGGATGCGAATTCTGTGACGAGAAGGCAAGTTATTACTGTTTGCACAGATGGCTACAAAAGTCCTTCCGAGCTGTATGCATGCCCCTTTGTCATATGATTTGGCTATTTTCCCCCTCAATAGATAAAATAGGTAAAAATAGGAAAAGGGATTTACCTATTTCTTGGCTATAAAATATATATTATACCTTGTAACTTGCTTTCACCAAGAGAGTTGGGCGGAAGTGACGGTATGTGACTTTTGAGTCTTTATCTCAGCAGGCCTTGCAGCTTCCTCTTTTGCACTCTTGGGCACTGCCATCTTGTGAATAAACCCTAGCTATTTCCTTTGATGATGAGATACCATGATAGTGATTTAGAAGCAGCTTTGGATGAAGAACGGAGTCAACCAAGTCAGATATCTTTTCCCTAGATGACACAGCCTCTCTCAAAGGTATTTATTTACTTGAAGAAGAAGGAAAAAAAAGAACACTGTATTTTAAAATCAACAATTTGTTTATGTTAATACATTAGACTAATTTATGCCATGCTATCTCATAGGGCAGAACTATAAAACATGGATGGAACTTATGAGAAGACTGATTTGGGATCAATAAAAGGATTATATTTCTAAAGATCTTTCTGTAGCTATAAGAGGTTGCACTGCCTTTAAAGATCTAGCATATTCATTGTTATTAAAAGCATTCAAGAACAGTTTACATTTCTTCTGTAAGGGCTATTGACATACAACCTGAGATAGTTTGGCCAGATAATTTTTACGACCCTTTCTAAAATTGTGCAAAGCTTAATCTGTTTTCTCAAACATTCACTGCATTTTAGGTGCTTACTCAACAACCTAAGTCTTAATAATATACAATCCATGTATTTAGATATTCCACTGACATTTTCATTTTTAGACATGTATAGACGCATTGTAGAAAGTAATAGGATATGAAAATTTTAAATTGGCCTTTTCTCCTTTGATTAAGATCAATACTTGGAACAGTCAATGTTTTATGTGTTAACTGTCTGTTCACAGGCTGAAAAAAAAAACAACTCAATATGCTGTTGCCAAAAATCTATTTATTCATCTATTTGCTTATCCAACGAATATTTATGAAGCATTTATCAAACTCTTCCTATACACTAAGCATTGTGCTATGTGGCATAAGGCCGTGTTTTGTAGAAACAGCTACGATCAATACTTTGATTCCAAAGAAACAATAAAGAAACGTAAATATTCCTCAGTGTATAGTTTTCAGTATTTTATGTTGAGAGAGACTCATTATATGTGCACCTATTTATCTAATTATTTGATACTTATTAAAACAAAATATATGCATTCAAGATACTTTGTTACTAAAAATAAATCACGAGTTTACTCAGATATCTACATACAGCTTACAAATGAAATGAATTTTTGCTTAGGTTTAAATTTGATTCAGGATAGTAATAAACACTTCTGAGTTCATCTGTGTAATGATAAAGATATATGCAACTTGAAGTTAGATACTATATATTTGCAGTATATAATACTTAGCTACTTGAGAGAAAAAAATATTATGATACAATTAATAAAAACAAAATGCTTTTATCTATTTCCTACCAGTATAATGTGAACACAGGTCAGGAGGTTATTTTATGAGAAATCTAAACAATTTCTAATATTCCCAGTTAAACCAAGCATTTGTCATGATAGTTTAGCTTTAATTGAGCTTGACAGATCGATTTCTTTCCCACCTTTTACAATTTAAATTTGAACTCAATATATATTTATATAGAAAAATAATTTCTAATTATATTTAACACTTTTATGATGACATTTTAAATGTCATCATTATAAAACATAACAGAATCTCGAGAAAAGCAATTTTGGTATTTTGAGACATTCTAGAAAAGACTGATTTGGGAAGGAAGAAGATAGTTAATAAAAGCCATCTTTGATGTTATTTAACACAAAAGCAAACACGGATCTTTTTATATTTGACATTAAAAATCTGATCATTTGCGTCCCTAAGAAAGCACATAGAGCTTTTATACAGACTGCACAGTAAAGAATAATAATATTTCTGTTTACTGAGATATCAACTGGCATTTCACTGTAAGTCAATGGTCTATCGTTGCTACAGCATATTAGACCTCAATCTGGCATCTACAAATGTCAAGAGTATAAAAATATATATATAGGATGAAAATCATAAGCATGTTCCGAACTCCCAAAAAAATAAAAAAAGGGAAACAAAGTTCACCTAAACATATTTGCTGTAGAAATCAGTGCAATATTCAGCTGTCAATCTAGAAAAACAACAAGGGAGTCACACTGTCAATAGGATAGGATAATAAAATTTCCAGCAGATGTTCAGCCAGGACTCTAATTTTTACCGAACTCCCTTGGTAAGCACTTAATTTCTTTATCATATGCAGGCACAGTAAATTGTACTTCATCAAAACTGTATTGTGAAATATTAATATTTCATATGATAACAAAACTCCATAGAATAACCTCTGTCATATTAAGAGCATCCAAATTTCAAATGTCAAGATTCAGAATTTTAATACATTTTAAGTAGATCCTTGAATTGGGATAATAAATTATAATAAGCCTAATCTAAATTGGTATGCTATAATGTAACACAAAAGTATAGTACATATAATGTTTTAATAGCTGTCTTTAATGAAAGGCTTGGAGAAAAGCACATATTTATACTACTGAGTTGTATACTGCAATATTTCATCAATGAGAAAGCACAGAAGCTCATAAAATGTTGTATATTCACAGTAGGTTTAATTACTAATTAGGGACAGTATAAGAAACCAAAAAAAAAAAAAAAGGTAGATCTCTATGAAGCTAATGGGATACTTTACAAAATCATGTATGAGAAAAAATCATTTTTGAAAATGGCATTATATAAATCCAAGGCAGCATCATTTTTTATGCCACTACAACCTGCACAAATAATTTAAAATAGTCTTTGCACAAATATTTTGTTTTATCCACCATCATAGTAAGTAAAATAGTTTTCTAAAACCCTCATCGTTATGCTTTATGTGCCAAATTTAATTTGCATTTGTTCATAACTCTCCTTCTGAACCAGCATCACAGACTTCTGAACTGACAGACTAAATTCATACTGGAGGTTCAGAAGGAAGTTATCTTCCCTATTTATTTCCGCTAGTGGTCTTAATAAAGGGAACTGTTCCCAGGTTACTGAAAGAGACAGCGTCACAAATCAATGCATGTCACCAACAGAGTAAAGACAGGTGTCTCTGATTAATCAGAATTCAATTTTTGCAAGCAAAAAAACCCTGGCACATTCAAAGCAAACATTTTTTTTTCCTATAATTCTTCAGCAGTACCTAATTAGCCACCTATTTCTGTTTACATATAAAAATTTTTTAATAGTATGACTACTGTAGTCATTAAATTCTATCAGAGAGTTGGTTTTTCACAACGAATTAGACTTTTGGTTACGACTTCCCAGTAATTCTTAAAGGATGAATTGCAACAAAGGTGAACATATTATCAATATTCTACAAGGCTGTAAACAATCGATTCATGATATTCTACAGCTGAATTCACTATGTTCTGTAGTTTTCACACTTTGTTTAACCAAAGAATTTCTAAATATTCAGCCAATTTATTTTAAAAAGAGCATCATTTTAGCTATTTTAACATAAATATATTTAAGAAGTATTTTTACATGCACTATTGTTCTAACTTTTGAGAATTCTCTAGATTTTCTTGACCACACTTGCACATAGCATCTTGTAAAGCTGTCAGACTCAGACAGCCATGATGTTTTATCTATAATAATGCTAGCTATTGATCCCGGTAAGAGGAAAAAAGGAGAGAATGTGCTTAATGGGGCATATTTGTTCTCTATTATTCTCTTTGCCTAAGGATAAGGCTAATTTAAATAACGATACTCTTTTCTTAGTCACTAGATTCACACATTCTTATACATTAATTATAACTAACTACCAGTTAGTGCTAAATACACAAATAGGCTTAGCATTTAAAATTTTATCAATAGAGTCTAATTAATGTTAAATTTTGCTGTTCTTTTCTAATTTAAAACCATGTAAGTCTGTGACCCTTTATTGTATAAATCATCCTACTTTGAAAACATACACTCATATACCTTGCATACTTTAAAGAAGCAATCTCAACTTCAATATACAGTTTGTTTTCTATTAAATATGTCCACTTATAGAGTGAGCGTGAAGTCATAATGACAAATTAAAGTCAAGTATCTGTATTTGGGGCAAAGTTTCTATATTTAAATATTCCAGAAAAATCTTATTTATTACCAGCACCAATGAGTTACATTGAGAGACTCCTTTGACATGAATTAGAGCCCAGGATTATGTGCAAACTAAATCCATCATCTCTACGACTTTTAGTGGAGGCATATGTACATCCTCATTCA
Organism: Rousettus aegyptiacus; assembly: GCF_014176215.1. Lineage (NCBI taxonomy): Eukaryota > Metazoa > Chordata > Mammalia > Chiroptera > Pteropodidae > Rousettus > Rousettus aegyptiacus. The sequence goes on along the minus strand of NW_023416292.1, from coordinate 41,969,874 downwards.
CATATATCCAGAAAGCACAAAACAACATACAGAAATAAGAACTCATGAGTTTGTGATTATTAAATGAAACGGTCATTTTTGTAGTATTTATATTTTTGATGCTTCATAAACAAAACAAAATGAGAAATATATGCTCCCCACTGTCCATGGGACAGAACGAATAGAAGACCGACATGTAATAATAGGTGTCATCTGGTAGTTTAATAACTGTTACTGCTTGGTCGCAAAAATGTTTCCATTATAATATTTATGTTCTAATTTGAAAATATGATAGACACATAAACACGAGTTCAAACTTATTTTCTTACCTTATCCAGAGAGAAAGTTTTGGTCAGGGCAAAACCCCATCCAGCTTCAAAAGCTCTTCGAATCATTGAGGCGCTGGTAGATGGAGTTGCACTAGCAAGACCAAAAGGATTTATGAACTTCAACCCAGCCATTTCCACACTAATGTCCACCAGATCGACAGGAGTGTAGAAGATGGGTAGTTCGGGCTTGGCAGGAACTGAAGTCCCATATTGTGACTGCAAAAACCAAATAGCCAATGATTGTTCTTGTATCAAATCTGATTTTTCTATACAATCTTTTACAAAAATCACTTCAACCCAGCATTTGAATTAATATAGGTTATATTGATCCGTTTATAATAATGAAAATTGGCAGTCAATTAGCACTGAACAAAATTTATATAATACCATCCTTTTTCTAATTTAAAAGGCAGTGTATCGAGTATTAACACAAATTAAATCAATTAAATAAATAAACAAAAACTCCATTTAAAACACACTGAGATTTGAAGATGGAAGGGGATAACTTCGGAATTTATCTCCCTGGTCCCATTAACCCAGTCTTTCTATACTTAATTTGTGGAACTGCTCTTAGTGCTCAGAGATACGGGCAATAGCAGTCGGGAGGGCTAAATTCAATTTCCAGTAATCCCGCTCCTGTTCATGAGATTTTAGGAAAGCCACCTAACACATCCATGTCTTCTCTCCTCCACTGTTTTCAGTACAGCAGCAGGCATGCAGGTCTTCTAATTTCCTACCGCACAAGGATATTGGAAAATGCAGGGGCGCCTAAGCCTGAGACATCCGATTTGGAACGTGGATGATGTACTACTCATGTGCATGAGGGTTTTCTGTTGTTGTTGTTCAGAAACCAAACACGTACTAAATAGTTAATGTTGAAATCTTCTATTGGCTGGCTCTCAAAATTGTAAAATCACTGTTGTTAAATTAACATAATGATGCACCCTGCATTATTGGAAAGCTTTAATGAAAACACTTATGCAAAGTGCATCACACACTGAAGCATAGTAGGTGCTTGCTAAATGTTATCTCCCTTTCTGACCATCAGGTTATTAAAGATCTGATCAGTCCTTTAGTTTTTAAAGTCTCAGTCTCGCTCTCATCTCTCTCTCTCTCTCTCTCTCGCTCTCATCTCTCTCTCTCTCTCTCTCTCTCTCTGTCTCTCTCACGCCCCCTTCTCTCCCTCCCGCTATTTCTCTGTTTATCTCTGAAAGACAAATACTGGCAAATATAAAAAGAATGAATTTTGTCAGCCAAGGTGATTACTGAATGGACAGGGCTAGTTACCTCTAACGTAAGAACGCCTTTCTCTTATGAATCATCACTCAAAAGACAAGTTACTTGAGCAGAACTTTAATTTTACAGGAATGTGTCTTGTGTAGATAAAAATTGCCATGACTTGCATAGAAATTATTTCTGGACCTCTACTATTTATAATGTAAAGTAAATTTCACTTAATATGTAAAAAGGCATCAAACTTGTCAACTGAAAGACTAATGTGTCTCAGGTACCTGTAAAGAGGTGCCTGATGGCATTTAGGCTTCAGCTATGACAGTCATCTGCCAGAAATATTCTGGGTTTCAAGGCACATTTCTGAATATTGGTCAATCCTGCTGTGAACATAATTTCTCCTGTCCTCACACAGGATTGCAATACTATGTAAAAGATTATTAACAAGATGAAAGCTATAATTTATAAAATAGAAAAGTGGAGGGTAATTTGAGGTTTTAATTGTATGTATAATGTGTGCCTGTATCCATGTAAGTATGTACAGGGGTGGATTAAAAAAGACCACCTGTAGGTGTAAAATAAATAAAGAAAGAAAGAAAGAAAGAAAGAAAGAAAGAAAGAAAGAAAGAAAGAAAGAAAGAAAGAAAGAAAGGAAAAAAAAAACGTTCTTTTATAAAGAGAAAACTAAGGGCAGAGGAGGTTAAGTGAGTTAGTGACAAAGGCCAGAATAAGCATATTTTCTTCCTCTTATTGGCGGATGTTTTTTCTGCTTCCTTAAACCATTCGTCAGAAATAAAATGTTTCAGTCATTTCTCCTCAAAGATACTCTGCGCCTCCCTCCCTTGCACCTTCTCACATTCCATACTTTCTTCTCTACCTATTGAAAACGACCTACTATGAAGCCCTCCCTGGCCATTTTATATAATTTCATCTAAAATATAAAAAGATTACTCTTAAGGCATAAAAAAGATAATTCTTTTAATTTATTAATTACACTAAAAATGTTTGGTTATATGTTTAATCACTAACATGCTCAAACATTCATATATTCAAGAAACCAAATTCAAATTTCTTTTGATGGCATACGCTAATTGCTTCCATAACATAGTGTCAATGTCTTTCATTGGACACAATTCTTAACATTCATATAGAACTATTTTCACTTATTTATTTATTCAGCAGGTGTTTATAGAGAACTTGAGGATATAGAGACGAACGAAATAGAAAAGGTCCCTGGAGCTCATATGCAGAAAAACGTAAATAAATCTACCTACCAACCAAACAAAATTAAAACCAGATATAATTCGCCACGCTGCCACATGTCTCCATGCTTACTGTATGTGTTTCCACTCGCCTAATACATAATTCACGACTTTCTTCATCCTTTGACTCCTAATTATCATTCTAAACTCAACTCATTCACCTAAGTATATGCTTCCTGAGACATTGCCTTAACACGCTATATATACTTGCCTAGTGGAGCTGCCTCTTTTCTTGCTATTTTACAATTTAAAATATTACATTGGACAATAAAGTAATGAATTGATTTCTCTAGGCAAAATAAAATAGTTTATTATCAACATGTGGCACTTCAAAACTGGTTTCCACACATTCTCATGAAATCTACAATGTTCAATATAAAATTTAAAAAGTCTATGATCATCTCATAAACTACCTTCCAATAAGGAAGAATCTGAAATAAAAAACTATTGAGTAACTAGAAAAAGACACGTGTATGTGTGTGTATACAACACACAGAGACGCACACATATACATATATAATGCCTCTACCCCAGTAGTCATCATTCTGGGCTGTACATGTTGATTTTCTCTTCATTCAGAACATAGGCTTCTTGAGGGCAGTGATTATAGCCTATCTAAATTATTATCTCCATTAGAATTAGAAATACATGTAATTTATATGATATGACATAATATTTACATTACTTACTCTTAAAAGCAACTCTGCCCTCTTCCATTTAGACAAAGATAAATAAAACCACTTTTCCACATGATGACCCTCAAATATGTTTAAAAGAATTATCACATATTTTCAAAATCTCCTTTTTTCCCTAGGTTAAGCATTTATATCTTTCTTTATACTTACTTTCAATATTCAGTGCTTTTCAACCATCTCATTGTCCTTGGTTGGATATCTCATTTACCTTTTTGCTTTAAAACTGAGGAAACTGCTAACATAGTTGAAAGGGATAAATACAAGAACTTGAATCTTCACAATTTCCCTACTTCCCTTCTCTTTCTAAGGCAGGAATTGTCTTACAACCTTGACATCATCACAATCTCTTTGGTTGTTCAAAATACATTTAATAGAAACACCAAATGAAAACCACTGGCTCAAAAAAGGCTGAAGTAACAAAGAATGAAGATGGCGGGGCAGTTAAAATAGAGATTAAGGAAAAGCTAGATGTCTAGCAGATTTTTAGTGTGTAACGACGTAAAGTAACATTTCTTTTACAGAAGCCACTGTCAGACATATGAGACAGTGAAAATGAGAGAGATGTCTAAAAATGACTTTTAAGTTTGCTTTTTCCCCTTTAGAATTTTTTAGTGGAGACTGAGTAAAGATTTTAGTCATATACAGTTCAATTAAAAAAAAGTTAACTCTATGATGTGCATAGATCATGAGAGGGCACAAATTTATATGGGTTATACTTAAATTTTCTCATTTCATTTGCATCTACTAAATCCTTAAAGGCTCTTTCTTCACTACACAGAATACAAATCTCCTTTGCATTATATAATCCTCCCAGTTGTAACCTGGGGCTTCCTCCTCCCACACTTTCTAATCTCATCCACTACCACTCACTCACAACATCTTGTGTCAGCTTACTAAACCACTTACAAGTTCTCAGAAAGATATATATATCATTAATGCATCTATGCATTTTGACTTTTTCCTAAAATGTTCTTTCCTGCTTGGCTTTACTGCTTTGCACATTCCAACCAATCCTTCCAGAGTCAGTCCTGTTGTTGGCGCCACCAGGAGAATTCCCTGGCTATCCACAAACAAAGTTGTTCCCTTATTACACCCAGTACTGTTTGCTTATGAGCATGTGTGTCCTACCCAACTGAATTGCAGCACCTAGCATAAGATTTAGCAGAAAGATGCTCAAAATATTTGCTGAATGCATCAGACTAGTGACCTTGGGCACTTAACCTCTTTTTACGCCAGTTCCCAGTAAGATGATAATCAATTAAGATGAAATAATCAACAGTTGTATTCCAGATATATAAAAGTCCATTATATTCTAAAATTCTAATGTAGAGTAACATTCAACTTTTACCTCTGAATGACTGTTGAATTTAGCAAAGGCTCTCAAAAGAGCCATCTAGTGGGAATGGTAAATAACTGCTCTGGGCAATTAAGTTACTATGTAAATATATGCATGCTATAATTCAGTTATATAAAGTGACATAAAAATTCATTGACATCACAATTTTGCCAGGATCCATCTTAAAATACAACATTTTCCTGTCTATCATGATTTTTAACTTCCAGTGTGGAACAGGCTCCTTTGGTTGCAAGTATCAGAATTAGCCTCAGATGGTTGTTATGAGTATAGAAATATCTCGTGAAACTGAAGCAGAAATGCATCAAAGTCTCTAGGAAGAGCTGCAAATTCAAAAAAAAAAAGCCATATGATCTGTGTCTCCCTCTCTCTTCTTCTAATGTGCATCTTGTTTATTCTTCTGTCTCTGCCAATGGACTTCCTATGCTTCTTTATCCAGAATCGTTGATATTTTATAGGCCTAGCCAGTTATTTTTAATACTATCTATTAAAAACATCTGGAGAGTTTTTAAAATTCTGATGTCCTGGCCAGATAGACTCCACGTTACTTGTATCAGAATCACTTGCAGTAGGATTTGAGAATTAGTGTTTTGGTTTTTTTCAAACCTCTCCAGGGGATTACACTGTGCATCCAAGGCTGAGAATCACTTCTTGAGCATGTGATTGCTCCTTCTAACTCCTAATTCTCAAGTGAGACATTCAAGTTGGGCCATGATTGTGTTTCAGGTCTACCTCATTCAAATAAATGGTTACCAAGGCCTGTTCGAAAAAACAAATTATTAACAATGAAATATACGGATAATGGATTATTGACTTGTACACTTGAAACCCACATAATTTTATTTACCAATGGCCCCCCCAATAAATTTAATTTAAAAAAGAACAAAGTATTATTGTAAATTGGGCAGATACTCTACGAAGTGCTTATATGAAAACCTTTATCTGCTTATAAGGTATTAATTCTGATGACCATCAATACCTTGTTCAAACTCAAGGCCTACTGTTAAAATAGAATGCTTACTTTATTCTCAAAGTCAACAAGAATACTTGTCTATTTGCAAATAATACTTATCCAGACCCGGTAACAAGTATTTTACACTTATTCTGTCATTTTGGTCACAACTCTTCAGGTTAGGCATTATTCTCCTATTAAGATGAGGAAAGTGAGGCTCAGAGGAAGTAAACACCCTGTCCAAAGATAAGCAGCTATGAAGTAACAGAGTAAAATCTGAACTCAAAGCTTACACTTGTATCGAGCTGCCCCTATTTATATAAACATTATTTTTCTAAATTATTAATGTCCTCAAAATAGGAAACTGACCTGAAAATTATTCATGATGTTCTGATTAAACACACACACACACACACACACACACACACACACACACACACACACACACTGAATAATCTATAATTAAAAATAAAAAGTATATGCCATTCAGATATTAATAAGATAATCAATCATAATGCCTTTCATTTGAGAATGGAAATAAAAACAAATACAATCAAACTATAATGGCCTATTATTTTATTGTTATTCTTCATCACTGGTATTCTTCTATTATACCTGGCTGGGTTATGGAATTATAGACAGAGAAATTTGCATGTATAATGGTTATGTTGTTGGGGAAAAGCAAATCACATCATAATTATGTATCCCAATTGCATTTTTCCCTAATTTGCTTTACTAGAATGAAAATTAAAAAAAAAAAAGAACTGTTAAAAGCAAGACTATCGGTAGTGTTATATTTGATTGAAGAAGAGAAAAAAACCACAGCCATGTTCCATCCAATTTAAAATCATCAAACAGCTTTCACTTACTCATTTTATTTATACTTCATTGTGATATAACTACAATGGTCCCTATCTTGGGGTACAGCTGCGCTAGAAGCATCCATTCTAGGATTATTATAAGGCAAAGAATAAATAGCATTGTGTAGCTACTTATGGCTAAATTAATTCATAGGCTGGATTAATGCATTAATTAACTCCAGCTCAGTTACTTTGCCCTTTGAAGAAATATCTATTGAGGGAAAAAACTTACAAAGCAGAAATTAATTTGGATTAGCTGCTTCCACGGTGGAAAGGCATAGGTATAGTGATTATAATTATAACATAAAATCAGATTTCATTTCTCCATTTTGAAAGATTACTATTTATAATAAAAATTTTAGGAAAAGGATAAGGCTATAGAAAATTTCTAAAAAATAATGATCCCATTTTATTCACATCTTTCAAGGATATATTATATTGCTTTTTGAAATATATTTGTAAGCTGAGCTACAATATTAAATATTGTAGAATAAGGCTGCATAATTAAATGATATTAACTGAAATCTATGTGATCTTTTTTTCTATCGAAACTTCACCACCACCCTAAGTGTCAGCTCTCAAGTAACTTAAGGTAGTACCATGCAAAAAAAATCCTCCTCCAATTTCCCCTATTTTCTGACACTATTCATCCAGCTTAAACCAAAAACCTGTGCATCATTGTTGATATCTCTTCTCTCTCATTCCATGTTTCTCTTTCATAAGCAAGTCTAATAATTCCATCTTCAAAACATATGAATACTTATATCCATTGTCATTGTCACCTTTAACTCTGACTTGGACTATTTCTTATGGTTTTCCCATTTTCTTTCCCTTCTACTAGAATCTATTCTTTACTTTGCACAAGAGTAGGCTTTTAAAAACACAAATTTGATTGTTTTAAACTTTTCATTAGTTTCTCATTGTATTTTGTTATTATTCAAACTCTCTATTACAGCCTACAAGATCCTCCATGATCTGGTCCTGGCCCCCTATCTGAACTATGTAAATACACCCATCAGTCCCACGTGACTTTCACCAAACTTTATCTTTGCCAGGTGTTTGCATTTGTTATTCTCTCTACCTGGCATGCTCTCTTTTTTTATTCTTCTGTTTCCATCTAAAAACTTTACTCCCAGTGCCAAGTACCAGCTCTTTTAGCAACTGCTGTGGACTGAATTGCATGTCCCTCAAAATTCATTTGTTGAAACTCTCTAACTCCCAAAGTGATAGTATTTGGGGAGTGGGCACTGGGAGTTACTGAAATTTAGATGAGGTCATGGAGATGAGGCTGTCATGATGGAATTAGTGCCCTTATAAGAAGATACATCAGACGATGAGCTGCTAGCATTCATTCTCTCTCTCTCTCTCTCTCTCACACACACACACACACACACACACAGAAAGAAGGTGCCACCTAAAAGCCAGAGACAGCTCTTGCCAGAACCCAACTAGGCTGGATCTCTGATCTCAGACTTCCAGCCTTCAGAACTGTGAGAAAATCAGTTTCTGGGATTTAAGCCACCCAGTCTATGGTATTTTGTTTGGCAGTCTGAGCTGACTAAGACAACAATCTAAGGTAGAAACACCAATGAGCCGAGTGGACTTGTAAATATGCTTCCTAAAGCTCATGTGTTTCATGATCTAAAATGTTTCCTCAATAATATTTATGAAGTTAGGTATTGTGACCAGGTGCTAGGAACATAGCAGTAAACAAAGTACATTTTCTGTTCTTTGGATCTTATATTACAGAGCAATGGTGAGGGGAGAAAGGACACAGACAAAAATATAGATGTATGTGGGTGATACTGTGATTTATAACAAACAAGTCTTCATCCTGTTTCTGGCACATTGCTTCTAATACCCTCGTAATTTACTAAGGGATAAGAGCAATAAGGATGTCTATGTTATATTCATGAGGAGACTTTCAGAAAGCACCCAAGGATGGGGGCCGGTTGCCAGGATAACTTTCAGTCCCACCTCCCTGACCCCCTGACCTCCAAAGAGGCTGGAGGTTAAACCAATCGCCAATGGCCAATAATTTACTCAATCATTCCTATGTAGTGTAGCCTCTATACAAACCCAAAAAGATAGGTTTAGAGAAATTTTGAGTTGGTGACCTTGTGGATATGTGGGGAGAGTGACATGCCTGGAGAGGACATGGAAGCTCCATGCCTTTTCCCCATATATCCCTGTGCATCTATCTCTTCCCTCTGGCTGCTCCTGAGTTGTATCATTTACAATAAACCAGTGATCTAGTAAGTAAAATGTTTCTCAGTTCTGTGAACTGCTCTGGCAAATTAATTGAATCCAGGGAAGGGATGTGGGAACCTCTGATCTATATCCAGTTGGTCGGTCAGGAGTACAGGTAACCACCTGAACTTGTGATTGGCATCCTGAGTTAGAGAGCATAATTGGGCTCTCCATTCCAATCTATAGAAGGTTGGTCAGAAGCACAGGTCATAAACTGGACTTGCAAATAGCATCTGATGTCGTGGGGAAAGAAGGTGGAGGCAGTCTTGTAGTACTGACCACTTATCTGTGGGATCTGACATGATCTCCAGGTAGGCAGTGTCTTCATTGAGTTAAACTGTGGGATATCCAATGTCCCAAGCATCGCTTGGTGGTGTGGGGGAACCTGAATTGGATTCAGGAAACCAAATAGTATGTATTTAAGTGGCTTCTCCTCGGAAACACAACACAGAGTATGTGGGTTTGGGAGTAGTGAGGCTGGGGCCAGGGAAGGTTTCCATTTGCTACCTATGGGGGCTTCTTTAATGAAATAACATCCGAGCAGATACCAGAAGGAGGTAATCAGTCATGCATCCATCAGCAGAGTTTTGGTATTCTCTCTTTATAACTTTGAAATGAACAGTCCAAGTTATCAATTGGGCTTCAGCAATAACATTGGTTTCTTTCATCTTCCACTAATTGTAATATCATACATTAAGAAAAACAGTACACACACTATTATACAGAGTCTGTATTTCATACAACCCAAAGGGTCTGCTAAAAAGTAAATTAACTTTAAGAAATGGCTTGTAAGTTAGCCATGGATCCCACCAAAATAATAAATAACATGTTGACAAATTTTTCAAAAATGTCAATCAAGAAGGTAACAATTGCCATATTCACAGCCCCAGGGGCAAAGGTGGTAACACTGTTGATGAGATGCAAATGACTAGACTAAGAAAAGCCTGGCGACCAGCACAGGGTGGTGCTTGACAGCAGATCCATGCCGCACAAAGAAGGCAGTGCGATCAAGGTGAGAGCAGTGAAGGAAAATGCAAGGAGCCGACATTTAAGAGCTGTGACAGCAGCCATGAGAAATATTGAGACTTGAAATAAAAAGCTCAGAATTGTAAGTCAACAACCTACCAGGCAATACGTGCTCTCGTGTTGACCTACTAACCCTTGTACTTCTGGGAGGGGAAACCTCCGATGGTAGCCAAGGTGGGACTAGGATGCAGCGAGAAAACCAGCGTGGTTGCTCAGAGGTCACCGTGTGACTCTAAACAGGTCAGTTAGGCCTCTTTAAATCTCACTTGTCTCACCTTTAAAACGCATGTTGTGAAGGACGGTTGTGAAGATCAGACCAGAAAACTTATAACGCACTGGTACGCGCACTTCATCCTTCTGTTTCCATGTAACTGTCCCCCCACCACCTGTTTTAGCATCTAAAGTATTTGTCAGCAATGAGCCTAGTGAATTTGTAAAATCTGCTATACCTAATATGCCCTATAACTTAAAACATTTCCTCAGCATATTCAATTTTCAACCATATTTGTTGTTTTATTGGCCAACCATCTACTTTAAGATAGACATTGTTCTAGATGCCGAGGGTAGGTACCACAGAGATCAAAACTGACAAAAAAATCAATTTCAAGGATACGTTCCAGTGGGATGTTCTCTGGTATACGGTGACTGCGAAATGCATGAGAAGTGATACGAAAATGAAATAAGATAATTTTGAGAACAAGTTACATGGATTTCAAAAGTCCAGTACCATTGTTCTCATCTCCACTTTGGCACAGAGTTCTCCGGTGACCGGCAGGGACTGACCTATGTATTCTGCCTTCCACATGGTCAGCAGAAGCTCAACCAACGAGAACCCCATGAGGAAGAGGCAGGGTGGTGACCGAAAAGAACAGGAGGGCTGAGAGTGGACAAGCTCAGTTTCTAGTCCCAGAATGGCCAAGACCAAGTCTGAACACCTAGGAAAGGCTTTTAATTTTTCCTGTTCTTTTTTATGAATGTTATTGCTGTAGCTATCTCTTTGAGGATATCTAACACATTTATTTTAAAGCTCCTTCAGATAGTTTTATTATTGCTCTACTCTGCTAAATAAATTTTCCCATTACTTGAGTTTACTCTTTTAAAGACTGTTCTGTTCCTCAGCTTCTTGACCAATATTTAAGTGATTGAACCAAATGACCTCCAGGGCCATTCGCATCTCAATCAATTTCAGCATAGGTTATTTAATTTGTAAAATGGGGGAAAAACGTTTCCTCCAGAGGTTATTTTGAGTATAATGGGAATGTGAAGCTCCTTAAAAGATAATCAGCATATAATGTGTATCTAATAAATTTGATTTTTTAAATATATATTATTTGGGTTTCAGAACCATAAAAATTATAATTTTGTTCTTTTTATGGATGAAAATAGGGAGGCTCAAGATAATGTACCTCAGATTTTAAAAAAGTTTTTAAATCCTTGAGCTGAGAACTCCTCCTCTGTGACTATACTGTGCTGTCTCAGAGCCATACATGGGGTAACCAAAAGGCAATGCAGCATTCTCAAAGGTCCAGAAGCAGAATTAGTGGGTAATTAAGTAAAAAAGACATAGGCTTCCATTATACTTCCTGAATCTGGATATTATTCAACCTGATTCTTTACAACTTGTATAAGATTCAACTTGACCAAATCACTAAATGCAGAGGAACACAATTTTAGATAAAATTTCCAACTGAATTATTTTGCACTTGAACTTCCCCCAAGCAAACCAAAGGTTTTGGGTGCTTTGTTCTACTGTGATATTGTCATTGTACAGCCCCGAGGCACCAAAGAGTTGGAGATCTGGCATGGAATTCTTACACTTATTGCCCATTCAGACCAAGTGACACTGAAGTGGCTAATTTCTTTCATGCTCCATAAGCACACACTGAGGCCAAGTTCTGTATGGTATGAATCAGATTTTTCAGTTATTTTTTCTACCCATTCTAATCTTGAATTATCTGTCTGAAGTAGCAATCTACTGCAATATTGGTAAGGATATATTCTGCCTTTATGGAGACAATTTCATTTTAAATTACTTTTCAGGTCAAAGGCTGCTATTTAATAAAGTTTTGGAACCCTATACGAAGTCAATAAAATGCATTAGAATTACTTATTAGCCATGCTGTTTTCTTCCCCTATCACCAATTCGATAGTTTTGTTTTGATAGCTCCATTAGATATAGGTTTTCTTTTTTCCCTTGATATTCTTTTACATCATATAAATGTTATAAGAAATAAATCCTCCTTCATACACAAAAAGCTACACATCATTTAAAAATAGAATTTTTAATAGAAAGAGTGTCACGTCTCTGATATTTAGTAATTATTTTAAAACACTAGCTGGGACTATACCAAAATTAACCTGAATGTACCATTGAGGAAGCAACTTTAGATAGTACTATAGAGCTCACTATATGTTTATTTATAAGCATTTGAAATGGACTTAGTTTTTCAATACTTTAAGCAAATTTACCTTTAGTACCTCCCATTGAAAGGGATAAAAATGAGATCGCATACACTTCTGATTTTAGTTCAGTCTAAAGGCCCAGTTTCCCAATGAGAAATTGGGCTGAAGTCATATCAATACTGTGAACCTGACCAAGTGGAAAAACTTAGCATGGAAACAGCATTTAGCCATGACGTACTTCAATATTATTTTTTTGGAGGCTATCACCGTCTCAAAATGAATCCATTATGATTTAAAACTGTGTTTTTATTGATATTCATTGTTTTTCAACCTGACAGTGGCCAATGATTTATATCAATCTACTTTTAACACAGGAATTAGAGTTCGCAATATATCTTAAACTGAAGGACACTTTTTCAATAGGTCTCAAGATTTTAATACGGTTGTCATTTGAAAAGCCTTACCTCCTCTCAGTTGAAGAGAGGGGTTTAGAGAAGTAGAAGTGAGTCCTGTGGATAAGACTTTTTAACTGAAGCAGAGGAGGATTCAAAAATTAATATGACATATCGATGACACCCCCCTTCCCTTCTTTTAAGGCACTTTTATTCTCTAAGTGCAAGAACACTGCAGTTGGCCATCAATCATTAAAACCACAAAATAAAGTCCTTTGCCTGGCTAGGAGATTTGCAACTATACCAATGCTGGTAAACTAACCACCAAATTATAGCCTTTTCTCCTGCCTCGCCCAGATTTCACAGGGGCTGCACACCCAAATAAATGCCTCTTGGCTACCCATTCATCTAACAGCTGGAAAGATGACACTTGACATTTGGAAACTTTCCTGTGAAGATTGCTGCAAGGCTTTCCCATTAGCTTCCTGGTGAGACTGTAAGGTCGAATAAGCTGCCTCAAAACCTGCAAAGGGTAACGGAAATGCTCTAATATTAAGCCTCTGCAATTTAAATTTCTAATTCTCAAATCATAGTTCTTCAGATATTGTAGAAACTAATGGTATATTTCAAGGCGAAAGAATGCCTTTGAAGATGTGGAATTAAGGTGATATTTTAAGCAATGATAACGATAACAAGGGTCTTTTATTTAAAGTTGGTGTTGAAGGTCTTCTAAGCAACAGAGACTTAGGCATAGATAAGTTCTTCTAAGTTTGTTTTCTAAAATCTCAGACCATCGTATTTTTAGCAACTGTTCATCTTCGTCCAGAGCAGAAGTCTTTAACATGAGGCACAGTTAACCATCATTATTTAGGTTCTATTTTCACGTCATAAAAATGACTAGAGATAGTTTTAAAATTCTTACAATCCAACAATGTGGGTTCATTTTGAAAAACACTGAGTACGATATAAAATAAAATTGTAAATATTCCATTAGTAAGAAAATGCTTTGATCTTATAAATCTTTCAAGTATAAACATATGCCTTTCTCCTCTTTAGAAAGGTAATTCCTCTTCAAGAGGCTCCAAATCTGAAAGCGTTAATAATCTGACTAGTCACTAAAAACATTAGAAAGACAAAAATCTCTCACATAATTTCAATCCCTAAGAATGATAGAAGGTGAAAGATTTCATTTACTGATATGAATACAGTAATTTAATTAGTTTTATAGCAATGATCCTTTAGCATTGAGCTCAATTTCAAATCCCCCGTCTTCAAAGTGTCCTTACAATTTTGTATTCTTGTTTGTCAACTCAATATTTCTCAAGTGAAAGATTGACAGGAATGAATAGGCTCCTCTAAATGTTCACTCACATGTCCAAATGTAAATAAAATTAATAATATAATTTAAAGGAAAATGGAAATTTAAAAAAATATGCAGAAGGGCATTAAGGAAACAGGAGACATGAATGATGTAACTTTCAATCTTGAATTAATCAGCATCTGGACTGAAATCACTTTTTAAAAGTCAGTTGAATAATGCTGAATTGTTCCTCACTATCGACAATGACAGGGATTCCTATGGACGTGCATCAGCGCCCCAAAATCACACACCAGCACAAGCACAAGCCTGGTTTTCCCACGTCATTCTATCCGCAAGTTCGCCAAGAGGGGGCTCTGCTCATAGGAAGATAACAGAATTTAGCAACAGTTGGACTCCTATGCTTTCACACTTAAACCACAACTACCTTTTTACACTGATTCACTCTATGGTGGGACTGTGGCATAAATCTATTCCCACCTGGTACTGAAATCACAAATTCGTTTCACATAGCCTATTGAACTGCAGAGGGATAGTAATGACTTTCTGTCACTCTTGACCTCGGGCAGATTTGAACTGGCGACCAAGAGGTTAAAGGTTCTGTATCTCATTACCAGTCCTCTGAGATACCTCGTGTTCCCTCAACAACTAGTGATTCTTTTATGCCTCGATCAAACCAGAAGAAAATATACAAAAACCTTAAGAGGTAGAAAAGTGGGTCATCGATGCAAAAAATTTATGATAGTTTTGAAGAACTCTAAAAATACCTATTTAAAAATATAGCCATATTCCATATGAAACTGAGTTGAATCACATTAACTGTTAGAGAACTTAATTTTAACCTTCATTAAAATACATGCTTTGCTGTTGAGCTGGAAAACATTGTAGAAAGCTAAAACTCAAAGGAGAACTGTGCTCTGTGATCTTATAGGTTTAAGAGGAACATTTTATATCTAGTATAATGCCAAAATATTAATGTTTGTATTTCGTGTTTCTAATCTAAGATAATTCTGCCACAAAATTTAGTTTCAAGGAAAATTGACATATTAGAAAGAATAACATATTTAACATGTAAGTGAAATAATCAAAATAATATCAGGCATCTTACCATGGATACTTACAAAAATACAGCATATTTTAATAAAGGATAAAGCTTGAGGAAGAAAAAAATAATACGATTTGGGAACATGCACATAAACAAACTCACGTATATCGTAAAAACGTTGAATCTAAACCATAATGAAAATATTAACTTTTTGTTGTTGAAAGTTGACCTCAAATGCTGTCAATAATCAATATTCTATAACTATTTAACTTCAGCTACTCTGTAACTAAGTTTTCAGTGACTCTTAAAGTTATTTGTAAACGTAGTAACCAAAACTTTTTAAAAAATGTTTATTATCCCAATGCCTCTTCTTTATCCTCTGCAGTTTCTCACAATTGTTTGATTTTCACAGAATGAATACTACCTGGAAGAAACCAAATCTTTTCCTTTTTATTTCTTGCCTATATTTGAAGAAGCTCTATACACATTCTTTTCTTTATTTGAAAAGCTCTTACGTATTCTTTCCTTTATTTAAAATTCTATCCCTACCCATGCACTCCAGATTTATCCCTTCATTAATAATTCTTATTGTTGTCTTTCAATCTATCTTTCTACCATGACTGCTTTCATAACAGTAACATGCAAATTTAGTTGACAACTACTAGTAATGAATATTGTGGTTTCTAAATGTTACATCTAAAAGATAGTGAATTTAAAACAGAATTCTGAATCACAGAATAATGACAGGACTAAAGGATCACTCTCATAATGTAATCAAACTAGTGGGTTTTGACATTATAATTTTCATATATTTAGACTAACTTTATTTGACAAAGTGTCCCATGTTTATAAGATCATCTTCACAGTCCTACCGTGACTACTTTAAGGAAAATGAGCTTCTTATCTGGGATTAGAACTTAGAAAAATGTAGCCTGCATTCTATGTCCAAATTTGTTTTCAGTATAGAATATAGCATGGTAAGATACCATATAGCCTTTTTCCCCTTTACGTTTGTGACTAAATTTGTTTATATGCTCATGCTAGAACAAAGTAAGTGCTCAATTTCCTGAATGATTGTGTTTTTGTAAGTCAATAACATTTTGGATTAAGCCATCTCTTTGGTGCTTTTATAAAGAAAGACCCTAGGTGCATTATAGGATCTCTTAACTAAGTTGGTTGCACCTAACAGTCACTGGACTGACATCTTCTCTCCTTTTCCTCAGTGAGAGATACAGAAGATGGCTAAGGAGGGCCGAATCTCCGTAATGAGTCGTTTACTCCTGTGCGCCTACAGACTTTCTACTCCCGCCAGTTAAGTTTCTTGTATGCTTATTGAGAGTCAGTTGTATGTTCCTCTCCCCATTTGTTTTGGCTATAAATGTAAATAAAAATTTCATAAATTGTTGAGTTTTATCGATGTAAAAACAAAGAGGGTAGATTCTGTGAAAATGAAGTTAAATGTTTTAAAAAGATATGGTAAAAGGTTACTAAAAATTGTTGTCAAAGTAGGTGTATGTTAAACAATGACTGCAGGGCATCCGTATGTCATCCATTCCACAAAACAATTTTCTGGAATATATATTTTTCTTGAAGGTGTTGCTCCACTTTAAAAACAATACTAGAAGTTGTAGATAATATATTATAGACAGGTTTAGATAAGAAGCATGATAGAACTTCAACCATTGGATTCAAAAGGCCTTGGCATTGCATTTTTATAAAATAAATGAAATGAGAAAACATCTAGGTGTTTTAAATTAACCAGACTAAAAAAACAGAGACTCATGGACACAGTCAACAGTTTAGTGGTTACCAGAGGGAAGCGGGGAAGCAGAGGAAGGAGATAAGGATAAAGGGAGTCAAACATATGGTGATGGAAGGTAATTTAACTTTGGATGGTGAAGTCACATTAGATCACTTATCAGTACTACTAATTAAAGAGTAAGTTTAATATTGTAAAATGATGACTCTCGAGTAAAATCTTGGCAAATCGGAAAATGTTTCTCTATATTTATACCAGATCTGACACTATCGCTTTATGCAAATAATTCCTACCACATTCTGCCTCATTACATACCCACATTAAAATCTCAAACAGGGTATTCGCTTCATGTTCTAACCCCAGTATAATTACAGATCTCGTCTCCCATTTTTCCTCTCTATATTCAGGGTGTCCACTAGTCCAGACTGCCTTTTGGTGAAATTAAAAAAAAAGAAGAAGAAGCTGTTGCACAGGTGCAAGGCTTAAGGAGCAAGCAGACTGCACCTTTGTGAAAAATCAAGGAAGGCGCTCCTTCCTCTGAATAGAAGCAGCACAACAAAAGATACCATTGTCTGCTGAGGGGAGCCTGGTCTGAGTTTCAGCCAGCTGGTACCCTCTTCTGGGTACGCCTGTAGTGTGAGCAAACTATACAATCTTATCCAGTCATCCACTTTAAGGTCCAGCAATTCAAATTACTCAGTATCCTTCCAGTTTTTCTTATCCTTCCTTTTATTGGTGTTTTGAGTTTTTGCTGACTCCATATCCTGATACCTACACCCAAACAGAATTAAGCATTATCTTTTCCATGCTACCCTGTGCCTTTACATTTGTTATTACTGCATTTATTATATTGTATCAGATGTATGTTTACACAACTGTCTTCCCTACCAGACTGTGAGATTATTAATGGCAAGTTTTGTTTTAATTCACACCTATAAATCTCCTGATTAGTGCTATCTATAAAAGATAGACTACTTTTATAAAAAAATTCTTGTTTATTGAATGAATGAATGAATCAATGAAACTATGCATGAATGATTGCATAGATAGACAAATGTACAGGGATAAATAAATAAATAGCTTTTATAATTACCTAAAATAGCCTCTTTCAATCTTCATCTGTTAAAATCCTATACTTTGTCTTTTTATTCACATCCATATTTTATAATCTTCCTCTGACACCGTTTTAACAATCTAAAGAAAATGATCACTAATAACACACAACAACACAAACAACAAATATTTACAATTCAGACTCTATTAAAATCTTCCCATAAATTCTCTTACATAATCATTCCTGCAACTCAATATGGTAGCTACTCAAAATATCAGTCTTATATTAATAAATGGTCTATTTATCCATGAGAAGGCTGTGTCCTGGAATGATGTTACTTGTCCAAGTTCACACAGTTTGAAAGTGTTGGAACTGGGTTTGAAACCAGGTCTGTTTAATTCAGAGCCCAAATTTCTAACCACTATATTATATCTCTTCTCATTTATTCACTTTGATACTCACTGAAATTCAAGTGTTTGGTCCAACAGCTGTTACTCAATAAGTTGTAATTGATCAAATCAACTAATGAAATTTAAATGAAGGTCTCTCAGACAACTATGGGAATTATTGAAATCCCAACATGGATATCTTTAAATAATCACATTTATCTGAAAAAGTATATCACAAAGTAATTCTAAATAGCCAACTGCAATGATTGTATGCATGAATTATTACTATAATGTGTGTATTAAATCATTTTTAAAGTACACTATCTAGTGTTATATGCTTTTCCCCAAACAAACTAATATAAACCATAAGGCAAGATATTATAAACCTTCATTCATGAATATACTTCGATCATTATAAAAATTTTTCTCTATGTTCATTTACCATATAATAAACTTTTATAACAAACCCATTAGTTTTCTTAACTCCTCTTTAAATTTCTTTAAAATAAAATTATCTCACTCTATGTAATTTTTCTGTTTAATACACAAATACACTCCTTATTTTGAGGGTATAACAATAAACAAGCATGGTCACTGGCTTACACAGAGCAAGACCAGTAAACAGGCTCCAGTAAGGAAAATTTAGGGGGCTACAGAACACGCCAGGAGGAACACGTTCCTGGGAGAGGAGGAGGAAGCAAAATCTGAAGGGCAGGTAGGATGTAGACAGGTGAAATGGGTGCAGTAGGGGGAAGGCCCAGGTTAAACAAAAATCTTGGTATGCTGTGAAATTCAAATTGGCCTCATAAGCTAAGGAACTCGGGCTTTATCTTGAGTGCAAAGAGGAGCCCCTGGAGGGTTTTTAAATAAGGAAATTAGGATCAAACTTGAATTCTAGAAAGATGCCTCTGGTTGCAATGTAGGGGCATTGGATTTGACAGGGGGAAAGTGGAGGTAATTTTAAGCAGTGATAGAGGCCAGAACTAAGTTAATAACAGTATGAAGAGAGAAAAATCTCACTTTGTGTGTTTCTTTTTAGTCTTATCACTGCTTAGCACTTTGCATGCAACATACTGGCAGGCAGGTGGAAATGCTGATTTTACCTGACAGAGATTCTACCCACCTTCCATTCCTATTCCATTTGTAAAAGGCCATTAAATACTTTGTTTGGCAAGTCTGAATCCTTCAGCTAAATACAAAACACTTACTGGTAACAAATTTTTTATTTTATATTTTATATTGGTTCTAGGAATACATATTTTTAAAACACATGCACTCATTTTTATCATACCCCAAAGTCCGTTTCTTTGCTTTCATGAGTAAGTAGAAGCTAAATAAAATAATTGCTCATTTTTTTCAGTATGGTTTTATCACATTCAGGGAAATAAAAAGGAAACAGTGAAGTCAAAAAAAAAATACCCTTAGGGATCCTTCAAATGACAATTGTGAAGCACTACAAACCCACAGTCATAAAATGTAGTAAATATTTTCTATATATTTTAATTTAAAAGCTACAAATGGATTTAAATATTTTTGGGAAAAATTATCACCTTTCGTGCTCTACATGTTCTATCTTACCATTCAAACCACTTTAGCCTTTCCACCTTCCCATCATTTTCACTCCTGCAAAACGAATTCATATATTCAGCAGATTTTATCTGAACTAAGAACCTTTTTGCTTATCTCCTGATCCCACTTTCAGTTCTTCAAAATGATAACAGACTGATCAGTGGGATGTCTGGTCAACCAAAAATCATATTCCACACGGAAACTAAACAAATTAAAATAAGTGTAGGAAAGAGTTTCTACAGAGATAGAATTGACCAAATACATATAAGATGAAAAAAAATTAGATAAATAATTCAGAAATAAAGGTGCTACAACAGTGCAGTTTTATAATGAGAAAAGTCTGTGTGTGTAAAGATGCTAGTATAAATTTTTCAACTGTGTTTTCTGAAGAATATTTCTTAATCTGAGACTGCATTGCTTACTTCTTTGCTCATGAACTTTCCCGTTAATATATGTGAGTCAATGTTATAATTTCATGTGTTTTGAGTGTTTTTATGCTATTACTCAGTAAAATAAGAAGCCATCAGGCTTATATTGATTTCCAAATTAATTTTGAAAATTTTATTAGTCTGAGTAATCTAGAAGTCTGATTTAGGGGGACTTGAATCTGGGAATCAAAAAATGTTAAGCACTGGAAGTGGAACAGGTTGGGAGAGCATAATTGGTTTAAAAGCAGGGAATCCAAGGTGTAGGTATGATATGTGTCCAAGTGGAGATGTCCAGTTAACTTGAAATGCTAGCCATGTAAGTGAAGACGTTCAGCAGACAGCTAGATCATGAAAGAGAATACCCTCTGGAGAGATAGATTAAGGAATTATGCAGGAGGAGGTACAATCAGGAGCCTCGAGAGTGCTATGAATATAAGCACAAAATGAGAAAAGAAAAATCAGGATAAGTTTTGGGACAGAACAAACAAAAGGAGCCAAAGCAGGAGTGCATCTCGGGCAGTTATCTTGACCTTCTCCCTCTGTGTCTTTCTTGGGCCAAGGAGACTTGGAAGTACAGGTGCTGCAGAGCCTGGAACCAGAGCCACTATCGACGTGTCTCCTTTAGCTTCCCAGGTTTCTGCCTATTAAGATTCCATTCCTTCTTCCCTCATCCTCCTAGCCTAGTCCCTTTTTGATGTACGACTGACTTGGACAGCTTTCTTAATTTTAGATTTGTCATCTCCCCAAAAGACCGCTTCCTAATGACACTGCTGTGTCCACACGAAAACTGTAGGCTGGTTACATGCATTCTTAGAGCCCTACATTTCTGGGACACCACACACATGGCCAGATCCCAACGTCTCAAGCCTCACTACTCAGAAATGCCGATGAGAGTAGGTAGGTGAATTGAGCATTAAAAAAATCTGATAAAATCAGTACTAAGCCCAGACCCTACCTAGTGTGTAAACAGTCTTGCACAAATTATAGAAACAGTAGGAGGATGACCAGAATAGACTAAGCAATAATGACAAAGGGAAGAAAAATAGCCAAGGTAGTATTAAAGACAAAGTGAATTTTCTTAGTGTGTGAAAACAAACAAAAGAAACCAAAAGAAGAAAGACAGGAAGCCTATTGAAAGAAAAAATAAGAATTTTATTAACAAAAGCAAACTTTTCCAGAAACACCTTATGTAAATGAGGTCACTGTAGCTATGTTAAATTATAGAGCAAGAGTCGAAGCATTTTGTCAAAAAGTAAGACAACTAAGCTCGAATGTTAGTAGTTATAGCCTTTTTCCCCAAGACCACATAGTTATTGTACCAGAGTATGTTTAAATTTATATTTTATCACTTTTACATTCTACATTTGTATCATAAAACTAGATAATGAAAAAATAATTACAATTGAAATTTATAAAATATTTGTTTTCTTGTCAATTAGGTGCACACAGTTTGGTGGGTAGTGGGTAAGAATGCATCTTGTCCAAGTGGATAAACATAGTTTCCTGGACTGTGTAAGATTATTAGGAATATAGATGATTTTCTATTTCCTATTAAATTACGTACCATTTAGATTTGATAAATGTGTTATCTGTGTCTTTAAACCACTGATAAATATTTTGAACACAGCAGAACTAACTTCATGGCATTCAACTGGTAGAAATGCACGATGAGTTTTCAATCAACTAAACACTTCTGTTATCCATCCATGTTTAAAACATTTTATCCAAGTAAATATGCATGTGACCTATTTAATACATAGTTATATACCTTAAGAAATGTTCATATAAATGAGTAGCAAAAGTAAATAAAGAAGTACTTATCTGTCGGAAAAAATTAACTAAAATTGATTGCAAATGCCTACCTGTATATATTTGTGAATGAACCAAGAAGCTTGCTTTCCATCATTTACTGATTCCACTGTCGTGTTAGCCAAACCAACAATATCACCACCTGCAAACACCCATGGTTCACTGGTTTGCATAGTTTCTGGATTTACTTCTGGGAGACCCCATCTGTTAAATTTTATAGGACTCAAGGCTTCTTTTACTGAAAAAAAAAAAGTGAAAAACAACAGGCAATGATTAATCTGTGCATCAGATAACAATAATTTGAAATTAAGAAAAATTATGATTTAATTATTGTTCTAGGGATTCAAACAATTTGTTTTAACGAACCATGAAAATATAAAGTGAGTGAAATATGAGTTAACAACACATTCTAAGTATTGACTTAATCAACTCAAAATAAACTTCACATGTATTAAAGACCATATATTTGGGCAATGTTTCAGATCTGATATTTATGTGCAGGAAGTATAAATCCTAGAAGAAGAAAAGCACATCCCTTTAAATATTTTAATGAATATAAAAATGTATTTCTAAAAATTTATTTGTTCATAACCATTATTTTCACAACTTTATTATTACTCACATCATCTCAAACTTGTTCCCGTGTGTCACAGGTGTAAGTTATGTTGTGAATTTGGGTCAATGTCCAATCTCTTCCTTTCACAATAGGAAGTTTTATAACCAAAACATTTAAACTAAATCATTTTCATTTAATGTTAGCAATAATGGATCCAGGAAAAGAGTTACATTTAGTCATCAATTCCATTTTTTTTTTGGTAAAAGTCAACAAATACAAACAATACCATTAATTCTGTAAAACAGTTTTAAATATGCTTAATTAGATGCTAAGTATGCTCCATTCCAATATCTAAGCATGTCAAGGAATGAGGAAGAGGCTAAGTTCCTTTAAGAAAAATATCTAAAAGAAACTTTGACTGGAAACTTGATCCTGATATTTAGAATAGATAAAAGAATACAAATTAGAGACAGGATTGATCAAAAAAAAAAAATGAAAAAAGGTAGACAGCACCATGTGTGATGGAGTAAATTGAGCTAGTATTTAGGATAACATATTTTCTCCAGGTTTTGATCTCATGAATTTAAGTTTAGTATCTCAGGACGAACTAGGGAGCTATTCTTTACTCCAATTCAAAAGAGACTATAACAACTTCCAATAAAAGAAAAAAGATGGCAGATCCTGGAAGTTAGCTGTTGAATAGATTAATGAGTCAAATATGAGATAAAATAAACAAATTTTAAAAATGTTATTCTGACCCCTAAAACCAGTTTCTTCTGAGCAATAGCAGAAATAAAAATAAACCTTGGTACATTTTTGTAGCTTCCCACTCAAGGAATATTAGAATTTTAGAAAATTATTAATGGTCTATCAGTGATTGTATTTTCCTCCCAAGACTGTAGGTTCTATGAGAACAACAAGGTATCCATGTTACTCACACTGTACCATAGAGCCTAGTAGTAGCTGGAACTTAGGAGACTCTCAATTCGATGGATAAACAATGAATGAATGAATGAATGAATGAATGAATAGATGGGTCAATGGTATTGTGCTGAGGTATTTATTTAAAAATCTGCTACTGTTTGTATCTCTGATGCAGTTTCATATTTCATTGAGGTAAAATTAAATATTCATGTAATTATTTTCGATGCAGAATGGCATGTTGAGAAGATTTTTCTAATGTCTTTAAAGGTCACATGAAAAAAGACCTTTATTATTTGTTCCCCATTGCACAACAGATCATCACTACCATCTGTTGACAGTTATTTGAGTTGCAAGAAAGTCGATAGTGAGTATGGCTCATCAATTCAACTTATTATGATAATGGTAACTATAACACATCCTCACTACCGAATGATTTATGTAATGGGTATTTACACATGCAAGGGGTAAAAAATAATTCTTCTAAGAAATGACCTTATTTATCTGAGACTTTGATACAACTTTGTCCTATACAGTGATCTAAAATAAATAGGATTTTTAAATAAGCAGGAATTCAAAATTAGTTCACTAGGAGATCAAAGCCCTTTTATATATTTTTCACAAGAATATTTTTGAAGGTTAGCACAGATTTTTCCCTAAGCTTGAGCAAGGTAGGGATTATGCCTTAGTTATCTTTGACTTCCTCAGCAGCTATTACAGTCAAAATATATATGCTGTGAAACTTAAGCTTCAGGGTCCCTTACTTGCATGGGCTTCTTTCAAGGCTCTGTGACTATATCTGAATATGTAAATTTTCTTCTTTATATTGGACTCCTCAAATTATATAAGCTTCAGGTCTCACAAAGCTTGAATCTACCCTTGATTACAGTACATTATACTCAGTAGGTGCTGCATAAATGCTTGCTGAATTAAATCGAAGTTCTTGAGTAATGCGCTTTATAATTTTTATGCTTTAAAAATGTACATAGTATAATTCACTTTGATATTAGAGCTCCACCACTAACCCAGTGAGTAGGTAGTCAATAGACATTACTTTAAGTTTAATAAATAACTTGAATTTATTAAAATATTTAGTATCAACACCATAAGCCACTTGAGGAGCATTTGTGTATTCACAAGTGCTATTTTATTTGCGGATCTTTCCATTGTATGTATATACATCGTGTTATTTTATGTCCCCACACATTCACACATACTCATGTTTGCTTTTAAAAATATGGTTTTTTTTTACAGTATTTGATTTACTTATACCTTGAAGTTTTTGATCTGAATATCAATTGCTTTGAGTATTATATCATTGGTAATAATCTAGATAACATGACAATTAATCAAAAAACTCTCTGATAATATGTTCTGAAATAGAAAAGGATTTTCTTTCATATTGAAAATTATCTCAGCCACCTTTTGAAAATTATCTATCGAATTCCCCCCTACTCTTTATGGAGGACTTCAAGAGTAACATTGTTTTTTATTAAAAAAGTAAATAGAAAAGACAAAGAGAGGTCAAGCATCTGGTGATGAGGGTATTTACATATGTTAATTAAAATAGAGATCATTTGTTTCCATTTTAATATCTAACACTTTGACTTGTCAATATCTACAAAGGATCCTTGAAAAAAGCAGGACTTGAACAATTTACATGAATATAAGCAATGCTACATTAGGTCAGAAATGTTTTCTATCAGTGGCACTAAGCAGCCAACGCAAAGATTACTGTTCATTATGACTTGACATCAAATGTTTATGATTTTACATATATACATATATATATATATGAGAGAGAAAGAGAGAATACGAATTCATAAATTTATTAAAACTTTGTTGAATCTGATATTAATCCAAATAACATCTTTCATGATTTCAATGACTTCCGAAATACAGTAGTTATTTCTATTATTTAACCATATTTTTAAGCACCAAAGTATATAACTTAGAACTCAAATCAAGGATTCAGTGAAAAAAATCCATGTGCATTTTATTCATAATTTGTCAGAAAGGGGTTTGTTTATTTAGCTTCTTCCTCTGAGGAATATCGTCATCCTCGTCACAGCAACTGCCCTTATATGAGCTCCTCACGGCTCTCTTACGTCCGCTGACACATTTCACTTGGAATACAATGAAAACGAATTTTAGAAGCACATCTTCTGTTCATTTTTCTCTAGCTTGGAAGGAGGGAAAGCATAAATGAATGAAAAATGTATATTTACATTTGCAAACCAAATAATTGCTTGCCATTTTCTATGAAGTGTTAAATGAATATTAATAGAAAGATTGTATTCTTTCTTTCTTGTTTATAGCATACGAGGGGTTGGGCGAGAGGAATTTTCTGTTATGATCAGGGGCAGTTTTCCCACAGATCTTCACGAGATGGCATCTTGATGGAGACAGCAGCATATGTCCCAGTAGCTTCATAGTTGAACAGGAAAAAAAGTTGAAAAAGAACCCAGAACATGCTTATTCACAGTCTACATCATTCTGCAAACGGGAGAGAAATGTGCTGAATGATATGGTGCCTGGAATTTTACGCAGTCTCTAAAAAGAACGAAAACATCCTCAATTCATACCAAACATTTGAGATTTATGTTAATTTTCTGCTTTAATTACTACTATGTTTGAAAGAGCTTATTTAAAAAACAAAGACACTCTGAGGTAGCATTAAAACAAGAAAGGGTTTTGAAATAGAAACTTTTAGTCAATTTAATGTGATGCATGAAATGATGTTTTTTATATAGACTTAATTGTATTGTGACACAAGTTCTTCAATAAGCCGGAGCTTAAAATTGCAGAAACCATCCCTCAGGGACACGTCACGAGGAGATGCAGATTGCCAAGGTCAATTAAACTGATGTAGCTGTGCTGTCACATGTGTAGAAGAGAAGCCCAGAAGGACATGACAAGTATATTTCTCAGTATTTATAAAAGAATGTCAAGTATGTTATATTTCAGTATATAAATGTAATTCTTCATAAACAATACAAAAGTAATCATAATGAAGGAGGATTATTAGTATTCTATGAAGAGTATGAGACGTTACAAGATGATGGGGGAGGAATAAAAATCTCAAAATTTATAATAGAATATCTTGAAAACAGATGAATTCATCTACTTGCTTGTTGTTTAATTTTGCATAACCTGTCGGCCACTAGGACTAAAGCACAATGAAATAAAAGGGCAAGCTGAGGCAATGTCAGTAGATAAGAGCTGAAAGCAAAATCTTAGCAAGAGCAAATAAATTCTAATTACAGGGCCAGGATATTAGAGATCTGTTTAGAATAATCTAGGGTAAGGAAGAGACAGAACCAGAGAATGCCTTCGACTAAGAATATTTGAGTCTGGATGGCATGGTTTTTTTTGTAAATTAAATTCATTGGGGTGACATTGGTTAATAAAATTATATAGGTTTCAAGTGTACAATTCAATAATACATCATCTGTATATTGCAGTGTGTGTTCACCACCCAAAGTCAAGACTCCTTCTGTCACCGTATGTTTGATGCCCTTTACCCTTATCTACCTCCCTTCTTCCCCCTTTCCCTCTGGTAAACACTAAACTGTTGTCTGTGTCTAGGAGTTTTTGTTTGTTTATCTTGTTTGTTTATTGCTTTCAGTTTCATATCCTACATATAACTGAAATCATAAAGCTCTCAGATGGCATGGGTTTTTTCTTTACATTTCTCTCTGCCTCTAAGTATTTGAAGCAATATGCTATCCATTCACAAACACGGTGTCACCCACGACAACAAAGATTCATCATCTTCTTCCTGTAAAACCTTCAACAGTTAGCCGTGATTCTGCACCTTCCTGCTGCTCCAGGACCTCAAATATTATCTCTGACTCTCCAGAGAATATTGTATTTTTCTTACTCTCTTCCTCTCATCTCCTATTTTGAAAAACTGGTTTTGACATGATTCTCCTTCCTCCCTGCCATTCTTATATCTTCCTTTACCTAATTTCTTAGAATAATTTGTGCTGATGACTGCTTTCACCACCCAATTATTCCTTCCAGTCTGTCCCTCTAGTGAAAATATGTTTTCCATAGTCACCAAATTCTGTGACCTTAGGCCTCCTCTTTTTTGCCTTTTTGTAGCATCCAATAGTTGAATCTCATTAATTTTTATCTCCTTTGATATACAGAATGCTATCTAGGCTCCATCTAGGCTCTCCTCACCTTTAAATTGTCTTTCTTGGGCTCCAACTCCTCCTTATCTTTCTGTCTCCCTCTTCCCAGCTCTAAAATAGTCAGTCTACCACACTTTCTGTGTCGGAAGTTATAGTCACCTTGTGCCTTTAACTTCACCTCTGTGAATATGACCTCAAACGTTACCTTGAGCTCTTTTGTCCTGGCCCTTCCAGCTGCCTGGTAGCGATTCCAATCTGGGTGCTCTACTGTCCCTTCCAAATCATCATACCCAAAACCCAGTTTATGAGCTTCCTCTGGGCCTTTTTCCATTTCATAATTGATGATTAGGAAGCTTGTTCTTTTATGTCTCCTACTCATGTGACCACCATTCACACCTTTTCTACTCTCTGAAAAACTTCCAGGAACCTAGTTTTTTTTTTTTCTTGCTCCTGCTAGCAGGAGAAGACCTTGCCTCATATTCATAAAGGACAGAGATGATATCACATGGAAAATCCTATCTTCTCACCTGCCCAAACTACCAACCTATTAGAACTGTACCCACTCTCTCTCCCTTCCTTCTTATAACAACTAAAGGAATCACCCTCCTATCCAAGGCCATCCCTTCACATAAGTCAGTCCTAGGATCCTTTCCTCTACCTTATAGGAATTTTGCTCCCTAGGTTATATGCTCTCTCTTCTCTATTATTAGCAGCTCCCTCTGAATTATATGTTTACCATAAGCATGTACATACTTGTACAATATCTCCAGTTTTTAAACCATTCCAGACCTGCATTTGTCTCCTCAAGCTCCACTAAGACTCTTTTCAGTATGATGATGAATTAGTTCCAGGTTGCCACACCCAGTGACTTCTCACCTTGTTAAAGGTCCAGAACTAGATCGAGTTGAGTGAATAAAATTTAAAAAGTTCCTTAGGCTCAAGATCATGCAGGTGCAGGTAGGCACCTCACCTGTTTCACACTAATTATGGCACTGTCTTCCTTGGTTTCTTCTCAGCAGCATTCGACAGATGATCACTTCTTCCTCGTAAAAAAGTCCCTTATCTTGGCTTCAAGGACATGACCCTTTCTGCTTTTCTACTCGCTTCCGTGATCACTCTTTAATCTTCACTGCTATTTTTTCCTATTCTCCTTTATCAAATGACCTAGAAGTAGATCTTTAAAATCATGCATAATCTTTGAATCTTTTCTCTGATTTTCTCAACATCTAGTCTGTCCATGTTCTGACAATTCATCCGAGGGAAATTCTCATAGTTAATTCTTACAACTCATTTATATTATCTTACCCTAATAAAGAATGCTAATAAAGCAATCAGCACTTATTGATCACTGGCAGGAGGCAGGCATGATGCTGGCTATTTCCATGCAATATCTCATTTAGACCACAGAAGACTCTTCCAGGTAGATGGTATCATCCTAAATATAGCCAATAGGTGGCAGAGCCAGTATTTAAATTTAGTTCTTTCTGACACCCAAGTTCTCCTTGCTCTTTGGAGGCAGGAGAAAGCAAGAAATGGACAAACAACAGTCTTTTAAAGTTTCATTACTGGGGACCATGGTAGTAACTAAAATGAAGCAGATAGGGGTTGGAGGGACAGCAGACAAATCTAGTCTTAACCAGCTTTACGGATACAGCCTTTAGGTCACATCTTCCAATGGAATCACTTCTGTTCTCTTTCTGTTTAATTAACCACAACCACTTTCTGTTAAACTGTCACCCTGTGATTTTATTTTGGTTACTATTTGTTTTGCCTCCTCCAGTCCTCAAGTTTAGGGACCACATCTGAGTCAACTCCTTTCCTGACATCTAGCACAATAATTGGCACAGAAGAGGAATTTGATAAATATTTTTTGGTCGAAAAATGTCATATGAAAAATGTAATAATTGTTTCATCATTTAGCATTCATATTATCCTGTCTTCATGTATTATTTTTCTTATAAGTCTTATTTCCACAATTAGACAGTCAACTCATTGTGGAGCAGTCCAAATGTTTTCATTAAAAAACAAATAAACAAACAAACAAATAAAAAAACTTCCTAAAAGGCCTTTACAGTGGCAAATACATTGACTAGGGAAAAATAGGCATTTGGCTAATTTCTTTTGATTGATTTAATATTTGATTTTTCCTACTTCTATGGTTAAATAATGTTCAGTTTGGATATGGTTGTAGAATCCTGGCAGTGTAAAAGTACAGATTTCATTTTCTTCCCCTCCATGCTCAGGACAAGCTTAGGCTCCCTGAGTTAAATACAAAGATGGACATCAATAATAGCCCGCAGCAACTCCTTTTATTTTCCTTGTATTCCTTGGGGAGTCTCATTCTCATTTCCTAAACTGATCAACTAATCAATTCAGAATTAAAATTGTCTAAGCACTTCACCTTGATTTGCTTATTTCTCTGCAATAATTCCATCTATTTAAAACTCTAAACTCCTTGAAGATTTGATTCCATTTTATCTGGAAGAGATCTCCTCAAGGAGGTCAGTGTCCTTGAAGGAAATATATGGGGATTGTTTTCATATTCTCTGTTGGATTCCCAAATGCTGCGCTTTGATTTGCTTATTTATATTCAATGATACCATCTACTTAAGACTACAAACTCTTTGAAGGAATAGATTATCCTTTAATCTGATTTGAACCATAATCATCATAATTCTATGCACATTTGGGTGCTTAATACTTCTTGATAATTAGGAGGCAGTGAAAAAAGTAGAAATGCTACTGAAATGTTTTATATCTACTTCTCAGTGAAAGAGCTTTCTAAAATGCTGAATGATACCACGAAGTGATATAAATAATTACAGAAAGGGGTTAAAAAAATGTTTAATACAAGATCCTCATTGGCTGCATTTAAAGCCTAAATAAAAATAAACAGAAAGCCAGTAGTAAATTAAACTACTTACAAAAACAATATTATTAAAATATAAGTGAATACTGAAAAATATTTTAATTAACAAAATAAATCAAATGGAAAAGATTCCCTAAATAGAGCTTTAAAAGTAAGTCTGTGTGTGTTTGACTGCCATGACTAATTATGTATCCATGTAATGTGTGTTCAATTTGGGCTTATTTAAATAGCAGAAATGCTCATTAGCTGCAGTATATCTGTGAAGCTTCAGTAAACAGTTTAATGGTTTTTATGTTTAACCAATTTCATAAGTTCCTGTAATTTTAGCTTTAGCAGCTCATTAATGTTATTTTTTGATATCCATCTTATGACTTTTTTTTCCTTGTCAATCGGCTGTAGGCATATTTCAATGCAAACTTAAAACATACGGTAGAAATCCTTTTAAATAATTTTAGTACACAAACGAATGCACAATCCAAAAATACAGCTTCCTTATATAAAGCACTAGGTGCATTACCATGTAGTCACAGGATATCTTACCTTTGGTATTAGCAAAGGCTGTATTCAGTGGGGTTCATAGAGATAAGAATGATAAACATTTATTGAATGCCTCCACAACTGTGTGGCTGGTTCTGGACTAGGCGACATATGTCTTATCTCACTGGATCCTCACAGAGTAGGTATCATTTCAATCTTGTAGCTGAAGAAACTGAGGTAAGTTACCAGGTCACACTCTCAGGGTTTGAACCTAACTACAAATCAGCAACAGATGTACTAAGGAGAGAAGCCTGGATATACACCCAGACCTCAGGAGAAGGCCCTGAACCCTGGGATTAGACACAGTCATAAGGTCGGATAAAGTTCTTGAAGAAAGAACAGAAATCCAGGTAAAAACAGTCAACCTTTATTTTTTAAAGTGGCAGCAAGCACAACCTGAACTAAAGCCAGAGGAGGAATCATCAGAGTTTCGTGAAAATCAATGTATTTCTGAGTCACACAAGCCAGGAAGAGATCAAGGAATGTCAAATACAAGAGAAATGTAAGGTAGGCAACTAGATTTGGTAATCTGGGGGTCAGTGAACAGTGAAAAGATGACATTTGCAGGTAAACAGTGAGGGCAAAAGGCAGAATAAAAGGGGTTAAGGAGAGAGGATCTGGCAAAAACGGTAAGGCAGTGCATGCAGGATATTCTTTCTGGGAGCATAGAAAAATTTAAGGCACTAGCTTGTATTCATTCATTCAATTAGCAATTTTTTATTGTCTACCATGCTGTAGGCACTGTAGTAAACCCTACAGAAGGAACGTGTCCTTGTGGGGTGTACATGTCATTTGGCAGAAGATAAAACATAAAAAGTAAACAAGTGAACTACATGATAGTGAAAACGGCTATGAAGTCAGTTACATGAAAGAGAGTGTTACAAGGTGAAAGGAGTGAGAAGCAGGAGAGGTACTTTAGATCGTAGGGGGGAGGGAGAACCATAGAGGGCTCCGTGATGAAATGACATCTGAGCTAAAACATAAAGGATTAGAGTGAGCCAGCATGGGAAGACCTTGAGGCAGATCATTCCCGGCAGAGGAAAGCTCTGCAGAGGCGTTAGGATGAGGTGAGGTCGATGCACTTGAAGAGCAGAAGGGGGGATTTATGTGGGTGGAACAAAGCAAACAAGAGGAGAGGAGGCCTGTGAGACAGGCAGAGGCCTGATCGAGGAGGACTTTGAGAACTGGGAGGAATTTTATTCTAAGTAAAGCAGGAAACCGCTGGAGGGTTTGCAACACGGGAATAAAATGATATGTCTGTTTATAAGGTTGATTCTGGTAAGATTATATGGCGGCAAGAGTAAAAGCAGGGTGACCAGTGAGGAGTCTGAGTCTATTCTTCTCAATGTAAGTGAATGTGTCCAGCATCTGACAGTTCCCTCAATAGGAGGACTTGCTGGCCTTTGGATGACACTTTACATAAATACCACTTTCATATGCTTTTGTCTTTACTGTGAATTTTCTATAGGGACATTTAGAATAAAGCAATCATTGCATTCAATTCATCCCGACATTATTATCCCGATATTTATCCATTTCTTCATTCATTCTGATGGGGTTGGGAAAGGCCGACCCAGCATGTGCCACTTTGGCACTTGGACTATTTTCAGCTGAAGACAATCAAGGTCCAAAAGACTCAGGAAGAGCTTTTTAAACTCCCCCTTAACTGCCTAAGAGAATTTAGATAGAGGGCCTGGTCCAGGAACAGAATTATCACTAAGTTCAAGATGGCTTATAAACCTCAATTGCCTGAGTGCCTATGGGTCTCATATCCTTATGAGGCTCCTATATATACACAATTTGTTTTTTTCTTATTACTCCGTATTATATCAATTTGATTGTTATGCCAGCCACAGAACCTAGAAGGGTAGAAGGAAAATTTTTCTATCCCTACGATTCATTCATTCATTCATTTGTTCATTCATTTATTCAGTGAATACTTGGATCTGTGGTGGATACATTGGATTAAAATAAAATATGCTGCGGTCTTATTGTCAATATAATTTTGAATATATAAGCTATACAAAGTGAAATGGGAAAAGAGCAGACACCATAAAGGACACACATACTTAATTACATGTTCCAACTGTGTGTGAATGGAACATATTTAATCGAAATGCTCCTTTAGATTTCCAGTACCCATTGGCTTTGGAATAAAATTCAGATACCTTAGCCTAACCCTAAAGATATTTTGTGAATTAGGAATAGTATGTTTTTCCACCTCTACCCTATTTCTCGTGGGGCACCCTATGACTTAGTCAAAGGAGCTACACAATGTATGTATTGGTTTCATTCACTGTAATGGAATGTGCTTTCCCCTGTCTCTGTTCTCTTAATTCCTGCCCAGTCCTTGTCTCTATTACAAACACCACTGCTTCTATAAAACCTTCTTTGATTCTTACAGCTGGAAGCCATCTCTCCACCCTGTACGTAACACTAGCAGTTTATCTATTTCTCCTTGAGTCACTTTTTATCTAATAACATTCTTATTTATGTGCATTTTCTCCCTCTGTTAGACTGCAAACTCCCATACACAGGGAAAGTGTATTCATTCTTGTGTACCCAGATCCTAACGCAGAATCTTGTATATTTAATAAATACAAAATGAAAGAATGGGAAATAAGGTCCCACTAGTGTAGAGAAGGTAGGAGGGCAGATTAGACGAGTGTCAAAATTAAATTGAGGTGATTGGCTTAAATCCCACCATGGGGAGAATAATTTCAGATCTTAAAGTATCAGAGTAATGTAATGATACTGGTGATACAGAAGTTCACCTGGCAGCAGTGTACAAATATAGGGGAAAACATTGGGCCATATTAGTCCGAGTGAATTGTCAATACAGTTTCCAGAGGGCTTGGAGCATCATTGGATATTTGCCAAACACATAATGCATAGTATGCTTGACACTCTCATGCACTTGTATGGGGAAAAAATTGGTTATGTAAGTAAAAGTCCTTTGAAACACTATTCGAAACTTCATAATTTAAAAATACTGTAAGTATAGCTAGCATGTAAAAAAGGTTGGCACCGGCTAACATTAGTCCATATAAAGCTTGGGTGGGGTCCCTGATGTTAGAGGAGGGATACCTAATAAATTTACACATACACATTACATTTGAATCAGGTAGTTTCCACGTTTGGAGGATAGATATTAAATATGATTCAATGTAATTTTTCAACTTACAGAATTATGGCTTACATTTACACAGGTCACTGTCTAATATCACCAAAGACTATCTTAAATAGGCATATTGTTATTTTTATTTTGTGCTTTGAGCCAAGGATACAAAGCTAAGTAATTAATAATAATAATCTCCAATACAGAATATATATTACTAAGAACATTAGTATAAAACCTAGATCATTACTTCATAATTTACCTAGATTCTGCATCTTGATTTTGTTTCTCACAGAAGCTTAGTGTAGTTCAACATTTCACAAGAATATTAGGTTTCAGAATAAGCTGTTAGTATATCATAAGCTAACTAGTATTTAAAAGACAAATATAATAAGCCATGGTCAATAAAACTCAGGACATCTATGCCACTCACTATATATTGAATAATAAATGGCTATGTTTTATGATTTCTATTCTCTGAAACAATTATGCTATTTTTTCCCCCATTTTCTGCCTTCTTTCCTAGGCAAAACTTAATACATGCCTCTGCTCTACTTCTGGTATGTAATCTTTGATTTGTTAGAAAACTACTGATTTATCCACTGTCTCCTTGTAAAAATGCATACGATATCAACCTCTAGTGAAACCTGAAAAATAAAGATAAGGGAAGGCTCTGAAAAGAGCTATTCACTGGGGGAAACAAACCTATTCCTATGCAGTATTAGAGGGAAGTAAAATAATTACAGAAATATCATGTCGTGCTTCAAATGGATGTCTACGGCAGTTGTAAGTGATGTGATGTTGATTCCAAATCACTTTCAACACTCTTATCAGTTTGCCCTGCCTCCTTGTCACCTCCACCCTTTTAAAATAATTTCAAAGAACAACTGGGCAAAGATTCCATTATTTCGGATGGTTTTTCTGCAGAAATGCCAGTACTTGTATCAGATTCCATCCCTTCATCCTCACTCTGCACAGTATGGAAAGTCAATATAAACCTTTCAGCCTGAAAAAGAACCTGATAATTAGGACAATTTTTAAGAAAATGTATACAGGTTTACTATTGGGCTCCGGAGAATGGTTCTAGCACAGACTACAGTTAAAAGCAAGGTAATGTATAAAAAAGACTAAAAAGGGCTCATGCTCAATACAAGTGAACCTATAAAAATGATATATCAAAAGTGTTGTTACTCAGGCATTGTAAAATGAATTAACAACATAAGGAATCACACATATTAGCAAATGGGGGGGGGGGGGGGCAGAGAACCATAGAGTAGAAACTGTTCTGAATGTCATGTCCTCCTTAAGATACTGGCCATTGGAAAAGTAGCAGTAGCAAAAGCTGACTTTTTCCTCTTCTTAACATGGGAGGTGAGGTGCTTTGGGATTTCCAGAACAAATCCCACATATACTCGTTTATCATGCTTTCAAGAAACTGTTATCTAAACTCTATGTTGTAAGGGCCTGCTTTCATTAATTCAATGAAGAGCCATTGTTCTTGGCACTAGGTTATGACGGTAAAAAGACAGACAAATGCTATATAATGATTCCCAATGTCTGCTTTCAATCATTCTGTTTTCTTAGTTCGAACCTCATTTCCAGTTGTTAAATGGATTAGCAAATTCAAATGCAACACATCGCCATCTCTCTCAGATCTGTTCTACCTGCTGCATTTGTGAGTTCTATCAGCATCTGAACATCGGATCAGGCTCCCACGCTAGATACTCCACATTCAACCTCTTATCAAACAGATGACCAATCCTGACTAATCTACTTTAAAAATATGTCTTGATTTTGAATGTTCTCCTGTAGTTCTACCTTCTCTACCTTAATCTGGCTCTTAATCAGTTGCCACTCAAACGAATGAAAACAGTCTTTTAACTGGTTTCACTGATGCTATTTTGCCTTAATTCCAGGATATCTTTTCAACACTACTGCAACCATGGAGCAACATGCTCATTCTACACCCCGATTTCTCCTTCCATGTCGGGGAACAGTCATTGGTATAACACTCAAGGCGTCTCTCTGTATCTTACTTACCTCTCCTTAAGAAGCTGAAATTAGGAATTATAATCAGTGAATTTGGAAGAAGAAATTACGCATGTGGACATCACCCTTGACACGCCTAGAGTTTGGGAGCTGCCCATTTACACATAGGTTCTTCATACTAAAATTCTTACTAGGGCAGCTTCCATCAGGGGACCTACATCATTGGATCATATTGGTTACCGGGTAACTGTTCCTAATCCAGGCATGCAAACACATTTGCGTTCTGATACGAACCACCTCAAAGGTGATTTCACGGTTTCTAATTCCCAGCTATTTTAAGAATATTACAAAAGGAGTAAAATCTGAGCAGAAACAAGGAAGATTTGAATTACCCAAATTACTTTGTTAACAGTGAAGATCTCTCCCATATTTAAACCTCCCCATTTGTCACCTAATGTCTATTGCATAAAACTCAAAATCCCCAGCTCTTGAGTCCACATAAATTTGTAGCCGAATTTTCTGCCATCTTCTTTACCCACTGTCCACCCTTCTTTCATCATCACCCTCTCCAGCTAAACAGAATTTCTCACCATTGTCTGGTCATACGAGGCCGTTTGTCAGCTTCTACTTTCGAGTGTGATATTCCCTCTAACAGAGAAACTCCTACTCAACCTCTAAAACCTAGTCCAAACATGATCTTAAATTTGCACATTATGTTGCAACAATGTATTTACATGCCTGTTTCTCCCATTAGCCTATGAGCCCTGCAGGGCAAAGACTCTTCTACTTGGGTTTGTATTCCTAGTGCTTATAACACAGCCGGACATTGAGAAATGTTCTCTGCATGATGAATAATGAGAAGGTGAATAGTAGAAATCATAAAATAAAAAGTTCATTTTAGAAATAAAAATAGAAAATTCAGATCTTCATTTATAAAGATGAGAACATGCATGAAATAGGTAGGCTGATGACAACTTTCTAAAGACATGCTTTTTAAAAAATATAGCTTTTTAAAGTGACTGTAAAATGACTACTTAATCTAACAGTGTCGTGTTGAGCGAGTTGCATAATGTCCCTGCGGCTCCCTCCCTTCCACCCCCATCCCACCTGGAAACTCCCACACAGCACTCAGACTTCAATTTACAACCCACTTCCTCTAGGAAACTTCTGTAAACCCTCAGACTGTATTCTGTGCTTCCCAGCACAATTTATTATAATCGTGAGTCTCCCTGTTAAACTGCATTCCTGGGACAAGGTCTTAATTTGTATTTCATCACTTTATCCCCAGAACCTAGCTCAGTGCTTGGGACAGCAGACCACCAGAAAGTATTAAAAAAAATAAAATAAGCCTGTTAAGTGACAGTTCTAGAGTATGCGCTTTCTTAGGTTCCTTCCCGCACGTTTGTAAATATAAATATGGGAAACCCCGACACAAGATTATTGTATTGTAACATATCCAGTAAGTTACACTAGACTGGAACTTTATTTTTCAATTCTATACCATCCATTCTTAGATGTATTAATCATTAGAAAGCCCTTTCCTCGAATGCTTTTGCTGTTAATTAAAAAGGTCTCCTAACTAGCAATGAAGTACGGTATTCTTTAATCTATTCTTTGAAACATTATTGTAAATATTTCTGTTTATAAAAAATGTTTACAACAGTGAAAATTTGACCAGTTATGACAGTTTCTCAATTTGGCCTTCCATTCCTTCGCCCTTCCCTTTATAGTTTTCGGTAAGGCAGGAAAGGATTTAGGCAAGCTGAAGGGCACAAAGTGGATGACCATTGAAAAAAGATGTTGAATCTCCACGTGCCACCAATAGCTTGTGGAGGAGATGTTTTACTGCTTGAAAAATGGATTGTGCTGCTTAAAAAGAAAGGGGATGAGTTATTAAAATGTCTTAGTGCTCCAAATTCCATTAGTCAATTATCGCATGGTAACATTTTAATAGGAATAAAAGAAATCAAACATATTGATGCCTTGTCTTTTAAGCACAAATAAATATTAGTTTTGAGTGACCTTAAAACATTTTTCCTGGGTTTTCTCCAACGCCTAAATAATTAAGGAAAAAACAAACGCATTTGAAAAATTTCCTGATATCTGCACTGTTGGAGTCTTAGGCACACCATTTCTTGACTAACTGGCAAATTTCGAGTTCTGACTTAGCCCAGAATGAGATAAATTAACCCATGGCCTGCAACTTTTTGCAGTATGGGGGCAAGTGAATCAAAGCTACACTTGAAGCTGGTATTGACAGAATCTTTAATTTACCCACGAAGCTTTTAAAAACTTTGTAGAGGGCCTTATAATAAGAGAAACAGAGATTTAAAAACTTTCCTCCCCCCAAAATTCTCCCTTATGGAACTAATTGCAATTAATGTTGTCAAGGGAGTTGGTTTCTGAGGGTTACATTAACGATTCAGAAAGAACTGGGTTTTGTGTCTCACGGTTGTGTCCAATGAAATGAGCCCAAAACAACAACAACAACAAAACAAACAAAAACCACACAGGCACCAGTGAGGTGTGAGCTCCTCTCCCAGAAGAGGGCCCTGTCCCCCATTCCCTCCTTCCCTCCCCGCACCGCCATACATCCAGGAAAGTGGAGTTATCTTCTCATTCTTTCTCCCAAACAGTGCCATACAGCATGTACTCAGTTTCATTGTCACCATTTATCCTTCCAAAAATGTAGACTTTTAATCTTGGTTATTCTATCCCATAGTTTTCAAATACTTAAAACTCAAACTTAGTACCCTCGAAAGTGCTTCTCTCTTTCCTTCTTAAAATAAAAATTGGCAATCATCTTAGATTAAACAAAAAAAATGGTCTAATTTCACCATTTTTAAGAGGATAAAGTTACTTAAAAATCTGCTCTTTAAATATCCAATTTATGAAAACTCAAAATAGAGATTTCTAACTAGTAAAAATTTTTCTAAAGAAATTTCCTTTTGATAGGATGAAAAACATCAGAGTTGATAATAAAATATATGATACGGTTACAAACCATGCAATCTTTTTTCTGCAAACAAAAATAAACAAATATATAAAACATCTTCTCATTTAAAAAATCATAAATATGAGAGCATCTGTTTCATTTATTTACAAAGACATGTTGACAAAGCCTGTGAGGCCTCGGATGAAGTCCTGATTTCTCCAATACTTTTATTCCTATACAGCATTCATGCCATCATAACTCAATTTAATGATCAAAATATGGTTTTGCTAGAGGAGGATAAAAATATCTGAAACTTAAAAGATGCTTACTATGTGCCAGGTATATATCGAAGTGCTTTACATATATTATTAGTTCATTTATTATTAAAACAACTCTAGAAGGTAGATACCATAATCATCCTCCTTAAGAGACCAAAACCATGAAATACAAAGAGACTAAAGGAGCCAGATTTTCCAGCTGGGCAGCGGGCTCCACAGCCCCTGCTCTAAGCTGCTACACCAGACGGACTCTAATTAGTGTAATATTTATTGGATTATAAAGAATGCAACAACTTATGCCAAAACAGGGGGAAAAAAATCAATAGCAATAGGAAAACTGAACTATTTTTAAATATTTTCTAAGAAAAATAAACCAAACCTATCCCACAGGAAAAAATAACTAGGTCTAATAAAATTAGTATCTTAAAATGAATTGAGTCAAATGCAGAAATATAAGGTGTATATCTGGTTCGGGCAGATTAATGTGTTGGTGGCTGTTGGGACTATAGCCTACTACAATGGTACAATCTGCCTTTGGAGGGTTTGCAATCTAGTTGGAAGATAAATTGTAATCTGTTCTAGAAGATCAAAGCATACAGCTTTTTTCGAAGTGGCCATTTGCAGGGAATGAGAAGGTGGCGGTGGTGCGGTGTACGGCAGAGGTACAGAGGCATGGCGGGCAGGGCGGAAATGCCTCCTTCGGTTGTCTGAAAGCGTATTCGAAGACAAAATTATGTCATCTAGATTGCGTAGGAATGCGAAGACAAGGCCAACTGTTACTACCTCTGTTAGAAAAATGAAGCTGCGAGGTCGGTAAACAGTAGCATGTTCTCCTCATCACTTTAAGACTGACGGAAAAGCTATGCACACTTTTACAACTGGCAGTTTGGTTCCAAGCCTAAGAGAAGGGAGGATAAACTAAAAATAAGCTTGAAGTTTCTTCAACCTGACATTATCCAAACAAAAAGAGAGAAAATTCAAATGTTGGTGTCTAGCAGAATAGGAGACTTCCTGTATTACAAAATATATATATTTAAAATAAATAAATGTATATTTTATTATTTATTATTATTATTTATGCCTACAGGACATGGTCTTCCTAGGTGGTCTTCCATCCAAGTACTAACCAGACCCAACCCTCTTAGCTTCTGAGATTAGACATCAGGCTTGTTCAGGGTGGCATGGCCATAGACCAGGAACAGTGGCTCCACTGGGGCATGAACCCAAGACCTTCTGCATGTAAAGGCAGACGTGCTGACCACTACACTATGGAACTATGTCCAAAATAAATAAATATTTTAAAAGGGGAAGGGCAATATTTGTGGGTCAGAAATGCCAGTTAGAGGTATCTTAGGCTTAATTTACTGACAGCCTTTTAAAATCAGTCTCAAACAATAAAAAAAAAAAAACAACAAAAAAACAAAAAAACAAAAACACTCAGTTTAATGTCATTTGAAATCTTACCTATTTAGAGGGAATGGATGATAATTTTAAAAAGAGGAACTACTTTGAGTTTTTCACAGGAAAGACATTAGATAAGGTTAAGTCTTTATTATCTCAATCAAATTAGAAATTGGACACCACACAGCCTTTATAATTTGGGACAGCAGTTAATAAAGGATTCAATTAAATTGTGCTCACAATAAATGCACATATATTCCATACACAGAGATGTGAAATATCTAGTCTTTTGTTACTATTTTCCACTCACTGCTACAATCCAAAAAAAAAAAAAAAGATAGAAATAAAATAGAATTGGATAAAATAATGATGATTACTTATAATTGTCATTAGCCTTAGTAGCAATGAAACAATTAGCAATTATAATCCAAGGGCAGTGCCCAAATTTGTTTTTTAAATTTCATATACTTGTCTTTTCTATAAGCTGTTGAGGCACTTAACATTTTTATTACAGGAAATGTATAGCACAAATATATTGGGTCCTTAATCCTAAATAAAGTTATTTTATATTTTCATTTGTGAAAAATATACATTAAAGGACTTGCAAAAGTAATGCAGTATATAAGAGGGGAAAAAACAGAGATTAAAAGTTTAATATCCTACTTTAAGTTACCTTTACAAATATATGTTATTGATATAATTGAGACACTACAAGTATATTCATTAAAAATATTATGGTAATCAGAGAATGCTGAGAGTATAAATTATCATTGTACTTCACGTGTCTCTGTCACGTTTTATTTCATTCCTTGAGTTCTTCAGCATATATTTATATCATGCCTTCACCAAGGACTGAGTTACCACTGTGGAAGTGTAGGAGCTTTAACCTATAGCACAGGGTAACATCATGAACTTAATGGGAAGAAAAACTGGAATTAGACATTTGAATCTGGGATAACATTTTGAACTTTAATGACAGGAGAACGATGGTAGCATTTACAGTAATAGCAAAGTTGACAAGAGATCTGCCTTAGGGAAATCTGATGAGGTCATCTTTCCTTGCTTTGTGCATCTCTGTCTAAACGTATTCTCCACTTGGTAAAATAATTCTTTGTTTAAAGGTCTGCCTCCAACCGTGGTCTGTAAGGTTTTTAAAAATGCTTTATTCATCTTTGTACTCTCCAGAATATGACTTGACACCTGGCATTCATTCACTAGATACTCAGTAAATGTTTGTCACATGCATGAGCATAAATATAGGATAGAATGTCTTCTGAGACATGAGAGTGGAGAAAGAGATTTTGGAGTCATTTTACACAGAAATGAAATGGTATCTACTGTAAGCCTAGCCACTACCTGCACACAGAAGTTGTTCATTAGATATTGCTTACAGGAATGAATGAATGAGACAATCAGTTCACCGAAGGAATTAATATATTAATATATTAAGATGAGAAAATAGGCAACTTTGACCTTTGGAAAGTATTAAAAATTAATAAGCTGGAGGAAATAAAGCAGTCAGTGACAGACTGGAGAATTAATAGTTAAGAGAAAAAGCAAGAAAATAGAGTGTCATAAACAATAATTATCTGTTGCAGTTTCGTTTTCAAAGCACTTTTACATGATTTCATTTTAATTCTGACAACAGTCCTGAGAGGTAGGGAGAGAAGGTATTATTATGCTTGTTTTTTTATAGAGGAAGAAGCTGAGGTGCAGAAAGGTTAAGTGGCTTAGAGGAGAGCATTTCAAACAGAAAGAAATATTTAATATTGTCAAATGCAGAAAATAGAATAAGGACTGAAAGGATGTCACTGAGGTTGGCATGAAGTTCACTGGAGCCAGTGAGGTTGGTAAGGGATGAAGAGAGGTGGGAAGGCAGGGTGATGTCTTAAGAGTTTTTAAAGACAGAAATTTAATGTATTAAAGATAAATGAATTAAATGATATAGTCTTACATGTATATCATAAGGGCCTCACACATAAATCACACTGCATAGTTATCAGGATGGGATAAGATTTAGGATAGAAGAGGAAAACATGAATACGTTCCTTTCTTACCCAAATGGAGAACTTTGCTTCTTGTAAACTGATTTTCACTATGCCTATTCTGTGCGTGCACATGAGTTTTCTGACTTTGAAATTACTATTGTAAGATTTTAAATGATATTTAGGTAAGATCTTGATAAATTTCTAACAAATACTAATTTGCTATTCCCCTCTCTTTGATGTTTTCCATTTAAAAAGCAGAGGCGAGAACATTCCAGTGGGGCGGAGGCATGATTGCTGTTTCACAGTCCAGCTCCGCTCTCACTGGAAAGTAGCTTATTATTAACGTGAACATTGAAGGGCCCTGGTAACACAGGTAATTCTATTTAAGAATACATTTTCAGGAAGTTTATTATTTCAAGTCAAGAAGAGAGGGAAAAAGAAAAAAAATGAAGAGCTATTTTTACTTGACTTCTCTAAATCACTAAATGTATGTGGGGTAACATACACAGGTAAATCTGGAATAAAATACATGAATTTAAATTCTGGAATGATTTTTTCAGGTAAACATGAATAGATCAAATCTTCTTCTACTTTACATTTTAAATACTAAGTTAAATCTTCCAGTTTACACACACACACACACACACACTCACACACACACATTCACACTCTAGCATAACCTTAACAAAATCACATCTGAAATTGCAAAAGCTGTTTTCTATGATCTTCTGAGTCACATTTACTTAAGTTTGCTTAGAAAAACATACATTTTTCTTAATAGTAGAGTTGTCAGTTGTGGAACATAAATTTAGATAAGTAAGCTAAATTATTTTTTGATAGGCGAATCACCAGCGGAGTTGATGGTTAAATATGATTCTACTTTCTATTCAGCTTTTGGTGATGTGAAGAACAGTAAGAACAGTAAGAATTTTTAGATAATAGGATGCAATTTACTCCTTGTTTCCTCCCCCTTCCCCAAACTCAGCTAATGAATAAACAAACCACACTGTGACTGTGTCTATATACCACATAAACATCTAGATGAAAAGTGATAAATTCAGGCCATCATCTAGCTATTTGAAAACATTTATCTTGATGACATTAAACATCTGGATGTTCCCAGATATGGAGATGTTTGATGTCCTGCAGATAAAATATTCTGATGACTGGTTGAAGTTTTTACTTATCTGTTGCATATAAATGCATATTTACATGCATATAGCTCTCCTTGTTGCAGACACAAACTGGAATTTTAGCATGGTTATAGTACAAAGTCACAGACAGGAATTGTCAGATTGAGATTTTTTGGTTATTGTTCTTAATCTATGACCTAGAGAAACGTCTTTTATTTTCCTTTCGCTAAATAAAAGACTTAATCGGCTTTCCAACAGTGTATATTAAGGTAAACAATTTGCAAAATGAAGGCACCTAAGCTTTCATCTTCAGTGGCACACAAAAACAGTGTGGGGGGAAAATATAACACAAAGTAGTATTAACTAACTGACTTATTACTCGGTTTAAATGCTATATAAAACATTTCCATTT
The DNA here is from genome assembly GCF_014176215.1 of Rousettus aegyptiacus. Lineage (NCBI taxonomy): Eukaryota > Metazoa > Chordata > Mammalia > Chiroptera > Pteropodidae > Rousettus > Rousettus aegyptiacus. The sequence goes on along the minus strand of NW_023416292.1, from coordinate 41,925,495 downwards.
CTCGTCACTTTTTAAAAAGCATTTTGTTCTTAGCATGTCAATTTAGGCCATCCAGATAAAATGACAGGAGTTCAAACTTCCTAAGTTGATAATTTTGATATTTCTAGTGGTGGTTTGGCATGGGGTTAGTACTAAATACGAATCCTATTTTTGTCTATTCATTAGATCCTAATTTTCTGAATCATCGAAGATTGGCTGTTAATTCTCTGTCACATTTTCTTACTCTAGGACTAATTGAAGAAAAAGCCATTTTTATAGAAGAAACAAGGAAAACAACATTACAAAATATAATGTATATTTTGATTATCCGTTTAAAAGAAAGATTAACATTCTTCTCCATTCCCACACTTTAAAAGTAATCCCGCATAAGCATTAAATAATATTTCTAAGCCTTTTAAATCAAGATTGCTTGCATTCCATACTAAAGGAAGAAAATAAATGTTAAAGTGAAAAACAGTTCCCTGAAAGCTGGAAACTATTATGGCACTAAAGTAACAGACAATTGCATAACACATTTCAGCGTCAAGCACTCTACCTTCAGGATCACTCAGAACTGAACCAAAGGCACTGATGACCACGTCGGCTTTCAGATGGACTAGCTGATCTTCATCTTCATTCCATTTCCCAGTTTCATCTTGCTCTGTCCGAACAAATTGCATAGCAACAATTCTTCCACCTTTTACTATAACCTTCCGTGGGGACAGGAAAGGCAAAAATTCACACTTCTCTTCCTTAGCAAGCTCCATCTAAAACAAAACAGAGGAGAGAAAAAACTTGAAAATGTTTCTTCTCCATTGAACATTTGATTTTTCGATTGTACATACTAAAGCATATGATGTTTACATCAACATGAATTTTTTTTCTTTCACCAAAGCTGAGATTGTTATAAGCCATTTACAATTTATAAATCTCTGAGCAGGAGACGTCTCAGACTGGAGCTGCCATGTGGCAGTTTATAGATCATGGCACCACCAGGTATTTTTCAGCTTTTGGGTGTCGTATGCCCTGTGGTTGTGATGCGGGAGGTTTCTGACTACAGTAGCCAGGTCTCCCCATGCTTTCATTTCTGTAGGTTAAGATTCTCTCTAATCAAACCACACATGAAAATAAATACTTCTGATGATTACCAGGCTGCAGATTGCTAAACTGGAAGAAAGTCAATAAAGTGGGTGAACCAGTCTGTGTAAGTACATGATTAGAATATTAGGCAGGAGAAAAGAAGACTAACGAAACTCTGTGCAACAAAGAAATAAATAACATTTAAACTTACTTTTGTAAAAATGTAAGTGAAAATTTTAAGAAAGAAAAATAACATGCTCCTTTCGAAAGATTCCTTGTCTCCCACATCTCTTAAATAACTCATTTTGCTGTAAAAGGGATCTCTTCAGTTCTTGTTTGTTTTCATGACCATGATGGGATGTTTATCAACATAGAATGTAAATATTTACTTAATATTTGCTTATTCTCCTACCTACTGTTTTTGGGAACTCAGGCTTTTGTGAATGTAATCCTAATTAGTATGCTAAAGGTTCTTTCAAAACATGTAAAACCATCCTAGTAAAGAGGCTGAGGGGTGTTGAGTCTCATCCTCCCACCGCCCCTGTGGAAGACAGGTATGTTCTCGGTAGGAATCCTGACAGGTGAGGTTGGGAAGCTGTGTGTCAGGCTTCAAACCAGGAATTATCTGAGTGACATCCAGATGGAAAACCGAGACAAAACATAATTTGCTCAACGTTGTCATCATGCCATGGTGCCACCTCTCAGCACTATTCGTAACTAGCGGTTTCATTTTTTGCCACGCATCAGGGTCACCTAGAGGGCTCGTTAAAATAGACTGCATGTCCCCTCCACCCTGCCCCAAGTTTCTAATTCTATAGGATTGGGTGAGGTCTGAGGATTTGCATTTCTAATGTATTTTTCGGTGATGCTGTGCTGCTGGTCCAAAAATGACACTTTGTGAACCACTGTTTTAATTAGACCACAGCTGACGGGCTCTGAACTTGGTTGTTCCATACTATGTATTCTCAAGGGGAGTAATATTGCCCATGAAGGAGTGAAAATTGATTTTGGGAAAAGGAAAAATTCTTAGATATTGTAATATTTTGTGATATACTCTAACCCCTACCAAAGAAGCCACAGCATATAAACAGATATCTGTGGTATTAAAATTACAGTGATGAGGGAGATAGTAATTAGGAAAATAAGCCCTAAAGATTCCCTAAGGAGACAATGATAAAAAAAAATTGATTAATACTGGTCATTAGTATATATCAGCATGTATTCAGTCTATGTTCTATTTAGGATATATTTTTTAATATTGGCTTTAAAGGCTTACAAACTGGATTGCATAACTATTATTACACAGTATTTCTCTTTTCATTATAAAATAAATAGTTAAATAATATCAAATAGAATAGATATGTGGGATATTGTGACTGGTAAGTATGGCTTACCAGTCAATGGCTCTAAAACTGCTCTCTGTTTAGACAGAGAAACTGGAAGTAACTGGAATTGGATCAGGTTGAAATCTACATTTCCTGTTTATTTGGGACAGTCACTAAAACTCTGGCCTTCAGTCTTCTCATATGTAAAATGGGGATGATAATTCCTAATTAATTAGTATGTGGTGACACTTAAGCAATTCGGACATATAAAGCTCCTAAAGCAGAACTTAACATACAGAAGATACATATTTGTAGTTGAAAGACTCTGAATTCACAATTTCCCCTCACCCATTCTTCAGACTATTCAATACCACTCAGCAAAAAGATTATGATTCCAATGGGAAGGTGACCCAATAGCAAAGGTTAAAAAAAAAAAGGAATGGCTAAGGATGAACCATAGATTCCTCTTTTATTTTCTGCAAAATAAAAATGTATGACTACTGGAAGGCAAACTATTCCTTAAATATTTCAAATTATAAAATAAATATGACTCCAGGATGTCAGATACGTATTCTGCATCACTTTTGTCACATTTGTGTAATGTAGCACCTTCTAACTCATCAATGTATTCCAGTTTATTGTATTCTAAAAATGTCAAATTTTAATGATAATGTCAAACTTGATTAACAATGTCAAATGTTTACGGTTTGAATAAATCAATTCATGATGCGTATTTATAATGGTATTCCCTTCTGTGGAGGACAGAAATAAAATTCTGGACTATGCTGGGATCATGTCTCAGATTCACTTAGGATCTGTTGTCTCATTCTTCTTTTGTCTATTAACAGATAGTACCTATTATCATATGTAAATAATTTTATGCATTTTGACAAATTCAGCATTAAGTTTAGAAACAAAAATTAAACCCTACAAACAAGTCAAAACTTTTAAAATGAAGATCATCAATGATGTAATGTGTGAACATGCATTTGTAGCATTCTTACCATGTTTTTGACTTCTGAGGGCCTAAAAAGTATATACAGTCATGAACATGAAGAAACTGCATTTTAAGATATTCTCAACTCATATAATAACTTTCCATATGCACCAGGATTGATAATTTGTATTCAGACATTTAGTATTTGTGCCAACTGTCTGACAGTGCACAGAAGTCAGACAGTGTGAACACTGCCCCGCCACACACAGAGATTATTACAAATTTCTGCTTTTGAAATTTTAGAAATATTCTTTACTCTCTAAACATGTAAGAGTAGACTATTAGGCAGCAGACATAAGTCACACCACTTCTTACTATTTTGCTATTAAGAAGCTATATTTTCCATTTTACATAAGAGAGAATAAAACTTTTAGAGGAAAAATTTTATAGGAAGATGTCTTTGAACATAGTAATCTATTTGAGAAGTACTGATATAATATTGAGAAAAGAACTGAGATATGATTCGCTTTAGGAATTAGGGAAATGTTAGGAAAATCAGAAGACAAGTAAGATAAGTCATATGTCAAGTAAAATATCCTTTCAATTATTTGTAGATAACAGAGGAATTTACTTTTAATATTTATTAGTCGGTCTAATGAGAGGATGATTAAAATAATAATACTTATATAGTAGGTATTTTTTAAGTGCTTTACATAGAACTAATTTTATTCTTTACACAGAAGGTATTTTATGACCCCTATGTATTAGGGTTTTGTTTTTTGTTTTTTGTTTGTTTGTTTTTTAAATATTTAGCTTTAAATCAACTTTTCTAACTCAAAAGGCCAATAACACACTGTACATCATCCTGATTTGTAGATTTATCACCCAAACTCAGGCACTCTGCCACTTGCTGGCCTCACAACCAACTCTGTGCAGGAAGAACCGTTACTTCCTTTTTACAGAAGAGAAACTGAGGCTCAAAGGCACCAAAGATATGTTGAGGGATGACAAAGCTTAGCTACAATTCTGCAGTGGATGAAACAAACTCCTATGCAATATTCATTGTATCCAAAAACAGCAATTGTAGAATATTTCAAAGAATAAGACTGAATGGTTCTTGTTGTTGAATTTCAAAATTGGGCTAATTGGAATAGGAAAAGATTTAGTCAAAGGAAACTAAAGGTCAAAGGATAGCCTGGATGAAGGGTGCCCTCAGTGGGAAGAGGACATTCCAGCTTCTCAGTCTAAGTAACTTTAGAGGCTACTATAAAATGAAATACAAGAACCAAGTGATGGACCTGTGAACACAATATTATAAATGAGATAATGGAGACTCCCTGAGTCCAGATAAAGAGTAAGTTTAGAATAAAGGAATACTACTTCATAAGTGGGTAGTAGAGGCACATTAGGTCAAGATATGAAGGTGGGGAGTTAAAACAGAATTTAAAAAAATTTATTTGTTAGACTGTAAACTCCTCACAAAGTTTTCTGAGTACAGAAAAAAGATATATCTTATTTAACTTTCTAACCCCAGTATCCAGAAGTGATATTCAAATACTTACAAATGATGAGCAGAAACAAATGAACATTCAGATAAATGCTTGGCAAACCAGAATGTACTCCAGCTAATATGAGACATGGAAGGGAATCAAGTGCATTTAAGTCCTATGGGTGCCTATCAAAGTGAGTGACACACAGCAGATCTTGAAAAACATTTTGTTTACCAAGACGAATGACTAATATGAAAACCCAAAGAACCCTCAAGCCAATGAAAGGACAGCCAAGTAGTAGTACATCTTTGAAGTCAATGGCTACTAAACACCCATCCCAAAGCAAGTAACACTGGGCATGCAGAAGACATGCTGACTGACCAGAGCCTTCTATGTCGTGAGGTTTAAACCAAAATCAAATGGTGTTCTTTTTCAGCCATCAGTCACACTGCCATGAGAAAAAGATGGACCAGACTGACCAGTGGTCTAATCTCATGCAGTGGGCCTCAATATTTTATTGTCCAAATGAATTAACCCTCTGTGTTAAGTAGTTCACAAATGTTGATGTCAGTGCTTCTTAATACTTAATAGTAATGATCATTAACAATCAGCAACTTTGTGAGTTTGGTAAATGCACATTTGTGTTCATGGCACACATATTTATTTCCACGTTTGATGGCACTTGTTCTTATGAGGAACTACTGGTATATTAAGCAAACAAATAAACCTCCCTTGGCCTTATCTCCATCAATAATAGCTCAAAGGAGTAAAGGAGATCGCATCTATAAGCTTCCATTTTTGAGGTTCAATAAATCGAATTGTTACTTCCTTTTCACATCATATGTGGAAAGTGAAAAAAAAAAAACACTCCTCTTAGCTTTGATTTTTTACCTCCATATTCATGGAAGATTTGTGGTTGATGCTGAGTGAAATAAAAATAGAGTGCTATAGCATGCAATAACGATCATCATTTTAATGATTAACTTTATGTAATGTGATGATTTGGTCTGATTAATATTACAGGCATCATACTGTGGAAATTATGAAACAACTTAATTTGCTATAATTAAAAGCATGATGTCAACTCATTTTTAGATTGCATATAGGCAAAGTAAGCATAGGTTATAAACTATAATGAGCAGAACTTAAAACCAGCATACATTAAATTCTAATATGCCAAAGTTTGAGAAACGATATTTTTCATAAAGGTTATTCGCTAATATCTACACATTTAACAAGTTATCAATTCTACATGAACACAAGGACCACAAAAATGGTATTTCAAAACAAAAATGTTTGGTAGTCTGCTTTGGTCAGTGATAATCCTGGAAAATATTATATTTTATTTCATCATTGTTAAATTATTTGATGTACCACAAACATTTATAACAACGTGAGTCCCATTCATTCACAAATTTGCCAAACATTTATTAAGTATCTCTTACTTACAAAAAAATTGTGCTAGGTACTATGGTTAATTAAAGAATCCCTGCTTTTAAAAATCTCTTAGAGGCAGACAAATCACTAATTATATTCAGTGTGATAACATAAAAATTCTAAGGACACATATGGGCATTTTATACGGCAGTAGTGTAGGTCAAGAAAGGACAGCCTGGAAAAGGTACTATATCAACTAATCTTGAAGGCTGCATAAGAATTAGTTACTGGTAAAAAAAAAAAACCGGGAAGTTCTGATATGGAATAGATGGTCTTGTTTTGGTGAGGAAAAGAACATAGGAGGGTAAAGGAGTTTATCTCAAGAAAAAAGAAAGGACAGTGACCTGGTTAAATCCACTTGTAAACATGCATATCAGCATTTGCAAGTGGGCCCTTATCTTCAAAATGCTTTTGGTAAGATACACCTGTTAGTCTAGGATTACTATGGTCAACAAACATGGAAACTATAGATTTATGGAGCATCGCTCTCTATAAAGAGTCATATAAATTATGTAATTATTGGAGTATAAGCTGGAGATGTTTCATAGTTAAAACATTTTCTTTTTGCGTGAGCTCCTTATGTTATTTAGACACCAGACATTGAGCTGAAGTAAAGCCCATCCTGATGCAGCAAAAGGGAACTTGGAGAACTGTGTTGGTGGTCCTGTACGACACCTTATTTACCCGACACTTCATGTTTATTTGTATCCTTGAAATTATTTAAAAAGCGTGATGCAGATTATATCTCTAATTCACGTGAATCTGATTTCACAGTCCAATCATCTGGTTATTCCTGTTATGGAGGAAATAAAGGGGGATAAAAAAAGAGACAGTAATTTCTGCCCATCTACTCAATCTCATCTTCCTCAATTTACTAAATAGTTCTTAATATATCCTGTGCTTTTTGATTTACACACACTCAAGTCAGTGGTGGAATGCAGAACAACTTCGCTCTGCTTCCTGCTCTCTGAAATATACAAGAAGATTCTGCAATTATTCTTTGCTTGGGCAAAAATGTTTGCTGAAACTACAAATTGAGGTTCCTTCTTTTAGTACCTGTTATGGTGTTATGAGCTTTTGGTTTCTTCTTATGTTATGCTCTTAAAATCAAAGAATCTTGAAGAGAAAGAAATATGAGAGTTGTACAACACTTTGGATAAATATAGTTTCCCCTTAACTATTTTATTGAGTCACTACTGAGCTACAAAAACCAGAAATGCAACGCAAGGGATTTCTTAGAGGCCTGAAATGCCTTTGCACAGGTATCATAAAATACATCTTTTCTAACAAGTAGGGAGTATTCTTAAATACTACTCATTTATATTGGTAATGTTTTCTTAAATCTAACTAGCTCTTACTACTCCTTAGATTTTGCTACAGTCAAGCTCTTCTGGTAGCTGTCGGAATGTCTCACAAAATTATCTCCTGCATAACTTTGGTGCCTTTGCAATAGCTTCTTCGATCTTGAAATGCCTCTTAATACAAATTCTGTATAAATCATAATCCTCTGTGTTTTTATGCAACCTGCCAATATTCTCTAATTCTTACAAGTTTTTATTAATTTTTACTCTTTAAAAATTTCTTAGTTATATTTCTCTCCCTTCTCCCCTTTTCCTTAATTCTCAGTTATCTTTTAAGAGGCTAAAGACCAGGAATAACTTTTATTCAGTATTTTAATGCTAGGTTGATTTTGCAATGTTATTAAATGATGCTTTTTAACATTTAAATTCAAAATAAAATGACAAAGCTATTGGAAGTCATTTTGGGGTGTATGTGTATATATAGAAATTATATATTTTCAATATTTAATATTCATTTAAATTCTTCCTGCAAGGTTTTTGGTGCCCCTAAAATATTTATTTATTCAACATTTCTCACTGATCTGCTACACTGCATTAGCACTGTTCTATATTTTGAGTTAGATACCAAGGTGAATGAGCCAATCCACTTGAATGAACTTGCATTTCAATCTGTAGGATGAGTGTAAAAAGTAACAACTACCCTGTGTGATCAATGCTATCATATAGGAAGCATAAAGAACAATAAGATTTCACAGGAGGGGGAAGTTCATTGGGAAGAAATAAAGGATGCTTTCAAGGAGAAAATAACATTTGGAGCCGATCTTGAAGGATGAGTGCAACTTTTTGAGAGAAAAAAACGCTTTTAAAAAGAATGACAATTATTTGTTTTTACATTAATTCCTGTGTGGTTTTCATTTATGTTTATCCTCTGAATTGTATGCATGACCAACATGTATTATCAGTTCATAAGACAAGAAAAGAATACGCTAAAAAACTGAAGTGAATATTGTTAATGGAAGAAGGGCTTCTAACTTTCACCTGAAAGTTTCACATAAAGTAATAATAGCACATCATTTAATAAGGCTTGATAACAACTCAATACCAATTTAAAATATTCATTGTTGATGAATTCGTGTGTATGTATGTATATATAAATGTACACATACATGTAAAGGTGTGTGTATGTATTCTTGTTATATAAATATATTATATAATACATAATATTATATGTATTATAGATATAAATGATTGGTGAACCTTTTTAAAGGTAGTTTTCAGCTCTACAGATGTTCCTAGTCATCATAATGTAGCCATCACTTGGGAATTTTAAAAAATATTTAATCTTTTAAAAGATACAATCTGGGATAGGCATAGGTTTTTGCTGGCCCCTGGCCTAGTAAGTTTTTTTTTTTCCCCACTCACCATCTGAATTATGTAGTGTAGAATGCTGATAACTTCATCCGTCAGCTTCCTATTTATCCATGTTCTGAACACAGTAGAGTTTACCTCACTGACTGGCTGGGGATATGTTAATTTCAACTCAATTCAAGTGCAATATTTATAGATATTGCCAGTGTTCGCTACAGAGCTGCCATCGTCAGATGAAGAGATAGAGCCTTCCTGTCCAGCTTCCATGTCATTCACATACCTCCCTCTCGGCGTTCAAAACAGAGAATTCGAGGAGTAGAAAAAACTTTGGGCAGACTCAGACTAGAGTATATCACCTAGAACCAAGTAGTCGTAACTTTTAGTTCATTCCTTTTCACTTGTGCCAATCTGTCTGCTCATACTACACTAAAGTTTTATACTTTTCAAAACATAAACACGTGCAGATCCTTAGAATGTCATTCTTATGTCATCATGAAGTACTGAAGGTGTACCTCAACTCTTAGTACCAGTGAGCTACTAACTACCATTAATTAACTTATGTGCTTGGAGGCATGTATGTGTGTGTATGTGTGTGTGTGTGTGTGCGCGTGCGCGCGTGCAGGCATCTCTGAATTGCTGATCATACTAACAGGTCTCTGTCTACTTCCCTGAAGCACCAGCGCAAATGGTACACAGGTGCCAAATGCTGGAGAACTGCCATCGGCACTACCCCGGCTAAGCAAAATTAAATTCGCCAGCTTATAGAGATTATTTTCTAAAAATAGTCCCAGGTTCGTATTTCTTATAATTAAATAAAAAGAAAAAGCATCAACTACTGGTAGGAAAATGCATGTTCAGCCAGAAAGATGTAGTTAAGAAAAACTTTCACATGAGCATCTGATGTTGAAAATGTGAGGGGGAGCTCAACAGATCACGCCACATGCATGATCTCTATGAGGTGTGCTGTGCAGTATCAGAAAGATTCAACTAAAGGGCACATTCTTGCACATAAAGATGTATTACTTCAGAATTGCAGTAGTAATGAAGAATATTTTGAATGACAGACCAGGGCAATCTGGTACTGTTATCTTTGTTATTAAAAATAATAAAGTAGCATTAATTATCAGAGCAGTTGACCTCTGAACGCTCAAATTTCTGGAAACAGACATATCAAAATTAGACGGTGCCATTTGGATGATTAAATAGGGGGAGGCCAAGGGCACGAGGCGGAAGTATGGAGAGCCCATTTAAAATACGGCAGATTGAAAGGCATATCATGTTTTGCTGTTATTAGGGAAGCTGAATATGTGAACGATACATTCTTGAAACTGTCTTTGTGTGTGGGATTGTGGGATTAAAACAATTTTGTACCATATTCTCAGTAACCATTAATAAGAACTACAGAGTTCTTCCCCGACCTTATCCTTTACATTTATCCACTCAGGCGGGACTTGAGTCCGACCTTCACGCCTCCTTTTGGGGATTCCCGACTGCCTAAAGCGGTCTTGCAGTTCTATCGGATCTGTCAACAGCTCTAAATACCAGCATTTTGGGGGATTCTGTTATCCTGTGAAATTTAATCTCACCTATTTAAGCTTGCAGAAAGTACTGGAGGGAATTATTAACAGATTTTCCCTCATCTTCTTAGCGGGTAGTGCTGAGTGATTGGCTGCTTTCCCTAAGGACCCATGGCTGAGAGGCGTGAGTTTGTCAGTAGCATCCTATTTAGCATGTGTGTGAGGCCACAGGGGAGCCTAGGGAGACTGAAAGACATTTGGAATCAGAATTACATCAATATGCTGATGATGCCTTCGTACCTTCATTTCATCAAACCTATATCCTGTAGCATGAATACTTTCTTAACTAAGATGGAGAATGCCCCCAAACAGACCACTGCTGATGGCTCTCATCAGACAGATGAAAACTATATCGACACCTTAGAGCAGGAGAACGGCAGCCTCAGCATCACCAGGGACTTTGTTAAAAAAGCAAATTCTCAGGCCCACCCAGACCCAGAATCAGAAACTCTGGAACAAGGGCCCAGCAAGTTGCTTCATAAGCCCTCCAGGTGATTTTGACAAAAACATTGCATTAGAGAAACAGATACGGTTGTCACTGCAGAATCTGCTGGGTGGGGCCTCCTAGCTTTGTAGATTAAAACCTATTTGGACTCAATCACATTGTACTTCATTACCGACCATGCAGTGCACCTGGTCTCAAATAATTCCATGTTAAATGTAAGCGGCCTTTGGAAAAATCCAGAGTTGTCTCTAAAGGATGAGAGAACTATATATGTTCTGCATTTTCCTCTCTCAAAAAAGCATCTGAGAATTAGACTGCAGCCTTGGATGTGAACATACTCACGTACCTCATGGTTAGGCCTTTTACCAACAGACAAATCATGTTATTCCCAAATTGCATCTAAGAGCCCAAGCCCATTAAATGACACACATATTTGAGGAAAACTAAATTCTCCTGTTTCTCAAACTTTGTCAACTTTAAAGAAACCAAGTGTGGTTGTAGTTTGTGTATATTAGGGCTTGAAAGCATAAGAGGAATAGGAGAAACACAAAAAAATTAGGTATGATACTAAATTCTTCATATTGGTTAAAAGTTTGTCCTAGAACATATTTTCTCAAAAACCCTATCTTGAGTTAGAAACACACTGCTGGACCTCATCTTGACTTTTCAGTTTCATAAGTGTTACCACTGCCACTTTATGGGCCCCTTTTCCAACATACACAAAATGGTCATGAGGGATAAATGTGGAACGCACGCTGTTAAGTCTCCAGCCAGTGACCCAACTCTGGAATCTATGCACATTCTCATAATTCATTATTTATTAGTCTTTCTCTCATGCTGAGGAATTTTGCCTAAAATTACCAAATGAACCTTCAAAGGCCCACTGCTGTAACAGTGATCTAAGTTGGGAGAGTATTAGCCCTTTTAACGCTGGAAGGCTTGGATGCTGACCCCTCCAGAAAACATTCATGCCATAATGATTTAATTGAACACTTCATCTGCAGCACCCACTGTGCTAGGCAGGGGAAGAAACAAAGTGACCAAGAGAGATGACCATTGTCCCTGCTCTCATGGACCTCACAGTGAAGTCGTTTTAAGACCACATAAATGATTTGGTTTCTTGTAAGCTAATGATAAAGAAACATCCACACATTTGTTCTTCTAGTTGTAATTAAGTCCCAGACCCACTACAGTTTTACTAAGCTATTTGGCAACCACGTGACCTGGGATCTCGATGACTCATTGCTTCCTCTCATTGCTTCAGTGACCAGGGCTCAGCCCCCTGAGCTCTGGCCTTCTGACTGAACTACGCCGGGGGTTGGCTCCTTTCCTTCCTATAACCCAATTGCATTACTGAATAGGCTACTCTTTCCACTAAGCCCTGACTAGCTTCCTTGCTTCTGACACAATCTCCCTTAAAATTTAACTCAGACCTTGGTGCTTCTCTGCTCTAAACAGTATAATAGTTTCAGTTTTCACTCAGTAAAAACTACGGGCTTTATGAATGCCTATAAGACCTTACCCAGCCTGCCACATGCTGCTGTCTAGCCACAATGACTTTTTTTTTTCCTGTTTCCAGAAGTCCCAGAGCCTTCTTGAATCAAGGGCGAATGCATCTCATCTGCCTTGATCTGAAACATTTTTTCTCTCAGATGTCTACATTCCCTCAATGTCTTCATTTCTGACCCAAAAGTCATCTCATTAGAGAGGGCTTCCTGGGCCACTCCGTTTAAAATGGCAAATCCTGCCTCATCTTCCATCATACTCTCCCTCATATATACCTTTAGTATACTTATATATTAATTAACTTTTCTCCATAGTACTAACCACCTTTCAGTATGTTATTTATGTGACAATTATTTGTTTGGTTATTGAGTGTCTTCCCTCACTAGGCACAAACTCCACAAGGTCAAGAATTTCTACCTGATTTGTTCACTTCTGTATTCAAATTGCCTAGAACAATGTCTGGTACATAGTAGATGTTCAAAGAATATACATAAACTTTAATCTGTACCCTCTCAAGCAATTATCTGGTCTCATTTGTGTGTGAGTGTATGGTGCATGTGTGTATGTGTGTGTGTGTGTGTGTGGTGCGTGAGTGTGGTGTATGTGTGTGAGTGTGTGGTGCATGTGTGTGTATGGTGTGCATGGTGCGTTGTGGTATGAGTGTGTGGTGTGTGTGTGAGTGTGCGTGTGTGTGACTGTGAGAGTGTGGTGTGTATAGCCACCACTGGTTTCTGGCTGCCCTTCCCAGTGGGAGGCGACTCTCATGTATAGTGTAAAGTGAGCCGACACTGCTGTTCAGAGCCATCTTCCCTCCCAACACACATGGTGAGGTTTATGTAACGAAAACTTCTCTGACACTAGAATCAGAACAAGATTTAAAATATTTAGTTCAAAATATTTCTCAAGTGCTTATTATTTGCCGAGGTCTTATGCATGGGATACAAAGATGAATAAAATTAGCTCCCGTTTTCTTTCATCTGAAGCAAGTCACTTGACTCCAGTATGGCTGTTTTTCTGTTATTTGTACTATAATGAGATTGCACTGATTGATGTCTAAAACCCCAGAGAAAGCTCATATGATTATGAGACCATCTCCACCTGAATTTTGAAAAACAAGTCTGAAAAGGTAGACTGCATGGAGAAAAGCTCAGATAACAAAGTTGACATTTGAAGCTCAGCCATGAACCAGCGGGGCTTCTGATATTTTAGTGAGATTAATCTCTAATGTGGTTAATCTATATGTGACAAATTACCTGTTGACTACACTTAAAATTCTTTTCTAGTATAGATACTCCAAATATGTTCAGGCATTCTAAGGCAAATCAAATTCATAATACTGATTTGGATTAAGTGAGTAATCTATCTTTCTATAAATACATTTGGTTCTTGTTCTCAGAACTAATATTTTTTGTAAGGCATTATCTTTCCCTAATAACATGGAAATTTGAGGAGTTCGTGGTACATGTACCCAGTTGATGCCTTGCCCAAGATTAGTCACCAGGCACCCGTAAGAATAAAATTATTTTATATCTGTCATTTTTAGTAAGTTGACTAATTATTAATTCTAAATTATGCATACATTACACCTCTTATAAAATAAATAGCAATCTCTGTTCTAATGGCTTCACAGCAGAATGAATTGACGTAAGTATGACCAACATATATATCTTTGAACACATCTTACAAATTTGGACATTTTGAATGTCTCTGATTACTACATTCTCCTAATATCTATACATTTTGTAAAGAGTATCTATTGTTTAGGACATGGAAGATAGCACATTCCACTGTGGCTAGTTAAACACAGTGTATTTCAAAGATATCAACACTGAGAAAAAGGAACACTTGACAAAGATATATTTCTCTTTGTATCCAATTCAGTATTATAAAATAATTGTCTTTTACTGTGAATGTCTGAAGCAGGAAAAAAAAACAACTATGGTTAGCAAATTTTTAAATTTGCATTTCACAATTTCAAGAATATTCTAATAATTTAAACTAGGAGACTGCACATTAATAGTCTCATCTTTTGAAATCTGTTGCGTTACAACCCCATATTCTCTGATGGTTCTATTTTACCTCCTCGGGGACAGCTCTTATATTAACAAAGCCTTTTCTGAAGACGATGAACACGCGGCGGGCTCCACAACGCAAAGCGGATGTTGCACAGTCGAAAGCAGTGTCTCCAGCTCCGAGAACAATCACGGCACCCCGTATCGATGGCAATGGAGAGTGACAGGCGCACATTCCTGAATGATGAAAGGAAAACCGCATTTTCAAGTAGAGAAACCATTTCTGCATGACAGCTCAAAAGATACTTGTACTCAAAGCAGTGTAAAATTGCATCTTGCAGTTTTCGAGGATGGAGTGTCACTATCAAATTATTCTGCTTCATTGAAAGACAGTTTTATTCCCATTTAAAAAATATGCTCATATATATATAATTTCATAGTCAGTACCGTAACTTCTTTTTTTTCCTTTTAGAAGGATAATTGCAACACATTTTGAAGTATTTAGGTCATAACAAATTGGAATCAATCAATTAAAACTCTCTTTGGTAAAGTGGTGATGTGTATTTTTAACTTGGCATCATGAAATTTCTGTTTGTTAGAAAAAGAAAAAAGTCCTTATGATCTGGGTTAATCATTCACAGCATTTCATGAAAATGCTACTTCAATATTACCTAATATCTAATAAGATTCTAACATAGAGCCCTGCTATATGTTACATTTAGTGAACTTAGAAATTCAATGTTCTGAATGTGTTCTTTATGTAACTGGAGAATTTATGAGAACTATTTCTTTAAATAGTAAAATAAAACTGTCTCCCTTTACCACTTTTCTTTTCTTTTTTTTTTTTGTAAAACTGATAATGAAAACATAACTTCCTAAGTATCCCTTTCTTAAGAGCACCTATATGAAGATTTGATGTCCATATGAAAATTCGTGTAAA
The DNA here is from genome assembly GCF_014176215.1 of Rousettus aegyptiacus. Taxonomy (NCBI): domain Eukaryota; kingdom Metazoa; phylum Chordata; class Mammalia; order Chiroptera; family Pteropodidae; genus Rousettus; species Rousettus aegyptiacus. The sequence continues at coordinate 41,910,098 of NW_023416292.1, read as the reverse complement.
AAAAGTAAAATGCAGGTGTTCTCTCAGTGTTAAGTGGCAGTGTATTATCAGATTAAATAAGACTGTTGATAAGATAAATTACTATAATTTTGAAATGGCACCATGGATAGCATAGACCTATAATTTCCATAAGTGTAATCATTTTGCTTGGAAGAGTCTGCATTTGGGATTACATAATTGGCCATCTGTAATTCTCAAATCTATGTTGTGTGTACTCTGACCTTCCTTAGAAAGGGCTGCAGGCAGAAACATCCCGTTCTCCTGGAAGAAGGAAGGTGGAGGTGGGTGGTCCACATCTCTAGCTGTAAACTGCTTCGAAACGATCTAATACAGAAAGTTACTATTTTTTTTTTTTTAATTTTGGGAGAAAGATGTAAGTTCTTATCTGTTTCATGTGTAATTAAATGTCAGAATAGAATTTTAGGAGACAAATGTTTAAAGGACTTAGATGATCTGGTTTTGAAGAATATATTACAGCTTCTCTATGCATGAAGACGATGACTCTAGTCCAGGCAAAACACAGCACAGGTTTGGCTTCAGGCTGCTGTTCTGGGGTTTATGAAGTGATATTACACAGAGACTACGTACCTGGGCATCTACCAAATTGTTTTACTTTAATTTGATAAATTTGCTGTTCCAGGAGAGACTAAATCTTTCTGTCTGCATGGACACAAATCACATAAGCTATGTGATCATTTGTCTACTTTTAAGATAAAAAAAAAAACAAATTTTAAATAAAACAGTTCTCAGACTGAAGTTCTAGCCATTTCTCTTAAGCACATCTTCTGATGTTTGTTTACAATCTCTTACTCTGAAGCAATTTTCATGACACAGTTTAGACCTGTATACAATACAGTGAAAAATCCTTAGGATGATGTTTGATTAGAAGAATAAACAAATAGGCTGTTCTAGCAAACTGTTGCATAAGGCTTTTTCTTCTTCTTTATATTAGTGTTGCAAAGGGATCAATTTCAAATCTGAACAGCATCTTGCTAAGCCTGGATTTAATATAAATGTGTAATATATACAACAACATAAGAAACATTAAGAATAAAACAGCATGTTATACCTGCTTTACTGCCTTTGGCTACAAGTGGCAAAAAGTCTTTGGATGTATAAAATCCCTGCTCCTGTGTCAGGCCTTGGAAGATGTCATCTTTATTGGGTTCTGGCAAACCTAAGTAATAAAAATTTATAAAATATTGTTAGCAGGGGAAGGAACGTTTCCTACTGGATATTAAAAAAAAAAAAAGTAGAAAGCTGCAATCATTAAAATAATGTGGTACTTAGAGGGAAAAAAAATCTGTAAGAACATCAACGTGAAATAATGTACATAATCTAATGTACAGACCTCAGAGTATACCTTTAATATCTATCTAACTAAGCACGCATGATAAATCACATTTGCATGTACACATATATGTATATGGAAACATAGACACACACATAAGGGGGAAAATCATGTTACATTCTTTCCTTATGTCATATATAAACATAAGTTTCTGATGTATTAAGATGCTAAATATAAAAATTTCATTATAAAAATATATATATGTATATGTATGCATGTATTTATCTAGTTCCTGAATATGGAAGATCATCCTAAAAAATATTCAATGGAAAAAATGTATTTTAGCACAAAAATTCAGCTACTTCTACATTTCAAAAATATTATAAATAAATTAAAAGAAAAATGATTCACCAAAATATTTTAAGAAACAAAATGTCTTTACAATATCAAAAATTTTCTCAATTTCAATAAGGAAGATTAGCTTTTCAACAGAAGCGTAAACGAAGCATAACAAAAATTGGTATTAAAAAATATAAATAGCTTACAAGCAACAAAAATCTTAACTACATTAGTAATTTAAGAAGTGCAATCAGCTATGATTTACCCTCTACTAATCGATAGAGAATTTAAGAAAAATCGACTACTTGGCAAGGGTAGAGATGGGGTTTGTTATACTCCTTCGGAAAACACACATGCCAGTCCTCAGTTTCTAGAAAACGGTTTGACTCTATCCTAAAGAAACATTATAAAGGTTTGACGTGCAAAAATGGTTAATAAAAAAAAATTTTTTTAATAGAGACAGAAAAAGTATGGAAGAATACCAAAATGCCAAAGAATGAATACATCAGTTTTACTTTAAAAAAGAAAAAACAACAGAACAAAATCAAAATATAGTGCTAAATGAACTGGCAGAATATAAAATTGTATAAAGTATGAGTCAAGTTTTGTAAAAAAGAATCTATAAGTTATATAATCTGAAAGGTAATTGCTTCTGGTTGTGAGGTGATATGTCTTTGTATTATTATTATTATTATTATTTCCTTTTTTTCCAAATATTCTACAACATGTACGTATCAACTCCATAATTACTGAAATTTTGAAAACAAAATGAATAGCAGACTAAATTTTTTTTCAAAGTATAAACAAAGCAAATCTGATAGCAATCACCACACCACAGGAAAGTGGAGAATTAATTCATCTCAATTCCGTAAGGACTGGAATGGGTCATTCTAGAGAGGTGGGAGTTTATTTTATATTTAAATGAAGGGTTATGGGTTGTTGCCAATGGACACATAGAGTAATAAGCATGTGTCCCAAGGATGACTTATCTTGAGAGAAAAGGTAGGTACTGTGTCTGATCTGAAACCTGAAGATGTTCGTGGATTGAGTGTGTAACCAGCCATAAACCATTGCCATCCCTTCAAATTAAATCAAATATTTTCTTCCTGGTCCAGCACCCTGTCAATCCCTTCCCCTAGAATGTTTGATCTTAGCTTATAGATTGTTTAAAACCATTTATTTTTAAAATTATTTTAATTATCCAAGATTAGGCAAGTCATTTGACTTGTCTTTGCCTTGGCTTCTGTATAAATGAAATGGGGATAAGACTATTTCTTCATTTTCTGACATGGAAAGATTTCCTTAGGTGTATTTGTAACAAGGAAACTATTACATAAATGTGTACTTATTTATGTAATTTTTTTTTTTAGAAAGCCTCCAGAAGAGGGTGGTTGGTCACCATTACATAAAAAGGTACTTGAGGACTCTAATGACAAAACATTTTTTCTTGAAAGCTATTTAAAAAATAACTAAAGTTTAAGTTGCACTTGATTAGTCAAACCAACATATACATATGCTACATACTAAGATTTAAATAAGGAATTATTTCCCCTCTCATCTTACTATACAATAGAGATAGCATATATATATACACTATAGCTCTTCATTTTCCTGTTAAAAACCACAAACGACAAGAAAAACAACATAAAGTGCTATGCCATTTCAAGGTGATATGATAAACGAAAGCCTTTAAGGCAATCAAAAACAAGACACAGAGAAGGTAAGTGGTGGATAAGAGTTCCACAGTCACTGGCAATAAAGTCTGAAATTATTCCTTTACTAAATCCTACTCTGAGCTTTTCCACTTCTTGCTGTGGTTAAAGCAGAGAGGGAGCTATGTACATCTGCGACAATTTTTTTGTAGATCCACTGTTAAAATAACTTATCTGAAGAAATGTAAGGCATTTTCACTGAACACACCACCAGACTTTTCCTCTCTTGCAAGGATTATTTCACAAGAAAAAAAAAAGCTTTGGTAAAATTTAAACTTCTTTTTTTCACTTGATCAAGACACTGACAAGGACAACTGAGCTTCCTTTGCTTCGCCCCATTCTGCATTTATCACTAAAATGAATTTAACGTTTACTAGGTCAAATTCTCTCTGTAAATATTCGAGAGGGCACTGATTAGCTGTTCTGGCCTATGGATATTGGCTTGAGGAGAGGAAAAATGAGCCAGTAACTAGATAGAATCATTATGCCTGGGTTAGCCTTGCAGCCCACATGCCAGGTCATGAACAGTTTTAAATATTCAAAGTCAATGGAGCTCTTCTCCCCTCACTTCATGACAAGTGAGCAGTGCATCTGAAGCTGTCCTCACAGACTCTTTGGTAGTCTGGCCCAGTGGCAGAAGTGCCCTATTTTCTGCTAACCATGAAGGCTGAGGGGCGATTGCGAGCAGGGTCGCTATCATCAGACAGACTTCAGTGTGAGTCTTCCTCTCCCATTGACCTGGTCTGTGATCTGTGTAAGTTCTATGATGGTTAGTTTTATGCATACTTGGCTAGGCTATAGGGTCAAAAAATTATCTGATCAAACACTAATCTAGGTATTGCTGTGAGGGCATTTTATAGCTGTAGTTAACTACAACCAGTTTATTTTAAGTAAAGGAGATTACCTTGACATCTGGGTAGGCCTCATCCAATTAGGCCGAAGGCCTTAGAAATGAAACTGAGATTTCCCTGAGAAAGAAGAAATTCTCTTTGTCTGCTGGCCTGGCAGATTTCAAATTTGCCAGCTCTCACAACTGCCTAAGCCAATTCTATGATATATATATATCAAAAGATTAAGAAACTATTTTAAGTTTCTCTAGAGAAACAAACCATTAAAAGATCTATCTATCTATCTATCTATCTATGTATCTATGTATCTATGTATCTATGTATCTATGTATCTATCTATCATCTATCTATCCATCTAATCTGTCTATCTATCTATCTATCTATCTATCTATCTATCTATCTATCTATCTATTTATCTATCATCTATATCTAGCATCTATTTATCTATCCATCCACTTAATAAACATAAGCTATTCAAATAGGTTTATTTATTCTGTAGTTTATCAATTTTTTCAAATTTCATATCCTATGTCAAGGAAAGGATAAAGCTTAAATCAAAGCAAAGTATTAAATCTTAGCAAATTTAAACAAAGTGCTGCAAAAAAAAGTAAAGCAACTGTATGTGAAATATGATATATAATGAAACTTGCAAATACCCATGTATCAAAGAAAGATTTCTCTGAGAGTAGGTGGCACATTAATAAATATGGTACATGTCTGTACCAGGATGATTTCAAACTGACACTAAAATGACTTTTTAATTCACCTTTCGGTGAGAAGAGGGAGGTTTATGAATAAAGAGGAGTTGACAAAGATTTGACAAACAAAGCAGCTCGTATATGTACAGTGTTTTTTATTTTTCAAAAAATCTGGATAGCTTTTTGTTCCCCTGGAATAGTTACTGACATTTTTGGTGTTTTAACATGTTTTTATACAAAGGAATATCTCCTTAAGAATTACTGAAAAATTATCATTTTCAAGTTATCCAAAAGGAAAAGAAATAAAGTTTGCTTAAATTACATAAAATCTAATTTAACATTTATCGATTACTTTTAGGCACTGTTCTAAATGCCTGGCATATAGGTGATTTTTATATATTAATTAATTTAATTTTCAAAACGATTCTATAAGACAACTCATATTATCACTGGCATTTTAGATATGAGGAAATTGAGGCATATAGAGATTAAGAAACTGCTGGAGATCACAGAACAAGTGTGTGGCAGTTTCAGTTTCTAATTTGGATAGTATAGATATAGACTGTATGCTTTAATTTCAAAATTGCTGCCTTTTTTATGTATTAGGTTATAATTAAGCCCTGTTATAATGTGATGCTACATAACAAGTGATATCCAAATTAATCATATGTATTTATTTTTGCTGTGGCCAGCAAAAATACTGGCTGCTTCTGTAAGCCGAATCTTTTTTGTGATTATTTTCTCTAGTAAAATTCATTTCTGAAATGTTTTCCTTCTTAAGTGCACTCCCCTTGGTTATCTGCTCATTATTTTTCAATATTCGATAGTCTTTAGAATATGTATCTCTGCTTAGTTTTCAAAGCAACTCCCTCTGGAATAACTACCGAATAAATAACAGCAGTGTATACAGTAAATTCTTTGTGTTCATATTAAGTTGTGCATACTCCAATTAACAAGATATTAACTATTCTGTTTTACATTATTGTCTAGTAAGTAAGAGAGCAGGAATAAGCTTTTAAGGCTGAGTCTTCGTAGCTATGGTAGGACGCGTTTAAGAATTTCTCAGACTTCATAATGTCTGCCTGCATTACTTTACTGGGTCACTTATTCCATATTAATTGAGTTGAGCAAGGATTTGAGTAATACTGCTCATTCTTGAAGGCATCCACTTGAATAACAGCTAAACTATCATGGGAAAGACAGTGATCAGATAGACCTGTCACTGGAGACAGCCTCACAAATCCCACCGAAGTGGAGAGGACAGCGCACAACACTGAGACTGTCTCGAGTCCCTGGCAAAAGACTGATGTATGGAAGGGGACAATGCTCTGGTGTACTGAACTCTCTCCGCAGGAACATCAATTCTTGTTATTTCACACAAGTGCTTTTTTCATAAGAAGATTTTAGTAGAAATCTTTACAATCTCACTGATGTCACTAGTCTTCAAGTTTACTGGCTGAGCACAGCAAAATGTAGGTGATGGTGAATGTAAGGTTTTAATTTTTCTAAGAGCTTTTGTAGCTTGGATCTTACTTTCTTCTCAAAGAGGAAAGCGTGTTGTGTTTCTTAGTCCTCATTTTCTAAGCCTAGTTTGGAGGCTGGTTCTGCACAAGGAAGAACGTTAACGAGTACATATGGGAGGTAGATTCATTAACAAACTCTCATGAAGGGACACCAAGCAATCTACCTCAGCTACCCACTCACATCTTTGTAAATAAATGTTTTTCTTAATTTTTGTTTATTAAATCTTTTCATAATATCTTCATTCAAAATGACTTATTTCTACAACTATTTGTAAACAAAGTCTATTGAATAAGAATAAAATCTCTGAAGTCAGATTTTCTGCATTAAAATTCCAGTTCTATCACTTACTAGGCACTATGACCTTGGGCAAGTAAATTATTCTTTCTGAGCAGCGGTCTCATCATAGTATTGTTCAGAGAATAAAATGAAAACAATGTATGTAAAACTCTCTGCATAAGTGTGAAATAAATATTTCCTTTTGTTTGCCTTCTTTCCTTAAAAGCCCTTTGTTTGAATTCAATGAAATGACATATCTGGAGAGACATAAATTAAGTGTCCATCTACTTCATGATATACACAATTAATATTATTACACATTTAAGTGGTCAGTGTTGGACAGATTGGTATCAGAGTCCACAATACTTAGCAATTCTATCTTAAATGTCTAAGCTCACTCTTTGTTCTATATAGTACAATGGCCTCAAATCACATGCCCTTCAAGACCAGGAAAGCAACAAGCTTAAGACCCTCAAATGTTTAATGTGCCCTTTAAATTGGAGTAGAGAGAGTAACACTGGCCTAGCTGTCTGGATAACTGAGTTCTAGTCTTATTTCCCACCCCCCCCACCCCCACCTAGGTGTCCTGGTGTAAAATTACTTACTACTGTGGTTCTCAAATTTCTTGATTTTGGAATGAAGATAGCCCTGTCTAATGTATGGAGTTGCACTGAAAATTAGAAATAAAATGTACGTATAAACAATCTGATAAATCTAAGACAACATTCAAATGTGAGTCATTTTTACTCTCTTGGATAAAATACAAAAACTATGGAAAATAAAGATTCACATGACAAAAAGATTAATAGTAAATAAAAACAAAAGATCACAATTAATGATAAAAAGTCATTTAAATAGGTGTATATAAAATGTATAAATGTAAGTATAAAATAATAAATATATGTATCCATTAATATATTTGTTTAATACCTATTAGAATAGGTAAACTGTTCCTACATCAAGCCCAAACAGTTGAGATTACAATATAGAGGTAAAATACTTCTTTCAAGGGTTTAAACATTCCACGGTTCCACCATGGATTACAAAGTTTTTCATTTGTCACTTAAATATCACTGTATGACTCAAAGGATTTATGTTTCCTTTACAAAAGACGTCAGTGCCATATGGGTTATCACTCTAGGATCTATATATTGATTAGAAAGGAACAGATCAATGATGGCCTATTATGATTTTTTTCTCCGTAAAATTCCCCATCTTTTCCCAGATGCCCCACTGTAAATATGTTTAGTTCTGAGTGTTCGTACTGAATTCAGAAAGAATAGTGACTCGGTGTAACACACATGAAATCAGATCACCATGCATCACAACAGTATTCATTTCATTGATTTTTCAAATCCTCATTAAACATCTGTTTCATATAACTGCTGTCTAGTCTCTCTCAATGTGACCACATGTATTAATGGTGTGTATCACACAATTGGTTAGAGGATAACAAGGTGAAGATTTTCTAAAAAAAAAAAATTATGAATGGAATCACCATCTCAAATCATAATTTTTCCCATTGAAAAATGTATTTTTCTGTACAGAAACACATAATAATAATGTCCAAAACCGAGAAAAGTACTGAACACTTGTACAATTTTGAAAATCTGATAGATGCTGAACTATGGTCCTCTTTTTGTATTTAATTTATAAAACTAAAATTTAAAAAGCATTGGTGAAGAGAATAACCAAAAACAATAATTCCTATAAAGTTAAATTAAAAATATATTTCAGTTCACTTTTATGACCTCATGTATAAAATATGCACAAGCTTTCTTATACCAATGATTAGGTGGGTTCATATAACTTCATGTTAGGACTTTATACCAGGCCTCAATTTAGAACATGATACAGATGAGAAACAATGTAAACATATTAAGAAAGCAGTCTATTAGCAAGCGCAGTACATATGAAATAATTGTATCTGTAATAAAATATTCAGCAATTTCATATAACAAAATTAAAAAAATGATTCATTATGTATTTTTATTTCCTTTGTACATTTGGAAAACTACATGGATTTTATTTTAGTAAAATAATGTCCAAGAAATCCAAGGTGGACAAAATAACTTTGAGTGCATTTTACTTTCCCGACAAATAATTTCTATACTCAAGATCAAGTTTGTCTATTGTTCTTTCTACATAAAGGGACATATGAAACAACCAAAACAAAACAAAACAAAAAGGTAAAGATTTTTATACTTTTTGTAATATTCCAATTTTCTAATAATTAGTAGGTTATTTTAATAATTAAAATTTAATTTTAAGATCAACATAAGATCTTGTTAAAATCTCTCTTCTAGAAAAGATATAATAATGTAATTTCCTATTACTGTCACAAAATCTACCTATCTATTTGATTTTTGGTATTATTTATTAAAATAAACTATGCTTTACCTCTTGGCCTTTTCTTTTTTTCTTCATTTCCCTCTCTTCTTTCCTGTTTTTCATTTTCATTTGGTTTTTGCTATAAAACAATTTCTTTAAATTTTAATCTCCACATTGTGAAGCAAAGAAACAACACGCCTCAGGCAAAGGTTTTTTCCTTAATGACTGGAATTCTTGGATGGTGTTAGGAAATTACTATTTAGCACTATGTAAGTATACTATATTCCAAAGTAAAGAAATCATTAATAATAAAATACTAAAAAGGAACAGTTATATTACAAAATAAATCTACCAGGCTTACAAAGAAAACAAATTTGCAACAGCCACCTGCTGTGGAGATGAGGCAGTAATCTCAACAGCAGGAAATAAAAGGGAAGAGAAGAGAAAAATACAAAAGCACAGACATTAAAAAAGTAATTAAAACACTTATCTCCATTGACATACATAAGGAAAAAAACCCTCAACCAACCACCTAAAAACATACTCTATTGAACTGCACAGCAAGAAACAGCATTAAAACTGCCACCATAAACACACATTCTGTAGAAGGGAGAAGACCCCTTTAAAAATGTAATCTCAAAAGTATTACTAATGTGTTAATCACCAGTAAATGTACCACACATTCATTGTATTGTATTAGTTACTTTCTCAAAGGTAATTTTTTAAAATTGTACTTTTACATTTTTTATTCAAATAAATTCTTAAATACAGGCACTGGTAATCTCTTTATTTTAATTGTTCTAGTGAATTTTACAACTATACTGTGAGGCTAAAGTATTCTACATATCAAAATTTTATGTAATCATTTTTAACATAACACACACTTAGATAATGCAGTTAAACTGTTTCCTTTAAAGCCAAGCTCATCTTAGCTACAGTACTGGAATAAAATAAGGTGAAATAAAATGCAAGAGTTAGGGTCATGGATTAAAACTAAATTGAAAGCTAAGAATCATTTTGAATTACCCATGTAAGCTTTGGCCTTCAGAGCTTTGCAAAGTGAAACAATGCAAGCCTGAGGAAGCAAGTAGCAGGCTTTAAAATAAAAACCATGCACCAAATGTGCTTGGTGACTCTCTTAGCTGCTGGAATGTGTTTTCTGCATCCATGTGATTCTTTCCAGGCATGTCTGTGAAACAATGCAGAACTGCTGGGTTCAGAATTAGAAAACCTTTAATGGACCCTGAATCTGTTACTTATTAGCTATAAGTTCATGCCCAAGTCATTAAACATTAAAGCTATTACCTCATCTTTAAAAATAGAAGAGTTACCAAAAGGTATCTCCTTAGAGAACTGTTATTGGGATAAATAACCATAATATAGATCTGTACTGTTGTAACTATTTTACAGGTAGTGAAACAAATTCACAATCATAGATATTGGTTATGCTATCATATAATTTTTTTATCTTGTGATATATTCACAGCTCAGAGTAATTTTGTTTTAATTATGCATTTTCTTGGTGAACACAATGCAATATGCATGTGACATATTATTGAATTGTATACTAATAATTGTATATGATAATGTTACTAATCAATGTCACCCCAATAAATTTAAAATTTTAAATAAATAAATATGCATTTTCTTATACTGAAACAGTACATTTCTATGTAAATTTATTTCACTCTAAATTACTACTATAATTTTATAAATTTTACAAGGAAATACGTAATAATTTTTTTCAAGAAATATGTATTACATATGAATAATATTAAATTATTTCCATGCTTAAAAATACTTGGAATGTATTTAGTATTATTGATTTGTTGTAAGACTTTTGAGATTAGAATACTTTTCTAGGAATTCAAGAAATTCCATAAAGTAACCATTTTCCAAAACACATTCTTCCTGGATAGACATGGTCAGCAATTTCAGAAACATGTGGTTGACCTTCTTGAACCTATTCGTTCAACCATAAAATAGGTAGATTATCTAGAACCTTGCCTAGGTTTGTCAAGGAATCTAAGACTATCAAAAAATATATGCATCTGTATATGTATGTATTTTATTGTGTGTGTGTGCAGAAGGTCCACATTTTATATTCTCTAAGGAGCCTGCTACTCCTACATGGTTAAAGAATCACATGCACCTAGATTAAATCAATTATTCTGTAGCATTTATGTAAATGCCATTCCAAGTTCAGAGAATGTGGTCATAAATGCCAAAATGCAATATAATTATCCACACCTGACAATCACAACACATCATGAATGAACACCAGTTTATATAAGAATTTGTAAGTATATTAGTTCTGGTGTAAGAGAAAGTAATGGTTTTGACATCAGACATAACTTATGTTCATATCACTATTCCACTATGTATTAGCTGTGTAACCTTGAATAATCAGTTATTTAAATTTTAAGTCTCAATTTTCTTATCTATAAAACCTGCCTTGCAGGGAGATTGAGATAATATATCTCAATAATATGATAATTGCTTAGCACAGTGACTGGCATATGACAAATGCTAATAAATGAATTGGCTTTTATGTATTTTAAACTTTTAAAATTCTATAATTTTCATACTTGCACCTTCCTTTATAATGACACAATTTTAGAGTAAAACACCATAAGAACAACCATAGCAATAACAAAACTACAAATAATTTTTAAAAAAATTAGTGCCAGTTGAAATTTCCTTAAATTAATCATAGAAAACTTGGCAGGTTCAACATACATTCGTTACAACTCTAGTTCTGAAATTTTGTTACATAGAAAAGCCAAATTAAAATACAGTCTATTATGGTGAACTCTAGATTTGGATACCACCTGTGATTTTTAAATTATGATTAAGATCAGTTGGAAATAGAAATCATGGATGTTTAATTTATTTAAGCACTTATTCATTAATATTTATTGAGTGCCTACAAAGTGCTAGCTAACATGTTAGGAGCCAGGGATACATAGCTAAATAGCTTCCAATCTAGTGCAAGAAGGATATGTAATCAGAAACAGAATAAGGCAAGATAAGTGATGCGAAGGAGGGATGCACAGGTAAGTGCACAGGAGCACTTACAAAAAGCACACTTCACTTGAACTGGAGACAGGGATGCTCAAGCTGAGTCTTAACAATGGAATGTTTCCAGTGGCAGAAAAAAAGGAAGAATGAGCAACATATAAAAAGGTGCGAAGAAGTAAGAGTTCATTCTGACTGGAACTGTGTGGTCAGGGGACAGGAAATAGTAAAATTTGAAATTTGACGGATAGGCCGGTCTCAGACCATAATGGGCATGCGAGTCACACCAAAGTGTGGATTTTACATTGAGGAGACACTGCAAGGAAATAAATAATCAGCTTTGTCTATTAACAAGGACAAATTGGTAGCAGTGGATAGAACTGATTAGCAGGCAGTGAGAATGAAGGAAGTAAATCATGTAAGGGGACGCTGCATAAATTCAGATAAGACAGGAACACGTACCGTGTACGGCTCAACCTGGATTCCTAACATAGCATTGCAGGAAGTGTCTACAGCCTCAGCATAAACAGAATTTGCCCTTCCGGGGAAACACTTTCACTCAAAGATAAGTAATGTAAGTTATGACATTTATATGAAAACATGTATGAAGATATCAAGGAATGAAATGCAAATTTTGAATAAAATTTTAATACTTCTAAGAAATTCTGTATATGGCATTTGAAACCATGCCTCCGGATTTCCTAGAGGTATGTTTTTCATTCTCCTCCCCTATTATAGTAACTTTAATGAAGAAACAAGGGACTTATTAAGATACTAGGAGTGGGGATACAGGAGAATTAAAACGTACTCTTAGATATTCAGGATTTAATTTCATAGGATTTGGTATTTAGTAGTGGGGAACAGAAGTAAAGGCAGGGCTAGAGCTGAGTCTCCACCCTCAGCTTTGGTGGGCACCTCAATGGTGGCGTGCTTGGCTGTGGTCCAGGGGAGTGGAGGAGGAGATCTTAGGGGAAAGTGTTATTCCATTTTGGACATATTTAATGGGGTGTGGAACACCCAAGAGAATTGTCCTATAGCTAATAAACAGGTAAAGGTTCAAATCTGAAGCTAATGAGAGAAATCTGGTTGGGACAAACATTCGAAAATTATCAGCAAAAAGATGGCACTGGAAGCCCTGGATGCTAAGGGGACAATTCCAGAGAGAGCGTGTATGGTAAACAGAAAGGAAGGCCAAGGGTGGGGCAGTGGATGACATTTCAAAATTTAAAGGAAGAAAGAGGAAGAGGAACGACAATGGGCATCAGGAAGGGATTTGTCAGGTTGGAGAAGAAGGAGAAAGTGCTTTGCTGGAAGCCAAGAGAAGAGGGGTATGACTTCAGACTTTCTTGTCTCTGGAAGAAATGTAGAAACAAAAATTCGAAATATATATCCAGTGTATGAAAAGGTTTACCATAAAGCACCAAGAACCAAATGTTAAAAGAATATTTCTGATTTTAGGGCTCATTCTTCTTGAATTTTAAGTACAAGACAAGGCCACAGATCTACAATTAATTATGGAAATAACTAAAGGAGATTGAGAGAGAACACAAAACAGAACAAAAACAACAAAACAGAAATAACGCTTTTTAAGTATAAGGATTAATTTAAATAAGGCAAATCAGAAGAGGAAATGCGCTAAGCCTGTAGTGACACGTACACGTCAAGGCATCCTCATGGTAATGCAGCTGAAATATGAAAGGAAAGGGTTTGCCTGAGGAGAAATATATCACATGCCTACACAAGAGTCAGCATTAGGGGACGATATATTCATGCTAGAAAGCTTTCTTAAGAAGAAAGAGTCAACAATGGCAACTCTACATTAATTGAATTCTAAGGGGATAATACAAAATGGATATAACTTAGCTTATATCATGTTTGATTAAAACACCCTGAAGAAGGGCTTCCGTCATGCTCAGAGAAATTCATCAGAAGCGTTGACTCAGGGAAGTATCACTCCTCCTCTACCGGCTTTAGAAACCCCACAAAAGGGCACGGTCACTTGCAGTTCACCTTGTGACGAATTTTCTGCCCTCTGAAAGCAGAATGAAATAAAGGCTCCCAGACAAGCGAAAAGCATGGCCACGGGAGCAACACCTCAGCTTGCTCTCGTCACCTACCAGCGAGCGGTATGGTGTGTACCAAATTAGCCTCCCTCTCTGTGCCTTAGTGTCCCCTTCTGTAAAATGAAACTTTCAGCACTCCCTCCCTGAGCTGTTTCAAGAACCTGAATCATGGTGCATTATACAGACATGAGAGATTTAATTAATAATAATCGAAAGTAGTTTCATTATAATTAGAGCCCATTACATAGGCAATCTTGTCTTCTCTTTTCCTACTACCGGGTGAAGAAACTACAGTAACAGTGGATGGTACATTAATCAGAGAGATAAAATTGAAATTCTGGGTTGCCCTTTGAGAATTATTTAAAATCCCTATGAGCTATACAAGAGACACAAGCAAAAATTAAATTATATTCAAAAGCACCTGAGCCACTCTACCCACAATATATAGAGCACGTATCTCGACAGTATCAATGAAAAGCTCACACTTTTAAAAGCCAACATAATATAATGAGTCGTATACCAACACCTTTGGTTCAATAAACTGAGCAGTTAGTGCTTTGATACTTTTTTTTTTTTTTCAGTTTCTGAATAGGTGATTTATTCTGATATAAAATTTTAGGTCCATTTCTTATCATTGTAAATATTTTCCTATTTTTTAAAAAGTAATATTCCAACGCTAAGCTGTTTGAATTCTGCTTCTGAGAGCATGGTGTGTAAGAGTCAACATTAGCAATTTAATCTAGTCCAATCAGTTTTAAATTATTGCCACAACTGACTCCTTTGTAATCCCAACTTACCGTCTTGCCATGTAGTCTATAGATTATAAAGAAGAGAAAGGATGCAGTTCAGACCTTTTCATCACCAGCTGCCTTAAATACAGGCTTGACTTCATGTAAGTGCAGCAATTTTATTATATTATTTATTATTGTATTATTTTTATATTTTAAGAGTATATTTTATGTTTTAGTGCTTAAAATATTTCTTGTATATTTGAACTCTACAGCGACTCTGAATGCCAGATATCTTTATGACCATTTACAGATGTGCAAACTGAAGTTCAAAGAAGTAAAATATGTTTTCTAGAATCTCATAGCCAATTAATGCCAAACCAAATTTAATTCAATAAAAACTCAAATACAGTGTTTCTTCCACTATGACATAAAATATATATTTAGGATAGAATGTAATCTTTATTATTAGTGAATAATTAGTCTTTGAAAACTTAGCATACAATGATCTGTGGTGCCTTAAGTTTGGTGACTGTGAATACGGTAGTTTTATTCACAACAACAACAACAACAACAAAACATACTTTAAAAATTAGTAGGTAATTATTCACATATCATCCACCTACGCTACATTTTCAAATCCTTTTAAGTAAAGTATGCCTACTTAAATTTAAATGACATCTTGTAAAAGTACCTTCATTTGTTTAAAGCCCAGATCTACAATGACAAACTTATCAATTCATTTTGATGAAAGGGTAATAATTAAAGTGTTATTTTTCTGCTTTCATTGCAAGTCATTTGACCTATGTTAAATCAGCTATCAAATTTTCATTCATTGTTTCTACATGAAAGATTTTGCCAGCTCAAAAAAGTATAAATCTTCATTTGTCAAATTGAAACTATACCTTCTCAGTTGCTATCAGGGCTCATAGCTTTATCCTTTCAAACGGCAAAATGTTGTCAAGTCACACGACCTCCCCACAGCCTCTGATGATCCCTGGAATCAGTAATATTTGTAATTTGTAAGTGCACGGTGAAGGGGAGCAGAAGGCAAGTGCTGTCCTCGTTAACCATATCGAACAGTGACACTGCAGCCGACGCCCTTGTGTGGCCAGTGATCAATTTCAATCTCCTGACCAAGAATAAAAGAATGTAGACTTCCGATTCTGGATTCATCTTGAAAGGAGATTATAGATTTGTATGTTTGCAGTGGTAATGAAAGATTTCATTCGAATGGCATTCCAGAAAAGAATACATCCAAACTATCATTCCTCTTCATCACTGCTTCCAGGGTCATCTAATGACAAAACTAAATACTGAAAAATGTATACGCAATGGGTTAAAAGCAAAGCTGTATTTCTGGACATATGATCAAGTACAAAAACAAACTCCATAGTGGTCTGTTTCATTGCTACATAATTTAAGGTGGAATCATTTTTCTATCTCAAATTTCTTTATAAAGATTATAATTTTGTGCCTAACTTCATGTGAAAACCTTTATTTTTAAGCAATTAAAAAAAGAATGCATCATTTACTAAAATCATGGTTAGTTGTTTCCAAAGCATAGATAGATCCAGGTACATTGGTGCATTTTGGGGGTTTTAAAATGCAAATCGACTTTGATGTGAAAGAAGAGAAGATATCACCAGTTTAAGTATTTGTTTTATCTCTCTATAATTCTACCCAAGTCTATATATTTATGCTCATACATATATAAGATATTGAATTTACACAGAAACGTAGATATATTCTTATTTTTCTACAAATATAAAAACTAAGATATTTTGTTGTTAAAAGTAGGGTGAACATAAGGTGTACTTGGGGTTTGCAAAGACAACTTATGCAACTGTAATTTGAAAATTTTATAATTACTATAAAATTTCCAGTTTCATATAATCACCCTCTTCATTACAGCAAACAGTTTTTGAGCATTTATGATGCATCATGTACTATGCTAAACAAAAAAAAACAGAGAGTGGTGAGTATGAGCATGAACCCCAGAGCCAGATCCTAAGTTCAATTCCTGACTCTGCTACTTTTCAGTTGTATGAACTTGAGCTCATTAATTTACCACCTTTACCACAGGTCCCTCATCCACAAAAGAAGTATAACATCATTAATAGCATCCAGTTTAGTAGGGTTTTTATAATGAGTAAATGAGAGAACATAGGCAAACACAGACGTGTTTGTGGTACTTCATGGGTACCAAACGGATGTCAGAAGTAGTAAAACGTATTCTGGTTTATGTGTTCATTCATTCGCTCATTCATTCATTCATAACATTCATTAAGGGCTCCTAACACTTGCAAGGGCAGTCCTGGAAGCAAGGATGCACATAATACTCTTGAGAGTTTAATGTTGGTAAGTCTGAGTTCTGGGCATCAGTCTTCTTATTTGCAATATTAAGATACTGATATTTGTCTTGAAAGACTACTGCGAGGACCAAAAAATTAATTATGTAAAGTGCCAACCATAATACCGGTTACATATAGAAGATGGTCGATAAATGTTTTCTAAATGAAGGAATAAAGAACTGGATGGATGGCGGGTGGGTGGGTAGGTGGATGGATGGATGGATGAAAGGATATATGCTATGTTTAGGTCAGAGAAGAAATAAAAGTGACGCAAACAGACATCAGCTCAGAGTGCACATTTATAAGTAAATTAAAATATTGCTAGATTTAAAAAAAATAAATTATAACAGGTAGCTTAATATTTTACATATGTGTGTGTGTATATATATGTATAAAAATGTATGGCAGAGTCATTTTGAAAATTCTATAGAATAGATTTCACAGGAGACTTGTTTGTTTTATGTAACACTTAAACCCCTGTTCATTACTCCACAAAGAAAGCTACCTGTTGGCTCAGAAGCTAGGAATTGGCCTGGATTGGGGTTAAAAGGGTAAAACGCTGCAGTTAGGAAGCTTGAGGGGATGTGAGGGAAGGGTGAAACTTCACACTGGGCTTGCCTGTTTGCTCAGTTTGGCTCTGGGCGTGGGTGGGTCTCTGCAGGGAGGAAGATGGGCTTGCTGTCCTGGGAGGCATGGAGGGTAAACTAGGACTACACCATGCTTGCAAATGTGATGACTCTTTTCTACTCCTATGCGATATTGAAGTGATGGGGACTGGGCTATGCTAAAAATAAATCATTTTTTGTTATTGTTGTTAAAATCTATTCCTTAACTGTGTAACAGGTTCACAATTCAAAAGCCCGAATTTGGCAGTGGCAGCCACCTGATAGTCTAGAACTAATAAAGCAGGTTATAGTGCTATTTACCAGACAGGGGTGATTTATTTTATCACTTGACTTTAAAATGTTTAATGTAGCCCATGAAAATTTGATTGGTTTGAAAAGTCTCTGAGGAGAAAACAAGAAAACAGAGTGAGAATCATTTTGACATTTTTATTTTAAGGACAGAGATTCTGCATCAGCCAACGGAAGTGGAATCTTTCTCTAATGCAAATTTTAGTAATGGAAAATTATATTTTATTCTGCCTCTTAAAATGAGTACCAATCAGATAGTTAAAATGTATATTGATTTAAAAGTATAGTGATGTTGTATCCTGTCCAGTGTGGCGACCCAATCCAATCCTGTTCCATACACACTCAAAATGGATCAGCTTTAATGAGCTGTCCTATGAAGGTAATACCACCAGCCACCCATTTTTTACTCATAGGTAAAGCCATGCTAAATTTAGAGGTATAATGTGAAAGAAACCAGGAGTTTGCCAGAGTCTTAAATGTTAAAACAAACAAACAAAAAAGGTGATTATTAGACCTAGTCAAGTAATAAGTAGAAAGAGAAATCTAACTGCAGTACGTTCCAACAGAAGATGTCCAGAGACAAGTGAAAGAGCAAGAGATCGACAAGAGGGAAGGAAAAATGGAAAAACTGGAAATCAGAGCAAAATAAAGCAGTCCTTTCCTCCGCCCCTTAAACACTTGTAGGCATTTAATGAACTTCTGTCCTTGTGGCTTCAAGCTACTAGGACACAGAACCCCTGCCCCCGCCCCCGCCCCTCCGCCCGCCGCTAAACACCCCTAATCTTCTCCTCAGCTCTTCTGCTAAAGAAGCTGGCCTTCGCGATGGCAGGCTGCCTGGGGAGCTGTCCTTTCCCCAGAACTCTGTCACAGCGGGTCGCACCGTATCAGTGACAGGAGCAGCTCTGGTCCTGTTTTTGGCAGCATTTACCCACGTCTGCTCACTGACCAAGGTCTGCGGTTTATCGGGGTTGACAGTCGCATGGAAGCTCTGGCTCCTCTCCGAGTGGTGATGCCTCACACTGAATTTCCCAGAGGGCCGGGGGCGAGATGGCCGAAGCCGACCTTGCGGTGACGCGCGCCACCAGCATTACCGCAGCCTTCCAGGAGCTGCGGCGGTGGCTGATGCAGCCGCCATGCGGCACCCGCCCAAAGTTTCTGGGTTGCATGTTGGTGGCCGAGAAGACAGAGCGAAAGCGCTCCGCTTGAACACTGGCTGTTCAGGGAAGCTCTTACAGAACTGAAAACATTTATTTTAGATATCTTAAAAATACTATACTATCTGACAAAAAAAAAAAATGTACCACTGAAAATGTCAACTTATATATAGAACTTTGGGAGGCCCGATTCCTGTGCTAACCGAGGATAGACTGAATACGTGTGTGAATGTGTGTATAATATATATTACATATGCACACACACATTCTCGACTACAGGTTCACAACATCTATATTTATCTGCATGGCATGTATATGTGTTTTAGAAGTATTTGTTAATAATTAAAATAGTGTGGCTTTATCAAGAAGTAAGACAATGAATTGACTTATCTGGGCTACTTCACTAGTCCAAAGCCGCTCAAAAGAATCAGTAGGTATGGCCGTTCCAGGTAGAATGGCCTCTCTCCTTTCCTACTCTTCTTACCTCCTGCTCTCTCCTAACCTTGTAAGATAGAAATAACTAAGAATCCATTGACTGCCACTTTCCGGGGGGTTCAGACACCAGACAAATGAAGGCTCAAACAACCACTGTGCCAGTCTGAGACACACGACAGACTCCTTTACCACCAAGCCCTTCATAGCTGCTTTACCTCCTGATTGGTCTCTGTCTGTGTTCTGCTGGTTAGTCAGTATTCGAATGTCACTCTTGGGGTCTAGCCAAATTAAAGCGAACGTGAGGATGAGGCTAGGAAATATTTTCTATGCTAACGTGGCAACAAGGCAGCACGGGAAGGGTAATTGGTGGGAGTAACTAAGAAATGAAAAGACAGGGGTATCACCTCTCCTCTTTCAAAATATGTAACAAAATCTGAGTGCATCTATATTTCACCGATTCCTTAATAACTATATCTAACAAACAGAAGTAAATATTCTCAGAGCTTTATTGTTAATATGACTTTCAAGCACTAGTGTATGACTAGAAAAAGCATGAATGGCTCATCCATTATTTGGGCCATAATGCCAAAAACTTATGGTGTATCTTATTTCTACAGATTTCCCTTTAAAACCTGCATTTATAGTAAGTGGTATTAAAAGAAGAAAGAATAAAATTAGGCCGACTTAAGACTGTTGCATTTTTTTTTTTTAATTCAGCATATTAATGCAATATGATACGGTCTCTTTGGAGTCTCATTTCACATGATAAAAGAAACAGGAAGCATCTGATCAATAAACAGAAAATCAAGTTACATGATCCCGCTAGGTTGCTCTAACAAGGATTAATCTCAGATATGCTGGTGCATGCCTAATGTTGTGGCTTTTAATCCTTTCACACCAGTGGGTCTAAAATATTTGCTATTAGCACTAATGTAAAAAGAATTAATACTTTACATATGGTTATCTACTCTACTCAAATGAAGGGGTTAATGGTAAAATAAGCCTTTAAGGATGTAAATGATTCCTCCCATGTGACTGGAAAATAGCTCAAGTGTTTTTCATTTAAAATTATTAACATATAGAAACATTATTATCTCTGCAGTTAATATACATTTCACTGAAAATCTCATGCATGGTCTGCAAAATTAAGGAAGGTAGCAACCTTAATGAAGTTATAAAACGTATATCACTTATTAAGCAGCAAATTATATCTTTAATTTTGGCTTTAATATATATTTAATTTTAGCTTTACTGATTATATGAAAAATGTCTTCCAAAACCCTAGGACAAATTATGCCACAGCAATAGGGTCTGAGCCTTCTACCTCCCACTCTCCACCAACTCCTGTGCTAGACAAGGCTGTAATTTATCTCAGCCTTCCATGAGCATGTACTTCTCTGAAATACTGAGACGAGGGCTATATGAATGTTTTTCCATTAAGAGTCTTGTATCCAATTTTGACATTTTCTTATTGATTAATGAAGAGTATTGAATAGTCTAGTGAATGTTATGAATCGTATTTTCATTACTATCTTAAAATGTGAAATGTTGTAAGAAAGAGGTTGAAGCCAAGATAGGCAGAATTTTTCCTCCAGGCCTCTCCCCCTCCATTCTTTCTCCCTTTCCCTTGATTGCTTCTTCCTTTCAATAAGTATTTATTAAGCAGCCTGGATATGATAGGCCTTGTTCTCTCCTGAGCAAAATTATCTAACCTGTTTAAGTCATATATTAATTTAATGTAAAGTCTATTTCTATGATCAAAGCATAATTTCAGCTGTCAATAGTTGATAGTTAAATCTAAGACCTCCTTCTAAGGAAAAATATTTTATGTCTTGATAACACAAGGGGATAAACTCTTTATTCAGTGTGCTCATAGAAATCAATCATAACTCTCTGAAAATGATTAGAGAAAGAATGGGCAATTTAACTAAAATCTTTAACAAATTCTTTATCGTTATTCATCTTCTGTTAGCGCAATGCTCATCACCTGTTTTACATAAACCACTAGTAATTTCAATCACTAAAAATGTGACAGCATTTAGATGCTATATGTAGAAATTTCTCATTAAATAACCCATTTCTCATTAAATAACCCAAGGCAAATCTGATCAATGTTTTTCACTGCGCAATAGGTTAAGGTGAGGGATGAGTTAGCTGAAGGATGAGAGAGCCCGGAATACTGGGGAGTTTGGTGTGGAGGAGAGGAGTGGAGGACAGAGAAGAGGGACCTTGGTGTGTGCTGGGAGACTTTCCAAAGCATCTGTTTCCAATGCCTAATCTGCCAATATATGTCTAATGTTCACTTAAATGAATATGTTCATTTATTTAACATATATTTTACTAATTGGAAAGAGTGAGGATGTGAAATAAACATATAATGGATGAATTCTAATTTATAGATATTTATACACAAAAGGCATGATACAGAAATGTGATAAATAGATAATAGTGGGTATCATTACATGTCAATAAGCACCAATATAAGAGCAAAGGCACAAATCTAAAAAAGAGAACACAACTTGATTCCTTAAACGTATAGAGGATAATGGCACAAAGCCAGGAACTACAAGCACTGTAAAAGTGGCAGTTACATTATATTCTTTACTTTGTGTAAATGTACAATGTCGTAATTGTCTTTGAAGTCTCTAACTACCTGGCTCATGAAGAGCCAGATGGGGCTGGATCTTAGTTGTAATCCTAGCAGTATCTCTCATGGAGTTTGTGTCAAATATAACTGATAAATAGAAATTTTACACAGCACTTATGTAGTTCCACTTATAGTATTGGAATACAGTGATTAATAACTGAATAAATGTTTTTTAAATGAACCCAATCTTTAAATTTGATTCGAATTTTTCTAAAAAGTTTTATAACAAGGTATATCAAATAGAGTCTTCACAAGAAGTAGATTTCACACTTAAAGTAGGGTAACTCCAGGAGATGTTATTTACAAAGGAAAAATTACAAAGGTATGGCTAAAATGTTAAGGAACTTCAAGGGATAGAGGCTTGGGGCTAAAAGGATTAATCTAACATCAATGTTTCTGCTGGATAGTCTATATACGTTCTCCATGTATTTGCAGCATATCAAGAGGCACCTTAGTAGATATAATAGCATATGATGTTTACAGTACAGTGAAGGGATTGTCCCTGTAAGTTTGGTGGAGTAAAATAGCACAGAATTTTTTTTTTTTAGAAAACCAAGAAAAACCGAGATAAAAGATACTTCAAGGTGATTAGCCCCTAGAAGGGGCCTGATTTGTCCAAAATTACAGTCAGTTAGTAACAGAGTTGGGGCCTGGACCCAGTTACTTATTCTCAGGCCACATCATTTTCATTAACAGTGACAGCATCATGACTACTCACCAAAATAAATCAAATGTACATGTTCCTCCACTTACCAAAACACATATTTTCAATATAGTTCTTAAAATCCTATTGAAGTGTGAATATACAGGATTGCTTAATGTTACAGGTTAAAGAGACCTTGGATATCATCAAATCTCACCGTCTCATTTCATTGTAAGAAAACTGAGGCCTGCAAACATAGACTCCTTAGCTATTAAACTCTAGTTAGTAGCAAAATTAAGACTTAGAGACCCTCTGATTCAAACATCCATTACTCTTTCCATCATTAGAACTGCCTCTTATTTCTGCCTTATTTATTCTATCATGGCAGGCTTTTTTTTTTTTAAGCAGGCTTTTATCTATTTTTTACCTCAACTTTATTGAGGTATAATTGACAAATAAAAATTGTATATATTTAAGGTGTACGATGTGATGATTTTATATATATAAATGATATACGATTATATATACACGCACAGACACAGACACACACACACAGACACACACACACACACACACACACACACACGAAATGATTATCCCAATCAAGTTAATTAGCACATCCATCACCTCACACCGTTAGTTACCTTTACGTGAACATGCGGTGAGATACTCTCTTAGTAAATTTCAAATTTCAAGTATATAATACAGTATTACTAACTATAGCCACCACGTTGTACATGAGATCCCTGGAACTTATTCATCCTATAACTGGAAGTTTGTATCATTTGACCAACATCTTTCCACTTCCCCCATCCCTTAGTCTCTGGTAACCACCATGCTACTGGCTGGTTCTATGAATTTGACTTTCTAAAAATGCCCGTTTTTTGCTCATTGCACTTAGCATAGTGTCTTTTGGGTTTATCTTTGTTGTTGAAAATGGCAAAATTTCTTTCTTCTTTTTACAGATGAATATTTCCCTTTATACATATACTACATTTTCTTTAGGAACTTTGTACACTTTTAGTGATAATGTCATTATAGAAAACAGTGCTCAAAAAAAAAAAAAAAAATTAAACCACCATGTGATCCAGTAATCACATTTCTGGGTTTATATCCAAAGAAAACAAAACCAATATTATAAAGAGGTACCTACACTTCAATATTGACTGCAGCATTATTCACAATAGCCAAGATATGAAAACAATTTAAGTGTCCATTGACAGATTAATGGGTAAAGATCGTAGGCTTTTAAAAACCTAGAGCAATTTCTAGTTTTTCATATATGATCAAAAGAACAAGTTTAGCTAAATTCTGCAATACTATTTGAATACTGTTGGTAACTATGATTCAAGTTAATACATATTTAGAAATCTATATAACAGCACTCTATTGAATAAATAAATGACTGAAATGATTCTTACTAAAAAATTAATAAATCCATATGTTAAAGTATTGAACATTTCTCACTGGTTGGACTAATAATACATCAAACTCGACATGGCCAAAACTTGATCCATAATTTTCCACCCCAAATGTACTCTTAATCCTATGTTCCCTTTTATGAACAAAAAAATTATCATTTATTCAAAATATATTGATAGATCACCTTCTATCAGCCAAGTACTGTGCTGAGTGCTGATAATTTATGGAGACCAATACTAAATTGATTCCTACCTTCATGTAAAAAAAAAAAGTCTATTGCGACATACACACCAACTATCTAGCTTATCAGATAAGTATAAAACTAGGAATCATCCATCTATACATCTCCCTCTTCATCAAACCTCATTTATATTAAATCCTAACTCCTATTTTTTTCACTTAATAATTTCTCACTAGTACACTTATCATTTCTATAGTAGCTGACAAAAATAATCTCTCAAACTAATATTCCTGCTTCTAGGCTATCTTTAGTGGAGTCATTCCCCATCATCTTGGCAGAGAAATGGAAAATTTGCCATATCACTGATCAGGAACTCACCAGTATTTAACTCCTTAGCACGGAATATAAGGACCTTCATTATTCGAACTCCTGTCTCATTCTCCCATTCCTTTAACATTTTCACTTCATTTCTGATAGGCCATTTGAATTTTACTGTGTAGTCCCCTGAACACAGCACTCCCTCTCTTTACTCTGACTGGAATGCCCCTCTGTTCCTCCTTTGCCTGGCCATCTCTTACCTGACTTTAAGAAGCAAATGATAAATCAACTCCTTGGAGATCTACAGAGCAGGGTCACCCCCTTCCCGAAATGGATAACATGTTCCTACTCTGCGTTCCCTTTATTTACTGTTATTGTAACCTATTTTTGAGTCCCTTTTATTGGTCTAATAAATTTAATTTTGTTTGTGAATTTTTAAAGAATAAGTCTTTGCTTTGTTCTTTTCTGTATTCTTTCTGCCTAGTAGACAGTATGTATTTAATAAATATTATTATGAAAGCAACATACAAAAAGACACTCAAAGACACGGACAACAGTTTAGTGGTTACCAGAGGGAAAGAGGGAAGGAAGAGGTAGAGAAGGGTAAAGAGGGTCAAATACGTGGTGACAGAAAAAGATTTGACTTGGGATAGTGAACACACAACGCAATATACAGATGATGTGTTATAGAAACCTATATGATTTTATTAACCAATGTCATCCCAATAAATTTAATTAAAAATAAAATGAACTCTATGAATGGTAAATTCATTGGTTCATTTTTCAATTTTTCTCAGCATCATAAAACAAGGGTTCCCTGCATATGTAAATGAATCATGTCTTTTTTCTCTTTAAATATCTGAGGATACAAATGTAATTTTAGGATAATGAGATTGAAAATTATTCTAAGAAGAAAATTCCTATTCAAAATACTGTCTTTTTGAGACAAGATAGGGTTGTCATTGGGACAGCAGAGGGATGATACAGTTATTGGATACTTATCTATTGTTTACTTAATTATTCATACGAAAACTTGGATATGCTAAAATCAAGATTTCCAAGTATAGAAATCTTATAAATTTAAGAATCAGACATATTAATAATGGTCTCTACCCACATACCAGCATGAATTACTTAAGTACCTAGATAACTGTAATGAACTGGCTCATAGAAAAAAGAAAAAACAGTATATGTTCTAGGTGAATGATCTTTACAATATTAAACTTAATAATTATAATTTTTATTTCAATTTAAATGCTATGGGCAAAAAGAAATCCTGAACAATAAATATTCCACTGTGGCATTAAAATTTCTACATTTATTAGAGCAGAGACTCATTCTAAAATTAAGACTATAAAATATTCTTTCTCTTCTCTTTCCTTCCTTCCTTCCTTCCTTCCTTCCTTCCTTCCTTCCTTCCTTCCTTCTTTCCTTCCATAAATGATCTAAAGACTAAATTTTTATATATTAATATGGGGTTTAAATATGAAGAAGAAAACACAATGTACATGCTTACAACCCCCACACTTTCTTCATCAGAACCATAAGACTAAGACTCCACAGAAGTCACTTTGGAAAACTACTATACAAAACACTGAACCAATCCATACTAAAATAGAGTCAATTGGCAATGGGCTAATGACTTCTGGTAACATACTTTTACCAAGGTTATAAACAACTGAGATATGGTGACTGTACCAGATAAGTCAAACTGTCAGATTTGGAAGTTCGGCATTTTTAAAAAGTGATTTAACCTTAACTAAGGTTTACAATGATTTAACCTTAACCTAGGTTTACAATGCAGTTCCTAGATCACACAGAATTTGAATCGAGGTAGCCACATAATTCAGAAATAAATACAGGATTTTAATACAGTTAGGCTTCAGAACCACCGACCACGGCTCCATCACTGACTCGTGAAGGGCGCAGCTCAGCCTGGAGCACAGGGTCTCTGGCTTATAGACGCATTCTTAGATTTTTCAACAAACCAGATGAAATCATAAGGCAGTGCAACACAGAAGAAATAATAATAGACCGGAAATATCGGAGGATGTAGGTTTGTGTCTCAGTTCTGCAATACTAGTAAGAAATCTCGATAAAAATGTTTTTATTTATCTTTGTTATTCTCATTTTGTTTATATTTTGTGTGTGATATATTCCAGACTGTAATTGGGGATAATATATCACATTACTGGGTTTTTATGAGGATTATGTACTTTGACAAAGTTTTATTTTATTTCCCATAGATTAGATTGGTAATTTACAAAATCTACTGTTCTATATAATGTAATCAATTGTTTGGTTTCAAGTCAATTAGGTAGTTATAATATATTTTCATTTCTTTTAGTATTTCTAGAGATGTCTAATAAAATTATTCCTATTTTAGACAACTTGCGCCAAATTATATTCAAGCATCTTATTTATACCAAGCTGACAACTACTGGTTTATGATCAAAATGGATATGCTGGATGGCAGGATAAAAGACATTGTTCTGTTTGATTCAGTTGCCTTTTGCATTTGGTAGTATACAAAGATAACAAGTTAACTACTTTATATGAAATTAAAATTAAATGTATTTTTGTGCTTAATTATTCAGAATGTCATGTGAGAATCCTGAAAGAATAATTTACTTTTCTTTCAAATATATTGTATATATTTGATCCCTGGCAACACTTTAATCATAATACGATAAAATCTAACTCATTTTAATGTTAGAACCATTGGTCCTGTAACACTAACTAGCATCAATGATCCAGGAGCTATATTTATTATCCCTTTGAAAAGTTTTGGTTTTCTTTCTTTGTCTTGGTATCTTTCATATTTTTGCCATATATACAAACTTTTAAATTTTACTTAGTTTCTAGGAAATCTGGAGGCAACTTTTGCAAATGGAAATTTTTAATAGGGCAACACTATTTTGTGGGCATAAAGCCTTTTATCTTTGTGCCTATATTGTTTGACAGCTTCTTCTCATGTGGAAAAATAAATGTGGGAAGTTTAATCAAATTCAAACATCTGTGATTGCCATAACTGATTCTAAATACAAGAAAAGCTAAATGCAATGAGAACTGTTTCTAACCATTCTTTTTTATTTAATTTTGTGGTTTGGCAAAATCTCTTGCTTAAGTGAAAAAAATATAGAACCTCTGGAGTTATTATCCTGGATTACATTCAGATACCGGGGAGATTAGGCTATATCATTATCTCAGGGACACATAGGACATTAATCTTAAAGTTCTGCTATGTATTGTTATTTCCATATCCATTTTGATTAGATTTAAATTTCTTATCGGCAACATCTCGTGGATCATTGAGAACCATTTGCAAATTATCCTCTCAAAAGCAGGCAAGCTCAGTTGGCCAAAACTTTTACACTTAAGCTTTAAATAGCTTACAATTTCACATATTAGACCAAAAATCTATAGTTACCTTTTATGCTGCTCACGATTGTATGACTTTAATTAGTATATGCTCTTTCATTCTTCACTGTTCTAACTTGTGAAGGTCTAATCTTCTAAGACTTCTTTCATAATTCTGTTCTTGTCCAATTATTTTAATTAGAGTTTTCTGGTTTCATTTTGATAATCGTTTTTTAATTAAAAAGTCAGCCTCTTACTTGCAAATGTATTACACCTTTATATGGAAATTAAATAATTAGATGTTTTTATCCCAATAAGAGACCTATCATATTTACTTCAAATCAACTATCTAATAATTGGCATATTTGTACATCTACAGTGTAAGTCTACCTAATTCATAATGATGGCCATGGCAGCACTGCAAGAAGCTGCAATGGCTTTTGGATATCAAAGAAAGTTTAATTTGATTGTATAAAATAAAAATGTTAATTATTTTGGAAATCCATCAATAACACAAACATTGCTATAAATTTAGCATTCTTCTAGACCTGTTGAGTAATACAGAAATATAAGTACTTGGCACTTATGTATTATTTTAAACATAATGGAGTAAAAAGGGAGTATGAGTTAATTTGAATAACAATATACATTTACACTAGAATTGAACAATTAAGTATATTGATGGCATATTATGGAAGTCAGGTTTCATACTGTTAGAAGAATATGGAAAAATAAGAGAAATATTCTAAAATGATCCATAGGTAATAAATCAAAGTTGGAGATAACATATGTACTCATGTTCAACTTGATATAGAGAGGATCCTATATATTTATAGGTATGTGTATATAGACACATGTACCTATTTCCTCACTCTGTCAGCTGAAAGTTCCTAGAAGCAACACCGCTGCAGAAGCAGCAAGCATACTTAGCTGCCAGATCTTGTTTTTTAATAAATTATCCAATAAAAGGAACCACAGCTCCTTAGAGAAATGGTTCATTCTAGGACTAGGGTAAGATGTACACAAGGTATGCCTGTAGTCTCTTATAGAGCCAAAAATTAAGTACTAACACACACACACACACACACACACACACACACACACACACACTGATGCAGATATATCAAAAGAATGTAGGAACCAGCTAAAAGAACTCCTAATAGCCTCACCTGGAACAATTAGAGCAACAAAATAAAGTAATATTATAGTCCAAAGTGTAAAATAAATACCTATTAGTCCATACTTACATAAATGAGTGAATAAATAAATAAATGCATAGAATAGACAAATGTCTATGCAGAATAATTCCAAATAATTTATGTAGACACTCCACCTTCAAGGAAGTGAAACGTAAGTCTCCACTCCTTAGGTGTGGCCTGCTCATAGTGACTTCTTTTCAAAGAGTATGATAAAGTGTGAAAGCGGGGAGAAAAGAGTAACTTTACAGTGAGAAAACCTGGCACATACTACTTTAGCCAAGAAGCCTAGAGCAAGTTGTGAAGGTGTTCTATTAAGAAAAATGAAATGACTGTCCAGTCTACAGTGGAGATGATTTGCTGTAGAATAATCAGAAATAAATTTGGGAGCATAGAGTGTTCAGTTGTTACCAGATGCCTCACAAAGTCAGCCATAGGCAATAGAAGCATTGTGATGAGCAAGTTTTGATCAAGGCCATAACATAATGAAAAAAAAAAACTATTAAGGAAGGCAATTCTAGTTGGAAGGATGAAATAAAACAATTATCATATAGAGAGACTGTCTATAATAGAAATTTGATTGTTTATTAGCATCTGGATTAGAGTAATAGCAGAAAGGATATAAAATTAATGATAGATTGATCATAGATGATAATATAGGACAGTAGTTGTTATGGGCTGAGTTGTGTCCCCCCAAAATCATACTTAACTTCCATTGCCTCCGAATATGACTGTGTTTGGAGATAGTGTCTTTGAAGAGGTAATTAAGTTAAGGTCATTGGGGATGGGCCCTAATTTTTTATGACCGGTGTCCTTATAAGAAGTAGAAATTAAGACACACGCAGGCACAGAATAAAGACTATGTACAGACATAGGGAGAAAACAGTCATCTATAAGCCATGGACAGAGACCTTGGAAGAGACCAACGCTGCTCACACCCTGATCTCAGACTTCCAGGCACCAAAACTATGAGGAGATAAACTTTTATCGTTTAAGCCACCAGTTTATAGTATTTCGTTATGGCAACCCCGGACAAGGAATATAGTGATAAAACAATACTTCTCGATTTTGAAGTTTTGCAACCTAGGACAATCACTGTGACATCATTAAAAGTAACTGGGAAAATGGAGGAGGAAGTTCTTGTGGTCTGTGGCAGACGATGAACGCCTTAACGCAAATAAATCATTGTCCTTTTTGGGTCATTTAAAAAATCAATGATAAGAAAGCTTGTCCTCTCGACTCATATACCGCTAGCCTATGGGCAAGGTCTGAGGCTTCTCCTTTCTTATTTGTCACCCTATCTGTGATGCTGAAACATAGTAAGAAATATACAAATATTTGTTGAATGAATGAATTCATATTACCCAGAGTGCCAAGCCCAGAGTCTTTTGCATTTATCAGTGCTTCAATAATGTTTACTGAAACCTATCAATAGGAAAAAGTGTTTTAAGCTCTAGTCAAAGTTGTAATTATTTTTAAATGTCAATGATACCAACATAACTTAAATGAGAAAACAATTATTAAAGTAATGGGTAAATTCATGCAAATATCCAGCTACTTCAAGTACTTTAAGATGGTTTTAATTTCAATTTAATTTGGAGGTGAATATTTCCAATTCCTACAATCGGTTACTCCAAAACGACAGGAAAAGAATCAAGCAATGCCTTCCAAGCAACTCCAAAACCTCTGCCTCGCTGAAAATGAGTTTGTATTCTCTCTCCTATTTCCTCTGCAGTATATGTGATGTGATCTCCCAACACAAACAACAATCTTCTAAAACAATGTTAAACTGCTTTCAGTCGTTAATTGTTGCCTGACTTGCACAGGTGAGAAGGATCAAGTCTTAGTATGTCTTCTGTATTTGCTTGATAGTTGTCAACTTAAAACACACAAAAAGGATAGAGATTGTAGGGGAATTATAATCCTTGAAATGTATATTATATGTCAGGTATTTTCTAAATGACTTAACATTCAACACCCACAACGTCTTGGTGAAATTTATTATTATTTTTAATTTGTTTAAGGAGCTTAGAATATCATACTAAGGGGCAGATCCAGGACTTAAATTCAAAGCCTACAGACTTTAATTTACAAAATTCTGCCTTTCAAGATTAATGACATTTTTATATATAAATATTAGCACCAATACTTTAATAAATATAATTTCTAGAAACAAAAAGTTTTCAATGATCTCTTCTAAGCATTTAGAAGTAGATTCCTCAGGATATGAAAATTGCCTAGATGTGTTGGAAAGAAAGAGGAAGTCTTTGAAATCTTGGTCAACTTCATGGACCAAGTATTCATGAGCTCTTGCTCCCTGGCATCCCCGCCCTGATGTCCTATTCTCTAACACCCTGAATCTATACTCTGGGTCCAACAGGACTTTTTTGCTTTAAGAATCTATTTCCACATTCTCCTTTAGCTTGCTTCCTGTGTGTATTCATCATTCCTTCCTATATCTTGATTTTAAAGTAAGTAAAACTTTGAATAATATACATTCCATCCCTAGATTATCAGCCAGTATGCACAGTGATTCTTTTATTGTGCATGTCAAAGAGAAAATATCCTCAGACACTGATGGTTTGTCATTTGAAAATCAGCTAGTTATAAGTGAAAATGCCTTTGGTATCATATTTGTTTTGTCTGTTTTAGGTTCTGTTATTAAGCATATAGCAATAATCTCAAACAACTGTATTAAATAAGAGTTAGTTGTAGGCTATCCAGTACATTTAGAAATGTTGCCAATAAATAACAGTAATAATAATACCTCTTCATAATTTTTATAAGGGCCATAATTTGTGAAATGATAGCCAAGTCCTACTTATACTTACAAAATGCTTTAGATAAGCGCCCCCCACCTCCAAAAAATGGTTAGAAGAAAAATTCATTATTATCATTTCGCTATATGCAAACAGAACCAGTAAACACTAATGTATGACTGTGCTGTTTTACAGCCCAGGTACTACCTGTGCAAAAGAGCAGAGTGGCTACGTGCTCAGAATTTGAAACCAGACAGCAGGGTTCAAATCCCAGCCTCTGCATGCTAGCTAAAAGACCTGGGATGAATTTTCAACTGGAAATCACAGTGATGGGGATATAGGCATAACTCGCTTGACTTAATACGTGTAACAGAATTAGAAGACAGCCTGGCAATTAGTAAATTCTCATACACATTACACATTATTACTATTGCTTTAAAGTTGATAGTTATCTTTTTTTTAAAGTAAAAATTGCTGATATATTTAATTTTACGTCCTTTCCCTTCCCCCTCCCCAGCCCCGTCTTAACTAATCTAGTGATAAATACTATCAGCCCTACTTCTGAATTGCATGCTGGATCTGACAGCATTTTATCATTTACTTTGTTATCAATATCTTAGTTTAGGTTCTACCAGAAGTGGAGCCTGAGACAAGAAATCAATTGCAAGTAGTTTATTTGGGAGATGATTCCAGGAAAAAACCTGTTGGTGACTGAGGACAGGAGGACAGCAAAAGGAAGAAAGAAAGGGTGTTTTCAAGCAAGTTAACACTATGAGTAATGAGCTCAGTCCTGCTAGGAATTCCGGGAGACAATGTAGGACACATGCCTCAGCTATCCCACCGCAGGTGTTGGGTATCTGGGCACTTAGCAGGCATCATCCACTGTTTGAAGGCTGCTGGCAGAGGCATTACTTCTTCTGGTACATCTTGCCTCTCCACTGTCAGCTCATATTTGCCCTTTACTTTAGTTTGCTATAACCATATTCTATCGAATGTAGTAAAGCCAGCATGACTGACATCCTCACATAATTCAACTGCTCAAATGACTCTTCTTGGAAAGACCATTACTGATAATCGTATTTAAAATAGTACCCCACATACTTTACAAGAAAAAAATTATGTAAAATGTTAGTAATCTTTTCCTGGGATGAATATATTCAGCAAATTCTATGAATGGATTTTAGAAATTAGGATCTAGACAACATTATCATTTATGCCTGTCTTTTTAATTTTATTATTGACCTGTAAAATGAGGAAAATAAAATCTACACTCCAGAGCTGTGAGAACTGAATAAACTAATACAAATATGCTATAAAGCACTATATAACAAAATACAAATACATGACATTTTAAAATGTTTTGTCCAAAGGTTTTCTGTGCAATTGTTTACTTCCTAAGTTCCTTCAAATACTTTATATGCCTCACCATCTCTTACGAGTCTAGTCTGGCGCTGCTCTATTTCTCCATGACTTCTTAGTCATTCTATTTCTAGCTCCCTTCACATTCTCCTCTTGGGGGGTTCATGCCTTCCTCTGAGCATTCTGCCGGTATCGTCTATCCTGCAGCTTGAAGCTAACAAGACCCTGAACTGCTGCTTCTCTAGGACCTCGGAGCTTGGTGTTTTGTCAGCTTCAAGCTGTTTTGGAGAAAGTGTTGGTTTATTTCTCAGCTGCAGCATTGACTTCGCAAGTCTTTCTTCTAAACTTGTAAATAATTCATTTCAGGTCAAGTTTTTGCTACCAGAAACTTTTCCCAATAAATAACAAGTTTCTTTTTCTCCAGTAAGAAAGT
Organism: Rousettus aegyptiacus; assembly: GCF_014176215.1. Taxonomy (NCBI): domain Eukaryota; kingdom Metazoa; phylum Chordata; class Mammalia; order Chiroptera; family Pteropodidae; genus Rousettus; species Rousettus aegyptiacus. Next base: position 41,876,095 of record NW_023416292.1, on the reverse strand, counting down.
ATGGTTTGGTAGTAATAGTGGTAAGCAACTTATTAATAAAAGATAAGTTTTATAATAGAAAGGCATAAGCCTTCCACTTTGGTACAACACTGATTTTGCTACTATTTTTTGATGGGAGAGAAGTAAAGAATTACAGTGTGATACAACTTCCTGCCCTTTACAAAGCCTGTTGATAAGCAGTATTGTTGATAGCTTTAAGAGATAAACCCAACCTCAATGGGACACTAATACTCTTCTTGTCTCAATGTGTTTCATTCTAGGTTCTCTAATAAATAATTGAAGAAACAGAGATAGTTGAAACAACAAAAAGTAAGTGTGTAACAGGCCTCTGAGAGCAGCTTACCAATTCTCTTTTGGCTGATACCACATCGAATGTGGGTTAGGGATCCCAGAAGGATTTTGCAGTTGCTTCAAAAGGTCATTGTCTGAGCTGCCCCAGTGATGGGATTGAAATCAGGAGTTTGGGCCATTTTGTTGGTCACTCCAAGCCCAAAGGAGTAACGACTGCAGGGTACAAAAGGGCATAAACTCCCTTTTGATCAGCAAAATTGAAGGTCCAGCCAGCCATGATCAAGATAGCTCAGAGTATAGTTTATTTTCCCTTGGCAATCTCAGCAAACCCTATTTATAGCTGGCATTTCAACAAGCAAGATTTATTAAGGGCGAAATGTCAATCTAAGGCCTTGCTCTACCTTGTCCCAGGTCAGTAGGCATCTGAGTCAGAGAGGCCATTCTAGCAAATGGCATTTTGCAATCATAAGCGCTTATCTGAGAAATGATTTATGTTGACAAAGAGTAAGAGGAAATTCATGAAGCAATAAAGATGGACAAAAACAAAAGGTGTTCTACAGAATGTTCTATTCAGAACTAAGTCGAAGGAGGTTCATGTGTATAAATAAACATAAATTAACAACATCTATATTTATCTAGAAAAATGGACACACTAAAATTGAAAACAGAATTTTCTTGAAATATATTTTGCAATTTTGAACAAATGTTCCCTCTGTAAAGATTAATAAGCAGAAACTTCATTTAAGTTGGGGTTGGGAAGGCCTGCAGGGGGAGCTCTCCTGCCCTACCACTCATTGCCAATTACCCCAAACAGAAAGAGACTACTTTCCATCTCTAATAGGAAGATGTTTCTCTCCTACTCCAGCACGAAGGAGGATCTTTTCCCCAACAACCACTCAGCCAGTTGAAGACTGTTACATCTCAGCCAATGAAGAGCCACTGCCCTTCCAACTCCCATTTCCCTCCAACAGACTCTTTGTTTACAATGGTCCCTCTGAACTCCCACTTTCCTCTATAAAAGAACGTTCCTTCCCTTTGCTTTCTGGACTTGTGTATGGTTTGCCATAAGACTGCATGTCCCGAATTGCAATTCTTTGTTGTTCCCAAATAAAACCATTTTGCTGGAGAAATATCTGGCCATCTATTTAAGGTCAAAAGCTCTTTAAAGTTATGAGAGTGGAGAGAGAAGTTAGTGGACAGATCTTTATAATTCAGTAGAGGGATAAAAGAGTCAGAGAACCTATAACATTAAAAAGACACAAAGTAAGAATATTAGACCATTTTACAGATAACACAGCTACAGTTTTTTAAAATGATTTTTAAAGACCACTTTGAAATTGAGATTTGAATTATACATAAATATAGCCACAGGGTTGGACTTCTGAAATTCCATGTCACTGCTCAATTGTAACCTAAAAGTAATACCAAGAGTGTATAAGCAGAAGCCCATGTAACTTCTTCCACTGTAAAAATAAGTAATATAATAGTAGAATGAAATGAAACGAGCTGGCAATGCATTTCCCCCCCAGCATATCAAGCAGGTTTTCATAAGAAAGCTGTGGTCATCAATCACTACCTCATTACCAGCCCGTCATCTGGGCTTAGGCTAAATGTATTCTGGCCGGCTGCCATACTAAATGTTCAATGAAACATCCTTAAGGCTCTATACAAGTTCAGCTGAAGTCGCACATGCTATACATCAAAGAGGAACATTAGCGTTATCATGGCTTAATAAATAGTGCCATTCTGGCAATGTAATCCTGTGTTCTAGAGCTATCTACCATCCCCAGTATTATGCTGCTTAAGTAAACAATTTTGCTGTCTCCTGTGAGGTTTATTTAATGATAAATGCATGTAGAGATAATTAGTCATACTACTATAAATTTACAGATATAATGCCAAACTTGCTCAAAAGCTGGACATGAATGAGATTAACAAAATATTTTAATGCACACAACTCTTGAAATATTAGTCATACATGTCCATTGCTATTTACCATTGATGTTTTACTCTTACTGAAAAACTTTTAAGCCAAGTGAAGGCACCAATCCTTCTCATGACTTTTACAAGTTCAACTGGTCCAGATGTTGAATTTTATGTTCTTTATTGAAATGGTTGCTCACTGTCACTAGTGAAAATAATAATCCCAAAATTTTTAATATATGTACAGTATCATTAATTTCATTTGTTTAAACTATATGACTAGGCTTGAACATGGGTCATTTTTTTCTTAAGGTGAAATGTATAAAACTGTTGCAGGGCAGTCAACACTTTTGCAATTGCTGGTTAATCTTAGTGTGGTCTTTAAAGACTAAGGATATAGACAGCATTCACATTACAGAGAAAAATGTCCCTGGCTTCTCTCCAGGTTTCAAAAATACAAGTAATTCTAACACAAAATGGAGGGGCATGCTTTTTTAACACTACTAATTTGCTCAAGCCACACAGCCTTCTTTGCTTTTCTTGCTAATTGCATGCTTTTGATTAAGATCCTCCAAAAAATATATATATTTGAGAACTCTAAAAGGCAAATATAAAATGTGAAGTCAAACATGTTTATAAGAACTTGGGTCAAGATAGGATATATCAACGATAAGTTAAATTAAAAATAAGAAAAACCAAGAAAGGACTAAGAGTCAATTATAAGATAAAGATCATCAGATCATCTTGGACGATAAAGTGAGACAGACGTATACAACAGCAAGTAATAGTGAGGCCCTCCAAATAAAAAGGGGACTAAAAATGAGATGAGTCTCTGGAATCAGGTTTTCTCTAAAAGCCTGGGTGTGAGGTAAGGCTAACCTACTAAGAACAAGTGGCCCAAACTGTTGCTAACCCTCGTACTAGAACTTGACATTTTAAAAGATGGGCGTAGAGAAGATAGTTGGGCATAGACACAGTCTCTTTGTGTTTAATCAAACCAAGATGCCATCCATATCATACATTAGATCACTGTGGGAAGAGCCCCAAACACATTATTAAGATGTCGAGAAGTGAAAACTTTTCCTCTATCTTCTTAGGTTCCGTGTCTGAGGACCTGTGGCTTAAACTAACAAAAGACAGATTAATAGGAGAAAAGGCATAAGGTTTTTTAAAATTAATATTTACAATTAAAATTAATATTTTACAAAAGTGAAACTCAAAGAAGTGGTTAGACTTGGGGGCTTATATACTCAGTAAAGGAAAGGGGAGGTTGAACTTCAAGGGAGGATAAATTGTGGAGAATACAAGAGGGAAATAAAGGAAGGTAAGAGTTACTTTAGTAAGATCTGTTTGTGTGAATTCATCTCAGATGTTGCATCTTGTCTCTTGTGATGAGTTACTCTTCCCTTCCTGGTGGGGGAAGGGAGGGACGAATTTACAAAGGGAAATTTATGCCCTGCTATTAGGCAGATAAGAGGAGGGCAGAGGACTCTTCCTGCAACTGTGAGTCTCGACTGTTTTCAACTCAAAGTAATCCTCATACAAAAGTGGCATATTTTGGGGTGACATATTATGATACCCTTCAAAGACCTGATTTAAGACGAGAGTCCTAGAGGAACAGGAAAGGAAACTACAAAGCTACTAAATAGGAGGGAAAAGTATAGATGAGAAGAGAGGAAAGTAAAACCAACACAAATTTCAAAAAGCCTATTTAAATGAACCTGAAAAAAACCTTAAATCATGCAAAGGGTTCTAATGCTATGAAAGAAAGCTGATTAAGTCAATATGTGAACCACGAATTCACAAAAGTTAAATTAATATTTAATTTCAAAAAAATGCTAAAATAAGCATGTTTAGAATGCTCAAAATGGAAAATGACATATTGGCATTTCTTAAAATGAAGCATTAAGTTATGATACATAAAGAAGAAAATTAGATCTAAACAGATTTGAAAAAAATAATTGATACAAAATATTGTAAATAGAATATAATCAATAAAATAAAAATAAGTGAAAAGATAACTCTTGCTCTGTAGATGTCAAAGAGATAATTGGTGATGATATTGAAGAATTCATCCACAAGGCAGAGGAAAAAAAACATGAACAGCCAGTAGAAGACATGAAAGTTAGCAACAGATGCCTTCGAAGGTCCAAGAATAAAATGGAAAGATAGAGAAATGCTGTTTGAAAAAATAGTAGGTGGATATTTTACCGTACTTAACACTGGTGGCCAAAGTGGGCACACACATTTCCACAGGGCTTACAGATGAGTGTCAGAACAAAGCCTATTCGTGTCTGTGTGTAGTATGACTGACAATACTAAGATTCTTAGGGACAAAGAGAAGCCTCTCAGGACCAAATTCAATCTCTTCCATCTAGTTGCAATTTCCTGAAATTTCTATAACTGGAGACAAAGCTTTTCAGTCTATAGCTAGAGATAAAGGGCTTAAAATGCAAATAACCAGGGACAAAGAATGTATTCAGTCCCTTGCTCTGTTTACTTAGATGAAATATTCAAAAAAGTGAAGAGGCACAAAACTAGAGACATGGTTGTGGAGAGTGATGCCTCTGAAGAGAAAGGCCAGAAGGGCATTGCCTTAGGCCCGGGCTGCCTGGGCCCCTGGCCCTATACTTCAGAAGGCACTGGACTTCAGAAGACCATGCTCTGGCAAATCTGCGGCTAACCTCCATGGGGTGAGGAGTTCCATGGAGGCTAAGTTGTCTGCCCAACTGGAGCCTGTGCCTCCTCTCCTCCCACTTGGGAGTCTAGAATTCCCTTCGCATCGGGCCTGAGCCTGCTTCCTGCACCTGCAGCCTCTTCGTTGGTAAGCGCTCCGTCCCTAGCATTATTCTCTAGCTAGGAAATAAATAGATGTGTTTCTTAATCAGCTAGCCTGAAATTCCTTGAGGGCAGGGATTGTGTCTGCTAAAACTTGCATTTTGTCTATATTGTACAAATAGAATGTATTCAAAACTCAATATCAAACAAGTTAAAAGGAAATTACTGATATTACCACTTACTCAACTCAACATGCCTAAAGTTGACATTGTCACCTTTCTCACGAACTCACTTCTCTGACTCTCAACTTTTGTCAAAAAACCAGCAAGTCAGGCTATTTTAGCATCATTCTTGACTTTATTCCAATCTCTTTATTCCAAGCATTAAATTGTTACTAAGTCAATCATCAAAGTGATAATATCAATAGATTATATATATACATCAATAATATAAAAGTAATAATTTTAATCAATCAAGTCATAATATTGATCCTTTTTATCCTTTCTTGGCTTTTGCCTGTCATCAACACTGACCTTACTCTTCTCCAGGTTCTACTCTCACTCCTGGTGAGGATTTGAGTTGTGCAGACCTGGGTTAAATCTTAGCTCTACTACCCACAGTTGTGTGACCTTGGGGAAGTTGACTTTTCTGATTTCATGTTCTCTATGAATAAAATATGGATAAAAGAACCTACCAATAAAACTGTGTGACATTTTAGAAATAATTAAAGTTCTTGGTGCCTGACAATGATACTTTTAGGATCACTTCCCTTTATTATTTTTATATGACAGGGGACATAGATAAGTAAAGGCATAATATAGAAATAATTTTCATATTATTATTATTATCAACAACAAGATTCTGCTTCTTCTAATCTAACCCTTTGTCTGGTTTCAGATAAATAAGCATTGCTTTGCAAACTTTATTTTTCTACTCAAAAGCCTTCAATGACTTCTCAGTAAAGTCTGAATTCTTTGAATTCTATAGCAAGTGAAATTTTCATATTTTTATTATCTTAACACCAGACATGAGAACTCTCGGTGGGCACGGTCTGTGCTGTGAAATGCCTTGACAGACCTACTCGAACTCTGTAAGGAATCCCGTGTGTGTGGACAGAGGGTTCACCTTGTTGTAACACGTCAGGGAGCACCGTTCACATGGTGAGGACACTCTTGGAACCCTAAAGTTGGTATAAAGATTATTTTAAATTGAAGACATTTGAGATTCAGCTCGTAAAAAAAGAAATCTTCGCGGAGCTTTCCTTATCTTACTATAAGGAGAAACTTCTGGGAAATGAGGCTATCATCAATTCCTTTCTTTAGGTGGTTTCCACACTCAGGAAGAAGATGGAGCATAAAACTACTATAAACCCCTTCTCAGGGACATTTCGTGGCTATGGAATCAGAAGGACCACTCACACCTGCACAAACTAACATCATCACAAACTTTATCTCTGGTTTATTTGCCTGAAAACTCACTTCTTTCCTAAATAAATAAATTATTTATTTATTTATTTATTTATTTATTTATTTATTTATTTATTTTTTACCTCTATAGATGCCTTTCTTCCTGTCCCTGTCTTTTCCCCCTATTAAGTTTGATATAAGCTTCTAACTCTATTTCTTTTGCTGACTCCCATGTGTTTACATATAAACCTATATTTCTTCCATTATCTGTCTTTTGTCAGTTTAATTCATGCCCCCTGCCCCCAAGATGAGAGAGAAAAAGTTTTTTTCTGACAACACAGTGTCCTGAAGTTGGCAAATGCACAGAAAACAAGGCAAAGGGCTAAAGGGCTTTGCCCAGGACAGGCATGGATTTGCTTTTCGTTTCAAGACAAAAAAAAAAAGAAAGAAAGAAACAATTTTTAAAATAAAAGGTCAAAAGAAAGAAAAGAGAAGAAGGCTTCTTTATGGAACATAACAGCTAGCTGGGGGTTGATTCCACGAAGGGGCTGGCTGGGATATTTGAAGAAAAGTGATGTCTACTATGCTTTTTAATTGCTTTGATATACACATCTCCTCCACATTCTATTCAAATATCTCAAGTATATACTAACCTCATTGATGAATTGTGAAAATCTAGGAAAAGGATCATCCTGAGAGCATGGGTTATACAACAGAGAAAGCGAGCGGCTTTGCTGAAAAGGTCCCTTGTATTGAAAATGTATTCTATAGAAAACATCGCACTATTTTAGTGCCCAGCATCATCTCTCTGAACTTGCCTCACTTGGTTTTATTCAAAGTATAGGTACCTCACCCACTAAATATTAATGGTGTTCCAAGGAAAATGCTGCTTGCTCTCTTCCTGGTCTTAGTCTAGAACAGTGGTTTTCATCTGAAAAGCAGAGAGTTACAGATAAGAATTACATGGATAATGTTCTCAAAACGCATACACCTTCTTCTGACCCCTAGTCTAGCACTCAGGATTTGGAGAAGAGGAGAATATAGACATGTGTATATCACCATGTTCCTTTAAGTTATGTTGCCATTATCCTTGCATTGAGAACTATATCCTAGGAAGCTATACCTGGCAGAGTAAGGCAAGCATGTTTCTGCATGTGTGGGCACTTGCTATAGATCACTAAATCACCTGGGAGAAGGTGCTTTCTAATAGAAGGCCATCCCCATGCTTACCAAATCATTATGGATACCAGCTAAACAGCTAAGGAAATTCAAGAATTAAGTATAAATCTCCTAATACTGTGAGTGATAACCCTCATATTGAGAGATAATATCATAATGAATCTAATATATACTTTTGAAGCTTTAAAGACATCTTTTTCTCCAGAGAACAGTGTTGGTTTATATTACGCAATTGTCAGGGTCTTAAGGCAAAGCTTGTCTGCAGGCAGGGGATGAGGTAGAAAGAATACAGGTACTGGATTACTATGGGCCAGCTCTCCCCATTTACTAATTATGTGGTTTGAATAAAGTTTTTAAATAATTTAATTTTGGTCTCCCTGTTATCGGCGCCCTGGGTTCTTGCAGTCTCCCAGGATGAGAATCAAAAAGGATCAGCACAAGAAAGTGCAGGCAAGAGGCAAAGGCCTACTAAACTGTGCACAAAGGAACCAACACGGAGAAAGGAAAGCTTCCAGTGGCTCCTGGAGAAAAGCTGGGGCTGGGTTCAGAGGGAGCCAGCGGGTAAAAGCTGTGTCTAGGCACGTAAAGGTGGAAGTTTCTTGGCTCCTGCTCAGTGCGACTACATGCTTCTTCACATGTGGCATGTCTCATTAGCATGGTAAATCTCCAACCTTAGGCGTGATTTTTAGTATTTAAATTAGGGAAAGATCACCTTAGGGAGACTCGTGCCTTACTGCGCATGTGCAATGATAAGAGCAGTCCCTTTTTGCTGGTAGGCGGATCCTTATGGTTTGCTTCTCCAGGCTCCTTGATGCTCAAGGGTGATGCCCAAGGGTGATGCCCTTAGGGTGGTACCCAACGGTGATACCCAAGGGTGCATATTCTCCTAAAACTTATCGGGTTCCAGCAGCTTACCTTTCTAACTCAACAGTAGGAAGTTCCCCTTCTGTCTCATCTTCGTTTATAACATGGGAATAAATCTGTCTATTCTCAGGATTGCTATAATGATTTAAAAACACATTATGTATGATATGATTGATATATAAAAACATTCAATAAATGATCATGCCTTATCCCTTATCGTTAATGCTATTGTTGTAAAATAAACCTGTCTGTACTAAATTAAAAATAATATTCTTTACTTCTGTTATCTACTGCTCCATGGCTCAGACACTGAACAAAATTATTGTGTCATACTGAATAGTAACTGTTATTTCGTGCATGTATATTTGGTTGCTTCCTCCTATGCCGTCTTCTTCTTACCTATTATATAAATTTTGGAAAAAAGAAATTGCAAGTATCATGCATTTTAAAAAGTTTAAATAAGAAAGAGTTAAATTCTCTGAAAGTTAAAAAAAATCTCCTTTTCTAATGATCACCAAAGCAATGTTCTATATCAAATAATCAATGGTCTCATTAAAAACAAGAAAGCAGTCTTTCGAATAGTCTGTGAAACTAGGTCCTTGAGTTTCAGTGGTGTATGCGTGTGTGTGTGTGTGTGTGTGTTTAATTTTATATAATTGGTAGGTAAACAAAGAAATAAGAGTTTCAGCTATGACATTGATTCCAATTATCTCATTGTTAATTTAAGAAGCCCACTGGAGGCTTAAGATCCATTAAAAAATATAACCATATTAGATTCTCAAACACATGTATATGTCACTAGATGATGCTTCACATTCCCATGCAAGCCAATGTGATTTCTGAGTGACACTGATAAGGTCAACAGCCATGTGAAAGCTGGTTCTTATTGTACTCAACCTAATTGAAACCTGAGGACATAAACTGTATTTTCACAACATCATAAATAAGGAGTTAACTATCAAAACAAAAGTAGCCCAAGGTCAGTCATCAGAGAATATATCTCTTTATATATTCTGCATATATAACTGACAACTCATCAAACTGTTTAAACATATGAATGAAGTTAGATTACATAGTGACTTGCAGAATTTAAAGTATAAAAATCTTTCGTTTATTTTGAAGAAGAAATTCCTCAACAGGAACAAGGATGTTTTCGAAGTCCCTGTGACTCATTTAAATTTTTTTTGTATTGCTTTCAGCCTCTTGCAGAGGCATTTTTATTTACATCTTTATATTCTTGTTAGAAAATTATCTGAGTCTCTAATTGTGCCAGTTGCACAACCACAGCATGGCTTAACCACCGTGAGAGGTTCCCTGGCACATGTACAGAAGTTAGGACAGAGCTCACATTTACAAAAGCCACCACTGCACTGGAGCTCCTGACCCTTCACGTAAGCTGTACATCATGGAAATTTTCCCTGGTTGAATAAAATGGTAAGTTTTATAGAAAAGTCACAGAGGCCAATTCACTGATAGCAGAAAAATGTGACTCATACTTAACTCTGTTGCCCTAGCTCTAAGGTCTGAAAGTTAGTTTAAATATCTTGTTTACTATCACCTGCTTCGACTTTAAGGGGTCTATCCCCTAAAAGAGATAGACCCCAGCGGCCGGCCTTTTAACGCAAGATGCTTCTCATGAAGCCCATGCTTCACTTGTCCTCTGCAATTTGAGAAGTGAGTTTTAGCTTTCCTGTCTTTCTTAAATGAAAGGTGCGACTGTCTGGCTGACACATGAATAGAATGCAAAAGACAAATGGCACTGCTTACTCTGTCCCCAGACTTGCACTGGAGACAAACAAAGTGATCCTTCCTTTAGATATGACTGCTTGGATGGGGAAGGAGTGCCTAATCCACTCAAACCTCTCACCAATCCACCCAGGTCCTATATGTAGCCATTAGTGGGAAATTTGGTCGAAATCTGTTGCATAGAGGGCTGAAGACTCCTTTTGGAGAAATGGACAATAAGCACATATAAAGGTGTAGGGAAAAACAGGGGATGGAGAGAGAAAAACAGATTGGGTACATAAAGAGTTTTTGGCCACCAAAAAATGAAGAGCTTTCTCTTCCCATAAAGCTTGGCAACATTTCATTTCTTCTATTTACTGTGACTCACCCTTTACTCGAGCAGATGCAGTGGCTCGGCAAAGACTCACTGAGAATATCAACAGCAAACCCTTATTGAGTATTTACTGATCCTCTATGTTTAAAATGGGGGAATTCAAACTATAAAATCTTGAGCTTCTCCATCTCTAAGCTATAATAAAAAGTCATAGTTTTATGTAAATACCAAAAGGTCATATTAAAAATTCTTCCCACTGCTTTCTACCCTCTTTCTATTCTTAGTTATCAGGACTCTATATGTTACAAATATTTGTGTATATACATCAGATGGTGATGCACTATAGTGAAACTTACCACCTGTTTTTAAAGGAAAACATTTTAAAATTACATTTTGGAATATGTAATACATTCGCATAGTTCAAAGATAAGAATATAACAAGATATATTGTAAAATGTCTCCCTTCACTGTTGTCTCTCGTTTCAAGGTTTTTTAGATAGCTTGTATACATGAATTTTTTATACATATACAAGTAAATATTTATATTGCACCTATTTTTTACACAAATGACCATATATCCTGCTTTACAACTTTTTTCACTTTACTGATCCACCTCAGAAATATTTCCCCATCAGTATACAAAGATGTTTTTCAATATTTTTTAAAGCTTCTGAGTATTCTCTTGTATAAATATACCATAATTTATTTATCGATTATTAGCTAGTCTCTCTTGGTAGACATTTAGGTTGTTTCCATTACTTTTCTACTACAAACAATACTACAGTTAATAAGTTAGTAGATACATTATTTCACATGTGTAAGATAATTTTCCAGAAGTGGAATCAATGGTTTTATATAAGCGCTGTATGAGATTGTCTCTGTCCTTACAGCCTCATCAACAATCTGCCAGTTTGATAGATAAAATGGTACCTTGGTGGAATGTTCATTTGCATTTCTTCTATTATGAATGAAGTTTAGCATTTTTTCAACTGTTTAAAGGTCATTTTTATTTCCTTTTCTGTGAAACATGCTATTCTTTCCAGTGCATGATGTGAAACACAGATCTAACTTTATTACAGAGGATATCCCACTTATATCAATACCATGGAATGAATAATTTGTTTTTCTACACATTGATTTATATCATAAGGACACAGTTTTAGGCACTACTGAAAACTGGAAATAAGACATAAAAATATATAACACATTTTAAGCATTTCTTTATGCCAGGCATTATTCTAAGCATTTTATCTGAACCAGATTATTTAATCCCCTCTAATGATCCTATGAGACAATTATATTAATTTCAGATTTAAAGTTAAGAAGACTGAAACAAAAGATCGTTGAGTAACTTTCTCAATAACAAAACTGTTTTTAAACCCAGGCTGTACAGCTCTGGAATCTTTAATCATAATCATTTGGAATATAAGACTCTTTGAAGATACAACTAAGTCCATGAAACTACGACTCCTATCTCACTTCAGTAAAGTGAGATCTTCTACAGAACAATTTTCATACAGGAAGATGGTTCCAAAAGAGAAACCATCTGAAAAAATCTACTTTTTCCTTGCTATAACACTCTACTTTTGCATGATATATTGTGTGCACAAAAGGTTATAAGAATTCCTGCCATTGTTATACACATGCTCCTTTGCAGCTGACTTTGCTGGTCCTCTAAGTAAATAGATCTCACTGGAAATCTATTACCCTGCCCTGGAATCTGGAATTGTGCTGTGGATTGCTTTGAGCAGCAAAACAGGGTATGGCAACATTGTGTGGCTTCTTACTCCTGGCTTCAAAAGGACTTGAAGCTTGCACATTCATTCTTGGAACAAGGCCACCTATGACCAAGCCTGGACTAAGCAACTTGAGAATGAGATACATGTGAAGAGAGAGAGACACCATATGTAGAGAAGAAGGTCCAGATTTCTCAACTGAAGCCTGAGCCATGCGAGTGAGCCTGTCCTGAGCCAAACAGCCCCTGAACAACCACCAAACTGATTCCAATGTATGTAAGAACAGCTGACGCCATGTATAGCGGGATTTCCAGCTCAGCCCAAAACAAATTGCCAACCCACAGGATCATGAGCCGATAAATGGTGGCTGTTTCCAGCCATTAAGGTTTGGGGTGCAGCAAAAGGTAATTGACACACTCTCAAATACCAAGATCCCTTAAAAAGTTGGTCATTCTATTTATTCTTACTGATTGGTCAACCTTACAGCCTTCTGCTTGCTGATATCTGTTTAAATTAGATCTTTCTTGATATTTTTTTTTCTATCTTTATTATCTCATTTCACCTTTCTCTCTCTCTCTCTCTATCTCTTATACACACACACACACACACACACACACACACACACACACACTGTTACTATATATGGTATTGCATAATTCTATGGCATACTAGTCACTCTATCACTCTCTTTAAAGCTCAATATAATTTAGTTCAAATTATTGTGAAGTGATAGCTTTATGTATATATATGCAGTAAGAATAGAAAAATATTAAATGGCTATTTAATGTAGTCATTTAAATTCAGTGTCCCAAATCACTCTCTAAACTGTCTTCCAAAAGGCACATGAGTATCCTTTTGCATGTATTCATTTCTGTCATACTTTTGTTATATTATTATTATTATAAATTAACATATATTATGGCTCTTCCCTTGGTTACTCTGAGTTATTTCCTAGGATAGAAACCCTACTAAGTATGTAAACTCTCAAATTTTCATCCATTATGAACATCTCTAATACTGACAATTAGCTTCTAGCTGTATAAATTACCAAGAGCCACCTTCTGTCCTCATAGCTAGCCTAAAAAATACTCCCACAGTGCTAAGCTGAAGGTGCAAAACCTAAGGAAAAACAATCTTAAGGTATAATTAATTAGTGTTTACATTTTCTTACCAAGGACTCAAGTAACAACATAGACTCTGCTCATGACATTTACATGGGACCAAAATTGCACTCAATTTTAGGGGAGGTGAATACTGAGAAATGATTTCAGCTACAACAATTAATATTTATGAGGGTTATAGATTGATGTATAATTATCAAAGTTATCATACGTATAATTTTTTTTCACCTCATATCAAGAATCCTGCATTTGGGACCTGGGAAGTGTGTGACTTGTCCAGGGTTGCCAATTCATTTTAAAAACAGAGAGAACCAGAAACCAGTGTTCTATATTTATTCTGAATTCTTATTAGATTCCTACTAAGTATGCCCTGGATCTTAACTTTGTTTTACATATGTTATATCTACATAATTAGGAAGAAGAACATATCTCTATATGTTCTTTGATGTTAAGGATGTTAGGCTATATTAATATTTGACATCTTAGCAAGGAGTTCTAAGAAAACTCCTAAATCTAGAAGGTTTATATTTTCATATGTTTGCCTACACATTTCAGTTTAATTGAGGAAGCAATTTTTAGTCTTTAATTAATTGGAACTGTAATTATTCAGCCTGGAGAAGTCAATTTAATGAAGATTTTCGGTTACATAAGGAGCTCTCAAGATGATCATGCCTATTTCCACTTAAATCTGATTTATAGGAGAGCAAAAAAGATGAGAAAAGTATTCTTCTCAGTGAAGGTTGGCAAATTTTAGAAAATAAAATATAGACATTCTTTCTATAAATGTTATTATATCTTCATATTTCTTATCCTAGTTATGATTTTATCTGCAATTACTTAAAACATGTTTCTTTTCCTGTTTTGAATGTTTCTGTGGCTGCAAATAGCAATGTGTCTAAATCTGATTATCATGCCATTAATCATCTATTTGGTAATGAGAAAGTGGCTTTAAAATTTTTTGACTTTCAGTAGAGTCAAAACTTTAAAAATAAGCTTAGAGTATAAGAAAATCCTATTGGAACTGTCTTATTGCCAGACAAGTATCACAGTGCTTAATTTAAATGGTAGTAAAGAATTAATAAATAAGTCTAAGTAATGATGAAAGACCCCTTATTTTTAGGCCACGACCACTCTCAGAGAACTGGGGAGAGGTTGAGACACCATGATAGGTAGAAATTTGTATTCCTGAGAAGACTAGAATCAGCCTCTTAAATGATTTTCTCACATCTGCTCTTCCCTCCACACAACTGCCAAGGCGATTTCTTTAAAATACAAATCTGATCATTAACTTCCCAACCCAGCTACCTAGCATACCCTGCTACTGGCCCCTTTCTTTGTTCTCTCCAAACTCAGATGGAAGGATTCCTGCCTTGTCTCTCACTCAGAAGAGGGCCCCTTGGAATGCGACCTCATAGCCTCTTTTGTATTGCTTTTCAAATTATTTACTATGTGATATGTGATGTATTTAACATCTGATTCCCACCAGCCTAGGCACTCCTTCAGAACCAAGACTATATCTGTTCTCTTCAACATTATATTTCCAGGCCCAGCCTATTGCCTGGCATAAAGCAGGTTCTTCAATACTCTGTTAAATAAATGAGGAAATTTCCATGAATATTTCCTTTACTAGTCTTATCATTTATTCAGTCGTTCAACCAAACATTTAGTAAGGATTTAGTTTATGATCAGTCCTTAGGCAACCACAGTCAAAAGGAATGCACAAACCTTGCTCTATTTCAGTTTCTGATTCATTAAGAATTACACATACAATTTTAGAGTTTTGCACTCTTGTTAAACACAGATTTTCTTTCATAAAATTTAGTTTGCTTATGATGGTGATTACAGTTTGTTTTTTTAATCCGGTTGATCTGAAGAGGGGTTTCCTCATAATCACAACACCCAACTTTGCAAACATGCCTTGTATGAGTGAATAGAACAAGCAGATACAATTCACAAACCACAAAAGAAGAAATTAGTGGCATAACTCTTATCTTTCCAAAGTTATTTTCACATTGTTTTTTGCTAGGTTTAACCCATTATGACTATTATCAGGTTACTAGTAACTTGAAAGAATTTTAAATCTTACTTTCTGTAAATAATTATAGTATATGTGAAATATAAGGTAACTACATTTATAGAAAAGGTACGACTTTCACCTAAGCAATGGTGACTGATTCAAGGTGTTTATACACTTATACACTAACACACACACACACATTAGGGTTCCAATAGCAAGATTTAAAATAGTACTGTTCTCTCCATTGCATTATATTATTTATCATATAATGTCACCTAACTAAAAATTGTTCATTCATAAAATGATAGATTATTCAAATGTCTAACCATAATAGTTGCAGTAAAAATCCTTAACTCTGAGTATTTGATTAGTGTTCAGTTAAGATCTCAAGACTTCAAACCTTGTTTCTCTTTGGGGACTGACTGTTGTTTTAAGTATCTACAATTTATTCATCTTTATACATGAAACATATGTGCAATTTTAATAGTTGTATATGATGCAAAATTTGAACATTTAGGGGATGTTACACCACATTAAGCTTAACCCTCATTTACGTCTTGGATGATAGATGCAAGAATTCCAACTGAGGCGATTTTATGAACCAGTTAAATGATTTGTATTCAGAACAGCATTAAAAGTCCCCATGACAAAGTGTAGTTGAACAAAAATACCCTGCTTGTGACACATCCTTTACAAGTAATGTGTTTTCATTTTTCACGTGTTGCATCTCATTTATTTTATTCAGGCACACATACTTAAATCTGCAAGATACCGCAAGCTTCCAATACCTTTGAAATAATAAATCACTCCTTGCAGATGTTTTCACCTGCTGCAAGGCTGCCGTTCATTAATCAAACATTATCAGTTTCTATCAGTACCCAGTACTAAGCAGCAAAGGCACTTCATTCTGAGTTCTGACTTTCATTCACTGGTTAATCCCTGACCCCACAGTACTTTCTGCTTGGGTTTTAGAAATGTAAAACCTCCTACAGTGTAATAGATTTTACAGCAAAAGTCCTAAATGGTATAGTTTTTGAATTCCACTGCTTCATCCTTAGCTAAATCAAATGGTCTACCTAAAATGGCAAATAAATGCATTCATAATAACCATTTAAAATTATATCCATGAAAATAATAAATTTATAGTGTTAAGTTGTATTTCTACTTAACATATGGAATTTCTAGAACACGCATTGAGAAACATGCTTTTTTAAAATTTTGCTTGAGTTATTTAATTTATTTCAGAAGACAATGAAGGACAATTTGTCTACCTACAGTAATTTTTAAGCCCACAAAAAGAAATCAGAACAAAGTTAGAGACAAATGTAACATCTTTTTCATTTTTTTCTTCTCTAAGAAAATGTATTAAAAAAAAATGAATCAGCTTGTAATACAAGGTATCACAGATGATCATATGGATGATGAGTCACTAGAGACTCATCCTTATGACCTAAAGAAAAGACAACTGAAGTAGACTGCATTTTTTTATTTACCTCAAATAATACAATAATACAGGAATTGCAAAAGAAAGAATTTCAGCAACCACTTTCATTTTCTCTTCAAAAACACTGTTTTGTGTTATTCATTTTCTAACTAACAAATCCTGAACAATAAGAATTCAAAGCCAACAATTACTCCAGAATCTTATCTTACAATGAGTTAATGAACTGAAGATTACCATGCAATTAAACATAAAAAAAAATGTTTTATAAATATGTCATTTCATCATTATGAATTGGTATCATTAGTGATTATTTAGAAACTCTCTCCCATTAAGGTATAGCGCTAAAAGCTATACATATTGATATAGCCCTCTCTCAGTAAATTCATTTTTAAAATTATATAAATTTTTGCAAGATCATTTTCCAGATCAAGATCTGGGGGATCCAAAGTCAATAAGAAAAGCTACATAAAAAGCATTTTACCATACCATGATTTCACTCAGGTCTCAGCTAACTCTACATAGTATTAATTTGAGGGCAGAGAAGACAGAAACTGTACCATTGCAATATTTTTGTATGGTGATACTCCTGAGCATGAAGGTCTAAGGCAGTAAGCACCCTGATGACACCAATCCAGAAATTCAGATGCCTCTCCACTGCCTTTGGGAAAAATACAAATTCCATAAACGTCCTAACCTCACATACATGACCTGTAACAATTTATTCATTCCCTATTCTTATTCTTCATTTACGATCATTTACTTTCTCATCTCTCAGCGTGTGTCTTAGGAATAAACCATACCATATTTGTCATATTTTCAAATTAATTCTGTTCCTTCAGGTCTCTGTGCTATGGTGGACACCATCTTATCTTACAGTAATGGACTTGTTTCTACTTCTCTAACAAAATCCTACTCTACCAGGTTAAGGTTTCAATCTTCTTGATCATCATTAAAAGATCTCTTTTCCTTTGTACCTTAGTAATTATTTTTTCCTTAAAAATTGATGAGCTATTCTGGGAATAGAGTATGCCTAAATTAATCATTGAATTCCCAGTGACTAATATAATGCCTGGACTAGTAATAATTGTTAAAATTATGACAAATAATTGAATAAAATATGGAAATAGGTAAAAATTGTGTGGTGGTAAGAATTTCCATTTCTTATTTTACCTCAATATTTTCTTGTCCTTATATTTTCATGAGGTAACCTGCCCTCTTTCTCTATCATTCTATCTCCTTCTTTTACCTCTTTATAGGAAAGGATCTGAAATATTTTTATATAAGGTTTTAAATGAGTAATAGTGCTAAAATTTGCATTTAATACTAAGGATAAGCATAAAGTATTGTCCTTATGCTAAATAATAGCCTCTGGTTGTAGATTTGTATGTTGGGTTTAAAAGTGTTTGAAGAGAGAAATCAGAATCAGACTTATATTTAAGTATAACAATCTATTTAATATCTTGCAGTGATCAATAATCTCTGTGTACTCTAGATATATGAATACAATAACTTACCAACGTGTCTATAGTTACAACCCCCATCTTACCTCAACTAACCCAACAATCTCAAAAATTAATGGCATAAGTAGAGATGCCATTCATAAATTTGTATAGGACCAAATAGGTTACAGGATACATAACTATAACACATACTCTCCTGTTTCCATAATGTATTAACAGTTGGATAATTATAATGATGAACATTTAAATTAACTCTGAGCTTCCTGGCAATGGAGTCAAAATAAAATTATTATAAATTACATACATATCAATATCTGATGAAAGAACGTTTACCAATTCATCAAGAGAGACAATTTTCCTATCACAACATTCATTAAGGAATTTTATGACACCAATAGACATATAAAATTTACTGACCAATATAATAGACAATGTTCAATAGTGATTTTTCAGAAGATATATTTCCTTATGTGTAGTATTTGACCTGAGCAGTAAATGCATACCTTTAGAAAGAATACATTGTCCTGTTTATCAGAAATATTTTTTTATAAAAAAGAAAAACAACTATTAAATGGAAAATGATAAAAATAACTTAAAAAATAATCGATCAAAATCAATATGGACTACAACCAGAAAAGAAATATTTTCTATCTGTTGTGACCTACTCGAATATGCACAAACATACTTGAACCTTTGCATTTCCTAAGAAGGAAATATTGATAATTAATTCTGCAATGAAGCACCTTGAGAATGAAATCCTC
Organism: Rousettus aegyptiacus; assembly: GCF_014176215.1. Taxonomy (NCBI): domain Eukaryota; kingdom Metazoa; phylum Chordata; class Mammalia; order Chiroptera; family Pteropodidae; genus Rousettus; species Rousettus aegyptiacus. The sequence goes on along the minus strand of NW_023416292.1, from coordinate 41,857,056 downwards.
TGATGCCACAATGAAGTGTCACAGATTTGATATTTAAAATTACTCCACAGCTTTTTCACAAAATAGTATGTATCACTTTTTCTTTAGAAGCTAGGACATGGTCTCTCTGAAGTTCAGTTCCACTATTCTGTTCAGTGTCAAACAGAGTGAGACATTTTGACTGCTGTTTTGGCTCTCGAAAGATGCTTTTGTTGAGTTACTTTCAGTGCTGCCTGCTGAAACACATCCAGCCCTCCCAGACCCAAAGTGATAGCAGTAATCTCTCACAGAGTTTTATAGTTTGTTTTTGTTTTTGTTTAAATAAGTTGATTTCTAAAATTCAGCTTGGACAAGGAAAATAAAAACTTGGGACAATAAAAAAGTTAAAATACTTAATATTCTCCTTGTAGGAGAAGCAATCGAATGTGTATTACATATAAACATGAATACACAAAAACACCGGCATGTCCCCCCACTCAAGGAAACAAAAATTCTAAAAATTGTACAAATTTGGTATAAATTTGAATGGACTTGTGTTACCTGGTGGTGTGAACCAATTAATAGAAATAGTGAGTTTTCAGTGAGTTTTCTAGCTGTCATTGTTTGGAGGAAAATTAAGTTGAAAAGGGATTAGCTGCTTCTAAAACTCAAAATAAAGTTTAATTTTTAATAAACTTTAATTGCTAAAGGACATTATTTCTTCTGTAAGAATAAGGACTTAGAAGATTGCAGGGACTTTTCTAAATAATGACATCTCTTGAGCTCTCACTTTACGGCATACCCATTTTTCTTATAAATCTAAATGTACCATTTTCCATTAGCTATTGATCTCATTACAAGTCATAACTATACATCTTATGCAACAAACAACCATATCCAACTATCATATTCTATTTAAAAAGCATCTGTTCTGGAAGCCACGTCAGAGAAGGGAGAATAAAGTACTCAATTTTTAGCATGTATAAATTCACTAATTCCTTTCTTGTCCCTTCTGCCTTGTGTTCTTTAGTGTAGGCCCTACGTTTACTCTCTCCATTGAACAAATGGGGTTTTTGAGCTATTCAAAGTGGATGAGGAAATCAAGACATCCAGCTATTATTTAACAGACTTTTGGCACACCCCTTCCTTTATTCCCACTCCCACAGCTACCCGGTGTTATTAATCTTGAAACTTTAAATACATTCAATAGTGTACATCATGAGACTTCTTGGGTCTAGTTTAGGATTTAGTGTTTTCCTCTCCTATTTCTTTTTCCTTTTGGGCTAATGACATTTGGAACATCCTGTTGCTTTCATTTTAGTGGCAATGCAGCATAGGATAGAAAGATATGCTGTATTCAGCTTGACATTTCAAATGGAAGTCTTACTGAACTAATTATAAAAAATAAGAATTTCCATATCTTACTTTGTGTTAATACTGGGAACTTTTATAGTTTCTTTTCAAAAGACTGAATAGAACTGGAAAATTTATTTGTAGGTGTGACTTTTCTTTCTTTGATCTGTATTCCAAGAATGAGCTTAAGCTTGATTTAAAATTCAGTTGTAATTTCTTAAGCCTGTTGCATAACTGTATTCTTTAGCACCTTCACTGTTCAATTAGTACACCATTAAGCCAGGCATAGAACAGATGAAATCCGCTACGGCTTTCTATATGTATGTATTTCCTAGAGTATTGAAATTTGTATTTTTAAAATAAATTTCTAAATTCTAACATACGTAGTCCTGCCCATAGGTGCCCCATTCTTGTGGTTTTAAAAGTTGCTGGTGTTTTATATAAGCAAATGTAATAAAAAAAATTATTTTTGACACTGTTGGGGCTCCTGTCAATCAATTAATGAAATTATATCCTATTGTCATTACTGAGGAAGTAATTGCTTTTATTTTTTTAATAATTGTATATAAGTGAACAACTATCCATCTTGCTGTGGTCACAGATACAATCTGATTAAAGATGTTTTTTTAATAAAAGAACAGCAGGTGTCCAGAAAAATCAGTTTACGTTGCATTTTTCTCTTAACATTGGTATTGGATAACTGGTAAGTTAACATCCATAATATATTCTAATCAGAAATGTATTTATTATATAACTAATAGGGAATTGAAGACTATTTGTTTCATACATTTTTCTCATATCATCTATTCAGATAACCATTCTCCAGCTCATCTAGCTATAAAAATTGACTAAGTAGAATCACTGCTGAATAACTATTAAAACATATACAGTTGTGCTCTTGAGTTTCACATGAAAAGTTAAAAAATTTTAAGACCAGCTAATTATTGAAATATACCTATAGGACCACACTTAAAGAAATTATTCAGTTGCTTGTTCCTATTCATAAGATTCTATCAGTTTTTTATTCTACAGATAGTGCCTACAGTTTGTATCAAATAAACCACAAGAACAAGTTCAAGAAAATATTTTGTTTGGTTATACCAGAATTCAATTCTTGTTAATGCTCTATTAAGCATTTCAATTAGTTATGTTTACTTTCAGTTTTATAAATTAATCTTCTCTACATATCTAAATATACATTTACTAATGAGCTTTAATATTCAAGGAGATAAATATGAGAAAATACTTTGAAACCAATTATAAGGATAATCTTATGTAACGAGCAAGGGCTGATCAAAGCATATAATTTCAATAATGCCTATTCTGGATTATATAGCTTTATTGGTTGAAAATAATGATTTTTGACTTTCATGGTAATGTGAGGTTTTATCCTATGTACATAGAGATTAATACAACATTAAAAACTCTAAAATACAGGAATTTAGGAATAAAAGTGTATAATTCTAGCTACTTATTAAGCTACTTATAAAGCTACTTATTAAGTGGTCATTTATTTTCCAATGTTCCTATTAATGTTCCTGATTTTAAGTCATAAGGAAAAAGACTTAAGCATTTAGACCTAAATATCAATTATTTAATTCACACTTTACCCAAGTTCAAGCTCTAATCATTTCTTATCGTCATTGTTTAAGAGCTATCTAGCTTGCCTCCACATGTTCAGTCTTGCTACCCTATCCAGAGAGACTGCTGCTTAAAACCTTTCGATTACTTTTCATATTCAATAGAATAGCAGCCTGAGTTCTTCAGCATGGTAGTAGGCCCTCTGTGACCCATTTCTTGCCTGACTCGCTAGCCCACAGACACAACAGTCAGAGATTCACACACTCCAGAAACCTCACCTACTCGGGATTTACCATGCTAGTTCCCTGAAAACCTCCTCTCTTGGGCCCTTTTTCAGGAATGACCCCTTCCCTCCAACTTCTCTTTTCCTGCTAACTCCCAATTATTCTTTCAACTCAGTAAAGACGTCATTTCTAATAAGTTTCTGTGACTCCCTTCCCCCAGTCCAATAAATGTTCTTACGCTTAATGTCACCAGCATCATGCATAACATTGGTCATCCCCACTGTGCTTCCACAAGACTCTGGACAGCTCTCCATCACTACATACATCACCACACTGTGTTGTAACTATGTTGCTTTGCACCCAGTGAGACTTTGAGCTTCATGAAATCAAGGAAAACGTCTTCTTCATTACTTAATTCCTAACGAGCAGTACCTATGGCTCCTTTTGTTCAACACAAGAAGACTTACCCGTGTTGTCATATGTATTTAACGGTTCATTACTTTTTGTTGCCGAGTTGTAGTATTCCACTGAGTGAACATGCTAGAGTTTGTTTAATCAATTAATCTGTCGATGGGTATTTATGTTTGTTTGTTTCCATTTTTTGGATAACATGAATTTTCACATAGGAGTCTTTGTGTGTATGGTTTTATATTTCTCTTGGTCAAGTATCTAGAAGTGGCATCAAAGCATCACAGGGTAGGTTTATGTTTAAATACATGACAAGTTACTGAACTATTTTCCAAAGTACGTTGTATGCTTTAACCAGCAATGTATGAAAGTTCCAGGTCCTTCATATCCTTGCCAATCTTTGGTATTATTAATCTTTTTAGCTTTAGTCATTCTAGTAGGTTGAAATGGTTGTTCTTTGTGGTTTCAATTAGCATTTCTCTAATAACTAATGATGTTGAGCATGCCAAGTGTTTATTGGCTATTTCTATTCGTTTATCTGTTCAAATCATGTGATCTATTCTTAAAATTGGATTATCTTATATATTGTAAAGAATTCTTTGCATATTCTGAAATATACAAATACCTCTGTCCAGATGTGTGTGTGTGTGTGTGTGTGTGTATAGTAAATATTTTCTCCCAATCTATGACTTGCCATTTCATTTGAAGAGATTTTAATTTTGATGAATTTTAATTTATTTCTCAAGTTTTAATTTTAATTTTTTTTGTTTTCTTATGTAAAAGTTTTTTTTAACCTATCTAATGGTCACAGAGATTTCTTCTAAGGGAAATCTATAATTTTAATGAAATTATACTAATAGCCACAGAATCCTTGTTATACTAAACTTAATCATCAGAGTGATCCTTGTGAGGTAAATTATCATTTCCACTTAAAAGATAAGGAAATATAAACAGTGAGTAGTTAAATAACTTACTCAAGAACACACAGCTAGTAAGAAATGCAGTGGGATTTAAATTCACTTCTGTTTAATATGGGAACTCCCTGCTCCTAATCTTTACTGTGTCCATAATTCTGAACCCAGGTGATGATTAGACTGGAAATTTTAAGATCACTGGGAATGTTAAAGATCTAGAAGGTTTTTATTCCTAGTATAGATCATGGTAAATGTTTATGCAGTGAATATATAATTTTGATGTAACTAGGTATATCCAAAGAGGCTGCTTGTAAATAGGCACTCGAGATTTGGAGAAAGATTCCAATGATTATTTCTATATTATGTAATACAATTTGCACATGGGTATGTGGGTGGTATCTGCTCCACATAGTCAGTGATGGAAATTTTTTGGTTATCTGTTTCTCTGAATAATTATAGTTTAAAAAGATCAATCCATAATGAGAAGTATTTTCCACACCATGTATATTGAACCATTGTTCTTTAACATATGGCTAATTAAGTCTTTGATAGAAATTAGAACTCACTTTTCTCCTTTAACTAAACTATTGGCCTAAAGGCTTAGCTCAGAATGAATTACCTCGCTTCTCAAGTGAGCAAATAAGACTTTCAACTTGCTATTTTTTTCTATTATGTCATACTATGTAGCTGTCCTAGAATAACTAAAAGTGAAATACATACACATAAGTGTAAGAACTCAAAGTTTTTAATAAATTCTAAATTAGGTTGCTCTTCACTGAATTTCTCATAGTTATTTTATTCGGTGTTTTTCTCATTCAACTTCATTTCTTCCATTCCCACCTCATCATACATGAGTATTATATATTCATATGGTCATCCGATATTCACATAAGTCCAGCCTACAAAGCTGTGGTAATACAGCATGATATGCTTAAAGATAAATTTATCTTCCAATTTCAACTTCTAAAATGCCCTACATTTTTCTTAATTATAGTCTCTAATGGCATGGTGGTTGATTTTATCACTATAGTTAAGCAGAATGTAGGTTGTTGCTAAGGACCAAAATTTGCTAAAATGCTACTGTGCCTGTATTTTTGCAAATAATGTTTGTCATAATAATGTACTAGTGGGGTTATTTAATGACCCAATACAATTAACTCTTTTGCAAAGCAATTAATTACAACTCGAGTATAACTAATAGTTGTATAAACTGGCTCAAACTGGCTTTGTTTGTTGGTTTTATTTTTACATGATTAAAGAGATAATAATTTTGTAGGTCTCTTAGAATGTTCATTTAGTAAATAATCACTAATTTCACTGCAAGAAGTTCAAGAGATATTACTTTTGTTTTAATTGCAAAAAAAGAAAAACAATAAAACTAATGTTCGATAAAGGTATTTCCCCTCTTGTCCTCTCTGTTATAATAAAATGCTTTATTTTATTATTTTTTCCCATAAAAGCAAACTGATATTAAGATCTACTATAAATGTAAAATTAGTAAAGTAACAATTGAATGGTTTTGTCTATATTTTCTACTTTTCTACATTTTTTTCTCTCTACTTAGCATTTTCTGTTGTGTGTATTCCTGGAGATAAGGTTCTCTCTTTTTTCTCTTTTCTCCCATTCTTGCCCTCCAAAGCAAAGTGAATTCAGTTGGCTGTCGTGTCTCACATTAAAATTCTTTCCATCTTCACCAATTTCTCTATCAATGAGGAAAAAAAACCCTTATGACTTTCAAAAACCAACATATCTGCTTATGCTCTTCTTTTCTAATCACTTTTTATTTTTCCCCTCATCTCCCCCTTAAATATCATTTTGAACTTTTGTTTTTCATACACTTCTTTACCTTGCCATAAAATGTATTCAAATTTCTCTATTGAAACAAGACAACAGTAATTTTCTCACTTCTCTTCTTCCCTTAATCCATTATACTACACTTTACTTCCCCATGATTACTACAAGGTTTGCTGTGGAATGATGGGAAAACCAAAAAGCCTGGACTTCATTTTTGTTCTTGAGAACCTTGGCCTTAGGCAAGACATTTACTCACCCTTGATACAGTCTCTTCCGCATTAAAAAGAATACCTGCTCCCTGGAATTATGATGTGGTATAAAGGAGAGTCAATGAGATCATTGGTACAAAGCTCCTAATATATCACAGTAGGCATTCAAAAGATTTTGGCAAAATTCTTAGCCATCGATAGTTGATGCTAAATTTGATATTTACCATGCGAAAGTGTTTAACTGTTCTGTGTCCTACCACTCACTACACTGGTCGGTGGAATGATGAGAAAGAAACATGGTAAGAATCTCCACAGGTTCCCAGAAACCTTTAGCATTCCAATATTAATAGAAAGGAACTCCCTGCAAAGCCAATTTGCTAGGAAAAGTGTACACCACTTTACAGCTAAAAAGTATGTGCTCTTAACAGCTGGTTTGAGCATTTTTTGAGAATTAGTTCTTTTTTTAATAGAAATAAAATCAGTGTAATTTAAAAGAATTGAACATACTTAATGAATGTCATTGTTAAATAATATTATATATTGTGCCAGAATTCTAAAAAAGTTATTAGGGGGGAAATTAATTTAGTATAATAATTACCAACATTTAAAAAAATCTGCTTATTTAACATATATTTTATGTGTAGTAATAAATATTAATCAAGTTTAATACAACTCATTATTGCAAATTAATTTCATTAAGAAGGTAAACATAAACCCTGAGATCAAAGACCTACCTAAAATTTTTCACCCTCCCTTTTATTTTCTATACCAATCAACACGTGGCAACCACATGTTCAGTATTCCTCATTATGGAAACTTATAGAATCTTTGAGGATTGAGTTTACAGTTCTATAATTTATAATTTATCCCCTAATGTCTGGCATATTTTCTTGCCAGACATTAGGGGAATACAATATTATCTCTGACGATGGCAAAAAGTTAATTTTAGTGACCTATTTAATAGTTGTAAAATGAAAAGAATCTCTAAAAGTGTTGTCATACACTAATACTATGTTTTGATAAAATAGAAAATATAGAAAGCCAGGAACAATGTTCTGGAGAAGAAGCAAACCTAAAAAGGAACAAATTTTAGCAAAATTGAGATTTATTTTTTGCAGGAGAATTTTATTGATTACCAAGAAAAGTGGGATGAATTCTTTTATATGATGAACATGTCTCTATGAAAAAAATATCAATAAATTTTATAACAATATCTTATGTTAATCCTTTTTTAAGGACCCCAAGATAATATTGTTTAAAGGAAAATATTTTCTTTCTCAATTTATCTCTAAATATACATGCATTATAACAAATTTTCTTTAAAAAGGTTATAGTTTCATGCACTTATTTAATATTCTGAACCTACTTAAGACACATATCTAGTATTTCCAAATCAACTTCTTAACAAGTAATAACCCAGTTCAGTGGTGTTTGATTATATTGGCACATCAATAGCTAACGTTAAAACATCAGGATGAAAGAAGTTCGATCTTCCTGTGGGCTAAATTTACTTTTTCTCTATTACCACAGAAGATCCCTCTACCCACGGAGGGTTATCTAATATATGCTGTAATCAAAAGAAAGATGAAACAATAACTAAAAATATATTATAAATAAGTCATGTTGAAATTCTTAAACATGGAACTAGAATATATTCATCACAGTAAGTTTGAATATCACACTGAGTGTGGGCAGTCACACAATTCCACTGTACCTTAGTTTCCTCATGACACCTAGCGTGGTTATTAAGAATGGATATACAACCTCATCAATGCCATGGTATCACATAATAACTATAAAGTGATAATATTAATTACTACCATATTTAAAAATCCTCCCACATGCCAATTTCAATGAAAAGTTACTTTATATTACTTTCATTACTCCCAACAACCATGAATAAGATACTGAGTGAATCTGACTAGCTTCAAGGTTCATAGTTTTCCTGCTAGAGTATACATCAACAAATACTAAAGCTACGTCCCCTGCCCACAGACTTCTCATCTGATTGCCAGACCTAATCAGGTACACCTGAGGGATTACTGGATCTTTTCACCAAGACGGCAAAAGGAATCTCAAACATAAGACATCAGATTAGAACTCATAATCTTCCCCAAAGTTATTCAGCTGGTAAATTGTCACCACCATCCAATGGGTCATAAGACATGTTGATGACATCATTGACTTGTAGCCATAGCTAATCCTTAAATTCTTAACCTACCTGCTGCTTCTTACTACTATTCTTCACTGAACATATGTAATCAGATGCTGAGATCTACTCATTTCCTAATACTTGTTCCCTGCTCTCAGCTCTCACAGCCTGAGTTCAGATCCTGTTTTCTCTTACCTGAATTCCTGCAACAGCTACACTGTAAAATTTCCCAGTATCTGGTTCTGTCCTTCCCCAATCCATTTCCACAGTACCACCAAATCAATCTTTCTAATCTTTTATCTCTAAAGTCAAAATCCTTCACCTTCCACAATACAAAGGAAACACACTAACTAAACAAAACTCATGAGTATACCGTGCAACAGCTTCAGAATCTGACTCTGTTATATCTGTTTGGTCCTGTTAGTCAGCACACACCCCGGGGAGTGAAAGCTTCAGGAACAATATGGAGCTATCATATATGATAGTCCCTATATCTGGGTGTCCTCCTCATATTTACCCTCCTACATGCCTCCAATTTGTCTTTTTTCACAGGGGCTGGGAGTCTAAGGTGAATAAATACAAATGCATATAAGTGAGTAAGTGAAATATCTAGATGTTGTGCCTCTGTGTTACACACTGAGGGAAAGAAACACTGTAGTTACCTAGGTAACAATCTGGAAATGTTTGTATGTCTATCTCCCCTCAAAATTGTAAGCTTCTTGATGGCAAGGACATATTAATCACCTACCAGGAACTTGATATTTACTGACCGAACAAGTAAATGAAGTAATGTAACCATGGAAGTGAAAGCCTTAGCATTATGAAAATTATGAGAATGAAGGTCATGTATTGTTAATACTTTAAGTACATGTCTGTTCATATTTTGTCAGTAGTGTCAGAGTTGGATTCTAAAGATAACTAATAAATATTAGATTTTTTTCAAATAGCAGTTTAAGGCTGTGTGGAAACAAGTAAAAATACGGCTATGTGTAAAACTATTGAAAACTAATTTTTTAATATGATGTTGAGTCAAAATCTTTTTTAATCTATGGCTTTGTTTCCTATTCTTAGAGGTCTTGGTACTTTAAAAATCTACAAATGAGGTTTGCTTCTCCTAGGCTGCTTTCTGATTCTCCTTCTACAAAAAATTAAAAAGGGAAGAGACATGGAATAAAAATAACTTTAAGATTGTGTTGTCTTTATAAATTTGAATGTTGCTTCACTCTATCCTTCCTAAGCTTCCATTGCTTAGAAAGATGACAGGAAAAGGCTGGAAGGTGAGAATTAAGACAAAACAAATTCCCTCTTTGCCCTGCTGCTGCAAACAAACAAATAACTTCCCCAAACCAAAAGAGCTGGTTTCATAACATATAGTATATGTATGTATATGTATAATATGCATACACCCACCCACACAAATATACATAAATGTAGGGGGAAAATAGCACATTTAAATACAATGGAAAAATAGTTACAGACAAACCTAGGATCACCTTAGGGCCAAATACATTACAACCTAATAGGGAACCTCACTGTCAGATCAATTATTAGAGACTTATTCAGTCTTCTCCAGTCTCCCATATGATCCTATTTATTACTCAGAATTTTCCCACAAGAGATTCTGATCAATAGCTACCAAAAATGCATAGAATAGAGAAAAAAAGACAGACACATAAGTGATTCAACTTACCCTAGAGTAGCCTAATAATCAAATATTTCTATAGTCCATAGCAGAAGAAAACATATACATATGACTCAAATAATTTATTTGACTGTGTCAAAGTGATATTCTTTGGAAGATAACATTAGTCTATACACTTAAACATTACTTTAGTAATTAGTATAACTGATTACATGTTCTAAAAAATTACAATAGTATTTTTTCTTAATCTTGGTTAGCATAGCATTTTAGTTTTTAGTCTTACTTTCTTTTCCCCAAGTAGCATAAAGGCAAACTTGAATCGAGTTTAAGTCAGACAAAACAAAAATGGAATGAATCCGTCTTGAATTCAATAAAATTTTACAGTAGATCAAACAGATATTGAATTGAAACATGTTTTACTCTACCATGTGGCACATAAAAAGGCATTTCTACCTGATCTCATTACCTTTAAAATTAAGAAAAATCACAAATTGTAGTCACTATTCACAATGTTTTTTTCTTATCCTGTATTTAGTTGAATATTTCTAATTCATTTATAGGTAATATTTTTCCAATGGTTTTTAACTTTGCTATATAACCAACATCTTATTTGTCTTTTATATTGAAATAATACATACACCTGCATAAAAATTTAAGAATATGTTTCAAAATAATGTCCAGTTTACTTCTCTGAGCACTTGGAATACAAGAAGCTGTGGTCTGAATAGTTCTTTCTGGCTGAATCAATAGGTGCTAATTGTTAGAATTTATAAGGAAGATTTGAGAAAGAGAACAATAAAGTAGAAAGGAAAGCTATGAAGATTTTATAGATCACGCTCTAGCCCAGAAGCAAAGATTTTTATTGTGTGTATATGTTTTCTTGTTTCTTATCAAAAATTGATGAGAAAATGTAAGACTAGGCCTTAATCACAATTTCTAAGATGACATCTTTAGAAATGTCAATCATTTCATACAGAACTACTTTCAGTTCTCACTTCATTCCTGCTGTGATTTTAATTCATAGATGTGTTTTTGTTTTTTCTTTAACTGTGAAATCAAGTATGTACTTATTTGCTATAAAAAGATAATACATTATGTCAGAGAAACAAAAATAGTAGGTTTACCTATTTTAGTAATGTTTTAAGAAATTAATATAGACATTGCATCAGGAAGAAAATATTTTTTTTGGATAAACTTTTCAGATAAGCTATTCACTAAAATAGCAAAGAAAATGAGAGAAAACCAGGTGCTTTAGTGAACACTAAAATGTGGATAACACCCTAAATCCGGCTATTTTAAAGTGCTAGTACGAAATAATCAGTGACAAATACATCTTCTGCTTCAAAGATAGATCCTATATTGATGTTCTTTTTGTAAGCAGTTTATAAGCAAATTCATACTCTCAAAACAAGTTAGGTCATATCAAAAAAAAAGTTAACTTGATTTATATTGCATTCTCTTGTATCACAACTATAAGAAAATATAAACAGTTAATGTTCTTACATCATTCCTTGATCTACAGGTGCTGGTGAAATCTGGCTCTGCACCTACAGCAGTTTTATTGACCCACAGCCATGGTCACTTGTTCACATATAGTCTTCTATGGCTATGTGTGCACTACAAAGGCAGAAAGTTGAGTAGTTGCAACAGAGACCATATGACCCAAGAAGTCTAAAATATTTACTATCTGTTTATTTATAGAAAAGATTTACCAATTTATTTAAACCTCTTTATTATTATTATTATTATTTAGAAGCTCAAAGAGAAGATACTTAATATTCCTCTCCACAATTTGGGCCTCTTTAACTGATCATCTTGCTGAATTTGGCCCTCTCTCCTTATCCTTTCAGCATAAACTCCAGCTGAGGACCTCACAGTATCAGAAAAGGTAGCTCAGTTTTATTTATGCTGAGAGAGGTTTTTATTTGCTAAACCATCCTGTTGATTAATTCTGTACTCAATCGATATAATTTTAACATTTATTACCTCTATATTATAATATATTTATTATCTATATTTATTATATTCATATCTACAAAATTTTTATTTACTAACTGCCTTAAAGCAGTTTTATTGTTTCTATAAATAAATCATAACCTTTTGAATTTATTTTGCAGTTTATAATTCCTAGCACAGTGCTATACATATGACAGAAGTTTAAAAGTATACTTTAAAATGTGATCAGCTAATGATAAGGTTAAAAATATAAGAAAAGCATCCGACTGTGGTATAGTCTTTATGAAAAACAAAAGAAAAGAAACTTAACAATGGAGAAATAAAATAGCAGTCAATTTTAAAACATGTTATTCCAGCACTGATAAATTTATCAGCGAAATATAGATGTTAAGGCTCAAAAAACATAAAAAAGAGTGAAAACACAAAATAAAAACTTAAAAATCTAAGGATGCAATTTCCCAATTAAATATGATTCCACTAAACTGGATGTGTTCACAGAATCTTTGACTGATTAACCTAAATATCAATATCTTCTTCAAATTTAATTTATGAATTGAGAATTAGATGCACAATTTATCTCAGTAACACAAACAAAGTGAGCGTCTGTTAACTTTCTGCTCTGTAAGTTTGCGTATAGGGGGTGGGTGTGAGCAGAGCCTCTGATGTGAAATGTTTTTTCTATTTGCATACCAGGCAGCAGTGCATGGTTAATCAGACGATCAAATACACCTAGATTTCTTCCACATTTGAAGAGAAGAAAGTAAGTAAATAAGTAAGTAAGTAAGTAAGTAAGTAAGTAAGTAAATAAATAAATATGTAGTTTTAAAAACTTTTCTCCTTAAATGTCCATAGTAAAGATGCTTAATAACACACTTTAAAGGATTGCTATTTGAGTTAAGGGTATAAATTAATCATGACTGCAATATTGTTTTTCCCATTTTCTCAATCCCTTTTATAACTTAAATAATATTACCAAGTTATATGAGTTAAAGCAATTGAGAAAGAGTAATTTAACCAAACTAAGTTCTCCCCCATTAACTTCTATTTATTCAGTTAAGTAAATTTGTGTCATGCGATAGAGCCTTGGGGAATTTAAAACAATGTGATTTTGCTGGACACCTCTTAGACAATTCAAAGCCAGTGTCTGGAAAAAATTGATTTAATATAAATTTCAACTGAATTGCTTCTAAAATGCAGTCGTTACTTAAAATACAATGTCTTAATGAAGTCTGCTCTTTAAAGTAAGTGATGGTCTTGCTATAGAACATACTGCTTTTAAGCATTTAACGTCAAAGAAGGTATTTAAATATCAGCAAAAACCAATAGTAGTCTAATGCTGGTAGCCAAAGATGGTATAGCCTAACCTGGATAAATAGGAAATAAGTGATAAATAAGATGCAAATTAGACTGTAAAGTTTCTCATTTTTATTCTTTGGAAAGATTATTTCTACAATATAACCTAAAGCATACATAGCACTTTGCCTCATTTCCCCTAACCTGCATTGTATCATTTTCATATCATTTCTCAAGCCTCTCATTAATTCTTTTCCTTGTGTGTAATGAGGTCCTTTATTTTACCAACTTTTGTATACAGTGTTTTGCAAAAGTGTAAGATAATCATAGTTGTGTGATCTGTACTGTGCGTAAAGCTATCTAGCAGTATGCCTCTTAGCTCTAACTGAAAATCACTGATGTATTGTACATAGGTATTCAATATAATTGTGAATTCCAGATTTGACTTCACTGAATTGGGGTGGAGGGTGTACTGTGGTGTCCTTAATTCTTCTACGACAATATCTACTACCTCAGTGACTTTTAATTTTATTAATTATTCTAAAGTTTTTCCTTTAACATTAACATTCTTCCTCTAGAGGACAACCCAAAACTGTAATATAGGATGATGACTACATTTAAAAAAAAAAAAAAACCATCATGATGCCTGTAGCATATGTTCAATAATAACCCCTTTCAAGTTCAAATGATAATTTTCACCCCTAAGAAAATGTAACTGGAAGCCACAAGCAGCAGTTCAAAGGAAAAATTTTGGTTGGTCCAATAATTTTCCAACTTTCTTTTTAACTACTTCATAAAAGTTAATTAAGCCATTGGAAACAACTAAAAAATATATATGGTGCTTGAACAATGAAAAAAGAAGAGTTTTTTTTTCCTTTAATTTAAGCAACTAGTATAAGTGAAATATATTTTCATTCTTGAAATATATATATAGAAATATAATAAAAATTCCTTCATTTTTCCATCAAAAGAAATCCAAAGAATTGAAAATTATTCAATATGTTTAAAATGTCATTTACCTTCTTTTACAGAAAATGTTTAATAAAAAGAACATGGACTGTAGACTATTTTAAAATTATCTTGCTAAATAAATTACTTCCTTTTTGACTGTAATATGAGAAAAATAAATATATTTTAATTAAACAATTAATTCCTAGATATTTACCAAAAAACTGAAATATTTCAGGAATTCTATCAGCAAAAAAAGCCACAAAATATTTTCTTACATCATCATTTTCATCATACAATGAATGTTACAAACTCTTAAGCAAATAACGTTCCCTTTATCAAAATGTTTAAAGAAAATATCTAATATTCCACATAGCAATGTAATGCTTGATGTAATGATAAAGCATACATATAAGAATGATATTAACTATAACACTTAGAATTTGAAATTCATTAGCTCTGAGTGGGTAATCAAAACCATAAACATGTTTTTCAATTTTGTCAAAAAAAAAAAAAAAGATATAGGATGATCCATGAACTTAAAAAGACTAAATGGTCAAGTATAGTTTCAAACTTCTCAAGAAGTTATTACGTTGTTCTTCATTTCTTCCTTTGTTTCTCTTTTCTTCTTATTCTTCCAATTATTTTACTTCTGAAGATGTTATCCACGTTCTACTACATGTCACAAAACATGCTGAAATTGTATATAAAGATTAAAAAGAACGAATCCCTACTCATAGCTTTTTAATATAGTATGTTTGAGGTGGGGGAGTGGATATGTGCACACCACTAAAAATAATAAAGGAAAACTATATGCAGTCCTATAAATAACAAATAAAACATTTTCCTATGTATGAACACAGACTAAACATTTACCTCAACAGGATGACTATGAAAGCCTTATACAGAAAGTGGCATTTGAGATGAATATTATAATTATTGACTTTACCAAGTATAGAGAGATTGAAAAATCTTCTTGGTAAAAAAAAAAAAAGAAAAAGAAAAGAAAAGTATGAGCCAAAGTATAATGGTGGGAGTGTACAAATTACATTTTTCTTTTTAAAATTTTTTAAATTAAAATATAGCTAGCATACAATATTGTATTAGTTTCAGGTATACATCATAGTCATTCAATATTTATACAGCTAAAGAAGTGATCACCATGAGAAGTCCAGGAACGCTCTGACACTGTACAATGCTATCACAATATTATTGACTATATTCCCTATATTATATATCACATTCCCAAGGCTTGTTTTATAGAAGAAAATTTGAACCTTTATTCCTTTTTACCTCTTCCTCACTTCTTTGATTTTTTAATTATGGTTGGCATTCAATATTATTTTACACTAGTTTCATGGAGCATAGCAAAGTGGTTATACGTATAATTTACAGAGTGATTCCCCCTGACAAGTCTAGCACCCACCTGGCGCTATGCATAGTTATTACCATATTATCCACTATATTCCCTATGCTTTATTTTACATCCTCATAACTATATGGTAACAACCAATTTGTACTTCATAATCTCTTCACCATTTTCGTCCCTGCCAGAATCCCCATTCCACCTGGCAACCATCACCTTGTTCCCTGTCCAGACCAGTCTGTATATGTTTCGTTTATTTTGTTCTTTAGCTTCCATATATAAATGAGATCATATGTTATTTGTGTTTCTCTGTCTGACTTATTTCACTTAGTGTAATACCTTCTAGGCCCAACCATGTTGTTGCAAATAGTAAGATATTCTTTTTTATGACTAATATTTCATTGTATATATGTAGCACCTCTTCTTTATCTAATCAGTTATTGATGGGCATGTAGGTTGCATCTGTATCTTAGCTATTATAAATAGCACTGCAGTGAACATAAAAGTATCTTTTTGAGTTAGCATTTTGTATTTCTTTGGATAAATACCTAGAAGTGAAATTTATGGGTCATAAGGTAGTTCTGTTTGTAATTTTTTGAGGAACCTCCATACTGTTTTCCAGAGTGGCTGCACTAATTCCCAAACCCACCAACAGTGTAGGAAGGTTCTCTTCTCTCCATATCCTTGCCAAGACTAATTGTTTGTTGATTTATGGATGATAGCCATTCTGACTAGTGTGAGGTGGTAGTTCATTGTGGTTTTAATTTGCATTTTTCTAGTGATTAGTGACATTGAACATCTTTTCATATGTCTATTGGCCATCTGTATGTCCTCATTGAAGCAATGTCTATTTAGATTCTCTGCCCATTTTTTAATTGGATTATTTGAGTGGGCAGTTGGGTGTTAAGTTGCAAGAGTTCTTTATAACCTCTCATCGGATGTAATGGTGGCAAATATCTTATCACATTCAGTATGTTGTCTTTTCAATTTGTTGATGGTTTTCTTTGCTGTGAAAAAACTTTTTAGTTTGAGGTAATCCCATTTGTTTCTTTTTTCTTTTGTTTCCCTTATCCAAGGTGACATATCACAAAAATATTACAAAGAGCAATGTCAGAGAATTTAATGTTTACATTTTCCCCTAGAGGTTTTATAGTTCCAGGTCTTACATTTAAATCTAATCTATTTTGAGTTTATTCTTGCATATGGCATAATACGGTAGTCCATTAACATTTTTTTGCATGTATCTGTCCAGTTTTTACAAAAGAATTTATTGAATAAACTGTCTTTATCACATTGTATATTCTTGCATTTTTGTATTAGATTAACTGACCATACAGGCATGGATTTATTTCTGGATTTTCTATTCTGTTCCATTGATCTATGTGTCTGCTTTTATGCCAGTATTATGCTGTTTTGCTTACTATAACCTTGTAGTATAGTTTGATGTTAGGCAGTATAAGACCTCCAAATTTGTTTTTCTTTCTCAGGATTGCTATTCAGGGTCTTTTGTGGCTCCATAAAAATTTTTAGATTATTTGCTCTAGTTCTATGAAAAATGTGATTGATATTTTGTTAACATTGCATTGAATCTACAGATTGCAATGAGTAGTATGAACATTTTAATGATGTAAATTTTTCCTATCCATGAGCATGGTATATCCTTCCATTTGTATCTTCTTCAACTTCTTTCTTCAAAGTCTCATGTTTTTCTGAGTATAAGTCTTTTACCTCTTTGGTTAAATTTATTCCTAGGCATTTTATTTATTTATTTGTTTGATAAATTATAAATGAGATTGTTTTCTTAATTTCTCTTTCTGATAGTTCATTATTGGTGTATAGAAATACAACAAACTTCTGAATATTAATTTTGTATCCCGCTATTTTACTAAATTCATTTACTAGTTTTAATAGCTTTTTAGTCTAATCTATAGGGATGGATATATATATATATATATATATATATATATATATAATCATGTCATCTGCAAATAATGCATCCTTTCTAATTTAGATGTTTTAATTTCTTTTTCTTGTATGATTGCTGTGCTTTGAACTTGCAATACTGTTTTGAATAAAAGTGGTGAATGTGGATATCCTTGTCTTGTTCCTGATTGTAAGGAGAATGCTTCCTGCTTTTCACCATTGAATATGATGTTAGCTGTGGGTTTGCCATATGCAGCTTTTATTATGTTGAGGTATGTTCCCTCTACTACCATTTTTTCTGAGCATTTTTATCATAATTAAATGCTGGATTTTGTCAAACGCTTTCTCTGCATCTATTGATATGATCACATTGTTTTTATCCTTCATTTTGTTTATGTGGTGTATCACGTTAATTGTTTTGTAGATATTAAACCAACCTGGCATCTCAGGTATAAATCCCACCTGATTGTGGTGTATGATCTTTTTAATGTATTGCTGAATTTGGTTTGCTATATTTTGTTGAGAATTTTTGCATCTATTTTCATCAGGAAGATTGGCCTATAATTCTTTTTTTGTAATGAATTTGTCTGGCTTTAGAATCAGGGTAATGGTGGCCTCATTAAATGAGGTTGGAGCATTCTATCCTCTTAAATTTTTTGGACTAGTTTGAAGAAAAACAGATGTTCATTCTTTGAATTTCTGGTAAAAAATTCACCTATGAAGCCATCAGGTTCAGGATTTTTGTTTGTGAGGAATTTTTTGATACTGATTTGATTTCACTAGTAATCATTCTGTTCAGATTTGCTGTTTCTTCTTCAGTCTTTGGAGAGTATATGATTTTAGGAATTTATCCATTTTTTCTAGATTGTCAAATTTTTTGACATGTAATTGCTCCTTTGTATTTCTGAGATGTTAGTTGTTACTTCTCTTTCATTTCTGATTTTATTTGTTTGGGTCCTCTCTTTTGTTCTTGATGAGTCTGGTTAAAGGTTTATCAATATTGTTTATCTTTTCAAAGAGCCAGGTTTTGCTTTCATTGATCTTTTGTATTTTTTTGACTATTTCATTAATTTCTGCTCTAATGTTTTACTATTTTCTTTCTTCTACTCTCTTTTGGCTTTTTCTTTTTCTTTTGCTAGTTTTTCTTTTGCTATTTCTTTTTCTTTTGCTAGTTTTTTTAGGTGTAACTTTAGATTATTGATTTGAGATTTCTTTCTGTTTCTCAAGGTAGGCCTGTATTATTATGAATTTTCCTCTTAGGACTGCTTTTGCAATGTCTCATAGATTTTAGGTTGTTGTGTTTTTATTTGTCTCAAGGTATCTTTGATTTCTTTCCTGCTCTCATTTTTTACCCCATTCATTGTTTAGTAGCATATTATTTAGCATCCACGTATTTGTGTATTTTTCAGTTTTTTTCTTGTAATTAATTTCTAGTTTTATGCCATTGTGGTCAGAGAAGAGATTTGATATGACTTTAATCTTCTTAAATTCATTGAGACTTGTTTTGTGGCCTAACATGAGGTCTGTCTTTAAAAAGTGTTCCATGTGCACTTGAAAAGCAGGTAAATTTTGCTTCTTTGGGGGTGAAATTCTCTAAAAAAAGAAAAAAACAATAAAATCTATCTGATTTAATGTGTAATTCAAGGCCACTATTTCTGTGTTGATTTCTGTCTGGGAGATCTATCTTTTGACATCAATGGGGTATTAAAGTATCCTACCATGATTGTATTGTTAATCTCTCCCCTTATATCAGTGAACATTTGCTTTACATATTTAAGTTTTCTTATTTTGGGTGCATGAATGTTTACAAGAGTTATATTCTCTTGTTGGATTGATCCCTTTATCATTATGCAGTATCTGTCTTTTATTATAGCCTTTAAGTCCATTTGTCTGATATAAGTATTGCCAACTCAGCTTTTTTTGTTTCCATTTGCATGATACATCTTTTTCTGTACCTTCACTTTTAGTTGGTGTGTGTCTTTTGATCTGAAGTGGGCCTCTTATAGACAGCATATGTATGGGTCTTGTTTTTTTTTTTTGTCCATTCAACTATTCTACATCTTTTGATTGGAGCATTTAATCCAATTGATTTACATTTAAGTGATTGTTGATAGCAACATAGTTATTGTCATTTCATTATTACATGTATGTTCTTTGGTTTGTTTGTTTGTTTTTCCCTTCTTCTTAATGAAGTCCCTTTAACATTACTTGTAATACTGATTTAGTGGTGATGAATTTCTTTAGCTTTTTCTTGCCTGGGAAGCTCTTTATCTGTTCTTCAATTTCAAATAGTAGCCTGGCTAAGTAGTCTTCATTGCAAGTCCTTGCTTTTCATCACTTTGAATACTTCCTGCCAATCCCTTCTGGCCTGCAAAGTTGCTATTGAGAAATCAGCTGACAGTCTTATAGGGACTCACTTGTAGGTAACTAACTGCCTTTCTCTGCTGCTTTTAAGATCCTTTGTCTTTAATCTTTGACATTTTAATTATGATGTGTCTTAAAGTTGGTCTCTTTGGTTTCATCTTATTTAGGACTCTGTGCTTCCTGGACTTGTATATCTATTTCCTTCACAAGGTCAAGGAAATTTTCAGTCATTGTTTTTTAAATAATTTCTTAATCCTTTGCTCTCTCTTTTCTCCTTTTGGTACCCCTGTGATGAGAATGTTGTTTTGCTTGATTTGTCCCAGAGGTCCCTTAAACTATTCTCATTAACTTTTTCTTTATATTGTTCCAATTATGTTTTCTGCTACCTTGTCTTCTAAATTACTAATTCAGTCCTCTGCTTCAACTAATCTGCTGTTGATTCCTTCTAGTGTATTCTTCATTTCAGCTTTTGTATTCATCATTTCTGACTGGTTCTTGTTTATGATTTCTAGGTCCTTTTTTTATGCTTGCTATCTCTTTGTTGAAGTTCCTTAAGCGTCCTTATAACCATTGTTTTGAATTCTGTATCTGGTAGATTGCTTGTCTCCATTTTGTTTAGTTCTTTTCGTTTTGGATTTTTCTCCTGTTCTTTCATTCAAAACATGTTTACTTTCTCAGTTTTGCTGCTTCTCTGTGTTTATTTCTATGTCTTAGGTAGATCTGCTATGTTTCCCAGTCTTGGCAGGGTGGCCTTATATAGTAAGTGTCCTACTTGGCCCAGTGGTACAGTCTCTCTGGTCACTTGAGCCAGATGATCCGGCTGTATCTCTGTGTGAGTTGTATGTGCCCTCCTGTTGTTAGTTGAGTCTTGAATGCTATTGGTACATCAGTGGGTGCGACTGACCCTTAGGCTTACTGGCTGTGAGGATTGGCCACAACCAGAGTTTACGAGGTACTGTGAGGAGGTTGATCCTGCAATGATGGATCACTCCAGTGGATTCAGGTGTCTGCTGAGATCGCCCTTTGTGTGTGCCACTTGTGGGGCTATTCAGGTGGTGTTCTGTTATTGTTTAAAGCGGCCATCAGGTGTGCTGGTTCTGGGGCCTCTTGGAAGTGGCTCCTGTGCAGGCCAAGGTCATCCACATACTACGACTTGTCCAGGGCTATCTGGTAGAGACCACAAAGTTATCCAAGGTTGGGATCTGTCTGTGCTGAACCTGGAGGTGCAGGGTATAGGCCATGCTGTGAATTGAGGCCGGTTGTCACCGGTATCATGTTTGGGCAGCTCAGCAAAAGGCCCAGCAATCCTCGAGGCTTGCCACCACCTGCTGGTATCCAAAAGGCTCAGCTGCTAACAGAGCCTCAGGTGGTAGTACAAAAGTAGTGTGAGGCAGAGTCTCAGGATTCACCTGCGTGGAGTGAGTGGTGTTCAATGGGTTAATGAAGATCAGATCTGATGCTAATTCTGATTCTGAGGACACTCCATAAAAGGCCCAGAGCACACCAAGACCAGCTTCTGTCTGCCTGGGGCATACCAACTCCCAAAAGTTGTCCAGAAAGATTGCAATATAGGCCAACATCGGCTGCCTGCAGGCTGCCCAAACAGCCTCTGGAGTCCTGTGAGGTGAGTGGGCAGGGCCTCAGCAAGTCACCAGCATTAGGTGAGTGCTGTTTAGTGGGTTAATGCAGACTCAGATTTGGTGTTAGTGTTGAGCCTGGAGCTGCTTCACAAGTCTCCGAGCCTGCCTGCCTGGGCCTCAGACCCCTTAGAGCTGTCCAAGAAGACTGAAGCATAGGCTGACACTAGCTGCCTCCCAGCTGCCCCAAATCTTCCATGGCACACAAGTTGGCAGAAGCGAAGTCCCAGGAAGTCACCAGAGTGGAGTGAGCAGGGCTCACTAGGCCAATGAAAATTCGGATTTGGTCTTGTGGGGGGAAAGGGCTCCACACAGGCAAGGTGGTGTCTGCCCTCTGGCTACACAGGAGAAGGGCTCACCACAGGGACAATGGCAGGTATCCCTCCAGCCCTCGCCCTGCAGCCACACAACTCATTCTCTCCCTGTATGTCTCTGGCACCTTCCCAGGCTCTTCCACCAGAGCCCAGGGTGAGTGCCAGGGAGAGAGAGTCTGTGAGCTGGCTCTTTAAGAAAATGCCTGGGTTTCCAGCACCTTCCGCCTCACCTGGGTGGATGGAATCCCTGCTGATTTTCACAGCCAGCTGTTGTGGGGGCCCCTTTTGCTGGCATTGGTGCTCCAAGCTAAGGAACCCCATGTGGGGATGGGGTTTAGGAGGGCCTCTGCAGCTGAGATATCCCTTCCAATTCTCAACTGCCATATGTGGGTATGCAACCCACCCATTGTGTGTGTCTGCCCCATCTACCTACCTTAAGGTGGCTTCTTTATATCCTTGGTTATAGGACTTCTATTCATCTAGTCTTTGGAGGATTCTCCAGGTTGACTTTTGTATATTTTAGTTGTAATTTTAATGTGGTCATGGGAGGAGGCGAGCACGGTGTTTAACTTAGTCTGCCATCTTGACCAGAACTTTGAGTATAGGTTATTTTTTGAGAAATGGCTAAATATCTGCTGGTCGAAGAGGCCTATACTGTGGTAGATTTAAGGTTAAAGTGGTAAATTTGAACAGCTTTTATAGCCAGTTGAAAGTCATGCTAAGAAAATTTGACTTATTCTGAATGCAGTGATAGCCACTAAAAATAATTGAGACATTTACAGTTTGTATGAGCGTTACCTCACATGAGAGTTTTTCATATTAGACTATCATATTACAAAGAAAAGCATAGTGATTTTGGGTGACAGATTACCATCATGGGGACCAGGATTACTCTTACTGATGTGATTAGCATTCTCCTACTATAACCGAACTATTTAGGAATCAATGACAGCTTGGTGAACTTGGAATCAGAACAAGGAGATTTACAGGTCTCTACAATGGATTAACTTTTGTATCTTCATAATATGGGCTCAAAGAATACAGGTCCTTTGATTCAGGTGCTTTTAAAGAGATAGTGTCTATATATATATATATACATATTCTTCCTCTAATTATACAGGTTAACAGTCCCTATTACCTGATTCTGAAGATTAAGATGTACTTTCTACAGTTATGTTAATATGATCAAAGAATAATTGCCCTACATCTATTTTATCTCCTTCTGGGGGAGGGGGTTGTTTGAGCTCATTAAGTGATGATTTAATGAACTCTCAGCTGGAATTCTATTTCCCTCACTTCTGATTTCTTGGAAGCTATCTCACAATTATAACTGAGTACTTATAAGTGACACTAGATTAAACAATATTATAAATTTAAAAAAAATGGGGGATTGGCAAAATATTCTTGCTCTTTTTAAAATTAAGTCAGGTTTATTATTTTAAAATAACCATTTCAGAATTGTGCATAATCCCTAAACAACTTCAGTTACCTGTGGACAGAAGTAAAAAGGGTGGGCTAAAAAACTTATTGCATTTTCTTCTAAATAAATGGAAAGTATATCTGATTGTGTACAAATTAGAAATTCCTGATTAAGAAGCTAATTAAGAATAACTTCTATAGAGAGGAATTCTGACTCTAAGAAGGCACAAGAGATTTAACTAAAGGCCATACTGTAGCAAATTTAATATCACAATCTCTCAATGGATTTTCATAATTGTAATTATCTCTTCTTCAGCTGTTATAATATTTGGGAATCATCACATTTCAAAAATAATCTTTTCTGATGGTAACTGAAAAAAAAGAACAATTGGTAGCAACAAAAAGTCAGGTTAAATATAAAGACTAATTCTTGCAAAGTGTGAGGTCCCGTGTTCAGGATCCTACAGGTGGGCACCGCAGTGTAGTCAAGTGTCATGAGTTAACTTGTTGGCTCTGAGTAATCGTGTCTGTAACAGCTTTTTACACTGAAGTATGCTTGCATTTGTCCTACCTTTTCTATAAAATTCACTTATTCTTTGTTTGCCATTTACTAGTTTTCTTTGATCTTTCTTAATCTTATTTTTTTATCCACAAAATAGAATTAGTATCTACTTCAAGGGCCACTTTAAGAGTTAATGACATAGATTATATTAAAAATTGAGAAAAAAAAGAATTGAGCATGAAATATTTTAGCTATTGCTGCTACTACTACTAATATCACCATCATTAATATCATTACTCTCACTTGTTTATTTTATCTGTAGTATAATACGAACCTTATAGTAACATAATATCTATTTCCTCCTGTGTTTGGTCAGTGTTACAATACACTCCTACCCCCAAATTGTAACACGTTTTAACATCCTATCAATTTATTTTGGTAGATAGTCAAAACAATTGCATTAAAAATCAACAATTAAAAAAATCCTCATAGAGTTCCTACCTCATGCCAGGCACATGGCTGAGCACTAAAGACCTATGAATACGGCAGACAGAGTATTCAGCCTGTAAGAGTCTAACTTCTAGCAGTGAAAACAAAGGTGTAAACCAGTCAATTACAAAACATTCAGGGAAATAAATGCTACAATACAAAGTCCAGTGTGGACATCTAGAAAAGGAACAAGAATATAATGGTTTGAGAATTGGGAGTGTGAGAACAGCTTCATTTATCCAGGCTAAAGAGTGATGGTAGGGAGTTGATTATTATAAGAGAATTATCTTAAATAGAAAAAGAAAAGACATGGAAGCTAAGAATGTAAGTATGAAAATAATGACAGTTCTTGGTCCAGGCAACACCATGTCCAAAAATTGAGATAAAAAATTTGAGATGAGGTAAAACTGGACACAGTTCAGAAAGCCTGAAATACACAATTTAATGGGTAAAGTGTCAGGAAACATAAGCTCTTGACCAAACCACAAAGAATTTTGCAAATCTTATTTTAAGGAATTCTTCTATCATGAAGAAAATAGGGAGCTATGGTGAGACGGGGAGTGGGGAACTTAATGAATGAGAGAATGCCATGATGAGATAAAATTTTATAAAGATTACTATTTCTATTGTGTGTATAACTATGGCCAAGGAGACCGGTTAGGAGGCTACAGCAGTGGTTCAGCAGCAGTGGTCCAGGGAATGGCGATAGTGATAAATGAATTTTAAAAATATCTTTGGAGTAGACACAAGTTAAGCATTTGGTTGTGAGACAGTTAACTATCTCTACATCTTTCCGCAGTTCCTGCTCCCTTTGTGTGTATTGTGGCTATAATAATAGATTTTACTGCCATTTCCCCTGTAATCTTTTCTTTCTCTTGAGTATTAAAACCAAACATACAGGAAAAAAAAAAAACATACCTGTCAGAAAAATATAAAAAGTTTTGCCATTTATCTGAGGGTGTCTTAGTGTATGTTCTTTCTATTGCAAGCTTGTTTTACCTTTTCAACACTGCCATGTTTTGTGGGAATACAAGAGGTAAACTACCAGAAAATCAACAATTAAGAAAGGGAAAGAAAACGGGCTTACATAAACTAAAGCCTAAGGATTCAACTCTTCAGCCATCTAGAATGGTGGCTCTAGAATATAATCACACAAAGGATTTAAAAAAAAAAAAAAAGGAATACTAATTCAGGGCCAGCCAACCCCTACCATTTCTCACTCTTCAAATTGTACGAATATTGGTTTGTTTGACTCTCTTATAATTCTCCTGACTAAAATTAAAATCAAGCTAAAGACTAAATCAGATTTATTTATATTTTTAATTTTAGCACAGTGCGTGCAACATCACAGTCATTCAATACTTATTTAATTTACTCAACAGCTACTTAATGACAGGTGTTGGGCATGCTATGGGAAAGAGGCATTTAATATTTCAGGGTTTTTACAATGTATCACACTGGCTTTCTATTATTGACTATTAAGCCACATTTTAAAATATTTTTCCATATGCAGTGAGCGTTTGCAAGCACACACACCAAAATAACATAATACATAACTGAAACACATTTGTTGCAAAATAACACCCTAACCATGTGTAACATACTTTGAAATTTTATATTATTTTATGTTCATTTTTGTAAAAAGAAAAAAAAAGAAGAAAAATGATGGCTGTAATTTATTATATTGATTTCAATACCAACCAAAGGTTTTTTTGAAGAAGCCTTTTTTACAGATGTTCTACCTCTATTTCTGAATATTGACAGTAACGTATGTTTTATTTCAATAAAAATATCCCAAAAATCCCAATTATTTCCAAACAATTCAATCTGTTTTGAATACGGCATAGAGTTTTATCTCATTTACCTTTACTTTACTTAAAGGAGACTCTCATGAGCAAAGAAATATAACTCTTTAAGTTTCACACTGATACACATACAATGAGATAATTTTTTTAATAGACTCTATTAGCATTAGGAAAACTAAAAGTGAACAATTTTTCACCAGCAACATCACACACAATATTAAAAATCAGAAACATGAGAACTCTCTTCTATTAATGCAATGGATTTATTAAGCTAACCTTAATAAACTATACTTCTAAAAAGAAAGTCACTTTTTTTCCTCTTAGACAAAATAACATAGCATAGATAGAACTTACAAATATAGAAGATCTATAATATTGTATTTTGAACTACAGAAAGAGAAAAATACTCCATTTTCTTTAGATAACTCACGTAACCGATAGTAAGCACTAAGTTCAAAGAGAGTTCTCTTTGCTAATAAAGTGCTTTACTGAACTCTCTCAATAAGGAATCCAAATACCAATATTGATGCAAACCTATAGCAGAGAGCTTTCCTTCTCTCTCTATATATATATCTATCATCTTCTTTTTCTCTAGTAATAGAAGTTTAATGGGGCATATGTCCACCCCACTAAAGGCTATATTTCCCAGTACCCATTGCTACTAGGCATGTTTACATGACCAGGTTGTAGACAGTGCAATAAAAACTGAAGTGATATGTGCAACTTCTCGGTCATAAACTTAAAAGAAAAGGAGTTCCCCTCATTTTCCATTTTTGTTAGCAGCATATGGACAAATGGCCACTTATAGATCAAAAATGAAAGTCAGTTATTAAGGAGGGTTCACACTGTTAGATGAGAGAGAATTAAATGTATATCTTGCTTAAGCCTCTATTATTGTCCTTTCTTAAAGTACCCAAAGCGATATCCCAAATAATACGAAATACCTGTTCCAAAATTGATGTCTCCAAACTGAGTGGAAAAAGGAAGATAAAATACTGTGCAAAGTTTAAATGTGACATAGAAGCATGGTTAATAAACAAAAGCATGAAAGGACATGAGGCTGTCCCAGTGACAGGCAGTTATATGGTAATAGAAAGGTCATCAACTCCCACCTCAGCAATCAAGAGTGTCAAATAAACAATTCCTGGAGGATGAAGCTACTTGTCTTCTACAGATGGAAGCTTTTTTTTTTTTTTTGACAAGATGAAACTTTCCTGTATATATTCATATAAAATATTGAAATAGAACATAAATTCATTCAACACATCACTACACCAAAATGTCAAAAGATTCACTTCCCAGCATGAAAATGCACAGCAACATAAATATGAAAGGACTCCCACTTTAAATGTTGTATTCATACCGTGGAGCAGAGTCAAATGGGGTATTATGAATGAATGTAGCATTATCACATAACATATGTAAGGGTACCTAATGGAATGAAATAAAAGGAAAAAAACTGAAACGTTATTGATTCTTACAGATGGAAGATATTGCTATGGCTAAAACTACTCAGAGTGACAAACCACTTAATTCCAAATTTTTGTTATAATTGGCCTCTTATTAAATTGATTTGGAGATATCACAATGTATTGTTATTTATTTGGTCTCTATCTCTTCAGTAGAGAGATCCTTTGTAAGCAGTGTTCATAAAGATCCATAAAACTGCACTGGCTTATACAACTCAATTAATGGAAATCATATTTTTTTTTTATACAACTGCTATAGAAAACAACAAAAGTGATTTTCAAATAACTATTTGAAAATGTCATCAATATTTCAGAACTATTGCCTGATTAACTTTTTCATTTATTATTAGCTAAGTATTTTTGAACAGATGCTTGTTGAGAGTAACAGCAAATTGCTTAACCAGT
Source organism: Rousettus aegyptiacus (assembly GCF_014176215.1). Lineage (NCBI taxonomy): Eukaryota > Metazoa > Chordata > Mammalia > Chiroptera > Pteropodidae > Rousettus > Rousettus aegyptiacus. The sequence continues at coordinate 41,828,931 of NW_023416292.1, read as the reverse complement.
ACTGGTGATATTAGTACTTGATAGATACTTGCCTTATTCATGTTAAATTCTCAACACGACTGTAAAGTTAAAAGGTAAAACCAAAGATGGTGTAATTATAGCCTCTAAAAATGAAACTTAGGGGAAATATAAGACACTTTCTCCTTCCTATTCTTGATCTACACAATGGTTATTCTACTTAAATGAAGATAATATAGAGAAATAGTGACAACAATGGCACTCAAGCTTCTGAGAGGAAGGTGGTTCAATACATTTAGAAGCTAGAAAATAGTGAAAATTTATTTTCTTCTCCATAATATTTGTCTATATGATGAGAGTGATAGAAATAGTCTTAAACTCAGTAGTAGTTATCTAGAAAGGAATTATATGGCATCCTGATAAGAAAATTTAGTAGGCTAAGAAGTATTCCTGATTCTTTCATTCTAGGAATGCTATGAAAAGGCACAGCTCCAAAACAAAGGTTATCCAGTGTGTGATCACTTAAAGAGATGGAACAGCTTTCAACTCTGTGTAGATTTATTACTTAGATATTCATATTCAAAGTGTGTGAACTGCAGAAGAGAAAGACAAACTAAAAGAATGAACTTCCTGTTTTTATACCATGACTGTCCATAGTACCATCATATAAAAGAATGAACATAAAGTTCATGAGACAGAGACTAAATTAAACCAACTATTCTCTCTGGTCTCTTAATGAATAATAAGTGAATGAAAAAATGTTAGAGAACTCAATATTCATGGAATTTAGGTAAAATATGGGACCATAAGACACATTAGGTGCTTTAGCAGCTATATATTGTGACTTTCAGAACTATGATTATATATCTCTGAAATTCAGACGAATGTGAAAAGTCTTCAGGAAATTTTGAAAAAAAAAAATGAATAGAAGACAAGCCAATTGTCCTTTATTAACAACTTAGCCAATTTGTTTTATCATAAAGAGAAAGCTACAGCACCTAAAAATCTCTAAGCCAAAATTCTGACCTTCCATGGCATGGCTTGAGAAAATTTTACCTCTTAGAGATGTTCACTGGTGATGATACTGTGGTGAGAGAATGGGAAGATAAAGATGGTCTCGCTAAAGTCTATCCATAATGAAGGTGAGACAGCACAACTAGTTATAAAATAGATAATTTTCCTTTTCTACTCATTTCTGTCTGCTATTCTCTGAACAGATATAACTTCTACCATGGGCATGTCTGAAGGCATATATTCTGGATATTGTTAGGAAATTTAAAAGAATATTATATGGAAAAATATTTAAAAGTAAGCTACTCACCTATTCCAATGAAAGCAACTTTGTACCCTTCTTCTTTCAAAGTGTGAAGAGTCATTTCATTCACTGAAAGGCTTTTACCACAAATTATCTATATGAAACAACATTTGAATAATGATACTTTGGAATTTGATTAACAGAAGCTTAATCTTTAACATCAAAAAGAATGGAAACTTGATGTACATAAAATTCTATACATATTTGGAACTATCTTTGTGTTTTATTATAGAGGCTTACATATAAAATATAGCATATCAGTGGGACACGAACATGTTTTATTTCATGGCTAAATGCACTTTTACCTTTTAATAAAGTAGTGAAGAAAGGCTAGTATATTTAAAATTACGTCAGTAAACTTTTATAGCTTGCTTCAAGGCACTATGTAGGGGCACTTTAAACAATAAAATGACAAATGAGACTCTGTTTCTGCCTCAATGGTAGTCAAGATCTGCACAGAAGATTACAAAAATAAATATAACAAAACAGAGTGTGAGCAGCACAGGTCTATGGGTATTTAGAAGATGAAGAGATTCATTCTGGCTAAGGTCATAAGGATGACAATAAACAGAGGTAGGAGGATTTCACTAGAACCTTTTTAAAGAATGGATAGAATTCCGATAGGGAACATTGTCCAGGGAAGAAGAATAAGGTCAGGAAGCAGAGGGGAGTCACTCATATTAAAAGTCACAATACTTTGGTCAGTTACCAGACATGACTCAATTTTCATATCTGGAATCTACTGACAGCAGAGGTGGCCAGGTCCTAGGAAGAAGTATCCTGCACCATCCAGGCAAATAAATACTGTGATGCATACCCTAGCCTTTCTCCAATGGAAACTATGGCCATTTACCCAGTTTATTGTGTACTGTGGAGCTGGGAATCACCACTCATTTCAGAGGCATTGGACACAGATTCTTTATTGACACCGACACCTGAAGATGTAACAATGGGACCTACTCTGACAAGGGAAAAAATGAAGCCTGGCTCAAGTCTAGTTCACAGTGGGCCCACCGAGGTCAAAGACCCAGTTACTATTTTCTTACTCTTCAACCACAATATCAAAATCATTATACTTGTCAGTTGAAGTAACCTCACATTGGGTCTCTTGTCTTACTGCTAAGAGGTACAACAGCTATAATAATTGGGAAGGCCAAAACCTTTTGAAACCCTAGTTGAGACTAAATCAAACACACTATTATATCCTGCGGATGGGTGGGATGAGGAGAGATGAGGGTGGGCCGTTTCATATTTCTGTTTAATTCACCAATCTTAACCCTGCTGAGACCAGATGATTCCTGGAGAATAACTGCTATAGGTTTGACCAAGAATAGCTTTGACCGAAGTGTGTTATTGCTACAGCCGATGCATAAGGCCACAGTTTCAATTCATGTGGCATACTTTTCCATCCTGCTTCCGAGGAAAGGGGATCTGAAACAGTTCACATTCACTAGCGAAAGATAACGTTCATTTACAGTTTTGCCTCAGGAATATGTCGACTCTCTTTTGTCCTCGTGCACATAACCTGAAACGATCTGGCCATCCCCATAGAACATCACAGTGATTTAGTACATTGAAAGCTATGCAGATTGGACAGCATCCAATTGTGCTTTTTTTCCTTTTATTCCTCTGTATTTTTATATATGTAATTGTCCGACTTGATTTTCTTAAATGAGGATTACAGCATATATTATACATTTCTCTAATGGCTTTAGTGATATATGACTGAGTACTCAAAATTCTTAGCTAAATTCAGAATAAAATTCATTTGATGTTAGCATAAGAGTTAGTACTATTCCAATATAAGGGCTAAATATAATAAGCCCTGAGCCAAAGTTCCATGTAATATCCACTTTGGACTTGATGGAAACTTTCTTCGAACATCTATAATATTTATTTATATGTATAATATTTATAATTTAGGGTAAAAATTAATATCTTTTTGGAGTAGAACTCTTATTTCAAATTAACTATGTGATATCCATTATTTAAAAAATACAAAAGATAATGTACATGCTTGTCTCATTTTTCTGACAGAATATTTGGCTAAATAGATAAAATATTTCCAGAATTTCTAAGATAGGAGATTAGATGGAAGAATTGTTTAAATAATATTTAACCTTCTTTGAAAGAAAAAAATATTTTGTTGACTATTGCACGTTTCTCTTCTTCCAATAGATATGATATAATTTTATATTAGTTTCCCAATAAAATTCTATGATAATAAAAATGCTTTTTTCAAATAACCATACCAAAAAATAAGATGATAAGGAGATCTCAGTTAGTATTTTTACTGAAATTATGAAGCAGAAGAAATGCCTAGCAATTACAAATTAAGTTTAATCAAAATAGAATTTTATCAAATACTTTGAGAAATGGCAAATTTTAACATATTTAGAAAAAAATGAAAGATCTTTATGCAGATTTACATTTCTAGCTTTAAAAAAATAAAGTCATTAAAAATATAGACTATGAAACAAAAATATTTATATTCATCTAAATTCTGAATTGCAAAACAAACAAAAAGCAGTTAACTAAAAGATTAGTAACATTGTCTGATACAAATATCACAAGAGATTTTGTTGAAGTTCACATAGGATTAAATATAAGTTGCAGTGGCACTATTTTCAATAGTCAAGATATGGAAGCAACCTAAATGCCCATCAACAGATGATTGGATAAAGAAGGTATCATTTATATATACAATGGAATATTACTCAGCCATTAAAAAAATGAAATCCTATCACTTGCAATGACATGGACCATAGGGGTGATTATGCAGCAAAGTAAGTCAGAGAAAGAGAAATGCCATGTGACTTCGCTTGATATGTGAAATCTAAGGAACAGAAGAACAAAGGAATCGAAAACACCCATAAATATAGAGGATGATCCAGTGACAGCCAGAGGTGGGGAAGTTCGGTGGGGGCTGGGAGATAGTAGTGAAGGGTTAAAGAAGTACAAATTAGTAGTCGATAGATGGTCATGGGGATGGGGTGCACTGCTTGGGGAATGCAGACAGCAGTAAGGTAATAGCTACATGTAGAGCCAGAGGGAAGATAGAGTAATCAGAAGGATTGTTTCATGAACTATATAAATGTCTAACCAATGTACTGTATGCTTGAAACTAATAAAATGTACATAAATAAAATAAAAATAAGTAAAAAAAAATAAAACCAATCACATAAAAAATAAATTGCAGTGGTCTGCATTGAAATTTTTATTATAAAATCAAGAGAGTTTATAAAAATATAACAGCTAAGAGGTTATTTCTGCTAAAGAATAATTTTATTATACTAGAAATGATCCTCTGATGTGAAATCAATTGAAAATATACTTGATAAATTAAAAATTGCATATCCTGCTAATAAATAAAAAAAATTGAATTCTACCACAAGAATAAAAAAGCAAACAAAAATATTTTCCTAAATAACTGTGTAAAAGGGGAAAATGAAATGATGAGAAAAATCACAATAATGCTAATAAAAAAACATGGATGCTGACAAGGATTTATTCAGAAAGAAATTAATAACTTTAAATGGTTTCATTATTCTACCTAGAAAAATAAAAATTAAGTAAGTACATAGCTCAAGAGGTTAAAAATAAAATAAGTATATGGAGAGAGAGAGAGAAAGAATTAATAAAGATAAAGTCAGCAAATAGTGAATGAGGAAATATAAAACTCTGGGAATCACTTCTTATAAAAAATACATTAATGAATAGAAGCCACTACCCAGTCTTATTAAGAAGAAAAGTTAAGAGAACATGATGTATAAGTTTAAAAACACAAAAGCAAAAATAATCACAAGTACTAATTAGATATTTTTATTATACACTGGAATAACATGTTTAAATCTATGCTAATTAAAAAGCCTCAATGAAAAAGAATATATATACATATATATACATGTACATATGTGTGTGTATATATATATATGTAGGGCAATATAATATGAGAATAAAATAGGTGAAAAGACTGATGACCATATAGAAAAAGAAAAGGTCAGAGTTCTGTCTCTCATAAAAAGGTTTTGAAGTTAGAAAGATAAAATGTTCAAATATGGCAAGAAAGGTAAGTTTCAAGATAATATTCTTATCCATAATAAAATAATTAAATCCTGGGAAGTTTATTTTTATAAGACTAGCATAATTCTATTACCCAAAGTAACAAAGATAAATAAAAATAAAGCAAAATAAACAAAAATAGGCTTTTAGTAGATTTAAAAGTCTACAAGGACAGCAACAGTATTTTACTATACCCTGTAATATTTCTGATTTTAATACTTATTTAATAAGTAAGTGAATGCAAAGGAAATTTTTAAAAAGAGTAAGAAAAAAATCTAGTTTTATAGGTACAGATGTAACAAAACATGACACAAAGTGCATATATTCCAGAATGCAAAGGTTAATATAACTATACTAACTGAACATAAGTTTTTAAATGGGGCATATCTAATACCTAATACCTCCTTTCCAACAAAAGTTTAAAAAATGAATAAAAATTTAATATTCTAAAAAATGAAAGTTTTATTCATTATTATTAAAATGTTATCTCACAGACCAGAAAAGATCCTATGTATTATCACTCTTTTATAACATACTAGAGATTCTAGCCAATAAAATAATAGAAGAAAAAATATATACTAGTGTACGAACAGAGAACAGATAAAATTTTCATTATTTTCTCATGACAATATTTTACTTGAAAAATTTAAGAACCAATCTATCAAACTATTAGATACGATATGAATTGAAATTATTCAACAGGAAATTTAGCTGAAGAACATAGTTGGGACTGAAGATGATGAATTAAATTTAGTTTTGGATATGCTGAATTTATGTTATTTGGATAATGGATGTGGTCATTACACTATTAAGAATATAGGACTGGAGTTCAAAAGAAGAATGGTTGTAGAGTAGCCCTTAGCATAATACTTGGCAAAAGTAACTCTCAATAATTCTTTGTTTAATAAATGAAACAAATCCATTAGAAAGAGAAAAAATCAGATAATAAGCAAGATAATGGTAGACCATAAAGTCCAAAACACAGACACACACACACACACACACACACACACACACACACACATACACACACGCACGCACGCATGCATATATATACACACATACAAGAATATGTCACATGCTGCACAGGAGTTAAACAGTATGAACCTAGAATACGATTCATTCTATTGCCAGGAAATTACCATCGATTTTAACATATCTAATGCTGGTTGAGAAGTACAAACAGAAGGCAGGTAAAAAAGAATCTGGTGATGATGAAAAGGGAGAAACAAGTGTAGACCACTTTTTAAAACATATGGCTAAAGCTGATAGGTCATAAAAGCTGCAGTATCTCAATGGGTGCAAGTTCTCAAAACTGAAAAAGAATCTCATTGCTCTTATGCCTCAGAATTGCACATACAATTTACTGTTTATAAAGCAAGTTTGAATGTTTTATCTCTTTTGCATCTTAAAAAAAAAAAAAAACAGAGATGGACAAGACAGTATTAACCTCCTGTTTAATGTGGGTTCTAATTTTTTCTTGATAATATAATAAATTTATAGGGTGTAAAATTCAAATGTATAAAAAAGTGATAAATCCTTCCCACACCTTGCCAAAGGCAATCTCTCAGATTCTTCTACCTTTCCAGAGATATTCTCTGCATATATAAGTAGATAAATTTATATTTTGTACAAATGGTAGTACAGATAATGAACAAAGCTAGCAATATTAATTGTCTTTGTCAAGGTTACAGGACTATAAATTTAGAAAGTGGTATGACTGTAGTTAAAATGTATATTTTCTGGCACTAAGTATATTGAATATTACTATATCTTTTGATGAGTTACCTAATAACAGCAATTTTGAATACAATTTTGCAATTACTTATAAATTCAGAATTTAACTAAAAATTAATTTCTGATTAATCTTCACCTAATATATTAGCTTGAAGACTCAATAAATATTTCCTTATTCAATTAGATTAAAAACTTTTCAGAATATATTTTAAAAGTAAATATTTGCCCTTAATCATGTATTTTAAACACTAGTTTTGAATGCTATTGTCACAAAGTTGTGCACATCTCTACTGCATATTGCTATAACATTTTTTGTTTAGTGATTATGTGTAAATGTTTTATCACCAAACTCCTGCTAAAAAATGTAATTAAAAGTGTAAAAGCACAAAATATTGTTTTGAGTGTTTCCCCTCTTATCGATTACTCTAATTTTTATTCCTAAATGCAAGTCCTGAGTAGTTTATTAATTACTTTTCAAAACATCTTTTGCATGTAGTTACAGAATATATTATGTAAATCACAGTATTTTATTAATCGATTGTGTTATATCTATAATAGAAAATTAACAGTTTTGAGACATAAATAGCAATATGTGTGACATTCTTAAATAATAGAAAAAAATAGGAATATCTAAAGTTATATTTTCCAAGTACAATGTGTCAACTTTTTGACCACCTTTAAAAGAGCGCCACAATATTTATTTTGCAAAACAATGAAATACAAAGCTGTTGCTTTCTACTCCACTGATTTACTACTTATGTTGAGAAAGGATTATCACATTAACACTACTGACATGATGCATACAATAAATAAAATGAACCTCTGTAAAAAATTATGTTCTGAATTGTGAAACATGAATGTTTCAGTGTGCACACAACTTGCATAAAAAAATGTGATTAAAGAAACCAAATCCTTCTATTAGCTGCACTGAACCCCTAAAGCAATTTAGGAATTTGTTTCTTACAGACAATTAATCACATGCAGGCGTGCCAGATGAGAACTATTGATTGCTCTTTTCCAGGCTAGTGGCATTCAGACAGTAGACAGACAAATGCCCTAAGCAAGGAGAAGCATCTTTCTCCTTCTGCCTGGTGTAGCTTTTAATTGTTCTTTCCTAAAATATGTGACATTTTGCTGTTAATCTTTAGTGTAGACCTTATTCCTTTCTCTTTGAGCAATACACGTGTTATGTTTTTCATTTACCTTTACACCAAGGTCCTTCATAAGCTCAGTCTCAAAATTTACTACATCATATGGCAGCCGGAACTGAGGGATTTCAGACGTACTGAAAAAAAAAAAGAAGAAACATCTGTGAAAAAATCACCAATCTTAAAAAATGCAACATGTCTTTCTGAGCAATATTAAAGGGCTAGGTATCTCTTCTAAGGATATTTTCATATCACATTATGAGTATGAGGAAACCCAAATTTTTATATGCATGATAAAATATTATATGGGCTACAGTAGAAACTAATGTGAAAATAAATATAAACAATGGAAAGTGAATAATAAACAAAGAACTATTAGGTTTATTAAAGTATTTTAGTTGATTTATCTACTAATAATTCTAAAAGAAATTCCTAAGAAAACAAAATCTTAAAAAATCAAAAATTAGTTTAAAGTATATATAAGTTTTAATGTACATATATACATATAACACACATATATATTCTATAAGTACAACTCTAGCTTCTTCAAATTCAAATCTGTAGCTTTGAATTACTGTGTTTAGTATATTATAGGATTAGTTCCATGTGATCTATAGAATGTTTTTATAGCAAACCCATCTTCTATGAAAGGAATAAGGGTCCCCAAATGATACAGTCATAAATAAATAATATCATTGCTCACTATCTGCACTTAAAACAAAAAATATAAACATCTTAATAGTATAATAGTTTAGAGTATTAAAGGTAAGCAAAAATAACTTTTCAATGTTTTATAGTAATAAAAACATATTCATGAATAAATAAAAATTCATTTATTCATTTACCTATTCATTTAATATACATTTACAAATTGCCAGGCACAATGTTAGCTGCCATGATTTGATGGTGAATTTTATCCCACTTTTATAAGCTCTCATTCTAGAGAGGGAAGTTCCATAAAACATAGTTATAAAAGAATGTAGTACCTGTAATGAGAGAGATATATCCAGGCTCTATAGGGATTAATTTGTAAAATAATTAAATAATTGTTGAAAATGAAGCTACTGAAAAATTCAGTGCAAAGTCTTCCAAAATATGTATGCAAACTTTTCATTCTGTGGTGGCCTAAGAACTGGATTATTCAATTTTTTTCTATATATCGAATGACTGGCAAGACACCATGCTCAGCACTATAGAAAATGCAAAGTATTAACTGATGTAAAATCAAGGCCTTATACTAAAGGGGCCTTCCATCCGGTGAGGACATGAGATTATATGTAAGAATAAATTTGGGCCTAGATCAGCGATAAGAATGTCTTAAGCTGACTTGCAAACTCCAGCCACACCACCTCAGAAGTCATAATGCTCTGGGAACCAAAAATGGCTTGCCTCCGTAGGGTATCATAACATTCCATCCCCAAAAATGCCACTTTGGTATAAGAATTACCTTGAGCTGAAGGCAACGGAAAAGAAGCAGATATAAAAACAAAAAACAAACAAACAAACAAAAGTTCTCTGCCCCCCTATTATCTGCCTAAAAGCAGGACATAAATTTGCAAAGGTGTGCTTTCTTTTCCCTACCAGGAAAGGCAGGACTCTTAATCACCAAGAAACAATTCTAGACCCTTATCAGCCCAGAGACAGGCACCAAAAGGAATCCACACTACAAAACTTAATAACCCTTATCTTCCATGAGTTTCTCCCATATATCTACCTTCTCACAGTGTGCTACCCCTAAATGCCTAATGTTCTTCCCTTTGTCTTGTCACTTCCACACAAATGTATTGTGCTTTGTTAAGATGCTATATAAACCTTAAGTTTGACCACTCCTTTGAGTGACTCATCACTGAGTTCTACCATGTGTGTACACAATGTGTATGTTAATAAACTCCATTTATCTGTTTATCTATTTTTTGTCAGTTTATTTCATAGGCCCAGCCACTGAACCTAAGAGAGGAGAGGATATTTCTTCCTCTCTAAACTTTCATAGTCTAAGCGGAAAGATTCTTAAATATTATGGATTGTATGTGGACACTGACACCCAGTTTTGATAGGCATGAGGCTCTGTGGGAGAGTGAAATGGACTAAAATTAGGATTTGATGAAATTCCTCAAAGGCTGAATAGGAAAGCAAAAGCAAGGACCTGTGGATAAAGAATTCCAGTCAAATAAACCAACTGCAGCAAGGTAAGGCTCTAAGCATATCCAAGTACGTTGTGGCAGAGTACCTTTCTCTCTGGTTAAGCCCTAACTTGGAATTTTTATGGGATTTCAGTAGAAGTATATAAAATAAAAAAAAAAAAATGATGCTCATGTAGGTTAATGGTTCTGAATTAAGAAACAGCTCTGAAAGAGCAGGCTACAAGAAGCTGGAACAACTTCTCTGTTGATCAAAAAGAAAAGAGGGCATACATAACCTAGAAGGATGAAACCCAAGCAAGGAAGAAGTATATAACTTCAAAAGCAGAAGTAGGCATCAGAATAAATGGGGTGCCAGGCTTATGGGGTTTGAGCAAATCCGATTAGACCTTCATACTTCCCACAAACACTTTATACAACATTTAGCACAATGATTAGCACATGTATTAAATGAATAATTGTGTGAGAATCACATCTCTAAACCTCTCCAACAGAAAATAAGTAGGTGAGGTACTAGAAAGTGTTGGTTAGATTAGGTCATACTCAAGTAGGCAGGGGGTGGGGATATGATTACTGAGTGTTACAAATGTGACATTTATATTCACCAATGGATGAGATCAGCAGACAGATGAGAGATATAGACACATACACAGTCCAATGCAATCAATAGTGTTTCAAAGGAGGAAAGGCTTACTTTAGGATGACATAATAAGGTAGGTGAAATGTGACGAACGATCTGCTTTCAGATAAGTGAAGATGAAAGAAGGTCCCTGACTGAGAATGGGGAAATGACAGAAGGGGGAAGAGGGAAAAGGTATAAATCCTGTGTACAGGGGATGGGAAACGGAGCAAAGACTGTCAGAAAGCCTCAACAGGAACACCGCCACCCTAGAATCAGGCACCCTAGGTACCAAGCGAATTCCTTCCTGTTTCAGAGCTCTAAATGCCATCAATATGTGATGACTCCCACATATTTTCCTCAGACCTAAATTCAGGACACTGACAGTCACTTGGATACCTAATAGGTATCTTAAACTTATCATGCCCTAAACTAAACTTTGTTTCCTCCACCCTAACACTGGTCTTAAGACACCCCCATTCTATGGGTTGCTCAAGCCTCAAACTCCATTATCAACCTCTAACCTTGACCAGCTTCATACTAAACCCAGGCATAGGCAATAAATGGGTATATTGTTTTTAGACTACTTAAAAAACAGTTATAAGACTGACTAAAATAAGTCCATTTGATATTATCATCATGAACTGATAACTCTAAACAATGTCAGTGATATTCTAAACACTGTCCTCCCCCCCGCCCCCAAATAAATCTTTGGTGGATCTAAATTGTAAATAATTGCTGTGGCTCTATAGAGTTTTAATAATATGTGTATATGTTTTATTTTTAAAACCCATTTTTTAAATAAATATTGAGTTCTACAGGGAAGTAATATGAAAAACTGCAGTCAGAGTGGCCACTGGCATATGCTGACTCAGTTATAAGCATTCCTCATTCCATCTGCCCGTAGACAGCTTGTGTCTCCACTCCTGCAATATTACATATTTCAATCTTTAAACAATTGATTTGAAATTGATAAAATGAGAGCATATGAAGCCCACATGAATTGCTTCAATTCTGTAATCTTGCACAACTACGAGTTCTCATTTGTTTTTAAAAATTTTAAATAATGAAATAGTGTGAACTATATCTTTAATATTGAATGTTTTAATTAACATTTATTTTATAGAAATAATTCAAAATAATTATTATTGCTGATGATTACATGATTCTTACTGAAAGCAACTTTATTATATAGACTAGAGGATAAACATGTTAAATAATCCATTCTGGACACCAAATGCATAAGGCATACCATTCGACTGCCATTTTTTTAAAACCCCCTACTACATTTTTCGTTACCAGATATATTCAAAATTTGGTTTACTATTTGCTTACTGTCTGCCTTCCCATCACCAGAATGTAAGCCCCATGAGAACAAGCATTTTGATTTGTCCATTTCTGTAGCTCTAGTGCCTGAGATAATGACTAGCACATAGTAGCAGATCGATAAATATTGAAGGAAGGAAGGATGGAAGGAGGAAAAAAGGGAGGGAGAAAGAGATGGTGACAGGGGAAAGACAGGTAAATATTAGGTTATGGAAGGCTTTCTGTGCCAAACCAAGTCCTTTGTCTTTTAGGCTAAGGGAAGTTATAGAGAGATTTCAAGTAGAAGAGGGATATAATCAGATGTGGAAACTACAAGGAAAATAGATTTGAAAAGACATCAGGAAACAAAGAGAACGATTTGAAGGTTATGCAGTGAGGCAGGAATTGAGATGTTAAGGACATTAGAGATGAAGGAGTGAGATTACATTTTAAAAAGTATTCACAAAATAAAAATTGCCAGGATACTGAAGAGAGGTGCAGATAATGCCCATGGTTTTGGTGATGTCATCCCCAGTGACAGCAAACTCAGAAAGAGGCACAGTATTCGTCTGATGAAGTGGATAGAGGAGATGTCCAAGACGTCTGTGTTGACCAGGACCAAGAGAAAGAGGTCAGGTGAGATACAGATTTTAAATAATTTGCATACAGATGGTAATTGAAATCATGAGAGTAAATGAGCTTACCATCAAGACTGCTGGTAAGAAAGGGGATAAAAGAACAGAAAATGAAATTCGATAGGAATAATTACTACTCAAGTTTATTGTGTTTATAAAAACACTGTTATTCTCTTATCTATGCCCTTTTAACAATCTGAAATTTTGAAAGAATTTTATCTTGTGGAAACCATAAATCTTTAGTACAGTCAGTGAAGTGTCAGATACCCTGAAAAAAAAAATCATCTTTCTTCTATGCTCACATTTCTTCGATGTAAATGGAATTTACTGATAACAACTCCATTCAATTCTTTTTGAAGCCCAGTTATACTTTGATAGAGCTTTGCTTTCATTTATTATAGTAGGGGTACCAGGCTTTAAATTTGTGTTGCATCATACATGTTCTCAAAATATTTCCTATTGTTATAACTATTTCAACTAAACCCCATTTCTCTATATTATCAAGCAATATGGAAGGCAACAGACATAGTAAAAATGTTGTAACATCTAAAATCGTTAAAGAAAAGGACATTGTTGCTCTGACATCCCACCTAACAAAAGTGCCATAATTCATGTATATTCATTTTTATAAATAAAAGACAAAATCAGAAAGTATATACATACATGAACACTTAAAGCCTCTTAACACCATCTTTATTTATCTCTGTTATAATATCAAGCTCTTTCACGCTTTTAAACTCATGTCTTGAAAAGCCACAGTTTGAGGAAAGCAAAACTACTGGTCATTTTATAAACTTGTGGCGGTATCAAAAATAATTGATTGATTGTATTCAATACAATAGGAATGTCTTTCACCACCTATAGTGATTTTTTTAAAATAGTAGTTGGGATTCTAATTTACCAGGGATAAAATAATCTATTTGGATGCAAAGGAAAAGGAAAGATAAAACTTGACATCACCTCTTTAAGCAATTGATTTCAAATACAAAGCTAATTTAATCTTTTTTAGCCACTTTGAAGGTACAAGAAAATGAGAGACATCTTAAGTGAGAAAATAAATTAACAGAAAAGTGTTGTGGTTGCAATTCTGGCTAAATTCCAGTGTCAGTTTCTATAACGCTGTCACACTTTGTATTGTCCCTAGATACTGAGAAGATTGAAAAGCAAAGGAAAGAAAATAAACTTAAAAAATTTTTAAAATAACATGTCTGGTCATTAATACAGAAGAATGTGTACCACTGTCCCACTAGAAAATGCCCAGAAAATATATAAAAGCACAAGTTTAGGGCCAGTTTATATGGTTTAGAAATGCCTACCCTGAATCTGAGTTAGAGCGAGAGAAAGATGCTAACAATCACAAAGTCTTCCACAAAAACTGTCAGTAGAACAATTTACAAACAGGCGTGTTCCATCTCAGCTTCTTGTAGAAATGCAATTAAGGGGCAAAAAGATTTTTCCTAGTCTACTAGGGTATACAATAATTAAGTTCATATTTTTTTTAAATTAGCTCACATATTTGTTGCTGTATATAATTGAAAAAAATGTACAATGCTTATATATATGTTGTTGACAGATTATGTTTTCTAATTAATAAAACTGTAGTAAAATGTCATTTAAAAAGATAGTCTAAATTATTCTGGTGAAATAATATATTAGGTACTTTATTTCCATGAAAAAAAAAATTATGAAATATATGCAATACCCTAAAACTCATAGTGGTGAAACATCAATACAGAATAACAATTATTTTGTGCCAATCTGGTTACTTTTTCTTCAGTTTATGCTTCATATTCTCCTTTATGGGTCTTCATATTATGTGATATTTTTGTTAGATGATTCAAATAGTTTAATATTAATGAAAGCTAATCTTGGGTTTAGCATATCGTTACTTGACCAATAATGAAATTTATACATTTACTGACACATATCTATAGATGTCATAACACATAGAAAACATAAACACAAATTTTAGCCATAACTTGACTAAACTTATTCTCTGTGATTAAATATGAAAAATGTGCTGCTTCAATAATAGTTCAGTAGCCTTCAAAATTTAAATGCTAAGTACAGCAACAGACATGCAAAATGGTTGTATTTTGTAATACATGATTTTCTGATGCACATTGACAGACTTAGGGAAAACAACAATAAATTGAATAATATTATTAACTTACCACCCAAATACTTTGTCATTTTTGATCAAATATTTTAAGCAATATCCACTCCCAGGTTATAATAAATTTTATTTCTTTATGATCATAAGCAATATATGCCCACTATAGAGTTCCATTTTTAAATAAACGCCATCCAATTTCTAAGCCTGGCTTTAATATCTGAAAGTTGCTGATATTAAATGAACATTTTCCATTTAGATACATTACTCCTTATGGAAATAAAAAAACCATGTGACTGAATCTTGGTTTACATAAATTATACTGGTTAATATCAACTATTAATTTTGATATTTATGGTATTTATGAGATAAACTGAATAAATGAACATCAAAACATTTTTAGTAGACTCTGAGATAATCAAGTGCTAAACTTAAGAGACTGAAAACTGAAAGTGTGTGCAGAACAACATGTCTGTTACACAACAAAATGAATTGTCCAAGATTCTGTGAAGCTAGGTTTTCCCCATTGCTAATTTTCATAATTTTAGATAGATTTCCATTAAAGGAAAGATTCACAGGGATGAAACAAGTTTTCATAGGATCTGTTCCTTTATCTATAAAATGTTTTTCTGAGATTTCTCTTAAATTCACAAAACTAGACAGAAAATTTAAAATAAATATTGCTTAAAGCCAACTTCAAATTCAAAGTGAATAATAAAATCAAAATTTGAGCATTTGGAAAAAGAACATTTAAAATACCATCTGTGAGCCCTAAGTTCTCATATAATTATGAACCAACGATATTCATAATTGCTTTACCCCATCATTTTTGATACTATAAACATGAAATAAATGTCGGCATTACCTTAAACCACCAACGTATTCTTGTTTTTCAAATATAGTGATGTCAGAGTAGCCTAATCGAGCCAAAAAGGAAGCACAGCTTATACTTGCAGGCCCAGCACCAAAAAGAGCAATCTTTGCAGAATAGGATTCAGGCATTTTTTCTGGGGGAGGCAAAGAAGGATTTCTGATTTGTGGTATATTCATTGCTTTGAACACCTGTGGAGAAATCAATTGCCGTGGTTAAAATTTTTAAATTAACTTTTATATCCTAAAATGTTTTAAATGTTTCAAATGCATCAGCATTTATAATAGAAATAGGCAGCACATTTTCAGTAGTAATATGGCATACTTACAAGTTGTACCGGGTCAAGTAAATGACAAGTTATGATGACTAACTTTTTCTCAATCTTTGAAATTCCTTTCTAGGGTCACGCCTCCTATAGGAAGCATCCTTGCTCACTTTCCTTACTCCCACCTGCAGCTAAGTGTTAAATACTTCTTTGAGTTCCTAATAACATACATTGTATGCCTCTAACAGAACTACTTAGCTACATATCGGTGTTTCACATGTCCATGTTAGTCAGTAGTACTTTAGTTCCTTGGGTCACGGGGTATGTTATATATAAAAACACTTGCACATATCACTTAATAACTGCAGGTTTTAGGTATTTTTAAAAAACATGTTACTATTGTACTGTGAGCAGTTAGCGCTAATGTGACACACAGGACACATTCAATATGTAATTTGTTAACATTTTCTTCTGGTTATGATAGATTTGCTTTTGAAGGTTAATATTTCAAAAATCAGTTGGAAACATCGGAGAGCTACTGAAGTAAGAGGGCCAAGATCTCGGAGACAAAGGAACAGCAGGGAAGTGGGATGACAGTTCACCTTGAGGGAATCAGCTATTTATTAGCAAAGGGAGGGAAGCTAAGAATCTTGTAAAGGACCACAGCTTAGAGGAGACTGCAAGAGAGATTTGGGCAATCTTCTAGGAATAGAGATGCACAGTAATTTTGGGAATGTAGGAGGCCAGAACTTGGAAGCAGAAGAAGGTGCAGAAAAGTGAGCTTAATTCTTAAAATGCGTAGGATAAAAGGCTAAGCACTTAAATGAAATTTCTGTAAGGTGGAAGGAAACTTTCTGTACTCCAACGGTCCAGAGGAAACAAAAATGGAGTGTAGGAATAGCTAACATAGGAAGAGCCATAACAAAGAACCCAGCACACAGCTGAAACTTGTGGAGGGCTACACGCTACAAGTGGGGAAAATCAGAGTCAAATAAGCAACCCAGACTGAATCAGCTCAGCCCGTTTTGAATGAAGATCATTAGTTCTCACAGAGTGAACCTTCTGTGCAGCATAGTAAGTCAACCACAGCATCTACAATTTTAATACACAAAGCCTGGTTTTTAATCAAAAGCCCAGGCCTGCCAACAACTAAAACCTAAAAACTCCCAAGAACTAAGAAAATAGTGATGCATATATAATCCAAAAAGTGAAGTTATCAAACAAAGACTTTTGAATAACTCTAATGAATATATTTAAAAAATACATAATAAGAATGTGAATTTTCTCAGGAAACTAAAATTTGTTAAAAAAATGAAAGTGTGTAAGAGAAAAAAGTACAAAGTTAAAATTAAAAACTAAATAAATGTATTTAGCAGCAGATTGGAGAGATGAGCAAAAAAGAAATAGTGAACTGAAGAAGGGTCTAGACCAAAGTGTGGAAAGTAAATAGGAAGAAAACTACCGAAAGGAACATTAGACAAAAAAGACAACATAAACAGATCTAATGTATATATAACTGGAATCCTAAAAGGAGAGGAGAGAATGAAGCAGAAACAATATTTAAAGAGAAACAGGCCAAGAATTTCTCCAAACTAATGAAATATATCAAGACACAAATTTAGAAGTCTTAAAACCTTAAGTAAGGTCAATATAAAGAAACTCATAAACCAAAGTAAGAAAAACAAAGCACTGAAAATGACCGAAGAGTTAAGACACAGTGCCGTTAGTGAACGACAAGAAGTTTAACAGCTTTCCTCTCGAAAGGACTGATAGAAGTTAGAAGACACTAAAATGGTATTTTTGAGCAATGAAATAAAATACTTTCTGCCTAGAATTCTATTCACAAGGAAAACATTTTTCAAATATGAAAACAAAATAATGACATTTGCAAAAAATATTTGTTGGCAACAGTAAAAGAAATACCAGAAAATATACCCAAATGTATTCCCCCACAATAATTAGGCAAATATTCATTGAGCACATATGTGCCATACTTTATGCTGTCTCTATACAGATGATCTCATTTAGTCTTCTACAGTCCTATTATAAAAGTATAATTATTATTTCCATTTCCCAGATGAGGAAACTGTGACCAGTTCACACACTAAGGGTTTTATCCCGAGGCTACTTGACTCAAGAGCCTGAACTCTTAAACACTGTTACTGTCAATTTTTTTATAGTGATTTTCAATAGGAAATCATTACAGACATCTACTATTTCAATAGGAAATATATAATTGAAAAAAAGTATCCATGAATTTGTCTTTCCCAAGTCTTAAACACTCTTAAAATAGTCAATCTATTAATAACAAAAGCTGGTAGTTATACTTAATAAATTTGCAAACCACCAGTTGTTCATGAAGTGTCTATATAACACTGTACTACATCACCCGGTTTTCTGCCATGCTATTCTGTGCCCAGAGAAGCCATTGATCCATTGAAATGTTTTATATTTACATCTTTTTAAAGGTGTTCCCTTCCCCACCAGTGCTGTAGCACTTGGACTATTTTAAGATTATTTAACTTTTTGTCAGCAGTATATAACCAACATTTATAGAGTCTTACATGTAACAAGCTCTGTGTTATAGAAAACAATGTAAAGGACCTTGAACTAGCCCTGAAGGAGCTAGTTGGGGGGCTTATTACTAGGTTTACTGCTGTTGAAATTATGTTTAGCTACCAATAACTGAGCACTGACTATCTTCTAGGCTCTTTGCAGGGGCTTTAAATAATTTCTTTTTCACTCAACAACATAGCTTACAATCTGACTTTCCCTATAGGTTATGAAGTAATCGAATGGTTTTTCCTCTGATCTATAACCCCAGGGTATACTAGAATTCTACTGCATAGTAGGCATCCAACAAGATTTTGATGAATTTCAAAATTCTTGAACTACAGTGATAGGATCCACAAATGAGTAGCAGTTACCAAGAAAAGACTCTTCTTCTTCTGTGATATGGAAGAACAGTTATTTATAAGTGAATATTCTTCTTGGGGAGCATTTTAAAATACATTTCTTTGCATAATCACCCTGTGATTTCTGACCTTTCACTCATCTGGAAAGTGCATTTCTTTCATCACTTCAAATTGACTCTACTAGCATTTTCTACATAATTTTCACATTATTTTGAGGCAAGGGAGAGATTATCCTGATTTTAAAAATGAAAAGATGGAGGCACAGAGAGGGGTTATGGGATTTCCCCCCAAGCCTCCTCACATTCTGGAGACAGAAACAGTACAGTTTTCTAATCATTATAGAGTGCTCTCTAAATGGAAAAAAGGACATAACATGGCAAGCTAGAATATTTACCAGTTCTAATTTGAGGGTATCTCTCATTTTAATCTTTCTTACTTTCTAAAATGGTACATAATGAAAACAAACACCAATGTTTGGCAGCTATATTTCTACCTCAATCACTCTGTTCTTATTAACCAAGCAATAGCAAAAATAAACTTGGAAAAAACATGACAAATAAAATATTCCCATAAATTTTGGAATATCTCCACTAGTTGCAGGATGAATTGCATAAGGATGGTTGTATTCTACATACCTCTGAAAAGATTTACATTTGTGCAGTATTTAACTTAATTTCATTATAAAATGAAACTTAATTTCTGATAATTTCTAAATAGATATTTTATCAGTGTTAGTCTAAGAGAAATATTAACAAAAATAATAGATTGATTTTCATTGTGTTGGTTTCGATTTCTTTGAGTTATCTAATTAGCAATATGACAGTCTGGTTCCTTTTTGAATGCATGAATGGAGACGAATTGCTATTTGTGCATCCAAAAGTAAGTTACCTCAAATGACATGCCTTCTCGGAGATGCTTCTATGCAATTTTCTTTGAAACTTGCTTCCTTTTGTAAAATAAGTCGAAGGAAATACTGAGTACATACTATTCATTGCACTCATCCTTTGAGAAGAAATATTATTGGGCTACCTGGCAGTTTTCTTCATAATTACAGAAGGGGCACTAAAAGTGGGAACTTTGTTTCAAATGTATCAGAAATAAGGAATACTTCTTGCTATGGCAAAATTTCAGTTATTAAAATTATTCATGTATTAGTAATTCTTAAAGATGTTGTTTCATGATTTTCTTATTATTAAAATAGACAATATTGTGAGACAACTCTGGCATGGTAAAAATGCCATGTAATTTTAAGAACAGAATATTCTGATCTATTCAATTTTTACTTTAGTTTGGTAAATATCTTTATGCACCCTCTATGCAGCAGACGACAGTAGAGTAAGACAAAGACCTCTCAGTAATTAGCTCCCTGGGTAAAACAGTATTCATATGTTTTAAATATAAAAAAATTACTACAGTCAATCTGTCATGTGCAGGGTTCATTTTTACATACGGTTCTCTTGGATCCCATGAGGAAAAAAAAAAAAAAAGAACAGAAAAGAGGAAAGATAACACCTGAGCAAAATATTTTTAAAAATGACATGCATTACCTTGGAGAAGACTACACTTCTCTAAATATCATCTCCAAAATTGAGAGAGTAATAATTACTTCTGCAATTTACTGTGAAGACTGAATGAATAAATGGTGGTAACTTCCCAGGATAGAGCCTTTTCTTTATAGGGCACTCTCCGAGGTGCTTAGATCTGTATCTCCAGTCCTAACAATCTTCAAAGGTACATATGACAGCTCATTTTATGGACAATAGAAGTGATTCCTAAGTTGTTATTTTTACATTAATATTTTACCACGAATATATTACATGTTATGCCTGAGATTTGAGCCTGCAATTGAATTAAATTGGTTGAAGTTGATCAAATACAATTTGAAAACATAGGTATGTAGAGTTCGGTTATGAATGACTTTACTGATCTATATTCATAGGCAAGTTCAAAATAAGTACAAGCACGTTTTTGCCTTCAGGATTTGATCATGCTATGCTCTGTGCCTATTCACCCATTCTTGACTTTGCTGTCCTTCCTGAACACTTTTCAGGACCTAGATCAAATTTCACTTTCTCGACTCAACTTCCCCTCCCTGCTAGGCTATCTATAAGGTTTCCTAGCTATTGTCTCACTGCCCACTCTTAGAACTCATTGTAATTTACTTGTTTAATTTTCTTTATCAATAGGCAATAAGTTCCCTGGGGCTAGCATCATTTCTACCTTGTTCATCTTTGTACCCAGACACTGCCACATACTTAGTCACTCAGATATGAGTTCAATGGAAAATAAACCTGCTAGGGGCCAGCCAATCCATGGTACAGCTTTCTAGGGACAAAAGAATGGCAGGGAGATAAGAGAGAATGATGGAGACCTGGTGAATGGAAGAAATCCTCCCCTATCCTATCAGCTTCAGCTGACGGTTCTGTATTTATAAAATGTTTTCTAGAAATAGCAGTAATGATTAACTATGGAGCCAATGTTACTTATAAGCATATTAATAAAATGATAAAAGAACAGTAATTAGAAAGTAGTCAAAATTTAAATGTATTGGCCATTATGCGATATGTCAAAAAATTATTTAAAAACTATTTTCAGTGTCAACTATTTGTTTTGTAGGTCACTATTATTTTTGCTTTTATGCTCTATTTTATTACCATCTATTATATTAATTTCCTTTCTTCTGGTTTTCTAGAATTTCCTACCACCACCACCACCATACTCCTCTCCCTTTCTTTGCTCTCTTTCTAGTTCCTTGAGATAAACACTGCTAATTTATACATAATGTTATCTTTTCTGCTATACACACTTAACACAATAAAGTTTCATGTAAAAATGACTTTGGCTGCATTTCACAGGTTATCAATGGAGGATGCCATTCAGGTCTAAATAGTTTGTAATTTATATTATGATGATCTCTTTAACCCATGAGTTATTTACAAAGGTGCTTTTTAAATTTCCAAACATATTGTTGATAATTTTCATTTTCATAATATTTTAATTTTTATTTCTAATTTAATTGTTATAGGAAAAATATAGTCTGTATATACTTGTTTAGAAAACTATATATGTAACTGTTTCTGATCCAATATATGGTCAATTTTGATAAATGTTACACAAGTACATGAAAGGGCTCCATTCCCTCTATAGTAGCTGGGCACAGGAACCTTTACAGATTTATTAAATCAATCCCATAAATCTTATTCTATATCTTAGTCATTCTGAGTAAGTCTATGTTGTAATGTACATGCAAGTTTATAAATGTTACATCTTTTAAGACATTTATTTTTCTTCATCACTTAGTTTTCCCTTTATTTTTCTTCTTTTCCCTAAAATTTCACTTCAGTTAGATATTCATATCACTACACTAAGTTCCTTACGGTTAGTGTTTGCAGAGGACATCTTTTTTTCAGCTAACACTTTTTTCAAGTGTTTTGCTAAGGTATTTCTATTATAGGCATTATATAGCTATTTGTTGTATTAATTTTTAATCCATACTAGAGTCACTTATGTTTTAATAGGAAAATTTAATAAATGTAAATTATTGTGATCAATTGATTAGATTTAATTTTTAACATAGATATTTCAATGTTTTTACAAATATATTCTCAAGTTATTGAGCATCTCTCTTCTTCCAATATGAAAGGCCCTCAGCACACTTAACTACACACTGTGCTCCCTTACCTTCACCTCGAACACCTTCCTCGTCAATGTTATAAAAAATGTAATTTCTATTTTTATTTTTAACACCCCAAAATGAGTTGTTATTATTACTTTACAGTCAGTATTTAATTATGTTACCACCATATTTTTCTGGTTTTTTAAATGTTTCCTTCATCTCTCATTCCAGATTCATTTCATTCATATTAAAAAATGACTAAATTTTGGTAGTTCTTATAACAAGGTGAGTGATAAACCACCTTAGATTAAAAATGCATAAAAATATCTTTATTAATGTCCTAATTGTGAAAGGATAAATAAAGTTCTTTATCTCCTTTAAAAATATTGTCTTGGCTTCTGACATCTATTAATGCTGATAAGAAGTCTGGAGTCAGTCTAATTGTCATTTGATTTTAAAGTAATCTCTTTTAACCTTTTCTGGAAGCTCAAATTCTTTCCTGCTCTTTAGTATTTCACAATATTCCAACCATGGGTTTAGGCGAAGGACCTACATCTTTCCTTTTTGGGGGAAAATTCTCCACCATAACTACTTTGAGGCTTCTCTTTGCCAATCTCTCTACTTCAAGAACTCTTTTTACATGTTTATTGGAGTCTTCTAAGCTTCTTAAATTTTTATATCTCTTTACTGTACTCTGGTGGAATGTCTCAGATCTATTGTTTTATAATTAACCAATTATATCTGTGTCTGTATCCAGTTCAAAATTTAACTTTTATTGGTATCTTCATTTCAGTGAATTTTTCCCTTAACTATTTTCACACCAAACTAGTTTTTATTTCATAATTTAATCTTATTTTATGGCTATTATTTTATGCCTTATTATTTTAAATGCCTGATTATGGTATTATTTGTGATTTGTTAGAATAAAGCCATCTATAGGTTGAGTCTTTTGGTTGTCATTATGGGTAGCATTAGCTTTTCTAGTTTTGAATTTTTTGTTTCACACTTTTTCTGAGTAAAGTTATTTTTAACATCTTGCTTCCTATATCAAATATGTTTGGCTACTACCCAGCATCACTCAACTCCCCGACTGAAGAACCAGGTTTGTTATTGGTAGCCCAGAGCTCCAGTCCTTGGGTACCACAGAATCGAGGAACTGTGCCTCTAGGCACATGCCCGAAGCACTGGGGCACAGCTCTCTGCTTCCCTCTGCAGCTTCATATAAACTCCGGCACTACACAGCAGTAGTACCTTTCTTTGTTTTATTAACTTTCTACCAGCGGTAGGAGAGTCTATTTGTCTATTATACATAATGTTTTTGGTATTTACTACTCTACACCAGCCAGACCCCAATCACACCTGATTGTTTATGCGGAACCTACAGAGACACAAGTCTTCTGTTCACTGTTAAATATTTCTATACTATTCTTGGCTCTAAAAGGTATCTATTTTCTTTTTTATCTCAGCTATTAATTTTTATGGTGTGCTTATTATATTTCTTTTATCATTATACTCTAGAGCAAAATGAGTGGTTTAAGTCTTAACGTACAGCATCATGCCTCTTACGAGTGATTCATACTGAGACAATATCATTGCATTATACTTTTACTATTATTTGTAAAATATATTTATAAAAATGTATATATTTTTAAGTTGTTAAGACTGAAATCAATGAAATTTTATTATTCAAAATTGTAAGGTGCCCACAATTATATATTTGGACTTACAAACACAAATTCAGAAGAAAAAATAAACTAATAGCAAATAATCTTAACCACCATGCAATTCTGGCAAATTTCAAAGTTATTGTTCCAAATCCCTGGAATTTATTTTTACATTTTAAAGCTCTAGACACAAATATATAGTTTTAAAACAAATTAAAATATTGTGATGAAAATCATCTAGCAATTCATTGAGTCCTGTAGTTTCATTATCAATCATTGTGCCAGCACTAAGTGTTTTTAATAGATTCCTAAAGATTTTGGGAGAAAAATGTCAGATATTTTGTGAAATCTATCAAGGCAGTATTTCTTTTTATTAATCATTGGATTAAGACCAAAAGAAGAGGCACAAATCAATCCTTAACAGATATTAGTAGCATTTGTATCCCTGAGAGCAGCATTTCATTACTGTATTTATTACTGTTTAATGTAAAGCTTACATGTACAGGTTCTTTCTCCCAGAAATACTCTTTTTTTTTTTTTAGCATAAATAGTATTCACAAGTTACCAACAATACTGTTTTAAGTGTTAGTACACAGAAATTTTATTCAAAGATGACACGTTTGGGACAATAAGGCAAGTGTGAGATATTATTAATCTAATAAGTATTCTCTAATCCATATACTATTTATAAAAGACTTGTAATAGGTATTTGTGATAAATATTGGTTATTATTCATTTTCATGGTAATTTATCTTAATTTTATATTAGCTACATGAACTGATAGATCTTACTGATTAGTTTGCCAAACTGTATTAAAAATGTGCTAGGCTCATTCTTAAATTTGCTTATAGACTAGCCATCACAAAATCAGACTTAGGCTTTCCAAATTAAAATAAAACTTTAAACATAAGCTTAAGCTTCAGAGTCCTTCATTGCATGGGCCTCTTCCAAAGCTATGTATTTAAATTTTGCAGAGGTGTTTATTTGTAATTTTTCATAGAAGAATTCCCAGTTTATCATCTTGGGCCTCACATAACCTGGATCCTGGCTATACAATAATCTTCAATGGCAAGAAGAAAAAAGGGAGGGGGGAGCTTTTTGACAACATATACAACAACAACAACAAAAAAACCAAGCCATCTTACACAACCTACTTTAATATATTTGCTTCATATCTCACAGAAAATGAGGCACAGTGACCTCGTTTTGTGAGTTGTGAGGTACAATGGCTGAGTTATCTGTAGCCAAGCCAACAATGTGCAATACTGTGAATTTGCAGCCAGAAAACCTGGGTTTACACTGAGTTTGTATCAATGACTTGTAACATTATCTGGGGCAAGTGAAAGTTTGTGAAATAGTGAATATCAAAACACTAGCCTTGTATTCTAAATCTGCCCTTACTAGATGTGAACTTGTAGAAGTTAATGAAGTTCATGGAACCTCTTGTTACTCAAATAAAAAATGAGATACCATTTACCTAGAAGGCTATTTTGAAGATTAGTCATGTTCTAAGTAAAGTATCTAACATTCTCCAGAGCAGCAGGAGTTTGTGTAATGTTAACTATGATTTTTTAGTCACTTTGATCTTTTGTTTTTTCATTTCTAAAATGGGTAAAATGTTATCTAGTTTACATGTCTCGAGGGTTGTTTATCCACATTTTGAAGTGGGATATCACAAAAATGCATTGAAGTGCTATGCAAGTATGGTGTACTATAACTCCACATTTTCCCCTTGCCTGTTCCTTTCCTTTGTATTAAGGTCTAATCACCTCCAAAACCAAGTGACAAAAATTAATGAAGACTGGATTATCAGTCCAAGGAGGCTGATTTAAACGCACATGTCGTATTAAGTTTACTACGAAATTCCAGTTGTTGCCTTTTATTTTTTCCTGAGAAACTACAGTGTTTCTCAGGACCTGTAGTTTAGAAGCAGCCTACAACAACACTTAGTTCTGATCGATGCTCAATCAATGTTCGTTTGATTAATTGAATCCTTACCTAGTGGGAGCTTATTACACTGGGTGTTCATACCAGCCAATTTGCCTGGGATAGTCTGATTTGTGACTGCTACACTGGATTAATTATTAATAATGCCCTCATTCACTCCCCAAAGTATCTCAGCCATTAGATTATTGTACTTATAAAGCAATCAATATAACACACAGCATATATTTAGTCTCACATTCTTTTCAGCTTATGTACTTTTTTGGATAATTGGTTTTAATTTGAGGACTGCACTAATTTTTTTCTTTGTCTCTACTTTTCCATTTAGTTGATGGGGTGTATTACAAAAATACATTATTTGAAAGAGGACATGTAATACTCTTTTATTCATTATCATACATATTTCTATAGTCTCAAATACACTTGTACAAGGAAAAAGCTGAAGGTTTTTAGTGATCTTCCTATTCAAAAAAGATATATTAGAAATATTTGACCTATTAAAATAATCACAAACTAACTTGAGTAAGCATGTTCCTTCTTCATTCACAATTATTGAGCTAATTATTGTAGCATTTAAGCATAAATAAATGTCAATGTAATTTAAGTAATTGTAAAACATTCCTTAATGTAGTCTCATAATACCTGTTTAAGGTGTAATAGTGTATTTGTTATTGTATTATAAGTACTGATCAAATTTATTTGAGCCGTGTTTACTTAATAAAATATAGAAATAAATGTAAATAGTATCTGATGGTGGGACAGAACCGAATAATGTTCAATGAGAGGTGACATAAAAAAAAAAAACCTACTGAGAGACATGTTTAAAGAAAAATATAAAGAGCAATTTTCTTCTCAGTGAGTCACATGATTTAGTCTGGAATTTCATGTCAGTTCCATTCTTAACTAAAAGTATAAAAACTAAACTAAAAGTGCAGTGTCAAGGAGTATATGCCACACAAATAGTACATTTAACAGGCATTAAAAGAAATAATTTCATAGTGTTTATTACAAAAAAACAAATACTGTGTTTAGATACCAATTACATAATATACTGTATTCTTAAAAATTCATAATTAAAGCAGCAATTTTCAAATGCCAATTCTATGCCCCTCATAACATTTAAAGTCAAACTTTGGAGCCCTGAAATTTTAATTTTAATTTTTCTGTATTGCCTCCATAACTCTTAAAAATCAGTAGAAGAGGACTGATTTGACATGCAGCTAATTATCTACTTATAGTTATTTTTCAAACTTTAGGATATAAGTAGAAAGATCTATTTTCATTTCATTTTCCTTTCTCAACAATTCATTAGTTGAATTTGAGAGGCAATGAGAGTCTCGTTGGTCTGTTACGTGTGATAAGTATATGATTTCTTAAAAATTTAATTAAGTACTCAAACATTTTAAAATAAAAATTTCAAGGGTTACATTTGTGCAGAGAAATGTTAAAATCCTTACAGGAATGACAAGAAAATCTAAATCAAATTATTATTATTAATATAATTGTCAAAACATCTTATTGAAGTGATACCGTTAGACCTAATGAAACTAAGAAAACCTGCCTCCTAGAGAGAGTCAGAATCACCCTGTAGCCTGTTTGTCCCAAAGGCACACAAAAATGTCTGAAGCAAGATCACTACAGATGTGGGGATTGCAAAGACTGAATAATAATGACAACAGGACAAAAAAAAAAAAAAAGAAAAAAAGAAAAGGAAAGAAAGAAAAGCTGGTCTTCTCATTCTACTGCAGGATGTTCTTTGTGTGATTTCTTTCTTCCTACTACGGTCCATCCATGTTCAAATGGAAAAATATAAGGTATGAATTTAATCAATAATGGCAGACTGCAGAGGTGATATTTTAAAAATCACTTAAAAGTTATAGGAAAAACAACTTTGAAAAATATCATACTATTTTAGTCTGCTCTCCTAACCTTTATTTAATTTGGTTAAAAAGTAGATTTGTATTTCTTTAAAGGTCAAAAATCAATCATTGTTTTATCAAACAACCAAAACAAAATTATTTGCATCATGTTCTGCTTTGACTTATGTACTAATATCAATAGTTAATAGTTTAAAAGAATGCTAGTATTTTTCACATTATATTTTTTTCCACTGGAAGTAAATTAACATGTTGTTTGTATTTTGTTTATCTTCACGACAACTTTGACAGCTGGGTAAATTTAAGCGAACCACCCTTTGACTTAGAGAATATAGAACTTTCTAAAATAACTTGCCTTAAGAAGCCAACTTAAAATAAAATGAATAAAAAACTTTTCTACATAGTTTCACAGGGAGATTTTTATTTATGATTTGATAGATATATTTGAAGTCAGAGTTATACAAAATATAATCGTAATAAAATAAAAAATACATTCGTAGTACAAACTCCATGACTCATTTAAAATGCATTTAATGCCATCCTAATCTATGCTATATCTTAAAAAAAAAAAACAGACTTTGCTTTGAGAAGAGGTGGTAGGAACTACATTAAAACTAAGTGAGAGTTCTCAGAGGAATGGTGTTTCTCTCTCTTTTTCTGTTTCTCTCATCTGAGTCACTGACAAACTAACAATATGATATTAATTCATTTTGTTTTGAAATGCAGTGTTAGTTCTTATACATATTATGTGACTTTTCACTTACTACGTCCTTGCCAACTTGCCCTGATTCAATGAAGAGATAAAGGGTCCCTGAAGAAAGATGTAGAAGAATTCAAGTGAATCTTCTCCATCAACTAAGGATTTTCTCAGGTTGTAAAGATTATACTTTGCACTGGCCAGGTAAGCCTAATACAATTTTGAATTTGGTAAGAAAAGAAATTAAATCCAAGAATTTATTGCAACAACTCACAACCTCAAATTGTTTCTATTTTCTCATTCCCAAGAGCCCTTCCTTAGAATTAACCTGTCAGTAAGCAGGAAAGGAATAACCCTGATTTATTACTAAGAGCAAAGTGAGACTTAAGCTTGAGGCATATAATGGAAAGGGCTCTAAAAGGAAAGAATATGTTGTGTTTAAGTTGACAAAACAAGATAGGGAAGTCATTAACTAAAAATCTAGTGTGAACAGGCATTTAATTTGGCCTTCTAGCCAAGTGGACCCCAAAGATTACAAATTCTTACTGTAACCTCCATACAAACTGACCATTTAAATGGTACATGGGACTTGACCTGGTAGTTAAATCCATACAGAAGATCCCGGAGAGTATAAGATGTGCAGAGAATCAAAGTCATTTACAAAGGATTCACAAAAGAGAAAGCCATGACCCAAACTTATGAGCTAAACAGTGAAAACAAACGCTTTCATTTTATTTCATTATATTCTTATATCCAAATAGCACACCTACTTCTATAAGTTTACAAAATCCAATCTCAAAGCATATTAATGAGTTTCAGGTTTCTGAAAGTTTTCTACCCTTTATTACTCAAAAAATATTACAAAATAATATCGATGTATTATTTTAAGCCATAATGATTAAAGAGAGTTTCAAGAAAAAGAACTAGTTAAGCAAGATAGCCGTTTCACAATGGGGTCCCCTTGAAACACTCCAATGTAAAGTTAATAAATAAATTCTATTTTTAGGTCCTTTATGTAACTTTCAGTAAAAGTATTTTAATAACCTTCTGGGATTGTAATTAGTTCGATATAAGATTTTACAGGATTTCATATTTGTAGCCAAGTTGTTGAATAAAAATACCATTTATGGCACAAAACACACTTTAGCTGTGTATCACACTAAAAATATTGGATATCAACAAAGGACTAAGGATTATATTTACTTTAACATTTATATACTTTAAGACAGGAAAAACTGTGTACATCCTACATACCTCCGCTGCAAACTGTTGCAGTCCACCAATATTAATTGGTCCCTCTTCAGTGGCATATAAATTGCATCCGCCTACACAAAGATCAGAGGTTGGACATACCATTCCACAGCTCAAACCAAGTGGGTTGTCTGAAAAAATCATCTTAGCAGCTCCATAATAGTTCTGCAAAAATAAAATTGATTATGTAACAATCTACCTTAAACATTCAAATTACAACCTAATTTTTTTCTATTATGTAATTGGGTTGAAGATCAAGACATATATAATATGCAGAGCTTACAATACTGTTTACCATCAGAACCATCAAGTAATAACTAGCACAGTATATGACATTAAATATGATATATATTAATAAATGAACAATTAGAGTATTTTAGAAAATTGAAATTAAAAATATATTCTGTAAATAGTTTTTGTTCTGCAGGCATCAGACTATAACCTGCCATGATGTCTTCTTTGCATTTTTTGTTGATTATATTTTTTAAAATTCTATTTATTGGTGTGATATTGGTTAATAAAATTATACAGGTTTCAGGGGACAATTCTATAATACATTATTTGTATATTACATTGTGTGTTCACCATCCAAAGTCATTTTTTTTCTGTCACCATATATTTGACCTCCTTTTCCCTTTTCTATCTTCTCCTCTGTCATTTTTAAGAAAGGTGACTTAGGTAGATTGCTTAACCAATCTTATAACTTAAAAAAAAAAAAAGGTTATACTTAGGTTATCCTCCATTTAAATAAATTAAAAGTAGCCTAAGCCTTCTTCCTTTTATTTCATCTGGCTTGTCCAGGAATACTATCTATTATGAATTCTATGTTAGCATCCTTCAATAATGTCCTACTAACTAAAGATGCAAATGAAACTCATTTTACACACGCTCTTGGACCAGACCTTGACAAGCTCATCTCTCATTACTCACTTTTGCATATTTGACAATTAAAGGTTAATTTAGAATCCCACTCATTTTATCAATAATTTTTGGAATCCAATTTGTCCAAAACTATATATCTATATCATTATTTACAAAATAAAAATTGAATAATAAGTTCAAAGTTTGTGGAGCATTTACTCCTCTAATTAAAAATAAGAATCGGACCTGACCAGTATTTCTCAAAACTGTCAAGTAAATCAAAAGTGAGGATAATTTTCAGAAACTATAACAGTCAAGAGGACCCTAAGGAGACATGGCAACTAAATGTAATTATAATTCTGGACAGACTCTTGGATCAGAAAAAGAGAAATAGGTAAAAACTAGGGAAATCTGAAGAAATTATAATATTAGTTAATAATAATATATATAATCTTTCATTAATTGTGACAAATGTGCTGCTATATTAATGTCAAATGTTAATAATTTGGAAAACTGTTCACATGTATATGGGAATTCTCTCTATTTTACATTTTTTCTGTAAATATAAAACTACTCTAAAAATGCATTCCTGAAAAGATGGTAGAATGTACTTAACAGTATGAAATTAATACACCTATTTTTCCTTTAGCTTTGTTTAAAATACTTTTGAAGCTCTTTGAAAACACACACTTGTTTCCATGACAAACTCAATCATAAATACAAATTCTAGAGGCTACAGAATACTGATGATGACAAACGACAGCAATAACTTTTACTATTTATTGACTCTTTAGCATATTCCCAGGACTTTGCCAGGACTTTATTTATTCCTTATCACCAATCATCTTATATAAGATGCTCAACACTCAATCAAAAATTTCTAGGTGCAAGAGATAGAATTAAATGGCTCATGACTAGGGAAAAAAATTAATAAAGCAGGTGATATAGAAATTGAAATTAGGAAAAAAAAGACTAATCTTGATGAAAATTCAGGCAAAGAAAAGGCAAACAAAATAGTAAAACAATTAAAAATATAACCAGAATACTGTAACCTACTTAAGAAAAACAAACTGACATTCCATAACTGAATAAAAATTTTTAAGTAGACTTTAATGCATGGTTTTAACAGCATTCATGGTGGTTCAACTGCATTTGTCTAATTCGGCATCTCTCCTTAGCAACCAATAAGCATGTCTGACACATAAGAAAGGTTCTTCAATACATTGGAGGAATTTAATATGAAGTTAAATTTATAAATAAGGTAACTGAAATAGAAAGGATGAATAATTTTCCAAAGGATCATACAGCAGGTAAGTGGCAGAGCTGGGATACCAAATTGTATTTCTGACTTCTTAGGAACCTAGATTTACACTAATACTGTCATACTGTTCTTTACTTAATAGGTTATACAGTCTAGTTACAGTATTATTATTCAGCTACATTATTTATCTTGATGTAAAACACATGCAAACAGCCCTTTTCAATATAAAAAGGAAGGCATATAGCTAGTCTATTAGATTAATTATGCTTTATATATCATTAGATGATTTTTGCTTGTAGAGTTCCTTTCGTTTTGATCTTTCCATCAGTACAACAAAAAGATATTATAATGTAAAAGTATTTTTCTCTTAATTTAAGAAATTAAGTTCTGCTCATTCCCCCAAATTTAGTCATATTTCTACTGTCTTTGTTCTATCTTCATTAATGTCACACATAGAGGCCAAAAATAAAACACTGAACTATCAAAATATAATTTTCAAAAGTTAACATTAGACTCCCTTACACATTCAGAAGTAGAATGTGTCAAACATTGTACTTGACTCAATAAATAAGAAATCATTTATATAGTAAAACTGACTCAAAGGGCATTTGTGGCTGATGTGACTTAAATGGTAAATTATATAGAATATTTAAATAACAGTTTATACAAATTCTTCACAAATATGTCTGTAACTTTTGGAGTTATTGCCTCTGCCAAACAAAAATAACTTGCATCTCTACTGTATACAAATTTATAAGATGTAAAATTGCAGTCCAAACTTTTAATTTATATTAAATAGCAAAGTCAACCAGTGCTTCTTTCCCTAGAAAATTAAATACTTAAGTGTCACTGCATATTTATTTTTAAATGCTTTAGTATGATAACAGTAAATGATACAAACTTATGTCCATGGTCTCAGTTTCTAGTTTTGGATAATTTTACCTAATAATAGTCATCATAAACAATTACTAACTTAAAATTATTTGGTCTATTCCTAGGCAAACATCTTTAGTTTGTGCATAAGCCCATTGATCTCCCCACTCAGTACTGGCAGCCAATTGGTTAATCACTGCTGGAGAAAAATCTCACATTCATTGTGAATATTCTTTCCTCTTCTTATTTGAAATCTCAGGAACATTTTACATGATTGATTAACAAATATTTATTGACTAGCTCACTGACTCAAAAATTCTACTGCAAAACGAGAAGTGTCCTTGTAATATAAAAACACTATCATGGAAAAAAAAATATCAATTGCAGATCACTTTTAAGGATATTAGAGGGGGAAAAGCACATAAAGAATATAATCTAATTAAACACCTAAGGATCTTTCCACAAGAGTACTGATTGTTCAATGAAGCCCATATTGAGTTTCAAGATTACACATAAAATGATGATACATGTTTTTTTAAAGTGCAGAAAATAAAACATTTAAAATTACACTATGGCTCACTTGCTATAGCTATTAAATGACTATGGCCTGATCTATCATAGCCTATCACTGACAATAAAACTGTCTAGTAATTCTTTAAAACTCTCACAACCCCAAGTATTACCTTTACACCCAAATAAAATTGTAGGAGGCTATGAAATTTTTTAAAATTAATAAGAATTACTGAATGTTTGTAAATCAAAACCACCATAGAATTTTTTTTTTTTTTGAAGGCAAATATATGCTCTCTGACATCAAGATGTGGTTCAGAATCAGCTTTAAATGGGTGGCAGTCAAAATGAGAGAGAATGACATATGAGTCATTCTGGACTA
The DNA here is from genome assembly GCF_014176215.1 of Rousettus aegyptiacus. Classification (NCBI taxonomy): domain Eukaryota; kingdom Metazoa; phylum Chordata; class Mammalia; order Chiroptera; family Pteropodidae; genus Rousettus; species Rousettus aegyptiacus. The sequence goes on along the minus strand of NW_023416292.1, from coordinate 41,794,914 downwards.
ACATGAATAAATATTCGAGGAAGTTCAGAAGATGTCTTGGCGTAATGACTTGGCAATTTTGCTACGGTAGTTCATTTATTCACTTAAGAAATAATGATTAGGGGATATATTTGAAAAAAGTGCTTGTAACTAATAATGAGGAAACTTGGCTACCAATCTAAGGGTTTAGTATTTAACTGATGTTTTTTAATAGAAAAGTGTCAGTATTAAGGGATTAACTGAGAAGATCACTGTATAGATAATGTGGAAATTCTTAGAAAGGGGCTGGAAAGAAGAAATGTGCAGAGGCACGATGATACCTAAAAAAAGGAAAGCATTGGCATGTATCACAGAATATAGAAACATGGTTTTAAAAATAGGCTAAGCAATGATTGGGAAGTCACTTTTGCAATCCATCTCACAAAATAACTCTGAAGAAATGGTAAAGAACTCCACTGAGTAGGGATCTGCATACTCAGAATCAAACACATTCAGAAACCTATCAGTAAGGGAACACCTTCTCAACTCTTCCCATTGAGAAAATCAAGATCAATATCAATCTTTTCTCTCATTGTAAGTGGGAAGATTTCTTGAGTCCTCCTTCTAAACAAAAGGTTTAACTCCTATTCTGTGAGCTCTTAAGCTTTTCTAAAAGTAAAGGCTTTAAAATTTAAATTTAGAAGGGTACTTTAAAGACACCCCAGCAGTCTCTTTCTAGGAAATATAGAACCACTTCAAATGGTCTCTTCATGTTATTCAATCAGTCACAAGCATTTTAGTCTTCTGTTGTATGAAGAAAAATATATAGGGCTATGCTAGCAGAGATAAAATAAATATATGATCTTCTGTGCATAGATTTATTTTATGTATAAAGCATGAAGACTTTTTGAACAAAATCTAAAAGACAAAAATGATGTTTGATGTTTGTTGTTTTTATATATACACAAAAGAATAGACATTAAATGCTCTCAATCCATTAACTTACCCATATTTTGCAGGTATTGAATATTCTGTTACTCATTGGGGTTTATAAAACATGTTCTAAGGTACAACATGTGCTATTTATGTAAGTTAATTTTAAAATAACTAACTTTTATTCTTTGCTTTTTATTTTAAAGTAATAGCTTGAAACTACATTAGTATCATCCTTCTATAATTTAATGGTTTTTAAAGTTATTATCAAGACACCTGAAAAACTCACAAACCAACTAACCTCTCATATGGTATAACTAATTTCACAAACAGTCCTATCATATTCAGGCCTTCGTATCACTGCAACATTATCAATACAGCTGGTGGATTTATTTTAAAGTGTTCTTCCTTCTTCCAATAACAGTTTTCACAGATGGAAGCACCCTTCCAAGATAAACTTCAATCTGTTGCATGTAAAAAATACTTGGGCAAAACTTCAGTGAGTTTGCATGTGTGAGAAGGATGAATTAACATTACTTATGCTTCTGGATTGAACTCTCTAATGATGAGTGTATTGACGTACATTAATTGAATAGAAAATGTCCATAGCAACACATACAGAAAATATAGACAAGGAATACTCTGTAAAACTGTCACCATCCCTCAATAAACAGCCTATAAATCTTCATACTTTTGGAAAATTAAAGTGGGGATAAATCATGAATAGAACACACAAAAAAATCCTGCCCTCATAGTACTCACATTCTTGTAGGGACAAATGGAGATAGAATAATAGGTGTGGCTAGTTTTAATCTGAAAATCCTCTCTTCATATTTCAGATTTACTAAATTCTAGATAAATTATGTCATTAGACTTTTAGAACTATGAATTTACTGTTACTTATACTTAATGTATAAGGAAATAACCATTCTTGTAGAAAATAAAATTCCATGTGATCTTGAGACACTAAAGTAAAAAAACACATGTGCACATATTCATAAATGCACACAAATACACCTGTGCACTCATGGGCTTTAGAGCCAAATACTCCTGGATTTGAATCCTGCTTATACCATATGATTGGTAGAAAATGTAATATCTCTTAGCTTCTAGTTCATCACTTGGGAGATGCAGATGAAAATTCCTTCTTAACTAATCATGTTTACATAAGTATTTTTTATAAAAACTTGACACAGATAAGATGCCTAGTATATTATGTAGCATAGAATAGATTTGATAAATTTAAGTCCCCACACTCTCCTAGGCTTTTTCCTCTGAAAAGATTTTCTTAAAATATTAATTTGAAGAGTTTTAAGACTTTAATGTTTATTAAGGAACACTATGTTAAGAAGTAGAATAAGAAAGATCAGGAAAGAAGCAAAAAGTATAGAAAGAAAAACTATCAATCTATTAAGCCATAAAAAAATAAATGTGTGGAGGCATGGAAATAGAGGTATAATTCATTATATACCTTATAAAAATTGTAGTTTCACTTCTATTTTCTGCACCTTATCTACCTTTCTCTATTTAATTGACTTGAGAACTTATAATTTTCCCCATGAATTAGTTAAGATAACACAGTGTTCGGCTGACCGGGCAAAATGGCATAGGTGATAGAAGCTTCATTCATCCCCTCTTGCAACCACATCAAAGTTGTGATGGAAAATGGAGCAAACAGCAAGCAGAGTCACCTGGGGTCAAGAAGACAGAAGCCCTACAACTAGGGAGAGAAATAGGAAATCACCCCACAATGGCTAGAGGTAGGACTGGACAAAGACATGAGGCTGCCTTGTCCCCAGGGGCTCAGTGGGACAGAGGCTGCGGCAGCAGCAGTAACTGCAGAGGTTCCTCTTAAAGGAGCTGTGCCTATGAGCGAACTTTCTCAGTGCTGGACTCAGTTGCTCTGAACACCAGAGCTCAGTCGGCTGCTCCAGGAGCACCAGGGACTTACATGGGGACACTGAGTTGTCGTAGTGAGGGCTGGAGGCCACCCTCTCCTGGGCAGAAGTGCCGGCAGTATCCTTTGCTCCTCTGTTGAGCCCTCGCCTCTCCCAGTGCGCTGACTCAGCACTGCCATAGCTGAGATGTCATCGAACTAGATAACACAGATCACTCAGCACAGAGTAGTCCCTGAAACTCCACCTCCCTAGAATTGTGTCCCCACCCAAGCCATATACAGTTGTGTCCTTGACAAGCCTTGTGCCCCTTGCTGAGCCAAATCCAAGATACACTAGTGGCAGCTAACAATGGTTTCTAGTATGGCCTCTTGAGGCAACTGTAAGCACAGCACCTGAGGATTGCTTGCTGAATATTAACAGGTGACCCTGGAGGGGCACAGAACAGGGCTAAACTTGGCCTGCAGCTGAACTCCTCTCAGCACTGTGCCTCTGGACACCTACCACACAAAGCCACACTAATAAGACTGGGAGACTTAGAAGCTTTGCTTAGTGTATAGAAACACACAGAAAGGCAGCCAAAATGGGAAGACAAAGAAGCAGAAACCATATGAGAGAACAGAACAGAGATCTGGGAATAGTTCAAAACACTGGTTATATGCAGAGTTCAAAACACTGGTTATAAAGATGCTCAATGAACTTAGGGGAAGTATAGATGAATTCAGTGAGAACTTTAACAAAGATAAAATTTTTTAAAAATGGAAGTGGAAATTATAAAAGGGAATCAGTCGAAATGAAGAATATACTATCTAAGATGAAAGTATATTAGAGGAAATCAACAGAGTAGATAAAGAAGAGGATTGAACCACTGACATAAAGGATGGGGAAGTCAAGGACACCTAATCAGAATGGCAAGAACAAAGTAACCAAGAATATAATAATAATGTAAGAACCTATAGGATAAAATTATGGGTAGCAACATTCGTGTTGTAGGGTTATGTGAAGAGGGAGAACAAGAAGTTGAAAATAAATTGGAAGAAATAATGATGGAAAACTTCCCTAACCAGGTGAAGGAAATAGACATACAACATCACAAAGTTCAGAGTCCCCCAAAAAATGAACCCCAAAAGGCCCATCATAATTAAAGACAAATCATAATTAAAATATCAAAGGTTAAATACAAAGAGAGAATCTTAAAAGCAGCAAAAGTAGTTACCTACAAGGGAGCACCCGTAAGACTGGCAGCTGATTTCTCAAAAGAAACTTTGCAGGACAGAGGGCTCGGCACAAAATATTCAAAGTGATGAAAATCCAGGATCTGTAACCAGGAAATCTTTATGTAGCAAAGCTATCACTTAGGGTCAAAGGACAGATAAAGAGCTTCCCAGGCAAAAATAAGGTAAAAAGAATTCATCATCACCAAGCCAGTATTACAGGAAATGTTGGAGGGACTTCTTTAAGAAGAAAAAACATGTATCAAAAACAGGAATAAAGATGGTAATAACTACCTATCTATCAAGTACCTCAAATGGAAAAGAATTAAGTGTTCCAACCAAAAAATAGAGAGGCCGAATGGATAAGAAAACAAGACCCCGATATATGCTGCCTATAAGAGACTCACTTCAGATGAAGACACATACAGACTAACAGGAAAGGGATGGAAAAGATATTGCCTTGATGGACCTAAAGGGTATGGTGCTGAATGAAGTAAGTCAGAGGACATGTACATGTGAAAACTAAACAAAATAAACAACTACAACAAAAACAGAAACAAACTCATAGATACAGAGAATATTTTGAAGGCTACTAGATGAGAGGGAGGGACATTTTGGGGGGATGGTGAAAACAGGCAAAGGGATTGAGAAGTACAAGTGGATAGTTATAAAATAATCATGGAGATATAAAGTGTAGAATAATGGAAATAGTAAACAATATTGTAAAAAATATGTAAGGGGAAAGAGAGGTACTAGATTTAGTGGAGTGACCACTTCATGAGTTATACAGAATTCTAATCGCTATGCTGTACAACTGAAACTAATATATTGTATGGCAACTATAATTGGAAAAAAAACTCAATGAATTATACATTGTAAATATGAGCAACTAATTGTCTATTATATTTCAATAAAGCTGGGGGAGAAAAAAGACATAGGGTGGCTGAATAGAAAATAAAACAAGGCCCATACACATATACACATGCTGTCTACAAGAGATCCACTTCAGATCAAAAGATATACACACAGACTGAAAGTAAAGGGTTAGAAAAAGATATTTTATGCAAACAGAAATGAAAAAGAATTTGGGGTAGCAATACTTATATCAGACAAAATAGACTTTAAAACAAAGGCTATAACAAGTCAGAGATAAAGGGATCAATCCAATTAAAGAAGGACAGAGAGTAAAAAAAAAAATGAAAAAGAAGATAACAGAGTGTTCATGTACACATATATTCATTAACTATCATTTATTAATTATTATGTGAGAGGCTTTTAGTATGCACTAGATATGCCTGAAGAATCAGTATTGTTGTCTGGACATTGTTCTGGATAAAAATTTTTTTCATCTGTACCAAAACCCATCCTTTTCACATCTTATATCATTGTTCAAACAATGTTCCCTTTAAAAGGCTTTACCAATATTATGACCATTTTCCAACTACAAGCATAATGCTAGAATGTTTTCTTTATACAAGATCCTTTTGATTATCATATTTGTTAATATACATTTATGATAGTTGTATTAGTTGTATATTTTTCCGACACATATCTTTTATACATTTTTTTTAGTTTCTTGAGGTTTGAGATTATGTCTAATCATATTTCTTGCCTGTAAGCAGTTGGTAGAATATAATACTAGAAACTCAATTGATTAACATTTATCTTTTAATATCAATAATAAACATTTCTATACAATTCGAAAAGAATAAAGTGGTGAGTTTCTAAATAACCAATTTGAAGTAAATAATGTGAAAATCTGTTGCGAACATTAAAAAGCTCATTTTATCCAGAGAAAATAATAAAATGTGCAATATATTTTGTAAGAAATTTATTAGGTTATTAAAGTCAGAGATAAACAATAAAATGCAAGATTATTTTATTTAGTATATGGTAGAGTTCGTATATAATAATATACCATAATTTATGATATAATTTTCTTCAAGGAGATAGGATGCTTTTATACATCTAAATTTCAACGTAAATATAAAAAAAATATGTTAGATATATGATCATTAAAACTAAGGCAAAAAAAGGCAAAAGTAGAAAATGATGAATATCACATATAAATATTACATAATTTAGAAGCAAATTAAAATATTAATTTCTGAAATTATTGAAGGTGAAATAAAATTAATATTGATAGATTCCCCATGATACACTACATAAAAACACTAAAAGATTTTTTTTCTAATTTTATATCATAAATTTTATATTTCATTGAGGTTCTATTTCTTTACCACCCAACTAAATTATATATCTTGTTAAAGGCAACCAGAATTATGGATTAAATATGATTCTTTTTACTTGAATGAATAGAAATACACATACTATATACTAAAGAGGCATTTGGTTTCTAGGAGTTTAAAGTAGAAATTTAGTGTCTGAATGTACTATTGCACTCACATATCTCCCTCTTCGGAAAGATGTTATACTGGAAACAAAGCTACATCATGCATGTTACTGGCAACTCAGCAAATAATTGAAAATTACTCCACATCTGTTTTAGTTTAAAATATACTGGATACTAATATTTGGCAGCACAGAGAAAAACTCTTGATGCTTTTATTGTCATTTCTTTATTTTTTTAAAAAAATCACTTATTATTTAAAAAGCAAAAATCTTCAAGTCAAAGGTTAGCCAAGTTTTAAAAATAAACGTATGTTCTCGATAACAAATAAATGTAATAGCAAAATTATAAACTAGAAGTGAGAAAGAGCTCAAATAATCTCACCCTAAATAATCTTAGCCCAAATAGAATTTAAAACAAACTCAGTGCCTGTTCTTGAACTTCATACATGTAAGATAATTACTCAATAAAGACAGAATTTTATTATTTATGCTATGAGAGCTAGACTGTAATTTAACACTCCTATTTTCTTGTATTCAAATAAAATAAAGTCAGACTATTTTGTGAGGGTTGCTCTTCCCTGACAAGAATGAAAGATTTCTTAATTGACAGGGTGTTGTGGTGTCTACCACAGTGTATTATTATATTATGGCTGATAACCACCTGTCAGCCACTATTTGTACAGTGGAGAGAATTAGATTTATCAGAAAAGTCTCCATTCCATGTACACTAATTTAAACCCATTACTAGCTTCAAAATTATAATTAGTTTTGATTATAATAATTTACTTAAAATTCTTCAATTTATCAAAGTAGTTTTCAAAAACTAAAGTGCAATTTCTTCAAGAGGAAGTCTATCATGTTATACATTTTATCCATCATTGAAGATATTAACAGTACTTACAAAACTGTCATGATAGCAACTGTATTGCTTATTCAGCACTTCGTATTTTAATAATGACTCATAATATACGTACTTTATTCATATAGATGGTGGAGTGTGACATAGACAGAAGCACACTGGGCAAGAATTCAGAAAATTCAGTTAAATTATCAAGCGGTTGTGTGACCTGGGATAAAACATCGAGCCTTTCTGGGTTTCAAATTTATTTTTTATAGAATGAGATAGCCTGTTAGATTAAATTTCATTTTTCTAGATTCTGTCACATTAATTTTTACTTATTAATATTAAAATATTATAACAGTATTTTATGTATTTATACAGATTTTATCTTGATTATACTAAAGGAAAATGTGATTTCAGTTTAACTTACATATACATATATAAACTACATATCATTGTTGTTTTAAAGAGTTTAAAAATATTTTTAAAAATATTTTAAAATATTTACAAAAGTTAAAAATTAAAAAAAAATATTTACAAAGGCATATGTTTAAATGTCTCCATACATACACACAACCACAAAGTGGTACTGTTTCATATAAAACTGACTTAAGATATATAGTGAAAATTTTGCTTAGTTATCCTGACATGGCTTCAAGTTTTATATTGCCTGCATTTAGTAATGGATTAACTAACGAGTCTGAGTTATAGAAGGTTTTTCAGAACTAAATGTTCATCTTTTGAAGCAAATAGGAAGACAAGCAGTTACCATTACACATTGTATTGACTGATTAAAAGTAAAAATGTAACCTTTTAAAGGCATATATTACAATCAGAAATGAGAGAGATTTTGCATAAGCATTAATGGTTTACTAGACAATGTAACATCCACATCTTTTTCAGCACGACACATAAAAGATAGAACATTTTTAAAATAATATCCCAGTCCTTTGTCTTTAACACTAGTAAATTTAGTATCTTACAATTTACCAGATTCAATGCCAGGAAATTATATATTAAAGCTACAGGTCGAATTCTGGAAAATCCAGTAAATATTATATAAATTGATAAATGAATGAAGCAAGATGAGCATATATTTACATTATTAATTTTAAATTAATATTTTATTATAGCCTGAACAGTGTTCAATAATTATTTTATAGAGCTTTTATCAATTTATAAAATTAGTTTTATATGTAGAAAAAAGATAAGATACTCTAAAATATCAGGAGAGTGGCCTTACTCAATGATAAGGAGTATTATACAGCATAATAATAAAATCACTGGTCCTGTAATACATGGACAGATTGCTAGGACAAATAGATGGTTTGGAAATAGACCTAAATAAATATGAAATTAAGTATATAATAAATGTGGCATTTCAAAATAGTGGGAAAATATATTATTCAACTAACAGATTTGGAACTCTTAGTCATTTCGGAAGAAAATCTTAAACTAAGGCCTGCCTCATGTTACTCTGTAACCTTTCAGTTTTATTTTATTTTAGTTTATTTTACTAGTAAAAGTTAATTCATTATTTTTATTAAAAAATACATGTTCATTGTAGAAGTAAAATAATATGAAGATTTATAAGTAAAATGTAAAAATCTTCTCTTTCCTCAACCTCAATCAACTAAGGAAACTAAAGTTTAAATTGTACCCTTTTTGCCATGCTTAGCTTATATACACATGGAAATTTTTTTCTAAAAATAGTGTCATGCTATTTATATAAACAAATAGCTTACTTTTTTCACTTAATACAGATACATTTTTAGATCAATAAACATAATAATGCATTTTTAAAGAATAAGCCTCATAACATTCCATATATGAAGTATAACATATTTAGCAATTTTCTTAATGATAGGCACTATAGTTGTCTCAATTTTTTTGTTGTTTATGCCATCATATGGTGGTGTTTTAATTTCTCTAGGAAGAACAAATAATAAAGCATTGCTGGCACAACAGTATATATGTTTGTAACATTCAAATATATTTCCACTGTATAATACTCCTTGTTTTCTTTTTACTGCATAGCATAGGAATTATTGAACTTTTCAATTTCAACAATCATATGAGAGAAAACTGGTGTCCCATTCCTTGATTTACATATTTCTGAATAATATGGAAATAGGACATCTCTAATATGATCATTAATCATTTGTATTACCTCCTCTAAAGTGTTTATAACCTTTGCCCATGTGTATATTGAGTTGGATTCTTATTCTCATTTAAATTTTCAGGAACTCTGGTTAACAGAGAAGTTGGAACTTAGCCTAAAACATGCATGGCAAAATTTTTTCACTTGGTTTTAAGTTTGGTTCATTTTATTTGAAAATATAATAAAATTTGCTCTCATACAGTTCTAAAAGTAAAGTCAAAATTATACTAGAACCACTTTTCAAAGAACCCATCATTTTCTACTGAATTAAAATGTCCTCTTGATTATATATTATGTTTCCATCTTTACTTGGTTCTGTTTACGGACTTTCATCTGTTCCAGAAATGTGTATTCCTATTCCAATACCATATTGATTAGAGTAGCTTTATAGTGAATTTCAATATCTGATGTGGCAAATCTTTTGTCTTATTTTTCAAAGGTTTCTTTCTCCCATATACCTTGCTGATTACCATTCCAGTATTCACCAATAAAAAATCTGTTTCGATCAATCTAGATTATTCATTAGATCTTAAATATTTATTGCACTTTTTGCATGTAATAATAAATAGCTATGGGCTATAACTCTTCTAATTTCAAAAGTTAAAATTACAGGCAAAACACTCTTTAAAAAAAGACATCATGAATGCATCCATAAGCTGTCATGTCTACAGAATGAAAATGATGAGGCAGTAAGCCAGAGAAATAAATGGAATCATCTTAAAGGCATTTGCCAAACCAGGTGAACATAGGCTTCCATTTTAAAATCCTTTAAGAAAGCAAACTTAAAGCCCTTAAATAAACATATATTCATCTTAGTCTTCACAGAAGTTCTACAGATAAAACTAAAAAAGATACAGCCAGAGTAAAAAAAAAAAAATTAAACTTACAGGAAACAGCACAAAAGTGGAGACAGTAGACATCACAGATGGTACAATCAGACTCACAGAAACTATGGATAGTAGAATTCTGAGTATAAAAATAAATATTTTTATATATTTTGAGAAATGACAGATAGGCTTAGAAAATAAGTTTAAACTACTAGAGTTTTACAAAAGTGAGAGAGAGAAAAAAAGAAAGACCTACTAGATATGAAAATTAAAGTTGTAGCTCAAAATTCAGTGGACCATCTTAACACACTTGACTATAAAGAAGGTATTAGTAAACCTGAAAATAGAATTGAAGTAAATTATCTCGGTGGTAACTCCAAAAATCAAAGAGAAAAAAGTTTGAAAGTTATGGGTCATAGAGAATAAAGTAAGAATGTGAAACAGATAGCTAATAAGAGTTTCAGAAAGAGATGAGAAATAGAGAAATTTCTAAAAATGATGAAAGACATCTATCCACAGATTTAAGAATTTCAATGCAAACCATGCAGGATATATAAAAATGACTCCAGCTTAGATAAATCATTGTAAAATTGTTGAACACTAAAGATAAAAAGATCCTTAAAACGTCCCCCTCTGAAAACATATTATTCTCAAATGAGCAATAATTAGGCTTTTGTTGATTTTCCAATAGCATCAAAGCATGACAAATGATACCTTTTGTTAGGTGAAAAAATGATATCTTCTGTTAGGTGAAAAAAATGATAAACATCAACCCTAAATTCTATACATTATAAAAGTATTTTTCAACAGTGAAGAAATGTAAAAAGTATCAGAAACAAAAACAGAGAGTTGCCAGTAATGTACTCTTACTGAATCGGTTTTAAGGATTCACTTAAAACAAAAGTAAACTGTTTCCCATGGAAATTCCAACATGAAAAAAAATAAGGAAAAGGAAAAAAATATAAATAAATAAATAAATTATCAAGCATGTGAATAAAACTACCCAATATTGACTAATAAAGTATTAAGAACACTACTCATCAAGTTTTAAAGACAGAATTAACATACGAAAAACATTATCTTATGAGATCAAGAGGAGCTACTTAGAATGACACAAGAACCACTCAGAATTATAGCCCAACTGACAAAGACCCATAATATACAGGAGTTGTAAAATTTAGAATATACTCAGTCCTAGAAAAAAAATACATTTTTTCTCATTTCTCAAAAACCAGCATCTCAAATGTAAAGGAAATTGACACATTTATTCAGAAGTATTTCTTTAAACTAAATGGCATTTTCAGCTCTGCAGGATAAGGGCTTGTTTACTCTCTAAGAAGCATAACAGAGAGTTTTTAAAAGTTGTGTTCTCTTAAGTACCATCTTATAGCAAGTAGGTAAGTTTCTGTGAGTCCTCTTGGAATGGATACAGGTGCTCATATTTATCATCTAGTACTAAAAGTGAATGAGCTAATCATGTGTAGTGAAGGAAACATGAAATTTTATCACTATTTTTTGTTTCATATACCTAAAATATTCATATTTTTTAAAATATTGGCTTATAAATTGTGCACTTCCTAATATATTTTTTTCATCTACTTACTCCTGTCATAATATTGGGAGAAAGCCCAGTAGGCTTACATAATAGGTTATAAATTTGGACATTAGTTTCTAGGTACTGGGAAGCCACTGACATTTTTTGAACAAGAAAGTAATATAATTAGAGCTATGCTTTTAGAAAATTATTCTGGAAATGATCAATGTTTTATTTGATAGGGGTCTAAACCACTTAGCTATTGAATTTGAAAAACAAACCCAAAAGGAAGATGGACTAAATCTGCTGATTGCACTTCTGCTTCATGATACGCACATCATGTGGTACGTATGTGTGTGTGCAAGTATGTGTGTACGCATATCTTGACAGATCTTTTAAATATATATATATATTGTTGTCAATAGTATTTATCAATACATTCTGCTGGTTAAATCTTGTTGTTCCTCTAACTTCTCGTTACTTTCAATAGGACCTATGATAAAGAGCCTTTCATTTTACAATGGTCAGTTTTTCTCTAACGTGTATTATTAAATTTATGTATCTAGATAAAAAAGCCCTATGAATCTGACCACACAGATTCCATAAAATATGCAAATGAGAAATCAATGCTTTACAATTTAACATAAAATTTTAAAAGGAGAAAATATCTCTTGTTTAAAATAAAGCAAATAAAGCAAACGAAGGAACATTTTTAAAAAGTCATTTTTTTACTACATTTATAGATTGACCAAATGCATTCTTATATAAAGTACTGGTTTTTTTTTTTTTTCCCCAAAGAAAACTATTAAGGAATATAACCCGGTATTCACAGTTTGAGGAATCTGAAACGTGTACTTCCAATTGAGAGATACAATTGCAAACAACAGCCTGCAAGAATGAAACAGAGAAAAACTAACTGAGGAGGTACAATAGAATTGAGTGTACCTTTGGAAACTATAGCTGTAATCCAGTTTGTAAGAAAATAAAGAATGGAAGTATTGGCCTAAACTCCACTGAATCACAGAAATCTAACACAATACAACACAAGTGACATCCTTTTCTCAAAGAGGCGTAAGGCTCATTGAGTTTGGCGATTCAATTACCCTCTCAACCTGGAAAGAACCCTCCTCCTGAGCGGAGGTCCGCTGGCAGAGCAATGTGGGATGGCCTGCATTGTACACAGCTGGTAAATATCTAAAAAGCTGCAGGCTTTGAAAAACAAGAGTCTCTGACCTTTTATGATTGCTATGGTGATTCTTCAATAAAACAGTACTTACAATAGAGTTCCTTAAATGCCTGGAAAAAGATTTAATTTTTAATTAAATGTCTCCAAATATCTTCTCTTCACATAGAAATCTGTTTAAATAAACACCTAAGTGCAATGCTTCATTAGGTAGCAAAAAATATGAACAAATTAATAAAACAAAAAGTTTTCCTAAAGTAGAGACAATTCTGATCTTGCTTACACATTTTATAAACTTTTATTCCCTTTTGTCTTTTTAAAGATAATTTGAATAAAGGTGGTATACATTAATTAGAATCACAAAGTCTTATTGAATTTTGGAATGTTTAGGGAAAATTTAGCTAGCTGGATCATGCTTACAGTCAAGAGTGCCTCCTTAGGTATAATTACAGCCAAAATATTTTAGACTTCAAACTTTAGACATCTTGTTTTACTCCTATTTTTATGAGATCAACCATAAAATTAAGATTTCATATATATGTTCCATATAAATTATTTACTTTTACATATAAGAGAAAGATCCTGTGATGATGGCTGTTTGGGATACGCCAAAGTTAATAAATGAGAACGCTTCCCAGAATTCATCTTATTAGTTACAAAATAAATATATAGCATTGATTATTTTCTACTATCTGTAGGATAAAGTCTCAATTATTGAGCATAGAATTCAAAGATTTTCACAACCTAATCCTAATCCAATTGCCTCGTTTCTTTCCCATCATTTCTTTTCATATAATCTAGAATCCGTACTAGCCACAGTGATATATTACATTTCCTGAAACCTGCCTTCTGTATACCCATAATCCTGCCTTTTTATATGCTTAATACTTTCCCTGGGTTGTAGCACTAGACATATTGAATTATAGTTATTTATTTTGTAATATGTCTGTAATTGCTCATAGATTATGAACTTCTAAAGCCAGTTGTGTTTGGTAGATAGTAGGTGTTCAATAAATAACAACTAAGAAAATAGTAATCACTTGTATGGTATCTGCATAGCGAATGAGAAGGGAATTTAATAATTCCACATCAACAAAATATTTGTTGAATAATTACTATGTTAGGGATTTTCACATACAAGTATTATTCAGTTTATACTGCAACCATGTAAAACAGATGCTATATTTCTTTTGCAAATGAAAATAAAGAGATAAGTAATTTTCTCTGGATTAACAATAAGTGGTCAATCTAAAAATTCAACCTAGACTTCAAATCCTATTAAATCTGACCATGTAGGTTAATATCATGCCTTTTACCTAAGTACTAACTATTGATTCTTTTGAAAAGCTAAAACTATATAAATTTATGACTTTTCTCATAAAATTGTTTTAAATAATTGACATATTGAGTAATGATCTTCATATATAAATAGATATCTGGTTGTTCAAAGCACATTGGATTTTTGTAGCATTTTAGAAAATAAATGTTAAACTCTATAAAAAGGATTCACTACATCTTTATGGGAAGACTTCCTTCACCTGTTGCTCAATTGTTAAAAGATAAGACCCTTGGCTAAGAGCTCATGATGCTTCTTTCACAAAGATACTATTAATCATTCAATCAATCAACTGTTCACTGAGTGAATAAAAACTAGGTTTAGCCTTAATTTTAAAAAACTAAAGATTAAAATTATTTTTGTTCTAGTCATGCACATAAAAGCCTGTTTTGTATTTTTTGTTTTTGCAGGAATTTTTGTTTACAACTCTATCAGTCTCTATAAATTATTACAAATCTTAAACAAATTAACTGAATTTTAGTAGAAGTCCAAGTCCAAGTCCTTTGCTTTGATATGTCTCGGTGTGCCAGACTTAAAACCAAAGCATATTTTTAAAAAAGATATTTCACAAATTTGAAATGTGTTTTGATAAACAATGACAGCTCCTATCTATAAGCATTTAGCAAGCTTAAACTAGAGTCGATCTAGACAATGAATGCCTGGGTTAAAAGATCATTAATTTCAACATAAACTAATTATTAAGATAATAAACAATAAATTCATTTTCACAATAATCATATCACGACTTGGAAAAGACTAATTAATACAATGTGCTACTTTCCTCAACTGTCTATAGAAATCATTTCTTTAAGTACTTTCACTCAGTTCACTAAGATGAGATTTATGCTTTAATCACATTATGATAGAGATCAAGATAAAATACTGTTATTAATTTCATTTCCAGGGATAAATCTGAGTTCACCTTGTTTGCGATACTTGTGATGAATGATTTGATATCCAGATTAGTTGGACAGCTCTTCTGACAGGGAGCATCTGCACATTTCAGGCACCTAGGAAATGAAATAACTGGATTAAAGGAACCATGAAATATATATTCTCTACCCTATACACATTAGTGTCTAGTAAGAACAAATAAAATTGCATTATTTTTAGGTACAAAATTTTTTAAGCAATAAAGCAAACATATTGTTTCACCTTTTGCACACCTTTAGAGATGTATAAAATAGCACCCCTCAGGCTAATAACAGCCTTTCCTCTCAGTGTTCCTCCTAGAGTTTACGAGGATCACACCCATGACATGTTATTCACTCATTTACTAAATCAATCCCTCACTACCCTGATAACACTTAGAGAATGCAGTCTTTCATGATAAAAGTTTTGTTTGCTTTGTAGGCCACAATTATTATACAAGTGAAAAAGGTAAAGTTTCTCATTTTACCACTTGTAATGTCCTTTCTTCCTCCCTTATCCCTCCCACTTTTTCTCCCACCTTTCCTCCTTCCCTCCTTCTTTTGCTCCCATCATGCCTCCCTCCTCCAATTTTCTGATGTCTTTTAACCTACATACTGTTCCCATGACCATTGGGCTTCATGGTAGATGCTTTAATGCATGGCCCAGGTCCACACCCTTCCAGACTGAAGCATTTACTCCCTCAGCTGCTGTGCCCTCAGCTGAAGAGGACAGGCTCAACCAAGGTCATGCCCCCTTTCCACATCCAATTACAGGTCAATGAAAGAGTTAGAGGCTCAGTCCCTTTGCCCTCACTTATGGAACAAGTCTGCGGAGATCCACTATAGCCTTTATTGTGACTATATCTGTCCCATCCTGATTCCTTCACTCTTACATAAATGTTGATCTAAACTTCCTGCATACTAATCTCGTCTCAGAATCTGCTTCCTGTGGAACTGGCCAGAGGTATGCTCAAACCACCTGGAAAGCTTGGTAAATGTTTCAGTTTCTCCAAAGGAATCCCTTGTGAGTCTGATTGGCCTGGGGATCTGCATTTTGAAAAAGCCTTTGAGGTGCTTTCGATATACGTGGTGGGATCCAAATAGTAAGAATCACGATTCCATAATTACTAATTCAGGACTGAAACTATTGGCCAGAATGGTCCTTAATTTGTACCTGAATATATGTTCGTTCATTTATTTCGTATTTACTGATCCCCAGTTACATGGCAGGACATGGGATATGAGAATATAAAAGTACTGAACTAGCCCACCATGGTCCTGCCATTGTGGATGCAGCTTGCAGTTTAGAGAACAGACATCTGAAATGCACTTGTAATAGACAGTGTAAATTTGGGTAGAGACAGTATGCCAAAGGAACATATATGAAGAGCAGTAGTCCAGGAGGGAGAGAGTTGGGAAAGATCTTTGGGAGGAGTAATGCTTAAAAGGGAAGTTTGAAGAATGAGTGGGGATTAAGCAAGCAAAGGAGTGTGGAATTTTGAGTTCAGGGTCCTTCAAGCTGATAACCCAAGAATAGAATCACTATGTGCCAAGGTCTGGAGAGAAAGACATGATAGGGTAGGTGAACTAATTTAAGATATAACACTGTCACATTTGTCAGAGGATCAGAACTCTCAGAATTTCACTAAGAATGAATTCTACATTGCTCAGTGACAAAGGTGACTAGCTAGCTCATTTTCCATCCACTTCCATGTGTAAAGACCTTGGTTCATTTCCTTCGAGGAAACAATGCCATTCTCCTTGTCATTCTTTTGTGAGTAGAAGAGTCCTCTTCATTATCTGAACCAATTTCTCAGTACCTAATTAATATCTTGTTTTCTAAATCTGATCTCTTTTCTTTGGTTTGTGCCCTTAGCCTTCTCTCTAAATTAAATTTTACACAATGAGTACCGAAGGCTTTTCATAAGCAATTGTCTTCTCTGAAATGTAATCATTAAACCGCTCTCCTATCATTTCTCTAAATGCCATTGTTAGATTCACATCTATCATTTAGTTGAATTCCTACCTTCTCATACTTATGATTTTTCCCTAAAACACTGTCTCTAAGTTTAAAAATAATTTATTACAAGTATTATCAGCAGCATACACTGCAAAACAATGCAAAAAGAGTATAACACATTATCTATTTGGTTCTTGATGTCAAAATAAAGTGATACTTATGAGTGTTATATTTACATGGATAAACATGTTGAGTGTTAATAATGGTTTAAAAGAGTTTCCTAAGCTGTGAGAAAATAAAATAGCTAAAAATTCAGCAAATAATATGCCATCTTAAATATCTTCTAATTTATAAAAAAGTCATGTTAACAGTATTTAAATATCTGTCATCTAATAGGCATAAAGCAACACACACACATACACATACATATAGGTTACATATACATAACACACATATGTAGGATATATATAGGTTATCCCTAATGAAGACACAAATTTTCTGCTTTTTTAAAAATACTCAAATTGAATAATAAGATAATTTTTTAAAAAGTTACATGTCAGCAGGTATGAATGAGTCAAACTAGTGCCCAGTGTATTTTTCTGTTCTTCCAGAGAAATCTTAAATTCAACATAAATGCATTCACTTAACAACACTGATGATGTAAGGATTTTTAGTTGTGGTTATTAAGCCTCTTTACCAAATAATTCTCCTTTTATTATTGAGCTAGTTCACAAATAACAGCTGTTGGAAATGTCAGATGTTAATGAGGCAGGGCAACACAAACCTGAATTGTAGCATTCTTTTTTTTTTTTTTTTTTTGGTGCCATGAATATGCCAGAATGGGCTGCCTCTGATAATAATACCATCTTGCAATTCTCTAAGCGCTCTGCAGACCTAAAGTGCATCAGGCTGCCATTAATCCCACTTATCACTCTGACAGCTCAGTAATTACACTACTGCTATAGCCAGGTAGTCCTAATAAAATATCAACCACTGCACTGGAATGCATACTGGTGAGATGTTTTATTAAACTTGGTGGGGGTTGATCATCAAGTGACATTACTGTTGACCTATTTTTCTATTTGACAATAAATTATCCTTTGACCATGCCATAATAGATATTACAGAGTACATTTACTGTACCAAATCAGAAAGGTACTGCATTACAATGATGTAGGCAAATGGTGTAAATAAAATAACAGAAATGCATGTCAGAATGTTATTACCTAAATTGCTTTAAATGATTGATAACATGAAAAATCACAGACATAGTACTTAGGGGAATATGTCAACAATTATTGTAAACCACAGTTCTACATAAATTTTTCTTTACAAGTAACATTTAAATTACACTTGTTTTTATCTTCAGTCATTTAATTCCCTTTATATTTCAAAATTCCTCTATTATAAAGCAGTTTATTTTTAAATGCATTATAAAAGGCAAAAGTTAACTCAGACAAACAACGATGTAATATTTTAATCCCCAAATAATTACATTTATACTAAGAAGAGCATATTATTTTTAAAGTAATGAAACATCTTAGATTTTTTTACTAGTGATAAACTTTATTTCCATATTTAATAGACAGCATTACAATGGATTTCATTAAAAGCAGAGAATCGAATCCTTAATAATGTAATTCTTCATGATTCAAAATGACCATGAAAGTGAATGAAAACTTTAGTACTGCTACTTAAGAACAAGAACTATTAAATATATATTTATCCAGGATCTTTCTCCAGGGAAAGAGAGCCATGATTCCTCTCCTCAAATATCAGTGGGGCTGAATAGTTTTACTTCATAGTATGACATCAAAAAATGTTATAGTGAGTAATATAATAAGCAGCATTTCATTCTTCACACATCTGAGAACAGATGTCTGCTTCTTTCATTGTTAAGCACCCACAGCAGTTAGAATTTTAACCTTTGCTTGTTAAAAATTTTTCCAATTCATGAGTTTAAATAACTTATTTCTCAGTTAAAAAAATTTACACAGATCTATTTGAAAACCTTGAAACCTCATATTGCATTGTCTTTGGTTTTCTGCTAGACTTTGGTTCAACCAAGTCAGCACCATTTCATCACGCTATGTATAATTCATATTAGGCCATATATAATCAAACTGAATAAATTAGTATTTAAAGTAAAAAATTAAAATATTTTCCAGTATTGATGTATTTCCTTAGATCTTTCATGTACAGTACCTTTATGAGAAATTTCTAACTTATGAAGTGTAGCATATGGACACAGGATCTAACTTCTCTACCCTAAAATCCCCAATGTAGACAATCACATTGTCTAATATTCTTCCCAAACTAGGCCATATTTCTACTGAAATGGAGCAGAACTGAGTATCAAGTTGAATGGAAGGAGTGTGAATCAAGGCATGGGGGTTAGAAGCATCATACATGTATCTGAGTTTTAAAGCTCCCATCCCTTGTATCCAGATCCTGTCATAAAATAACCTAAGAGTAATGGCTGGGATCTTTAAAACATGATGGGATGAATTCAACATTCTGATACATTCAACAGTCAAGAGCTATTCTCAGCTTCCAATAATTCTCTCCGTTTCTCTCAATAGTCCATTAACAGCCTTTCCTATGTACTTACTGACTCCCCTTCTCTGGTTACACCACAGGTTCTTACTAGCTCAGGGGTACTTGAAACTAACTTTGAATATTCCTAATATGCATCTTGGCCCAGCTTCTATATTCTGCTGGGCTAGAAAGCTATGGCAACATCATTAAAAGTAACTTAATTTTTATGCTGTACACCATTCTGCCTTTTACCACACCAATAATGTTCATGTTTAAGGCTCTTGAAATATATTTGAATGTATAGGTTAACAGCAAAACATAATTTTTAAATAGAGCTATGTATCTACTAGAAATTTCCATTCACATATGGGTGCTTCAAGACAATTCAAAAGAAGCAAACTTTAAAATAGCACACAATTCTCACAACTGATGCTCAAAGTATTTTGTTGGATAATCTTGATCATAAGTCTAAGAATGAAACAGTTAAAAACTTTTCTACAATTTTTCTGTAATCTGCATCAGAGAATTATTAGTTTTCTCAGATACCAATGGCTAAAAATTTTTTTTAATATTTTACATTTTTTTGCATATTTTAAATTAAATTTAAAAACTTAAGTTAAATTTTATAGTTATTCCTGATCTTCATATATAACTGATTCTTAAAAAGTAATAAGACTGTTTTTATATCCACTTCATGGATGAGAGTATTAATACTCTAGAAATCTCCCAGCAGCATAATAAGGCCAGTAGCCAAGGCAGCTGAAAGAAACTACTAGAACATATTTACCATCTTGCACCCAGGACTACCCCAAAGGTGAGATTGTACTGACCTCATCTCTTGGCAACATCGGTGCCTTTTCCCAGAGTAATTTGAAGACTGAGAAAGAAGCAGTTAAGAAGCCGCCGCTAGCAAAAGACTACAGTATCCTTTCTCCTAGAGTCCAATTTTAAGGGAAAAAAAAGTAAGAGGTGACAGACAGTCTTAACTGTCTCTTCAAGAGGCTTCTCAAGTTAAGATAAAAATACTAAGGTTATCACACAATTCCAAGGCTTGTTCCATCAAGGCACTGATTCCTAAAATGCAGTTAATTTTATTGCAATTTTAAACAACTTCATTATAGCCACTTGTATTGGAAAGACACTTTTCTATCATATTCTTATTTTTAAAGAATTAAGTATGCTATAAAAACCTCAACAGAGTTGCATACTTATTGTCCTGCAAGCAAATACAATATTTCAATAAAATTTGTACATATCACCTCTGAAAAATTTAAACATATTGTCCTATTCTAATACACAGAATCATCATGAACATCTGAAGAATGCTACCTTAAACTTAGGATTTTTTCCCCATTCAAGTACTACCAGGCCCAACCCTGCTCAACTTCCAAATTCAGATGTGGTTGGGCACATTCAGGGTGGTATGGTTGTAGACTTTGGGTGGTCAATACACAGTGCAATATATACATGATGTATTACTGAACTGTACACTCAAAACCCATATAATTTTATTAATCAATGTCACCCCCAATACATTTAATAAAAATTAAAAAGAATAAAGAAAATTTAAAAAACAGATTTTTCTCTTACAAGATAAGAAGAAACTAAAAGTTTTTGTCGTATAGAGGTGGAATAAGAGGGATGTGATGGAATCGGTGTACATTAATAACTTCAGGAAGATTTATTCAAAGGAAATTAACACATGCCATGCATATATGTATAAGATAGAACTAATTAGGTATAAAAACAGAATCTAATCTAAGTAAAGGAAGTGAGATCAGTGCTTCAGACTTTTAGAATCCACTGGGGCTTGGACATATTAGAAATAGAAATAATAAATAATAATAAGATATAATTAACAATACCAAACAATAATATCAAACATCTAAAGAAAATAGGTTTATTTGCCAAATGAATGGTAATGATGTTAATTATGCTGAGAGTTATGAAACAGAATGAGAACACTGTAGGTTGCAGCAATGAAGGAAAGTGTCCAAATTTCCCATTTCTCTGTTACGAATTTATTTAAAAAGTACAAGATCATGACTTACAAACCGGATTGTTGAAATGGAATAAAAATAAGTTATTGCATTACAATTGATAGGTGTAATTAAATATTACTACATTCGTAATTTTTAATATCTCAATAATTCAGTTATAGTAAAGCCAATGAATATAGAATAAAAATTTTTTTATTAAATATTTTTTATACAGTAGACATTGAGCTCCTAAAACCTCTAATAAAATTTGATTCCCGTCACCTGCATCCACAACAGAGGTACACTTTTAATCAAGAAAAAATGAGAATACCATAGATAAAAGGTCTGCTTTATGTTCTGAAGGGATGGCCTTGTCAATGCTCTCTTAGGAAACCATTCTTTACCCTACCGATGGTGAGAATTAAGAGTACTTAAAGAGATTGAGAAAGATTGCTAGATTTCTGGAGCCTCAATACCCCCTTCTATGAAGTGGATATAAAAATGGTCTTATTAATTTTTTAAGAATCAGTAATGTATGGTAAAAATGAGTATTAAATTTAACTTGCTTTTTAATTTAATTCAAAATATGTAAACATGTAAAATATTTTTTAAAATTTTAGTCATATCATATCATTTTAGCTATTTCATCTACCATATGAGATATTTAGCTATATATATATAGATATACATAGATAGATGATAGATATATAGATAGATAGAAAGATAGGTATAGATAGATAGATGATAGTGCATGCATTTGTATGTGCATGCACCTAGATGTATGTGTATGCTTATATTAATTAAGTACTCAAATGAGCTTGCTTGCACCAAGCCTTTAAACATTTTAAAACATAGCACAGAGGTTAAAAGAACAGGCTCTGGTGCTTGATTGCCCATATTTAATTCCTGACTTTGCTTTACTGATTTTAAGACATTAGGCAAATGACCTAACCTCTCTGGATAAATGAAATAAATAATTCATACTTCAGAGGTTTGCTGTGAGATTTTTTTAAAGATTATATACTTATACTAAATAGTACGTATTTTCTTAGTTACTTAACAGACATTCTCTATAATCCTTGAAATGCTTTGTACATTGTGCATTGCTTTCTCTTCTTTAATGCAAAAGAGGTCAGTGAAGTGTCATAGTATAATGTTTTACAGTTATTTACATACGTTAAGAATAGTGAGTATCTGACAAACATTAATATATCCTTTAAGTCTTCATTTTCTTTTTAGGAAATTTCAGAACAAAGAAAATCTATTTCCATTAGGAGAATCAGAGACATTTTCTCAGACAGAGGTGCTTACGCTGGATGCTTGAGAACAAGTAGCATTTTACCATGTGAACCTGAGTTCACCAGAGCTTAAAGCTGACAGCAACTTCTGGATGCGTATGTGGTTCTCCAAATTCCACACAGCAGTTACTACTGCACCTTGTGTATTTTTGCTGCCCAATAATGTAAATGAATAAATGAATGAATGAATGAATGAGTAAAATGAAGGGAAAAGAAAATCTACTGCCTTATGCAATCCATTAAAAAAAAAAAAAAAGGCCATGAGTTCATCCAAGGCAGAGACCGCAATTAATATTTGGTTTTCAGTACCTATGCTAGTAGCTGGCACATGTATAGTTTCTCATATATGTTTATGGAAAATTCTTTGGTTAGTTGCTGCAGTTATTCAGGAAAAAAACAATTGCTAAAACACAACATGTCACTCTCATCAGATATCCAATGTTATTTATATGAAATCCTTTCTTTTTGAGGCTTCTGGATGTTTCTCCATGCAAACAGTATGATGTAAAAATACTCTTCTAAAAATTTGTTAAACTTATGATGGTTTATGGGATGACTATGCAGTGTACCATGAAGGCTGTACTTTGGAAAACAATTGTATCCTAACTAAAAGTGGAACTGATATATATCACAGATATATCTTTAAGTAAAAATCTAAATGATGCGATTAGTAAATATGAGAATCCACATGATAAAAGAGGCTTTTCCACATCCCATACAAAGGCCATCCATTACCTCTAGCGCTTCTGTATCGTCAATGCCCATGTTAGGTGATTTTCTCCCTTCCCCTTTTCAACTGCCGTCACCTAGTGAGATGGTAGCAAAGTAAGTCTTACCCTCCAGGGTAGGGTAGCACTTTTCCCTGACAAAACATGCTATCAATGTACAAACATGGTCTGTCCTTAGGTAACTTTAAATAAATAAGAAAATACCTATATTTTACACACCATTTTAAGTTTATACATAAACTTATTATTTATGTACAAGTGACCACATACATCTGTAGTAAAGATCAGTTACATAGATTAACATGGTCTAGTTAGCATGTAGCCATTTTCAGAAATCTAAGCTTCACAATACATTTTACAGTCCAACCTACCATATTTAATTTAAATACAAGCCATATGTATATATTTTTTTTCAAATCACTATTGTTGCTCACCACAGTTGTGGCTCTCCTCACATCCTAGACAGATGTTACATGATGCTCAATATACTTTTGATCCTTTACAGACCTTAGAGGGAACTGGGTGACAGGACTGACAGTTTTTATTATAGCTTTCCTACTACTCGATAATCTTATTTCACCTGGACTATTTCCCTAGTAGTGCCAAAAACTCTTTGATTTATACTGAGAATCCTTCCAGGCTTTTCTCAGAAAAAAAAAAAAAAAAAAACATTATTTTTGTAGCATATCCATATGCTGTGCAGATTATCTTTTCCAATTTTGAAACATCTGTTGTATGTTTATCTTAATGTCAATAAAGCCCTTTTATAAAGGGTAACAAAAACTTTTCAAATTTCAAAGCTGAAAAAGCTCACTATTTAATGGCTTAATTGCAGACGATTTCAGAAATAATAGGAATACTGAAATATAGATTTTACCTGGTTTCTAATAAAGATATAAAAGAGAAACAAAGTTAAATAGGTTAAGCCATAAATAAATAGGTTAATAATAGGAATTTATACAATTCCTAGATTTATGGGGTATGTTGATTAAGAAAATATGATATTTGTATAAATATGTAATCCTACTTAAGGGCATGTGAACTAAGATTTAAGATAAATTTTACTTTATACAATGTTATATTTTTTTAATTTTTTGAGATGAGCAAGTATAACATGTAATTTTAAAAATAAAAAGGCCTAGATGTTATTGACAGCAAAAATCGCATTACCCTGTCTAATTTTTATTTTTTTACTTTGGTCATTTGAATTGTCCAGACAAAAGTAAACCCACGATGCTCATATTTTCTCTTTACCTCTTCACCCCCAAAATCTTCAAAAGTCTTACAAAGAATCCAGTTAATGGTTTTCAAAGGATGACCACAGCGGAATATACTTCTGAGTAGTTGGTGGTTCCCAAAGCTAACAGAACAAAGAGTCAGGTCTGGCCAAAGAAATAAAGGGTGAAGGACAGCACCAGCACGGAGGGACTCCTTAATTAAGAGAAAACAACAGTGGAAGAAAATATGTGGCCATAAAATTATAAGACAGCATTCACGAATAATAGAATTTAGAAACAAATAAATGTATCCAAATCTTAGCAATCTAGATATTGTAGTGCAATCGAAAAAATTCAACTCAAAATTATGAAAAAGCTACTGTGCTGGCGAAAGGGGGGATTTACTGAAACTTACTTGGAAGATGGTAACTAAAAATATACGGGGCTCGCTTCATGTAAAAGAGATTTTGTCTAGCTTTTTTTCTTTGTAAGTTCATTAGTGATTATTTTTAGGTGTTGCAAGAACAGATGTGGAGAGCAATAGCCAGATCTGAATTTTCTTCTTTTTGTAATTGTTCATTTTCATGTGTGGAGCCATACAAATTTATCTAAAAGTTTTACTCCATAAACATGATGCCACTCTCCTTTGTCTGAAGTAAAAAGTAAACACCCCCACACATATTTAATTTAAATTTAAATTTAAATATTCATTCCTTTTACTTAGCTAAATCTATGTTGAGTACCCCAAGTTTAAAAAAAAAGTATTCAGCTCAACATTTAAAAAAGCGTTTTACATAACCTGGGTGATCTTTTTAAAAACACATCTGATTATGCCATTCTTCTGCTAAAAGGCAGAATTTTGGCGGAAAATTACCTTTGAGCCTTAGCTCCTGCCTTTTTCATTCCTACAGTTCCAGCTGCAACACCTGCCCCACTCTAGAATTCCGTAGTTTCCTGGGCCTTCCAACATGTTCTTCCCCTGCCTGAAGAGCTACACTTCAATCCTGCTTCAGAATTAATCTCAGGTGTCTTCCCAGAGTACCCCGTGGATTCTTCTATCAAAGCAATTACCACAATGGACGGCAACAGCTGACTGACTTTTCTGTTCTCTCTTCTATTTCCTCCTCCAGTGAGAAAATGGTTCGGTTTGTCTTTGATGTTGGTCTGCTTTGCAATATTTTAAGTTAAAACAACAGTAAAAGATTTTTTTTAAAAAAAAAAAGTCAGAATTTTGAAAATACTCCAGGTATTGCTTTTAATGTTTGGGAAAAATCACTTTTTAATAATTGCTCTTCAAACTTCTGTAAATATACACTTACAATGAAAAATATTTATATTTGGTTTAATCTATTTAATTAATACTTATGCAGGGGTTACTATATGCTAGCACTATTCTGTGTTTTATAAATATTAACTTGTTTAATCTTATAATCATTCAATGAGGTAGATACATATAAATATTAACTCAGTATATATATAAGAACCTGATGAGATAGATTCTGTTATTCTCATTTTAAAGATAAAGATATTAAGGCACAGAATTTCCTTCTCTAATTCAGGTTCAAAATATTTTATTTTCTATTTCTGTGATTCTGGTGAGCATTAAGAAGTTGATAAAATAAAAAGCTCCTAAGGGTCTGTGATTCCTGGTTTTCTCTTCTACTTCATTCTAAAATCCAGCAGCATATGGTGATGTCAGAGCTTGCCTCACGCTTTCTGAAAGCTGGATTCAGGTCTCTTATCTAAGGCTGACTGTCTCCAAAGCCCAGTCTGTGAGTATCATCATTTCATTTCTGCAGTAGTTCTCATAACAATATCCAGTAGCCCCATAGAATTTAAGAAAGTTTTCTGATATAATATATAAAAGCCACGCATTATCATCATTGTTATACAATATATTCTATAGATGGCTGACTTTAAAAGCAATCTAACAAAACTTCTCATTTACTTTATGAGGCACCCAGCAATAATGTTTGCATATCATGTTATTCTTTATAAAGCATTTTTTGGTATATAAATTACCTATCAAAATCATTAAGACCAATTTTCCCAGTAGAGATACAAGACAGACAAAATAAAAGCAATTAGAAACAATATGTAGAAATACCATAAATATGGATCATAATAGGTTATACAGAAGTATATTTCACATGACCAAACCTAAAATAATGTCACTAAACAACATTTGGAACATTACACATTTCAACAAAAAGGTAGTTAAGCCTAAAATTTTTGCAGATAAAGCTGTTGCGCGGACCGTTATTACTTTCCACTAGGTTTCGTATAAAGTGACTTAGATCCATTTCAGTCCTTATGAGTGTAATGCCTAAGGATCAATGCTGACATTGCACATGACAAATGTGCAGAAATTTCAGTAAACTAATGAGTATGTGGGGAAAACAGATAAGAATATAAAATTTTAATCTCAATTTAATTCATAACTTAAGGTGAATCAAGGTTTTAGGCAATAACACTGCTTGGAAAATGAACAAAAATGATGATGGCCTAATCGTTATCAGAAAATTTTTGAAAATGTTAGCCTAGAAGCCAAAGGACACAATGCTCAGAAATAATATCTTGAACACAGTCATCAAAATTAGCTGCCTACAGCTTAATATGACATAAACTCTAGAAACAAGACAGAAAAATAAAAATCTAAGGGCAAATAATACATATTTTTGTAAAAATGGAAAATTCCATCAACTATGCTTTGAATGAAATGCATTATAACACAATGCTGTCATAGTTTGTCATATGTATCACTAAATTTAAGAAAGCTGAATGAAGAATTTGAGTGAAGCTAATAGAACCGAATTGTGTTTGTGGCCTGTTGAATCCTAACACATTATTTCCTTCGTTCTTTCATTCTTTCCCTCCTTCAATCAACAAATATCTATAGAGCACTTGTTATTTGCTGGGGATTTTGCTGGGCACTGGTGCTGGAGATAACAAGACAAGACATGGGTTCTGGCTTCAAGAAGCTCAAAGTGAAGAAGTCAGATAAATGAATACACATTCTCAGGTAACAGAGAGATGAGAAATATACAGATATGCCCTGAGTTTAGAGGCACTCCTATATGTTCACCCTTCTATCTCCAATGCCCAGTAGGATGCTAAAGACACAGTGGATGAATCTGTTTCTTCAGGGTGTGTGTGTGTGTGTGTGTGTGTGTACGTATGTGTGTACAGGTGTGTCCTGTGGACAGGACAAACAATACAGAGCTTGAGGAAGACACTTAAGAGGAGGAACTGGAAGTATTTACTACTACAGTCTCCTGAAAGTGGCATAGAGCTCTCTGCTCAACTACTTTTAGATTTACCTCCACTGCAAACAGATCATCTCTTCTCTCAGCTGATCTCTCCTCTTTTATTCATATACTATTCATTAGTTACCCAGCACAACATAATACCATAATATAGTTTGATGAATTCTGGATTTAAATCCAGCTCTATCACTTATTAGCTTTGTGTTCTTAGGAAAATTATTTAAAGTCTTTGTGGGAAAGCCCGGTCAAGGTGGTGGGGTAGGTAAACCCTGAGCTTGCCTCCTCCCATGATCGCATTAAAATTACAACTAAATTATAGAATAATCAATCTGGAGAACTATCTGAAGACTAGCTGAACAGAACTCCTGTAACTGGGAATATAAAGAAGAGGCCACATCCAGACTGTACGAGGGGTGAGAAGAAAAATGAGCTGGCCCACACCTATGTGTGGCAGTTGAGCATCAGGAGGCATATCTTGGTTGTGAAGTTTCCCCCAAAGGAGTGAGGGGTCCCAGCCTCATACTAGGATCCTCAGCCCAGGGTTCCAGTGCCATGAAGAGGAGTCCTCACAAAATCTGGCTGTAAAAATCAGTGGGGATTCTGACTATGCAGGTGAGATAGAAGGCTACTGGAAAACCAGATGTTCCCTTAAAGGGACAGCGCACAGACTCTGGCTCCCAGGCACTTACCCTGGCCTCTGATGGAGGGACGGCAACTTGAGAGGTGCCAGAAACAAACAGGGAAAGATTGAGTTGTGTGCCTTCAGGGAAAGAGCTGGAGGGACTGCCGCCATTATTCCTGTGTTTAGCCCTCCTCTTGTGCAGCCTAAGGAGAGCTGCCATCTTGCCTGAGTTGAGCCCCACATGGCCAAATCTGAATCAGCATTGGCTTGGGGAGATCTACTAACTCCACCCTGGTGACTCTGGACCTTGCCCCACCCAATCACAAATTGCTGACAGCATATTCCTGGCTAGGCAACCAACTCCACTCAGCCCTCTGGGCAGGAGGCTTTTTCAACAATAATTAACGGGTCCCCAGTGGCAGGCAACCAGCCTCTATCCAAGCTGCAGTACTTCTAAAACAAATCTCGAGAGTTTGAGAACCTGAGGAGGGCTATGGCTAGCCTCCCTGTAATCTGAGGCTTTTGCAAGTTGCCATAGGCTTGGCACTGACATGAAATCTGAATCTGCACTAACCTGGTGAACACGATTCGCCCGCACCTGATGACTTCCAGAGACCCCCACCTCGCCCAACTTGAGATCCTTTCAGCTGCTGAGTCTTACATCAGCCAGCTGGCAGCCTGAGGCCTCAGGGTGCCCCGAGCCTTTAACTAAGCTGTCCCAGGCCTGGTACTTGGGGCAGCCAGCCTCGATTCACAGTGTGGCCTCTCCCACATAATTCCAGGTCCAGTACAGGCAGAGACAAACTGCAGATTACTTTCTAGCTCCTATCATGTAGCCCCGGGCATGTCACAGGCAGTGGCTGACCTTGGCCTGTACAGGAGCCCCAGCCAAATAGCCACAGAACCAATGACCTGAAAGCTGGCATCAGACCACAACAAATACCACCCGATTAGCATTATAAGCAGCACATCCAAAGGGTGGTAGCAAGGGGCACAAGTGCCCTCTGGGGTGAATTCCACTATGTGGGATCAGCCCCTACACAACAGCTTATATACAATGGACATGGCTAATCATTATTGCCCATCAATCCCACCCACTGACATGCTAACAGCAATCAAGGCTCAACTACAACAGGAAAGCACACACAACCCACACAAGGAACACCTGGCACAGGTAAGGAGGGAGACTGTGCCACTGGGCCACACAGGGCACCTACTACATAGACCATCTGGCCAAGACTGGGAGACATAGCAGCTCTATCTAATACATAGAAACAAATAAAGAGAGACAGCCAAAATGAGAAAATAAATATGTTCAAAAAAAAAAAAAAAAAAAAAAAAAACAGGAGAAAACACAGAAAAAGAACTAAATGAAATGGAGGCAAGCAACCTACCAGAGTTCAAAACACTAATTATAAGCATGCTCGATGAATTTAGGAGAATAGATGATCTCAGTGAGAACTTCAACAAAAAGATAGTAAATATAAAACAGGACATAGAAACCATAAGAATGAACCAATCAGAAATGAATACAATAACTCAAAAAATACCTTGAAGGGAATCAATAGTAAATGATGCAGAGGGTTGAATCAGTGATTTAGAAAATAAGGTAGGGCAAAACACCCACTTAAAACAGCAACAAGGAAAAAGAATCCAAAAGAATGAGGATAGTTTATGGGACCTCTGAGACAACATCGAGTATAACAACATTCTCATCATAGGGATACCAGAAAGAGAAGAGAGAAAGCAAGGGATTGGGATCCTATTTGAGGAAAACTTCCCTAACCGGGTGAAAAAAAAAAAAAAAAGTTATACAAGCCCAGAAAGCACAGAGTCCCAAACAAGATGAAATCAAAGAGTCCCATACCAAGACACATTGTAATTAAAATGTTAGATGTTAAAGACAGAGGGAGAATCCTAAAGTAGAAAGAGAAAATCAATTGATTACCTACAAGGGAACTCCCAGAAGACTGTCAGCTTATGTTTTAAGAGAAATTTTTCAGGCCAGAGGGACTGGAACCAAATATTCGAAGAGATGAAAAGAAAAGACTTACAATCAAGACGATTCTATACACCAAGGCTATCAGCAAAATCGAAAGTGAGATAAAGAGCTTTATGGACAAGAAAAAGCTAAAAGAATTTATTAACACTAAGCTGGTAGTATAAGAAATGTTAAAGAGACTTCTTTAAAAAGAAGAAGAGGAGAAAAACATAAATATGAATAATAAAATAGTAATAACTATGTATATCTTAATAATCGCTTTAAATATAAATGGATTAAATGCTCCAATCAAAAGACATATGATAGACGAATGGATAAGAAAACCAGACTCATACATATACTGTCTAAGGAAGATCCACGTCAGATAGAAACACACACACAGACTGAGAGTAAAGGAAGGAAAAAAATATATTTCATGCAAATGCAAATGAAGAAAAAGCTGGGGTAGCAATACTTAAGACAAAATAGACTCTAAAACAAAGGCTATAATAGAAAAAAAGAGGCAGACTGCATAATGATAAAGGGATCAATCCAACAAGACGATATTACCCTTGTAAACATTTATGCACCCAAAATAGGAGCACTTAAATATATAAAGCATGTTGACCAACATAAAGGGAGAAATCGATAGTAATATATTCATAGTAGAGGACGTTAACACCCCATTAACACAAATGGACAGATCTTCCAGACAGAAAATCAACAAGGAAACTGCCACCTTAAATGATACACTAGACCAGATGGATTTAATTAATATTTTTAAAGCATTGCACCTCAAAGCAGCAGAATATACATTCTTCTAAAGTGCACATGGAACATTTTCCAAGATAGACCACATTTTAGGCCACGAAATAAGAATCGGTAAACGTAAGAAAGTTGAAATCACATCAGGCATCTTCTCTGACCACAGTGTTATAAAACTAGAAATCAACTACAAGGAAAGAACTGAAAAATACACTAACATGGAGGCTAAATAACATGTTACTAAACAATGAATAGGTTAACAATGAAATCAAGGAAGAAATCAAGATATCTTGAGACATATGAAAACACAATGACTCGAAATCTATGGGACACAGTGACAGCAGTCCTAAGAGGGAAATTCATAACAATAAAGGCCTACCTCAAAAAATAAGAAAAAGTTCAAATAAACTATCTAACTTTACACCTAAAGAAATTAGAAAAAGATCATCAAACATAGCCTAAGGTGAGTAGATGGAAATAATAAAGATCAGAGTAGAAATTAATGAAATAGAATCTAAAACAAAACAATAAAAATGAGCAATGAAACCAAGAGCTGGTTCTCTGAAAGATAAACAAAATTGATAAACCTTTAACTAGACTCATCGAGAATAAGAGAACCCAAATAAATAAAATCAGAAATGAAAGAGGCGAAGTGACATCGCAGAAATACACAGGATTAACTGACATCACAGAAATTCACAGGATTATAAGAAAATACTAGGAGCAATTATATGTCAGCAAATTTGATGATTGGGAAGAAATGGTATTGTATAAAACCAACCCATAAATCAATGGCATACAGTAGAGAGCCCAGAAATAAATCCACACCTATCTGGTCATTTAATCTATGGCAAAGGAGGCAAGAACATACAATGGAGTAAAGACAGTCTATTCAATGAATAGTGTTGGGAAAACGGGACAGATAATTGCAAAAAAATAAAACTAGACCACCTTCTTACACCACATACAAGAATAAACTCAAAATGGATTAAAGGCACAAATGTATGACCTAAAACCATAAAATTCCTAGATGTAAACATAGGCAATAAACTCTGACATTGCTCTTACTAATATTTTTTTCTGATATATCTGCTTGTGCAAGGGGAACCATAAAAATTAACGAATGGGACTATATCAAACTAAAAAGGTTTTGCATAATAAAGGAAACCAACAGCAGAACAAAAGACAACCTACTACCTACTGAATGAAAGTGCCAATGATCCATTTGATAAGGGGTTAATATTGAAAAATTTTTAAAAATCATACAATTCAACACCAAAAAAAAAAATCCAATTAAAAAATGGGCAGAAGACCTGAATAGGAATTTCTCCAAAAAAGACATATAGATGACCAACAGACATATGAAAAGATGCTCAATGTTACTAATTATCAGAGAAATTCAAGTTATAACCATAATGAGCTAACACCTCATACCTATCAGAATATCTATCATCAATAAATCAACAAACAAGTGTTGGTGAGGATGTGGAGAAAAGGGAACTCTCCTACACTATTGATGGGATTGAAAATTGGCATGGAGATTGAGTGACTATTGTGTTTGGTATGAAACAGTATGGAGATTCCTCAAAAAATTAAAAGTACAATTACCTTAAGACCCAATGATTCCACTTCTGGGTATCTACCCGAAGAAAACCAAAACACTAATTTGAAAAGATACATGTACTCCTATGTTCACTGCAGCACTTTTTACAATAGCCAAGGTATGGAAGCAACCTAAGTGTCCATCAGTAGACAATTGGGTAAAAAAGTGGTACATATATACAACGAAATATTACTCAGCCATTAAAAAAAGAAATCTTACAATTTGCAGTGACACGGATGGACCTAGAAGTAAGTCAGACAAAGACAAATACCACGTGATTTCACTTACATGTGAAATATGAAGAACAAAATAAATGAACAAACAAAAGGAAAACAGACTCATAGATATAGAGAACAAACTGGTGATTACCAAATGGGCGTGAGTTTGCAAGGCTGGTGAAAAAAATGAAAGAATTAAGAAGTACAAATTGGCAGTTACAAAATAGTCACAAGAATGGGAATTACAGCATAAGGAATATAGTTGATAATACTGTAATAACTATTTATGGTGCCAGATGGGTACTTAGTGTGGATATCAGTTGGTATGGTATGTAAATGTCTAATCACTATGTTTTGCACCTGAAACTACTATATTATTGTATGTCAACTATAACTTAAAAATAAATTTAAGTAATTTTAAAGAATGATAAGATATAAAGTCTTTATGCCCCAGCTTCCTCATTTAACTTGCTAATTATATGCAGATATTGTACCACTATAGGGAGAATTAAATAAATCAATATATATAAAACATTAACACTCACCAAATAGAAAGAGCTCACTAATGTAAATCATTATTATAGATCATTTGTATTATTCTAAGAACAATGGAGAATACAATGGAATGAATGCTTTTTTTCAATAGCTATTGAAAGCACGGTGTTACGGTACAATTGTAAAATTATGACTACCACATAGATTATTGTGAAAATTAAATGAGATAATTATGAAGAGCACAAATAACAATTCCATGCTCATAGTAGCTATTCAATAAAACATTTTGAAAACATCATAATCTTCCAAGCCTCTTCAAGAGTCTGTGGAATACAGAAGTGAAGTTGGAACAATTTGAACAAAAATAAAGTGAATAGCCATAAGAGATCATAAGAAATAAAATATGTAAGACACGAGTGCCTTGTGCATCCATAAGTTTTATAATGAAAACAGCAGCCACATCACAGCCAAACATAAGCTGGTTGCCACAGACAACCTGCTAGCATGATGAGTCACACTTAACAGTGACTTGACATTAGTTTATCTCATTTCTCCAAATGACCTCTGCTTTAGTTCATTATTAATAGTTTTGATGGGACTGCTTCAGCAACTAATTCTGTATTTGGGCAGTTTGTGTAGGCAGATGTACATGTGGACAATGACGAGAGGCACTGGAGCCCAGGGTTGGTAGAAGTGGTTTGGGAGGCAGATGGATCTTTCTGTCAAGGGAAGCTGTATAATTTTTTGCCTCCTTTATTTCCTACATGTAAAAATGGATATTTTTCAAATATATGAATGCATTTCAGATCATGAGACATTCAAATTTTTTACTTTAAGTAAACAGAAAGAAGAGAAAATTATTTCGAAAAAATAATTTTAGAGAATACATTTTTCTTATGTACTACCTTTTCAATCAAGCTGTGAAACGTCCCACCTCCTCCCTTTTCAATGTTTTTTTTTTAAGGTGAATGTTTCAGAATAATCCCATTGAGAGGAAATTGCTTTGTAAACTAGGAAGATATTAATCTGTTCTCCCAGAGTAGAGGATGCAGAAATCTTTTCTAACTGAAGAGATGTTCTGAAAGTTCTCTATTATAAGACGACAGTGCAGTATCTATTTGGGGAATATTAACATAAAAGCAGTATTTTTAGTTGAACATGCTATATATTCTTTTTTTCATTTTCCTGCCTTTGCTCTTGCTTTTCCCTCAATACAAAATGCGTGACTAATCACTTATACTCCTCTTCTGACAACTTCCTAGGTTTTCTTTAGGATGCAGTACAAGTATCATCTCTCTCTCTTTTTTTATTTTTATTGAAAGATAATTGTTCTTTAGCCTTCCTCAACCATCTCCTCTCCCCCTTAAAGGTTATTCATTTACTTCTGTGTATCCCTACATTTTCATGCTATTCTGAAATTACTTTTTAAATTAACTGTATCACCAAATAGCTGATAAGTCCCAGGAGCACATTCATTCACTCAACAAATATTGGCTGAGCACCTGTTAGGTACAAGACCATGAGAAAATGACAGCTAGTAAAATAGACAGATAGGTCCTTTCTGCAGTTTAGGATTAAACAAACAAACAAACAAAATAACTGTAGACAAAATAAATCATGATAGTATAGACCAGTGGGATCAGGGATTCAGGAAAATCTTCCTGCCATCTCAAGAATGAGCAGGAGTTACCTAGAGTGAGAACCTGGAAAAGAGAAGGCAGTAGAAACAGATGTGCAAAATGCCATGAGATGGCAAGAGGTTCAGTAGGTTGAGGCATTGAGGGAAGACCATGGTGCCTGGAGCAGGAAAGGAGGGAGAGAGTGGCTCGTTTAGTCTGGTACTTCCAGCAGCTAGCCATACCGAGTGCTCAACAAATGTTCATTGAATAAATAAATGAATAAGAAGAAGAGGAAAGAGAGGACTGTGCACTTGCTTGGATTCTGAGGGCTTGTATTATTCCTATCTTGGGAAAATTAAAATTTTTACAAGGTAATTTACTTCCCATTACTACAAACAGGAATATTTTTGCCTTGTTAAGATTTTATCTTTTTTACATATTTAAAAGTAATTTAGAGAGCTACAATTCAGTATTAAATATAATATATAAAGTATTTATGCTTCGGCAAACTTGAAAAACAAGCATCTTACACACATCTGCTTCCAGAGGAAATATTTATAATATTTAAAAAGTTTCACTGTGGATTCCAACAGGATATAAATTGTATAATTTCTTTAGGAAAAAAAAAATCATCATTTTCTACAAAGCTTTACCAAATGAATGCCCAAAAAGACAGTTTTGGCACTAACCATTTGTTTTGTTTGCACTACTTAATTCCCATAATATACTCTGCCCGAGAAGAAGGAACATCTGCCCCTGATTATCTCATTTGTAGACATCGCCCATCACAAAGTGGTTCAGTCATGGGACAAAGATAACTAAAAATAAACTCTCAGGGGAAGACAAATCTGAGCATCTAATCCATAATCGTCCCTCTACATTAAAAGAGCACTGGACAAAGAGGACTTTCTGGTCTCTGTTCTATTATTGACATTATATAACCATGACAAAATCATTGGACCTGATTAGGCCTCAGTTTTCTTATCTTTAGGAATGGGTATATAATTACGCGTTCTCTAAAGTGCCGTCAAACACAAAAAGGACATGATCTGATGGTCTCTTCACATGTTTCTCAAATGCTATGAGATCCTGAGAGTAAAAAAATCTTTTAAAAAAAATCAAAATAAAAAAGGCATTCAGTTTTCAGTTTAGGGGAAAGTCAGTAAAGAATCACCAAAATTTAAGTCTTTTAACATATTTTTTTAAATGAGAGAAATTGTTCAATAAATGAAACAAAGTTCGAACCTAATAGTGAGACTGCTCCTAAAATTTCATTAGTGATATGGAAATCCTTATTTTAAAATAAATGTGAAGACTTGAAAGAACTCCAACCTACAGCCATAAAAATGGTAAAATACTTGACAACTCAGACATGGTCCAAAATGTGCAACTGCTTTAAGTGAAGAGGACACAGATTGTTTCCAACTGTTCCACTCTGTATTTCTCGGGAATCTGCCTTAATTTTGGATTAAGTCCTTAAAAAAGCTATTGAAGTCAATGTCTAAGTGTTAGGAACTGACCTCCTCTACTGACACTACAGTCAGAAATTCTCATTTATTTCTATCTGTTCCATGGTACTTTAGCATCCAGCAGAGAAAACATCAAATCCCTTTCCAAAAAGTATACCACAAAATAGTCAATAGAACACTGGGTGGGGCCAGAAAATATGGATTAATATCTGTCACTACTACTTAGAGGCTGTGGGTCTTGGGAAAGCCACTTAATCTTTTTATATCTTTTGGTAAATGAAATAATCCTTACTTGAGAATCATGAGAACTCAATAATGTACTTGAAGTTCTAGAGCACAAGTAGCTATTCAAAACACACTCACTTATTCACTTTTACATTTTGTTTACTGGTGCACATACTTACCCCACAACATCTTACCTGTAGCTGCCTCTCTGGAGCTGCCTTTTGGCTTGTGTTTTGCTTACTTGGTGCCCTGGCTATAAGCCAGCATTACTAAATACCACAAGCATGAATCAACCCTTTGTTGGGTTGATATTCAGAAACATTTCACTAACTTTCTTAAGGACCTAAAACTCCAAAACATCTGTTGCCTACTCATTAGATCAGATTTTTTATTTCTATTGTCTTTCTCCTGTTTCTAGTCTATGCTTCTTAGAATTGCTAAAATCCTGGCTTTTGAGTCTTCACTGGCCATTTGACTTTTAATATTATGCTCATCTGCTCTTAGGTAACCTGATAGATTTATCTATATGGCTTCTAACCTCACAATTCTGATATTTTCTTTCCTTCCTAGCCATCAAATTCTATAATAGTGAAAAATAGCTTTTACCAAACTAACATTGGTATACTTTTCTAAGAAGATGATAAAGATTTTTTTAAAAAAAACTTTTTTGATGAATATCTGTGAAGGAAAATTTAGTTTTGCCACCTTCTACAATCTGTTACACATACACACACACATGCATATGTGTGTATATGTGTATATTTGTGTGTGTGTGTGTGTGTATATACATATTATATATATACTTATATGGATATTCCTATACTGATATGTTATTAGGAAAAGATATAATTCTAATTTTAGCAATAACTACATATTTATTTAATCAAGCATTTTCTAAGTACCTACAATGAAACAAACACCAGACTAAGTACCATGGTTTCAAAGATGAACAGAACGTGATCCATGACTTTGCGCAATAACTACATCGTTGGGTATCAGATATTTAAACACACAATAGATATATAGGATGAGATAAATTAAAGAAAGTGCAAATCTCTACAAACATAAAGAAGGAAATGATAACTTTAGAGTAAGAAGTGTTCCATGGAAAGTGCCTTTTGACCTCAGTCTTAAAAAATGACTTTGACAGACAGAAAATGGAATGGAGTATTCAGGTGGAAGAAGCAGAATGAGCAAAATGATCTGCAAAGTCATGGGGAAAAAAATACATAATGATTCATAAAATACCTCTTTCCTTCAAGAGAGTTAGAATAACAGGTACCTAACAGACCGTAGCTTAAAAGAAAAAAAGAAAAAGAAAAGAAAGGGAAATGAAAAAGAAATCTAGTCCAGATTAGAACTAAGTTTTACTAGTCCTCTAAGAATTTTGGTTAAAATGGCACTGTAAAATTTAGATTTGAAACTCACCTTCATTTCAAACATGTAGTCATATTACACACACACACACACACACACACACACACACTCCATATATATATTATTAAAAGTATAGAGGCAACATAAAGAACTGAGATACTCAATGAACCAAAAATAACCTGCAGCATAGCAAGCAGAAATGAAGCAGTAGGTCTCTGAGCAAGCATAGATAGCCCAGGATCAACTCCTGTGTGTAACAGACCGAAACACTCCATCAGAGGTGGGGGACTAGAATAAGACTCCTTGCTCAAAATCATGGCTGGGTGGATGGGCTTCCCTTTCTCATTAAGGCACTAGAAAAACACCAAGAGCTGTTCTAATTGAGATAAAGAATTACACAAAGCTCTATGTCAAAGAGAGATGGGAGGAAGCCAACACAAACTTGAATCTAAGATAGGGGCCAAGCCATCACCTTGTTTCCACAGGTACATCAACACGATATTACTAAGGGGCCACCCTTAAAAGACATGGTTCTATACCAAGCACATTGAGGCAACCAGGGAATTGCTAGATGGGAAGGGGAGCACAATAGTCATTCAAGATTCACAAATGCACAATATTTCTAAAAATAGAAAAGGCAAAATACATTAAAAGACCTCCAGTAATGAGGAACTGAATTTATTCCAAAGTGAAAATGATAATCTAAAATTTCTTTAAGAGTATGGTTTATAATTCTTAAAATAAAATAAAGGAGTGAATACCATTTCCTAAAAACAAAATAAGAATGTATGAAACAAAACCAAGCAAATTGACAGAGAAATGGAAGCATATTAAAAAGAACCAAATAGAAATTCTGGAAATAGAAAAGTTTGCCATTGAAATGAAAATATAATAGATGGGATACATTTTAGAGGGAACACACTCAGAGCAAAATTTAGTGAATTGTAATATGGCACTTGGGAATTCATATAAAATACAGAACAGAATGACAATGATTAACAAATTTATATTCTGGGTAAGGAGTTTAGACATCATTGTATAATGAATAGTGGGGAGTCATCAAAGGTTATTATTCAGAGGATTCTTTAGAAACTCAATTCTGGTGGCAGTATAAAGAATGAACAACAAGCTACTGTCATATTCCTGTCAAGGCATGATGGTGTCATGAACAAATAGGCAGTGGAAGGAATGGAGAGACATTCATTCTTTTCTCCAGCTTCTCTCTGACTTCATTAAGTTAGTTTCCATACTTAAAAAGATCTTAGGTGAAAAACCT
Organism: Rousettus aegyptiacus; assembly: GCF_014176215.1. Classification (NCBI taxonomy): domain Eukaryota; kingdom Metazoa; phylum Chordata; class Mammalia; order Chiroptera; family Pteropodidae; genus Rousettus; species Rousettus aegyptiacus. The sequence continues at coordinate 41,755,133 of NW_023416292.1, read as the reverse complement.
TCTTCAGTCATTCTCTGAATCCTCTCCTCCTTAGCTTCAAACTGTTTCTCCACATTTATTCCTATCTCTATCCTTTCCTTCCAATCTCCTGAGCATAGAGCTTCATTATTATTTGCTGCCCAGAGTATTATTCTTTTTCAACATGACTGTATATCTCCAATTTGTTTTAAGCATAGCAGTTATACTATTTCCAATAACTGTAAAATCAAGTGCAGACTCCTGAAATGATAATAGCAATAGTAGTATCTTAAAAGTCAAATAGAACTGGGTTCAGATCTTGTCTCTCCTACTTACTAATTATGTGAAAAGCCACAAATGTTGTGAGCCTCACTTTCTTAATCTGTATAGAGGAATAAAAAGCCCTTATTATCTAATTATTATGAGAAATCAAGTAGAATTAGATAGATATCTACAGAGTCTAGCAAAATGGTTGTAATATAGTAAGTGCTCAATAAATGTTATTTCCTCATCTCCATTAATACCGAGGGGGAAAAAAAGTCATGCTCTAATTTGCCTGACTAACCAAAATAAGAAAAAAAAAAAAAACAAAAAACAAAAAAACAAGGCCTCCATTATGCCTTACCTTTGTCTCTTTCTATATGTAGCTAAACTAATTTTTTTACCCAACACTCTCCCTACTGCTCTGTAAAATCATTTTAAAGCAGTGCCCACTTTTACTCCTTTCTGTATTACACTATATCTAGCAGTGTCCAGCTAAGAGTAGAGGCTTAATAAATATTAGATACACAAATTCATGTTGCTGCAGTCATTTATCTTCCACTCACTGCCCCTACATATAACCAATGCCCTTTCAAACTGCACAATATACACTACTTAGATTATCTTTATATTTTTCTTCCTCTTTTATTCTTCCATTATTTCCTTGAGCTTTCTTCTTCCTGGCAAAAACACAACTAATCTACATCTTTCACTGGCTTTCTTCATTATTGCCCTCAAAACTGATCTATCCCTTCTCTGAACTCTCAACCAAGAAAGAAAAAGAAGCATATCCAATAATACATTCTGTTCTCTAGTCTAGTTTCTTACACAGACTAAAGTTCAACTTTGTTGAACAGACTTGAATAGTCTTTCCTATTCATTAAAAGGTTTTTGCATAGTGTCAGATAAAACAGTAATGAATATGTTGTTATTATGATTTATTAATTTGATTTATTTATTCCAGGGAACTTGAAATGAGGATTGAAAAATCCAAATAGGATATTAAGATTCTCAATATTCATCCAAACATCTATTATGAATCTTATTTCTCTTTGAAAATGAAGCTTCATACCAGCCTAATTAGCATGCATTTATTGTGTGTGAAAATATCCTTAAGGATTTTTTCCCAGTCAGTTCATAATTGTACTAATAGCTACTACATATTTTATTCAGTTATAATGAACATAAAGTAAAATACCATCATTGTATTAAAAAATAATAAGAGAACATTGCTGAAAATCTGTTAAAGTAAGATGGAAAGCATGAGAAAGAGGGGGAAAGGGAGAATAGAAAACTGGAAAGAAGAGGTGATAATGTTGACAAAGAAGGAAAAAGGAACAAAAAAATAGAATAAGAAAAGAAACGGGTGAATATAAAATAAAAGATAACAGTGAAACAAGAAGGAAAAGTACAGAAAGAAAAGAAAAACGAGGAGAGAATAAAATTAGAGAATAGAGAAGGGGGAAAACCTTAGATGCATAAGGTATTTATTCTACACCTAGATATAAAAAAATTTAGCATTACATAATTAAACTATGGTATAAAGTAAAAACAACTCAGCCTTCCCAAGACATAATTTTTTTGCTAGTATTTGGTCTACACCTAATCCAGGAATTCTTATGTAATTCCAAGACACTTCAAAGGAAACCTTGATTTAGATTATAACAATCTATTGTGGTTTAGCACAAAGGTGACATTACATATGCATGATATGTTCAAGTTAATAATGGTGCATACTTATCGGCATTTACAATGAAGTTTCAAGCCAAAGAATAAACTTTTAATTTGATTGCTTTACACAGTTATATGTCAATTTTTAAGTTTTTATATTTTATGCTGAAGAGGTAAATTAGTTTTATTCATAATTAACTTACATTTGAAAATAACTATAAAACTCTAGGAATAAGACTGTTTTTCCTTTGCATAAATATTTATAGTATGTTATTTAACCTGCAATGCTGACTTATAAATAGCTTCTCATATTTTATGTGTAAGATTTATTTTATAGATTTATTATACAATTCTTTCTTGTAGACTGAAAATTCTTTCAAAGCAATATTAATTCTATTTTATGTTATAGCTCTCATTCTTTGCACAGTGCCCAAAGGTTTATACATTCAACAAATGTTTGTTGAATGAATCAATGAATCAATGAGATGTTATGACTTAAGTATACTTTGACTAATTTCTATGTGAACTAACCTTTTACATTTGACACATCTGTATCTGCTTCTATTTAATCTATCCAGCACTATTAAGCTAATCTTCTTTAAATATTTACTTTAATAACATCCTCCTTCCCCAAACATTAAAATAACTCATCTTTCTAAAGCTTAAAACTTTAAATGTTTTAAGCTTCCTGCCATTGTCACAGATTTAAATCTTATTCAACACTTCTCACTCTGATGAGATTCTTGGTTTTTGTTTTAAGTGCATGTCTTTAAACTTGTTGCAGGAGTTCTTTATAGAGTTTGCAGGAAGAAAATGCTTTTGCAGTTTAGGTTTCATTGATAATTTAACATGTATCAGCAATGTTTTTAAGAATTTGCGTTTATTGCATTTCTATGGGCTATGGCTACAGACGAGCCGCTGGACAGTCAGTGCCACTATAGTCACTGCCTGTTACCCTAAGGCAAGACATCGAGTGACTCAGGTGCAAGCTCAGTAGACACAAAAAGAGCCGAGAAGGACAAGCAGCTGTGGCAGTCAACACCACGTGTCCCCCTGAGGAATTCCAAATGCCATCTCTACTCAATAGTTCATACCTCTCAGGTGCACTTGAAACATGAGCATGAGACAGGTGAAGGGCCTTACTCCTGAGGAGGTATTGAGAATTGGTGAGAAAAATCAATCAATCAATATAAACACATTGTTCTAAATCAATGACTAGGAGCGGTTTGTTATGTGACAATAGCCGTTTGATAGAAAAACTGTAACTAGTGTTATTATACTATCGTAATAAAAATGTGAATCATGTGGCACTGCTCTATAACCAAGTGGTAGGCAGAGGCTGGTAATTGTTACAGGAGCAGGAAAAATGTCAAGTCAATTATTAGTCAAGGCTGTGGAAAGCAACAGAATTACTATGAGTGCTGAAAAAAAAAAAATGGTGACCTGTATTATGTCACCCCAAATGTAAAACTGCAGCTTGTAGTAAATTTAAAGCAAAACAAAATACCTAAAGAACTTGTGAACCTTGGCGAGATGATTTTTCAGGTGATATATTCACAATGTCAGTTGGTTTTACTTCACGTGGTAAGACACATTGATAAGGACAGAGTCAGAAAGCACTTGCCCATTTGCAAACCAATTTTACCAGAAGTATAGAGAAGCCAAGGATAGCTAAGTCAGAAAATAAAATTGTTTCTCATCTCTAGACTTCCCAGCTGGCAAAAGATTTTCAGAGTAAAATGATGCCGAAGGACTACAATCAAATCAAGGCTATGGCCGTAAGATTCTCTGCTAAGAGCTCTAAAAGAATTAAGTGGCGTCCAGTGGGAGAAGAAAATAGAGGAAGGGGGGCTTCTAGAAACCTTCACAGTGACAGATATCTTTGACAGATATTAAACACTTTTCATGAAATTATCTAAAATATCTTATAAAATGCAGATACCACAATTAAACTACTACTAACTGCAATTAATTATTATTTATTTGTATGTCCTTCTTCCCTGGGTACTCATTATTTGTACCTTCCAGCTGGTAGTAAAAATCCGAAGTGATTAACTTTTTGTAACCCAGATAATTTAAAACATTAATAATATTTAGAATTAAAATATACCAGGGTATTCTAATGTTACATTTGTCTGTTTTTTCACTTAAAATATAGAAAAAAATGATTCAGTCTAAAAAAATGAATTTCCTTTTATGAGCAACTGTATATCTGTTCCTTAAAAGCAGTATCAGAGATATTCCAAGTACCCAAGCTCACAGTCTCCTTTCTTTGACCATCTATTGCATCTACTGCATGTTCACTCTCTAGCATGCAATTTAATGCTTAATGATTTGCGAATTCGTGATATGAAAGATTCTTAGAAGTGCCAGAAGGGACTTCACAGATTACCAAGTTTAATCTACAAATGAGAGAACAGAACCATTGAGACATTCAAGATTGCAAAGTGAGTTAATGGCAGAACTGAAGCTAGAACACACATCTTCCAATTTCTATTCCAGTTTTATTGTTTTAGCCAAGAAGAGGTATTTAAAGAAAGCTCTGATGTTCTCTATGTTCAGTAACTTCCTTCACACTCATAATATTGGTAGAGAGTGAAAAATGTTCACATGTCGATATATGGTGGGTATCGAGCAAGACATTATTTTATTTTTCTGTCGTTGTTCTAACTTGGCTGCATGGTTACACAGTGATTATGTACCATAATGATGTGACAAAAGAAAACTTCACATTTTCCTCTTACATCAGAAAATAGTTAGAAATAAATCGAATATTTTCTTTGATTTTAATAATTAACGAAATATCTCAGAGTTTAGTCAGCACACCAGTAATATCATTTCTAAACTTAATCTTTCAACAGCCTTATTTAGTAAGCATTATTATTATCTCCAAATTATTAATAAGAAGAAAAATCTCAGAGGCAAAGTAACTGGCTCAATGTCTCAAAGCTAATGAGTGGGAAGGCAGGAAATTAAACTTAGTCCATTTCATTAAAAAGCTGAAATTCTTTCTATTGCTTCTTCACAGACTAATGCTGTTTAGTAAACCATGTCCAAAAACTCTTGTATTTGATACCACCGAAATGAAAATTATAATTATTACACTTAACATTCCAAATGACTATAACCTAAAATATATTTCTTAAAATATAACTTATTTATCACTTCTTACTAAGATGACCTAACAGAAAGTGTCCCATCTTACTGCTCTGTCATTGTCTATAAGCAAAGATGCGGGAAAGGAAAGGTTCCCTGTATGTAGCAGTAAATAAATCGATTTTTTAACAATCTTTGGAGTTAACCCTAATAAAACTCAAAGGAATAGGTTCTTTGTTAATCTTCCACATATTCCCTAAGAAATAGCTGCTCAATTTTCCTTGAAAAACCTTAGGTACAGTGAATTTTTACGCACAGCTCAACACTGGCTAAGGAACCATTTGCAACAAGCTCTCTTTCTATACTGATGGTTATCATTGAAACATACTGCCACCTTATGACAATTCTTTTTATATCTTAATTATCAGAAAACTCTGTTTTAAAATAAACTCCTACCAGGAATATAACCACAAAGTACATAAATTATCTTATTTTTTAAAAATAAAATTAATAGTTTTATTGAAAGCAGTCTGAAGGAAAAATGCTATATTTAAGAGAATATTTGTAGATTTTAAATAGCATAATGATCTTAATGACATGACGTAAGCCTCTTTTAAATCCAAGAGGCCAAGATATAACTGATTAATTACATGCTGGCAATGAACCTAAAATTTTAAGTCTACGTTTCAATTACAGTTTTAGAAGTTATATCCAAAGGATTTTTCCCTAATTGGGTCTGTAATATTGCATAAGCACACTCAAAAGATATAAAAATTGCAATGGTTCAGATTGAATGTATAGGGAAAAGAGACACTAAAATGAAGAAAAGACTGTGTATTTGAAAGAAATCATTATTACATGAAATTTAAAATAAGCCAAAATAAATACTATAATAAAATACTATTACTACTACCACAAAATAAAGAACCTATATACATGGAACCCTCTTATTGAATGTCCATAGTAGAAATACCTATTGCAGCAGAAAACATGGAGCTTTTACCCAATAACTGGTTTATTTTTTATCTATGGATATAAGTGATTCATGTTTGTAATGGGTTCTGTTTTCCTTTTATGCATTAGATGCTAACATACATATAAAGAAATTCATGGTTCATATTTATCAAGTATATAAGAAGTCATTGCATGCATTTTGTACACCACTATCACTCCTGGCTGCATTTTATTTTGCTGCCTTATTTTCTCTTTGGCCTGATAGTACCATTTACTTTCATTTTTATGTATATACTTGGTACTGTGGAAAGAATATGAATTTTGGAAGCTGAATATCCAGAATTATCTCTAAATTTGAACAGCTAAAGGGTCTTGATTAATTGCTTTATCTCTAGTATAAACTAAAGATTTGCCATTTATAAATTGGGGCTAAAAATATCTTCCTTACACGATTATCATGATGATTAGTGATAATGACTAGAGATATCTAATATTTATCAGGAGTCTAATATATAAATGGCTACTTATATAACTCAATTTCCATATCTTTTATTTCAATAAAGCTTCTGAAATCAAGTTTTATTGCATAATTTCATTTAATGTAGTAGTGTTCTCCCAAAAACGCATTTTTTAAATCAGTGATGTCTTAGAACCCAGGGAAAATGGTATTAACATATTGTGCTATACTTACATAATCACCTCATGCTCTTTTTGAACTATGCAGAATTATTAACAAAAATAATGAAATGCTTGGTTGAAGTTAAATAACGAATGGAGAAAAACGAAAAACTAATTAACAAATAAAGAATGTAATAAAGACTTTGGCATTGTTATTTTAAGAAAAATTGACAATTCACTACAGTTTTCCATTTTTGTTTAAAGTTTAGGAGCAAAGGAACAAATTTTTTTTTTTTAATCTGTGCGCAATAACATATTGCTTAGTTTAATTACTGATTTGCTGTTTGCTCAAAGTTTTAATCAAGAGAGTTCTTATGTGTGGATAACAGTGGAGACATCTGTAAAAGTTAGTGCCACGTTTAACTCCTCTAGGCATAGCAGCACCTGGTGACGCCACAGGGAAGAATTCATGGATACTTCTCGAACATACTACAACAGCTGTCAACTCAGAAGGAGGTATATTCTAAGTTCTACCAAGCAAGTAGTACTCCACAAAACCTCATTCTGTCCCTTCTTTTAACTGAAAAGAAGCCAGATGGAAACATGCAACATGTCAAATTGCAAGTGAAGAATTACTATAAATCGTATTGCATGGATCTCTGTATGTTTGGCTTTAAATACTTGATTACTCAATTTGCAGAATAATTTCACTGCCATTTTAAAAAAAACTAAAGCTGGCTGATGCTATTCCAGGTAAAGACTACACCACATCTTTAAAAGAATACAATAAAAGTAAAGACAATGAGACTATGATTACATCTTTAACATAATATCAGGATGAAAAAATAAAGAGCATCTTCTAGAAGCTTAATAATGTCCAGAACAACTCTGCCTGCAGCATGACTAGCCGTCTCTCACAATAGCTAATGGTGCGATCTGCTTAAAGCATACAGCCACAGAAATCCAGAAAACAAGCTGTATTATTCATGATATAGCAGTCCTAGCTGTGCTGGTATGGTTGTTTCCTCTACCTATATCTCCATTAAACACGTCTATTTCTATCCATCACACAGAATTACCATAATACCTTTAAATATATTGTGTCCAGATTTAATTGTAAATGTAGGCAAAGATCAGAAATTAGTCATTTTGTTTTGGATTCGTGCAACCAAGAATCACTTATGATTTTAAGAGCACAAGATGCATTTCATAAAATTGAATGTATATAATTTTTTCATATTTAGAGTTAAAGCTTTCCTATGTCTGAGGTGCCACTGGGAATGTGTTAATTTTTTCATCCATTCTTACACACCCTCATAAAAACATTTGTTGAGTACCCACTGTATAACGTATACCATGCATTTTTATTTCCATGGAGTCATCCCTTCAATATCATTACACATTTCTTTTACAGCTGGAGTCTTGGTTAGGGAAGGAAATTTAGCCTACAAATCTGAAAGAGAATGATTTGTAGCAAGAACCTGAATCACATCCCAAACAGTGTCCTTTGGGTATGATATCCTAACCATGGTGACAGAGATCACTGAATCCCTGGGGTTAATCCTAACATTTCTCACAAAACTCTGTAGTACAATTTCTTAACACCTTTGTAATGACACAATTCACTTGCTTCTCTTCTAAATAAAGTCTAAGAATTAATTATATAAATTATTTTAACAAGTCGATTTATTTTTCTATACCAGAAACATATCTTAAGGTGTTTAATCAACACCAATATTAATAATATTATCCACTTTTCAGATGCTTATAATTTTACAACGCCGTTTTAATTCAACAACCACATTATTCATGAGAAACAGGCATCTTTACACACACACACTACAGATGAGAAAGCCGAGCCTCACCAAGGTTGAGAGAGCTGTCAAGATCATACAAAAAGTGAGAGTACTGCACTTCTAATTAATTCATGTTTGTGTCCAACCCAGGTCTCCTTCCAGTCCCTTACCTCTTGATGAAGCTTTTAGGCAGAAAAGTAAAATACTGAAAGATGTTGTTTTGCACAAAATGTAAGGGAACTATTAAGGGACAGAAAGATCGAATTTAAGTTGTTGAGGTCGAAAACAGTCGCCACTACATTCTGCTACCTCTCTTCCTCATCCTCTTGCACTGACAGATGCACGGTTAAGCCACCGCAAACCAAGAAGTTCTGTGTAGGAAGGCACTGTTCATACTACCTGGCTCTAGTGAGTTATGTTAACTCATTGTGGGAGATATATTTGCAACTCTACTACTTCTGTACTCCTCACCTCTTCACAGGTCTTTTTATGTCACCTATCTCTTCAAACCACCATCCCATTTCCTTTTGTGGCACCAAATAGCTGCTGCAGCTAAAAATACAATGGACCTGTCACTGAAGCTTGGTTGGTTCATGTCGTCATCCCCAGCAGCTGCCTCTCTCCTGGAGAATGAAAGCCTACCACTGAGAGCTCCTGACTATCTGCGCTGGGAATTACCCATGTGCTGGGGGCACTGCCGCACACACTTTTCTTCCCACCCTACTGAGCTGCCATCTAATTTTATTCGGTTGCCTATTTACATTTAAAACTTCTGACAAACACACAGAAAGTGAAAGTGATGCAAAGGCAACACCAGTGGGGGAGAAAGACCACCCAGAAACATGTCACAAAACCATAGCTACTAATGTACGTATACCCACTCTATCGCTAACAGGATTAAGCAACTGTCTGAACTCATTTATAGAGTCAACTATTTTCCTTTGCTGCATTTGAAAAACATGACTGAACTCCTTTTCTGCATTTGTCCATATGAATCAAGGCTGAGAAAATATTCTCCAAACATCAGCTGGCAGTAACATCAGGGTGTTGTATGGTTCTTTGTGACTAAAAATATAAAATGTAAGACAACATAATGAAGGCACAATCCTAAAGAAATGTGCAATGATGAGGAAGGCACTGGAGAATTCTAAGAGTGTGGGGGAGGGTTGGCTTAGGGGAGGAGCACATAATGTTAACTTTTATAGCTCTGGTGTTACCCATCTCTCAAGCATTCCCTTTTTAGTTCCTATAGAATTGAGGCTGTTTGAACATAAAAATACAATAAAAAATTTTGATTTGGGCAAAATAATTTTTGAATAGTCATGACGAAAAATAATTGTCCTCTTCTACAATATAAAGAACTCCATGGCCTAGTTTTATATGGACATGTATTGATCATTATTTTAAAAATAACATTTTTATACAAGTTGACTCAGACCACAGGACATCAGATGTGGTTTCTTTATTGGGTTGAGAGAGGAGGGAACATTACCCCAGATATGATATTTATACACTAGGAAAGAATCTGTACTATTTTACTTCCAGGAAGAATAAGAAGGCATCATTTACTGGGGGGTCATAAAGCTGGAGAAGACAGAAAAGAGTAGATTCAGATGACAACTTTTTCAGTGAAAGATCATACCTTTCTTAAGAGCAGTACTTTATCCTAAATTCCAAGCTTGACCCCATATCACGCTAACATGAAGCATAAGCTTTTCCACACAATCCCTCATACTTCTAATAAAATTATGTTTCCCATGGCAACAAACAGTATCTCAGAAGAAGCAAGTTCAGAGTGGAAATAATAAACGTATTGTGGCTTATGGAGCAGGACTGACACGACACTGACATCATTATCCTCTTACGGTTTTTGTTAGTAATAGTAGTGTTTGCAAGAGACATGAGTCACATTATGGTATAACCAACCTGACATGCAATACTTGCTCTCATTTGAATTTCTATTACCAAGAGATTAAAAATGTTTAATATGGGAGGAATAGTAAGCAAACCTAAGGACATCTCAATCCCCAGTGACCATTATCTCTCTAGGCAATAATGTTTCCTTAGGTATAAGCCATGCTTTTCCATTTCCTTTTTTAAAATTACTCTTACACTGCAAATAAAACCAGTTTTTCAGCTGTAGGTATCTATTCTGTAACCAAGTCTCTCTGGCAAAAAGCTCTAGGGAATGTATGAAGTAGCTCTTTAGAGAAGAAGGACATACAGAACAAGAAAATATACTTAAGTCTCTAAGCATTTAAAGAAAACTGTAAAATATATACACTTCTGCAAAACTAAACCATTGTCTTCAAGAAATGGAGTACACAACATTATTGTGGTTAGTTCTCACTTAATGCAATAAGCTTTTAATTTGCTAAGAAAGGAAAAATCCAGATTGTATTTCCTATTATTCATCAGGCGCTAGGGAGGCACTCTCTCTCATGGATGGTCTGTGTTCAAATACCTCTCACCCCTGTGCTCCCCCTTCAGAATGTCTTTCTAACCACTTCCATGAAAAACATGTGAGCGATTTATATTACTAGGTTGACTAGACTGACGCATGTTATCCAAAGTGGCATTGTTATGAGGCTGTAATTTTGATGAGCATTTATATCATCAACTTCTTAATGCCTTCATTTTTTGTGGTGTTAAGGACACACCAACAAAGGTAATCAATGCATCAAAATGTATGCCCAGAGGTATTTGAACAACAAACAGAAGCTGGAAAAATAATCCTTGTGTTGGTAACTTAAGTCAGAAAATGATTTACAGTGGTGCCCCATTGTTCATAAGGGATACATTCCAAGATCCCCAGTGGATGCCTGAAACCTCAGATAGTACCAAACCATATTTTTTCCCTATAAATATATACCTGTATATGTATAGGGAAATTACAAATTGGGCATATAAAATATTAATAATAATAACTCATTATAAAATAGAAAAATCATAACAATATACTATAATAAATGTTATGTAAATGTAATCTCTCTAAACATCTTATTATATGGTATTTACCTTTTCGTTTAAAGGAAGAACTTTAAGGCTTCTCTTCAGCATTTTTGAATTGCCAGCATCACTACTCTTGCACTTTGGGCCCATTATTAAGTAAAATAAAGGTTATCTGGACACGAGCTCCATGATACCATGACACTTGATCTGATAACCAAGATGGCTACTTAGTGACTTAAGAGACAGGGAATAGCTACAGCTAGGAATCAATTACATGGTAATTCTAAGGGACGATTCACATCCCCAGTGGCAGAGAACAGGACTTGTGAGATTCCATCACGCTACTCAGAACGGCTCAGGCTCACAGTTTAAAACTTATGAATTGTTTATTTCTGGAATTTTTCATTTAATATTTCAAACCATGCTTCACTGCAGGTAAGTGAAACCACGGAAACCAAATCCTCAGATAAAGGAGACTACTGTGCAACCATACTAAAAGTAAGAAAGGCAAGAAGCTATTTGTAAAAGATAATATTTTATAATTTCATACTGTTCTGACTTTTTAAACATGAATATATTTATTAAGTTTTGTTGTTTAAGGGAAATTAGATTTACATTGTTCTTTAATAGAATCATTAAATGAGAATGTAAGCTAACTCAGACGCTAATTTGTAGAAAGGAGAAAATATGCAGCACAATAGATATATAATTGTCCCCCAAAATACCAATTCAAAAAGATATATGTACTCCTATGTTCCCTGCAGCACTATTTACAATAGCCAAAATTTGGAAGCAACTTAAGTGCCCATCAGTAGACAATTGACAAAGAAGTTGTGGTACATATATATATACAATAAAATAATAGTAGGCCATAAAAAAGAGTGAGATCCTACCATTTGCAACAACGTGGATGAACCTATAAGGTATTATGCTAAGTGAAATAAGTCAGGCAGAGAAAGACAAATATCATATGATCTCACTTATATGTAGAATCTAAAGAACAAGATAAATGAACAAAACAGAAACAGACTCATAAATGCAGAGAACAAGCTGATGGTTTCCAGATGGGAGGGATTAAAAAGGTGAAGGAATTAAGAAGAACGAATTGGTAGCTGCAAAATAGTCAAGGGGATGTAACGTAAAGCACAGGGAATATAGTCAGTGATAGGGTAATAACTGTGTTTAGTGCCAAGTGGGTACTAGACTAGTCAGAGGGATCACTTTGTAAAATATATATCTAACCATTATGTTGTGGATAATATAGAAAAATATTGAATGTCAGTTGTAATCAAAAAAATTTTTAAAGTGTGGAGGGGAGATGAAGGAGAATAAGAGGTTCAAATTTTCACGTATAAAACAAATAAGTCATGGGGATGTTGGCGTACAGCACAGGGAATTATTTTATGATAACACTGTACCATGTCAGATGCCTGTTGAACTTAACATGGTGATCATTTCTTTAGGTTTATATGTTGAATACCTATAGTGTACACCTGAAATTAATACAATATTGTACGTTAGCTATATTTGAATTAAAAAATTAAAAAATTAAATAAAAAATAATTAAAATATACTCTTTCCAACAAGCTTCAACACCATGAAGTCCATTAAACATTTAATAATATGCATATTTCATTTGTCATTTTAATAACATTTACCATATTTTAAAAGGTTTTTACTGAATATGAGAAGGGTTAAATTTTATCTTTTTGACTATGTACCATAGATGGAACACACGTTTTCTCTATAAGTATCACATAAAGTGGTGTGAATCATTGTTTTATGCTATGCATATTATTCAATTCGAATATATATTTAGAGTAGTATTTTACAAATGTTAGACAAAAACTACTTATATACACATTTGTGATTCAAAGCTTTCATTTAAGCAATGAAACCCATCCGTCAACAGTCTTTCATGCCATATGTTTTTATAGCAATTCTCTAAATACAAAGAGAACCTAAATATACTGTGAGTTTCAAGCACATCAGACACCTCCGTGTTTATTAATAGGTCTTTATGCTAGTTGAAAAAGAAAGATGACCTTTTCCCATAGGTCATTGTCTCATGACTGAAATAATGTGTGCCATTTGGACTTTAAATCTTACCGTGAACAATATGCCTTGGCCAAATTAAAAAATTTTTTAAAAGACTCAACATTTTCCCAAAAACACTCACTTTAAAACAATCATATAAGATAAACGGCATTTAAATCCCATTATTCTAAAAAGAACAAAGGCTATTTTTTAAAAAGCATTCTCTTCTCTTTTCACAACATATGTATTAGTAATCATTACTTTACCAATGCTATGAAACTTGATAGTTGGTGACTAAAGAAAAATTAAGTATATTTTAAGAAAATCCATACCTTCTATTAATGTACAGGTGAAAAAATGGGGCGATATATGAAAATATGTACATTTGGGACAGTAATTAGCCTTCGTTTCCAAACAAAGGACAACACCCTTGTAAATGATTTTTTTTATAAAACATAAAAATAAAATGTGCCCAGTCCACTTTGAATTATTATAATGTTCTCGTTTAAAGGCACCATCTGTCAGAGATTATCTTATTTTATACCAAGGGAACATCTATTAAATATTCATCCTCCTCATCCTGGAAATGTGCTCCCGCCGGATCAGGGCCCTTCCCACCTGATGAGGTATTTGTATTAGTCATTTTATTATCTCGTCTCTGAATGAAACTTAGACTAGACACCTGAAGTTTACACCTAAAGAGCAGCACTCTTTTTAGGCTGAAGAGTGTGATTTCTGAGGGCTGCTATTAATTTACACATTCTGAGGCCAATGAGTTAATTTACGCTATCTTAGCAACAAGCAGTTATCACTTATTTTGTTTAATTTAAAAATAGCAAAAATTTGCAAAGGCAAAGTTTGTTAAAATATAGCATATACCTGCAAGATTTGGGTGGAAATAAGAAGCTGAGGCTAACATAACTGCTGAAGGAGAAAATTGTATAAATTGTTCTTTTTTTGCATGAAAGTTCCTAACTTGTAGACTACTTAATCATAGCTTCATATTTTATGCTTTATTTCCCTGGCTTCGGGGAAAAAATACACAGGTTACTGTGAACTAAGAACAGTCCTTAAAATATTGATGCCACTTTCTATTCTCCACACAACAATAATGAGAAAACTGAACATTCTGTCCAATTACAGAAAAGACTACTAAAAATTCCAAGTTATGTATGCACACAAATAACACCAAAATTCAGGAAGAAAATTAAACCTCCCCTCTCATTTTGCAGGTTTCTCAGTAGGATACTCCATACAGACAGTGAAAATATTTGAAAGCATAACTTAATAAGCCATAATTCTATCTATAGCTAAAGTGAAATGGAATAAGTAAGATTTCCATCTCAAACAATGAAATAGATCATAATAACACCACTTTAGAAAGAAAGAAAAACTTTCAGGATGCTATATCATAAGTGCCAGCTTAAATTGTCATCTTGCATTTCTAGTCCTCATTTAGAACAGTGGCAGTCTTTGACGGCCAAGGTCCCCTGCTAGTCTGAAATACATGGAGAAGAAGAGAGCTATGTACGAGTTTCAACTCACCTTTGGCAGAGGAGTAGCAAACAGTTAGTTTAAAGAACAATCCTTGGCAAAGACTACAAAGACTACAAGACTGGACCAGATGAACTGGGCCTCCCTCAGAAATGCTTGGTCTGAGATATGGTTAAAAGATATGTCAGCAGCTACTTTTTTGTTGCAAAGATGTAATTCTGAAGTCAGCTGCGTCTACGACTTGTGTCTATTTGGAGCCCAGAATAACTTTGTGACAGAATTTATCACTTTTCTGCATCTCCAGAAAGAGTTCACTTGTAGAAATTATTAGTAAGCAGTGCATGCTTTCCTGGCGATTCTCAGAAGGGCATGGATGGATTCACAACATAGGCTTTAACTTCCTGTTGATGTAGGTCCTCAGCAGCCTTGTCCCTTTGCCAGAGATGCCCTCCCTCCCACACGTGACCCCACGTGCTGCTGGAGTGGTTCTTCTCTTCTCTTTGACCTGGTTTCTCCTTTGCAATCATGAAGGCCTCCATCTATCATTTTTCAAGACCTTCCATCTCTATCAGAGGTTTAAAGCATTAGATAAAGTAATCATTTTACGGTAAACGTTTCTTGCTAATAACTAGCTGAGATCAGTGATACTCAGAGATCACACATGTTGATTTGGGGAAAAGAGTTGAATGATTCGGGGACAGGGAGTCCTTTAGGAGGTATATCTGAAAAGACATATTTATGCTATACTTGATTTTATTATTCAAATATTACTTTCCTGGGGGAATTGAATAAATTATGAAATAGCAAAAGGAACTCAGCCCAGCATGAGATCTCATGGACTGAAAAACAAGTGTGGGAGGTGAGAGAAATTGTAGGAAAAAAATGGAGCTATTCAAAATTTTGCTTAACATCTGTAATAAAAATATGATTTATTTTCTGAGAAATCCAATGCATAAATTATTTTCCCATAAATTAAATACTAGAATTTATTACACAGGTATTTATATCCTAGTGATCAATAGTAAAATTTGAGTAATACCTTATTGTTCAGTTTTATAAAAAAATGAAATGTTATTTAACGACTGATACTATTGCCAATACAATCAGAAGCAGAGGTCACTCTTCTTGCATACAGAGATGATATTAACATTTTGGTTTCTGAAAGTTCCTTCTTAAACATATTGAAAAGGATGGTACAATGCCCGGAGGGATTCTGCATCAGGGGGCCCAGGAGAGACCAGATTTTCTACAGAATCCATGCATTTCAAACAAAAATACAATATTTCCACAAGGGGCACAGAATATTCTGCAAAGATGTGATGTATATGGTTCTCTTACATTTTTGACATTTGTTTCAAAGAAATTGCCTGAATACGTTCTATTTTTCTGAAAAATGTGGATAATAACATATGTTGGGAAAGTAAAAAACAGTGTGATTATTTTCTATGTTCTCCCATCATTTAGATATTATTTGTTACTCTCTTCACATCTCTTCTTTCCTCTGCTTTAGAATTCTTCAAAAGACTAGGCTCATGTGAAATCACTTATATTGGAAAAAGTAAAATTGGTACAGATGGTATTCTGCTGGGTTCAAAATATTCAATTAGAAAAAATAAATAATTTCATCATATTTAATGATAACCTAAATTATCACATAGAAATATGTCCTCCTTTGCTTTAGCACAAGCTACAATTGAAAAATAGGTTTTCAGATACTTATTAAATTATTGCAATATATTTTATAAATAGATAAATTACTCTACTGAGCTTACAGATTCTTTATAATTGAAACATTCAGTCAGGAAATAGACAGTTGGTTCTGTATGTCTAAATAAGAGTTTAATATTCAATATAAATAAATACTCAATTCAACATATCAGTTATAACCACACTTTCTCAAAAGGCATCATTCACGTTTTATAAGAAACAACTCTTCCTTCTGTGGGATTTCTGATATCTTTGATCTCCTCCTATTAAATGCCAAAACACCCAGCCATCATTGTGACAGTAAAAAAAACTGCCTCCCCACATTTCCAAATGCCCCCTGAGGGGTAATAACACCCACTCTCCCTCAGTTAAGAACTACTAGATGTATTTTACAATTCAGGAGGGAAAACATCTTATATAAAACTGAAACCTTTACTTAACTTGGAAACTATAATCTGCTTTTGCAACTGTAGCATTAGCAGAACTGTAACAAGTTTTATGGTCTAGTGTGTATTTATAGTACAGCTGTGCTAAACATTTTTGAAGGAGTGAGAAATTTGCATTTTGATAATGCAGAAGCTTACAGGGAAACTATGCTTAAGTCTAGTAACTACATCATGGTCGGCTCATAAATAAATTGTCCCCAGATACAGGTCTTTTCACTACTTCAAAATCCCCTTCCTTTTGAGAAAAAGAATATTTAAATGATAGTGAATAAACTGAGATAATTCATCCCAATCAATATCACACATTTTTGGACAAGAGGAAAATAAATATTTTATAGATTTGTCTAAAGCTATTCTGATCACTAAAATTTGTGTACTTAAATACTCGGCTATGCCGATATTTTATTAGATCTCTCTCTTCTTTGTTAAATTGTGGTGAAAGACAAGAAAATGGGAATATAGAAAAGGACTTAGTACTGATAAAAGAAAAAAAAAACAAGATCTCAATTCTCAATTGCTCTAGGAAGCACGATGTTCCTCATATTTTGGATTTAAAAAATGATTTCCAAAAATTACAAATATAGAGAAGAGGGAGTGGATTCATGCTTCTTAATAGCTTTGTCAGAGAACCTTCCTTTGCTAACCTGTTATGCACAGCTGTAAAGCAGTATGAAGTGAATATATGTCAATTAAAAATTGATCGTTGTATGTCCATTAGCCACAAAGACCTTAATCATAGACACTGCCCTGACACTAATTTAGTCATATTGTCTTATCCATATCCTAGAGAGAAAAAAGGAGATACTGCTATGAAACTCTTTAGTCTGCATCAGACCTTCCTTGTGATACTTTACATACACATTTTCTTAGTTCTCACAGCATTTCAGTAGTGTCATTTCTATTTTACCAATGATGAAAATAAGCCTCAATAATGTCACACCACCCATAGTGTCATCAAAACAATGTAAGAAAACAGTGATGATTAGTGAGATAAGCAGAAAGCTCAGTGAAAGTCAAGCTTATTTGGTAAATTACCAGTGTTGGGTAACTTCAAAATGGGTAGTGTAAAAATACAGGGGAGAAAAAGTTTCTGTTTGTAATTTCCTATCCTGCCTAAAAAGATACTCAACAAAGAGAAGAACTTACTACATATTCATCATCATTCATTTATTCATTGAACAATGTATCTACCTACAACAAATTTCATCAAGCTATTTTATTTCATCGTGCATCATTTTTTAAAATGCTAGGTGTGTGGTTTATAGTGTTGAAATAATAAAAATCATCTATTGAACATTTAGTGAAAAACATGAACTTTAAGGGAGATGTAGATCATAATAGGATATATAAGCTATTAAAAAGCAAACTACCAGGACATGGAAGCAACCTAAGCATCCTACAATAGATGATTGGATAAAGACGCTGTGCATACATACAAAGGAATATTACTCAGCCATAAGAAGAGGTGAAATACTGCCATTTGCAACAACATGGATGGACCTTGAAATAATCATACTAAGTGAAATAAGCCAGACAGAAAAGGTTGAAATCATATAATATCACTTGTATGTGAGATATAAACCTAAAAGCAACAATGAACAGGACAAACAAACAGAGACTCATGGACATGGACAATGGGCTAGTGGTTACCAGAGGGGAGGGGGAGAAATAAAAAAATTAAATGTTAATAAATAAATAAATAAATAAATAAATAAATAATAAAAAGCAAACTGACATAGGATAACGAATGATGATCATAGTGTACATTGTGGCAAATAATCACAACACATATTCTTATGTAAATTTGACTTTCATTTATATACTTTTACCTTTGCCCAACAATTTCATTTTTTGACACAGGGAACAATTAAGATTTCACATGCATTCATCATTGTAGTCTTTTTAAAATAATGAGTATATTATACATGTGTTTGTTATTATTTTTATATTTCAATTCTTAACTTTTATTTAATGTATATCCATATTCAATAAACATTGTATAACATATGAATTTCATTCTCTGAGGAATTTAACTACAAACAATTAATGTTATGATATTATAATGATTACATCTCATTTCGTTGTACCCTAGATTTAAAATATGATTTCTTAGTCTAATAAAATGCAAAAAAATTGATCCCTTCCTGTGTTACTATTGTTATTCTAAAGCGCTCCTACAAATCATCTACTAACAAGGAGAAAATTTTATCAAGCGATAATCCCCATTAAAGATATGGCAATGGTGATAACATCTTAAAACTCTTATCGTGCTGTGTAGTTTAAAATTCACTTTCACCAGTATCCCTTTTAATTTGTATATGAATTGTTAGGTAGATGTTATTATCATCCCAATTTTATAGGTGAAAGTACTAAGACTTAAAATAGTCATTTTGCTTGTGCCAAATCACACAGCTAATTAAGGAAGGTAGGTATCACTCATTTTCCTCAGTGCTCTTAATCACATTAAAAGGGATCCCTCTTCGAAATACGTATTTAATTTTCTATAGAAATAAGAGTGCAATTTTTAATTCCACACTAATTGCAAACTGAATATATCCTTTCAATGCATCAGAAATTTTATCTTTTAGTCCTTACATATTTTTGATGTAAGTAAATATTCTAATTCTGGGCATGACTTATATAAATAAGTCTTCACGCCAACTCACCATAATGCTTTCCTAATACCAGTATAAAAATTACTCTATATTGTTACTTGTGAAAAAGATTTTGAACCAAGAGGGGAGAGAAATATTGAAAGGGAAAGGGAAAGACAGAGAAGGGGGGAGGGCCAGAGAAACAGAGAGAAGAGAGAATTAAAAATCCAGCAGTAGTGATGTGAATTATGTGCTTAGTTACCACAAAAGTAATAATTACACTGTAACTCCATGGGAACAATGGTAATTTCACAGTAGCTCACGTTCCTGTTATCGCCCTATATCCTGATAACTGTGAAATTAATTTGTGGCACTACTGTAAGTGTCGGCCATAAGCTGTTCCCTTGTTAACAATATTATGCTACCATAGAGAAGGAATGTTTGGCAGTAAAATGGGCAGCAGCAAGCTGATTATTCAGGGTAAAGCTTCTATCTAAATACACATAGCATAGCAATCACCCACGGAAAAACTACATGGCTTACCAGAAGAGTTCTCTCTGTTCACTGTCCATTATCTGTTGACTGTAGTAGTTCCAATAAATAGCAAGTAATGATCAAATTACCAGTTTACATTTAGCAAGGGACCCTTCTTATCTTTAAAAAATGCAGAGAAAGTATGATAATATAATAGATTTATCTTGCTCTCTCTTCTCTTTCTTCCCCTGAAATTGTTACTATTCTACTAGAAGCTATACAAATGTACACACACACACTTCAATGAAAATCATGCATGCAGCTGTTAGCTAGGTAATCCCAGGTATAAACAAAGATCCCAGATATATTTTGAAAAAGGAAGATCTGTTACTTCTACAGTCTACTACTTTCAAAGTCACAGGAAGAAAAGTTGAACATTTGGCTAAAAGGATAATAGCCTTCAGTTCTACTTTTACAGCATGAAATATTGAAGAGAATATACACTCAAATGGAAGAGTTTAACTATATGACATCATAAGAAATCCTGAATTAGCGGTGTATATTTAAAAAGCCATGCATCCCGAGCTTTGGTTGGGTTGACAACAAAAAGGCAGAGGTGAGCTTCTCCAGCTCACCCCTCCCACCCATCTTTCATGATACTAGCCAGGCTGAATATCGTTCCGGGATGATGACAGATCGGCTAGGCCTGCTGTTTGGATCAGCTAGCATTTAGCATATGTGTCTGTGCTGAACCAAGAATTGTGAGATGGGCACTATTTGTCATTTTTCAGATAGAAAATGTGAATCCTTCAGAATTCAGAAAGTCTTTTTTAAAATATATTTTTAATTTAAAATATATTTTTGATTTTGAAATAATCAAACCATACCTAGAGATATGACTGCATCTTAAAAGTTACAATAAGTTTTGAAGAGTAACATTTTCCTTATATATGCAATACAAGGTTAATAGTTACTAGAAAGTCGTTTATTTGAAGTATCATAGGTTCTTATCAACCAAAACGACGGACTTCAGGGACTATTATGTTCTGACAAGTTCAGGAAAAGAATTGTCAGACAGAAATTTATTGTTCTAACCATTTCCCCCCCAAGTCTGGCACATAGTAGATTTTAATTTTTTTTTTTGAATAATTCAATAAACGTTCTCAAAATTTTTATTGGCTATACACTCAAAAAGGACATAGTCCTAACCTATCTTTAGAGTCCTCTGATATGTCATCTACCTCTCCATAACTGTTCTCCTAATTTAGATCTCTGGATATATATTCCCTTTGCAATTGTCTTGGAAAAGATCACTGAAAATGTGAATTCCAGTCCATTATTTTATTTTATTTTTAACATCAACTAACCACAAACTAGACTAATAAACTATGGTTTAACAGAATTTTCTGTGACAGTCAAAGAAATAGTAAAATAGTTTTTGCTCTTATGAATTTATCCCACTTACTCAGTATGTGACCATGAGCAAGTTTCCTGACACACTTGAATCTTAGTCTCTTCATACATAAATCGTGGGGATAGTAATAATACCTAACTCTTGGGATTGTAATGAAGAAACAAGATTGTTAGGAAGAAAACTATGCAAAGTATTTTTAGCATAGTATTGAAAAACAAAGATCACAATGAACATGTATGTTACCGTAATTTATTAAACACATCTGAAGTACTTAAGATGTATTCGCTTAAATGATTGATCATGTAGCCCGTATATGTTCAAAAACCTTTGCTAAGCTATCTACTATGTACCAGAAATAAAAGGTAGTATTTAAGAACATTTAAGCGAGTTCTCACCAAAAAATTATTAGGCCTTTTTGAGTCTTAATTTTCTATATATAAAAAGGTAGGATTATAAGTATCTACTTACTTCTTACAATTGTTAAAATAAAATCCATACTACATTTCATGGCCAACAGGTCATATATTGACTTAAGAACTCATCTTCCTCTACCAACCTCTGTCCATCCTGCCTTCTTCAGAGTACTCAAAGGTGCCAAGCTTGTTCTCATATCAAGGTGGCTCTGGAACCTCATGCCCTTTACCCCTCCTCCTACCCATGGAAAGCAACAGAGAGAAAGAGAATTTATCTAAGGACTAGTCAGTTAAATTACATCAATTAAGACTGAAGGATTTCTATGAAGTTCATACATCTGGATAACTTTGGTATTTCTTAGAAAACACTGATTATTCAAGCCTTGCAATCTAATGTGACCCTGATTTGTGTGATCGATTGGAAAATTTTCAAGGAAGTTACAGAGTATATGAGAGGAATTTCTAGAGGCAATTTTATACCTACATGAATAAGTTTTCATCCTGAAAAAAAAAATCACCTTCTGGAAGTCTTGTTAGTCACATGAAGTAACACAGGTGAAGTACAAACTATGTGATCCATCATAACACGAAATAAACATGGGTTGCTACTCTGTGATTTTAATCTTTATCCCAGTCTGACCCATGTCTTCAGATTGTTCCCTCAGGATGATCTCCCATGGAGTTTTAACTGAGAATACTTTAATCCAGCATCTTAAAAATCCATAGCAAATTACTAGGGTCCCAATGACTTATCAAAATTCCTATGTTTCAAAAATGATACATGAAAAACATAATCTTTAGTGAGTATGACTAACATGTTTTATACCTGCAGAGTTGAATTTTTCCACTAGAGGAAAGCAGGAAAAAATCAAGAGTTCACAGCACAAGACTAGAACTTTGTTGTCACCTTAAGCGTATTCCTTCTGAATTTACTAATTTAAAGGTCCAATGTCGTTAATATGAATCTCCTGGTCTCCGATTTTGCTCGCTCGGTTCCTCCATTAGTACTAGTCTTCATGTTCTTGCAGACCTCTGCTA
Source organism: Rousettus aegyptiacus (assembly GCF_014176215.1). Lineage (NCBI taxonomy): Eukaryota > Metazoa > Chordata > Mammalia > Chiroptera > Pteropodidae > Rousettus > Rousettus aegyptiacus. Next base: position 41,732,210 of record NW_023416292.1, on the reverse strand, counting down.
TGTTCTGCATTGCAAATTGGCTAAAGTGAAAACACCAGAAACAGAACATCAAAGGGTTCAAATCCCAGTTTCCTATTTATTATCTGTACAATCTCAGGCATGGCACTCTTAACTGTAAGATTAATGTAAGAGTAGCAACTTAAATTTAAGTAATAATAATACTTCTATCATAGAATTGTCACAAGAATTGAGCAAACATATGTAAATTATTTAGAAAAATTCTTGGCATATGGTTAAGCAATAAAATGTAGCTATCATTATTAATTCCTCCAATGTTTCTTTATCCTTTCAGTTCATCCTTGTTTATATTCAGCTTAAACTCAATTTCTAATCATTTCAAAGAAAATTTTGTAAAGATGCCTGGCTCCTTGTTGCTCAGTCCTTTCATTATGCTTTTCTTAGAAAAGTCATATTCTGAATGAAAACATATATGACCATAGAGAAAGTCATACAAACATTCAGAAAAACCAGCATCATGATACAGCCAGTGTCACTGATTAACTGAGTTCTCGAGACTTCACAGTAACAATGGAATATATTTCTTTGGCCAATCTCCCAGTCTTCCCTTCTGCAGAGCAATTATATAGTACTTTCTTCTTTTCTTCTGATTTTCAAGCTGTTTCTGTTCCATTAGTTTATCTTCCGCAGATAAACTTCCTTTCTATTTTTTTGTATGTGTGTATGACAAAATGAAAGCCTTCAGGTGGTGTTCCCTACCAGTGCTACCATCACTTCTCTAAAAGTGTGTGTAACTACCACTGTCTTCCTTCTGCTCCTTGTCACGATGGTATTTCTGACTCTCTGCCTGTCAAGGAGGAATCCCCACCAAAGTAACTGCATTCTATCTCCTCCCTTCTCTAACATCACATGCTTTCAATATGCCTCTTCTCCTTTTATTTCCTGAAACTTCCTTATTAGCATCTAATTATTTTGATTACTCCAATCTGATAATGTTCTTCACTAATTATGTCCATGCCACTCATACAGAGAATACTTTTTCTGATCTCTTATTTGATCTTTCAGAAGCATTCAATTTAAAGCTGTCTACTCTCTCCATCTTAAAACATTCTCTTTAAAAACACAGTATTTTCCCATTACTTATTTGGCCATTGCCTGGTTTCTTTTGTTTTTGTTTTTGTTTGTTTCCCCCATTCTTTTCCTAAATAATTGTTAAATACTAGAGTTCTTCAAGATTCTGATGTGCTTTTTTTCTCCTTTGTCTCATTCTATACCTACTTCATCACTCCAATTATATCTCCATATTTATTATCTATATGTCCATCATTCTAAGATCTCCACACTTATCTTTGGACTTGTAATTATTAAACCATTTATTCATTCATTTACTTAACAAATACTAAGTACTTGCCATGTGCCAGGAACAGCTCCACATGCTGTGGATGTATATTGAACAAACACACAAAACTTCTTGCCTTCATAGAGTTTATATTCGATTGAGAGTGATGCATTAAAGATAACCGAGATAGACAGTATATTAGATAATTATGAATTCTCAGGAAAAATAAATAAATTAGAAAGCATAGATAAGAAATGTTGATGATGTAGGTTGGCTTACTTTTAGATAGTAGCCAAGGAAGGCATTCCTGAGAAGGCAGCCTTTGAGAGAACTGCGGAAGCAGATATCCAGGGGCAGAGAGAATAGCCAATGCAAAGGAATATTTTTCTCTCTTATTTTCCTTTTTTTCCTATGTTCTATGAAACTATTTTTATGGTTTGCCTCCTCTCTCTCTTATTGAATATTCATCCATGTATAGTAACTAGTCATTGCCTAGCATCTTTTAAAAGTTTTTTTATTCCTTGAATGTTTATTTTACAATAAGTGATTAATATTATTTATTTTATCATTTGACTAGTAATGTCTTATCCTTATGCAAATAGATCCCATTTTAATTTCTTTTAGAAGCAGGATATAAGTAATAAATAACAAAATTAATCAAATTAATTATATAGATGTTAATTGAGCTTTTACTTTGTAAAGGGTACTATGCCTAATAGAAAAAGAGATGTAAAGAAGCCAGATTGTAGTGAGCTAAAGAATAACTGGGAGGTAAAGACATGGAGTGATGCTGTTCGGACTACATATTCCTAAAGCTTGGCAGTGAAATGGCTTCAGATAAATTTGTAGTTGGACACAACACAATTCTGACAGTTGGCTCTTAGTGAATTCTCTGAGGTTTCTAAAACTATTTAATTGTGAACATACGAACACAAGCCTTAATTAAGACAAATCTTTCTTCTGCCTGAATAAGAACTGCCAAGATGTCAGAGGGCAAGACTAAATGTTGCTGTCTGAATCCATTTTAAAAACTGTACAATGCACCATGCTACCCAGAACCACTAAGCTAAGTATGTTCACACACAGGTTTGGGGCTATCTTTGCTCCAGTAAGAACTCTGGACGTGTGCAAGAAAAATGCAAGGAACCTTTACGTCAGGGGCAGTTGCTACTACTCAAAGTGCCATTTGTTCTTTTAGTGTCCAAGATATATTCCTCAGATATTCGTGTCACCAAGATTCTGGCTGTATGTTTTCAAGACTGACTGGGATCCCGACTTTTAGAATCTTACTCCCTTTAGCGTAGATGTGTCCAAGCTCTCCTACTTTCCCTTCTTGCCTTGGCTAACCTTTCTAAAATCTAAACCTCTTGTCATTAAAAATATATAGTTTTAAATATCTACAAAGCCATATAATGGACATATTTTCCTCTCATGCTACAGGCCATGAAATAACTTCAGGGTATTTTTCAAAAGTTCTGTTGGATCCTATATCTAATTTTGTTGTTGTTATGCTCATTGTTGTTGTTTAAATTACACCACCAGTAATATTTTTCTCCAAGTTAAACTGAACTATCTCATCAAGATATAGTCAAGTAAATAAATATCAACAAAAAATCTGATACAGACAAAAACAGCATTTAAATGATGTAAAGTTTTGTTCTTGCATATCTTCAACATACAAATTTATTAATCTTTTCAAATAAACACATTATTTTCTAAAACCAAAGGTATAAAATTATTACAATAAAAGCAAATTAAATATATTAAATGCTGTATAATTATCTCATTTATATGGCTAAGGTTATTAGCTTATATATGATGTCTTTAAAATAACTCCCATTTGCAGTTACACTTCAAACTGCAGATTTGACGCATCAGCCAGGAGGAATGCCACAATTCCTGCTGTGCTAAACTTACTGAAACAAATAGAAAAAACACTTTATTGTGTTTTGTTTCTGTTTTACTATTTTGTAATTGGACTACCCTACAGGAAATGCTCTTCTTTATAATATATCACTGAGTTACTATAATAGTCTTGTTGTTTCATGCTCTTCCTTTATATACACCATAAGGATTTCTGAATTATCATTTTATATTCAGAATAAAAATAGTATGAAAAAACTTTAAAGACTTTAATCAAAAAGGTGTTTCAGAACTATTTGTAATGGCAATTACTTCTAACACGATTGAATATATTGTCCAACAATGGAAATATGAGCAGACATACTTAAATTCAAACATGCATTAAATGAAATCACACAGAAATAGAGAGTTGAGAAGCATTCTGAAAAACATGGATCGTCTCTGAATTTTAAAAAATGAGTAAGCATATGTCTTACTATTCAAAGATTATAAATTTGGGTGTTTTCTCTTTTAATTATTAAATAAAATATGGCTAAAAAGACAAGTTTCCTTGCATACAAATTGGCCTTTAAATTTATAGCTGGAGATAGCCATTTGGAGTTATATTCCATGATGCTTATCTGTTGTCATGTGTTCCATGGCTAATTTTGTCAAAATAAATAAGTTCTATGAAAATGCTAATATCTTCACCAAAGAATTAAAAGTGATCTTTAGAAAATACTCAATAACTCCAGACTATCTCCCTGACCATATGTTAAGATCATCTTTAAAGCAAAAATAACTCTTAATAAATTTATTTTGTCACTGAAGTAATAAAACTTATTTAAATGATTTTTATGCTGGAGTAGCTTTATGAACAACTGTGCTAAATAGCAATGAAATTTAATATAACAACAGATTTGAAGTTTCATATAAATTACACCTGTTCTTTAAGTACTAACAGCATTTATTGAGGATTAGGTTATAAAGATAGCAGAAGATTTTATTCCACACAAAACACATGTAGAATTTCTTCAGGAATAGACACACTTGTGGATATAACAGAATTAAAAAATAGAAAAGAACTCCACTTAATTTTGCAAATTACACCCAATGATACGATATCCTAAAACTCAGTATTGGTGAGGTTGCAACAATTTTAATTTGCTATACGAAGTCATTAAGAAAAATGAATGCATTTATTTCATAAAACTTTAATTAGACACATCTGACAATGTCTCTTTGACATTATCACTAAGAATTTCATTGATATTTTTCTTCTCACACAAAGTCTAATTCATTTGATTGTGTTCACCCAGGTGTAGCATACTCAGTGATACAGAACTCTCTCCTGAGAAAAAAAAAGGGAATTAAAGAAATTAGAAAATAATAAATTGCATAATCTAGTTGTAAAAACAGACACTTTGAGAAAGGGAAGTGCTTAAGTGGTCATATGAAAAGCTCAATTAAAACTAATTTAGTTTTGTCTCTTAGGATTTGTAAATCTACACTTTGAGCACTGAACTGAGTCGTCAGGACCAAGTTATCCTTAATTGTCTCAATTAATAACTAATTCTTATTAGAGTAGTAAATTATTTCATTTACATATGTGGTAACCTAAACATATACTATTTTGGTTTTGCGAAAAAAGATAAATACTAATTTGACACTTGGTAAAATATTTTGTTTAAACAAGCAATGACCTAGCTCTATTTTAATTCATTTAAATTAAAAATATAAATTGAAAAATGTTTTGAAAAATAAAGTTCATAGAGGTTAAGAAGCTTACAAAAAAATTATACTCGGTCCTAGTAACAGGGCCAAGATTAGAACCCCAAGAATGTAGAAGACCCATTGAAAGGTAAAGCAAATACATTTTGGTTTTGAGCAGTCAAGTTTGAGGTTCCTGAAGAACACTGAAATGGCAAATAAACATTTAGCACTTTGAGTCTGGTGTTCAGGAGAGAGACATGCAGATAATGCAGACTCAGGAGACACTATTATACACACTGTAAACAAAGGCAAAAAAAAAAAAAAAAATAGTTGAGATCACCAAAGGCATGAACACAGACTGAGAAGAGGACCAGAGATGAAAGGTTCTTCCTATATTTCAGAGAGAATAAAAATAAAAAATGGTGGATTAAATATTCTGCTTAAAATATATAAAACAAAAACTAAATTATAAGAAAAATACCCAGGATTTATTTCTCTTTAAACTTAAAATGAGATGCAATTAGTTCTATTCAGACCAGTACATAACTTTCCTGACTAAAACAATGTGTGAAGGTAGACATAAGGGGACTTCAATTTCTAGGCAGAATGTAGTATGTCACAGAAAGTCAATCAATGCTTTCATTGTCAAACACTAAAAATATATGAATAAACTTTATATTTTTAGAGGCATCAGAGATCTGAGAAGGCAATAAAAATTATGCAAACTAAAGTTCCTGGAGAGGAGAATGTTCTCAAGATGAGGAGAAATCAGAAAAACTTTTAGTGATTGTTGGAATTGGGAGAGGGCTATTTTAATTGGAAAATTAAGACAAACACATGTCTGTTTCTTTGCTGGACAGATGCAGAATTCTAGTGGTATGTGGGAGGCTAAAGGGAGAGACTAAAAATTCTGAAAGGCACATAGAAAAGGGGGCATGGAGTGAAAACTGTCAGAACCAAAAGGAGAAATTTGGCAAATCTCAAAAATCACAGTTAACAATTTTAACAACCATCTCTCAGAAATATTAACATTTAAATAAATGAAAAATCAGTAAGGATGCTAAAGATCTAGATATACTATCAACCACCTCGAATTGACATTTATAGGACACTCCACTCAACAATTGCAGAATATATACTCTTGTCAAGTCCATATGAAACACTCACCAAGAAGAAACCATATGCTGGGAAAAATACCTTTTGAAAAATTAAAATATTACAGATTTTCTTCATGACCATAATAAAACTGAATTACAAATCGATAACAATAAAATTTAGAAGAGCTCCATCAATAATGTCAAAATTGTATTTGTTTCACATTCTTGCCAAAATTTGTTGTTAGTCTGCTTAATATTAGTTATTCAAGTGCATATAAATTGGTATCTTTTGTAGTATCTTTTATTCAAATATTTTGGCTATTTTAAAAAATGTTTTATAAACTTTATTTTTTAGAGAAGTTTCAGATTCGCAGAAAATTGCACGAAAGGTACAGAACATCCCCAAGTACCACCTCCCACCACACACACACAAACTTGCTTGTCAATATCCCATACCAGAGTGCTACATGTTTCTCAGTGATGAACCAACGCAGACACATCATTGTCACTCAAGGTCCATAGTTTACATCAGAGATCACTCTTGGTGTTTTAAATTCTACGGGTTTTGACAAATAGGAAATGACATGTATCCACCAGTCAGAACAGTTTCTCTGCCCTAAAATCCTCTGTGCTCCACCGATTCACATCATCTTCCCAAACCCCTGGCAATTCCTGATCTTTTCACTCTGTCTACAGTTTTACCTTTTTAAGAATGTCCTATAGTTTGAATTATATGGAATGCGGCCTTTTCATATTGGCTTCTTTTATTTAATAATATGCATTTAAGCTTATTCCATGTCTTTGCATGTCTTGATAGCTCATTTCTTTTTAACACAAAATAGTATTCCATTGTCCGGATGTACCACAGTTTATTTGCCTACTGAAGGACATCTTGGTTGCTTCCAACTTTTGCAATTATGAGTAAAGCTACAATAAACTTCTGTGTGCAGGCATTTATGCAAACATAAGTTTTCAATTCATTTGGGTAAATATCAAGAAGTATGATTGCTGGGTCAAATGGTAAGAATATGTTTAGTTTTGTAAGAAACAGCCAAACTGTCTTACGAAGTGACTATACTCTTGCAGTCTTGTCAGTAATGAATAAAAATTCCTTCTAGAAGTTTCACGTTTTCGCCAGCATTTGGTGTTGTCAGTGTTTCAGATTTTTGCCATTCTAGTAGTTGTATAGTAGTATCTCATTTTAATTTGCAATTCCCTGATGAGGTATAATATTGAGCATCTTTTCACATATTTATTTTTCATCTATATATCTTCTTTGATTAGGTGTATGTTCAGATCTTTGGCCTATTTATAAGTTGAGTTGTTTATTTTCTTAATGTTCAGTATTTTAACATTTATCTTAACATATATTTTAAATAGTCATTTATCAGATGGACTATATATTTTACAAATATTTTCTCCCAGTCTGATGCTTGCCTTCTCATTTTTTTGACATTGTTTTTCTCAGAGCATAAGGCTTTCATTTTAATGAAGTCCAGATTATAAATCTTTCCTTCGTGGATCATGCCTTGGTATTATACCTAAAAGTCATTGCTAACCCAAATCAACCAGTTTTTCTCTTCTAGGAATTTTCTAGTTTTGCATTTTATATTTAAGTCTATGATCAATTTTGAGTTAGTTTTTGTGAAGGGTGTGGGTTATTTGTTTAGATCCACTTTATTTTTCATTTTTTCGCATATGGATGTCTAGTTGTTACAGCACCATTTATCGAAAAGATTATCCCTTCTCCATTGTATTGCCTTTGCTCCTTTGTCAAAGACCAGTTGACTACATTTATTTGGGACTATTTCTGGGCTTAATCTGTTCTACCGATCTATTATTATCTATTATTTTTCCAATACCACACCAGCTTGATTGTATAGTATGCTGCATAGTACGTGTTTAAGTTGAGTAGTGTCGGCCCTCTGTTTTTCTCCTTCAGTATCATGTTGACTATTCTGAGTCTTTTACCTCTCCATATATACTTTAGAATCGATTTGTTGATATTCACAAAATAACTTGCTGGGATTTTGATCAGGATTGTGTTGAATCTGGAAATATTTTTTTAAAAAAGATTCAACAATATTTTCTGGTGTTCTCTGATATAATATACAGTATAACAGGGGGAAAAAGAGTCAAAAATGACTCGAACTTTTCGCCAGACTAACTTCTTTTGAACTATGAGGTAAAGTAAGATCTAGGATGGCTGGGTTCCTCTTATGTACCACACTCCCACAGAACTGTGCACAATGGTCTCTCACCTATGTCTTGCCCTCTTCCCTTAGCCCATAGCCTCCTAGCCTTGCTTCAGATCTCAACTCAAGTAATCCTTCCTCGTCAAATTATCATATAATTTAATAATACCTTCTCTTAGCAATAGTTCCTCTCCTTTGAAGAAATGCCTTAGTTATACATAACTTTATATATGTTTGTGTAATTATTTGATAAATGTCCATATTCCCTCTCATTAGACTATGGGGGTAAAGCTCGTAAAAATGTGCTCATTATTGCGTATCCAGTGCTTACTTGTGCTTTGCATTATAAAGAACTCAATAAATATTCAAAAGAATGAACCATGTATAAGAGTAGCTATCACCACAAACTTTCAAAGCCAGTGTTTTCAGTGACCTTATACTATATCTATTATACTAGAGTTACCCTTTTAGAAATATATGTTATCCGTGTTCACAAATACAAACATCATTCTAAACAATAAATATTTTAATATAATAACAAAGCTCTATTTCTTAATCAAATCTTCTAAAATGTCATAGATGAGATCTGAGACTTGCATATAAAATATAACTTCATTACTAAAATTCAACAAATTATACCATCAATCAGTATTTTTAATTATAACCCAATATACATAAACATTTTAAAAATTCTATTAGACTACATAACCATGTTAGAAATTTACATAACTTTTTCTAAATTATAATCTCCAAATTGTAGATTAGAATTCAAAGTTTATGTACAGATACACTGTAATTCTTAGCTACAGATGGTCCTTGAAAATTCTAATACCATTTAATTACTAATCACTGACAAGGAGCCTAAGGTCACTAAAGAAATTAATTAAAAACCACAAATAAAAACCTGATGAACATATATTTCAAGAATATCAAGATCAGAAATTCACTAAGTACAAACTTAAATTTTAAAAACTAATACATCAGAATCACCCCTTTCTGATGGCATCTTCTTTGTTTCCTACCAATTAACCCCTGTTTTCAGTTTTATCCACTACTCCTCTCCACTGATTTTATTTTCATCTTCTCTCATGATTGTAAAATTAATAAGTGCATGTTAATGACTTATAAAATTTTATGCATAGCGCTGGCTCCATCTAAACACTTTCAAAAGGCCACCTCTTTCACCAGTCAATCCGCCCTTGGGCACAACGCTTTGAAAGCAGAGACTGAAGGCTGCTCGCCCTTCCACCCTGGCACCCAGCCTTGTGCTTGATGTTTGGCAGGCCTATAATTGAACTGAATTGAATAATCAGGAACAGAGAAAGGTTTGCCGACTTTTGTTTTTAGTAAACATATATAGTAACTATAATCACTTTCTATAATACTAAAGATAAACCTGGAATGTGGTAATATATTTAAAAATATTCCATTTGAATTATGCTACAATGAATGTTTGTATTTGTGTGTGTATGTAATGTATATACTTTGTGTATGTGTGTTTAATATTTATGTTTTCAAACAAAGGTTTTTTTCTTTCCCAAAGTGCATTTAAATAACTGAGCGCTGTAACAGTAACACAAGAGCCTGAATTTAGTCAGTTCCATTTAATCTACCACGTTTTACACTTATGAGGCTATAAAATATAAAACTTAGTTTAAAGAGATTTATTCATGGTCCTAAATGGACTTTTGGGAAATTTGTTTAAATATACGATTTTTATTTATCATCATATTTAAAAAGTATTTGTTCTTATATATAAGCAAATAAAAGAATAAATTATCAGAGGCAGGCAATAATTTATATATGTCTAGAAATCTTAGTTTGCTCAGATAATTATAGGTCACAAATAGTATTTTCATAACCCTTAAAAAGAGGCCAATACTTTGATGTGACTACTGAAAGAACAATCGATTCACTAAAAATTTCAGATGAACAGAGTAATCCCGAGTAAATATAAATTGCAAGATGAGCCTTATATTAATACCAAATAACAATAAAGTTTCATTGTAATGGAATGACCCAATTCAAGAAATGATTCTCAGGCTTCAATTAATGGTAGTGACTGGCTCAAATTGGCTAGCAATGCTTTTTAAATTATTTAATATATTTTATTCCTATGCAATCGTTTAACTATAATTATGTGCCAAAACTAGTAATTTTTTTCTTTAGTTAAAAATAAATGTGTTATTCTTGTTTCACTATTAAAAATAAAAAACCTGAATCCCCAAACAGCTTTTTCATTCAAACTGTTTAAATTTCAACACAGTTCTTACCTCTGGGTGAGAAATGTCTCAAGCAATATTCCCTCACAGAATATGAAATTATAAACAACTTCTAAGGGAATGAAGGAAGAAATGAAATATGAAGAAAAAATATGACAATGACAAATATAATACCAGTAAGTAATTTAACCTTATTGTAAATCATTTTTCTTCTCTATTTAAAAAAATAAATAAAAACTCTCCTGAAAGATAGAGGAAGATACCGGCAAGATAACTGGTTTGTAAACATCACACAGATATCCACTAAAAGTATTACCTCTGTGATCCACTGACAAACACCCATTTCCACTAAAACTTGATGGAAGTTGATGTTATGGAAGATCTCTAAATAAAATAACTACTATAATTTCTTCTACCCACCAGCCAAAGTAATGGCCCTTAAAATGGGAGAGAGCTACGGTACTAAAAGTTAGGAAATGTACTAAATTAAACTAAATTTATTAGGTCCCTTGGAAGACATTAGAAAGATTGAACTATAAACATCAAGAGCATTTTAAAAGAGCTCAAAATTTCTCATATAGCATCTCATTTAATCCTAAAAGATACTTCTTTGTGGACTAGAGGAAAAATATTTATTCATTATTTACTGATTTATAAAATATTTATCAAATTTTTGAAATGGAGGCAATCCCATGGGCACAAAATTTTATAAAGGAGTTAAAATAATGGACCATAGAACACATAGCAATCAGTATTTTCCAATTAATACCAGATATCATGCCTGTACTTTAGTAGATGCCATGATTATTCATCCATTTTTTAAAATAATAAACTAAATTATCACAAAGCTGTATTTTTATAGGTATCACATTGAGGTAAACTAGTGTTAAACTGAAAGGTAACATTATAGTTTCATAATGCAGATGATTCTTCAATGGAGAGCCCACATACTAACTATAAAGCATAAACATAATAAATTAATTCTAATTGATTCAGTGGCATTGATACCTATACCTTGTATTGGTGATTTTACAATGGCAGTTGGTGATTTAATTCTTAATCATGTTTGTTTACTTGAATGAGTAATTTAGGAACTGTAACTTACTCAATCTCAAGAAACAGCTCAGAAATTAGAAGATACACCACCTCAGTAAACATTCTCCAGTCATGTTTACTAATAAAATTAGAAAAGCTTCATAATACTTTTTAGTCTTAACCTATTAGAGACAATCACAAATTCACAATACATATATACCAAACAATTCTTGAAATTTATTTTAACCAATTCAAGTCTGCTCCGAACGAGGGGTCAGAAAACTATGTACCCATGGAACAAACCCAGCAGGCTCTCTGTTTCTATATATAACATTTGATTAAAACAGAGTCACACCAACACAACCATACTCATATTTCACATATGGTCTATATGGCTGCTTTACACAGGACAACTGAACAGTTGCAACAGAGTCCATATGACTCAGAAAGCTGAAACATTTTACTATCTAGACTTTTACTTAAAACATTTACTTATTTCTGCTTTAGTCTGTTCCTTCACTGTGCTTTTTCAATTTAAGCAACTAATTCAAAAAAAAAAAAAGTAAATCCAACTTACTAGCTATCTTTACCAATTGTAAGAATGAGACTCTTTTTCCCAAAAATAAAATAAACTCTCCCAATGGATAAAATTTTGTATATATAATAACCACCTATATAAATACTGGATAAGATAACATTAATTTTCTGTTAAATATAATGTGCTAATATATGAGAAATGAGGAATATCTAAACTGCAATGTATACTTCTAGAAGACAAGATCATTACAGAAAAAAATCCAACAACCTATTATCTTATAGCATATGTAGAATGATCCCAAATTAATTAGGATGGGCAATAACAAAAAATGCCAAGATACTCATAAACAATAATGCATTATCTATAAACCTATTCTATTTTCTTCTTAAATTGTAGAATATGCCAAATATAGTTACAAAATATGTATTCAAAACATGTAAATGACTAATTTTCCACTTATAAAAGCCTGATTCAGAAAGCAATTTACTTTATGGTTTACTTAAGCTTTGCAACTACATTAAAATATGATAGTATATACACAACAGCTTGTTAACAAGATTATCATAACATTAAAATCATAATGTGGCACTTCAATTATAGATACTTAAAATTAAAGCTAATCCTCACAGTACCAATTTTTATCTCCTAAATAATTTTAGCTATTAGCTGCTCATTCAAAGTCGGTATCTAAAATGATGAGAATTCTAGAGTAAGACTTAGCTCTGCACTTTTCTTGGGTAGTAAGACAAAAGCTGTACCCCTTCCTTTCTAGTTTTTAATACACAATCTTTTGCTATTAAAGGAAAAATGCATTTTTTTTCCTCTCTTGGCTAAATCCTATTTATTTATGTTGTTGCCAATGTTGCAGTTTTAAATGGAAATATCCTGTGTGCCAACAACACATATTTTCTTTTTTGGTTTTATCATTCTAAATGTATCAAGGCGTCATAAATGGGAAGTTACAATGTTAATTTGATGTTTTCCTGAAAATACTGCTTTTATTTATTCTTTAAATATTTCATATCAATGCACATGCATATTTTAATAGCACAGAGGGTCTATAACATACCTTCCCAAGCTATTTCCCAAAACTGACAACTTTTCCATCATGCAAGATGGATTCAGAACTACTTTAATTATTGATAAAAATAGGAAACACTTATATAGTATTTCTTATATGCCATAAATTACTACAAACATGTTACCAATTTTAAAACATAATCCTCATAACAAACATCATTAGTTAAGTACCATTACTTTTCCATCTTTTAAATGATGAAACTAATTCACATAAATGTTAAGTAACCTTCCTGACATCATGGAATTAGTACATGGTAGAGCTGAACTTGTAATTCACGTGCTCAATATTTCCCATTCATCCTATCTATAAACCACAACACCCCAAGGCTAGATTAAAATCTCCATTAGTCAAAATTCACCTTATTTTGAGGCCTATTCCAAATTCCTTTTCTATAAGAAAACTTATCTTTATCCAAGAGCATATTTCCCACACTGCTAACAAAACAAGTACTATAGAATTTTAAATATTGCTTCTAAATCAACATTGTCTGTTACTAAGCACCAGGTTGAATGAACCAATGATTAGATTAATTAATATAACAATGCATTTTACAAACATTTAATTGAATTAACCTATGCCTATTTTCATTTGTGCTGTTGCTTCACAACATTTATAATTGAGATATATGTAATCAATATTTCTCACTTTCAAGTTTCAAGTTCAAAATGAAGAAAAAGGCCGTAAATAAACATAGTTCCAAATTCATATCTGACAATTGCTACAAAATCCATAAATAATCCAGGATTAATAGTAGATTATATATTTGGTTTTATTAAAGCATATATTTGGTTTTATTAGTGAGAATTAATATAGAACTTTTCTTCTATTCCCCATAAATGATGAAAAAATTAAATTAAATTTGGCTTATCTGAAATTGAATGTGAAATCTTGGAGTGAAAGTAAGATTCCTAACTTATACAGTAAACAGATGATAATAAATGTATGTGTGAGTGTGTGTATGCAGATTTGCATATACATGTATAAAATGTGTGTACATACATATTCATATTACATAAATCATATAAAACACATAATTACATATTTAATTACATAAAATATATAACCAAATACAATTAATTACATTTTTTATTATTAATCATTTTTCAAATGTCTAACGAATATTTCTAAGGTGTATTCTAATAATGTTTATTAGAGTAGTTGCATCATTATCTAGGGGAAAAAATGGTGTGCTTTTGTTTTTAGATTTTTCAAAATATAAAGACATTCAGCCTGGTTGCCCTACACATGTGTTAGGTGTCATAAACGCAATCCAGAAACCCAGTGTGGGCATGGAGGAATACACGCCTCTCTATACCGGAAATGATAAAAACAAGATGCTTTCCTCTGAATGGAAGAAAAGAGGATACTCTTGTAAGCTGATTTGAGGGTGTGGTGCTTTTAAGGAATTCCTATTGACCCATTGAGTGAAAGAAAACTCTGAGAAATATAATTATGATAGGATCCAGAAATAAAATAGAAATAAAAAGCTGACACATTGCTTCTGAATCAAATTTCACAGGTCAAACTTATCATATAGTTAAAAAACACATACAGACACACACAGACATTTATGTTTATATAAGTAATTTATGTTTATGCTTGAAAACAAAAATTATGTTGCAATGTTAGCTCATCTATAATCATTGTTTAACAACCTGCTGGTTTCACGAGAAGTATTTTGTTAATATTTTCTCATTTTATTTATTTTACATTTTTCTTCAATGTCACTTCAAATTTTCTCACAGCCTATATTCGTTTTCCAGACTTATTACTTATTGAATTCACTAGTCATAAATATTTAGGTTGCCTTCTCCTCCTCCAAACCCCTTTTTACTATTATAAAACAATTTTATTGAACCTCCTCGTACATAAATCTTTGTGACCCTAATGGATATTCTGAAAAGCAAAGCGATCCCCGAATTCCAAATGCTGTCACATGTAAGATTTCCTAGACTGGAAGGGGGAGATGTAGTAGATAGAGATAGAAAGAGATAACACAAGTATACATATACACACACACATACATATATATACACACACATTTATACTCATATATGTACACATGTACAAACTTATCTATAAGAATAAGATTAAATGGGACAATGACAATATTCTTATTTTCAAATCTTATTCAGATGGACAAAATTAAATCTGAGACAGTCTTTTACTCCAGTTCATATAGAAGCACCAGTTTTAGAAATATACGTATGTAGTTTAACCACTAAGCTTAACAAGAGATGAAAGATTAATATAATGAAAACATAAACAGCTAAACAGTATCTGGTTGCCAGGAGTAACACGCCCTTAGATGAGGTGGTAAACGGCCCCTGTACCACTGGATATTAACACAGGAGTAAAACTAAAGATGTAATTTTTAGAGTAATACATCTAGAAGGGAAAAACTGAAAATATATCTTTTAAATGTCTTTGAATATCTCTTTAGACCTCAGTCCTTCGATAAAAAGTAAGATTGCTATTTAAATTCTTTTCATTTCTCAAATCTTTGAGTTGAAGGTAAAGAAAGGAGCATATAGAAGCAATTTTAAATGTTCGACTTAATATTTAGAATGTGTTGTATTTCTTAAAATTATTTTCCGAGTTTACATAGTTATAAATTAATTTTTAACTCTGTATTAATGTCTAGGTTTATGGGGCCGCTACAATTACTATTACACACACCAGAAAAAAAAGCCAGGACCATAAGCTGTACAACTCAACATCACCATCTAGAGACAGAAATCCTAACGCATGTCAAAGTCAAGCAGAAGGGAAGAGCAGATAACGGAGACATCCTGATAATCCATCTCTGTAATAATAATCTAAATGTAATGACTCCCACTGAATATTCTTGGCTCTGCAAGTAAAATATTAACCCCTAATTAGCAATATTTGTACTCTAAAAATGTAATTAACATTTCTGCCATAGAGATATATCCTTAAATCTTACCAATCTATATTTTTGTGTATTGCCATCGTCAGAAAGCTTTGCATGGCATTTTCACTTATTTTCTTAAGTATATTCTATGTGTATGTATCTTTCTTTTTTTTAGAATTTTAAACTCCATTTTCTTAAATTATTCAGTTCAGATACCTTCTAATTTTATATATCTACTATGCACAGCCCACTATTACTTCTAGAACTGAAAATGAGAGACACAATGTTAAAAAATGGTCCATTTTTTCCCCTTGATGTTTATAATTTATTACAAGGGCTCAGACAGGTTCAAAATATGATAACACAAAAATCAAATCACTTTGGTATGATAATAGGGTTGAGTTGGGAGAGAGAAGGAGAATACGTGATTAAAAAAAGAATTTTACCTCTAAATTCACAATTATTATATCCTAGTCAGAGATTTAAGCTACAGATGATGCATTCTTTTTTCTTTCCTGAAATTTTTTTTCTTATGTCATAATTTTCATAAATCCTGTACAATATTTTCACAGAGCTGTGGAACTACAATGAACTCTATATAAGTTAGACAAGAAATATTTCTTGTGTTATTCTACAATCTAAGATGATACTAAAGGTTTCCAATCAATTCCATTATATATGATGTATGTAAATTCATTAAAATAAGCATAATATACTATTAAATAAAAATATATACAAACATTTTAAAACTTTATACTTCATTTTATTGATGTTTCATAAATTATAAAGTATTCTCTCCTACATTATCCTCATTCTTCATATAAAGCCTTTAAATCTTATATTACAAAAGAGTAAGATTAAAAGATTAATATATTTAAAATCTCAGTTGGAGTCTCAAATCTAATTTTTACCACCTATCCTACTCTTCATATATTTTTTCTTTCAATTTTTATTTCCATTTCTTACTCCACTATTTTTCTAATCATCCATAATATGCTCCCAGTATCGAAAATTCAGAACAGAAAATTACAAGCTTGAAAAAAGAATCTTTAAGCCCATTACCCAGATGTAATAGCTATTTTATTATATTTCATTTCTATCTTTTTTCTCTGCATTCCTTATATTCGGTGGAGATCATGTTCTACATGCAATTTTCTTCCCTGGTATTTTTCACTGAACATTAAAACATAAGCATTCTTATGTAACTAAAAACACTATACTAAAGATCATTTTAATATTCAGATAGAATTAATATATATGTATATATATATAATTTTAATTTCCTTATTTGTTTCCTTAATAAATTGCGTAATTAGATTCTATTTAATTTGTTTAACATAATATTCTATAGTTGGAGAAACATTCGGATTGTCCATAATTTCTATATCTTCTACATAATATATTTCAGAAAGTTAAATTAATATAAAAAGGGCACATTGGTTTTAAGACTCTTAGCACTTATTGGCACCACCTCTCCTTAAATACAGCAGGAATTTCCACTCCTCTTGAGCTCCAAAAATGTGAGAATGGCTCCCTTAAGATTCCATCACTAGCACACAAAAATCTCCTCACCACTGAATTGTAGCAATGTCAATAACCAAGAAATTAGTATTTTTAACATAACATATATATATTTGCTATTAGAGTTGCATATTTTCAAAGGTTTCTTAATCATACTTTGTCAATTATCCAATGAGCTCCTAATCTTTTTGAATCTGTTATACATATGGAAATATAATACACCGATATTTAACTTTCTAATTTTTTTTCATACATAGAGAAGCAAAGCTTAGTGACTTCTGTTGGCTTATCATCTCCTTCTCCATCCAAACCTCGAAAAAGATAGTCACCTCCATAACTTACTGAACTTTGTCCATTTCATTTATTTCTTTTAGCTCTTTCACTTTATAATCTCACTTCATACATGTTAAATTTTCTTTTAACATATATGAAGTGAGATTATAAAGAAATTTCTTTTTTCCAAAGAGCAAACGAAAACTGCCTCTTAAACACTTACTGAGTGATTCAACATGTCCTAGAAGATTTGGGGTACTTTATGATATAATCACTTTACGGGATCTTCATAGGATCTATTATCGATTACAAGCACTAACTGGTTGTAGGTAACACATAGAATCTCACAAATTTCCACCTTTATTTTGACTCTGACCATATTACTAAATTCTCTTATTAATTTCTAGGGTGGCTTTTGCTGTTAGCTCTCTTGGGCTTTCTAGATATAAATTATGCCTTTGGAGAATAAGAGTCACTTTAGCTCCTCCATATCAAGTCATACTTGCTAATTTCCATTTTTCACATCCATTGCTATGTTATGAATCCAACTTTTACTCTTCATTGTCTGAGACAGTGAGAGCATGTGTAATGTATATGTGTGATGCATGTGAATGCAGTTTAACCTTACCATCTCCATTGATGAGAATTCCATCAGTAAGAGGCATTCGAATGTCACTTTAGCAAAATGAAAACATCTCCCTGGGGCAACATGATGCTGTCCAAACCATAGTTACTGGCTACATGCAACTATTTACATTTAAATTAGTAAAAATTAAATAAAATTAAGCATTAGGTTCTTCAGTGACACCAGCCACAGTTTCAGTGCTCAGCGGCTACCATATTGAACATCACTATCATAGCAGAAAGTTGTACCATGCAACACTGCTCTAGATGTCTGCATGAGCCACAGAGCTCTGGGCGAGAATGATGCTCACCCTTTACTTCTTGGGCACACCAGGTACAGTCTCCACCAACTCTGCTGGAGAAGATTATTTAACATTTTTAAATCCTAAAAGATGTTTCCCTCTGACATATGCTTCCCTAAGTCTAGTATTTTCTTAGACATCCAGTTAGACCTTGATTCGATGCATTTTTCTTAGAAATCATATGCCTTCCTATGGCTACAAGTATGAAAATGTTAACAAGTCCTAAATAGGCACATCAACTTCCAGCCTTTTGGATGATCTGTAGTATAGTCTTTTTCTTCTGCCTATTGAAAACTTGTACATGAGTTTACCATAGCTATCTCAAATTCATCTGAAAACTAAAATCTTCTTCCTTAATCCCCTTCTATTTTCTCTCCCTATTTCAATTAATGTATATCCAAATACTCAAAATGAAAACATTCGACTTGCCCTTGATAAGTCTCCTTCTTCTTGCCTTTACCTTTATCAATAATTTAACAAATAATTCATAAGCACCTACTATACACTAATACTAAGATAAGGCTAAGAATACAAAGGAAAGCAAAATAGCATTCCTCATGCCCTCATGGGCTTTACTATCTACTAGGACACACAAATAAATTTGACTTTTTTCAGCAGAAGAAAAATTTTAAAGCCTTTAAACAGAGCAGCACAGATTAAATCAGGTTTATGATTTATTGAGGCTATTAAGTAACAAAATCTCATCAGGTTGACGTTCTAAATATTTCTAAATTTCTCAATTACGCGCCCCTCTGTTGATCTCAATACCCTTCTACCATCATTTTAGCGGGGTCACTTGTCTTTTTCCCTTTGTTGTTCCCTCCACTGAACTCTCCACTCTCCTGTCAAAACAAACTTTAAAATTATTTTTTCTCATCCTGCATATGGGCTAAAACCTAATCAAATGCATGCTTTATTTAGCCAGTACATTCTACAGTAGGTTGTAGCTCCTTGCGCTCTTTACATGATTGGATCTAGGCTTGGGGTATCCTCACATTTAGAATTGGGGGAAGCACAGGAGGTGTCTGAAACAATTCATGGGTGAGATCCTGACAGAACAGGTTCTAGCCACCTAAGGGGTGCCACAGAGGTTAAGCTAATGGAGAGGAAGTCACTCCCATCGCCGAGCTATGCCCTGCCTATGAACAACAGAAAGCTACCATGGAGTTTGGGGACCAGGGAAAAGACTCAAATCCTAATCTTTGTACCTGCCTCCTCCATCAGACTGTTAGCTCCTTCAGGGCAGGGACTGTCTCATTCATATCTTTAACCCCATTATCTGGTATTTTAGAGAAACCCAATAAATGTTTAATAAATAAATGATTGACTATCTGTCCCTACGTTGTATCTTCTTCCCCTACTAGAATTCTACAGAGCTATAAAATTATCTTCACAGTTACACACACACACACACACACACACACACACACACACAACATATTTAATCCTGTCACCCTTTTTGTTAAAAACTACAATGACTACCTGAAATAATTTAAAGTTTTTTTCCATGGCAAATTAGACATTAGGTAACTGGCCTCAAGAGTATGGTAACAAACAAATTTCTAGCCAGCCTCCTGAGACCAGCCCCTGTGCTCACTGAGGTTTTGGCAAATCATTCATACCTGTCTCACACTCTGAGATTCTGAATTTCTTCCATTATCCTTGCCAACCTCCTACTGCTCCATTTCCCCCCAGATATTCTTGGCATATAAGGAGAGATATCACTGACTAAAAAATTCTGCCTATGTGAGTTTTGTGGGAAAACAATATATTCAAAAAAGCTTGAAAATGTTTGCTTTACATCAGACTACTTAACTGTTCCTGTTTCTACCTGGCAACCTGTATGCCTCCATACCTTTGCCCAACACTATTCCTTTCACCTGCAAAACTGGCCGTCTTTCAAGGCCTAGATCAAATTTCTCATCCGCTCCATGGTTTTCTCTGATCCAAACACCCTTCATGTGAGATAAAAATAAGAATGCCCCTTCATGCATTCTCTCCTTATTCTATTAGTCACTATCATTCTATTGGCATTATAACTTTTCGTTGACATATTTCCATAATCTCACATGTAAAAGGTAGAAAAAAAAAAGAGTATACTAAATTGTTAAATAGTATACTAAATTGTTAAATGCTTTAGTTACTAAATTATTTAATTGTGTTTAGTGAATGGAAACATTACCAATAATATGTGTGTGTAATATATGCAAACTATGTAAACAAAGTACATTACACAGTCATATAATTAAATGCTGATTGAAATTATCTAGACTACTGCTTTATCTCATAGCATGGTGGTAGAAAGGTTAAGCCAACCAGGTAATACTTGTTTCTCTCATTAGTTCATCTCTACTTTTTTAAAAGCAGAATATCCTGGTATTTTCCAAAATAGCAATTATTTAAAAATTTGGCAGAGTTCAATAATCTCTTCATATGCAATTCTCCCATAATTGAATTTGTTTTTTTCTCGATGATAAATTTTCTATACTAATTATGTCTCCTTTCCCTGTTCAATATATTTCCCTCACTCACATGCATTTTTATTCATTTTAAACTGCCCCTTTGCAATTCTTTGTGTTTTTAGCCCTCAATTCTTTTATTCTCTTTGTCTAGGTGTCTACTTTAAACTGAATAGATACAAAAATACAGAGAATAACTATAGTTTCTAAATATATATCGGTGTGCACACTTATATATCCAAAGTTATTATATAGGCATTCACAAAAATGATGTGTTCAATTTGTAACTGTGATAGGTTTATATAGAGAATAAAACTACATTGAAAAATAGTTTATTCATAATTTCTGCACTGACCCTTTCCACAATATATTTTATACCTTATTTTTAATTTACTACTATTTTCAATAATTTCAACTTTGAGAATATCTGATCACACCTTATATAGATACACATTCTCTATTGAGTACTGTTTTATTTTTTCCTCTTTTTTTTTTTTATTAGTGAAGACATTAACAATAAAATAGGCTCACTTGCTCCAGCTGGTAATTTCTCTGTACTAGTAATATATTATTCCTCTTTTTGTGACATCATAATCATCTATACAGAAGTACCATGTATCTTTGTGTAGAAGCTACTGTTTCCATTAAATTTAATTACCTCCCCCTGTGGTTTTAAATAGAAGTGGCTTCAAAATGAGGGCAGTTTCTATTAAATTTAATTACTTTCCCCTGCTGCTTGCATGGTAAAAGGGAGGTTGCTAAATGAGAGCAGCTTCTAAACTAAAGTATATGGTAACTGTGTGCTAGCAATAACGAAATTGTACCCGAAATATCCTTCTAGGAAACCTCCTAGCTTTATCCGTTCTCTTATCATAAATTTTGTTTGGCTTTGATTTAAGAACCGAACAAAATGAGCATTGATAGAAGATATATTTTCAAAACCAATTTTAATTTTGTAGGCTAAATAAAGATAAATATACTATTTCTGTACAATTATATAGGAAATTATCCCAAAGGTTCAACTCAGAACTTTTACGTTAATATAATTTGCTGTTGTTGTTTTATAGCTATAAGGACGAAGAATTTTATTTCTCACACATATTTAATGTCTAGTAAAAAGCCTTGCTTTATTCTGATCAGATGAATTTAAAGACTGCTTCCTAAAAGTTATTAAAAAGGCATCAATTTTGGGAAGAAATTCAGAGACACATTCAGGAATAGCAGCGTTAAAATGTGAAAAACATCATCAGGTTCATTATAAACTACTGTCTTTGAAAAAAGTTAACCTATACACATCATAATAGTGTGAAAATGTAAATCAGTTTAAAAATGCGATGATGTAATCCTATAAAAACTAATATAATATGAAATTTTAAGTGCCCCTTTTTAAATTAAATATTAATTAGGAAGAAATACTACTGAGCTAAACCACCATTGTACTGTTTATTTTTTTATATACAAGCAGAATTTAGATGAACAATATTTCCATTCAATCACACAGTTTAGTATAAATATAAAACAAGACACCCCTTAAGCATTTTAAGTAACAAATTAAACATTTACATTTTTTACTGTGCACTGAGGCTTAACATTTATGCAGCTTCAAAACCAAAGTACAGCCTCAAGGGAAGTCTCTCCACTGACAAATTAATACCTTAGAGAACAGAGCTGAATGGTGGCAATGAACTCATTTGTTCCCCCAATAATGAAGAATGACTTTTTCTTTACCACATCTGTGACTGTTGCTATGGTGACTCAGACTTACCTCATTGCTTCTCGGAGAGCTCCTCGCTCACCAAGAGTCGTGTGCTTGATGTCATCAAAATTATTCTCCAGCTTCTCACAATTCTGCAACATATTAAAAAATGCATTAATCCTCCAACATCCTGAGATAAAATTATATTTGTGCAATTATGTAAAAATATAATTGATTATATTGATTATGGACTCATGAAAGATATGCACATCACTTTAATTGGGAAGGATTCATTAAAATTGACAGTGTGAATTCAACAGTAACAAAATAAAAATGTCTTATGATACAAGCTGTCACAGAAGTCTTTTTACCAATTTTCCAGAAATGGGAAAATAGATGCATAGAAATGAATATTCTTATGGAGTTTAGAGGAATAAAAATTAGTTCTCTAAAATAATCTCGAGTATTAAAGCCAATTTACATTCCAAAGAGAAAGTCAACAAAGTTTAAAATCACAATAAACTGTATATGATAAATCTAGTTCTAAATAAATTAGTATTTACTGAGATGAAAAGGTAGAACCCAGGTATAATATAGTAGTAAAGGTTCCAGCATTTTGGAATCAAAATTTTATAACATCCTTAAATAACAATTTTTAGTTTTATAGACACACTCATTTCTTGTAATTTAAGTGACATTTTAGCAGGTTCTTAGAATTATAGGGCTAAATTTTCTAATTTTTTTAACTTTATCACAATTTTAACTATTTTTATTTTAAACTAACAATTTTACATGACCTAGTAAGTTTTGAAAATATAATGCATAGAATTTAATTTTAAACTAAAAACTGTATCCATATGAATCTTTTGGCAAAATAAATTTAATACACAGTTTAGAAATACTTGGGTAATAAAATAATTGAATTTAGTGTTTTAGTTAACAAAAAACTAAATAATAAAATTTTAAATATTAATGTTTTTTTCTACTCTCAATTGTAAAGTGTATGCTGGATTTTAGAAACTTACAGAATTCAGATTAATAATTTATAATGTGTAAGAATTAATTTATTTAAAATGTGTAAGTATATATATGACTCTGTCTTGATTTTTAAGTCAGCCAAATAAAGGCAAAGATCTGTTTTAATACATAGTTATATAGTTTTACAATGAAAATACGGAAAATTATCAAAATGTATCTAAAATAATTTGAACTCTGAATAACAGTCCTCTTTTAGATATGTAAATTGGAAATAGCATCTCATGTCTTCTGTCTTATCTTTTTCAATTTTAGTAGGTCTTTTCATAAAGAGAACTTCTTATTTTTAATGAGGCTCAATTTATTACTGCTTAAATTTATGGTTAGTGCTTGTGTCCAATTTAAGAAACCTTTCTTTTCCTAAACGTTATAAACATATTTTCCCGTATTTTTTGCAAAGCGTTATTATTTTACATTTCATATTTAGATATGACATCAATCTGGGATTGATATTAATATATGACATAAATCAGGAAATCACACCACATAGTTAAGCAAATCAGTACTATTTATTAAAAAGATTATCATTTCGCTCACTGTAATTCAGAATCGTATTTTTCATAAGGTAAGTCACAGTACACATGGGGTCTCTTTCTAGAGTCCATTATGGCCAACTGCTCAATTTCCTATAGTTGTGCCAGTATCACACCATTTAAATTACTTAGATCCATAATAAATTTTAAACTCCTATAAATAAATATGAAAAAGACAGATAATTCAATAGAAACAAGCAAAAGACTTATATAAACATTATATAAAAGAGAATATCCAAATAGCCAATAAAAATAATGTTCAACATCATTAGTCATGGGAAGATGCAAATTTAAAAAATTAGATATTATATTTCTTAATACCACACCTCCTCAAGAAGCCAGTGAGATTCAAGGATGGGCCTCTTTGTCTACAGCAGGATTTCTTAGCAACAGTGCAACTGATTAAGAAACACCCACAGGAGGAAAAAAACAATGGCGTACATGATAGAGACTCTGTTCATGCCTCTGGCAACCAAATCAAAGTTGTGATGCAAACAAGGAGCAAGCAGGCAAGGAAAAATCATCTGGAATCTTTATGAACAAACCAAACAACTAGGGAGAAATCCAAGAAATCACCCTGCACTGGCAGAAGGTAAGACGCGGTACAATGCGGGGCTGCCCTGTCCTGAGCGGCTGAGTGAAACAGAGACGGTGGCAGTGGCAACAGCAGACGCCTCTTAAAGGGGCCACGTCTGCGAACAGATTTTCACAGTGATGGACCTGCTCACTCTGAGCACCAGTGCCAATTCGGCTGCACACAGGGGGCACCAGGGACTTACAGAGAAACACTGTCGGAATGAGGGCCTAAGCGAGACTCACTGTCTACAGAAGTCCCAGCGGTATCCATTGTTCCCTGTTGAGCCCTCCCCTGACTCAGTAAACGAACACAGCACCGCTATAGCTGAGACCTCATCAAACTGGGTAATAGAGGACCCTCCTCCACCCAGAGGATTCCCTGAAACCCCACATCCCCCAACTCACAGCCCCACCCAAGCTACATCCAGGTATATCCTTAGAGAGTCAGGTGCTCCTTGCTGAGCAGCGCCCAGACTCACACTGGAACTAACTGGCCTCGGTTTCTGGCATGGCCTTTTGAGGTAACTATAAGCACAGCATCTGCGGATTGCTTGATGAATCTTAAAAGATGGCACCAGAAAGACAGAGGATTGGGCTAAATTTGGCCAGCAGCTGAACTCCTCTTTGGACTGTGCCACTGGACACCTACTTCACAAATCCACACTAATAGGACCAAGAGACTTAGGAGCTTTGCTTAGTACATAGAAACAGACACAGAAAGGCAGCCAAAATGGGAAGACAAAGAAGCAGAAACCATATGACAGAATAGAACAGAGATCCAGATATAATGGAGTCAAGTAATCTAACAGATGCAGAGTTCAAAACACTGGTTATAAAGATGCTCAATGAACTTTTGGGAAGTGTAGATAAATTCAGTGAGAACTTCAACAAAGAAATAAAAACCTTGAAAATGGAAGTGGAAATTATAAGAGGGAACCAGTCTGAAATGAAGATTATCTGAGATGAGAAGTATATGGAATAAACAAAGGAATAAAAAAAATGAATAAAGAAAAGGATCAAATGACCTTTCTAGAGGATGAGAAAGCCATTAAGGACACTCAATCAAAATAGCAAGAAAAAAGATGCCAAGACTATAAAAATAATTTAAGGAGCGTATGAGACATTATTAAGGGTCCAAATAGCTGTCTGATAGGTATAACTGAAGAAAATCAAGGTGTTGAACAGCTGTTTGAAGAAATAATGATGGAAAACTTCCCTAACCTGGTGAAGGAAATGGACATAAAACCCCAGGAAGCTCAGAGAATCCCAAAAACCAAAGATCCAAAGAGGCCCACACCACGACACATCATAATTAAAATGCCAAAGGTTAAATACAAAGAAAAACTATTAAGAGCAGTGAGAGAAAAAAAGATAGTCACCTCTAAGGGAACACCCATAAGACTGGCAGCTGATTTCTCAAAAGAAACTATGCAGGATAGAAAGGCTTGGCAAAAAACATTAGACATGATAAAGACCCAGGATCTACAACCAAGAATACTGTATCCAGCAAAGCTATCATTTAGAGTTGAACGATGGATAAAGAGTTTCCCAGACAAAAATAAGCTAAAGGAATTTATCAGCACCAAGCCAGTATCACAGAAAATGTTAAAGGGACTTCTTTAAGAAGAAAATACATTTATCAAAAACAGAAATAAAGAATGGTAAAAACTACATTCCCATCAATAAGTACCTCAAATGGAAAAGAATTAAGTGTTCCAACCAAAAGATAGAGTGGCTGAAAGGATAAGAAAACAAGACCCCTACATATGCTGCCCATAAGAGACTCACTTCAGATTGAAAGACACATACAGACTAAAAGGAAGGGGATGAAAAAAGATACTGCTTTGATGGACCTAGAAGGTATTTAAATCAGACAGAGAAAGATAAACACTATATGATTTCACTTATATGAGGAATCTAAGGAATAAAAAGAACAAACTAATCAAAACCAGACTCGCAAATATAGTGGACAATTAGGTGACCGACAGAGGGGAGAAGGGTTGGGGGGCTGGGAGAAAGGGTTGAAGGGTTAGAGAAGTACAAATCAGTAGCTGATGGATGGTCACAGGGATGGGGAGTATGGCATAGGGCATGCAGTTATCATTAATACATTGGCTAGGTGGAGGGTCAAGGGAGGGAGGGAGCAATTAGGGAGATCATTTTATAAACTATATAGATGTCTAAGCAATGTACTATATGTATACCTGAAACAAATTAAAATTAATGAATTTTTTTAAAAAGAAAATGCCTAAAATGAAAAAGACCACAAAAGTATTTATTTAGTATCAAAAGCAACTGAAGTACTGCTGATGGAAATGTAAATTGTTACAACCACTTTGCAAAGTGATTTGGCAGCACTTTCAAAAGCTGAACATTCACACCTAGGAATGCCCTCAAAACAAAGGTATGATATGTTCACCTAAAGTCTTTTACAAGAATTTTAATAGTATCATTATTCAAAATAGTTCAAAACTGGAAGAAAATCAAATGCACATCAAGGTAGAATATACAAATAATGGTATATTAATACAGCAGAAAACTATACGGCAATGAGAATAAATAAACTATCTAAACTCCACCTATGTGGAGTAACATAGATGCATGTCGCAGACACAGTATTGAACAAAAAAAGTGACACACAAAAGAGCATATAGCAAAATTATCCACTTACATAAAGTTTAAAAGTAGGCAAAGCTACATCCAAAAGTGAAAATAAGAAAACAGTTCCATTTTTGGACATAAAAAAGAATAAAAGACAAATAAGTTTAACAACAGAAGCATAAAACTTGTGCACTATAAAGAATAGAATATCACAAAAAAATTAAACAAGACCAAAAAAATAGAAAAACATCCATGTTCATGGATTAGAAGATTTAATATTGTTCAGATGGTACTACTTCCTAAATTAACCTAAAGATTCAATGCAATTCATATCAAAATTCCAGCCGACTTTTTTTGTTGTTGTTGTTGCAGATTTTGACAAGCTTATTCTAAATTGGATATGAAATTGCAAGGGACCCGCAATAGTCAAAACATTCTTAAAAACAGAAGAGCAAATTTAAAGAACTTATACTTCCTAATTTCGAAACTCACTACAAAACTACAGTCATTAAGATAGTGTGGCACTGGCTTAAGGATGGACATACTGAGCAATATATAACTGCATAAATATTTTGTACACAAATGTTCATATTTGCATTATTCATAAAAGACAGAAAGTAAAAAAAATCAATGAAATGAAAAATAGATAATCAAATAACCAAATGTCATACACTGATACAACGATATATTATTCAGCTATAAAAAGGGAATTTTAATACATGCTACAACATAGATAAGCAGTGAAAACAATATGCCAAATGAAAAAGCCAGATACAAAAGGCCACATTGTATGATTTTATTTATATGAAATTTATAGTATAGGCAAATCCACAGAGACAAAAAGGACATTAGTGATTGCCAGGGGCTGGAGAAACAGAGGAATGACTGCAAATGGTAATGGCGTTGTTTTTTAGGGAGAATGAAGTGTTCTGGGATTAGTGGTGATGGAGGCATAACTGTGAATATACTAAAAACTACTGAATTATACACTTTAAAATGTGAATTATATCTCAGTAAAGCTGTTATTTAAAAAAACAGGCAAAACTAACCAAGATGTTGCGAATTGATGGATAGTGACTACAGGAGGCACAAGAGGGTCAGTCCTTTAGGACACTGTTTAATTCATTTTGTGAAAATTAACTGACTAGACACTCAAGATTTGTTCACTTTTCCATATGTAATTATACTGCAATGAAAAGCTTTTAGAAGAGAGTTTGAATTCTGGGTAAGAAATTATAATGCAATCACATATCACTATTATTAGAATTAAAGAATGCATAAAAAGAAGTTCAAAGTATCAAAGACTTGGTAAATGTTGGCTACAAACAAAATAACATTTGATTATTTATTAAAATTCTGTACTAAAGTTCTAATTCCTGTGAAGGAGTCTAACTTATCCTGATAAGCTTTTGATATTTCATTAATGAAATTATGTACTTTTTCTCTCTATAGTGAATAGCCTTAAAGGATGCCATTTATACAATTATAATTGCAAAAATGAGTGACTAAATTACTTGGGCTGGATGGCCTTTGAAGAATACTTTTTCAAAACTTCTGGAATAAAAATTAAGTTCAGTTGGAGCACGGGCCTCTTAAGTAGAAAGCATAGTTTTCCTTTCTCTTTAGTTTTCACAGTGGCCGTGAGATGAAAAAAGGTGGACAAATATAAATTTTTAACTTTACAAATTATTGTACCTTTTTGAATATTTCTAAAAGATTCTAGAAGATTTTCAAGCTCATAGATGTTTATTGCAGCATTTTCACAGCAGTGAAATATTGGTTGAAAAATTTTAAAACTTTCAACAATAAAGAGATGGCTAAATACGGCTCGTTAAAATTAAGGATGTTATGCATTTATTACAAATGCTGCTTAGGTAGATTTTTAACAAGCCAATGTTTATATGACAGCATGTAATTTATAAAAGACACCATAAAATTGAATACAATGTATTACATAATTATGAAAAACAAAGAGCCAAGAAAAACCCAAATAATTTAACTCGGATTATCTCAGAATGCTAAATAAACAAGGGTGTTTCTTTTTCACTTATACTTTTCGATATTTTCCAAAGTTTCAGTTATTAGTTTATATTTCTTTTTGACTTCAAGATAATTCATAAATAAGATTTTTTAAGTTTTGGAAATATTTATATTTCCTGTGTCTAATAAGCTGTTTTTGTCAAATGTAACAACAAAATAAGTGCTAGTAATAAGAGAAACTATTTAAAACAGGATGACTTTTTATACATTACTTAATTTTTCTATTAAAGATAATACTTTACTGATTAAGATTTTTGCCTACTCCAATTATTTGCAAATTAGGTTCATGAAAATTTTCATATTTCAAACTGTCTAAAAGAAATTTCCAATTATTAGTTTGTTTTCTTCACTTTTGCACACTAGAAAAGAGATATAAAGATGTACTAGTAGTAATAAAAGAAAATAAAGCCACGTAATAAAATCAGTTACATTCGTTTACTATATTCAACTTACATCACTTAATGTTAACAACTGCTACTCAAATAATGCCACTTGGGCTTCATGAGTAGCTGAAAATTCCCAAACACAATTAGTAAGTACATAATATTTGGGATGTACTGTTTTTAATTTTAATATATTTAATCTTAATGATACATGACTAGCATCTTCTCATGATTCTAAACAGACTTAGCAATAACATTTTTAAAGTTGCATAATATTCCACTGCATCCATGTTGTGATTTATTTAGCCAATTTCTTTTTGGTTTGGTATGTTTGCTTGCTCATTAATACTATTATAAATGTAGAACAGAGATAAAGGGCTGAAAATGAATTAAAAGCTTAAAAAAGTCATAAAAAATAAACATTGGGATTATTCATTTCAACTAATTTCCCATTTAACTCAAACTGTTTTCACTTAAAATATATTCAAAGTATGTGACTCCTATTATCTATGGGAGAGACAGTATTCAAAATTCAGGGTTTCTGATTCTAAATCTCATTTTTTTTCTTCCCCATCTCAACCATTAAGGAAAAACAATGTATATTTTCTCTGTGGTCATATTATACTTACTTTCTCTGCAACTAGGTGTGCCATAAACCCAGCCCCATCAATTTACATGAATCACTGCAAAGTGTCTTACATTTAAATCTTAAAGTAAGAGGTTTTGAACCTATTTTTTTTTCAAACTTTATGGCTCTCCATATGAAAAATAATAGCTATCTTTAATTTGATGCCTCACCACGGATGGTTTATAAACCAGGCGGGAATAAATACTTCTATTTAATTACTATGGGCATATTTTTAGTGACGCTCCAACTTTTAATATATACACATATACACACATATGTATGTATATGTATCTTTCCTAAATGGAGTCATTTAATAGAAATAAATCTGTCCCTTGATAGGATATTTTTGTTTTGTATAAAAAAACTTAGAAACTTTGCACTTACCAGAGATTAAAATTAAATAACACTAGATCTGAATCTCTATTTAAAAACAATTGTTTTGATTTAGGGTACTGTCTTTAAGGCCCACAATGCTATAGGAAATGTGAGATACAATCGTTAAAAACAGTGGAAGTGTCTGATAATTGCATTATTGTAATTCAGAGAGAATTTTAAGATCAAGAATTAGCCATTAAAAGTCTTCTAGAGATTAGAGCAAAAATGCCCATGGCAAAACAAAGTCACAGATAACAAATATTTAAGGCAGACTGCTACAACAGTATGACATAGTAGTGTAGAATCAAAAGCAAACACAGATGGAGTCTACAAAAACCTCTACTCATCTCAATATCCATGTCTGATGTCCCTCAGGAAAAGACTTTATAATAAAATATAATAAACAAAAATAGAATATAACCTTTTTATTATTTCTTATCATTTATAAATCCTTCCAAAAATATGAATGATAATCTGATCAATTTTTGGAAATGTCATTTTACAGTAAAATCCATGTGTAGACAATCTTTTAAAAACTGAATTCTTCAGGATTTTACTTTTTAAGATTTATATTTTTAAAAATTGTAAAGATAGCTTAGGAATCTCAAATAATCGAGATGTTATTTCAAAGAAATGCATTTGCCTCCTTTACTTTGTGGTAGATTGAGAATATAAAGAAAGATTACATATAATTTTTTGTCTGTTTTTCTTTTTGGCCCTGAAATCCCTCATGACCTTCCTCCTTTTCACCACCTATAATTTATACTTTATCTGTGCCTCTATAGCTGCAGAGGAACAAGTTCACAAAAGATATTATAGAAGAAACTGTCAACAAAAGTTCGCCATCAACAATCCAATGCCAACAGGAGTCCCCAGTCTGGGGTTTGAAGAAACCTTATTCAAATGAACAGTTTGCAAACCAGAGAGGCACAGCCATGGAAGAAACTGAAAGTGCACTTCTCTGAGACAGAGGTCCCCTTATATAGAGAAAGTTCCCACCCTGGGTCCTGATTGGTCCATTTCTATGCAACCAAGGCATCCAAATTTGTACATTCTGATTGGTCCAAATAACTACTGTCCCGATTGATAGAAATTATGCATTCTCATTGGTTGTTATAGAGCTGCTCCAGTAGATCAATAAAAATGCACATGAGAATATAACTAGGCTGTTCTGATTGGACAGGGCAGGTCTCAGCCCACTGTTGAAAATACAGTTCCAGGAACCCTGGCTTTTTTCTCAGTGTACCTGAGAGGCCTCTGTAAACAGTGGCTACTAGGCTCTGTTTATGTATTTGGGCCCAGTTAACCACAAAGAGTTCTTTTTGATAGGCATAGTCCATCTTGGGGTCAATAAAACAAATAAAATTATTGAATTTTGAGTTCTTAAAAGCCCATCCCTAACAATAGGGTTGGAAGACTACTTAACTGTCTAGTTTTTCAAGCTACAGAGATAGAAGATAAAAACATTCTCTTGAAGGCAGAAGAGAGAGAAAAGTGGGATACATAAGCCTAAAATGGCCTCACTGAGCTCACCGAGGCTCAAGGAAGAGAGGTCAAAATTCTCAGACTTAGCTGAGACGAAATGTTCCAGAGCATCTAAAGATACTTCTTCATTTTAATGATGACAAACCTCAACTTTAGTAGTGATTTTTTTTCTGGAAATGTGGCCATCAGGTGGAATGGAAACCCAAAATGAGTATTATTAGGTGGACTAACAAGAGAAAAGAAGGCTCCACATTTTACATTTCCTGAGCCAACAAAACAATAAAGGAAATAAATAAGCCCTGTACACATTTAAAAGGTCTAATTGTTACCTTGAACAAAATTACTCCTGTGTCCTGATATGGAAATCAAATCTAAGATAAATATTTTTTTATGTTTCTAGAGCAATGTATGAAAGTACCACAGAAGCAATACAGGGGTTGAATTCTAATTCAGACAAATGTTCGTCTTTTAGCATAATGAGATAAACATCTCCAGCAAATAACATCTTCATCTGCTCATCCTCTCCATAAATAAAATTAAGTGTCAGACCCATCGAGTGAGATGCAGCAGACTCACTGTCATGTCCACTGTCAGTAATATTTCCCTAATATTCTAAACAACTATATGTAAACCGGAACCAGTGTCCTCCTATCAAAGTTTATTCTCAGCTCAGTTTATGAGCATGAATCTGAGAAAAATTATAAACTCATTTTAAAGTAACAAATATCAACATATTGTTCATTCTAGGGGATTCTATATGTCGGGGTAGGACTTTCCCAGAAGACAATTTCAGGAATAAGTAAGACATAGGAGACTTATTTTTCAGGATATAAAAAAAAACTACCAAACAATTCTAAAAAATTACCTTGTGCGTGGTGATAACTTGCACTTCCAACTTTTAGGTGCCTCATCATTTCCTTTGATCAAGATAATTGTGTGAGAATACTGCAACTATCATAGCAGAAGCAAGATGGTATGTGTACTTTGTAGGGGAAAAAAAAAGGAAAGGAAAGGCAGAGGGGGAAAAAAAGAGAAGAAAGGACACAGAGAGAATGAATGAACTACTGCTCGGATTAGCAAGCTCAAGAAGAAAAAAAAAATCAGTGATTAGTAATAAAACACTGGAATAAGAAGCAGGATTACTAACCTGGACATAACAGAGTAAGCAAGTTGGAAATACATAGGAAAAATAGAACATGAAAGGTATTGAATTTAGTGCTGATCAGATATTCCATTTGCTACAACTAGCAAAGGTTTTCCCTGCCTCATTAGGAGGAAACTGGAAATCCATATTAGCAACCATGAAAAACATTATAATTTTTTGGCATATAAAGATGAATTACAGGAAATTAGCTAACGTTGAGGGCTTACTTTGTTACACACTTTCCCATTTAATCTGCAGAAGAAGCACAGAAATTCTTTACAAATGAGGAAACAGGCTCAGGGAGATTAAGATAACTTGCCCAAGGTCATATTGCTAGAAAGGGACAAAGCAGGGATTTGAACCCAAGTAGTCTGTCCTCAGAGTCAGACTCAAATCCCCCAGAGACTGCTTCAAAAGAGTAAACTGCATAATGTGAACATATTACTGTTCTGAATAGGTCCTCCTCTAGGTGTCTGTTGTTAGTTAGATTTAGGCACTAGACTGGATGAATTGCAGTTTCAATAAAGTGGACAGGCATAAGTGCTTGTGGAACTCTGTCTTGTTTCTGTCTAGATATGCTATACTTTACAATGTAGAAATGTAAGGAATCCAATATACACATGTTTAGGCCAAATTAATACCCATAAATATTTTACATGCTACAGTCTTTCTTTGGGTCTGTGACACCATCGTGACAAATATAATGAGCAATTAAATTCCCAAGTGCTGAGATTTTGGCAGCAATTAAAGTAGAAACTAAAAACTAAGCATCAAAAAAGAACTGGTTTTGGTGGCCTCCTGCCAAATTAATCCCCATGGGTTGAGAGAAGGTCTAGAGTTTCAACCGTGATAGATTTTATAGTGTTTTATATCTCATCTGTGTTAAGGACTGTATGAAAGTATAATAAAACAAAGAATTAGAACATCAACAGCAACATGGGAGCAAAATAACACACCAGGAGACCTTCGGATGCTGAGAAATTTAAATAAGATTGCTGAGTTATCTTTGCTTAAACTATACAAAACATAACAAATTCAACCAAACATCTATTGATTCATATGCTGGATGGAGCAGGAAAGAAGCAAAATGTTAGCAAATTATATTATCAAATAAAAGAATTCATAATTACTATAGGACTTAGTTTCCATAAGATTGAATTTCTTTTGTGCAATAATCACAATAACTTGAACTAAATAGATTGGATCTGAGATTTATATACTAATTGAAATTTTAAAAGTTAGAAAACTAATTTTAATGCAAGAGAAAACTCAGCTCTGTCTTATTAAGGTCACGGAGAGTTAATGGCATAGCTACTAGAACCTAAGTCTCAGAATTGTTAAATAAAGCTCAAGTAAATCAATTAAATTTCAATTCAGAAAAAAATCTTGAAATCTACTATTTGTTAGGCATCATATTAAGCACCAGGGATACAAAGGTAAATAAGATAAGACTCCATCCAAGTTGATGGCTATCTAGTGAGAATATAGAGGAGAGGAATTAATTTTTGTGGAGCAGAGATGTCAATGTGTTTATTACTTCTGAACGTGTCTTCGGAAAGAGTCAAATTTTTTTAGGTCAGAAAAACAAAAGGCTAAAGTAGTACACTTGTCTCTAGCCTGATATCTCAGTGTTACTGCCTACTTGCTAGGTGTGCTTAGGCAGATTACTTAACTCAGTTTATTCTAAGCAAAATATACTTACCTTGTAGGGTTGTCAGTAGAATTAAATGAGATAATACATGGAAATCACTTAGTACATTGAACAAATAGAAGGTTTTCAATAAATAATGGAAAAGGAGGAAAACAATAAAGAGGAAGAAAAGGAAGAATATCTCTCTTCTTAATGAATCAGATTTTATGGAATGAGGTAGAAAAATGTGTATTTTTCATGTTTTCTAGGTGATTCTTACAAAGTAATAAATTAAAATAAATACAGCATTTATAAAAAAATAATTTTTGATCATAAGGTTCCTAGGAGAATGTAATGAAAATCATGAAAATTTCCTTTTAAAAAATTAAATATTTAAAAAAACATATGATACATATACACAATATGCCATATACAATTTCAGTGGGTCAGTGGATGATACCACAGCTTAAAGAAAATAATGAAAACTCTTTTTTAAAAAAAATATGATTCCATCCAATAAGGTAATTGTTATCAGGCAAGTCTGTCCATGTCCAGTGGGAGAATCATTGTCTTATATTAATCATGTATTAATGATCATTACAAATCTCAGATGGTTGGAAGCCTGCAGCATACTATATTGTGAAAGACCCATAGAGAATTATCACCAATTATAAATGTGAATTTTAAAATGTGAAGAATTGAAATAAAATAGCACATTCCAAGTTATACCACTAGAACTTTAAGGTGATTTAATGTTGATTAATGTAATGGTTTTCTTTAGGCAGTAAGGTAAATTGGGAAAAGATAATACCAGCACATATGTTTCTCATGTAGTTAGAAATTCCTAAGGTCTAAATTTCTTTAAAAAATGAGTCAGTTAGATGAACTTATTCTTCCAGTAAAACGTTACATTTTAATTTTGGCGCTCAACAAAAAGCCTCAAAACTAACCCCACTGAAGTTCTTTGTAAGTCAAGTAAGAAATAATGATGATATTCATATTTTTTAAAATTCTAGATTAACATTCTAATACCAATATACGATTTCCAGTTTTAATCAAGAGATTCATATTTCAATAGATAATTGCTTTTCTCTTCGGTATGTCTTAACTAGTCTAATCCTTGCAGGGAACATTAAGACATAATCATATTTAGCTAATGTAATTTCACTAATGGTGGCCAGCTTAAAATCAGGCCCTGTCTAGGAGAATCTTGTGTGAGTCACAGTGAAATGGAATAATATAGTAGAAGAAATAGGAGCTGTGGAGATAATAAATCTATTTCTAAGTTCCAGTTTTGAAACTAAACTGCTTATGTGTTCTTGGGAAAATGTTTAACATCTCAATCTGCAAATATTCCCTCATGAATAATGAAAATATCAACGAAGATGATAAAAGTAATGCCCATTTCAAAGTGGTGGTGTGAGAATAAATTAAATGAGATTATGTATCTGAAAATATATTCTAAACAAGAGAGCACTTCAAATATTACGATACATTTTTAGATGGATAGAATAAATTTTATTCAGATTCACAGTCTAAATCAAAATGTATTTTAGTTATATTTACTTTGAAATATTTTAAGATTTCAACTCTCATTCATGGTAAAAATTAATATTTTAGTACTTTCCCAAGATAAGCAAAAATAAAAATGAAAACAGTTCTGCTGCAGATTCATTAATTTTTATATTTGAGATAGGTCAACAAAATTCGAGACAAAGTATTGACTTCTTAACTTAATATCTTATTCAAAATTTCCCCACACTTTTTTGCATAATGCATAGTTCAGTTTTGATTGAGTCTCACATGGTTTACAGGATAATCGAATAAAACACAACATTACTATGTCAACAAGTATTACCGAGTACTATGTGCCAGATACTGCTAGTCTCAAATCACTACACCAACCTTAATATGTGCTTTTTCCAAAGTCATTTTATTTGTTGATTAACTTAACCTTGACAAGAGGAAGGTTTTCAAAGAGCAATTTAAATAATGAAAATCTACTATTTCAACCAGAGAACTTCGCTCACCTTCAAATTCTGTATGATCTGACCAATCTCATTTCCTACAAGTCTTCCTGTGCTCGGCTTGCTGCAGTCACAGTGTGTCCTTGCTGTTCCCTCTACACAAAAGCACCCTCCCTCTCCTTGGGGCCTTTACACTTGCTATTCCTTCTTCCTGAAATGTTCTCCCCCCAAAATATTTACATGGTTTGCCCTCTCATCTCAATGTCTCCGCTTAAATGTCACTTCTTTAGAACATCCTCCCTGACCACTATTTCTAAAATTAAACTCACCCTCACTCTGCCCCTGTGCCCTGCTTTACTATTATTCTTCATAATATTTATTATACTTAACATTATATTACATGACAGTATTTTTTAAATATTGACTTATTTATAAAGGCAAGAGATGACATTTTTATTTATAAATTTTTACTGCATTTATGAAAGCAAGAGGTTGTTTATTTACTACTTATTTACACATAATTATTAACCATTAAAGGTATGTCTAATGTATATTCTAGGAGCTTTCACATACATTTAGTCAGACAGAAAATGCAACAAACAAGACAAATAAAAATTCATATACACAGACAATATTTTAGTGTTTACAGGAGGGACAGGGGGGAGGAAGGAAAGGGGGAAGGTAGATAAGGGTAAAGGGGGCAAATATATGGTGACCGAAGATCTGATTTTGGGTGGTGAACACATAATGCAATATATTATTGAACTGTATACTTGAAACTTATTGTCTAGTAAAAAATAAATGGAAAAAACTTAGATTACAAATAATCTACATTTGTAACATTTTCTGAAGACTTCACTTCAATTTCTAGTTCATTTCCACCACTCTCCTTCCAGTTCAACCCTATAATACCTACTAATAGTATGGTTATTTGCACTTTTTGATGAAAGGCAAAAACCTACTCACCCAACTTATCTTTCTACATTCAATGAAGCAGTGGAAAATGTAGAGAAAGCTACAGAAGGAATGGAAGCTTTGATCATCTGATTTGTTGCCTAAGCTTGTGTGTGTTCACTCACATTTACATGCTCCTTTAGCACTGGAGTGGCTGCAGATGAGTTAGCATCACAGGTTAGCTCCATGCTATGACCATCAAACTAATTGAGAGGACTTTCCATGCCCTGCTGGTGGATATTTTGAGCCCCGCTATGCTAAACGAGGGCAATAGGAAAAACCTAATTCCAAGATCAGAACTTGCCTAAAAAACAAGTCTTCATGTGTGATATATTTATGAACTAACTTCTATAAAAAGTATTTAACTAAAACAGAATATTAACTTAATTTTCTTAATACTAATAAGTTCTCAGTACCAAGCATGTCATATACTAGCTGATTTGTTGTCATACAGAAAGACTGATGTTAACTGGAGCAATCTATATTAAAATGAACATCAACCACATGACCCAACAGCTAGCTGTTTACCCTCGTCATGTGGAAGCTTAGAAAGAAACCAGTTAATAGTTTTTACTAACATGGTATGTAACCATTAAATCAGTTACCACCACTAGGAAACCATAGGTACACAGTTGTTCTATAGGATGTAAAGCCTATTCTAGATTTAAAAAAAAAAAAAATCACATATCCTGGAGACCTTAACTTAATGCAATCCCTTGTCCATGGGGAGTTTCTCTCTAATCAGTAGGTAATCCCCTGAGAACAGCTGCCATCTAAGCAGATGAAGAAAACTTTGGGGTCAGGGATGAAGGGGAACAAAATCAAATAATTTCATTATTAGTCTGGTATCTGTGGTGTTTCTCTATAATCTCAAAGGTAATTTTAGGTAGTTATGTTTTTTATTGTAGAGGATTATTTTTAGGATTACTATCACATAAAGCTAAACAAGTGTCTCATTTACGGAATCCAACATGTTTGTTCATACACTTATTAATTACATAGAAAACACATTTTTCTCAGTATTCAGCCATTAAATCTTAATATGTTTAAATTATTCAAAATCTGCAAAAATCTATTTAGACCATATGTCTGCGTGATGCAGTACACAAGGTAATATAACAATACCACACAGTACGTACGGTACAAAGTTAGACAGCAGGCAAACTCGCCAATGTGAACATAGTCTTTTCTCCAGTGCTAGGAAGAACCACTTATTTTCAAATTCTATTTCTTAAAACATGATGAAAAATGGCTATCTATTTTAGGCAATCTCATTTTTTTTGTTGTTTTGAATAGAACCACATTCAGATCACAGCGAAGAGAGTCAATTCAAACAGGAAAGAGGAATTTAGTAGATTGGGGTACTAACATTTAACAATCTTTAGCACATCACAAATTTTAAATGTACATTATAGAGAAAGATATGCAAACCAATTCAACATAAGCTTCCACAAACAGTAAATAACCTGATAGTGATTTTTCTTTATAAAGGAAAAACACGCCTAAAATTTCCCTATGTACAGTTATGGAATGCTTGGTATCAGATAACAAACAAACAAAAAACTAGAACAGCATTTTTAATCATTTATCTTTAAAAGTACATGTGTGTTTTAAATATGTGAGAAAAGATTAATAAAACCATTTAAGTTCTTGTATTAAGTTAAAATTCAGGGAAGCAACCATTTCTAATATTCTTTGAGTTTTGAAGGAATAAAGGCTTTTACTAGACAGTTACTTACATAAATGTGTATCAAAAAGAGAAGTTGGCAGAGACTTCTAAATTTATAACAATTGTCTATTAGTCTGTTTTTAATAATTTTTCTTTGGCATGTAATCCTCTTTAATTAGATTCCACTCTCTGTTGTTTCAAGACTCCATAAACTGGTGTCTTATATACCAGCTGCTGAAGCAGGAGTTACTGTCTAAATGATATTCACAATGAGTATTTAGAAGGTTTACAATTATACCCTTGCTAATAAATTGTGCTATTTTCCCCAACAATTTTAAGTGCTAATCTTCTGAAGGCATTTTAAAATTAGCTAAAATTCTGTCAAGAGATTTACAAAAATTGTTAGCATGAAGATAATTATGTCACAGTCCTTGGACTCCATCTCTGATTGTGTGCATAAATCAGAAAATGTCAGCTGTGTTTTCCCTTAATAATTATCCTTGCAGCAATATATTACAGTCTAAACTCCTATTATAATTTTTGTTTCTGGTTTCTAAAACACAAGACAGTTATTTTAAAAGTTTGGAACTAATTAAATAATTCATATTTCCCAGAATAATAAGTAATTATTGGTTCTAAAGTTTTAAGTATCAATAATAAATAGATAATATAGAAAGTATAAATTCAGTGTTCACGAACCCTTAATCATAAAGAACTAAAAACTTAAATGTAATAATAAATTTAAAAAACTATATTGATTACATAAAAATCTAACATAGCAGATAGTAAGCACATAGAAGTATAGACTTGAGTAGAAATTCTAAGATATATATTTTAGAATTTTTACTCAAATATATACATTTTATTTCAACATCAGAGGAACATGAATATGGTATCTGTTTGAAATGCATATCAAATATGTTACTTATCATCTGTCAAAACATGATTTTCTATCTTTCCTATAAAAAGATGACCTTCATTTCAGAAGATATGAAATAAAAAAGAAATTCTCTTCCTTTTCTTCCAATAATCATAAATTACAAGTATGTTTTGACTTTCCCTGATTAAACAGAGTAGACCAAAAGATGGAACTTTGGATAAGCTCAATAATCATAATAAAAACCGGAGTCTTAGACAGTGATCTTTATATTTAATTAGCTATACAAGGAAGCATTTCGTTTAGTGTGTTTCTCATTATATCAAGTATTTTAGAAATAGCAAAGATAAATATTCCAGGTCTCTGAATACTTCGATGCTGTAACTTATCAAAATGGCTGGATGGAATAGTTAAAGGAAAGTGGCTCAGAGCTGTGAGTATTCAAAGATGAGAAAAAAAAGGGGGGATAATTTTTCCTGGAACATTAGTTTCATAAAAGATATTTTGGGAAAAAGTTTTGAAATTGAAAATTCTGCATATTATAAATGAATCTGCATTTTTTAACTTTAATTTTTCTTTAATTTCGAGTTTCATTTAATAATAAGATGTTCATTTACAAAATTATATATGACCTCATAAAACTGGAAAAAATACAAAGTTATATAAAAAGTAACAATCCCTTACCC
Organism: Rousettus aegyptiacus; assembly: GCF_014176215.1. NCBI lineage: Eukaryota > Metazoa > Chordata > Mammalia > Chiroptera > Pteropodidae > Rousettus > Rousettus aegyptiacus. Next base: position 41,690,857 of record NW_023416292.1, on the reverse strand, counting down.
ACAACCTAACATCTAATTCCACTTCTCCATCCATTTTACATCCCCCTGACTATTTTGTAACTACCAATTTGTACTTCTTAATTGCTTCACCTTTTTTTACCCAGCCTCCCAATTCCCTCCCATCTGGTAAGCATGGCTTTGTTCTCTCTAGTAATCTGTTTCTGTTTTGTTTGTTTATTTTGTTCCTTAGATTCCACATATAAGTCAGAGCATATGGCATTTGTCTTTTTCTGTCCGACTTATTTCACTTCGCATAATATTTATCTGAAGAAATCTAAAACACTAATTTGAAAAGATATATGCACCACTTTTTTCACTGCAGCATTATTTGCAATAGCCCAGATATAGAAGTAACCTATGTGCCCATCAATGGATGATTGACTAAAACTGTAGTACATATATACCACCTAAAATGGAATATTACTCAGCCATAAAAAGAATGGAATCTTCCATTTGTAACAACATGGATGGATCTAGAGAGTATTATTGTTTTTATTCATTAAACAAATATTATAGTAATTAGGAAAAAAATGAATAAAGTTATGTGTACAGTGATGCCAAACCCCGAGATTCACCTGCATCCAGGCTACTCCACTTCCTGAATGCTCCAGGAGGTATAGCCTCATTCTCAATTTATGCCTTGTTTCCAAGAGTTTGCCTCTTTTTTCTTGATGGGTTTAAGTGATAAAACAACTGAATTTTATCTTTTTTTAAAGTTTAAAGTATCAAGAACTACATTTTTAGATTTTTTTTAAAAAAATAGACAGGAATGTGTATGTTTTTTTCTGCTATACTCCGCTAAAAAAAGTGTTGGTCCAAGAATGTTTCTTCATGAAGTAAAAATGATGCTGTCAGAAGTTAAAAACTGAAATAAAATAAATCGACATAAATTCATTGCTCACTCTAATAGAGAGATGTGCAAATCTGGCCTACTTAAGTATTCTTACAAGTTTGGGCATGATTCATAAAAATAATTATAAGGAAAACAACATATTTACAGTGCATGGCCAAAATGCTGTAACAAAAATGAAATTTCAAAATTGAATGAAGAGAGTTGATTATGTAGATTGCAAGGCTCAGATAATTTACATGTGATGAAAATTACAGTATCAGTTTTAAAATTAATGACATTATCAGTCACCTCTATTCCCTGAACCAGTCCTTTTATGAGATTATCACAGAGACAAAAGAAGATTGGCCAAAAGATTAGTGACCCTTTTATCACTTTCATCCCATCATAAAACACAAGTGGCTTAACTTCAAAAAATATATTTATCACATCCATCAGCACATCCTGAAAATACTGCACTACACTCCCTTTTTTGACTTGATTCTGAATATCTCTTATTAGTGATTATCTGGATGTACTTAGTAAGCAATGAACAAGGAAATGGATGGCATCTCTTCCCACATCACTGTATGTAATCTCCAATGCTGTGAAGGCTAAAAAAGGATAATCACGGTGTTGCCGAAATGAATATGTAACATAAGTACCTCTTAATTTAAACCAGTTTCCTGACACTGATAGGATCCTTGAAACAGCATTCTACCAGCTACTCGAAAGGAGAGCCAAGGAAAAAATGTTGCTTATTCCTTGACATAAAAGCAATCCAAATATTTTAATGTCAAAATGAACAAATCATAAACTCATCTGACGTACTATATATTTTACTTATTGATTTTGTTTGTCATTAATTTTAACAAATTAGAATTCAAACTCCACAGAAGAAGGAATTTTCCTCTATTTTGTTCACTGCTCTGTCTCCAGAGCAATAGAGTTCCTGACCCATACGAGGTGTTCAATGAATGAATAAAAACCATATTTATGTAAAATGCAAAATTTGCATAAATATTAAAATTAAACAAAGGAAAGACTTCATAGACATTTTCCCTGTAGGCTAAAGACCCAGACCTTATCTAGTATGCAGTAGCTTCTTTGATAAGCACTGCTTTATTGATACAGCTCTTAAAAATTGACTTGCTTCACAGGGGAACATACTAAAGGTATCTTAATTTTTAAAAATAACCATGAGTAATATATAAAGTAATGTATTATTATTTAAATAATTATAAAGTAATATTTCTGTTAAACGTATTAAAGATTTCAACTTGATAAACATGGTAGCTACCTTGCCATCTTTGTTAGAATAAATGTAGGCTTTAATTGTTAATAGAACAACAAGTATAATAAAACTAAATTGTGAGTGAATATTCTAAAATTGCAAAGAGAAACTTTTTTTAGAGCTTAATTTTCAAATGGACATTTCTAAGGAAAATCATACTACATTGCAATTCAAGATAATTTCCTCTCTTGCTAATACATTATTTATTTATTTCAATCACAAGACATCTATATTAAATATTTGAATAAATGTCTTAATGCTTCAATTAAGCATTGCATACACATTATATATACATATACTGCATATGTACACACATATATACATATCCTACAAGTCATATAGAGCCTTACTTTGTGTAATAATTCTCTACTAAATGCTACTATTAATACCTTTTACTTTTACTCTTTTATTAATTTCACTAAATTATCATAATTAGCATGATTGTGGTTATTATCTTAAATCGCTTAAATGTTACTAGTTCTATTCAGTAAGATCTGCTCAGCATCCCATTATTCATGACTGATCGGTGAGATTACTGAACCAGAGGGGGACTTAAGAATGCAATAAATGTTTGTTGAATTAAACTGACATTACTGCCTATTGGTAGAGTTATGAAGTGAAAATCTATATTATTTAAGGAGACCGAAAAACCAAATTCACATCCTCTCAAGGAATTAAAATCTTCACTCTTAGGATATTCTGTAGTTCTAATCTAAAGCCCTTATGCTTCCCAACCTCTTGTTCTGCACTCAATGGAAATGTTCAATAAATATTTGTTAAACCCATCCTCTTGTCCTGTACTCAGTGGAGATGGAAAACAGCTAGTCATCTTTCTTTTGTAAGAACCCTTCATCTTAAAAGACTGTTATTAACTCCCCACTCTTCTAGTCTCAAGCCTGAACAATCCAGTCCTTAGCCTGGCTTCATCATTCTGATTTGTTTTTAACTCTCAATTTATACACGTGCTTATCTCAGGAATCCACTTCAGGTTCTCAACTTCTCTTCTTAATAGAGCTCAAAAATGGACAACTTGTTCTATTCATTTAACCAATTTTGAATATAATCAACAAAATATGGCTTTCCAGCTTCTCACTACAGCAATAACTCCCTCTCCAAACCCCTAATCTAGATGTTCTTAGAAATTAAAGTGACATTTTGACTCACTAGAACATACTGATTTAGTGGCAGAAACTATTTTACCTCATAACAAATAATATGCTCCCCTTCAGTATAGTACACAGGGTTTTATCATAACATTCCTTAGCATAGCTAATTACATGTAAACTGCATACGATTTTAAGACAAAACAAAATAGATTAAAATTAAAAACACTCATGTGCCATTATATGGTGACTTTGAATAATTCCATTCTCTTGCCCAAATCCATTATTTGTTGAGCTTTCTGATGATGTCCAGTGAACGATATGATCTTGACTGCATGAGAATTTTATTTCCCCAGCCAAGTTGAAAATGTAAATTTGGATTTTTTAAACACTTAATATAGCATACAATCAGGCTGCCTTGTTTAGTATGATAAGTAGATTAAGTGATAGTCACATTTCTTTCCTTAAGTCAAATATTTATTAATCGAGTGAGCAGTACTCTGAAATAGAAAACCATAACATTTGCATACGTGAATCATTTGCATGAATTTGATTTGTATGGATTTACTAGAAATAAATTAATAATACTTTTAGAGTTTATTCTAAATATTCCAGCACTCGGTCCTCATAAAGCTTACATTTGAATAGAGAAGAGGGAGATGATACAAATCTGTACTTAAAATATCTATTTAAAATAAGGTACCCATACACGCTCCAAATGTCGACATATAACACTGGTTGCTTCAGACAGTGTTAAATGCTTTAGGAAAAGAAACGAGGGTGATGTGATAGTGAAGGGGATGCAGGCCTAGTACAAACAGAAGAGTCAAGTAAGGCTTTTCTAATGTCACGAGAGAGAGAAGAAACCGCAAAGACCCTGAGATGACTGAACTTGACTAATTTCAAGGAAAGCACACACAAAAAAAGTGTGCCTAAAGTGTGATAAAGTACCTAATGCGGGAAGGTAAACAGGAGAGGTGGACACAGTCCAGATCATATAGATCTTGTAAACCATGATAGTGTGTAATTTATTGTAATTACAGCATGAAGCCTTTACATGAAAATTGTTGTTTAACTTCATTGTCTTAAAAGCAGTGGAAAAACATCACATCATACTTTCTGTTCTTTTTTTAAATCAGTATTCCTTGTTTACTAATTTTTTTAACTTCTTAAAATATTAGTTTATCATGTGTTTCTACAACAAACATATTCATCGGAAAATATAGATTTCTAAAATTAAAAAAATATACATAGTTCAAGACATAAATTACCTTTTAGTTTATAGAATTAAATAAGAAGACTAAAGGAGAGGAAAGAATGGTTGCCCCAGTTATCGTTTTTAGTTATTCATCCTCGAATCTAACTTGCACTGCTGATCTCTCACTTAAGAATAAGTCTTGTATTTACAGCTGACTGCTAAGAATTTAAATCTGGTCTATGTCATATAACATGTTGACACTAAACCGTATAGTTTTCCCTCAAAATAACTTATTTTTTCCAAAAAAAAAAAATACTTTAGGGAGACAGTGCCAGTTAAATCCTAAGAATCTGATCTCTACAAAAAATATCAAATCAGTATTCAAATAAGAACTCCCTCCATTTCTTTTATTTCTTAAGTACAAAAAAAAAAGATCTATTATAAAAAATGATGATAAATAAATAAGAAAAAATGTAAAAAAAATAAGCAATTGGTAATATAACTGTCTTTAAAATACTTGTGAATCTTAGTGAAATACTTAAAATTATTCTTAAAAGAGAAGTTTCATAGTACCTAAAAAATAAAACAGATTTTAAAACACAAACTTTTCCTAACAAAATAACAGAAGGGATTTTTAAGCAGAAAATAAAAGCATTATAGCATATGATTATTTATCAGCTTAAATGAAGGGATTCAATAGAACCTGACTTCAGTTATTGATTCTGGTATTTATTAACTGTGGTAGAGAAGCCAATTAATTCAAATACGTTAAAATTTTAGTATTACATACTTACCTAATTAAATACAGCATATGACTTATTAATCTATACAAAGTATAAAAATGTAAGCCAGAAAGAACTAGAAAGAACTAGAAAGAAAGAAAGAAAGAAAGAAAGAAAGAAAGAAAGAAAGAAAGAAAGAAAGAAAGAAAAGAAAGAAATAAGAAAGAAAGAGAGGGAGGAGGGATGGAGGGATGTCGATTTAGGTTCTTTCGTACTTCCTCACGTAATTCCTCCGGATTCCTCAGAATTCCTCAATTCCTGCCTTGCCTTCCTTTCTTCCGTCCTTACGTCCTCTCTGCTCTCGTCTCTCAGTCTCTCCCTCCCTCCATCCCTCCCTCCCTCCTCCCTCCCTCCCTCCCTCCCTCCCTCCCTCCCTCCCTCCCTCCCTCTCCTCTCCCTTTGTCTTTCTCTCCTTCATTTTCCGTTCTCTCTTTCCTTCTGTCTTCCCATCCCCCAGCGCCCCCTCACTCTTCTACCCTGTGTACCTGTATCGACTAATCGCATTTGAGTGCAAGTCCAAATATACCAATCAAACAGAAATGTAAAATGGTCACCTTCTCTATTAAAAGACAAAGATTCTCAGAATTGAAAAATAACAAAATAACAAGACATACTTCTATATAACTGAAAATTTAAAAACAAAATGATAGGCCAGGCACAAGACTATTTATAATGATAAGCAGTAAAATCTACAAAGAAGATATAATAGTAGGAAACTGAGATGAAAACAGCATTTAAATATTTTTTAAATAGTCTGTATCAACAATGAGAAAATACCATTTCTTTTTAAGAATACTTTAAAGATTGTAAGTGGCTATTCTCTTAAAATGTCATGTTGAGTAAATTAAAAAAATAAAATAAAATAAAATAAATCTAAAACAGTTCATCCTTAAAGAGAATGTTAAAAGTGTCACCATAGAGGAGATAGGAGGTTGAACTGTGATATGCAATTATATTTTATGTTTTTAGGGCAGCAAATATACTGAAAAAAATTTCTTTTATATGTACATAGCATATAAGTATCAAACACTATTATTACATGAGCATTTAAAACATGCGTGTGTATAATCCACATTTAAATTGCCCATTTTAAAGATCCTAATATAAATTTATATGATATGAAATGATTAATTTATATAATTATGTTTAATTGCCATGAATCAATGTTACTCATAGTTAGAAAAGAAAAACTGTGATGCATAATTAACAGCAAGTAGTAGCTCCTTCTGTATGTCACCACTGGTCAGCATCTTCAGTGCTATGTTTGTTTCGGAGAATCTCAAATAAAAATCAAAGCATTTTCAGAGGAAAACAATGAGGAAAGATTAAAGACTTTTTTCCTGTGTATTATGAGATTATGATTCATATGTTTACAAATATTTGAAACGAGATTATTTCAGTTTGCATTCAGTTAATACTGATAACTGTAGGTTAGATACAAGAAAGAAATTTCCTGTATATCTTGAGGAAATAACCCTAAGTATGTACATATGTGAATGATGGCCATTACAACAATACCCACTGTTCAGTTTTAGGACATTAGACATATAAATTATCATATTACTGTGATGCGAAAGGCATTTAAATAAGATGTAGTATGATATGTGATTCCATGGAAGATTTACCTATTATTTTAAATGAACAAAATGAGGTTACAAAAATGCATACTATAATCTTGTTTTTAATAAAAATATAGAAGCATAGACTAAGACAGAAATAACACACTTTGAAATTGTAGTGACTGAGTGGTAAGACTTCAACTTTCTCTTTTCTGTCTATATACATATTTCCAAAACTTCTCTATTGTACCAACGATCCTTTAATAGCTAACTCTCACTGAACTCGTGCTCTATACCAGGCATTGTTCTAGTTCTTTATATGACTTAATTCTTTTCTGCCCTTCAAAGGCCCTAAAAAAAGCTATTACTATATTCATTTTTTAAGATAGGGAAACTGAGGCACAGAGAATAAATAACTTGCCTACGGTTTCCTGAGTAGAAACTGACAGATCCTAGATTTGAACCTTACTAGTCTGGTACCAGGACATGTACCATACTCTAAGCATTCCACAAATAAGAATTGAATTATCTTTCATAATTTTCAAACCATTATTATAGTTATATTAAAAATTAAAGAAACAAACAATAAGTTTTGAGATTGCCATGCTTAGAATTTATCAACAAGATCAGTTCTGTCTCCTTTTATGCATATTTACAGGCAAAACATGTGCAAATATTCTGCAGCAATGTTTGAATAAAGCTGTTCCTGAAGACAAGAGTTTCTTCCAAACTTTTAATTTTGAGACTTTCCTTTAACAAAAACAAAATATCACATAGTGGTGTTGTCCTCAGGAGCTCTAAGAAATTTCCTGCCTGAGAAGTAAATGACTGAGGGGAAAAAATTATAGGCCATTATGGCATGCTAATAATCCAAATTATATAAACAAACACAAGCCACGGAAAGGAAGAAAGTAAACGTATTCAGCAGAGAATGGTGATAAAGAGTAATGGACAGCTCATTCTCCATGGATAAAATTGCACAAGCTGAGTTGTCAATGGGAAATGAGTCATCTGGTTCTCAAGTTATATGGGAATCTTACAGAATATTTTGAGTTTGAATAGCTAACACTGCAAGCAATTGAAATAGATTTCCAAATAGCTGATTAAAGTCATGCACAATTACAACTGGTACAGAATATTTTTGCACCTCTCTTACAAATGGTAAAATGTAGGTTAAATTTCCAGTTTTCTTTGTTACTTAACTTACAATGTAGGTATTAATTAAGGAAGTAAATTAAGATATACTTAACTAAATTCTTAGTTATGAAAATGAAGTCTAAAACTCTTTATTAGAACATTATTCACTTCTACAATGCTTCTTAATGAACGATTTTGTGCTTTCATTCAATAGTCCTTTTATTTCATATAAATTCTTCAACATAAATAGATTTCCACACCAGAATCTGATTTTAAATCTCTAAAAAATTGTCCTCAGAATACTAGAGTAACTAAATAGGAGGAAAATGAGAAGAGAAATAATGCGAAAGGTGCCGTACAATCATGAGAGCTAAGAAATACATGAGATCACAGGGAAAATAAAACCACCAATAATGTCATCTATAGAATTGTCTCTTATTTTTTCCAACTTAATTTGATCATGCAAATTGCCTACTGAAAACCATCAGTCTAGGTAATTTTTTTATTTCATTGCTTATAACTATAAATCTACCATCTGTTCTATAAATGATATATTAAAAATCAAATCAATAATGACTTTTAAATGTGTCTTTTTTTAGAATATACCTCCCAGGATTCCTTACCAATTTGCTAATAAAAGAGAAAAAAAAATGCATTGTCCTCTTTTTTTTAAGAGTCTATGGAATAAAACAAAACAATACATTATATGGAAAATAGAGCAAAATAGAATTTTAACATATTTTCTAAGTTAAGTATATCACTGTTTCATCATTTGACAAAGTAATGATGCTCAAAAGATAATATTTAATAAAGGAAGTAGCCATATCTATAGTAATACAGAAGACATATGAAAGGATATTTTAATTTATATTTTTTCAAAAATATAAGTCTCTAATAAGTTATAATTTTGGAACATGAATTATTTGTCTAATTTCCAAATGCATATATGTCATTTCTGTTCTCCTTATTCAAACATAGTAGTGAAAAGTATTGGTATGATGAGGTCAAATTAAGATCCTTCTTATTTTTAAGTTAGTGTAATATATCACCTCACTCATTACTCCTTTCACTTACGCTATGATGTATTAAATCACCTAAGTGTAGATATTACATATAAGGTCAAGATCAAATAAAGGCAAAACACTTGAAAGGCATATGTCATCTCTGAAATTCAAGATAGAGTAATTATAACTTGAATATGCAAGGACATTTGGACCTCCTTTTTATAGTCGTGTTTAGATATTCATATATTTATACTGTTTTACAGAAGGTTTCTGATCCTAAGTCAAATTGAGATATTGGCTATTTCCAAAAACCAAACCAATTTTGTGATTTCCACAGTGGCTAATAGTCCTGGCAGCAAGAAAAAAAAAAAAAGTTGGCTCTGAACAAATAAATACAAAAGCTTTCTATAATTGTAAAGCACTATAAATAAGAAATAAGTCTCCATCTTTGAACCAGCCAAGAAGTGCAGTTATATGATGGCTGAAGAAACCAAAATGAAGAAATAGGAAAATTAAGTGGAAATTAGGCAAGTTTTGACAAATATTCAAGGACCAGCATTAGAAACAAAACTTCATTAGTTAGATTCTTAAAATCAGAAACCGTCACATTAAAAACTGATTCTTCAAATTGTTTTAATTTTCTTTCTGTTTTCTCTTAGCTGTAATAACAATCTCCTATAACCATTATTATGGTTTACATAGTGCTTATTATATGCCAGACACATGGTGTCGCATTTTAACAGTATTACTATAATATACCAGTATTATTAACATTCATATATATTACTATCATCCTTATTTTATAGATGAAAAAATAGCACCGGAGTTGAAATATCCAGCTAACATCACAGTGCAGTAATTTTCTAAACCTGTTTCCTCATCATTACAACGAAGCGCATAACATAATACGTGTAATCTATTATAATTATTACTTTATTAATGATAATGTTATCCAAATCATAAAAGTGGAGTTGTAGCCAATGAGCATTGAATTACGAATTTTCTAAAAATGTCATCTCTATTGTGAAATTGCATTTTATAATGTCAACTTTCTATCTGTCTTACTCAAAATTCAATTGATCTCACAAAGCAACCTTTTGCTTATGAGTTGGCTTTCAATGGATTTCCTTTCTCAATGATTATGATTTCTCAGGTTAAATCAAGAACATATTTCTGATGATAATTTGATACCCCAAATAGCTCAAACACAGGTGGAAAGTAATATTTATAGAAATTAAAATATTTTGGTACATGGAGTTATTTTTCTCATTGTAAATTAGTAAACAGGCACAATTAAGAGCTATTTTAGCAAGAACCAGTCAGGTATTTCCCTCAGATATACTTCAAGTTATTAGTGAGAACCAACTGGCTATCAATATCCAAACCCCATGATGCAGTCTTTGTGTCCTAACGTCACTTCCAGGCATACAAACTGACACCTGTTAACCCCGTTTGGGGTTAATGATTCCATAGAAATGTTCCCTAGTGCTTGAGCATCTATCAAGTTATTTCTCTTGTTTCATTATGGTCCTCTGTTTACAGGTGTCTCTCCCTCACCATACTAAACATTCTGTGTATAAATACTTGGTGCATAATTCAGTTCTTGGTATATAGTAGGTGCTCAATACCCATTTATGAAATTAATTCATGATCGATTTATACCTAAATCAACTTTTCAGGAACTTCTATGCTATTAGTTTAATTATGGGAAGTCTTAAAAAATCTTGACTCAGTGAACTCCTTGGCTAATTGGAAGAATTGTATATGCCAGAACAACAAGCCTTTATTTGAGCAACAGTTGTCTAGTCAAAGCATGCCTTAAATGTCTGCCTAAAACTCCTAGTTTTAAAAAGGATCTCTCATATCAATAAGTACCTAAAATAATTTAAAATATTAACACTGATGTACATTTTAAATTGGCATACATAGGACCATACATGTTTCTATTTGCTTATTATTCACTAAATTGTTGAGTTGTAAGTGGTTATTTAGACATAGGTGAAGCAAAGATGACTAAGACACAAGCCCTATCATCAAGTAGCTCAAATCATCTCTGACATCATAATAGAAGATATGGGGATCCATGCAGTTGCATAGCCACACATAGAAAATTCCTTCCTTAAAAATGGGAAGAATCCTAAGAAGATTTTCCAAAAGCATATATAAATCTTTACTTTCAATTCACTCTCCTCACCACCTTGCCATAGTCTTTGAAGTGGGAGACTTGGTTTAATAAAGACTTGCCACAGGAGGTGGTATGAGTGGTACAAATGCAGAGCAATCACAATTGTTGTGGCCTCTCAGTACGACTTTCATAATGGGGCATATTAACAGGCCTGCTGCAAATAGGTCAGAGGCGTAACAAGACATACTGATGGATGAACAGTGAACATTTTTTTATAGTGGTAAAAGTTATTGAGTCTTATATACACATTCAAAATTTACAACACTGGAAAATATATTTGAATACTATTTGTACTGGGCCTGTTGCTAACTTCTTAATCTTAATAATTTGAAAAGTATCCCATTCAAAAGTTTTTAAATAAGTTATAGATTATAAGTACTTAATGTATTCCTTCTGTGTTTGATTTTACTGTATATTATTTATATATTTATGTTTTTATATATAATGACATATGTTTTATACTTACGTAAAAATATTTTGTTTATATAGATTTACTTATATGATATATGGAAATGTAATTAACTCATTTAACAAGCCCTATCTAGATATCTCAAAAGCCTCCCCGGTACCTCAGTGTAGCATTATTAATATTATTAATAGGTATTATTAATTTCTATGTGTGTTATGATGTTCTAAAACAAACAAACAAAAAATTTGGAAAGTACTACACTAAATGACTCCTCGACTTGTAATGATGGGGAAACTGGCATGTCTTAGCAATAAAATCAGTGGTGTTCTCATCAGCTAATCAATTCTGTTTGTGAAATTTGATCCTATAAACAATATTACAAAATATGCCCCCAAGGATCTCACAATTTTATAAAATGTCCAGGTCTTAGATGCATCAGGGAGAGAGACATTATTCCTGATTTCATTTGGGCACCACAGAAAAATCATAATATGCTCCTCTTCAAGATCTTTATGCAGAATAATTACTGATAAAATAAAAACTTCTCTTGTTGCAGGCGGGGAGGAGCAATTAAAGAGATTGTTTTATGAACTATATAGATGTCTAACCAATGTACTGTATACTTAAAACTAATTTAAATAAATAAATGAATGAATAAATAAATAGCATAACAGTCCAAAGATATAAGCTATCTGATGTTTTTCTTCTTATGACCTAAAACATCCTTTTATCCAAAGCCAAGATGACAGCTGTATTCTATCATTTACTTATAGAACTCAAGAATCATTTTCCTCAATAAAAGACACTATTGGTATCCTGAAAGAAAAAATCAGGCATTCTGCTACAGACCTTTTTACTGAATCTACTGAGGCTAAATGTTTCTAATTTCAATACACCTACCTCATAACTGATATAACATGAAACTACTGATGATCAAAGAAGCAAATGAATTTGAAAAACTAAACTTTAAATTTGAACTTCAATTCTGATACCTGTGTAACTGTAATTATTTAAATTTCATTATTTTTTATTAAATTTATTATGGTTACATTGGTTAATAAAATTATACAGGTTTCAAGTGTACGATTTGATAATATGTTATATGTATATTGCATTGTGCATTGACCACGCAAAATTAAATCTCCTTCCATCACCATATAGTTGACCCCCTTTCCCCTTATCTACCTCCCTCCCTCCCTTTTTTCCTTCTGGTAACCACTAAACTGTTGTGTTTATGAGTTTTTGTTTATTTGTCTTGTTCATTGTTGTTTTCAGATTTATATCCCAAATATAAGTGAAATCATATGGTTCTCAACTTGTTCTGCTTAACTTATTTTTGCTTAGCATGGTAATCTCAAGGTCTATCCATGGCAGTATTTGATCTTTTCTTATGATCATTAATTAGATTTGAAATATCTGATGGTCTAATTTCTAGAATCTTTGTTTCATTAATTTGCATATCTACTATTGCCAAATATTTGTTTTGGTCCTGAGAATATGGTCCTGAACAAAACCAACTGAGCTACTGTTCAGCAATCCCATATTTGGGTATATATCCAAAGAAAATAAAATCATTATCTTGAACAGATCTCTGTATTGCAATGTTCACTGCAGCATTATTCACAATAGCCAGGATATGGAAACAAACTACATGTTCATTGATGGATAAAATAAAGATATAGTATGGACATACAATGGAATATTATCCTGTCATTTGCAACAACATGGATAAACCTTAAGGGCATTTCGGTAAGTGAAATAAGTCATTCAAAGACCAACACTATATAGTATCACTTGTGGAAATCTAAAAAACTATATAATAAATAAATAAAAGTCCAACTCACAGAAACAGAGAATAGAAAAGTGTTTGGAGGAGAGAGATTGTTAAAAGGATATAAATGTTCAGTTATAAGATGAATAAGATCTGAAGATCTAATGTATATATGGTGAACACAGTTGATAATACTGTAATGTATAATTAAAATTTTCTGAGAGTATAACAAATATTCTCACCAAAAAAGTAAATATGTGAGGTTATGGATTCATTAATTAACTTGATTGAGAGAATCCTTAGGGGGGAAAGAGTACATTGCACAATGATAAAGAAGTCAATTCTCCAAGAAGATATAAAAATCCTTAACGTGTATATACCTATCAAAGTTTGTGAGGCAAAAACTAATAAAATTGCAAAGAGAAACAGATGAATCCACTATTACAGTTGACGACTTCCATGTCACTATAAAAGAAGTGGACAGATCCAGCAGGCAGAAAATGTGTAATGACATAAGTGAACTCAACAATTACATCAATCACCTGGATGTAATTGACATCTATAGACTATACGTAATGATAGAAGAATACGCATTTTTTCAAGTTCACATGGAACATCCACCAAGAAAGACAACATTCTGTGCCATAAAATACACCTGGACAGATTTAAAAGAATAAAATATACAATGTCTGCTCTCTGATCACAATGAAATTAAACTAGATCAATTAGATAATGAGAAAATCACAAAATATATGGAGATTTAACTGCACATTTCTAAAGAACACATGGGTCAAAGAAGAAATCTCAAGAGAAAAAGCTTAAATAACTGTTAGAAAAAACTGCTGATGCTTTTAATGTATTTTCTCCTGGTGGAAATGGCAGAACAATAATACCTACCATAGAAATACTTTACCAAAGTGATAAGTTGAATGTCAAGTGTTTTGAGTTCCTTGAAGGAAGACATTCTATAAATGCAATCCGGAATTGCTATCTTGATTTCGCATTTATGATAGTTGACAAATGATTTCTTAGAGCATATGCTCTGTCTAGTTTCTTTCCTGACATTAATGTTATGTCAACAGACAGAATGGTAGAGCTAATGGGCCGGTGAAAGACTCAAATATAATGTAAGTCTCAGCAGGAAAAAAATTTCATCAACATTACTGTTTTCAGCATTTCAGCACTGTTTTCAACATTACTGAATTTTACTGATCCTTCACATGTACCTTTCTCAATGTTGATTCCCATTACTAAAATACCCTCGTTCCTATTTTTAATTAATAAAATATTTTTTCTTTATGTTATTGTCCCATGTTACAATACAATAACATTATTGCTTTGAGTCAATTACATCAGACACATCATACTTCTGAGCATAGTTAGTTCACTCTTTAGAAAATAAGTTTTATTGGAAAAATGATCAAATTCTGGGCAAACCCAGGATAATTTGTCTGATTGTATCTTGGTATTTATAATTTTAACATATTTTTTGAAAATAAAACACCTTTTCTAAGACATTAGAATTTGACATATGCCACTATGCTCCTTGGGATTTTTTAGTTGTCTGTATCTGAAACCTGCTTTAGACAGTTTAAGAAAAAGAGAGACTATGTGTGAATACAAGAGTAATTCAAAAACATGACTTGCAAAACTTTATGAAAAGCCATGAGTAACCCAGGCAGCTTTTCTGTCTACATCTGTCTCCAGCTTCTCTTCAGACTGGCTGTTTTTGCTCTTTAATATACGTGAAATGTGGAAAATAGACACCTCAAAACCCCCAAGTTTCATGGGGTTTTTTGTTTTGTTTTGTTTTGTTTTCCTGCTCAAACAGCCCAGAATGAATTCGATCTCTTGTCCCAGACTTCTGGGAGAGAATCTGATGTTCCTGACTTGGTCGATTTTTTCTGTCAGATTCGAATCACCAGAATTAGGATCATTGTCAGGTGGTACAAACACACCTTCAAGGGCCCACACCTACACACCTGTGGGTTTGGGAGCACATATTTATCCCAGAATTTATGATAAAATTTGTCTCTGGTAGAAAAGAATCCTATAGCCAAGGAACATAAAAAATACAGGGAACTCAATCATAAGAGGTTGTATATAAGAGGTATCAGAATATGCTACTCCAAATATGCTTATAAAATCATTTTGAGCTAAAAGCAATTAAGAAAAAGCAAACGCAGAAAGGGCTCTTTGCCCTCCCTATCTGCCCAAAAGCTGGAATAAATTTCCCTTTGTGAAAGTGTTCCTCTTCCCCTCTCCTGTATCAGAACAAACATTATCACTGTAGATAGAAAGTCGGCACCAAGATGCACAAACGGATCTTACTGAAATAACTCTTATGTTCCATTAGTTTCGCCCATATACTTTCCCACAATCAACCACCCTAGAAACCCAAAGCCCTTTTCCTTATTCTTGTCACTTCTCCACAATTTATCATCCTTTGTTAAAATGATATATAAACCTATGAATCTAACTGTTTCTTTGGGTCTTCACTTTTTTTCTACGAAGGCCTCTGTGCACATAAAAGTAAAATATAAACGTCAAAAAATTGAAATAGATGTTAAAAATTCTGAGAGAAAAAAAAAAGGAAAGATTCCATTCTGTCTTACTAAAAACTATTGAGTCAAAGCATGACCGCGTAGATAGGGTATAACACAGTGTTTTTATTAATATTATTAAAGCAACTCAAGGGAGGTAACCAAAATATTATTCTGGTTTAAAGGAAACAAAAAATGTAATGCAACTAGAATGCACTGATCTCGACTGGGTTATATAAAAATCCAAATAAATTTAAATTCATAAACTTCCATAATGGAGAACTATGACAGCAAAAGTTCCACATCGCTTCTCGTATTCAACTGCAAATATGTGACTCCAGAAGGATCTTTTTCATGCTTTTTTTCTATGATCCCTGATAGTCAGAGTAATGCATGTGATATTAACGTTTTCGGTTTGTTAGTATACAGCATACACCAAATCCCAACTAAAAGAAAAGCTTCTCAATTCCTAATCATTTCAATAGGCTCTAATGTAATATTTCCTACATTGGAAATCACAGCACTTTATTTAAGGAAATCGGTCTGACCAAGTGAGCTCTGTGGAGTGCAGCCTGCACAGAAGTCAGTTCAAAGGATCAGATGTCAAAGTGCTCCCTCTAAAGTCCCTTAATCATCACTCTGATTTGTGCTTGAATGGGACTGTGATTAAAAGCGCTGCTGCCATTGTCTACCTATTCAGGCGTCTAGCATTCCACGTGGGTTCCACCGATTAGTGTTTGAATAGGGGAGCAATTAGAAAGACAGCTGCCATTGTATACCCATTCCGAAAACAGCAAAACTGGCATATTTATTTGCTATGAGCACCAAATAAATGTTTTGCAAAGGTAAAATATACCTTTAGGCTCTAAAGACAATTTAGCTGATTTCTTTTGTTTAGAGCATTCTATTTTCCCATATGCAAAGATATTTCTTATTTGCAAATAGAGTAATATGCTTCATTAATATCTTTTAAAATATATATATTCTGTTTTATTGACTTAGCCTTAACACACATCTGCCTTATTATACAGTACTTATTGACCTACAATACATCATACAATTCCAGTTTAATATTTATGACTACGTATTGAATTTCTGTATAAACAAATCAAATCAGTTTGGTTCCAGATCTTTTAGGTCCTTCTCAATATTATTAGACTAATATGTAATCTATTTGACAATTTTTTCTCCAAAGAGAGATTTCCCTGTCAGACATTGAGAGGAAATATTTCTCTCTGAGGCCATTCTAAGAGAGGAGCGCATGTCAGGTTAGCACTCAGTACCTCTGCAGGGGCTCACACAAGGGACCATCAGCCAGGGTGGAGTCCCCATGACAACGCAGAGCTATAGCCTGAGATAAAACTGGGCGGAGCAAAGGCATTGCACTGAAGCTTTTTGGAGAATGAAAAGTGTGGCAAAAAAAAAAAAAAAAAAAAAAAAATCACATGAAGATAATTCATTCCAACTTTTTACATATATTATTAGGCAGTGCTCAAAAAATCTAGTATCTTTCTGTTCCTGTCTGTCTCCGTCTCTGTCTGTGTCTGTCGGTCTCTCTCAAGCACATACACACATACACACACAATTGGCTGCCAGGAAATTTTTGAAAAATAGAGGAAATGCTCTGTTTTCCATTACTGTTCTTCGTATCTTCCTGTTCATTGCCTCTCCATATCTTTTCATATTTATTCTGTTCTTTATCCATTGTCATGATGGACTTACATGTGTAGTAATAGAAACAGACCTGAGTGTACCATTCCATCAATGATGATAATGATAGGCAACAACACAACCCTTAGTGTTAGGGTTATCTATAGGGTCAGGCACTGTTTTAAGTATAGTAGGCAAATTGACAAACAACAGCTGTAACAGCTGTATCAGGTAGGTGCTATTATTATCCTCATTTACAGAAGAGAAAATAGAGGCAGGAAGAGATTGAGGAATTTACTCAAGGTCACACAGCTAGTAAACGGCAGACCCAATAATTGAACATAATTAGTTTATCTCTGAATCCTTTTAGCTGATAGGTCAACCCTTTTGATTCCACTATCTTCTTTCATAAAAATCCAACCTCAAAGATAAGGAACCTAGCTTTAAAGAGAAAGTTTTATATGTTTTGCTAATAAAGCTAAGTGAAACACACCTTACTTAGGTGAAAGTTTGTTTTATTTCAATTTATTTCAAATAGTTACACACCATTCTAATTAATGATAAAGTTGGTTATATATATATATATATATATATATATATATATATAACCAGAGCCACTCTTAAGCATTATAAAAATTTCAAACTAAAGAAGAGAAAAATAAAAGTAACAGGGCTGATGGTTGACAATTACAAATGAGTTTAATTTGTGTGTCACATGGATGTGGAGAAAGTTGTGATCAGTCTGAAATAAATAATTAAAGCATAGCTTTCTCGTAAGGGCCTCAGGAAATCAAGAGTTAACACTTTTCTCTTGTTAGTCAATTAACCTTTTATTACATACTTCTGCTTGGAGAATAAATCTCTGACAACACTAGTCTAAGTGTTGAATGAATTACCAAAACAACACATATTTTCAAAGAGATAACCTGATATTTGGCAAAATTCTAAATTAGAGCATGTAACAAAGATTGTGCTGCATTAGTGAGACGATATATACTTTAATTAATTCTTAACCAGAAATAGAAATTTCTGATAAATATAATTATTTCTATCGTCTTCATCATCATCTCTGTTATTGTTATTTGTACTGCTTTCTGCTAATTCCTCTGTCTCATGCCTTGGCACTGTCCACGGGCCACACTTTGGCCATGCAGAACCAAAATTGTTTCAGGGCTTTAAGTTCAACATACTCGCTCCTCTTAAGTCGTTTCATCATCTGTTGTCCAGGCTGATGAAATCCCTCTTTTTTTTTCCTTCCCTCTTTCCTTTGTATTTTCACCTTAAATTCTGTTTTCTCAGGGAGGTCAATCTTGAATCCTGAGACCAGATTACACATTTCATCTATGATTCCCATGGTTGCTATCCTAAAAGAGCTGATGGTGAATGAGTTTAATGTCTGTGCAAAAGACAGAAAGTTGTTAGGGTAAGATGAATGTGTGTCCCTTTCCCCACCACTTTTCACAGTTGCTGGCACATGTTAGGTCCTCCATTAACATTTGGTAATTAATGAAATTGTAAAACTCAGATTTTAAGCAAATATTTGCATTATGTACATCTTAAAAACTAGATAGAAAAACTTATCTGTAGTCATGTTATATAAATATGGAAAAGGCAATGTAATACATTGATTCTTTTGGAGGGCTCAATGCTATTAAAGGAACTTATTTCCAGCTACTGGACTGTGCCACAAGATATGCAAGAGACGCTCTTTGGAGTTCATATGTCATATATGGTCAAAGGAAATCAATCAATGATTTCATATTTTAATTGATGATTCTAGGTATCCTTTGTATCCTTAAAGAAACAGATCACCTAAAATCCTTCTGAAATCCATAACTAAACTTTAAGACTTGTACCAAAAGTGCCTTCCCACAAGTAGTATGCCACTATTTAAAAATAACTACTAGTTATGTGTCAACATTAATACAACAGAAGACCTCATCCCAATAACAAAATAAGAAAGTATACATATGTCTAAATGACCACATGGAAAAATTTTATATACAGAATCCCTGTTCTACTTAAAGATTTATACTCTGACAAGAGGACTTTTAGGTAGTCACATTTCACAGTATATTTTTACCTCTGTAAATTGTTCCCTCTGTTGAACTTTTAAACTTGCATTTTCTTTAAAGGGTTAAATAGTTTCTTCTAGTTAATGTCTATCCTAACATGCATACATAAAATTAATTACTAAATTTATCTAGAGATAACTTCTAACATTTGTGAAAAGTATGGAAAAAATTGTCCAATAAAGCTCATTTCAAATATACTTATTTTAAAACTTATTTTCTAATTTATTACAATGTTCTCAACAAATGCAATAGGATAATTGTTTTTTTATGTTCTCTTTTTTTATTTTATTCAATTACAGTTGACATTCAGCATTATTTTATATTAGTTTCAGGTGTACAACATAATGGTTAGACATTTAAATAATTTACTAGACTGATTAGTCTAGTACCCACCTGGCACTACACATAGTTATTACAATATTATTGACTGTATTTCCTATGCTGTACTTTACATCCCTATGACTATTTTATAACTGCCAATTTATACTTCTTAATCTCTTTGTTCTTAAAATATAAATGGTAAAGCTATATTATAGCAGGTCCTCAAATAACGTTTTGTTCAACATCGTTTCCTTATAACATAAATAAGAAAAAGAAAAAAAGATTCCCAGCCACCGCCACAGTCTTTATGGGGTTTACATGTTCCCCCCAGGTCTGTGTGGGTTTTATCTGGGTACTCCAGTTTTCTCCCATATCCCAGAGACGTGCCCATGAGGTAAGCTGGCATGTCTAAACTGTCCCAGACTGAGTGAGTTCTGGGTGTGTGTGCATGCCCTACAATAGAAGGGCATTCTGTCCAGGTTAGGGTCCCACCTGGCACCCTCAGCTGCTGGGAGAGGCTCCAGCCACTGCAACCCTGAACTGGAATAAGTGGGTTGCAAAATCAGCATCTTGTTTGTACTTATCTTTCTTAAATGTATGAGCTCACATTAATTTCCATATTTAATATTAGAAGTGCCTTGGGTGTTCATTTAGGAGTTTGGTGACATTTTTGTGACCTGAAATATGCCATAGGAACTTAACTCTTGTTTATATCAATTGGCCGCAGGTAAAATTGGTTTCCATATATGTCATTTGGCTTAAAGTTGGTTTCCAAAATCCTAGTGACGACGTTAACTGAGGGTTCAATAGAATGATTTCAAAAATTCCAGGAATGCACAATGTGTGGAAACATTGCTAAGCAGTTGATGTAATGACCAAGGAAGCCCACTCCCTTACCCAGTTCTGGGGCCACCTGTGCCATCCAAAGCCGTCTGAGTCCGTACTGCAGTTTGGCAGTTGCTACCCCAGTTTAAACACTGTTGGGGACATTCCTGGGTCCAAAGGCTGGCTAGTACATACAGGATGGCAGAAGACATTTGGCTGGTTGTCAGGGCCAGGAGTAAGTGAGGTAAGTGAGGTGCCTGTGGAACAACAGTTAAGGAGACACTCACTTCAGGATCCTGCGAGTACCATCTTAGTCCCCCAACATGGGGTTTTGATGGCCTTCTTATTCTCACATCTTTTTTCTATAGCGTCTCCCACCCAAAAAAAGAAGCTTGCTCTGCACTCTCTTCCCACCTCCACCAGACCTCATTTGAGAATCTGCAGGATGGAGAACTGAAATAATTATTAATTATGTTAAATTTAATGTTAAATTTAAATTTAAAATTATGTTAAATTTAAATTAAAAATCACTTTATGGGGTAGGGGTACTTTTGCTATAATCCCTCCTCCTTTCTCTTAGAAACTGACATATTAGGAAGAGAGATCACTGATTTTCATTTCTTGGAGGAAAAGATATAACTGCTGAAAGCAGAGAAATGAAAAAAGTTTCTATTGGATTTGGGATTTCAGAAGTCAAGTTTTCAAGGAAACTGAAAAAATTTCAGTGAGTGACAGTAGATTTAGAAAGAAATGTGTGATGAGTTAAAAGTAATGTTTCTTCTTCAGTCCTAAATTTCCATCTAGACTATATGAAAATTTTAAGAATGGAAAGTCAAGACAAGGATCCAAAAGGAAGGCAATGGCCCAGAAATATTGGTAGTGCCCAGTCAGAAACAGGAAACAGCAAATACTAGCCAGGTACATGGAACTCATAAGATGGAGAACCTGTTACTCATCAACCAGAAAAAGCCTTAAGGAGGTGCCTAGACCATAATCTTCTGAACCCAATGTTAGGGGAACATTAGAATGATGGTCATGTATTCAAGACTGGATTTGCAGCAGTAGAGAGGTGGTGGACAGGAAGAGACTTGGTGAATGGGAATGAAGGTGACTCCATGCTGCTCACGATAGTCATTAGTGGAGAGATGTCATGAAGCATTGGCAGGGCTCACCTCGCCTATCACACCTGCCACCAAGTCCCTAGGGGCTCAGATGTTAACCCAGAGAAATAAGGTGCACAGGTGAGTGAGGGCAACGGAGAAGAAAGAATCCTAAAAGTGACACTGACTAAGCTTCCACTCTTAGAGAAATTCAAAATAGAAATTAAGTTCAGTTATAGGAAAACAAAAGAGGTTATATTTCTTGCGTGTTTGAGTTTCTAGTCTGATATTTGTATTCTCTATACACTGTACTTTTCACCTATTGAAGAAGGTATTAAATTACAAAGAATGTTGATTTGGGTTTTTTTTTTATATTTCGGAAACTCCTTCAGATGCCGAGTCTACTTTTGGAAGAAAACTATTGTCAACAATCAGGAAAGCAAGTTTGAGCTTGAGAAGTTGTTTTAGAATGTGGTGTAAGAAGAGAAAAAGGTAGAATAGGAATTGCTTTCTCACTGTGAATCTGGTCAAAAGTTCATTCCACTTTGGAGTTTAAAAATAGGAATCCATACAGTGAATGTAACATGTACCAGTATTGGGACTTGCATTCGGTCAAGTTTAACAGAAACGAGTAGCTGGGTTCCAAGCAAGAATGGCTCCACCTTCCCTTTCTGAATGAGATTAATTAATTGATAATTTTATTAACTATGTGAATTTTACCACTTAACAGTTTCATAAACTTGAGAAGAAAAAAATGGACCCAGCAGACAAGGCCAACTATAAGGATAATTTCCAAAGTATAAAAACAACCACATTTGAAAATCTCGTGTAAGAGGAAAAGCACATTAAGCTCTCCTTCCTTGTAGGAACTCCCCCACTATGCTCATGCGAATCTCATCTCACCCCTCGTAGTGCTTCTCAGCTAAATTCTCACTTCTGCTACCCTTCCCAAATAAGTGTTCAGTGCCAGGCTGAATCACCTTGTAGCCTGCAGAAAAATGAAGGAAGTGTGCTCTTATGTATGTGTTTTATATATTTTTATACTATCTATCTCGATTACTGAGTCTTTTGGTGTCCCCTTATATTCTGCACTGAGGCCAGTGCCTCACTCAACTCTCCCTAATCTTGTCCAAAGGTCCCAAAGGCCTAACCTCCACTCTTCTCACCTGAACCGTCCTCCTAGACACTGAACCCATAGGCTTTTAATTACCTACATATATTCAGATGATTCGAAACTCTTCACCTCCACTCTTGACACCTTTACCGAGCTATAACTTTCATAACTAAACAGGATGTTCCACAGGCACAAGAAACTCATAAGATCCCAAACTGAATTCACTATTTCTCTCAATTTTCCTATAAACAACTAAATGCACACATGAAGTCAATTCACAAGTCATATTTATTTTACCTCCTGCTATGAACTGAATGTTCACGTACCCCCAAACTTCATATGTTGAAATCCTACTTTCCCCATGAGATGGTATTTGGAGGTGGGGCCTTTGAGAGATGATTAGGTCATGAGGATGGAGTCATCATGAATGGGATTAGTACTTTTATAGGAAAGACCTTGGAGAGCTCTCTTGCCCTTTCTGCCACATGGGGACACAACAAGAAGACAAACATCTATGAACCAGAAATGGTGTCTTGCTCTTGGATTTCCCCGGAACTGAGAGAAATAAATGTTTGTTGCTTAAGCCACCCACTCTATGATTTTTTTGTTACAGCATCCCAAACAGACTAAGACACATCCTAAACATATTCAAGATTATTATCTGTCCTACATACCACTTCTACATCAGTCCTAGAGTCCTTGCCTCCCACCTTCCTCTTTAAATCCATCTTGCATACTGGAAGATAAACTGATTCAGCTGAAGGTAAATCTGATTGAATCATGTTGATAATTAAAACTCCTTCCTGGTTCTTCTTTGAAAGAGTACGATTACCATTTACCGATATTTCTGTCTTCTTCAAAAGAGTGTGAGAACATGGCAAGGCCTATTCCAGTTTGAAAAGTGGCCTAGTGCCTGGTCCATTGTAAATAGGCAATAAATGCAGAAACAAACTAGTGGCTGAGATCCTGAAACTCAAACAGGAGAAAAAAAAAAGATTTACTGAAATCTATATGTTACTTAGTCATTATTATTGTCTAGAAGGAAAAAAGTCAGTGATTTATTTTTATGTACTAATTCAAAAAGCTCTACTTAAAAAACTCTGATGTCAGATTGCATGGGTTCAACCTCTATATCCACCATTTGGTTGTGAAACTTTGCACAATTTTCTTAAACTGTCCTTTACCTCAGTTTCATCATCTATAAATGGAGATAGAAGACAGCACCTACTTCATAGGGTGGTTCTGAGTTATAAATAACATACTTGACAAAAAGACTTAGATATAAACTACAGTTAGCAAATTCTTACTATAATTATGGTTAATTCCTATTCTAATTTTTTTTTTTACTCTGAGCACCTATTATGTGCTATACGTTTAGAACAAATTAGCTTAAGTTCTTAAAAACATATCTAATAATTGGCTGTCTTTAATGCCTTCTTTATTATTTTCACCCAGGATATTTTCTGATTTGTAACATTTTCAGGTCTTAAAAAATTGCTAATGGAAAATGAGTACAAAATATTTATGTAATTAGGACGGTTCAACATTTTCAAAAATGGCAAAAATAAACAGCAGTTATGGAAACACCTGCTTAAAAAATACTGGAAATAACTGTTTCATGCTTCGTTAACCAGTATAAACACATTTGCCAGGTTAAATCCCCTACTGAATTCAGAATTTCCAATTAGTACTAGAATGGAACTAAACTGCCAAGGGAAGAAATTCCTAACTAACAAATTTCAGAATTGCCATTCTTAGGGGCACTTTCACAGGTCAAAAAGATGCTTATTTTCTAAGAAGATGCCTATTTTCTAATTTAGTTATTAAAACCAAATTTGTATCTACTTTAATAGACAATTTTAGACTACTTATTTTGCAGATTTTATTCACTTTTGGGTAGTATTCAGCACAGTGCCTGAAACATGGTTGCTTCAAAGACCAAGGTAGAAAGAAGGAAGAAAGGCAGACAAGGAGAAAGAATTATATAACAGCTCATAAAAAACTTCTCCGAGACTCCAAAGAAACTCAACCCATAAGTAGAGGATAACAAGTCAGAGATTTTCTGAATCAAATCAAAACAGAATATTGTAAAGCCAAAGTAAAAGAGTTAGAAAATCAAATCAATAAAAAATAAATAAATAAAACTTTTATATCTAGTGATGAGAGACTTGGCTGAAAATGTACATTTTTGGTGTCTTCAGAAATGATGTAAGATTAATAGTCATAAATGTGACAACCATTGCAATCCCGTTTCCCTAACTTTGATGTATCTATTTTCTCAGATCTTATTTGACTTTTCTAAGGAGGCCAGGGGATATACTGGAAAGGACACACTAGAGTCAGATGACCAGATTCCTAGACCTGTCCATGACATTAAATAATTTTAACAAGCTTAAGTAAATTATTTAAGATTTTCAGCATAGTCTTCCTCATCAATAAACCAAGGAAACAAATTGGAGTTGTTCATTTGCATCACAGTAAAAATCAAAAACAATATGTAAAGGTACTCTGGAAACTGTAGCATTCTACAAGAAAATATGCAATGCTTATGTCTAGTATGTAAAAAATACATAAAAGAAGAGTGATATTTATTCATGTATTCATTCAATAGATATTTAGTGAGCACTAACTGTTCTAGAAGCTGGGAACACAGCTAACGAAACAAAACATATAATGGACAAAACACAAAAATCCCTGTTCTTCTAGACTATATTCTAGTGAGAAAAGACAGATAATAAACCAATTAGTGAGTGAAAAATAGAGTTTACCAGTTATAAGTGCTATAAAAAAAAATTAAGCAGAGAAGTCTAAGTAGAGTTACCTAGGGGGGTGCTGGTTACAGTTTTAAACAGGGTGGCTGGAGAAGGCCTTGCTGTGGTGACAATTGTACAAAACAAATTGTACAAACTCTGAGTAAACTGGAAAATCACTGTAAGATTCCAAGCAGAGGAATTTTTAAAGGATTCTTCAGATGTATTAATAAGAAGAGACTCTAATAGGAAAGGGCATAAGCATAAAAACCATTTCAAGGCTATTAAAATAATCCAGGTGAGTGATAATGGTAGTAGCTCAGAAAGATTGGCATGGTTGAAAATGGTGAGAGAGAATCAGATTCTGTATATATCTGAAGGCATAGCCAAAAGGATCTTCTAATTAATTAGGTATGGAAGGTGAGAGAAATAACAAAATTGGGAATTCTGATATTTTGCTTCCAGTGATAGAATAGATAGATGGTGATGACTTCAGGAAGAATAGGTTTTGAAGGTAAGATCATATTTTGGATTTTCAACATATTAAGTTTGAGATGCCCATTAGACATGCAAATACACAGAATAATCATTAAATACGGTGATTTTTAGTGCTTTTTCATGTAACATAGATTGTGAATATTTTTCCAGATTGTTAATTTATCTCACAAATAATTTTAATGGTTGCAAAATTTACCACTAAATGGATTTGTCCTAATATGCTTAACCATTACCCAGTGGTTAGAATGTAGTGGGTTTTCCCCTTCATGTTTCTATATCGAATGCAGAATATTGGGACAATCCTCTTTCTACTTAATTCTTTATCTACATTTGTCATTCTTTTCTTAAGATAGTGTACTAGAAGATGAATTACTGGGTATGTTTTTGATAATTTAAAGGCATTGTTATGAGCCAAACTGTAGCCTCCTATATTCATATGTTGAAGAATGTACCTGTATTTGGAGATTGTCTTTAAAGTGATAATTAAAATAAGGTCATTAGGGTGGGTTCTAATCTAGTACGACTGGTGTCATTATAAGGGGAAATTTCGACAGGCATGTACAGAGGGAAGACCATGTAGAGACACAAGAAAAGACAGCCATCTATAAGACAAGAGAGAGGCCTCTAAAGAAACCAACCTGCTGACACCTTGATCCCAGATTCTCAGCCTCTAGAACATTCAGAAAACAAATTTCTGTTCTTTTACCAACCAGTCCATGGTACTTTGTCATGACAGCCCCAGCAAACTAACATACGTGTAATGAGTACTGTCAAAATTAAACTGAAATCATTATATTAGTACATGCAAAGTACCAAAAGAGCTAATGTTAAATAAGCTAATACTATTAACTGTCTGACTAATTAACTTGAGAAAATTAATGTTGAGGAAATTAATTTTAGGAAATCAGGTAAAAGGAAATCGCTTTATAAATTTAAAGATTTAGAACCCCTAAGACAGCATTTTAAATATTACCTTGGAGATTGTACTTAATCCTCATTTATGGTTTTATAATTCCAGCCATGTAATCACTTAATAGGTGCAATTAATTCATTTTCTAGCAATGAATAATCTCAGAAATTTTTGCTCCTGCACCAAACATGGATTATTACATGTCCATATTGAACATTTCATGTCATATGTTCTCCAAAAGCATACTTTACAACAGTTTGTATATACCAGTTCACCTTTCTTCAGTTGAATTACATCTGCGATATGGAAACTTTTCCTTACTATAGCATCATGCAAAACAATTTTAAGATAAATTTTATAAATATTTAAGAAAAGAAATTTTGGCACCAAAGTAAATTTATTTGATTTTTAACCATTTCAACAGGCTTTTTAAGAAGTAAAATTTAGCACACTTTTGAGATTATTCTAATACAAAATATTTAAAATAGAAAAATCAGCTGTACTTTATACATATTTAATTGTATTTCTAAGTATATGTACAATTTTGTCTTACAATACGTAGATACTGTAAAATAATTCTCAGTGTGAAATCATGTATCAGTGGTACTTACAAAGCAGTTCTTATCAGGATTTCTTTTCCAATGCTTCTTGTCTAATTTTTTAGCCGAAGTGGAACGCAGAGTTGCATGAGTTTGTATTCGAGGATTTAAAGCCAGGATACTCTGAAGACAGTATAAATAATGTATAAACATATGTAAATATATCAATATTAAAAATTCAACTTTTTATTTTGACATTTACTAAAATATACTAAAGATGTATATTAAAAATGTTGTTTTCCCCTTATACTATCATAATACCACAACAAACTTATCTCAAGTCATCATGTATTAGGTGATATCCTAGCTGATTTTATAAGAGTATTTATTAATGATAATATGAAGGATCTGAAAATCATAACAAATGGCTCTTAATATAAATTTTATACTTAGTATTTTTAGGTGAGAACATCAGAAAAAGAGGCACCTTATTTTAGATTTGATTTAAAATAGTATAACAATATTCCCCACTTTTAGGTTTTCAGAGTTTATAAATTGCTTTCACATGCACTATCTAATTTAATTTACATCAACTACTATCATCTCAAAATTTTTGGATGAATCAAATAAATTCAGGGTAATTAAGTAACCTGCTGGAGATCTCACAATTAATATGCAAAGGGACCAAATTAGAACTTAGTTTTTCTGAGTTGGGCTTATATTCAAATACATTCAAAGATAAAATTTATGTTTTACTATGACTGTGTGATGTATAAAGTAGAATAGAAGCCATTTAAACTATATATGTAAATAATATTATATGGCATCTGAGTGACTCAATAAAGAATTGATTTCAAAGCCCTGTCTTCAGCAAGCCTTTAAAACATAACCATTAGGGATCACTTCCAGAAGGGTGATATGTGGACCTCTGTAGATCAACTCCCCAGCAAAACAAACATAACTGATAAAAATTAATAAAAGTAAGAAACCTTTAAAGTCTCCAGAAATTGCTTTAATGTCAAACAGCAAATGAAGAAACATTTATTGAAGAAAAATCTATTAAAATCTGGTAAAAATGGTGCGGGCCTATGGTATTTGAAGTACAAGTTGTTTTCACCCTCCACATTCCCGGTTTAGGATGACAGAAATTCCCTCTCAGGTGAGTCAGCCAAAACACAGGGACCCCTCTACCCCCAGCTTCCAGTTAAGGTTGTAGTTTCTCCCAGGGAGGAGTAGGCCATCAGTATTTCTCACCTCTTTCTCCTCTACTGCACCCCTCCCCCACCACACGGCTACCCACTACACTGCAGCTAAACTCCAAGAATGTGCAACTGAGAAGTCAGGAGCTTCCTTGCTTGGACCAGTTCCCACTAACAAGGAAGAAGCTCTACCTCGGGAGCAGCATGCCAACAACTCAGGGGTCCTGATCACCCTCAGCTCAGCTTACTCAGTCTGGAGTTAGCACACTAGGAAAAGCAAACCAAAAGCAGAGGCTACTGCCTACACCAGTGCTGTGCTCATAAAGCAAGAGAGTCACTCTGAGAGAAGCAGGCCACTGTCACCATCCCTAGCTCTGGGGCTGTGGCTCAGAGATTTTTCCAAGAGGAAGAGGAAGGCCATAAGAACAGACAGCTCTCCCAACAGTAACTGACTTTATTTGACTTAGTATGTGAAGAAGTTCAAGCCTAAGGGCACTCTCAAAAAACATTAAAGATTTTGATGGCAAACAACTAAGAGGAAGCTGGCAACTCCAAGACAGCAACAAACTAAATCGTAAGGCAGATAGTTTACCAGAGAGAATCAGGGAAAGAAATAGCTAAGAACAGCTCCCCAGAGATCACATGAAATCTCAAAGATTCATCTCAAAAACTGCCCCTACAAAGAAACCCAAATTTAACTGAATCTCATTATAGGGCAGTTTGTACCCCAAGGCATTGTCAAAAATTTTAAAACAATCAACCAGAAGTCAATGGAGACTAATAGCTGGGTGTGGTACCAACACAAGTAGATAGTTTAACAGAGCAATCAGGGGAAAAGGTATATAGAGAGCCCTGTTAAAACCACTGTCATCACAGTTATCATACACATGCCCAAGTCTTCACCCTATGTGAGTGCCAATAGAGGTTCACACCGTGAGGGAAATAAACTTCCCTGAAATAATCCATCAAGTCACCAGACAAATAAGCAAGCAATAACAAGCCTCCATTTGGGGTGAGGGGAGGAGGTACTAGTATCCAGAATTGCTAAAATTTGTTACCTAAACTGTTCAGTTTTTAATTAAAAAACAATAAGACATTCCAAAAAATAGGATTGTGTGATCAATATAAGGGGAAAAAGTAGACAACAGAAACTGTCTTTCAAAGGGCCCAGGTGTCAAATTTATCAAAAACTTTAAAGCAGGCAGTAGAAGGAAGGTATGATGACAATGTCTCAACAAATACAGAATATCCATATAGAGAAAACCTTATAGGAAAAAAACCAAATTGACATTCCAGAGCTGAAAACTGCACAACAATTAAATTTTAAAAAACTTGGTTGAGGGAGTCAATAGTAGATTTGAACTGGTAAAAGATCAACAAGCAAATATAGATCAAGAGAGATTATGCAATCTGATGAAGAAAGAGAGAAAAAAGAATAAAAAGATTGACACTTAAAAATATGCGGTACACTATTAAGTAAATCAAAACATTGTAATGGGAGTACAAAGAGAGGAAAGAAAGGAGGGGAAATAAATACGAGAAGCAATGACTGAAAACTAAGTTGATTTAAAAGAGAGAGAGAGAAAGAAAAAAAAAAAAAAAACACTTAAACTATACATCCGAAATCTCAACGGAGTCCTCGCATAAACATGGTAGTAAAAATCCTGAAAGTCAACACCAAAAAGAAAGTCCTGGAAGCAGCAAGAGAAAAAATCCCTCATGGTGTACAAGAGAACTCTAAGTTTAACAGTTGACTTCACATCCTTCACATCTGGAACAATAGATGTCATGAGGTAGTGAGATGAGATTTTTAAAGTACTAAAAAAAAAAAAAACTGTCAACCAAGAATCCTATGCTCAAGGCAAAATAACAAAAAAGAAATAGACTTAAACAACACTCTAAATCATTTAGACCTAATAAATATCTATAGAACACTCCACTAAACAGCAGCAGAATACATATTCTTTTCAAGTCTGCCTAGAGCATTCTCTAAGACCATATGCTAGGCCATAAAACAAGCCTCAAGGAATTTGAAAAACTTAAAATCATACAAAGTCATTCTCCAACCACAGTGGAATGGAATTAAATATTAATAACAGAAAGAAATTTGGGAAATTCACATACAACATAAGCATAATAAACCTTATGCTGAGAGAAGCCAGTTATAAAATACCACATATTGTATAATTCCATTTATATAAACTGTCCAGAATAGGCAAATTTATAGAAACAGAAAGTAGATTGTGGTTGCCAGGAGCTGGGGAATTAGAGAAAAATGAGTCCCTGCTAAAAGGTATATGGTTTCTTTTTGGGGTGATAAGATTGTGGTGATGGTAGCACAACTGTGAATATATTAAAAGCCTCTGAATTCTACACTTCATATAGGTGAATTGTATGGTATGTGAATTATATCTCAATATAGCTGTTACCAAAAAAAAAAAAAAAAATGACTAAATTCTACATTCGGTGGATTTCATTATATTCTCTATTTACTCTAATAAATATCTTTGGGACTTAATTTATTGGCCCAATAGAAATGATGATTATTTTTAGTAATTCTTATATATAATGGACATAATATTTTTCAGTCTATCTATTTACATGTCCATATTTTCTGGACAGCAAACATCCAATTGAGTCATAAGTTTTAAACGGTTTATCCCTTATAAAACAATGCCAATGCAACCTATTTATAGGAGCCAACACTAAAAATATAATTATAGTCATTTTTATACAAAAAAATTAAAATGTTTTCTTATTATAAAATAAAGGCAGTGGGGTTTTTTGTCTAGTAATTTAAACTTGAACCATTACTAATCTTACATTAATCCAAACCAATAAAAAGATGACATTTTTTAAAGGTAGTTATTGTGCCCAACATTTAAAGTGAAAACAAACGAACAATAAAAAAAATCTGTGTAACATGCAAGAAAGACAGCTGCATTTATTTCCGTTTTTACTCCCATAATCCATATTGTGATAAATGATTATGTTTATCTATGTCAGCAGAGTAATGTAACTTCTGAGAATAAGCACTCTGAATGCAATTTATTGGCTGCTTATCACAGTAACTTTTCCTTTACATAGCATAAGTAGAAAGTATAACATAACATAAAATATTGGGTTAACCTTTTGCAAAAAGGCAGTGACTTGAATTTAATGCATCTTGGGTAAAAATAAATTGAATTGTGGAGAATGGTTACCAAGGATTTGACTTAATAATATCCCAAATGAAAAGTGTATAAAATAAAAATACAGGACATGAGTGTTTGAGAGCTGTTAAAAACAATTTCAAAAGCAAGACTTTTTAAAACTAAATGTCAATATCATCAATAACTAAGGAGCTGGCAGAATAATACAGGAGAGTTCTAAATTGCATTCTTCCTAAGAAATAACCAAAGCCAGTTCCTAACAAGGTCACGGGTTCCCCTCTCTGGATAAATTGAGCACTTAAAGAGGCCCGTTAACCCTTTCAAATATAAGATATTTTTCTTACAGAGGGAGATTTTCTCCCATGCAAAGAATTTGGCCTTAACCTTTCCCAATCACTTTCAGTAACACATTAAAAATGTACTGATGATTCTAGAGGCAGAATAACAGAATTTGATAACATTTTGCTTCACTGATTTTACTTAGTTTAGGAAATGATAGAATATAAGATGCTTACGCAAGAGAGCAAATCAGGGTTATGTGTTGTCACTGTGTTGTCTGTCAACACTATTCTGGGAAGTGGTTAGAATGTTGCAATATACAAACTAGAATTCTGCATCTGAGAGGTACATTTCCATACTAACAGAGAGAGCACAAAAAGGAGCCCATATTGACTACAACCACAGGTCCTTACTTCTCAAATAAAATCATTAAGTCATAGCCTGAAAATATTGGAACTGCAGTACTATTTGAGAGCCACTCAGACAACATGTCCTCTTTCTAAAAATATGGCTTTGTTTTATATCATAATATTGATTATCCAAACATAATGAGCCTTTAAGCATCCTTCACTCTTTGCATTTTAAATTATAAACAAATGTTTCCTCTTCAGTACTGGTCATTACTTTCTATAATTTCATTAAAATGATGCACACACACTGACATTTTAGATTTACAGGCTAAACTTCATGAATTATATTTTGTCTTATTTAAATTATCCCTAAATTTTGTCTTCGATGGCTTATGCTAAGTCCACCATAAGTCGTCTCCTACTATCTAGTGCATCAGGTAAAAAAATAAAATAAAAAACATGCATTTCTCATGTCTTGATAATTGGGCATAAATACCTTGATTTCGATAAAACATTATACCATGCTGCCATTTTTCACCTCAATAAATATTCTCAGCTAACAGGAAAACAGAAATACCTTTTGATTAATACTTTTGATCAGTATCTGTTGCTTCATTCCGACAACATTCTAACAAATGTTGATTGATGGAGAACTGAACATTTCAGTACTTACTTGCTTATCAGTCTCAAGCAATTATCTCATCCTTTGCCACGTCTGTCAGAAGTCACAGTATAGGGTAAATTTAAAGAAGTATTTTAGGAATTTACCAAGGCACCTTTGGTTCCTGGATAAACTCGGACTGATATGGCCAGTCTCCCACCGGGTTAAGAGAAAAGGGAATAATTTTGTACGCTATGCCCACAAACAATCTCAAGGTCTAAAACCTTAGAAATCCATGATAATTAGTCCTAGTCAAGGTCTTTCACATTTTCATAATTTTTAAAATGCTCTCCCATTCTTTGCCCTGGTCAGGCTTCTTTTCCTTTAGCGTGGACCACCTTTCCAAGTAATTTATCTTCCACTTTTTTCATTTACTAGCTTTATACAAAGATCAGTTTTTCCTTCATGTGCAATGCCTACTCATTGCAGCTGATAAATAACTAATAAAGAAAGAGTCTCTGACAGCCCTAATTCTTACAACTCTCATTTTATTAAGTATTTACTCTAAGTACTTTTCACTTTGCACCGTGTTTGAGGTTAAATTTGGGCTTAGATCTTAGCCCTCCATTTTTCTGGTTACTTAAACTCTTGATCGCTCTACTTCTTCAACTATAAAATGGTGATTAGTAATAGGAGCTGCTTCATAGGGTTGTTTGGAGGATTAAATAAGATGATACAGAAAACCACAAAGAATGATGCATGCAGTAAGTGCTTATTATATGTTATTAATTAGTATGTGATAAAACTAGATTTTAGACTCCATTCAACCAATATGTATTCAGGCTCCTATTTTGCCAATTCTGAATATATACATGGGAATCATCTTTCTAAAGTACAGGAATATAACAGATAAAGGCGACAGGTAAAAACATAACTATGAAAAAGATAGAATAAAAAATAGAGATGTATCCCAGGTGAAAGAAAGTCATTGGTCCCTAAACTTATCTTCACCCTAAGGCAGTAATTTCAAAGGCAGACTGCCTAAAAATGCAATATGCTCTTCACAAATTAATATGGCAGTGTGAAAGCGTCACAAAATTTAAATACAGATTTTTAAAATCCACTACATACATACAGCAATGTAGATGTAATTTTATAATGCACACAATAGTATATAATTCATGACCTTTTGTCCCAACATGTTTAGGTGAATTCACATTACATTCCCTTCCTGGGAAAGACCAAAAGTGATGAATTTATAAAACAACAAAAATCTCATCAACTGGAAATGAATGAACCCCTGAGAATGCTAGTCACACTGCCTGGGAAATTTGATTCATTTCTATCGAACAAATAGTTAACACAAATAAAATAGTTCATGCGTCTTAAAATATCACATTCACTATGTCACTCTCCTATTCAACAAGCAAAGGTCTGCCACCTGAAGCGTGATTTGGCTTTGCAAGGCCGAGTGACTTTCTTTCACTTACAGAAT
This sequence comes from Rousettus aegyptiacus, assembly GCF_014176215.1. Lineage (NCBI taxonomy): Eukaryota > Metazoa > Chordata > Mammalia > Chiroptera > Pteropodidae > Rousettus > Rousettus aegyptiacus. Next base: position 41,656,185 of record NW_023416292.1, on the reverse strand, counting down.
ACTCACTTACAGAATACACACCACACACCTGGCACCTAAGTGCTCTCTAATTGGGAAAAAAACTTATTTTTTATCATCTTTCATAAAAGATTGAGAACTCAAACATAGGAACCATAACTTATACATCTGATATCAATATCACGATTCTTAATACAGAACACAGCATTGCAAAGGTGGTTGGAATTAGACATTATATTAGTCAGCTCTGGATGCTATGAAAGAATTTCAGAAATTAAATGGTTTAAACAACAGACATTTCTTTTTCACAGTTCTGGAGACTGAGAATTCCAAGATGAAGGTGCTAGTCTATTCGGTGAAAGTCCACTTCCTACTTTGAGACAGCCACCTACTCACTGTGCCCTCACAGGGCAGAGAGACACAAAGGGCTCTCTTGTGTCTATTCTTGTAAGGCACTACCCCATTATCAGCCCTCCCTCATGACCTCATCTAATTACTTCCCAAAGGCTCCATCTCCAAATACTATCACATTAAGTGTAGGGACCTTAACACATGAAATTTAAGGGGGATACAAACATTCACTCTATAACAGTCATGGAAAGGGTTCTAATCCCTGTGGAACTATGCAAATGATGCTAATACTGAGCATTAACTTAAAAGGTAGCTTTACCTTAAGATTGCAAATGGTACCACTTTAAGTCTACAGTTTTATTTATTTACTTATCAAGAACAAACTTCAGAAAAACAAAAAATATATAATATTATATTGTTTAAATTAAAAAAAACACATTAACAAATAAATTAATAATAGCCATTAACTATATATCTTCCTTTATTCTTTAAAAAATTTAAATAGCAAATCATTAATAATATTCATACTAATTTATATGCTGTTTATATATTTTCATTGCAGGAACTGAAAATACATATTATGTACAAATACTTATAAAATAATATCAAAAGAAATGAGATTCTGTACTACAGCTATTTTATTGTAAAATTTCACTACTTTAATTATAAATTGCTGTTTTGCTTAGTATAATGTTGCAAAGCATCCATGCATTATATAGCTAAAGGAAAAATCAATATTTGGAAAAGGCATAACTATAAAAATCCATGTTAAAATAATACTTTGTATTTGCAAGATTTGAGCAAACATATGAATCTATACATAAAAACATAAGATAAATTCTGAAAGGAGAGAATTAATTAGGATTATTACGTTACCAAGAAAAATTCACCAGGGTAATTAAGAAAATTCATATTTGAAAATTTATACTTTTTCATTCAAGAAAAATTAGTTAGTTTATTTCAAAACTCACTTTACAAAAATTGTTTGGCCTCAAAGTAACTATTATAATTTACCTTTAATCTATTAACTTTTGTGTATAAGATACACTGGTTTTCAAAAGAGCTATATTTACATTTTAGTTTAAGAGAGGCTAAGTGTACACCAGCATGCTAAAAATAAAGCAGCACTGGCCAAGAAATAGAAAAACTAGAAAACAAGACTTAAACAGAAAAAAAGGAAGTAAGATCTGTGCTAATTGAGCTTACATTTTTAAAAAATTAACTAAATTGAGCAAGTAGCATGATTTTCAGGTTCACAAAGTTATAATGCAGTAATGATTAACTAGTTGTCCTTCATTGATATGGTTAACAGCCAAAAGGAAACATGCATGGGCTAGCAAGTGATTTATATGAGAAATAAGAATTAAAATAATTTTAAAAAATGAATTTTTTTTACTTTATTAATATAAAGGATTATCATAAGATACTCTTTCTTTTGAGAAGGATAAGAGTGAGGCAAGGAATATATGATGAGTTGGGGAGCTGAACTATTTGAAATCAAGAAAATTTTACACTTAACTTTCCCCACTTGAACCTCTACAGCATGCTCCTCTACCAATGATTACTTTTCTGCAGCTGAGTTTTATATCTATATGGCAAAGCAGGAGATCTCATCCACTTCATTGAATGCCAAATTACCTACTTGCATGTTCCATCATTATCTGTTTCTTCACGTCAAAAAGCGATGCATCGCCTTTTTTCCCACAACTTTTTAACCCCACATGACTTCTGTCAATAATACCACCAGTTCTCCAGTAGATTGGACTTCATATTGTGGTCAGTCTATAACTATTACTTTTGTTCTTTAAACTCACACAATGCCAGCCTATGTTGGTCACATCTGGCCTGTCCTCAGCATTTTCTATTTTTCCGACCTACTGCAGATCTTGCAGTATGCTTGGATCATAACATAATAGTACTCTCTTAACTGAACTATTCATTTCAAGTCTGTATTTTTTTCTCTTTTTTATCCCCCATACACACATATAAATGAATGCGCATGCGCGCGCACACACACACACACACACACACACACACACACACACACACAGTTTAAATGGCTTCACAGTACAGACATAATACCAATAAAAAGTAGTATCACCTTGCTATTTAAACTGGTTCCCATCTACCACTCCAGCCTACCATCGCTCTCACCTACTTGTTTTCTGAATCTATATACAATCTTACATCTATACCTCTAATCACATTACCACCTGTGTCTAGGATGCAGCTACTTTATGTTAACTTTTCTTTAAATTTTAACTAAGAACCATTCCCTCCAAAAATTAAGAAGAAATGTCTCTCCCTCTCTTCAGATTGTAGCCATGAACTTTTGGAGAACCTATTGCCACTGTCATTCATCTGACACATCAGACATGATATCAAATAATTTATTTATATATATAATTTATATATATATAATAATTTATATATGTATACCATTTATATATATATATACCATTTCCCATCAAACCGAGTCAGTAAAACCCTCAAAAAAAGTATATAATTTATATATCCTCCTATGTTCAAAATCAACTATAATACTTCATTTGTGAAAATATGCAAAAATAAATTGTTAATGAGAAAAATTCCTTAGCAAAACAGTCTCAAAAAGCAGCAAGAAACTCCCATTGGGGAGTAGAAGGATTTCAATGCTGGCAAAACAAACAAAATTCTGTTTTCTTCTTGATGTTCATTCTATTGCGGGGGGGGGGGGGGGACAAGGAGTACTCGCCACCAGTTACAAATATTTTAAGCCATATAATCATTAACTACTCCAAAATGGAAGGTCACTGTTTTCCTCACTTTCATTCAATGGTTTTTATCATGCAACTCACTCACTGAAGCAGAAGTGAAACACTTTGAGGTAAAACTTGCAATCTGTAGTAATTTAATGTCAGCAACGATCTCTATCAAGAAAACAAATGAATTACTTATTCACTCTCAAAACGTCCTAGAGTCAAAACTTTAGATTTTATTATACAACACAGACATCTCCAACATAGGAAAAACATGGTTCCTACAACAAGAGAAGGTGCAGACCACTGCAGGAAGTAGGCAGAAATAAATGAAAATACAGTAGTTTAAGTATGATCATAGAGTGAAGCATGAACAGCTCAGATGTTGAGTCTAGGAAGGGCTATATTTGAAGGATGTGTATTTTTTCAAATGTGTCTGTTGTAATTGTTAAAATAAAAAATAGATCCTTTAGGAAATTGCCCTTAGGAAAAAGTATAGTTTATTATTTATAATAATAAAAAGCTGATAGGAAGAGAAATGTTAAATTATGGTTAGTCTACAGTGGAGTAATATACTAAGAATCATGTTTAAAAGAATATTTACTAATGTGGAGAAAGAATGTTGGGTATCATGAAAAGCTTTTAAAAGGAGGAAAAATCCTTATCTGAAATAAGATTATTTCAGTTCTATTAGAAAGATGTGATCTTGTATACTAAATATTTTAAATTATATAAAATTCACGTCTACAATTACTATTTAAGCCACTTTTCTCTTAATTAGTAAGTTATATCTTGTATTCTTAATGACCGCCTTTCGTTTAAGAGCCTACAAAGAATGCTCACTTTTAAAAAGTAGTGTTAGCTACTGGAAAATATGCAGTATGAAGTCAGATCAAGGTATCTCAGTACTTTATCAAACATGATCTAGTAATTCCAACTTAGAGGCATAAATATCTCATTTCGAATCATTTAAATTTAAACCTAAAATAAGATGTAAAGAAATAATGTCTCTTACTACTCTTCAGTTGTAATTAAATACTACTTGACCTGAACTGGTTTCCTTCCAGGGGTGAATAAAATTAACTCTGCATCTTCTCTGGGCCTCTAGGATTTAGTTTATTAGAGTTGGAATGGACTTTGGATATTAACATTTGATTTCCCAGTCTAATTCAGGAACCCTATTCCAAACACTCATTGAACTGTATCAATCAAATTTATCAAAGAAAATGCTATTTGATAATAGGAAAAGGGCATGAACCCTTCACAGAAGAATTCATGCATATTTCCAACTGAAGAGAGATGAATGTTCAGCCACCCACTGGGTCTTCATTGCAAGTCAGTTTCCCCTGTGATCACTACTGCAAATGCTATTGTCAGTCTCTGATGACGAACACATTGCCCGATACTTCTCATTGTGCTACTTTGCGCTATTGTTGCCGTACATTTTACCTTTTTTTTTTTCATATTTACTGCTTTTTTCAAGTAATTTTTTAATAATAGCTTTATTGAGATATAATTCACTTACCACACAAGTTACCCATTTAAAATGTACAATTCAATGGCTTTTAGTATAGTCACAGTTATACAATCATTATCATAATCAATTTTAGAACATTTCATCAATCTTCCCCCCTCAAAAAAAATCCATACTCATTAGCAGTCACTTCCTATTTCCCCCAAACACCCAGTTTAAGGCAATCGTTAAGCTACTTTCTGACTCAATGGGTCTATTTTTTCCTGCTTTATGGAGGTATAATTGACAAATAAAAATTGTTTATATTTAAAGTGTACAATGTGATGCTTCTATATACATACACTTAAAATAATTATCAAAATCGAGCTAATTAATATACCCATCACATCACATAGTCAACTGTTTTATTATTTTTGTGAGAACATTTAAATCTATTCTTAGTAAATGTTAAGTACACAACATAATATTATTAACTAGTCACTGCGTTGTACATTTTTGATCTCTAGAACGTATTCACCCTGCTTAATTGAAACTTTGTACCCTTTGACCATCATCTCTCCACTTCCCCCACTCCCCAGCCCCTGAACACCACCATTCTAACCTCTGCTTCCATGAATTTGATGTTTTTAGATTCAACATACAGGTGAGATCATACAATATTTGTCTTTCTGTGCCTGGCCTACTTCATTTAGTATAATGTCCTCCAGGTTTATCCATAATGTCACAAATGGCAGAATTTCCTTCTTTGTGTGGCTGAATAATATTCCACTGCATGTATATACCACATTTTATTTATCTATTATCCATTCATCCATCAACGGACACTTGAGTTGTTTTTATAACTTGGCTATTGTGAATAGCACTGCAATGAATAAAGGAGTGCAAATATCTCTTCAGATAAAAATATCTATCCTTTAGATATATACCAAGAAGTGTGATTGCTAGATCATAGTTTTATCTTTTAATTTTTTTCGTGACTTTCATACCCTTTTCCATAATGGCTGTACCAATTTACATTCCCACCAACAGTGCACAGGTTCTCTTTTCTCTATATCCTCACCAGCATATGTTATTGTTTACTTTTTTTGATAAAAGCCATTCTAACAGATGTGAGGTGATATCTCATGGTAGTTTATATGTGCTTTTTGCTGGTGATTAGAGACGTTAAGCACCTTTTCATATACCTGTTGGTCATTTGTAAGTCTTCTTTTGAGAAATATCTGTTTAGGGACTGTGTCCATTTTTAATTGGGTTATTTGTTTTCTTGCTATAAATTCACCTATTCCAGACATATCATATAAATAGAATCACACAACAGATAGTCTTTCATAGCTGGTTTATTTCATTTAGCGCAATGTTCTCCAGGTGTACCCCAACTGTATTTTATTTTTATATGTTATAAACCCACACTATATATTTTTATTTAAACAGCTATTATCTCTTAATGACTATTTAAATGAGTAAAAATCATATATTTACCCATGTAGTCACCATTTTTGTAGTTTTATCTTCCTTTATGTAAATCCATATTCTACCTGGTATCCTTTTCCTTCTAGTCGGAAAGACATGACTTCCTTTGACATTGCTCATAGGCAAGCCTGCTGCTGATAAATTCTTTTGGCTTTTATGTCTGAAAAAGGTCTGTTTTCACTTAGTTTTTGAACACTAATTTCACTGGGTATATAAAATTCTAAGTCGAGAGCTTTTCTCTACTGCCCCAGTATTTCAAATATGTTGTTCTGTTGTCTTCTCTCTTGTGTTATTTCCAACAAGATATCTGTTTTTACATTATCTTTGTTCTTCTATATCTACTATACCTTTTTTAACTCTGACTGTTTTAGAATTTTTTCTTTATCACTGCTTTTGAGCAAATTGATTATAATGTGCCTTGTTTATAGTTTTCTTCATATTTCTTCGGCATAGGCTTCATTGAGCTTTTGGACCTTTATTTTTCCTATGTCTTCCCTACCCTTCACCCAAACCCTCCATTTACATGTATATTAGATCACTGAAGCTGTTATGTGGCTATTCGTTTTTCTCTGTTTCATTTTAGATAGTTAGTATTGCTACGTGCTCAAGTTCACTATGTTTTCTTCTGCAATATCTAATATATTCTTAATCCTACCCAGTGCTTCCTTCCTCTTAAGACATTGTATTACCATTTCTAGAAGTTCAGTTGGCTCTTTTATTTGCTATCTGTCTATTTTTTTGAACATGTAGAATAGTTATAATAAGTGTTTTAATGTTCTCTGCTAATTCTAACATTTGTGTCAGTTTTGAGTTGTTTCAATTCACTAATTTTTATCTTCATTATGGGTTGTATTTTCCTCCTTTTAAAATATGACTGGCAATTTTTAATTGGATGTCATGTATTGCAGATTTCACCTTGTTGGGTATAGGATGTTATTGTATTCTTATAAATATTCTTGAGTTTTATTCTAAGAAACAATTGACTTATGCAGAAGTAGTTTGATCCTTTCAGGTCTTGCTTGTAAGATTTGTGAGATGGTACTTGAACACTGGTCTAGGGCTAATTATTTCAAACTACTGAAGCACAAAATTCCTCAGTACCCATTGTCCTGTGAATCATAAGGTTTCCATTCTGGCTGGTGGGAGCAGGCACTCTTCCCAGACCAGTGTTAATATCAGGTACTGTTTCTCCTAGTTCTGTTATATTGTTTTTACGTAGCTTTGGGTCATTTTTCTCACATTCATATGCTAATTATTACTCTGTGTTAGACTCTCTGGGAACCCTCTGCAGATCTCCAGATTCTCTTTAGAGAAGCTTTCTTATCTGTTATTACATTTTACAAACTCTAGCTTCTTAGTCTCCTTAGACTCTAAGCTCTGTTTCTTCAAATGAGGGAGCCCTCCAGGCTTTATTTGGGTTCCCATTTCCTGAGCTGAAGCTTGTAAACTCTCTCAAGAGAGTAAATGGGAAATATTGGGGCTCTCCTCATTTGTTTACTGTCATCTCTCAAGGATAACTATCTTTTACTGCCTGATATTCACTACCTTGAAAACCACTTATTTATTTATTTATTTATTTATTTATCTATTTATCTATTTATCTATCTATTTATGTATTATTGTTTCAGGTAAAAATTTATGCAGGAAAAGGTTAATTAAGTAGGCCTGAGTTGCTCGGATCCTGCACATTCTCTCAAAAAGGCCTATTTTCAGAAATGGTCCTTGACCTACTCCTGGAACCAAGCTGACAATGCTCTGACAAGAGTGTTTTTGTATGCTGAAGGCCTTGGGCCATCCTATACCAGTTTGAGTAGACTGTTGAAGCTAACAATGTGGTTAATGATGAACATCTTTTTCTCTGTTGATCTGAAGTTTGGGTATCTGAAATCAGTCATGTAGCAATACATGCCTACATGACTAATACCCAGTAAAAACCCTAGATGCTAAGACTTGGTTCAGCCTCCCTGGTTGGCAACACTTCATGCAACGCATCACACATCATCGCTGGGGGTATTAAGCATGTCCAGTATAACCCTTTTGAAAGAGGATACCTGGAAGCCACGTCTGATTTCCCTTGGGCTTTCGCCTATGTGCCTTTTCTCTTTGTTGACTTTAATCTATCTTTCATTATAATAAACCGAAACCATGAATATAACAACTTCCGAGTTTGGAAACTACTTCTAGTGAATCAATGAGCTGGAGTGTCTTGGGGATTTCCGAAAGAAAATGTACATCTATTCCCTATTACTCTACCTGGAGCAGAAACAGAAGTAGAGACAAGAGAACCATATTTTAAGGCCCACTCCCTCTTATACAGCTTAACTTTATAAAACAACTTGACGAAAGGAAAAGAAAAAAAAAAAAAACATAGAAAAATTCTCAAAATGGCAACAGAGTGAATTCTCCACTGTTTTATACTCGACTAAGTACCAGCCAGGAAGACATATTTAGAAGCGTGGGTATTTGGGGCAGTGTCATTAAAGGGAGAGATGCACCATCCTTTTCCCCTTCCCTCCTTCTTTGGCAGCTCTAAACTTCCAACTTGAATAGTGAGGTGGGCTGGGGGATATCAGAGTGGAAACATAGAAACCTATTGACAAGAAAAAGGTACTGCATGTTCTGTACTTCATATCTCTAGATTTCCTTACATGAGAAAGAAATAAGTTACTGTCTTGTTTAATTCACTTTTATTATTCTTTTCTATATTATGCCCCATAATCTGGTTTTTACTGTGCCTGAGGTAATTCTGGTAGTCAACTAGGTATGGGAAGCACTGATAGACCAATCAGCAAGGAAAAACAGTCAGATCCAGAGTGTATATAAATGTCAAAATGAAAGCATTTGGCTTATGTACTTAAAAGACAAATGGGAAATCATATCAGCATAAGTTAGTATTTTTCTTAAAATCCATCAAGATGTCAAAAATCCTAAACCAAATATTACTCACTTCAAAAAATGATCAATGAAAATGTTGTGCCAGCACAGAAAAAAAAAAAAAAAAAAAAAAGATTCATTTTAATCTTCATTGATCGGCTGCTAATAGGTTTCTCCATTTTAACTGATATGAATTTTTTATGATATGGCAAAATGATGTGAATAAAAATTTACCCAATGTTCCCTTATAAACCGTTTTCTGGAAACTATCCATAATCATCCCCTGCACAGAACTCTCTCCCTTGAATCCACATTCCCAACCAAGCTGTGTTAAACACCTCCTATAAGGCTGTGGGAGAAAACATTCTTCAGAGCTCCCAAGATACACCATCCCTATCAATATTCTCCGACTTAATTTCAGGATTTGTTCTCAGTCTAATACATATTTCAAACAAGAAGTCAGTTTAACTCCTTTTTTCAAAATTTTATGCCTCTTGAAAAAAATACTTAGACACATTTTTCTAATGTTCTTGCATCAAATGACTGTTTATTAATAGCTGATGTTGAATGTGGGACTCCAGTATGCCAAGCATCTTTCTAAGTGTTTTCTAAGTTGATCATCACAACAATCTTATGATGCCATTAGTATTATTATTGCCAGTTTACAGGCAAGAAAACAAAATTACAAGAAGCCTGAGTAATTTGCCCAGAAAGTGACAGAGATTCTAACCCACATGTACTGGCTTCAGATACTACACTGTTAATCAGTATGCTGTACTTTCTCCATAGGCAGCAATAATATTAGCTTCATATTTATTTTTAATGTAACAGAAGAATTGCTGTATATTCGATGTAAATAACGAAATCAGTTTTGCTTTGGGGCACATAAGTCATACTTAAAGAAAAGTCTATAATCTGTCTAATAGCCACAGCATCTAATACTTTCTGGTACATGCTGAATACCTATTGTTAGTTTAAATAAAGAAAAAGAGGCAAAACTTAGAAAAATAATTAAGAAAGTTCTAGCAGGAGTTGATGTCAATGAATATAGGTTGTGAAGAGACAGAAAAATAAATGTACCTCCAATGTCAACAACTTGTGACACAAGGGGAATGGTAATGACAGAAAATAAAAATTGAGATAGAGAACTAACTTAGGAAAAAAGTTTGATTCTTTTTGGTACATCATTTGAATATTCATGTCATCTTAGAAATTACACATGGGGTAAAAAAAGTCGACAGTGAAATATAGCATGTTTCAAGTGCCTTTCAATTATTGGATTTGAAATAAATCCAGATATCTTATCTGAAAAGCTAAGATTTTTCCTTAACTGTAATCACAGATGCTCTAGTACCAAAAATACAGTTTACAACTGAGAAATGTCAAGTAACACTACTTCCGCTATAACAGAAATTATGTACTTAACACTTTCGATTTATAAAATTTTTTACATATGTTATTAGATTATATATTTTCATTGAAATCCACACTGTCTAAAATTTTCCCCATGTAACTAGACTTTGAGCTTATCAAATATAATGGCTGGTTATGACTCATCTCAGTATCTTCAAGATTTTGTATGGTACATAATATAAAGGAAGCTTGTAGTGAATTGAATTGCATTGCCTTAGTGTTAGAGCCATAAGGGACATCCACTTAAAGATGAACATAATAAGGTGAAAGGACAACCCAGATTACAAGCTGTCAAGATTAGAACCAGGTCTTTTGACTTCACTATATCATCAAATTCATACAAAAATATTACTACAAAGAAGGTTTCAAATATTTTGAGTTACCCACTATTTTGCATGGCCTCTGACCCTACCTACATCTGGTTGGAAGCCATATATAAAAGTAGAAATAAAGCAAGAATCGGAAGATGTATAAACAATAAGACCGGAGAGAGGTCAGAAGTTCAGCATTTCAGATTTATTGGATAAAGCTAGATTTCTTTTATTTCACCAAGAAAGATTACATGATCCCTATTTAAAATAATTCTTTAAGCATTAAGTTTTCCATTGCCATTGAAATACTCCTCTCAAGATGAGTAAATTATCACCATCACTTTCAATACAAAGCTTCTTACACTTCAGCTGTCATTTTACAGATTCACACTGAAAATAAATTTTAAGCAGTTGTATTGCTCTATAATGAGTAATAATTTCACCAAATTAGTAGCATTCAGCTTCTAGTGAGATTTCTCTATTATTTTATTCATAGAATATTTTGTAAAAGGAGCACACTAAACAGAACCATTTACCTTTAAAACTTTTCTCAAATAAGGCATACCACTAGGAAACAATTAGCTATTATTCTCTATTTCAAGTTAAATAACTGTAATAACTTCCAGGTGTTTGATAAAAGATACTTTCTATCACCGTATAGATCCACATACTTTCTATAAGCCTTCCTGGCACTTAAACTGATTCGAAGGTAGAAACATCTTTCTCAAGGATGATAGATATTAGTTATAATTAAGGTTATTGTGCTGGCATAGAAGAGAATTTGACTTACTGGAAGACTCTGTGATGGAAGGTAACAAGTTGCTATGTGATTACATAGCAGGATTAATTGTCAGCAACTTTCATGCTATTTACCCACTTGTTAAGATTTAAGGACACAAAGGAGCTAGATAGATGATTAATACATCTCTTGTAGTATTTACAATGAAGTGAAATAAAAGCTTAAAGGACTAGGAACAAAGGACTACTGCATGAGAACTCGCATAACAATATGACAAAGAAATGTATTTTAGATTTCTTTTGCCTTAAAATTTGTTACAGCAAATATAATAAATTTTTATTGGAAAAGAAAATTTTAATTAAAATGAAATTTAACCCTCCTAAAAATGCAGGATAATAAATATCCCAAATATTTTGAGTTATCCATTATTTTATATTGGATGAAGTATTTGATAACTTTTAAATCTATATATAAATGGTGTTTCTCGCAATTCAAGTATACACTTCAAAGTAGAGCTTCTGCTATAACCAGAATCTTGAAAGAGCAAAAATACTAGTCTAGTAAAGCAATATCTAACATGGGCGAGGCTGTGGAATGTCCTGTGGTTATTAAATTAATTCTATTATAAACATGGCAATATGTTTAGGATCAATTATGCTTCTTAAAACTATCCCTTGCTCATATAACTCAATAACAACAACAACAACAACAACAACAATAAAACAAATGAACCAACCAAAAAATGGGCAGAGGACTTGAACAGACACTTCTCCATAGAGGACATACAAATGGCCGACAAATATTTGAAAAGATGCTTAACGTAGCTAGCTATTAGGGAAATGCAAATCAAAACCACAATGAAATACCATCTTACACCTGTTAAAATAGTTATAATCAACAGGACGAATAATAACAAATGCTGGAGAAGATGAAGAGAAAAAGGAACCCTCATACACTGCTGGTGGGACTGCAAATTGGTATAGCCACTATGGAAAACAGTATGGGGGTTCCTCAAAAAACTAAGAATTGATGTACTGTATGATCCAGCAATCCCTCTACTTGAAAACCCATATCCAAAAAGATATTTGCACACCAATGTTCATAGCAGCATTATTCACAGTGGCCAGGACATGGAAGCAACCAAAGTGTCCTACAATAGACGATTAGCTTAAGAAGCTGTGGTACATATATACAATGGAATATCACTCAGCCATAAGAAGAGATGAAGTACTACAATTTGTGATAACATAAACGGACCTCGAGATAATTATGCTAAGCAAAATAAGCCATAAAGAAAAAGTTGAAAGTCACATGATATCACTTATATGTGGGATATAAACCTATAAGCAACAAATGAACAGGACAAACAGAGACTCGTGAACATAGACTATAGACTAGTGGTTACCTGAGGACAAGGAGTAGAAGGGGGAGGTAGATGGGGTAAAGGGGGTCAAATATGTGGTGACAGAAAGAAATCTAACTATGGGAGGAAAACACACAGTGTAAAGTATACAGATGAAACATTAGATTTCATTAACCAATGTCACCATTAAAAAAATAATTTAAAAAAATCTATTCCTTGGAAAACTTCTGTTGGTATTATCCTAAAATTCATCATTTCTCACTTTCTAGTCGATTATTTGGAACTTTAAAATAGTTAAGCTACACTAGAGTAACCCAGAGATCCAAATAGTTAATGTTTTAAAAATCTTAAAACTTTAGTTGGCCTTTTTTTAAACAAACAAACAAACAAACAAAAACACACAAAAAACAACAACAAAAAACAACTGTGCTTTCCAAAACTCCTAGGCAAATGGCAAAGACAAAAATAAAAATGTCCCAAAATATAACAGATGAATAGAAATTGTAATAATACTAATAGAAACAAGGAGAAGATGGAAAGGGGTGCAGAGTCAATGGTGTGCTGGACCCTACTCCAGTGGGCACTGGGGAGCCTATAGTTAACATCGTTTTCCAACTCCACATTTTTAGGGCTTAAAATCTGCCACAGAAGATGTATTTACCCAATGTTAATCAGCAAATGCTACAAATCAGGGCTTCCCTTCTCTCCTCCTTCCCCTACTCCCAATTAATCTTTTACCAGCATATCACTGGAAGAAACAGTAGAGAGCACTATTTCTTTTCCTTAAAGAGCCTGACTCTTCATTTTTTTATTTTTATTTTGTGCATTTGTTATACTAATGAAAATTAAACTACATTTAAAGATGCCATTATTAAAACAATGGGATAATTCAGAGATTATTCCACAGGATTCACTGGGCAGCAAGGTAATCATAACATTTCAGTGACAGACAATACCTTTATAACAATGAAAGGAACTCAAAGTTCTATGTCAATTCAAAGTAACTTCCTTGGGTGTGAAAAGGCACTGGTGAGCTTAGGTTACAGCATGAGAATTTGCATAACTAGTCAGTGTAACTTAATTTCACCAGAAAACTTAACTACGAGAACAGAAGTTATCAGATTCTGGTTAATATTTATTTTTAAGCCACATATTTTTATGAAGGTATACTGTTTTAAAATTGAGAAACTAAATAAATGTATAATTCCTGATTCATTTCATTTTCAGATTAACTGAGAACTAGAGAAACTGGTTTGTTTTAAACATTGTACTGCAAATTATAATTACACAATACATACCATTGTGGCATAATTAATTCAAAACTCTACAGTACTAAAAATGCAAAAGGGACGAGTGGTTGGCTAATATAAATTAATCGTAGACCATAGCCTTGGAATGACATTTTTTTAAATTCTACAGTATGAACTGCTTGTCTCGACAGTAGCATCATTATTGTTATAGCGTTGAGTACAAAAGTCAAATATACTTTCAGTAAAGGGGTCCAGTGAATCAAAGTTTTAAAACACACATCTAAGTGTATAGAAATTGAAGGGGAAAGAAAAGAATATATAGAATCCCACAACCAACTCCATTTTGCCTATTTCTTTTTCCTACTTTGTCCAACAAACACAGAAACTGTCCTGTCAGAGGTCAAAGTAGCCTGACAAAGGGCAAAATGGACAGTTGACACCATGTTGAGAAGTGATTAATGGTATCTCATCAGCTCCCTCCACTGCAACCATCTGGCCTGTGGATTAAAAGCCATTCATACTTTGCTTCATTTACACATATGAAGGACGCCTTGAAGAACTGAATATAAAACAACTTATTGAGAAATTCTGTGAATGCATACAGTAGGATAAAGTGAGGTAACATCTGAAGGACTTCCCACTCCTATACTTCTTTGATTCCTCATTTTCATGTCATGTATTTTAATGTCTGAATAAACAGTCACGTAAAACTGGGCTCATCTTCATGGGTTTTAGTCTTTACTACTGACTTTAATCAAACCGTTCAACCTTACTATGCCCTTGGCTTCATCGTTTCTGAAACTGAGACATCTTTTAAGGTTGGAAATACGTTTTGAAGTAAGGAAACAGGAAAAAAACACTGCTGTGAGTATATGGACCCACATTCGCCCTTCTTAACTCTGCCAGCTCCTGTACCTACACCTGTCTTAACACTTGGTGCATTTCGGCCTGGGCAGCTCTCCTCCACCTGTTCTTGGAAAAAGACACCCAACTCATTTTACGACCCCTGAATTATTAGAGATTGCAGTGAAGATGGGAGGAGATTGTAACAAAACTCACATGAATTTCTTCACTATCAATTATTAAATAAAATCAAAACAGTATAAAACTGAATCGTTGAGCTAAATGAATATGAATTTATAACCTGCATACATTAACCTCCAAGCACTTTTCACTTTCTGTCTTGATTTATAGTTATTTGTGAATTTGTCTCAAATTCCATTTTAGTATCATAAACTCATTTAGGAGAAACACATTTATCTTTTAGCCAGCCCCCACATAGTACTTAATGTAGTCCCTAGGATATAGCCGATACTTGACAGTAACTTATATAATTGAATAAAACTATAAAAAATTTTGTTGGTAACTTAAGCATTGAAAAATATATTTTAAAAATATATATTTTTAGTATGGATTTTAAGTTATCTACTTGATTCTTTATGTTTGATAATAAACATATTTTCCCCTTATGTGAGGACCGTATATGTCCGTAAGTTAAACAACTTCATGATAATACCAGCTTACATATGCTGGTATGAATTGTTCTTAATTCATTTGTTTCAAACAATAACACTGTGAGGTAGACAGGACAAGGATAATGATCTCCATCTCACAGACAGGGAAATTAGCTTAAGCTGACAAAGCTAAAAGAAGCACAACTAGGACTTTAATAGAATAGCTAGGCTTCTAAAATATAATATTTAACCCTAATTATTTCCTTAAACTATGAATTTGAATGTAATAAAGATCTTTCTTATAAATGTTAGACATCCCTAGCCTCACTATCTCTACTTCAAAAATATCTTTCCTCCTTCCCTTCTTTCTTCTACAAATATTCTAGGTTCTTTGCAATTCTTAACAAAATCTGCATTTATTTGCTTGAGCCGCCATAAAAAATTACTACAACCTGAGTGGCTTAAAACAGCTGAAATTTATTAGCTCTGGAGTCTAGAAGTTTAAAATTAAAGTGTCAAATGGATCATATTTCTTCTGAAACTTGTAGCAGAAAATTCTTCATTGCCTCTTCTAGGTCCTGGTGTTTGCTGGCAATCCTCGGCATTTGTTGGTTTGCAGATGCATCACTCCAGTCTCTCTGCCTCTGTACTCACCTGGCCATCTTTTTTTCACGTTATCTTTGTGTCATCTCTCCTCTGTGTTCTACCCTTATAACTAATTCTGTGTTCCTGTCGTCTACCAACCCACTGGGCAACACACCACTCTCTGCCCCAATTCAGTGACAATTTCACATCAGATTTTCTGTCTTCTACCCTCTATTTTTTTCTAGTAGTCTTAGTGACTCAACCACCACTTAGATCTTCCACCATCTGCTTCTTGCTTAACCATCTCACCACCAAAATTTGTTAACTTCCACACCACGTCGACCACCACCTCTCTTGACCTTGGCACTAATTATTGCACCATCTCCAAAAGCTTTATTTCAAACATGCTACTCTAATCTTTACCTCTTACACTTCCACTTTTCAAAACTCTGTTCTTACTGAGATTGATTGCCAAACTGTTGAGCAAACATCTCTCTTCTCACTACGCATCTTTCGCTTCTATTCTGACTTCCCTCAGAGTGGATTCCATGATTCCCCATCATTACATCTTCACAGCACCGTTAATTCCCTACATATCTCTCTCCTCTGTCTCTGTCTCTCCGCCTCTGTCTCTCTCTCTGTCTCTCGCTCTCTCTCTCTCTCTGTGTCTCTCTCTCTCTCTCTCTCTCTCTCTCTCGCCCCTCCCCCACCTCTCTCTTTCACTTTATTGCCCAGGCAAATCTTAATCCAATTAAGCATTTTTTTTTTTTTTTTTAATTTAGCTACTTTGAGCCCAAGCAGGTAAAAAGTGGCTGGAAAACCCACAGTTGTGTTCACTGTTCTCATGGAAAACACTGCTTATCAATCCTACTCTACTTTCTTATTATTTTCACTCTCCCACTTTCCAGAATGTCTATTCATATTTGTATCTATTCTTCAATCTATATCCTGCTTTCCTCTTACTCTCAGTTAGTGATCTTGACTCATACTCTTATTAAAAAAATTAAAACCGGCAGTTGGAAAC
Source organism: Rousettus aegyptiacus (assembly GCF_014176215.1). NCBI lineage: Eukaryota > Metazoa > Chordata > Mammalia > Chiroptera > Pteropodidae > Rousettus > Rousettus aegyptiacus. Next base: position 41,639,181 of record NW_023416292.1, on the reverse strand, counting down.
TTGCTCTTCTTCCTAACACCCAACATACCACCTCTCTGCTTTCCTTCCGAATCTAATGCTTATGCTATCAATTCTATTCCCACTCAGTAAAAAAAAAAAAAAAAAAAAAAAAAAAATCCTTTTAAACAGGTAATTGCACCCTCTATGTCCTTCAACACTGGTGTCTCTTTCTTCCGGATCTCTTCCATTACCATATGCACATGTTCTATTCTCCCCTTCCGGCTACTACCCTTTTTCTCTGTTCCTCTTGACAGCAAGTATTTCTCCAGAGTTTTCTAGTGCTGCCTCATTGCCTTCTAGACTTTTCTCAATCTAGCCATTCTTACTGGGTTTTCTCCAAGCTAGCTACTGCAAGCTCACAATTTCTCCATGTTAACAAACTAAAAGAAATCTTTATGTTCTCATTTTACCCTTTCAAGTTTAATAGAGAATTGACTATAAGACATCCTTCCCCCTTCCTTGGTTTCTGTGTTTCCAGAGACTCCTCAGACACTTTCTCCTCTTCTCAATCCCTAAATCCTCAGTCCTTTTTCTAGCTCCGCCATCTCTAAGTGGTCTCTAAAGCCTCAGGACTTTAAATCAATAATTCCTCAATTTCTTTCACCAGCTATGACTTCACTAACCTCCAAACGCTTATTTTCAGCTGTCTATTTGATAGTTTTATTTTGGTATTAAAAGAAATTTCAAACTTAATGCCATTAAATACAACATTTGTATCCCCCACCCCCCACATCAGGTTTGAGTTCGAACATCACCTTCACAAGAAAGCCTTCTCTGACTCCCACATATAAATAAGGCCCTACCTGTCATTCTGGATCATTTTATTCTAGTTTACTTTTACCAAAGCCCAAGGTACTATCTGAAATTACCATACCTTTAAAATTTTTTACTACCTATTATTCCTCTGCTGCAATGCAAGTTTATTGAGAACAGAAATATTTTCTGTCTTGTTTGCAACTGGGTTTTTAAAATTCTGACCAATGCCTAGGACACAGTGAGAAATTAGTAAGTATTTTTGAATGAACAGAACAGTTACAGTAAATGCCTATGTTTAAAAAAAAAACAGATTTTCAAAGAGAAAGGCCATTGAAGTCAAACAATAATTTGATATGAAAAAAACTGCAACCTAGAAACTGAAAGTTATTTTCCAAGGTCAAAAACTAATAAGTAGCATATCTAGGGTATGAATACTATCATTCAAATTCCAAAGCCTACACTCTTAACCACTGATCTATGCTACAATCTCATTATAATTAAAAGAAATAAAAATGATCCATTCAGTACATGTCATCAATAAATATTATAATAAATTGAGTCAACTGGTCTATTGCTGTTTCTGAATTTATCTGAGGTTAGTTTTAGTGGAAAGTATATTTCAAAATACTATTTACTTTGTTTTGATTTTAGAATTAATTAGCATTTATTTCCCTTAAAATCTGTCATATTTTTATTTTTATTACTTGTACTTATTTCTTACACTAAAATTCTGTTAAAATAATTTAAAAGAAAATCAAACTATTTTAAAATGTAGGAAAACATTCAAATGCACAGTATTAAAAAAATGCAAATTAAACCAGACAGTTTTTACCTAATTGTTTATTAAAAATTAAAAATAATTATTATAATTCTAATTTCATATATATTCATACACTAATAGCAGCCATATGAATTGGTACAACTAGAAACATTACGAATCCTTAAAACAGTCATACCTAGCATTGATAATTTCTAGAATCTTTTTATATAATGTGATATTAAGCAAGTATAAAAAATATTTTAAGTTTTGTTTATTACTGTCTAGTCTTGGGGTGGAGAAGTGAGGGGAAAACATTTTCATGAACCATGTAAGAATTTCCTTCTACAACTTTTATCTCTTTCAAGAAATATAGGGACTTAAGCGTACTAATGTTTGGAGTTTGGGTTTCAAGTAAGGTTTAACTTTAAACTGCAGCATGAATCAAGAGTTAGTTTGTTTAACACACTTAAGACAGAAAAAAGTTTTGCTTTATTACATTTGTCACCACGAGAAAAATGTTTTGAGTTAAAGTAGCTACACTTAGTGCCCCTTTTCCCTGCAAAGAAAAAGAAAAAAAATTGTACATACACAAGTTCTATGCGGGTATACAAATACACACTCCTACACACACACACACACACACACACACACACACACAACCACTCATATATCTAATGTAAAGACGTAGAGTGGAAGAATCCTTTGAGAATCTGGTCTGGCAGAGTGGTGTGAGGATGGAAAATGTACAATACAAAAGTGTCCATCCTTGTTCACATGTTGAAATATCAGCTTTTGGTGTTACATTTATTCATTCAAGATTACAACTCAAGATTTATTCATTCACAGTAACAACCTGAGACGCATCCTTACTCTTCCTGTTTTCACAGGGGAGGAAAAGTAAAGAACCAGCAAGCGATTGAGCCACAATCTAGATGGAATCATCAGGTCAGGACTGAGTCCAAAGCAAGTCACATCCACATCAGAGGAAACTTCATCCAGACGCCTAAGTTTTCTGTAGCCTGTGTCAGTGGTGGCAGCATGAGGCGAACGGATAATTGGTTCCAATTCTATTTTGTCTTGTCTTTGCACCCCATAATGGGCTCCTTTTCATTTGTAAATACACTTTCAAAAGATGTTTAAGTTAGGTGAGAAGGGCAGAACTGAAATGCACTACATATCATTGAAACCAACCCTCTCAAGTCCATTTACAATACAATGCTTCAAGCAAAAGAAAAAAAAATTGTGCAAGCATTATTCTTAATAACTACTACTAAAAACAAAGTATATGTCTGATAATAAAAGGGAAGTTTGAAAAAAAATTGGTATCTTCGCTTCCATGGAATATCACGCTATTTTAGTAAGAATGTGAGCAGATACTTCTGATGTAATAAGAAAGCAAATATAAAACTGTATATGATTAAAACTATTCAGAGGAAAAAAACCTCACACTTAGGAATGAAATATACTAAATTGGCATGGCTGTTTCAGGTGGTGTGGCTGTATGTCAGGGGTCTTTTTATTTTTTATTTTATTTTATTTTGCATCATTTAAACCTTCTGTAATAATTATGAAAAAATAAAAAATCAACATAATGAAAAAATCTTTAATGAAAATTAACCCAGAAAAAGAGTATTTTGCTGTGAAAGTTGTATGCTTTAACCCTAAGGATCTGTGAAGAAGAACATCTAAATGTCTTTCTTTGAATTGTGGAGGATTTCACACATTTTACCCCATCACTCCCTAACATTTGTCATGGAGGGATATCTTTGAAAGAAGTTCACCAAAACTTTGAGGTCACCGTAGTGCAAGGAGCCAGAGAAAAGTAGCTGGAATTCCCTAGAGGCTGAGTACCTCACCACTTGTGTTCTGGTTTCCACTGACAATTTTTAATAACAAATACACTGGAGAAGCCAATGTAGAAAGTCCCATCATTTTTTGGAATCTACGTTTTTAATTCCTATCTAAAAAGAGCATTATTCTAGATCGCCTTTATAGAACTCCAGCTATTTACATATATATACATATATTATATATGAATGAACTTTTTTATGTGTTCAGGAGATATTTTGATCATTCATTTGGTTGAAAAGGAAAAGGAAACGGGCAAGCATAGACAGGTGGATAAGTACACCAAATCTATACAGCTGGTATAAAAGGTACATTTAATCCTACCTAGCATGTAAAATAGAGTAGCTGTGACACAACCACCTCTGCATTTCCTTAATATGATCACTCAGCAGGTCACATTTCCAAACAATTTCACCATTGCCATATTTATTACAAACTGTCCTTAAAAGACTGATCAATAGTGAACTGAGGCATCAGCAAACTCTTCCCGGGAGCTGAATGATTTCACAAGGCCAGGGAGCAAGGGATCAGACACAGACAGCAGAAATACCCACAGGCTTACCGCTATCCCAGAATACTTATTTTAATTAAGATATAGTAAATTGCATACTATTGTTTTGCTATGATTTTCGCATGACCTTTGCATTAGACTAACATTTTTAAAGTTGTAGCATAGTACTCTAATCAATTTTGAACATCATTCAAAAGATTTTACAAAAATCTCACAAAAAAATCCACTTAGATGAGTCAATCTTGGGTAGGTAAAACAAGTTGAAATTTGGGGAATTAAGTTTTGGGAGAGAAGGGAAAGTACAGAGGGGGTGGGAAGTGGGTAACAGCAGAAAGTGGTGGGTAATAAAATATGGGGGAGGGAGAGTACAGTCTGGGCTCTGTCCATGAGCGCCATCTGTATAAATCAGGCCTGGAGTTGACAGGTAATTTTGTGTGGGTCCCCGGAGAAGTGGCCCTCAGGGCTTCATTATCGATGAAGAGATTTTTCTTCAAAGTGGCCCAGTCAGAAGTGCCTCAAGGGGACATTCATAAGCACTCATAATATCAATTTCCAAGCACCTGGGAGGTAGGGATACAGATTGTCTCTTTAATTATTATGATTGAGATAGAGGACAGTGAGAATGCTATCATGTAACCGAGCTGAAATTCTCAAAGAAATAAAATTATTATAATCTAGCACAAAAAGTTTAGTATCTGAATCATACTTTAGAAAGGGCATGGTTTACCTTTTCTTAGTGCAAAATCTGTTGACCTCCAACTCTTTCCTTCCTAGAACTTAAAAAGTTATTTATGAACAAATACAGTGTGTGTAGGGATGCTCAGAAGTCTAGAAAAAAATAAACCTTCCTTTGAAGCTAATATGCTTGCTTAGAGAAACTATAAGCTTAGTCCAGTTTGTACAAAGAGATAATCTGAGTTTGTTTGTTTTTTTAATAATTGCACTGGGATTTCTTTTCAGAAAGGGATACCAAATTCCTTCTAAATATCATTGAAAATGCCAAGAAGTAATTTTCACCAATGCATTGCTCCTGATCTAGTCTCGAAAACACTCAGAAAAACACCAAAGAATTAATCCACTGTAATAAAACAGTAGAGGTTGGGGGTCAGTCCTGGATTTGAATCTTATTCCTCAGTATATTAGGTGTGGATAATTCTGTACAGACAAAGCCAATGCCACATACTTTCTTTCAAAATTCTATAGTTTACACTAGAGGGCTAGCAATATTTTTAATAGTGGATATTAAAAATATTTTTTAAATAGAAGCAAAAAGCAAAATGAGTCTCTCTCATTTGATGTGAATTTCAGCACCTCCCCCATCTCACTGGTAATACTCACAACTAGAATTCAAGAAATTTCCCATAAGACATATCTGCAACATTTTCGCATCTATCATGAGCCTCCCTTAACTTCATTAACTCTTCCCTCCCTCTCATATTTTAACAGACTTTGATACCACTAGTTAATTCTTGGACTTAAAATCCTAGCTAATGATGTTTATATAACACACATGTTATATGCAATAATAATATTTAAAATTACTACTACCATTAAAAAGCATACATTTTACATGACAGATGCTGTCTAAGGCAGCACATGTACAGGACTCCAATTAACTCTTACAGCCATTGCATGAAATAATTAAGATTAAATCAAATGACAGAGGATGAAATGCCAATCCAAGAAAAAACTCAACCACAACCACACAAATAAAAATAATGAACCCAGGCATGTTTTAATACAATGCTTTTTAAAACTAATCACAAGATTAACCCAGAAAAAAGAGTATTTTGCTGTGAAAGTTGTATGTTTGATGTTGTGAAATACAAAATAAATCATTTTATACAAAAGTATTGTGTTCCAACACCAACACATAGATATCCATTCCGTCTAAAAGTTATATGTTGAGTTAAATGTAGATATTTCATATCTACTAGTATAACATTTTAATTAAAAGCAATAGAAGTAAAAATTATAAACCACAGGAAAGACATAATCCTATTAAGAGTTATCTCAGTAGTATAATTGGCTCCAGGATATCTGTGAACACTCACACTATTGTTGTTTGACACAGAGGATTAAGAGCGAATAAAGTCCAGAAGGTAAATATGTCATATTTGAAAATCAAAATTGTGATTATAGATAAGTTTATAATCTTAGAATGTTCTATTAAATATTTTGAATCAAGGCAGGGTATAAATGACAGAATTTTTCTTACAGTTTTAAGGACTGAAGGTTTCTGCCTCATATTTGTCATTGTGTCCATACAGCTAAGAGGAAGAAAAATAAATTGGCCCATCCTACTTTTCAATCTCCTCTGTCACCTTGATACCCGAATATATAAAATCTCTTATGATAGTTTTTTCATCATATTATTTTATTACTTAATGTTTTTCCAGTCTCACTGTTTTTAATTTTAGTGTTTTATTATGTTTATTATTAGAATTCTCTCACAGTAACCAGACATGTTTACCTTGCTGGAACTTCTATTTTTCAGTTCTTGCATCGTTGCCTGTTTATATGCAGTTTCATAAAATTCCGTGTTCAAATAGTTAAAGAAAGATATGATTGCTTAAAGATCATCTGATTATCTCAGCATTTTGACTCTAGATTTTCTTGGAATTCTTATTAATTCTTAGTATAAATGTTCAGCTTTCCAAAACTGGATTTTTCTTCCAGAATGTAAGAAAGGAAGCTATTGAATTCTAGCACATTTTTATAATTAAACAACCAGTCAACACTATCTGCTATGATTAAGATTAAGCATATTCAATCTAAAAATCTCCCTAGTGATAGATTCATCATTAGTCATTAATCTCACAGTTTTTAATTAAACTACTAAAACCAGTCATCTGAATTCATATGTAGGAGGCAGAAATTTTTTAAACTGTACTGAACTATACATATATGACCATGCTTAACTATAGAAATGTGTATTTTCTTAAAACTACAAGGAGCCATCACTGGAATGAAGTAACTCTCTAAATCACATAGACACATTACTACTGCTGAGCTAAATTATTTAGAAAGGAAAAAGAAATACTTTAATGTAAAAATAAGTATGGTCTGCTGGACAGCTTAAAGTAGGGAGGACTAGCACGTTTTTTACAACTCAAACTCACAAAACAGGTTTAAAGTGTTAAAAAAAAAATTTTTTTTAACACTTTAAAAGCCTTAGCAAGTCAAGATAGCATTTCCATAGATGTACAGTGGCCGGTCAATAAAAGGAAGACGACAAGAAAGAACTATTATACACTGAGTAAAAACCATAAATTTAAGTAGATAGATAAATAACCTATCGCTTCTTCGAGTTGAATTCTTATTCTCTCCCTTGGAGACCATCGTTTTCCCTGAGGGCAAAAGCAGTTAAGGTAAAGGGTATTCTGAAACAACCTTTTGCCACCTTTACCAGTTCATTCCCCATGATTTTCCTTTTTTTCAAAATACTCCTTAAAGTTTACTTCTTCCAAGTTGTTTCCACTACACTCTCATTTTCCAAATTCATCATTTTATTATTTTATTTTCTTAATAAACACAGAAAATTCTCAATTATCTTCTCAAATGACTAGAAGCTATAGCATAAGTAATTTAGAAACCATTTTTATTTGATTCAAAATGCATTGTAATTTTATGAACAATGGGCTGAAGTCCCTTTTTACTCAAGGTAAATTTGAAATGAGTTTATAATCCCTCAATACTAACTGATAATTCAAGGGAGGGACTTGATAGGGTGATTGTGGAAGCAGTAGAACGGTAGGTAGCCATTCGGTCTGGTTGTAAATGTTTACCAAAATTACTAGTATTCAGAGTTAAAAGCTCCCTGCAGCTGCATACATTTTCCTTTGGTTACACTTTTATAGTCTGCTCTCAATTATCCATGTCAGTGGAGGGGAATAAGGTAGTGAACAAAAGTGAACTCTTCCAAAATCATTCTTAACTTGCTTTTAAATGTGTGGATATTTTTATTATATAGGTTACCAATTCAAACAAAATAAAGTACTGTGGAAATACCGTTGAAGTAAGAGAAAATGATCAATATCTGAAATTCACTTTCTTTGAAATCTTCCCAGGAGAATTTGTATTCAAAAGTCATCCTTGACAAAATTCAGCTGTATCCAAAAAATGAGTCCACAAAGTAAAATAACTTTTAAAAGTATAGAGACAGTGTGAATAAGCTTTAGAATACTAATTATTTTGTTGGCACTGATTTTCCTAACTTTTCTATATTTTCACTTTTTAATGTTTGTCTTTTTTCCCGACAAGAAAATGTCAACTTATGACATTTGTTAATTATCTTTTCTATTATTATTTTCCTTACATAACAGATTAAGCAAATGTGACTTAGAGAGGCTGGGTAACTTGCCTAAAGTCACAGGGCTAAAAAGGGGTAGAAATAGACCTCCACTCCCTGGCTCTGAACCACATTAACGTGTCTGGGGAAAATGTGACTTTTCATGCAACTTCTGCCGTTACTACAGTGACTACATTTTTCGAGTGTGTGAGCTAGCTTCTATTGCCTAGTATCTATTACCTACTAATGTATCCTCGCCATGCCTATCTTCCAGCCCAGAGACATTACAGTCTTGGAGTTTGGTGACCTTCTGATTGTTTTTCATGCTCTGAACCCTTCGACTCCTGATGCGATATTCGATTAAGGCTAGAAATTATGGAGTGAGCACACAAAGCAACTTTTTACACCTCAATAACCTTTTTCCTCAGAAACAAATATATTTCTTGGCTGCCTCACTGAAACCTAAGGTTCTGTAGGTAGCTTCCAGGGAAAACTAAATCACTATTATAGTGGGTTGTCACCATTACCTTCTGTTCTTTCCACATTTATCAAGTGAACATGTTTCATACTGATAATTTTTTTAAAAGATTACTTGCTTCTCTGTTTATTTGAGACTAAGGCCAGATCAACCTCTAGACAACAGGTTTAATAAATTCATTCAAGAAAAATAAATCCAATGTATACATTCAAATTGGATAGAAAACTCAGCTTTCATAATTTATTCTGATTCTTCAAATAAAAGTAAAATTTTGTTAGTCAATAAGATCAACTGTTTGAAGATGTTCCTCTAGGCTTAATGTATTTTTCCTCACTGCATTATATTTTACTGATTAATTTCATACTCCTTCATAGTACTCTAGCTCGTGAATCACCAGTATTACTTTGAGGGAAAAGTAAGGTACTGTGTGTGATGAAAAACGTTACTGTTCAAAGTGTGATGCATATATGAACCACATAAAAGCTGAAAAACCTGGAATACCTCTGTTCCGGATTATAAGTAATATCAGGCAGACTGGTCATGTAGACTGAGGTTAGATTGAGGTGAGTAGGTGTGAGGGCTTGGCTTTTTAGTCTAGGTTGAAACAATAAATGATGTTAAGCCAGTCGATGTTTCCCTGACATCTTTTTCCTTAGTATAATGTGGTTAAGAACTAATTTCAAAGACAACTGCAAGAGAGATACAGAGTAAAAAAATCAGTTTATCAGATGACATAACCATCCTGAAATTCAAAAATCAAAAGCCAAAAGCCACCTGCCCTCTGACATTCTTATATCTAAAATCAGAACTGCCTAAATGCTGTCAGAAGTTTGCTATTATTGACCTAGTAGGTGAAAAAAGGATTTGATTAAGTCAAAAAAACCAAGGAACAAAAGACTATGATGTTAGTGAAGTATCTTTTACCTTGTGCACACACAAATATGTATTAGGTTAAATGTATCATATTGTTCAGTATGAAAAAGAAAATTATCCATAAGAGAAACCACAAGTAAATTAACTGGAGAGGTCCGCATGATATACTTTGGCTCTTGTTACTAAAATGGATTTTTCAAAAACAATTTATGGAGTCTAGAGAAAATGCTACTACCATCCCCCAAAGGGAACTCAAAGTTCTTTCAACAATGACAGAGACAAAACATGGCAAACGCAGCTATTATGCAAACAGGTGGTTTCCAACTTCTGCTTGAGCCACTGAAAGGACTGAGGAAAGGAAAATTTTGTCATTTGTAAAGAAAACATACACGTGTATATGCATGTGTACACACATTCTATCAGAGTAGGAAAGTGGAAATAAAGAAAAAAAACGAATAAAAGACAAAACACTAAAAAGCAGTTTATCTTATCTCAGATTTGCTGACATGGGTTAGTATCTCTAAAGTCACTGTTTATAATTAAATCCTTCTCATTTCATATATAAATGTCCTAGGAAGAACTCAAAGGAAACAGTCATTTCAGGCAGGACCTTCTTCACTGGAAGTACAATGATATTTTTACAGAAGCAGAGTGCAAGAGTGAATCAAAAACTGTTGAATGGAGAGAAAAACAGTTTGTTTTTCTGACCGCACTGCATTTTCCATGTTCTCAGTAGTTTGTTTCATTCTTCTCTCTGTTAAATTATTTCTTAAGCAATACTATGGCTAGCGGGGACTAATCCGTGACACGCAGATCTCCTTTATCTATATACTCCACCTTGGCAAATATTCTGGATTCAGATACTGGAGGTGGGGGCAGCAGACAGGTGTCCCGAACTCACAGAAAAGGGCAGAATGGGAGGTGCAAGGAGAGATTGGATGGGAAATGGGCGCTCCCGTCCTGCAGAATCCACCTTTCTCCAACTCTTGCGCTTCTTCAGTCACACCATTCAGGACAGGACAGGCTTCCTTAACCCTCTCAGAAGTAAACAGCCCGCTTCAACCCAAAGGGCACCCGTTCCAGTCACGGGACCTCACCCTGTCCCCGCCCGCCCACACGGGTCTCTGGCTTCTCCTCACCCCGCAGACCTCCCACGGAGGCCAAGTTTCCCTGTCCCGCACTCCTCCCGGCGCGGCCACCGCCGCGGGGCCTTCGCGGTCCCCACCGGCTGCGCCCCCCACCTGCCCCCGGAGAGCCGGCGCGCAGTCTGTACCTCGATGTCCGCGGCGTCCTTGCTAAGCACAGGCGCCATGGCAGTGCCTACAGTCCGAAGTCCCCTAGAGGCTGACTCTCTGTGCGTCCTCAGGCTCCAGTCAGAAACCCAAGTGACAGCTTGCGGGAGCGCGAGTGGAAATAGGAAGTCAGGGGCCAGCGGCGCGGGGCGGGGCGGGCGGGCGGTGACGCCCCGGGGCGGGGCGGGGCGGGCAAGCGAGGCCACGCCCCCGAGGGGGCTTCGCTCCGCCCCGCGGCTCCGGCGCCCGCTGCAGCCTGCGGAGCGGTCTGGGAGCAGCGCGGCTGCGGGTAGCTCGCCTGGTTCCCTGCCCCCAACCTGGCAGCTTGATTTTCCTTTGCAGGCGGGAAGAAGGGTAGGAGCAAGTACACTCTCAGGGACTTCGCTCTATAAATTGTTAAAGGCTGAGTTAGGGAGGCGGGGACAAGTGTCACAGGATTAAAGGTAAAACAGTCGGCACACTAAGTAACACACTGCTCCTTTCTTTTCCTTCAGCACGAACCCCGCAAGGTGCAGAAACATTGCATTTCAGGACTCTGGAGGGCTGTCTAGGAATGAGGTCGTAAATGTTTCTCCATCCTTCTAACAAATAGGCGGCCAGGGCCCTGGACTGAGGGAAAGGACAGGGCGCGGGTTTTCTGAGTTGACAATCCGTGGGGGCGGGGGAGGGGCAAGAAAAAGTGATGCGAGGGAGCCCGGTGACCAACAGTTCCTACTGCCTGAAGGAGCAAGTAATAAGTACTGTAGGTGGTACAAAATCAAGGTATTTTTTGAAGAACGATCCATTCTCATAGCTTTAAAAAATAATTATTTTAAAGTGTGAAGCTCTTAAAGAATTGTTCTTTTTGTTTTGTTCTAGAGCTTGCTAGGGATAGGGGAGCAATTTCATTTACAGGTGGTCTCAATCCAGAAAATTTTCACCTCATCTTATATTTGTGCCCAGAAATCTTTTCTTTCTCCCCCAGAGAGATGCACCATCCAACCTTCTCCCATTACACTTCCTGCTTATTTCTGTTAAGGCTTTTATCATATTTAATGCTCTTGGCTAGATTGTGAGCATCTTGGATTCAAGTATTTCCTCTTTATTGTTATTCTTTCATTAGTTCCTTCACCATTTAATTCAACAAGTATTTACTGAACGTTTTCAATGTGTTAAAAACTCTGTTAGGTGCTTTGGATATAGTCTTCAAGAAGACACAACACTCTAATGGAGATAATATTCAGAGTAAGCAAGTAAACAAAGTAATAAGATACTGTGATTCCTACTCGGAAGATAAAACAGGAATAGGACAGAATAACTGGCTTCACTAACTTGAACGGTTGGGGAAGGCTTCTCTAAACAAACCATCGGATTATCTTCCAGAACCTGAGGGTACATATATTTTTCTTGAGGGTACTAGAAGATACATATATTTTTATTGTGTCAATAAGAGGTTGCTGCCACCAATCCAATACCAACAGAGTCCCCAATCTTGAGTACAATAAAAGGAGAAACTCTATTCAGATGGACAGTCTATAAATCAACAAAACAGCCTCAGGAGGAAAGGTTAAGGGCCCACCCCAAGACAAAGAGGAGACTTCTTTTTATAGAGAAAGTATCCTGTTAGTTCCTAATTGGTCTATTTTATGCAATTGAGAAATCTAAATTTGCAGTCTGTTATATCTAAATAACACTGTCCTGATTGGTCATCTTCGAGCATCCTGATCGGTCATTATAGAGCCACTCTAATTGGTCAATAAAAATTCAATTGAGGATGTGGTTGCACAGCTTCCATTGGATGGTCTCAGCATCAGTGGAAAGATGATTTCAGGAACTTCTTTGGAAGGGTCAGCTCAGCTGATAGGGACACGGGTGTGGGAGGCTTGGCAACCGCATTCTGTGGCTTTTCCCTGATATGCAGCCTGTGTTTAGCAGCCATGCCTGCTAAACTCTATGAATTTGAGCCCAGTTAATCACAAATAGTCGTTCTCGGCATGTCTATTTATTCTCTGGGTCAACCCTTGAGTCAAATAGTATTATTAAGAAGTCTTGGAATCATCCTTGACTCCCTTTTTCTCTCACCTTTAATCTATTCCTAAGCTCTCAGGATTCAACCTCCTAAATAGATCTTAGAATGTTTTTTCATTTCTTCATCTTCACTGAATCCACCAAATCCAAGCTACTGATAATATTCCAGCTTCTATTCTTACCCATCTCCACTCCAGACTGAGCTTTAAAAAATATTAAATTGGCTCGTTGCGCGCGCGCACACACACACACACACACACACACACACTACGACTCCTTCAATAGTTCCAATTGCAATCAAAATAAAATATAAATTCTATAGTGACCTCTGAATAACCTGCCTTTTCCCTCTTCTCCAACCTCTAAATTGGAGTACAGGTGTGGCATGTGAACAATGGCCATCTTGCTATAACTTGTATGTTACAACCACAAAGTAATCGTCTCATCCTCCAACCACTTACCTTCCTTGACTCAGGTCCTCTACCCATTCAACTCTTCCTTTAGTTCTCAAAGAAGCCTTTCCTGACTCATCCCCACTCACACCAAAATTAGGCTCACCCTATCTCTGTTGTTATTTTTCATAACACTCTATTTTTTTTCCTCATAGCCCTGTAAATTTTATTTGCATATTTATTTGAGGGAGACTTGTTTAATATTTGTCTCTCATGTAGAGTGTAAGCTCCAGGAAGAGAGGGCCCATGTCTGGCTTGGTTGTCTACTGGATATTCAGTTCCTCACATAGGAAGGAAACATAAGAGACCAAGAAAACAAGCAATTCATTTTAGAAACTTAAATTTCACTTTACCGTGTAGTCTTCTCAATGTTCTGGTTATTTCTAAGAAATAAATTGCATATCTATCAAGGACTTACTAGTTAACCATTTCTTACTTCCTAAGTCACCTAAATCTTCTTGGAGATCATACACACACACACACAAACACACACACACACACACACACGCACACACGCACACACGTATATGTAAAAGGATTACATGTATATTCGTATACAATGCATATGTGATATATAATTATAATATATATGATTCTTTCTCCAATTTAACCAGAAAAACTGAATGTCAATTTCTTAACCTCCATAGATATAGACTTATATGCTCTTTTAGGTTGTACTCTAACATAAACCTTATCAGCAATCCATACTTTAGTTGTTTTATGGGTATAATTGTCTAGGTTATCCTTAAGTGTTAGACTCTGTATTCCAATTTGTTTTCTGTAATTATTATTCTCCTAAACATCATGGAAGATAAACCCCAAATATTCTATCTTTACAAAGGTAAGAGGTCCATCAGTGACACTCAATAATCAAATATAAAATTTAAATACTACTTTACCACCATCCCTCCAACCTCACCAAATAAATGTATTATGTTCTGAGATATTTAATTAAGGCATCTAATCACATCATTCACATGCCACACCTATACTCTGTGATCAGTGATTGAATCTAATATTTTAAACCCACCAAAATTCCACATTAAACACAGTTGTACCTGTAAATAATCCAAGCTGTTTAAAGCTTACTGCAAATGCATTCACACCACACTTTCTAAAAGTTGTAAATTATGATGGCATTTTTAAAGCTGTCCCTCCATCTGGAAGCACAGTCAAATATCAGGTGTTCCATATTAATTTTTTGTAGGCTTTGGAGAGAGCTCATCTAATAGTGTACAAATTACCAAAATGCATCTCAGTCTAATACACAAATTATTATTATTATTATATTATTATTATTATTGTTATTGTTATTATTATTACTACTACCACTACAGGCAGAATGAAAGTTTATGAGTCATCTGTCATTTCTGAGAAGTTATTCAGTGTCACAGATTTAGAAACACAGTAAAAAATTCAGATTTCTCTATGCTTTTATTTTTCCCCCCATAGTCAAACATTAAGCAATTTTTTTCCAGATACTCTTTGGCAGGTAATTTCCTCCCATAAAGTCAGAGACTTTGATTGATCAGGAGACCTATTTTCCTCTCATCTGATTTTCTAGGCCAGATTAACACTTATCCAAAGTGACCAAGAGGATAATGAATATAAATCGGTAGGGTCCAAATATTTCCAGTATTCCTACTCGAAAAGATCATAATGTATATATTAGTTCTATTTTATGGATAAACTTGGTATAATGTATTCAACTACATATACCATGTATCCTTTATGAGCACGCGAACACATATGTGGGTGCTACATATATGCATATTATTATGTGATGCCACAAAAAACACAAATAACACGAAGAAACTACAAATCCTTCTGAGAAACTTATTCAACAATTATTTATTGAGCATTTATGTTTAAGGCACTATGATAGGCGTTCGTGATACCTGAGTGTATAATTGTCCTTGTCATCACAAACTTTAAGCCACTATCTCCAAAACACACTGTCACATAATGATTTTGAGTAAGTGGTTTAACTTAATGGGATGATTATGAGGGTTAAATAGCAAACTGTATGTGATTGTATTTTGTAAATTTCAAAATGCCATGTATTATTAGTTAAATATTAAAAATTTAAATAAATTTCTCCAATGATCTGGAAAAACACCATTTGTGTTTGATTGTGAACGATTTGGAGTAAAATGCAGTGTGAGTAGGAGGTTTACAGACTTATGACTTAAAGCAGGGAAAAAGTATCCTCTAGAATGAGTGTTCTCTGAATTTCCTTTATTACCTCAAGGCCTTTTCCTTGGGCTTGTTGCTTCTCTCTCACCATCAAAAGAAACCATAACTCCGACAGCTGTCATGTAAAGCTGTCTTAGTTTTCTTACTGGAATTTTAATCTTTCACAGTTTTAAGTACATTTATATTTGGGATTGGGACAGAATCTTCTTTAAATGATTTATTGCTCCTTTTGGTCATCTGTAATGGATGCTGTGCTATGTCTCACAGATCCCTACCCTTCCCGATAGCCATTCAAGGCCGAGGGTTTCATTTCCACAGCTACTGGGAGCATTGGTGGTAGACAGTTTTCTGCTGAGTCTCTCTCTGGAAATTGTCCCTGGCTAAAAAGAGCCATTCATCTAAGAGCTGTGCTTCTTCGTAGAGTAGCAGACATCCGATGACTGCTTGATGTGGGGACTAGCATACCATGCAGTGTTTTAGCCTTAGTTTAGGATTTTGATTTTCATCCCCTAAGAAATGGGAAGCCATGGAAGTTTTTTAAAGCAGAGGAATAACATGATCAAATATGTATTTTAAAGTATCACTCTGATTGCAATGTATATATAATTGCATATTCATATACTCGGTTCAGTGAATGTACAAAAATCAACCCAGGCAAGTAGTTTCTGGAGATGGGCTCACTCATTTCCTTCACATGCTAGCCTGGATGGCAATCATCATTATCATTGGAAAGCAAAATAGTGAATTTCCTATCATATATCAATGCTATTGTTATTGAGCATTTTTTTTTTACCCTTATGAAAGCAAAGCTCAATGTTTTAAATCAGCATCTAGAAAGAAAACCTACACCCCAGAAGGATTTCTGTCTTTCAATCAGTGGCTATCTTTTTGTTTTTCAACATTAAACTATAATGATCCATTTTTGAACATCTGAATAATGAATGACAAGCAGTTTGTTTTCATGATCACCACCTTCCCTAGACTGTGAGGTCCTTGGTGGCTTTGAGTGGGTCTCATCATTTTATCCTCCTGCCTAACACAGTACGACTAGTCATAGTAGGTACATAAATATTTATGAAAAAGTATTATTTATTACTCTCTCTAAACATAACAGAGGGGATGAAAAGCCTAAGGGGAAAATATTTCTAGCAATATGCGATTAGATAAAGGGCATTAATGGTCAATTCACACATACACACAAATACAAGTGATTGATAAAAAAGTGAAATTATATTAACTAAACTAAAAATGCCAATTAAATGATAATTGTACATGATTTTTCACCTTTCAGTGTTTACAAAAAAATGTTTAAGGTATGATTAAGGAAAAGGATAATTAACAGATTCATAAGAGTCATTTTGAGTAAAAACTTGGTACAAATATATAGGTAGAACAGTTTAGCAATACACAGCCAAACTTCAAATTTGTGTATTTTCTTTGACCCAATCACTTCATTTCTGATATTTTAATCTTAAGAAAACAATTATGCTTATATGCAAAATGTACCGAAAGATGCAATTCATTCCAAAGTCGTTTGTGCAAAAAATAAAAATAACAATATAAATGTTATAAAATAGGAGATTGATCAATAAATTCAATTTTATACAGTTTTTAAAAATGAGGTTGTAGAATATTAACAGGGAAAAATATTGACAAGATACAGTATAATATACGGTAGTCCTCCCTATCCTTTTTTTTTTTTTTGACTTTTTGTTTACTTATGGTCAACCATGGTCCAAAATATTATATGGAAAATTATAGAAATAAACAATTTATACATTTTAAATTGCATGCCTTTGCTATTCTGAGTAGCATGATGAAATCTTGGGTCCCACTCCTTCCCACCTGGGATGTGAATCCCTGCTTTGTCCAGCATCATGGCACTGTAGACTCTCCCTGCCACCCGTTAGTCACTAAGTAGCCATCTTGGTTATCAGATCAACCATCACAGTATCCTAATGTTTGTGTTCAAGCCACCCTGATTTTACCTAACAATGGTCCCAAAGTGCAAGAGCAGTAGTGCTGGCAATTTGGATATACCAAAGGACTTCTTTAAATGAAAAGGTGAAAGTTCTTGACTTAATAAAGAAAAAAAAGATATGCTGAAGTTGCTAAGACCTATAGTAAGAAAAAAATCTATCCATGAAATTGACTAATTTATAAATTAAACTTTGGCATAGGTTTGTATCTATGTACAGGAAAAAACATTGTCTATATAGAGTTTTACACTATCCATGGTTTCGGGCATCCACTGGGGGTCTTGAAACATATCCCCTGTAGATAAGAGGGACCACTGTATCAAAGAATATATGGAATTATAGTGTCTAAATACATGGAGAACTAACAAATACATATGAGTATAATATGTATTTGAGGACAAAGTATAATAATATGAGGACAAAGTAAAGTTATTTAAAAACTTCACTGCATTATGAGCAAATACACAAACAAATATAACTTTTACAAATTTGCATGTGTGTGCATGCATTAAGACCCTTGATATTACTACCATGGTGCTTGGCACATATTAGGCATTCTGTAATGTTTACATAAAGTATTTTATATGAAAAATGAAATACCGAAATTATTTATACTTTTTGCAATCCATTCTATGAAAATAATTATTAATATCATCATATTCTGGAATGAAAATCTTTTGAGTTATAGAAACTGGCAAATAGAATTATTGATAATTATACTCCTGGGTATAATTTTTTAAGTTATAGAGACTGGAAAATAGTGAGAAATACTTAAGCTTTATCTAGTGAGACAAAATAATCTGAATGTTTGAGTTATGTCCTATTACAAAATCATCTGAATGTATCAATTAATTTAATCTATAAAACAATAAGCATGTCAGCCTTTTGTTGCAAACCCGTCATGGCTTCCCAATTCACTCAGCAGAGAAAAGTACTTACAGTAAGATATGTGTGATCCAACTGCTTGCTTCCTCTCTCCTCCTAATTCCTTCTATATTTTTAATTCCAACTTCATCCACATAGTCTTTTCCACTTGCTGTTTCCTCTGCCTGTAATGATATCTCACCAGATATTCCAATGACTAGCCCCTGATCAACTTCAAACATTATAGAAAGTTCACCTTTTCAGTAAACTCTTCTCTGACCACCATATTTTAAGTTGCAGTTCTCATTTCTCACATTCACTATCCCCCATCCCCTGCTTTATTTTTCTCCATACCGCCTAATACAAATTGACATCCTATTTGTTTTAATTCTGTGTCTGCTCACCGTCTACCATCCTCCACAGGAATGTAAATTCCATAAGGTTGCTTTGCTCACTGCTGTACCTGCAGTGTCCAGACCAGTGCTTAGCACGTTGTGTATACTCTACAAATATTCTGGATGATTGCATGAAACAACCCTTATGTTATAGTCCTTTATCATTTTTCATACTTCTGTATTAGCATTTGATATTTAATATTGGACATTTATGTGTGTGTGTCACCCACCAGAAGAAAGAGTTCAAGGCAAGGATTATGTCTTCCTAATCCTTGAATTCTCAGATTACATAATGTCTGGAATAAGCAGGTGTATTCAAATATATGTTGATTGAACAAAAAACAGAATTAAAAAGCATGTTTGTGTACTTTTCCACTAGCACTTGCCTCAATGTTAGATGTTTAAATTGAAAATTATCATGTATGCCATTTAGAGAAACTGTAAGCTAGCTGCTTACTCTAAAACATATTTCCCCTTCCCATTCTTGTCTCACTTAGCAACTCACTTGGTAATATTTTATATCTATAATCATTCATGTAAAGTACCTAGAGTATTTTCAATAAATCTGAAAATATTTTTTGTTTCCTTATTTCATATCTTAAACACATGAAAGAGTTTAAGTAGTTTGGTGTTTTCAAATATTCTGAGCAGTCTCTTCTCCATCTATTGAAAATGTTATCAAATTATGTTCTTTTAAAAAAATATTTGCCTTTAATTTTCAGAGAGCAAGAAGGAAAGAATTATTTGGTAGTTTGTATCTCAGGTAGAATAAACATTCCTAAAGTATTTTCACATTCTTTTAGAAGAACTGATATATTACATGTTTGTGCCATTGATTGATGTGTGCGTGTGTATTTTATTGTTGTTGTCGTTGTCATTGTTGTTATTGTTGTTGTTGTTAACACCCAGTGGTATTATTACTCAGGATGAGCCATCAGAGAACTCATAAATTCAGCTATCTTGTTTTAGGCTTCAATTGAAAGAGTGCTTTTAGTTTTTTAGTTGTTTCCTTCTTCTTTACCATTTTTGCTGGCTGGAGGTGCTGATGGAGGGAAGGGAAAACTGATTAGTGCACCTCTTCCGAGTAACACAGATACATTTCACAATGTGATCTTTGATGAATGTTCAAATGGATTTTAAAACTAAGTGAGTTGAACTGCTTTTTATTGAGTCCCGTAATTTATTTCAACCATCTGTGTCACGCACACACAAAAGTTTGTTTCTTAAGGGCTTTATGAATTTTTGCCCTCCTCAGCACTACCCTTAGGGTGTAACAACATTAATATCTTTCAGGATTAACTTTGGTCCCCTTAAGAATATAATACATTTTTCAGTTAAGAATCGTTTCAGTGCCACTATTTGCAATTTGGAGATTAAAAAATATGGACGCAAAAGCATTCTTTTGGCATCATACTTTCTATTTAAAGGCCACCAAATGTTTCTTTCTGAGAGATTATATTGAGCGGTTAGGATCTTGGCATACACTGTTGTTCTAGGGAAAGATTTTTCTGGCCCACACTTGTTGTCGCTGGATAATGAATAACTAGAGTACATGAACGAAGCCACCTTCCCATCTGTACTAGCCTAACTACCATCGATGGCTATAGTGCATCCTCTGTTGAACCATGCCTGCTTAATCATTAATTTTACTTCTAGTTAATAAAATACCTGATTTTATTAATCATCTACTGTATGCCTAAGACACTGTACATAATTCCTGATTTAATCATCACAATAGTCTGAATTTAAGGTTAGAGAAACTGATGCTTTTGTATCTTATTGGAATTTCTGATAACTAATTTTTTTGTAACAATACTAGAAATTCGTGGATTTTGTTTGTTTTAAATGTGTTGTAATTTATAAAGTGCAGTTTTAGTTTTCTTCATGGAAGATGATACTAACTTTTAAAGTTCCTATTTTGCTAAGCAGGGCCTTAGACTTTATATTAATTACCACAGTGTAAGGCAAACAGGTTTAGTAAAGTTAACAGTGTATTTTCACAAGACTGGTAGGTGACATATCTTGGATACTTGCCCAGGCCTCCTTGAATAAATATACCTTTTATCTTACTATTCTGCATTAAAATAGAGTCATACTAGCCTATGTTGCCTTACAGTATATCTATCTATCTATCTATCTATCTATCTATCTATCATCTATCTATCATCATCATCTATCTAATCTATCATCTATCTATCATCTATCATCTATCCTATCCTTTTCTGTTCTATTATGTCTATAACCTATATAATCCTGATGTTTGGGGAATATTACCTATATCTCTGCTTTTCTGTTTTACAGTAAGATACAAATATTATATATAGGGCTATATATAAATTACATATATCACTATGTGTATCAACCACATCTTAAGTAAATATATATATATATGTATGTATGTGAGTGTGTGTGTGTGTGTGTATATATATATATATGCGTATGTGTATCCACATACGCATGTGTGGTTAGTACATATTGTAAATCCATGACTAGATGATGAGCCCAATCACATATCTTCACACAGATGTAACATGTTAAATACTCTCTTTTTCTTCTCCCATCACTTGAACTAAGCTAAATTGCTAAACATATAATACGAATTTCTAAATAATTTATAAGATGCATTGAACAAGAAGCAATTTATAGTTTAAAAAAAGATTGTTCTGAGAATAAGAAAATTTGGCTGAAGTAATAACAGAATTAAAGAATTTGAGACCATTAGGCTAGAGAAGATAATGCTAGCTAATTTTTAGTAATCGTATTTAAAGTTTTTTTTTTTTTTAAAAAAATAGTGAGGAGTTGTTTTCTATTTTGAAATCAGATCAGGAAATAGGCTTAGTAAATTATGAGAGCATTTAATTGGATATGAGAAAAAAAACTGTCAAAATAAAAAAATATTAGCATAGACTACTGCAGAAGATAAATCTTTATACCTGGAAATCTGCGTGAAGAGCATAAAAAGTCATTTACTGCTGCCTCACAATAGGCAAGTCACTGGACAACAACTCAATTAATCTTTTCTAATTTTTTGTTTTAAAGACATTGTAACTCTTTCCTTACTTTTCTTCCAGCTCTCCCTACCATTCATAGCAATACTGTAGGCCGTAACAATTTCCGGCTTTTATTTTTAAACATATCTACTTATAAGATTATTAACTGCAGTTTTTCTTTTACATTCCATTGTCAAGAAGTGAAAACAGCTGATTTTCAGAAAAAAAAATGGAGATTCTAAGATAGATCCTATGTATAATGTATATCTTAACATACATACAACAACTAGTTTGATGATGTTTAAAAAGCATATTTCAATCATAAAATTCTCCTGTTCGAAACTTTTCAATAGCTTCTCATTAAAACTAAAGTAAAACTCACGTTTCTTCGGATGCTCTATAGGGCCTGGCATGATCTGAAGGTCCCTGTGTCTCTGAGCTTATCTCTCGTTCTCCAGCTGACACCACTTCAGTCACTTTGGCCTTTCCATTTATCCAACAGACCACTTCTTAGCTCTCTTGATTCTTTGTCCTTAGATTAATACGAAAATAATAGAGAGAAAACTACCATTTCACATCACTGGATCGGGATATTTCACACACAAGGAACAGCAAGTGCAAAGCTCTGAACTCTCTCTTTCCATCAGTTCCCCCATAACACGCATGGACACACATACCCATCAACGTCCATCTCTTTCTGAATTTTTTTCTTTCCTGCATACACACTGTCATTATATCTGTATTCAAACACTAGTTTATCATCAGCTTCTTCTATATCACGAGTACTGAGATCAAGGATGTTTTCTTTCTTATTGTCTTCTACATTGCCTGCACCTAGAATAGTGTCTGGCACATGACAGACATTTAATAAATCAAACTTTTGCTTTACTTTCAGTTAAAAGTAGAAATTATTTCTGTAATGCCAAAATCTGATGAAAAAAATATTATTTATACTTGAAACTACAGTCAAAGTCAGTATGTTTGTGACTGGATGTTATACTTCTCACCCCTATGGTTTGTCATCATGGAAAGAAAACTGTAGTCTGAAGGTGAAGTAGGAAGAATAATTTGCAGAAACACATATCATTTATTCTTTCTAAGAAGAATCAATGCTTATTGTCTTTGGGAAAAAATACATTATTAAAATAAAACTTAGAGTGAACGTCTTTTCTTCATATAAGAAAATATCTTCTATTAAAAAAAAAAAACAACGTGATTCTCTCTCCAATGTTAGAATTTATTCCATTCCTTATCTGAGAATTTCATTGCCATTTGCATGTTGCCTGGAATACAAATTGTACTTAGTAATCAATCAGTGTTTAATTGCCGCTCAAGTAAACCCTTGTAATCAGACTTGCTGTAAAAATGTTAAGGTGTGCAAAAAGCATAAGGTGGCATTTTCCCCTCCTTCTTATTATGCCTGTGTAACTTCCATTAATACTAATATGAGGCACAGCTGGTCGTCAACAGGAGATTACAGGTTGCTGTTTAAATCATATTTTATTTTTATACCTTGGCAAGATTTATGTATTGAAATCAGATGGCCAGATTTTTGCTGTTGTTAAGAAAGCTTTTACTCTGAAAGAATGAGATTGGGGGAGGGAAATTGAGTCTCATATTTTTTATTTTAGGAATATAAAGACTTGGAAATCCAAGCAGCAGCTTGTCCTTATACAGCAAGTCTGTCTTATTCTTTAGCACCAGCTGGAGTCCCATTTCTAATTTGCTGTGAAGAATTAAGTGATTTGAGACCCATACCCTGGGGTATTTGACCTCCAATGTCAACCAGCTAGCTTGCAATCCCCCTGGCTGGAAAGTTTCTCTAGAATTAATTTGAACTAACATCAGTTAAAATACTCTGCAATAAAGTAGTAAATATCATTGCAAATCTGAGGACTACTTTATAGCCATGAAAATAAACACACCACAGAACATTAAGGAAAAGAGTTTAGAAAACATGGAAATTCTTAGTGATCAGAAATATGACTATAGAACTTAAGATCATCAGTTTGAGTCTGGCACAGTCGGGTGGCTCACTGACTGAAGACAGTTGTTTGTAGCGGTATGTGAATTGTTTCAGTGCTCTCGAGCTCATTTCTTTGTGGTCACTTCCATTTGTCATAAAATACTTATTCCTTTATTCTCAATTGCCATGGAGAATAGGACTAATAAAGGACGAAGTTAGGGTAATATCCTCATTACCCGAAATGCAAGCCGGACTCTTTTTACCTGTTTTCATTTTCTCATGCTGCTGTCATCTGGATTGTTGTCCACTTTTTCTCTATACCTAATCTAGTCCTTCAAATCACTCAACTCATTCTTTCTTTATCTCCATGATACTTCTTCTGGTAATCCCTGAAATTCTATTTTTCTCATTTATGACCTTGCTTGGTATCCAATTACCTGATGATAGCTATGATACGAACATAAGTAACACTTGTAAATTGGAGAATAAATGTCACCATCCTCATCACTTCTTGAACTCCTCTGTCCTCATTCTCTCTCTTCATTTTCTTCCCAGCTTTCACTATAGTTAATTAACTACATCTCCTGTAACCACATACTGCTTCTCACGCCACAATCTCACCTGGCTTTTTGCCCGTCTTACAACCGGTAGTTCCGGTGCCCTTAGTTTGCCACTCTCTACCCTAACTTGCTGTACTATCTACCCTAAGCCATGAAGGGTATAACCAAGGAAGAAAGGTTATAACCAGGGAAGTCTCCATCCACTTGACATGATAAAGTGGATGAAAGAGAAAGCGGGTGAAAACTGTCAGGCATGGGATGAGATCAAAAGTTATAGTTACATTCTGAGAATCTCTGGTTGGAGAATTAAATAGTAATTTCTTTTTATAGTTCATTTTCTAGTATATATATATTACTTTTCATTTGTTATTTGGGATACTAGTACACTTAATACTACTTTTCAAGTATATTATGAGTTAATTTAGCCTTATGACTTAGAGCGTTTCCCCAAATTTTAAACTTGAATGTTTTCTTTAAATTTTTTTATTACAGTTGACATACAATATTATATTAGTTTCAGGTGTACAGCATAGTGATTAGACATCTATACAACTAACAAGTGATCACCACAATAAGTCTAGTCCCCATCCAACAACATACATAGTTGTTATAATATTATTGACTATATATCCTATGCTCTACTTTACATCCCTATGACTGTTTTCATAACTAGAAATTTATGATTTTTACTGTAAGTAAAACTGGATTGCAGACTGAGTAATAAAAATAGCTACCAGTTATTGAGAGATTACTTTATGCCAAAAATTGCATTAAGTGCTTTATGTACATTATTTCATTCAATACTTAAATAAATTTCAGGAGATATTATTATGCTCGTTTCACAGTAAAAAAGAAAAAGGACCATCAGCAGTTTAAGTACCTGCTAGAAGCATCAAAGACTTAGGCTGAACCCAGATATTTCCAACTCTACAGCTTATTTTCTTAAGTAGTGTTACACATAACCTCTTTAAATCCTAATATTCTGTGATTTGGTCATCCTATGTAAGCACCCAAAGATCCAACCTGAGATTCTCCCACAATCTATCAAGTTTGATGTAAGAAATTATTATGCTTGTGCATTCAACTCAGTACTTTATTTAGTACATATAGTGGAATGAAGGAGAGTTGTGTTTATGTGCCATTGTATACTAAGTCTTGGGGGGGGGACTTTTTTTAGTAATTTTTTTATTTTTCAATTATAGTTGGCATACAACAGTGATTAGATATCTATTAACTCATGAAGTGATCACCCCAACAAATCTGGTACCCATCTGACACCATACATAGTTATTACAATATTATTGACTGTATTCCTTAGGCTATACTTTATATCTCCATGACTATTTTGTAACTTCTCTTTTGTACTTCTTAATCCCATCCTCTTTTTTCACCTACCCCCCAAAACCCCTCTCATCTGATAATCTTCAAAATATTCTCTGTGTCTATGAGTTTGGATTTTTTATTCTGTTTCTTTATTTTGTTCTTTTGATTCCACATGTACCTGAGATCATATACCAATTCTTGCTTGTCTAAGTCTTTGACACCAGTTAAGATTTTTGAGTGTAGTAATCCAGGAACTGATTTATATATATATTTTTGTCTTTGAAAAGATATAAGATATCATTGAGCATTGAATGAATGCTCAACAAATGCTTGTAGTCTTCAATTGATGTTCTAATAAAAGTATCAAGTTATGAAAATTCAGAGATCTGTGCCCCTGAAAAACTTGGTTTAATTGGACACAAAATTTACCCTACCTCTATTACAGTGGTTAAGACTACATACAATGCAATCCTAGTTTTCTACCCATGAGATTTTAAGGGATATGTGATCATTTTTTATTTACATTTTATTTTTTCTACATATGTTATAAGAAAAATTAAAACAAAAAAGTGAGAAAAAAACACAATTGGAATTATTTTAATACCTTGATTTATAATCTGATATGTTTTACTTAACACAAAATATGATGTTTAGTAAATTAATATTATTCTAAATTTTGAGTGTTCTATAATATGTTAGTAAGTATAGGGTCAGTTATGCTACAATAACAAATTACTCTAGAAATTCTAGAGGCTTAACAGCACAAAGGCTTATGTCTTGCATATATATATATATATATATATATATATATATATATATATATATGTATATTTATAAAATCTCCCATGTGGGTTGACAGGGGGCTTTTGCTCCATACAACCACTCTGGAACATAGGCTTCCAGAGAGTCCACTTTCTTTTAGTTGAACTTTATGGAACATGTGACCTCCTCAATCAATACAGCATGTTAAAAAGATGCAGGGAGTTTTTATCTCGGCAATTAAATATTTAGACCAGAAATCACACGTGCCATTTCCACTAACAATCCAATGGCCAGAACAAATTTCATCACTCCGCCTAGTTGCAAAGAGGCTGAAAACTGTAACAAAACATATGAAATATTTTCTATAACTAATCCTCTTCAATTTTTTTTTAATATGATTCTTTTGGCTCTACATGTAACAAAGATTTCTCAAAGTTATGATTATCGAGAAAGATACCCTTCCCATTTTTCAAGTGTTAATAAAAATGTAGTAGTTAACTAACCCTAGGCTACAGACTCTGTTTGGTTCACCAGAAATATTACTTGATTCATTCTATAATAGAATTTAAACTTCATTTTGACTCTTTGATAAGCCAAGTGGCAAAATCAAAATCTCAGCTTATTTAAGGTTTCTTGTCCTTTTCGCCTAGAGTTACTTCTAAACTCTAGGACATCTACCACATGCCAGCATCCCAGCAAAGAGGGTGGGCACCTGTTCCTTGGTCATTTTCATGTATGGATGTTGAGATGACCATCATCCCTTCTGTTCACTGGCCAACACATGTAGGCACAGTGTGTTTCTCTTTCCTGAAGACATAGCTTCCAAAGATTTCTATTCTCTCTTGGTTTTTGCTATGCCCCTATGGGGCATAGGGAACATGCCAATCTGCTCCTCTGGCCACACTGAGACTTCATCGGGGATGGGATGAGGATGAGAGGCTATGAAAGAGGCAGGGCTCCAGTTCTTTTCTCAGAGACCTACAAGTGACAAATTTTTTATCCTTGATAGGAAGGATGAGTGTAGAAATTAACAGATCACATACTCTTCTATAGTTTATGGTGTAGCATAACCTTGTTCCTGGACTTAGCTTTTGAAATAAAAAAGCTAAAATTTGACTCTTTTTCTCACATTTTGTTTAACAATCCTCATCTGAGGCTATAATCTCCTGAATGAATTGAGGAAAGGAAAAAAATGAAGAAATGAGAAGAAAAATGCATACCAATTTCTCAAGATATTATTGTGGAACCTGCTGACCAAGTACTCATTGCTGATTTCTTTTGTGGGAGGCAGCCATATCCTGCACCATGCAACTACGTCATCTAACAATATCTGACTGTCCGGTGTTTATTTGGGATCCTGGAGCCAAAGTTCTCCCATAATAATATGTGTCCCAGTTATATTTTCAACCTCAGAATTTTGCTTATCGATTCAATTGTTCCCAGAAATGAAATTTTATTATGTATTTTCAGAAGTGGTTGTGGTAAGAAAGTGGATGGTTGTTATTTGTTCATTTTTTGGTTGATTGTCACATTAGAAGAAGCATGTTGTCCATTGTTAGAGGAAGGTAAATTATTAGTTGCAAATGTGATTCCCTCTGTCTCTTCATCTGCTTCCTGGGAAGAAAGCCCTGTCATTGTGTTTCTAAGGAGTTATTTTCTAATCCTCTTGCCCATCAAAGATAGAGAAGTAGATTATATTGTCATCCTGGTGGAAACTTTGGATGCATAAGCACTTCTTGAGTTATGAATCTATGATAATTTTTCTTTATGTCTGAATAACATTCCATTATATGACATAGCACACTGTTTATCCTTTCCTCAGTTGATGGACATTTGGGTTATTTCTACTTTTTGCCTATTAAGAATAATACTGCTAAAAACATTTATGAAAAAAACTATTTATGTACAATTTTAATAGGAATGTGTATGTTTTCATTTCTTTTGGGTATGTACCTAAGAGTGGACTTACTAGGTCATATGGTAATTCCATGTTTTACTCTTTGAGGGCCTGCCAAACTGTTTTCCAAAGTAGTTGTACCATTTTAAATTTCCACCAGCAATGTACAAAGTTTCAATTTCTCCATATCCTCACCAACGTATGTTATTGTCCATATTTTTTATTATAGCAATCTAATGGGTGTGAAATGTATCTTATTGGGCTTTTGATTTACATTTCTTTAATGACTAATGACATTAAGAATCTTTTCATGTGCTTCATGTGTAGAGCATAGTTCTCAGATCAATTTGGTAAATACCTAAAAGCACTACTGTTGAAATGTGTGTTAATACAATGACCTCTTTATTTTCAATCAAATGAATATGATACAATTTGCAACCAATATTTGTGGAACAATACTTGCCCGTTACATACTATGACGGTTAGCCATTTGTTAGCCAGAGAGGAGGCAGAAAGTTCTTATTGCCTTATTTAGTTCTTCCTTTAGTGTGAGGAGGAGAGCTATTGCCCTCTAGGATTAGCCTGGCAGTGTTGGTGCACTTTAGGTTGTCACATGGCCACAGACATTTAGTGTTTGGGGACCAATCAACATTGTGCAGTGTGTGAAAGAGTATTGCACAGTTAAGAAATGCCCTCTCTCAAATGTCACAGATTAAAATAATAGGCAAATATAAGAATCAGCAGAATCCCAAAGATAGAAAAGTAAAGGTAGAGTTGAAATTTGCAAGTGATAAAATTCAGTCTGGAAAGGAAATCGTGGTTAACAGACAACTTTTTAGGACTAAGAGGTGATTTGATCTACTTCCTAGAGTTGTTTTGAGTTTTAAATCATCTCTGTGAACTGTATATGTAATAGTCTCTGCATGATAAGCCGCAGGTGCCTTGAGATTCTTGTTTTCCTTATTTATATTTTTATCTTCATTCTGACTAACATCATTTGGATTGCCTGAATGTCTAGCTTTTGTACTCGAACGATGTTAACTAACAAACACTTTTTTTTTTTCCCACGAAGATATGGAGAAGGTAAAATTTGAAGAGGGAGCTTTCAAGTTCTCACTTTACTCTGGAATTATTCATTATAAGCTACTAGGACTAATATTTGCATTGCGGTGAAAACAATACAAATAATTGTGAAATCTTTAAACATTTACCTGGCAAGCTCATTATTTGGGGTACTTTGATTAGTTATTTTTTCTATGTGATGCTAATAAATTGGTTTCTGAAGACACTCCAAATTATGAAAGTGAAGCCAACTTCAAATTAAATATTTGGGTAGGGGAAAAAAGCCAATGCTCGGCAAGTTTATTCAAACTGTGTGATATATTATTTTAGAAGGCTTAATATTTCGCTAGTGTATTCAATATTGTAAACCAGAAATTTACATAGAAAAAAGTAAAAAATTCTCAATTTAATTCCAATTGATAGAATCATAGCTTAAGTTGTGATGAAGTACAACCTTGTCAAAAGAATAACTAATGCACAAACTAAAGCATTTAATTTCCATATGCTAGAATTTTGTATGTTGCCAAAATGCTAAACTCATTTTATCTCTAGCGATTAGAAACAAGAACACATTGTTCTATATTACTAGCAGCCAACTTAATAAGCAGTGATTAAGCCATGTGGTTCTGGTCCATCAGTGGCCTCCAAGGAATCAGTCTCCTGGTATTCATCCCCTTGTGCAATCTTCTTCCTTGAATCTGAGCTGGAGCGATAAAGTGCTTAACTAAAAACATATGCCTAAGGTGACATCGTGTCAGTTCTAGGTAAGCCTTTAAAAGTCAGGCGGCTTCCACTTTTGCCCTCATTGGAAACTGGAGCCTCCAGACAAGAAATTCAGCTATGCATCTAGAAACATCACGTGAAGAAACAACGAGGAGAATGACAGGCCTTGAGACAACATGGAAAGAGAGAGACTTAGTGTTCTTAACCTCCTGGCTGTCTGCAGCTGACGTGCCAGCCGAATTTATCCACAAAAGAAGTAGAACCAGCAAAAGAATCAGAAGGCAAGCTCAGGCCAGAGTATAAACTCGTCAGAAAATAGAGTAGTTGATCCAAGCCAGTATGTTTTGAGATGTTTAGTTTTGAAGCAATGAATAACCAGAATAAAAACACCTTCTAAATAACTGACATTGCATACTTTGCCACTGGAGTACAAAGAAAAAAAAAAAAAACAGATGATGGAGTGATGTATAACTTCCAGTTTTCTGTTACATTTTATTTTATTGTGGTAAGAACACTTAATCTAAGTTCTACTCTCTTAAGAAATTGTTAAGTGTACTATATATTACTGTTGACTACAGGTAAAATCCTGTATAGCAGATCTCTAGAACTTATTTCATGTTACTTACTGAAATTTTATATCTATTAATTAATAACTCCCCATTTTTCCCTCCCCCCAATCCCTGGCAACCACCATTCTACTCTGATTTTATGAATCTGGCTATTTTAGATACCATGTATAACTGACTTTTAGTTTCTGAGCTGGAGTAAAGTATACATCTTTTCACTGAAAATTTTGGAAATTATATTTTTGTTTGTATTATATGTCATCTAAACTTTAAATTATCTGATAGCATCAAACATTAATCATATTTAGCACTTTTGTGGGTGAGTGAATTTTCAGCTTCTAATAGATAACTTATAAACTTTGGAACATATTAACTTACTGAGTACTGCCTGTATCATCACGTGCAGATCTTCAATGTATGATTTCCAATTATGGTGGTAATTCAGGCAAGAGAGACATTTGGACCTGCCTGAGCGATTCCAGAAAGACAAGAACCACTTTGGAATTAGGAACTGATAGAAGGAAAAGAGTTGGAATGAGCCAGGCATAGGAACACAAGACAGACATTCTAAATGAGGTGTGACATGGTCAAAGGCACGGTGGCAGGGGAAAGGTGCCATGTTAGAAGGGTACATGAAGATTTGGTTTATAATTGCACTGGATGGGTGAAGAGGTTTGAAGAAATTACCTGAAAGTAACTTAGCAAGGAAATTATATGATTAGACCGTGTTTTAGACTTATGAATTTGGCAGCAATTCCCAGAACAAAGTAGAAGAGGGAGAGATTTGACAAAATCATTAAAAATCTTACCGATATACAATATTTTCAGCAGTTTTCCCTAGTATTCAAGAGTTTTTAAAAACAAATATAAAATAATTACAATAAATGTCAGTAAGTACTTTTGCAGTTTAGTCAAATACTTTCACGTAATGTCATAATAACAACAAATGAGAAAGATTATCATATCTTTTAAGATCAAAAAAACCATTCTTTGGTATATAATTTTGATGATCATCCTGGGATGCTTCATGATACTTAAATAAAGAGATGTATAGTTTTTGCAAGCATAACTATTGGAATCCTGGAACAATTTTGTTTATATTGACTTTCCTTAGCAATTTTATTGTGTATGTATATGGAAATATTTATTTTACTATTTCAGTCTCTTATCCTGGGTAAAAGTTTTCATATTTTGACTGGACATTAAACAACAGAGCATTTTCTTACATATTTAAATGTCACTAAAATAAATGTGAATGTGTCTCCTTGTGATGTGAAAGGTATTCAAGAAAAAAATCAGCTCAGCACTAAAGGAATAATTATGTCAGGATGGAAAGTAAAACAAAAAAATCCTCCTCAATTCTCAGTTTAGTCGAAAATTTCTCTTAGAGTACCCTATACCCATACTCTATACTGTTGTTAGTAAATGCAAAGAGGATATCACAGGAACTAAGAAACAAATATCTTCTTGGAATTTATTACTTTTATAAGCATCATAACCAAAGAATCTGTACACAAATACTATTCAGTGGGTGACCCTTATGTTTAATATCCAGTTATGGCTACAATTTGTGACAGGAAAGCAGGTCCATAAGATCTGTCCAATTTATAGTCCTAGGAGGATGAGCTGGGTTGGAATTTCTTCTAAATCACAACCTGGATTTTCTTGTCTATACAACTTTGTATAAAGAAGATTTTCAAATTAGGTAAGAGCTTTCAAGAGGACTTAGTATTTAGCTAAATTTCCTAGATTGGTCTCAAAGCTAATTGAGGCTTTCGTGACATGGAGTAACAACATGAGACATTTCCTATGGCCAAAATTGGTGTGATATGTGCTCTGTTATTTAGAGCAGTATGTCATATCACTGGATTACAGGCAATCTATTTCTCATTGAAATATGTAGCTACAAACTTGAAATAACAAGTGAAATAAAAATCGTGGCAAATGTTTCTCCATATATGTTTTAGGTTTGTCTATAACTATAGTTTGACAAACTATACTATAAAAGGTCACTAATCAACAGAGAAATGTGAATTAAAACTACAATGAGATATCACCTTACACTTGTCAGAATGGCTATAATCAATAATTCAAAGAACAAGTGTTGGCGAGTATGTAAAGAAAAAGGAACTCTCATACACTGTTGGCGTAATTGCAAATTGGTACAGCCACTATGGATAACAGTAGGGAGGTTTCTCAAAAAATTAAAAATGGATATACCTTTTGACCTAGCAGTTGCACATCTGGTTATTTATCCAAAGAAAACCAAAACAATAATTCGTAAAGATCTATTCACCTCTGTGTTCATGGCCGCACAATTTACAATAGCCAAGATATGGAAGCAGCCTAAATGCCCATCAATAGATGATTGAATAAAGAAGTTATAATTCATATATACAATGGAATATTAGTCAGCCATTAAAAGAATGAAATCCTACCATTTGCAATGACATAGATGGACCTAGAGGTTATTATGTTGAGTTACATAAGTCAGACAGGGAAAGATAAATGCCATATGATTTCACTTATTTGCAGAATCTAAGAAACAACAAGAACAAACAAATCAAAAACAGACTCACAAATATAGAGGACAATCTGGTGATGGCCAGAGGGGAGGGGGTTGGGGAACTGAGAGAATGGAGTGAAGGGTTAAAAAAGTACAAATTAGTATTTGAAAGATGGTCACTGGGATAGGGAGCATGGCAAGGGAATGCAGTTAGCATTAATGTATTGGCTAGATAGAGAGCCAGAGGAGAGAAAGAGTAATTAGGAGGATCATTTTATAAAGAATACAAACATCTAACCAATGTACTGTATACTTGAAACTAATAATAAAATAACATTTTTGAAAAAGAAATTCTTTTAAAATTTGGAATTACTGCATATTTTTCAAAAGCATTACTCTAAACAGATCTAATTTCAGTTTTAAATATTGTTTATGATAAAATATTAAAGGTGGTTTTTTATTTGAGATATTTAGATTAGAGATGCCTGTATATGAATTTCAAAAATTAAAACTTATCATCAGATGATAATTCTAAGTCTTTTTACTGTCATATACGTGTAAAACTGTGTTTTTATCTCTAGGGTAATATAATGAACAATGAATCTAAGATTTAAAATACTGTATACTAATGAACTTACGCATATTTGGGGAGGATTTTTTTTTTAAAGCATGTCTGAAAGTATAAAGAATCTCTTTTTAGTGTTTGATTAGCAGCAAAATTAGTGAGTTAGAAACATTATTCAAAATACAATAGAGACGCAGGAAAGTTGGAAAGACTCCAATTCGGTATTTGAAAACAGGGACAACTTAATTGTTTTGAAGTTGAGAGACAAATTATTGATTACATTTTCCCATAAAGTATTCTCTTTTAAATTAAGCTGAAAGGGTTTGTATCTTTTGCATAGAAAATAGTCATCCTTTACCGTATAATTCTTGGCACATAGTAGATGATCGATAAATATTTTTAAAGTTAATGTTAAATGCAACTGCATTCACTATATGCTGCTTATTTTAATTTAAAGATAACTAGTTTATTTTTCTATCTTATACATTAAACACAGTAAGGAAATATGAATTTCGATGCCATTTTTGGTAATGTTATGAAACACATTTGCGATTTGTAACATTTTGATTTAATATTTCTATTTCTAGTATACAAATATCCTAGTCCTAGAAAATTAAGGGTAATTATTTGTGTATTAAATGTTTTGATTTTTTCAATAATGCCTCTTGAACATGTATTTTAAAAATATAAACCTGAGCAATATAAGAATAAGTGTCTATGTATTAAATGAAATATCTAGAGATATATTTCTTAAGCTATATCCACTCAAATTGATGGTATATATTTAAGTTACTGTTGTATGTGTTTTACAATATGAAAAAATAAATGATATTTCCTGTCACTGAGTGAGAATTGCAGTGTCCAAATTTGTGTATGTATTAGATGAGAAAAAGTTCTTAAATATTCAAAATCGGTATTATGATTATATACATTAAGGGAGTTCTACCACTGTATGTGAAAAGAATGCTTGCAGCAAGCCTGGCTGGAGTTAGGTGATGAGAAAGAGGATTGAAGATGAATAGGGATATAAGTAAGGAGAGCAATGAACTAACCCAAAGTGTGAAAATACTTTATTATTCATTGGACAAGAAAATTACAGAATCAGGGATGCAGAAAATCCACACATTTGGACATGTATGATTTAGTTTAAAAGATGCTAAGTAGGAGCAGAGAAACAAGTTTAGATATTTCCAAACGAGGTTTGCATCTGTTAGAAGGCAGCAGGCATTTCAGGTTTTATTCTAATCTACCACTAAATCTATCTGATCCCATCATCAACGGGTATTTATTAATAATCTAACATTTATGTATGTGTGATACTATATGAAATAACAAGAAGACAAAGAATCATTATTTTCTTAAGTTTTATAGCTTTATTAGAAAGCCAGGAAGTACCCACAGAAAGAAAATAAGATCTGATATCATTTTCTATGTCTCAAATTTGTGTAACGAACAATAAGTGCTGTATTCAGCTAAGATATAAGGTAGAATGTGATAGAACCAAATAGCATGGGAGCACAGGAGGTAGAGAGATGAAAATGGGAGAAGAAGAAGTAGGATTTCAATAGGCTAAGGGTTCACATAAAAGGAAAAATATAGCAAAGGTACTACAATAGAGCAAGATTATGGAGTTGCCTTAACTGAGCACTCAGTGTGTATAGTGGTATAAAAGTCTAAAAAAGTAGGTTGACTATTGCAATGGAGAATTTTTAAATGCTGGCGTACGTGTTACTAATTGTATTAAATAAACCTGTGCAACTGTTGAAAGTCATTCAAATCCTGGAGCAACATGATGAAATGTTAGGTTTAGGAAGTAACTCCGGTAAAGGGCAGTGAAAACAAAGATGTGAAGGCATAGAGAGAAGTTGGAAAGTTACTATAATAATCTAAATAATAGGTAGTAAGAGTCTGAAATAGGACAATAATAGAAATAAATGGAAACCAAGAGGTAGCCAATGTTGCAAAGACTGAAATGAAAATAACGTGCAATCAAATAAATGTTGCAACAGATAAGAGAAATAAAGATGTTAGTAACTACTATTTGTTACTGAATTTTACATCTATATTCTTGAGGACTCTTGTCTGAAATTTTATTTCTTTCAATTCATTGTCTAGTAAGTATATCAGAGTAATAATCAACATTATTAGGTTGATAATGTATATCACAACCTAATAAATTGAGTTATTTCGATTACATTTTATACAAAGATATTTGAAGTATCAGAGTATCAATTATGGACATAAAAAGATGTTCTCTCAAATGAGGAAGAAATAATAGCCAAAATATGATAGAAATTGTTAAATGTATGGGAAATATATAGGTATCATTCTCCTCATCAGCTTTACATATGAAAAGGTTATTCAAGATCACTGTTGGAAAATGTGCTGGAACAAGAATGTTTACTCACAATCTAAACTGACTCATTTGAAGTGGGGTTAAATATTGTCATGTTTAAGAATGAGAAAAACAAATAAAGGCCAAATCCAAATATATGAAATAACAAGGTACAAAACAATAAAAAGGAAAGAACATCTAGATGATCTAGTGAAAAGGCTTTATTTCTGAAAATGATTTACTTCAGGAATCAAAGGAAATATAACAAAATGATTAGCATTCAAATAAAATATGCAAGAAATCATTGTTTTTTTGTAACAGAAGAAAATAATTTAGAAAGACAATGTTCAAATATAATGGTAAGAGAATGACTTAAGAAAAATTGTAAATGAATTAAAAGTTACATAAAGATTGAAAATCTGTTGAAATTCTAAAAAGCTTCATGATGATGTAGAGGTTAAATTTGAGAAGGTCAACAATAAAGAGAAGAAAAGAACAATAAAACAATAGAAGACAACTTACATGGATCTTTTCCCCTGAATTATACACATAAAACTCATATCAATTTCAAGAGTTTCACACACCTCCTGAAATTGCATTTATGTATCTTATGTTGAGGTAAAGAATTCCCAGTAATGCAGTGGATCTGAATCATCTAATTCAAGATTTCATAACCAATTTCCATGGAACACATTTTTTTCCCCCAACTGGTTATGACCAAAGTATCTCACATGCAAGTAAATTTGAGAAATGCTAGGATAAGCAATATTAAGCAGATTCCACCACTTCATTAATTCTCAGAACTTTTTATATACAATGTATCAGTATCTATTTTCAAAAAAATACTCTGTCAGGCACTTGTTCTCAGTATGCAATATATATTTTTTCCTGTGATCCTCATAACAGTCCTATGAGGTATGTACAATTATTTTCTCCATTTTATTGACATGAAAACTAAGGAAACCAAGATTAAATAACTTGGCCAAGTTCACACAGCCTGTGCATTGGGGGAGCTAGAATGCAGACAATCTGGTCCAGAGTCTGTGTTATTAACCACCACAATAATACAGGAAGCAGAACTTATATGGACCATCAGGCTTTTTATTTTGAGTTGAACCTATTAATGTTCCATAGAAATACTGTTTTATAGATAGAGCATGATATGGAAAATGATAACATGATTAATTAAGTAGATGAAATAATATATAAATTAGGTAGATTGAATAAAATATAAATTATATACAAAACTTACACATACACAGTTATGTGGCTTTGAAAACTAATAAACAATACAAGAAATATTTATAAAACTTGATTATTTATTAGGCAACTAAAATTATGTCAGCATATTCTTGGGAGAAATTGTACATTCTATATTTTTTAAAAACAACGTAATGAAAAAAATAACTATTCGTTATAATTAGCTGCTGATGTGAATTCTCAACGTAAGTTCTTAAATGAGATACTTTATTTCTCTCTCTCAAACAAATCCATCATAAACCACTAGGGCAGAGGGTAGCCCCTTGATACCAGGGACCCGGGCCTCTTCTACTTGCATCCTTCACATACCTCAACCTGTCACTTCCGCTCTGTGGTCCCAGTTAGCTGCTCCAGCTCCTCTCTCCTTCATGCCTACATTTCAGGCATTGAGAAGGAGAAAATGCACTCATTCAGAGCAAGAGTTTGTACTACTTTATCACGCCATCATTTTCACTCACATCTTGTGGAATCGAGTTACATAGCAACGCCTAGCTATAACAGTGACTGGGAAGTAGCAGTCTTCAGACTGGTGACTATGTGCTCTGATGAAAAATATATTAGCACATAAGAAAGGATATTGGAGGACTTGGACAACCAGGAGCTTTGCTCACTGTAAAAGAAAAATTATTTTAACTCAGATAAAGATGAAATAAAAAAATGTAATTATAGATGGTTTAAACTGGTGAGATGCTTCCAAACCTATACTCAGAAGAAAAATTAATGCTTAAATGAGTTTATATAAAACAATAAAGCATGAAAATAAATGAATTAATCACTCAAGTGAAGAAGCTAGAAATAATTATTTAAAATGAGTATAAGAAAAACATGAAGGAATAAAGATAAAACTGTAGATTAATTTATGAATGAGAAAAAAAACAGTTGAAAGATAAATAAATGTAAATGCTGGCTCTTCAAAACCATTAAAAGAGATAAACTGCTGAAAACACTAGTCAATTAAAAAAAGAAGTTCTTTAGATTATGTACAGAAGAGAGAATATAGCCACAGTTATGAAGGAAGGGTAATAATCACATGCAAGTGTCATCGCCTAGTTCAGTGCCTAGCAGAGTACCCGACACTAGTAGCAGGACTTTAATTAGTTAATAGATCTTGGCTCACAAAAAGATCTTGTCTTTATTATATATTATATTAAAAGACTTAATATATAAATCTGTTGTGATAACAACATCAATTTAAGAATATATTGGAAATATAAATCACCAAAATCAGAGAAGGAAGGAAATCAATATTTTTGTAGCGCATTCTATGTGCTAGGTGCTTTGCATACTTTTTCTCATTTATTTCTGCTTCCCAACACTATCAGGGAGAATTACTACATTGAAAGCTGAGGAAACTGACATTCGAAAGGGTTGGTAGCTTGCTCAACTTTTATGAGCTCTTTTGATAACACGGTCACCTTTTTTGTATTTGCTAAAACTATTTCCCAGTCTTTTATTTAAATATATAAGTATACTTATTTATAACTTGGAGAACTTGTATGTAAATATTGAGTTAATGTTCCTTTTTTAATATATTGATCCCTTCAAGAGGTGTTGCTTAAGAGACCCACCCACTTTTTGGTATGATAGAGTATGTATTTTTAGTAGATCAACATTTCTCTTGAGAACAATAATAAAAGGAGTTTTAAAGAATGCATATGACCTATGTGACTAGACTTCCTAATCTTGCTCTACTTCATATTCTACAATCTGTGAACAAATTTCTCCCTACTCATATGACAAGGCCTATCTCACAGACTCCAACGCAGGAATTGCCCTCAGAGCTTCCCCTTAGCTGGGAAGGGAAACTGAGGTATCAGTGAAGCAAGCAGAAAACTAGCAAACAGAAAAGAATGGAGCCATATAGATAACATGACCACTGTTTTTCTAATTGTCCTATCACTTTTTGTATAATCAATAGGTTTTTCCATATTGAGAAAAATTACGTCTAAATATTCTAACTCTTATTGCTTTCCTGGCACCCTTCTGGGCATACATTTACTATCAATAAAAATTAACATGTTTTCAGATATTCTACTTTGAGAGAAAATTCAGGTGGTTGAATCCCTTTTTATCAAACATTCTGCTTTCCTTGTTTTCACAATTGCCTTGTGATCTTTATCAGGAAAATGTCATGGGAATTCTTTACAAAATCTTTCATCCCCTTCCTTATCCCTTCTGTTTCTTCCAAAGTTTGAAGATTTCCACAAATGTGTGGAATATCTTCCTGTCGTAAAATGCTATTCTTAACCCCTTCCACAAAGCCTCTTTTTAGATGTATTTACTCTTCTTTTCTGTCTTCCAATATTGAGTTATACCTAGAAAATTTTTTGTTTAATATTTCAAAGTAATTTTGTATTAACTATAAACTCTATATGGGGTCTACAACAATCAGCTTTCTGTTTTTTTTTTTTTTAATTAAATTTATGGGGTGACATTAATAAAATTATATAGGTTTCAAGCATACAATCAATTATTCGTCATATGTACATTACATTGTGTGTTGACCATTCAAAGTTAAATTTCCTTCGGCCACCGTATATCTGACCCCTTTGACCCTTATCAACCTCCTCCCTCCCCTTCTTCCAGCTGGTAACCACTAAACTTGCCTGTATCTACAAGTTTTTTGTTTGTCTTATTCATTTGTTGCTTTCAGTGTTATATCCCACATATAAGTGAAATAAGATGGTTTTCAACTTTTACTGTCTGACTTATTTTGCTTAGCATGTTTCATTTTTAAGTTTTTTTGTTTTTTTTGTTTTGTTTTTTTTTTTTACAGCAGCTTAACTTCATAGCCTCTTCAAAAATTGTGAGAAACTTCATTATCTAATTAACATTTTGTGCATGATGGACTGGTTATAAGTAGAATCAATTTTAAAAATTATACAACGAATCCATTATAACCACATTTAGGAGAGGTTAGAAAATATTTTTTTCATTCTTCAAGTATTCATGAAGGAATAAATGTTAAAATGATCAATTCCATAATTAGCAAAAAATGTTCGACATCTGGTTAGTGGGGGGATGAAAATAAGAAAACTAGAGATGATATAATTTCTGAATCCTTACAAGTTTTAAATATTCTGAACCTAGCATATTGCCATCTTCTCTTCTCCCTGAATTTCTATTGCTCTGTCTCTCTGTACTTTTTATTCTTTAAATCCTTTAATTATAGCACTGGGCCAGCTGTAGCAGTAAGGACTGTAACTATGATTTGCTAAAACTCTGTAAAGTTTTCAGTTTCCTACAATTCAGTACCTACTAAACAGATTGGACTTACACCGCAGCCTCCAGAAAGGAAGCGTGGGCACCTGCACTCACATAAGATTAACTACGAGCCAACTTGAGTGGTGCACGAATGGACTGTACTGGACTCAATTTATGTACTATCTGAGTTCTGCATGAAACCTCTCATGGTTGATTCTCTGATGATGAGGCAGAGGGAGAGAGTCTATAACAAACACACCTTCCACAGTTGTGAAGTCCTGGACACTGCCACTGGTACTGCCATCTCTATCACCATGAGTTTAGGAGCCACCACACATTGCACAAACAGACATAAAGACATATAACCTCTGGGCTATATTGGACGCCTGGAGGCTCTGGCTTCCCCAGTACAGAACCCAGAAATTCGGGGACTTTGTGCTGCATGGGGCAGACTATGACCCATAAAAGATAAGAAATATAAGGAGTCAACAAATAAATTTTTTGCCTCTCCTTGCCCTTAGTGGACTGCTCTGAGTTGCAACAGTTACATACAGCCCTTCTGGAGATTTCCTGCAACAGTTAACAACCAACTGTGACGCAAAGCTGTGACAAGTTCAGAAATATGTTTCTTATGAGCCTTAGTTTTTCCTTCACTTCTGTTTCTCTGGGATTGCACCCCCAAGAAAGCTGTAGCACATAAGCTTTTGTGTAAGGTCTTCTAGGGAAGCTTATTTTAAGATATGTACTAAAAGACATTTTTTAACTTCCTCTTCTAAATAGCTACCACTTAAACATATGGACATGAAAATGTTGAAAGAGTATACAAAAATATATAGCAGGCAAATATTCATTTTAAAAAATCTACTGTAGTTCTATTAAAGACCAGTAAGATAAACTTTAATGAACAAAAGAACATAATTAGAAATAAAGTGACTAAATACATAACAAAAATAAACTCATCGGAGAGATTTAATAATTTTTAAGTTGTATACATCTAATAAAACATTTTCAAAATACATATCAGAAAAAGTGATTCAAACAAAGTGATCATTCCCCATCTATAGTGAAAGACTTCCATTCACCCCTTTCATTTTTTGATACATTAAGCAAAAATAAATTTAAAAATAGAAATGATTTCAACACACATTAACATATATTTCTAATGGCAATTTAAAAACCCAAAACATTTTTCAATAAATGACTAGATTAAACATTTCTTTATAGCCTCTTGGAGAAATATTATGTAGCCATGAAAATAAACTAATTACAGCTACATGCCAGAAGGAAATAAACCCAAGAAATATAGCCCTGAGTGAGAAAAGCAAGTGCAGATCACACAGACAATGGCACAGTATTATAAACCTCAAAATCTAGAAACAGGTACATTTATGATAGAAACTATTTGAAAAAGCAAAGGAATAATGAACCCAACGCTCACGATATGGGTTACCTTTTGGGTTTTGAAGGGGTATGACATTTGGAGGAAAATATAATACACGGTCTCAATGATATTCTACCTCCTGAGCTGCTGGAGGGTTCACACCTGTTTTATTTTTATGCTTTGTGGTTTTTATGCATCAAATGTTTTTATTAATATATATCAAATTTTATATAGCAATTTTTACATATCAAATATTACATAAGAAAATAATATGCAAAATTTTAAAATTAGCTTTAAATATCATGTTTATTAAGCAGAGCAAGATATATCATTAGTTACTGATAAAATTATTTAGGCAAATAAGTTTTAACAATTTCTTTATCAAGTTTCACTGTAGATCTTGAGTTTTGCTTTACTCAGAAAAAATTATACTCTACTATTTGAGCATCCTAGATTCTCAAAATCAAGAAAATCATAATTTTTAAATTGTTAAACTCTGATTCAAC
The DNA here is from genome assembly GCF_014176215.1 of Rousettus aegyptiacus. Classification (NCBI taxonomy): domain Eukaryota; kingdom Metazoa; phylum Chordata; class Mammalia; order Chiroptera; family Pteropodidae; genus Rousettus; species Rousettus aegyptiacus. The sequence continues at coordinate 41,596,873 of NW_023416292.1, read as the reverse complement.
TTAACAGTCTGCTTTCCAATTCACTTCACTCCTTTTTTTAATGTAGAAGAGCTGTATAGTATGTTCAGGGAAATTTGGCACGTTTTATCTAATTGTGTTCAGTGGTGTGTCTATAACGTTGAAACTACATGTGAACATATAATATTTTCTTATGGTGTAGAAATATCAGCGTTGTCAGATGTCATTTAAATATTTTTCCTTGAATTGCTTATGCTAAACTTGTACAATGTTATATTCCCCCACCCTCATACATGTGAGAAACAGCACAATTTGTGCACAGAGCTATAAGTAACAAACTTAGAGAACACCAAGATGATGTGCTACTCTGTTATATACACAGGCATTAAAAGGTAGCATAATGATTATTAGCTGATTTCAATCAGACCTTGAGTTTGTTCACTTATTAGTTCTGAGAACTTGACAGGTTTCCTATCATCTCTCTGCCACATTTTCTGCATTTTAAAAAGAACAATAAGTTATTCCCCAATTTAGATGCTTGTTGTTAATATAAATTATTATATGTGATGTTCATAGCACAATGTAATTTTTATTCTTTGAAAGCACTCAATAATTGTAAGCTGTTGTCATTATTATATATGGTTTGGATAGTGCTTGTACCTGTGACCAGTTTCTTTCTCAAAAGAAACAGCACTGGTGTGCTATTTCACTCTTATCTAAGATTTCAGACTGGGTAGTTTCTATAAAAAGATCATATTTACATATGGGGAGAATAGAAATAAAGAAACAATGAGTGTATCAGTTTCAGTTGCAAGAAATAGAAGACCCAACTAAAAGTGGCTTAAACAATAAGGAAAATCTAATACATCATGTATCAAGAATTCTTTTATAGAGGTAGAGTGGTATGGGGTTGGTTCAGAATCTTTCTTTTCTGACATTTTCAGTATGGCTGTTATCTCCCCAGCTTTATGAGATGACAACAGCAGCTTCGGGTGGCTTCTCAAAAGACTATTTAAAGGTTGGATGAAAGGGCATCTCTTCCTTTTATCTGAAGAGTATGGAAAAATCTTCCTAGATGTTGTCTTGAGGGTCATTGTCCACAATTGCATCACATGTCCCTAGAAGAAGTGAGGTGGAAGGCTGTTAAGGTAGGTAAGTGACAGTATTTGTCACATTGAGGATGGGAAAGGGGTTTTGAAAGCACTGCAAAGGTTAATTAATCAACAAATATTCATTGTACGACATCTAGCATGAAAAACCATTCTTTAAATATTTGGGTAAAATACAAAAACGGATGGTACTATATCATTAAGAAGAAAAATAAATGATAATTTTTATTATAAAAACAAAAATACTAGCAGAGGTATAGAATTAAATAAAATAAGGTAAATGTACAGAATTCTAAAATGGTATTATCATATGATTCATGTGTAAACAAATGTCCTTATCTATGTGCATCTTTTTATCCTTAATTACATTTCCCTCAGGGGAAATTATACTCATTTTATTTTCACAATTAGCGTACAACATGACTTAGAGAAGTTCCTTTTTGTGGTTGTTACCTGGACAGTAACATTTAAAAATAAATGGGGAACAGTAGAAAAGTTGCACAATTTGCAATTCAAGAGAAAAGTTCTAATGGCAAACTAAGTGCTTGACATGTATAGATAATATTGCTCTTAGATTCTTAGGCTTATTTACAAATGATAAACATAAAAACACTTACACAAACAAAAAAGTTGTTCATACTTCAAATCCATCACAGAAGCTATAAAATTCCTTCATGTACATTTTTGAATTTTGAAAATATTAATGATTTATACGTACCATATATTGAATCAAAATGGTCATCAGGAGAGAAACCCATAAATATTTAATGGATTTGTGAACATTAGGCCTATTATTTTTAACTTGTTTCCATTATAGATAAAAGGAATATTGAAAAAATTTACAGTGGTATTTTTTTGCTGAAGACACCATGTTTTTTAAGGCTCTAAAGTCATAAAAATTTTAAAGCTAATAGCAACCTTATAAATTATTTCCTCCAGCTTCCTAATTTTACTAATAAGATCCAGGTAGAGAAGAGGTTAAGTGGCTTTTCTCAGTTCATGCAGCTGGCTAGCTGCTCGATAGGACTGGCTCCCCATGTGTACCTTGTTCACATCCTTGTTTCATTTTCTCTTCTAATGTATTAGTATCCTTCATTTTTTGCTCTTCCACAGTAGGAATGCACGTAATCTAAAACCCAAATTTTAAAGCAGGCAAATTACACATTTTACTTTCATTTTAAACAATTGTGTCAGAAACATAGTCTAGTGAGATGGATTATGTTTTAAGTCAGTTGTGCTTTTTTGCCCCCTAGAATATTGAAGAATAATTGACAAATAAAAATTGCATATATTTAAAGTGTAGAGTGTGATGAAAAGCTAGACATTCATTCCTCGGTATCTAGGGGATTGGTTCCAGGCCTCCACAGGGATACCACAATCCAAAGATACTCAAATCGCTTATATAAAACGGCATGGTATTTACATATAACCCATATTTGCATATAGGTTACCAGAGTGTGCCTATACATCACTTCATTTGTGGATTCAGTGTAGTGTACTGTACATGGCAAATTCATGTTTTATTTTTTGCAACTTTCTGGATTTTCGATCTCCTATGTGGATAGGAAACCCATAAATATGAAGGGCAGACTGTACATATATTTGTGAAATGATTACCACAATCAAGCTAATTAATACTTCTATCATCTCACATAGCTGTTTGTTTATTTTTTGTGAGAACACTTAAGATCTACTCTATTAGGAAATTCTAAGTGTACACAGCAGTGTTACTAACTATAGTCCCATAACCATGCTGTACGATTGGTCCCCAGAACTTACCCAACTTATTAAAGTTTATACACTTTGACCCAAATCTCCCTATTTTTCCCATGGCTCGGTATCTGATAACCACCATTCTACTCTGTTTCTGTGAGTTAGACTTTTTCAGATTCCACATTCCAGTTGTGGTTTCATTTGTTCAAATTTGGATTCCAATATCTGAAATTGACACTTATCTGGTAACTGGGAAATCTAAACACTAGCTCTGTTCTTTACAAGCACACTACCCTCAATGTAATCCAAAAGAATAGTTAAAAACAACAAAGAATAATCACAGTAATTATAGAATAACAGAACAGAAAGTCAAAGTGGTTTCAAGTCCCTTCCCCGAAGTTATGTATAGTCTTTTCAGGGCGATTGGTCTGAATAAGAGTTTTTAGCTCCAATACTTGACCCTTCTCCCACCTCCAAACTAGAATGCCCCCAAGGGCACATGGCCAAACATTATCTTCTGAATATACCTCTGCTGGGTTTATGATACTTAAAGCCTGATCTGTTTGATATAAGCACATTCTTTAGGCAATTTCTACCTGGTTTCATTACTGCTCATATCCCTTTTCTATATAAAATCAAGCAGCTATTTTCCATTGAGAGATTCATTTCTTCAGTAAATATTAGATAAGCACTTTCCACATCCTTGGCATCCTAATAAGGTCTGGGGATACTTTGGTGAGCCAGAAAGAGAAATTTTCTTTCCTTACAGAGCATTTGGTCCAGCAGAGAAGATGTGCAATCAGACAATGAAATTCAATATGCTTCTTGCTCTGATCCAGAAATTATGGAGTAAGATGAAGGCACATGGCAGAGACACCTAATATAACTTCCAGACACGATTACTTTTAAGCTGGACACTGAGTGCTGAGTAGGAAGTTCACAGGCAAAAAGGGCCAATTTCGTTTCTATTGTTGAATTTGGTAATTTTTCTTTATTAGTTTTTCAACAAAATCATTCATAAAAGAATATTTTAAAATCTAGTATCCTTTCTTTTGGAAACCTTGATTTCGCTCTTTTTCTCCAGGATTTATTTCCCACCTCTAGATTTCTGCAATTTCAAGAAGTGAATCTTAATATCCAAATTTAATTTCTGCTGTGGCTATGGTTTTTCAAAGAAGAATCACTGACCCCCTAACTTAGAATCACTCAGGGTAGTATTTAAATATGGAGATTGTAGGTATCCATACTAGTCCTACTGAAAAACAGTCTCTGGGAGTGTGAGGAGAGGAAGGGAGAAAACTCAAATTTGCATGCTTAACAAGTTCTCCTCATATACACTACAACTTGAGACTTATTGGTTGCCATCACTGAGTATATATTCAGAGTGTAACTGAAATAATTTTCCTTATTTTTATTCCAATTGCCTCAGGAAGAGGCACATGTGTCTTTTCAAGGGGAAACTATCTCTAGCTGTCCAAGTGCCAAAAACTCACCTTGATTATTTCCCAATTATATTATCTATGGCACTATGTTGGTACATAAGCATTTCTCGGGACTAAAATGACATATGCCTAAGGCGATCACCAGTTATTGCGACACTTTTTCTAGGTAGAAGTAGGAATTAAGAAGGCCAGTTTTCAAAATTCCTGCTTAGCCTATCCGGAGTTTCATATTTTTATCTAGGGAAACAAAATTGCAGTTACTCTAAGTGATTAGCCTCTGGCCAATTCAGAAAATTGGAGCAAAGTCTATCAAAGTATCCTAGAATTTTTTACTCAAGATCTAATGTTCTACCAACTAAATAATTTTACCTGCCAAAGCTTATTGCATAAAACTACTTTATTAGTTTGGATAAAAGTAACCTGCTGCGTAAGGCACCCAATGATAATTCAGTGGTTTAAGGAAGATTCGAGTTTATTTCTCCTCATGTTAATAGTCCAAGATGAGTGGTCCAAGTTAAGGGGTGAGTCTGCTCCACGTTCTACCTGTCTGCACAGTAAATCAGGTTCTAGTTAGCAGGAAGGGAGAATGAGAAAAGAGAGTATGGAGAAAACCCAAGAAATGCCTACATCACATTCATTCAGAGTCCAGAGGTGAAAATCTAGTCCTATGGTCACACATAACTGAGAATTGGGCTCATAAGTATAATTTCTGACTGAGTTGCTCCATGCCTAGCTCTAAAATTATATTACTATGGAAAAAGGGAAGAACAGATATTGGTTTACAGCTAGCAGTCTCCATAACTGTACTTTAGAAATGCAAAGTGAATTGTATTGCTTTTGCTATAAAATAGATTATTGACCCTGAATAAAAATTCAGGAAATAGCCCAAGGTCCATATTTTTTTTCATGAGCACAAGACTTTATTAGTTTAATAAGAAATGAGGCAAATTCTTTTTTCTGAAAATGAGTCTGACCTATTTTTCTATTGCTACATAATAAATCACCCCAAAATTTCATGGCTTAATCAAGGATTAGCGAACATTTTCTGTAAAGAGGAAGATAGTAAGTATTTGGCTTTGCAGACCATATGGTCTCTGTTGCAACCATTCAATTCTGACATTCTAGTGTAAAAGCAGCTGTAGACAATATATAAACTGTTGAGTGTTGCCGTGTTCCAATAAAACTTTATTTTGAAAAACATTCCGGATTTGGCCTATGGGCTGTAGGTTGGCTGGCCTCTGGCTTAAAACAACTATTCTATTTTTGTTTATGATTCTGTGGGATGATAAGTTGGTTGTCTAGTTAGCATCATCTAGACTAGCCTTCCTCTTGTGCCTGGTTGTTTGGCAGGTTAGTCAAGGGGACTATAGCCGGTATGGCTCACTTCCACCCCACGTGGTCTCTCATTTTTCAGGAAGCTAGCTCAAGCTTCTTCACATGATGGTCTCAAGGTAGCAAAGATAGCAAGTCTTCATGCACAGGTGCTTGCCAAACTTCTGTTTTTATCATGTTTGCTTGTGCACTATTGGCCAAAGCAAGCTCCTTGGCAAAGCCCAGATTTCAAGGGTAGAGAAACTTCAGTTCTTGTTGAGAGGAACAGCGAAGTAATTTTGCAAGGATGTGTGCATAGGGATACGAGGAATCATTTTAGTCATCTTTGTAAACAATATACCACAAAGTCTCTGAAGTAATAAAGGACAGTGCAATTCAATTCAACTTCAATAGTTTCTTTTCCTAATACAAAATCACTTAAATAAACTTAAAACTATTTTTAATAATAAAATGATCTTCAAATTTTGTGAGTTATAGTGAAAAATATGTATGTATAACTTACTTTAAAATATTATAAAGAAAGAATTATACTCCAAGGACAGAAAAATAAAACAAGAATTTTAAGAATAAATAATCTGTATTGAAGACTACCTAAATAAGAGAGTTTTTAGCTAGACAACTCAGAGGAGTTATATCTAGATTGTTTAATCTTTTTTAAAATTCTCATTTCCTGCAGTGTCTACCTTTGAAGTTTCAAGGCATACAGCCTGCCTATCATCTTGATAGACATAGTGGCCTCTGGCTGAGATTTTTCTGTGTGAGCTTTCCGAACAGTCGGGTGTATAGCCAGTGTCAGTCCTTGTATTAACTTACCAAGAAGTTTTGAAGAACTGAAACCATGGATTTAATCTAATTTAGGGGGTGGTAAGTTAACATCCCAAGAGATACCCTTGAGTTTCTACATATCAGTCACATTAGAAAACAGAATATTTTGTACAATAATCATACAGAAGAAATTTACTATGTAAGTATTAGTAATTGCTTATCTTGTTTATAAAAATCTAATAATATATGGGAAAAACAATAAAAATAAAAATAATACACAATTTCATCTGTAAAGTTGGTAAATAATTTTTACAAATCCTTCTTTCTTGAAATTTTCAAGACCTAGTTGAAATGCTTTCTAGTGTGTTAGAAAAGCCAAATTGTTCAATGTTCTATGTAATGGGCTAAATTAAATTACTAAAGTGTTATCCTTGATAATGTTTACTAGGTAGTAGGCATCATATGAGATAGATCATCCATTGAAAGGTCTGCAGAATTCTATGAGGCCCTGTAATATCCTTTTTTAATTTTTTTCCCCAGACAAAAAAAGCGAAAGCTCAGAAAGATTAGGGAACTTGTCTAAGGTCCAGTAGTGTGCTAGTAAGCTGACTCATGGGAAATTAAGCCCTGATTTATAGCGTTTGCCAATTTGGGGGTTGTAAATAATCTTCACTTGGCTGATTTCAGACTACTAGTGTGATGTCACTAAACATGATGTTGGGAAGATGCCCATTATCAGCTATCGTGAGCTGATAGGAAATGCTCTGGCACACCACTGCCAAAATCACAAACATAATAGGAACTTGGAGAGCCAGGATTTGAGCTTCTAGTTCTCTACCAAGTCTATCCTCTAAACCATCATATAATAATGTCTTCTGACATTATAAATGATTACCTGACAAATCAAAAAATCATAAATGTCATTAACATCTTTAATCCCAGAAATATAAATGTTTCTTCATTCTATTTTGGAAACTAATAAAGGGATTATTCTCTCAGAATGATTCAATAATTAGATAATGGAAGCCAAGAAAAAATGTATGCTACTTCTATCAATGTTTCTACTATTCTTTTCTTTCTGTTATTAAGTTTCACAGTTTTTTCTATTGTTACTTATTTAGATTTTATTGCCGTTTTCATCTTAAATCCTTATACTTGGCCCCCAACAAATTCTTTTCTGTTTTATACTATTTGCTACCTTTTTTCCTTTTCATATAGTTTTTTTTTCTTACCTTATAGCATAACTTTCACGCTTCTGCTCTTTAGTTCTTCAACATTCTGACATTCGTTGTTTGAACAAGTAGATGAATAGAAGTCTAATTTCAAAAATAAGGTGGATTCACATTTTAAAAATTATTTGATTACTTTGTGCCAGAGAATCCTCACATGCAAATGGGACAATAATAATACTTACCTTGTATTATATGAGTGATTGATCAATTAAGGGGAAAAAATCAGGAACTATAGGAGAAATAAATATGGAGGGCCAGAGGTGGGGTACAGATGATGCCTTGAGAATGGGTGAGATCCAACATTATATCATGCTGATGAAAAAAATTATTTGGTATTTGATGGGAACACATCTCAAGGATTTGGAAACAACAGAACTTTGAAAGTGAGAACTTTTTTTACAATATGAAATAAAGTCGTACTTAGGTACTTTCTTCACATAACAAATTTTATACTAAGAATTTTCATCCTTCGCTAAAATAATTAAAATACTCATGAATACTATTTACCATTATCATGGATCAAAAAATATGACAAATGAGAAAATCTGTTTTTTCCCCCAAATAATCTTATATGTGTTGTCTTTTTAAAAAATAAATAAAACTATTTTGCAAATTGGTATAAATTTATATCTGATTGGTAACAGGATATTTATGAAAGCATACCTGTGATGATGAATCAATGCATGTTTGTATATGTCAGAGCAAATCAGAGTTTTAAAACTCATCAGAATTTTCATAATTTCTTAAAATGACAGAACTGAATTGAGTGGATACCGAGCAAAATTTTTCTCATATTCTCCTGTAGAAAAATAAAGTAAAAATTAGGTTGATTTTTATTTCTCTAAAATAAGCCCCATTGTATATTTTCCTCCCAAATAAAGAGAGAACATATGGTACAAAAAGAGTTAATTTAAAATGGTAATTCTCACTATAAAGAAGTAAAACAAAAGTCTTACCTTCTGTTTGATATGTTTTTCTTGTTGCTTCATGGAAAAATTCAGTGATTTTTTTGATTTCTTGATTTTCTGTTGAAATTATTATTTTTATTATGTAGCATAATAAAGTTGTACAGAATTGTGAATAAAAAATTATGGGGGGCCAGATGCATTTCCAAGTGCATCCACACCAATGAAAATAAATAGATAGAAAGCAGAGCTAATTTAGAAGATTGAGGTTCAAATGAAATACAAATGACAATAGGAACAACATTGAACTCTTATTCAGGAAATGAAGGCATGAGTAAATTTGATTTTAAATAGTGGTTAATTATAAATAAAATTCAAACATAATTTGTAAATCATGTATCAGACCATAAAATGGAAAACTGCTGTTACACTATAGAAAGCCAAGTTTCATATGACCAATAGAAGATAGTTTAAGACTATTACACCAGGACTAGAAGGAAATTGTGAGGAGAAAAATCATTTATGTAAAGTTTAAACAATACTCTTCTAATAAATAGACAGTAATGATCATGATATAAGTGTTGCTTCAACAAAAAGAAATCACTTAACGTAATACCTCTATTCTTTTCACAGCCAAATAAATGATTCTTTTTACTATTTTCAATGGCTTTGCTTGCTAAATTTCATCTCTTAGCAGACAGAATGTACAATTTGGCAATAATATAGTCATATTGGCATTTTTTCCCCCTACAATTAAAGAACATGCATTTTCCCTCTGTAAAGCATATTACACTATAGACTTACATTTTATTTCTTTTTAAATTTTGGTATTACCATAAGGTGTGTTTCACTTATTAAAACATAGTAATTAGAACTATAATTTTATCTTATTCAGAGGAAAATATGGGAGGGGGTATTAGTTTTTGCATAAAACTTCACACTGTAGTAAATCTCATTCCTCTCATAATTCTGGGTTAGATTATTAATGACCAGTAAAATAATGTGACTTTTAATAGTTTATGATAATTTATCATACATGTAAAAAAGTATCACTGATGAATACTAAACCTAAACATACTCTAGTTTAAACAGATTGTAAAGCAGAAGCGGTGAGAAAGCTAAATAAATAATAAATAAAGAGGAGTCGAGATTAGTCACAAAGTGAAAATGAAAGCTCTGCTAATGACAAGGTTGTGAACAAAACATTTAAGAAAAATGCAAGACAGATCTTAAATTCCTAAATTTCTATTTTCTCATAATATTCATAGGCTTCATCTTATTTTTAGCATGCAGAACTTACAAGGAATGCTACCCAAATTATCTGCAACATAAACATTTATTTCATAGGTCGTTAATCACTATATTATCAAGATATTATATTTAATAGTTTTAATTTTTCAGCATAGGCTACTATAATTCCTCAAAGCTTTTTATTTATGTAAGCAACCCATTTCATCATTAAACCTTGCTTTTATCTTGAACACTTTATATTTATATTAATTATAATTTCTAGAGAACAGAGGAGAATGTTTAAATTAAGCATTTTTAAGGAATACATGGTTTGTCATCAGCGATATAAATAAATACATTAATTGCCTTATCATACTTTTATCTGACAGATGGGTCCCCAGGCACAGAGCCTAACCTTTTATTTTGACACCTGCCACATTTTGCCAGCCCTGACCCTTTTTCTTTGCCAGAGTGTCGCTGTGCTATTCAACATGGTTGCACTAATCTCCAGCTTTTAAATGGCATAATATTGGAACCCTTCTGAGAATCACTGCTATCAATCAACTGATACTACAACATAAAGTATTTCACAGATCCATCCAACATCCCTTCTCTCCTGTGATTCAAACACATTTTCTCTTATTTCTGTAACCTACTGGCTCAGTGAGATTACATGGAGCTTGTTTTAATCTAAGACCCCATATTGTAACCTCTAACATAAACCATTAATTTAGCAATAATTTAAAATTTAGAATTTACTAGAATATCATAAAATAAGTTATGTTTCCATTTTTGTACTAAAAGATACTTCTTTGCTACAAAGCAACTATGCTATTTTAATACAGTTAAGGAGTTAAAAATAATCTTGAACACTTTCTTCAAAAAAACAAGCATTAGGGCTATAAAACATGTTTTAAGAATCACTGTGCATTCAATCGTAAACCTGCACCTTTGATTTCTGGGGTGATTCCAGAAACCACTGATACATAACATGTGTCTGGGTTAGTGCAATCCAAACACACATGTCTGGTTCATTAGACAGTGGTCTGGTTCTAAACAACTCTGCACATCGAAGTATACAGAGGGCAGGTGAGGTGTAGAGGCTCATTTGGTATATGAGATAATTTGGTACAGATTTTAAGGGATTCCTTTCTTGAGCAAAATCAGACTATAGTTAACTATTAAAATGTTGTAATGTACCTTTGGGGGGAGTATACTGGAAACAAAGAAATAGAAAAGTAGATATGTAGGTAGGTAGGAGATAGGTATTTGGTGGCAAACAGTACCACCAGACCAACCCAGTCTGGCTTAAAGTCTCATTGTAGACTGAAAGTCAACTGGAGATGTGAATGCTAAAAAATTGTCTTTCAAATATGGCACCTATTGTTTCTGATTTAAGCTTGTTTGGTATAATGGGGAAAATCTTGAACTATGTTTTAGATAAGTTGTTTCTTAAGTCAGTGACTACTTATGCCAACTAGAATATATATGCACATTGCACGAGGTATGGGATTTATATCTTAGAATATTCAAAAAAAGACAGTTTCATGTCTGGGGCTAAGAGATATTGTAGTTGGAAGGTAATTCTAGAGTATGGCAGATTTTCTTTCCTCTATCTCAAAAGTTTGTGAGCATTTAGGGATCCACTATAGAGTGAATCAGCTATATTCCACAGCATCTTCTTTCCTTCCTGCCCCAATCCAACTTTCACAGCTTTCTCTGAGTTTCAACTAGTTCATATTTTAAGCATATACAAAACCTTGGGATATCATAGAAAATCTTTTCTTTGCTTATTAAATCTAAATCCAAAGACAAAAAAATTATGAGCCCAGATCATCTTTTCAGACCTCGCCACAATTCATACCTTGCCAGCCAGCCTATCCTTTGGTCCTAGTCCAACCAGTAGTAAATGATAGAAGGCAGAAATCAATTGTGAGTAAACATGGCCACTTAAGTGGCAGATGTTCTGCATGAGGATGATTCTTTTAGAAAGGATATGTCATGATTGACACAGACAATACTCAAAGTGTGGTTCAGACACTGCGTGGTCCATGTGCTATTTGTTACCCATCCAAAACATAAGCACATTGCAGATAACCATTTTAGAAGTCAGTGCTATTTGCTAGCCATTTGATGACAGTTGAATCTAATAATTAAAAGTTTGAATTATTTTTCACATATTTGCTTTCATTATTTTATATAATTCATATATATTATTAAAAATAATGGTTGATGACAGATTAGAGGTGAGTGGGAAACTGGTCTTTCACTACAGATATTTTGAGAGGCACTAGTTTAGAAGAATTCTAGACTCTAATTGTGGTCCCCTACCCAAAACCCCCAAACAATCAAGTAATAATGATATTTATAATCAAATTATAATGCTCTGAATATGTTTCCTCCTAAACAAAGATGGACTACAATGGCAGTCATTATTTTCCAAGTTATTATCAGTCACGAGACAATGCAGGAGAATGAATTTTGAAAAACTGTAATAGGCTAATCAGAATTAAGTTATTATATTTCACTGTTATTAAAGTCTCTCTATATACATATATATGCACGTATATATACAAAAGACAATTAGATATGAAATTGATAGAGATTTATTCAGGAAGCACTCTGTTCTCAATAATTAATTGATTATATATAAAAGTTAAATAAAAATAATTAAGCAGTATAATATTCAGAGAATAATGAGGAAGTATATATTTAATAAGTTAATGATACAGATATTAAAGATTATAGATATTCAAAGGAAGGAGAGAAGATTTCATGCTAGTGATCAGAGCAGAGAGAGAACAGGTAGGATTTGTATAATATCTTGAAGAATGGATGAGATTTAAAAATGTGGGAAGGAAAAACTAGGTTATTTTAGGCAGGACAAAACTTTCAAGCAGCAGTGTAGAGTCAGACATCTGTGTATATGTGTGTGAATATGTGTGGGTGTTCCACTCGATTGATGGATAAATAGATATACGGATAGATAGCTAAATGTCAGAAAAATAACAAAATTAGAAACAGAATATAGACTAACTTTAAAACCCTAAAAATTAACTTAAAGTAGGCAATCTCAAATCTCTTTGTAGTTTTTTCCACCTAAAGCATGATATTTAATTACTAAAACTGAGACCCTTGAAATAGAATTGCTTTTACATATATATTTTTTACTGTCACATACCTTAAATGCAAATGTTACAAATGCAAAATAGTTTAACAAATAATTTTCTCCAAATGAAACATAATTCTTTATATTAAATAATTTTTTTAAATCTCATAAACAATTCAAATAATAACACAATTATTAAGATAGTATACTTTCCTGTGGCCATCTGGCATTTCAGTCTAATGCAATGAACAAAAAAATAAAATGCAAGAGAATTTATTTTGCTAATAGCCAATTTTTTCATTTTAACAATTTTATTACTTTACAAGAGGGTCATAATAATTAAATTACAGAATATTACAGAGCATTATGTAAATTTTAATCTTTGCACACAATATCTCACTTAGAAAAGTATGAATGACATTATTTTAAGACATAAGAACTATATTGATAGCAGTGCAATTCAGTGATCTCAATACAGGTTTTGGCATTTCAGCATTCAACTATAGACACCAATCTGAAGTCCCAAGGTCCTAGTAACTTAGCTTGTATAATATTGTTTTATTTTTTATTCTGAAAGTTTTTACAACATAAGATTAAAATCATTGATTTAATTATTCAATTTATACAAAGAAAGACAAACTGAAAAATGGTCTGCAACTCCAAAGAGGTCACTGCCCAGAATAATAAGCGAGCACACTGTGGTTCTACAAATGTGCATTACTAGAATAAGCCTGCTCTGGCGGCATGTAAATAAGAAACTACTGAAAGTGAAAGAGGTAACCCTGTAGAACACAAAATAAAATTAAAGATGCTAAAGATGAACTGGAAATGTTTAAACAAAAGAGAAATAAAAAATATAGCTCTAATTTAAATTAGAAACTTCAGTTCCTAAAAAGAAAAAAAGGTAATTAAATAGATTTTAAAAGAAGTAGAATTATTTAAGATGAAGAAATCAGAGGAAAATGTGTAGAATAGTTTTTAATTTCCTTTGCAGTATTTGTCCTACCATGAACATGTGGAAAGAACTTCTCAAGCAGTTAGAAAAATTACGACAAAATGAATTAATTTATAAAACCAAAGAATATTATTTTACTTTCAATTTGCTTATGTAATTAAATTTTTATTTTTTAGTGTTTTATTTATTTCAGTGATACTTTTGTTAATTGAATCTATGAATATTTTATGCTATTTTTAATATTCACATAATACAAATGTACTTTTTTTGTTTTTTGCATTCTGCTTTGTAATGTGCTTATAAATATTTATATTTAAAATCATAGGGAAAGAGGAGAGAGGTGGATAGGATTAAAGGGGTCAAATATGTGGTGACAGAAATCTAACTACAGGCAGTGAATACTCAGTGCAATATATATGTGCCTTTCTGTTGAACTGTACACCTGAAACTTTTTGGATTTCGTTAACCAAGGTCACCATAATAAAAATTAAGTAAGTAAGTAAGCCAATCAATCAATCAATCAATAAAATTACAAAATATTTAATTTTGCCTCTTTTTTTTTATTACTTTTTCATGGCATTCAAATAAAGTTCCTATAGAGAGCATCAGGCTTATCATTTTAGCCTACTCTAATTTCCAGCGCAACTGAAATTCAATAACAATCAAACTGTACTAGTTGATTTCACCTGAGGACTCTTAAAGAAAAAGATTAGTGAGAAGATCATGATTCTCAAATGACCTTTAGTCAGCTGGCTAACTTTTCCTTCTATTTTTTCTTTTCATTTATAGTCCCTTCTTTCCACAAATTCCTCTGCATAGAAGCAGTTAGATTTATTCCTATAATTTAAAAACATATTATAGCCTTACATCATATAGTATCAAGAAAAAGTCATCTTTTTCTTTTAAAGATTATGTTTCTTCAAAGAAGACCCAGTATTCACTGCCTTACCTTATAGTTTTTAATTTCCTTTGCAGTATTTGTCCTACCATGAACATGTGGAAAGAACTTCTCAAGCAGTTAGAAAAATTACGACAAAATGAATACTTTCACTCCTCAACTACTTTCAGCTGGGCTTCCTCTACCTAAATGTTCCTTTTAAAGATAGCAAGACACCTAGTTAATCGAACTCATGGCCTTTTCCCAAATTAATTCTGAATCACATTTTGATATATTTTTTATTTTAACGATCATACCCATCTTATTAAAACTTATTTCTCTTGGCTTCTTTGACTTTCTTAACTCTGATAATTTTTCTGACTTCATCCCTTTTTAGTCCTGGAACGCAGGTAGGTTATTTCCTAAGGATGATGTTCCTTTTACATTTTTAACCTTCTCTCTAATGCAGCTTTTGTCTCACCCTTCTTTAACTTCTGTGAGACTTTTCCCCAAATTATTATCTCTTATTGCATGCTATCAGCTGGATTTCAACCTCATATCCTACCAACGCCTCAAACCCAACACGTCCAAAAATATCCCTTACCCTCTCCACAGTTTCCTATCCCTTGGGCAGCAGTACCGTAATCATAGAAAACCAGTATTGAATTCTGGATTTGGATAGCACTCCCTACCTCAGCCTCCTTAGCACATGTCTTAAGTTTACGTATTGGGTGGACTTTGCCTCCACAATATCCTTAACATCTGCCTCCTCCTCTGGATTCTCATTCTGGACTTCCATTTAACTTTGATCTAAAAATATCATAATAATTAAATAACTTGACTCTTTCTATCCACCTCTTTCTTGCAAAATATAACTCTGGTCATCTTCAGAAACCTACAATAATTTTTAATGAGAATTCTAAATTACTTACTTTAGACTTCAATAATCTCCCCTATTTGTCTAAATATACTTGCCTAGCCTGATTTTTAAATTGTATTTATCGGGATAAAATTATTTTATAACATGTGAATTTTGGACATACGATTTTATTTTTGTATTCTCTATCTTTCAAGATACAGTCTCCCTGTCTTTTCTTCCTTATGATAGACTGTAAGTTTTTTGAGAAATAGGGCTTTGTGTCATTTGTATTTGGATCCCCTAGATCTTCACACAACACTTTATTCTAAGATCTCCATGTACATGTTTTCCTAGTGAATAAACAAAAGAATAAAGTAGCTTTTACCCACCATCTCTTCATTCTGGGAATTCTGACCTCTTAGACTAGTGGCAGAATTCTTTTCAGATCGTCTCAGTCCTGCATGCAGACTTGAGTCACTGGGAAGATTCTGAGAAACACTATGGTCCAGCTCCAGAAATTGATTTAATTGTCTTGGGTAGGATTCAACAAACAGTATTTTTAAAAGTTCCCCCAAAAATATGCAGTGGGCCTAAAGTTAAAAACTTTTAAGCTAGAGAGTATGTGTAGCCTGGGGAAATTTGAATTTAGTTTAAGTTTCACCTACTATATTTACCTCAACAATCAAATTTACCCAGATGAATCTTTTCACTGTTCTTAGTATCAGATTTTGATACTTAATAGACCTATCGCTAATGGAAAATATGGATAGAGAAAATAACTTAATTTTAATAGATAGACTTTTTAAAGCTATATGTAATTAGACTATTCAAAAGGAGTGTTACAAAAACAGAAAGCAAACCATCATAATTTAAACATGGCCTTTTATTCTATTCATGTGCTTATCTATTCATTTAACCCACATTAAAATTCAATTATGTTTTGGTTGTTTATAATTGCAATTTTAACTTGTACAAAAGTGATTCTATATAGGCTACTTAAAATTCTAGCTTTTGGAATCTTAATACCCCTTATGTTATCATTAACAGTATTGATTATCTTTGGAGTCACTCAGACCCTGATAAGACCTTCAAGTTTATTAGAGGTTTTGAACCAAATACTACAGTTTATAGAAAGAAAGAGTATAAATGACGTAATCACTTCTGAGTTTTTAATGTTCCCATTATTTTTCCTTGCTCTCTTGGAAATATGTTTTACATTTTAGATATCACCGAGCAGCCAGTCGGTATTGTTTGACTAACTCTTCTCGTTTTAGAAAGTAATTGACTGTTTTTAATACCACCCTTGGTGACTCAGTAATTCATTGACTGCTATTGAAATTGTAACTGTTTTATTTTAATATGTTCCTCCTTTGTCACTTCTCTATCCCACCCTTATCCTAATTTTGCTCTAAAAAATATCAACGTTCCAGAAAAATATAGAGGTAAAAACAGAAAAATATTTTGTTTGGTTTTCTTTTTTTCTGAAACTAGTTACAAAAAAAAAACAAAAAAAAACAAAAACAAAAAAAAACTAAAGCCCTTGGGAGAATAGAGAAGACTCAGAGTACCGATATATACTGAGAGGGAAAGCCCTTAAAAACTAAAAATGTGCCACTCCCCCACCCGTATCCAGGCTGGTAGGGCATGAAGGAGGTAGAGGGGAAGTGATATAAAAAGGTTCTCTCTTCAGAAACATAGCAGGGACGTGATAAGGTAAGCCACCTGAAAGGGTAAAGCAGTTGGGAATAAGGAATATGTGACAAGTGGTTACAAGTGTGGGCTCTGGAGCCAGACTTCACGGGTTCAACTCTCAGCTCTGGAACTCGGTAGCTATATGACCCTAGGTAAGGCATTGGCAATTACTGTTGCTTAATTTTTCTAAATTATAATAAAATGGAGACAGAGTGCCTACCTCATAAAACTGCAGCAGAGATTAACTGAGTTGGAGATACTGGAGAGAATACATTCTCACCCAGTCTCCCAACTCCCCATACACACACTGCACAACATCCTTTTCCTCCCTTGGCTCTGTGATGCTGCTTCATCTTCATTCCTTCCTACTGTCTTGACCATTTCCTCCAAACTCAGTCATGTAAAACCACTGTCTTTAAGAGCTGTCTTCTGGCCTACCCTCCAGGTCACAAGGAACCTAGAAAGCCTCTGCCACATACTTAAGCTTCTCCAAGCCTTTCCTTCTACCTTCTAAGGTAAATCTTTTGGTTTTTCTCTGCTTAATCCTTTGCATGGACTTTACCCCTGAATGGCATACCAGAGTTTTTGATTTGGCATCTTCCCTTCCATTTCATCCTCTTAGCACCAAGCAATGCTTTCTGTGAATAAGCAGAGCACATCCTTTCCCCTTGCTGCACTGGACTAGGATTTAGGATTCTCAGATCCTCATTTTTCTCCTTGGAATGATCACACAGCCTCCATAACAGACTTCTCTCTAACCATTCCTTAGAGGGCCAAGAAGCTTCTCATTTTCTCATTCCTCACATTCATCCTGGCACTCTCCTTTCCCTCCATGATTTCAACATTCGTTGAAAGGCTAATAAAAATAATGACAACATTAATTGAATGCTCCTACGTACCTGGCACTGTTTTGAGATAGGTAGCATCATTATTGCCATTTCATAAATGAGGATACTGAGGCAGAGAATGGGTAGGTAACATAACCAAAGTCACATAGCTCATGGATGGGAAAGGAGGTGCTGGGAATCTTGGTCTCTACCCTGGGCCTGTACTGAGTGTGGATTACAGAGGCAGATTGTAAGGGTATGAATCCTGTTTAGCTTGGGACCTATGTGAACTGAAGTAAACCATTTAATAGATCTGTGCCTCACTTTATAAAATGGGGATAACTATGCCTGTCTCCCAGGGTTTATGTGAGTATTAAATAGGATAAGATACTTAAAATAATACCCAGCACTTTGAAAATGGTTTAATTGTTACTTGTTATTATTATTACTCTATATTGCCTCTCAAGATGGCTCAATATCTTTGTTCCCAATTTCATAAGCTCCAGATATATATCCAACTCTACTAGATGCCTGGATGTTCCATAGATGTCTGAAATAATGATCATCTCTCCAAATTATTATCCTAGTACAGCTTACCTTGGTGAATACTATTATCGCACCAAATATAAAAGTCACTTTGGGCTCCTCTAATTTAATCAGTTTGCCCAACAATAAATTCTTCCCCCCCCCCCCATATTTCCAGCCTTATATGTTGTTCCATCTGCCCTCCTCTCACTCCTTCCTATAGCAGACTCATTTCCAGTAATGTTTAAATGCTGTTAGTTCATTATATATAAAAAACAACAACCACCAATCCAACCAACACTAGAACACTACTGGAACACTACTATGTCCCAAGAAAGAAACTGACAATCTAAAGATGAATAGGAATGAATCTCTGTCCTCAAGGATCTCGGTCTAATTAGGAAGAGAACAAGTTAATAATTGAACATAAAGTTGTGAGCACTTTGCAAGAAATATTCAGGGTGTTAAGGCAAGGTAGAAATGGGGATTATGGAAGGTGTGGTGAAGGAGACAATATCACAAATGATGATTCCAGGCTCTGTGCTAGGTGTTGGGGTATTGCTTCCGATCTGAAGAATATGGTAAGAGTCTATAGGAGAAACAACTCTAAATATGTATTTCAATATAAAGTAGTAAATGCTGAGACAGAGGGAGGCACAGTGATTTCTGAGAGCACAATCAAGGTGCGCTCTTAGTCTAAGAATAAGACATTTTAAAAATGTCATAAGGTTTGATGATTGTTCATCTCACTTCCTCGGCTCGATCTGACTCCTCTCATCCTGGGCTACTTGCAAATCTAATTTTAAGGCTCCCTTCACTGTGGATCTACACACTTTGATCCACAGTGTTTATTTCACCCCCACGACCACCACCTGCCCCGCACCTTTTGCCTTTTTTGGACTTCTTCTCTATGAGAGCAAATGTAACATTTTTTTAAACTTGATTATTTACAGAGTGATCATTCTCCCAATATATTATCAAATGACAAATTTCACTATGTAGGGAGTTTGCTACCATAAAAACCATAATTTTCTCATAGTAATCCACTGAATTATTAAGTATTCTGCCCAGTTAATAGCAAACTTTACTTGATGCCTTCAGAAATTTACAATGATTGAAAATTACAAGTATGGATGAAGTTTACATTTAACCGAGGTGTTCATTAATTCAAATGGTTCAAATGGGTATAAAATATCTTGAATCATTACTTTATTATTAAAGCAGTCAGATTACATCTAATTAGGATTCCTGTTTCCATCTCGTGTATTTATGTAGTTATGTAAGTATTAGTCGCAATGAAATACCTAAGCATTACATATAATCTTATACATAGGAACTCAGTAGAGCTTATTTATTTTTATTGTTAAACAATAATAACTAAATAGTAACTAAATCTCTTGTTACTCAAATTATCTTCATTGACCACATGAGCAGTTCTTGAGTGTTTTCTATGGGCCGAGCACTGGACAATCAGACCTCATAGGGCCTTCAGCCACTAATCCTTATGGCATTGTTGTGCAATTTGGGAAAGGTGCCATTCCTCAAGATACTTTATGTCCATCTGTAGGCAATTTGTCATAGTAAACTAACTTTATTGGAACAAGGCACTATACTGCCATCTGCCAGAAAAATGTTGTAATAAATACTTAAATGCACAAAGTCTAAAATGTGAATGGCTCCTCTAGAGTTGTGCAGTGAGCAACCTGTGCAACCATTCGCTCTCATACAGCTTAGTCTTTCCTTGACCTACATAGAGAATTCTCCATTTCATAAGAAAAATAAATGCTTCAAAAATAAAGCTGGAAGTTTATATAAGTAAACAATTCACTACAAGATTATTACAATTTGACTATCTTAAAAGTAATAAGTATCACATGTGGTTGCGATTTGACAAAATGTTATATGCTGACTTTGAAACTAAGAAACCAAGCTATGACTGTTAAACTAATAATGACAATAGTTATTATTTATAAAATCTGTTATTTAATAAAAGCAGTAAGAACCTATCAGATACAGAAATATTGGGGTGAAATTAACCTAAATAAGTCCACGTCTTCAAAGTCCTGTTTTGAGATTGGACCTTCCTTAAATCACCTGAAGTAAATAAATATCTGGTTTTATTTTTGTACTTTTATTTGTTTGTTTGTTTTTACTATGGTAACATTGGTTAATGAAATCCAATAAGTTTCAGGTATACAGTTTAACAGTAAGGCATATATATATTGCATTGTGTGTTCACCTCCCATAGTTAGATTTCTTTCTGTCACCATATACTTGACCACTTTTACCCCAATCTACTTCCAACTCTCCTCTCTCCACCCTTTGGTAACCACTAGTCTATTGAAATATCTATGTTTTTAAAATAAAGACTAACAGTTTATATTATAAGAAGACCTTCCTTATAGTTAGTTTAAAGCCATAGTGCTTAAAATTTAACCTCCTTTCTCTTGTTCTTTCAATGTGAGAATAATTAATACAACAAATATAAAATGCCTAAAATGTGGTAGTACTCTATGGGTGGTAACGTTTTTAAATTCGTGTAGAGTCCTTATTAATGCAGTTAGAATACTTTTCAGGCTTCTTGTGTTGTGGCAAGTTACACTATTAACTCCCTGTAAGCAAATGTGGATGAATAATCAACTAATTGATTACAGTATCCGAAATTTTTTTTAAATATGAGTATGGCAAATCAGAATCTTAGGTTTACATATGCTGCACAAGTATAAGATTTAACAAAAAGGTAGTAACATTGTAACCAATATTATTTCAAATCTGCAGACAATGGCTTTTTAAGATTTATACCATTGATTGTTAAATATCGGGAATGCTCAGGTTTGATGAATCAAGACAATCAATCAATCAATCAATTACTCAATATAACTGAGCTCCCTTTGCCTGTTCCTTTTTAAAAAACTATTTCTTCATGTTCTTTAACTTTCTTCTAACATTTCTCAATAGTTCTTTTTCCATTAAGCTTCTTAATTCCACATAAAACTATGACACATTAAAATTTCCCACAATTTTTTGTCTTTCTTTCTTTAGACCTTTTCTATATCATAGGTTATCTTAGATATATTAGAGTACTTTATGTGTTTGAATTACTGCAAGAAAGATTCAGTATGGTCCCAATATCTATATTGACCTGTTTTCTTCCATTTTTTCTAGCCCTATTAAAACCAAACATTTTTTGTTTTTGAATACTTTGTGTGTAGAATGTTTATACTTTTTCATAGCAGTCTTTCTTTTCATTGTATTGGTATTTTTAATGTATTTCTAGCTTTTTACTTGTACAGGGAAAAAAAATCCTCAAATGCTAAAGCATGAGAGAGAAAAGGGAGACTTCTATCTTCATGTTTCACAGTTACAACTTAAACTCAGAAATGGAAGTCATATTAGCATAACTAGAGAGTTGTTTATCAGGCGCAAAAGATTAGGGAGTCTGAGGGAAGAATATGCCCATTAATTGTGGAAAAGGAAATAAAGGGATAGCTTTCCTAATTCCAAGGAAATGCAGTTAGAAAAAAATTCCAGAAAAAAAGACTAAAAATTGTATTTCTGTAATGATTAGCAGGAAAAAGAAAACTTTAATCAATCAGCAGTTTATTTTCACCTTCCTCACCCAAGATTCAAAGACCATTATTCACACCAAAATAATTTGATTAATTTTTCAGTAAATTGAATAACTTTTTTTTCCTGATTGAGTGAAACAACCAAAAATTTGATAACTTCTAGTGGACGTTGACAATATATGGATGCAAGTAAGGCCAACGGTTTTTTTTTTTTTTTAAGTACAGAACTGAAATCATACTTTGAATTTCTCATGAAATACGAAAGTTCGTGTATATTTCTTTGTTATCCTCTTGAAGATACTCTCACAAACAGGGACAAACACCTCTTAGGAATAAAATGAATTTACCTCTTTGACTTTACCAAGAACTGTTACTTAAAAAAAATTTTTTTTTTTTTAATTCAGGGGAAAATTCTACCCTAGTAAGCAGTAAAAATACTTAAAAAAAAAAAAATCCAAGGGAAAAGTTTACACTGGTAAGCAGTGAAAATATTGAAAGAACATGTCTTTTTTAAAGTACAGCTGCAAAATAAATGAGAGTTATTGATCTGCAGCACACCAATCCAACTCTATAACAAATCTCTTAAGTTATACAACAAACGAGTTGCTCTTTTTGTGCCACATATGGCCATTTCTCTCTATCGATACTTCTCTACTAGTCGCTAATGTCTATAATTTGAAAAATCAGACTCCCTCTGACAAGTAAAGTAGTTTTTCATCCTTTATGAAGAGTTAATCATTACACAATCATGCGTTTGTCATATTTTACATTTTTAAACGATATAATAAAATTGTTTTAAAACAAGACAATTCATTTTGGGGAAACTGGTAAAAATAAAATGTGTTTTCAGATCAACTGAGTTTAAGTTGCTGTTAAAGTGATGATATATAGGAAAATAAACTGACCTTGATAACACATTTAATGTTAATTCAAGTGCCTCTTGCTATCTCCTAAAATTATTTTAAGTTATAAAATTGCCTGTTTACTATTTATTTTTATAAATCTCTTGTCAAGGAAGATTTGCATAATCCATAAGGTAGTTCTGGTTTTTATTTAAACAATAATAGTGTTTGTAATATTGTTTTCATTTTTACCCCAAACTTAGATTTAACAATATATTTTACTGACTTATTTGCCATTTTTCCTGAATTACACTCCTTTAGGAATGTATTTGTTTTTGAATAAAATGTGTCCTTTAGTATCTCTTTCAAGTTAGGGTAGGAAACTCTGTGTCATTGTATGTCTTTACACGTTTTTATTACATTCTCTCTCTTAATTGTTTACCTTTACTTTGAATGTTATTTCCTCAGCAGTGGGAAGTTATTATTCCACTCTCTTCTAGCCTCTTCTAATGCTGATGCGGGCCTGCTATCAATCTGATTGTTCTTTTGTAAATAAGGACCTTATTTCTCCTTCATCTCTATTTGACTACTTCATTTTTTCTATTTGCCCTTGATGTTCTGCAATTCCACTACAAAATAAATAAGTATAATTTGTTTTACTTTTTATCTAGCTTTTTGATATGAAGGCTCAGCACTGTCTTCAGTTCAAGAAAAATTTCAGCCATCATTTCAAATATTTCCTCTTCTTTATGAACACTGTTATATACTACCAGAATTCTTATTATGCATATGTCAAAACTTCTTGATTTTTTCCCTCCATGTCTTTCAAATTCTCTTTAATCTCTCTCTCTCTCTCTCTCTCTCTCTCTCTCTCTCTTCCTCCTGCATTTTGTATGCTTCTATTTTCCTATTTACTTTTTTCTCTTCATCTATACCTAGTCTACTTTACCTGCTTTTTTATTAAAATTATTGGAGTGACATTCTTTAATAAAATCAAATAGTTTTCAAGTATACAATTCAATAATACATCATATGTATATTGCATTGTGTGTTTGCCGCACAGTTAAAAGTCCTTCTGTCTCTAAATACAAGAAACACCTCGAGATAACATTATAACACGTATTTACAGGTCTCACTATGGAGTTTCTGTTTCAGGAGGCCTGGGAAAAGACCTAGAAATTTATTTTTCACAACATGTCTGAATTTGATCCTGGGAGCACAAGAAGCATACTTGAGAAAACATTGCCTATGTGCCATCGGATTTAGAAATGGTAGTTATAGATAGGTAAATCAAAGATTCCTCTACCTGATTTAGTCAGCAGAGGGGATGATAGGGACCGATGGGAAAGAAGCTTTTGAATGAAGGAGCAAAATCTGAATAACAGGAAAAAAGTTTGAGAAAGGCAGATTCTGGCTTCATCAAGTACCATATTAAAGCTAGAATATTTTTTAAAATATGCAAATAATAAATATTTGGTAATTTCCTCTAGTAAAAAGCAGCATTTACAGCATATAATATTTTTCTTCACATCAGTTTATTAATTAAAACCACTTGGAAATAGGTAGAAAAGGTTAATATTGGGTCTGTTTTCTTATGAATATTTTTTAAGCTCTGCATTGAATTTTGTAGCATGATAGAATGATAATGAAATATAATTAAGCTTAATATCTATATTGTGTTAGATGACAGTTTTATTAAGCAGAACCAATAATCATCATTATTCAGAGTCATAATGACCCATTATAAATGGTCTCATTTTCCCTAATTTTAATTTTACCTCTTGGAGTATGCCTTTCTAGAATTGCTAGAATGGTTACACTTGGTTTCTTTTATGAATATACTTTTAACAATCACTACAGAAACATAAATCATCTAGTGGTTAAGTACTACTATTCTATACATTTGACACAAAACTCTTTTAGTCTCTTGGTTTCTTTAATTAAACTTTCAGACTAGCAAATTTCAGGAAATTAAATAACTCTCCTTTATGTGTTGGAGCCTTAAAATTAAGATGAATAGCCTTTTCCTTCTGGGATGCCACCTTTCTTACCCCTGTATTTTTTAGCAATCAGATTCAGGCAAAAAAGAACTTGTCCCAACAGTCTCGAGAATAACTTGGATTCACAATCTCCTCTTTAAGAATATCGACAAACTGAGGTGGTTTTATGCTGTCAGACATTTTAGCTTAAAGTGAATAAATTTAGGCAATAATCACATTGTGTTTCATGTCCCAACAATTGTTATAAGAGATGGGAGTTTGGTTAGGTCAGAGAACAAAGTTATTTAGGTCATGGAGACTTCAGGCAGAGAGAACATTAGCAGTTCCCAAGTTTAAGCCTCTTTTAAATAACATCAAATATCTGTTTGATGTCTCATAGTTTACAGAGCATTCTCACTTGCATCCTTTAACATAGGTCCTCACCATTTCTCTCAGAGGAACATAATTATTTTTCTAAATTTACACCAAGGGGACTGTGTCAGAGAAATTAACTCACACCCAAGCCAGTCATCTAGTTCGAGTGGAAGTAAAGCTTGTGTTCTATTCCACACATCAGAGTCTTGACAGTCAGAGCACATCCCAAAAGCTCTGGATGTGTGCGAACAGAGGCAAAAGGGCAAAGAAGTATAAAAAAAAGAGGGTGAAGGTCATCTCAAATACAAACTTTACCAGCTTTATGTTTTTGTCCAAGGACCAGCATGCAACAATTGCTTAGAATTCAAGGACGGTCAACTCTTTTCAGCTCCTGTCATGGGCACTATAGGTGGCTCTTGTTGCTTTTGAGTAATAATTCTATTTCATCTATACATGATTAAATATCACTTTCTTCTATAAAATTTGTGCCTGGATGAACTAAAGAAGTGTTTTCAAGCATTCAATTGTATGTAGGAAGAAATCAGATCCATTCATGAATGCAAGCATGGATTATAACCTAGGATTCCATTATGTAATTTGATATTTTACTTTCTACTATGCATTTATTTATTCAATAATTAGTGAATGCCAGAACTGTGCCATGCACTGGAATCACAAAGGAAATGACACAGCCTCTGACCTTACAAAGCTCATGCTCTGGTCAGGGAGAAAAGCATTGACAATACAACATGGAAGCTAATATAAGAGAATTCATAGGAGGTTATGGAAGTCATTTTTTGGAATGATTATTTCACTGTGATTCATTTACATACATGCATATCAATGATGGCAAGTTTGTGTGTATGTATGTAGTATGTAGTTTTACTACAAGTAAAACCACATAATTTGTAAATAAAATAACATTCCCAAGTTTGTTCAAATAGAAAAACCTCACAGAGAATGATAAATTAGAATTTCCTTGACTGGGCTTAGAGCTATTGTTTAATACAATGGATGTTGGGCTATTTATATTTATAGGGGTCTTGATAAGCCACGCTGATGATGGCATTTTAAAAAGTCTTGGACAAATTAATGAAAGAAATACTTTTATTTTTAGCGAAACAGATGTTTAGTTTCTGGATTATAACCATCTCTTAAAACATCCCATTCACTAGAATGCTGTAACTACCCAGGAATTCTAGCAGAGTCTTTAAGACAAAGCTAAAATGACAGAGGAAATAGGGTAAAAATGTGAATGTGTCCTGTGTCTATA
This sequence comes from Rousettus aegyptiacus, assembly GCF_014176215.1. Lineage (NCBI taxonomy): Eukaryota > Metazoa > Chordata > Mammalia > Chiroptera > Pteropodidae > Rousettus > Rousettus aegyptiacus. The sequence goes on along the minus strand of NW_023416292.1, from coordinate 41,570,305 downwards.
AAACTCTTCGTCACAAATTATGTTCATCTGAAAATCTACGTTCTTCTACTTGGCTCTTTAGGTCAAGTAATTACGTCCATTGGTTAATACAGTGATACAAACTATATGAATTATATCAAGTTCTTTGGTTATATTTGTATTATCTTTATTTTAAATCAAAAAGATCATAGATTTTGAAGGCTTTGCAGCCAAATTCTGAAGCTTTCACTATCTTTGACCTGGACAAAGTTTTTAACCCCAAGATTTAATTTCTTATCTAGAAAATGAAGAAAATAACTACCACGCGGTTCTTTTGATAGTCTCAGACACAATATATTACATAAGAAACTGGTATGGCACTTGGTTCAGGGGAGTTTCTGAGTAAACAATAGTTCCTCTTCATGATTGGGTACAAAACCTGTTCTGAATTAGACTTTGATCATTTAAACACACCTTCTTAAAACATTCTCCTAGAGGTATGCAGTCAAAAAACATAATGATTCATACTGAATTTATTTATTTTGTGAGGTCTTCAAATTTACCTGTCAGTGATTGAACTGGTCCATTCAAACCTACCACTCAAAATATTATGTGGGTTATATTTTTCAATTAAAAAAGGTTGAGCTGCACTAAGTATTTTCCTCTTATTTTCTCATAGAGTGTTAAGTGATGCCTAACATTCTATTTCTAATGTACATACTGAAGGTTGTACAGTAAGGAGAAATTAGGGATGCTTTTTAAAATTCATCAAGGTGTAACAATCCAGTCTCTTTTTTAAAGATCGGATTATGACCTTTATAGATAGTTAAGTCAAATTGGTCAGAATTTGGTGTAAATATATCACATTAGGGTATTTAATCTCCTCCATGCATTAATTATAATCTAACTGATTTTTCACTCCCTGAATTTTTGTTTTGTTTTGTTTTGTTCTATACTCACTAACTACAGCTGTAACTTCAACTTGCCAATGTATACCACTGCTCACAGGAGGACCAGATGAGACAGTGTGAATAAATTTACCGCCAACCCTTTCCTACTCCAAAAACAAAACAGTTTTCTAGATTTGTTATCAATGGGTCATAGCACCATCTTCATAATACTAATGATGACATTTTATATAACATTATTTTCAGTGTATTTGATAAGAGAGATCATGAGGAGACAGTACAGATTATCTTGAGCCATTGTCTTATTTATAGATTAAAGTACAATTATGTTTTCCACTGATTTATAGTCTGACATTTTAGTTAATTATGCTATTTGCTCCATTTATGTTCATTCTCCTCTTAGATCTGGTGTGAATATTCTTTTACTTAGTATTCTTTCCATTGTTAGATTGTTTATTTTATCTAAATGGCAAAATTCCATTTTTATTATTATTACAAGAATGCTAAGTATTTACCTAATTACCCTTCAGAGAACGTTGGAAGGATATATACAGTTAAACAAATGGATGAATACTGGAAAGAAATTATTGAATAATTACATTATTTCTGGAAGTCTCAGTGACTTTTTTCTTCTTTCCTTCATATATTTTCCTTTAGTTTACTATTTTTTTCATGAGAGTTTTCTAAACTTATGGCTGTTTGAAAAAAATAGTCTGGGAGTGTGCAAGTGCTCGGATAAATATTATCTATTAAAAAACTCATGAATTTAAGAGCCTATTAACATATTTGTTTATTTTTTAGAATGAAGAAATATCTAATAGAGCATTTATTTTCATATCACGACTTTCAGATCATATATAAATTTAAAGAATTTCAGATCAAATCTTATGCCAATTCAGAAACTGAATAACTGATCTAAATAAATAAAAGATAGGCCCAACACAAATAGTAAGACAGAGAAGAATCTCATCGATTATTTTAGGCAGTCAATCAGTCATCCATCACACAGTTACTAAAAGTCTAGTGTTGTGCCATGCATTTCTTTAGATACAAAGGTGAATTAAACATAGTATGTCTCCTCCAAAAATACACACACTAGTAAGAAAGGTAGATTATGTGGATGTGGAAACAAATTAACACTAATACAGTGTAGTCAGATCTATTATAGACATATGTAGAGTCACCGAGAGGCCACCTAGCCAAAAGATAATACAATCTGGCAGACAATGTATGTTATTTCTGTTTCAATTTGAAATGCATTCCGATTGTTACCAAGGTAATTTATTGTATTAACTTTTGTGTTGGATCAGTTAATCTTTGAATTGATTTAATTCCTCATATACATATTATGTAGACATAGGATGCATGATAAAATATGATAAATGATAGAATAAATAGAATAAAGGGTCACATGGGATTAAACATTTGTAAAAAAATAATTTGAATAGTTGAATTCAACCCTAAAGTGGAGAAGTGACTGCAAAATTAGGAACATGTTCGTGGAAACTCAATAGCATAAGCTCAGCATTGACAATCTGATTCAAGGCTCTCTATCTATTCACATTGTTCCTTTAGGGGAAATTTGACAATGATGTCTTGCAAATGTGTTTCCACTTTCAAAGCTTCTTGCTAGCATTTTAGCAAAGTGGAAAGCAGTTCTGGCATTTTGGATAAATGTTCCCCAAATCTTCCCTGCCAGACATCTCATTAAGTAGGAAGCCTCAATAGAGTAATATGAAAAAGCAATTTTAAATAGAAGCTTGCCTCGTGATGTGCTGATTTTTGTAAATAATATTCCGGGAAGTCCTCTGTGCTTTTTATGGGTTTAATTTTATGTTAGAGTTGTAAGCCTCTCCCTGTCTATTCTGACCAGTAATGTCACCCTGCTACCCATTACTCCTTTTCAAAGAGAATGGACTCTAAATCAATGTATTAAATCATTCCATAATTTACAGAAAACTGTGCAGGAAATGAATATTCTGAAAAAATGATTTCTTCACTATGTTCCCACATAAACATTCTGTAAAACATTAAATGCACCTTCCCCTTTATGTGATTCTACTTTTTAATAGTAACATCTTAGCCCTTCTTTTAAATATTATGTTGTTTTAATGGTCTCTGCATATTATAATTGTGATTTGCCTGCCACAAGTGGACCCCTGAGAGCAGGGTTTGTGTCATCTTCATTGTATATACCTTTGTATCCAACCTAGCCACAAACTTGATTAATATTTTTGAGGGTGTGAAAGGTATATTTTACCAATATTTAATACTCGCTGATACTTAATTACTTTGTGTAAATATGGCTTTCAATGTGATTTTCTTAGTCTAATATTCTTGTTTGTTGAAATTGGGTGAAAATAATCCTGTGCATTTCTCTTCTTTACCTGGACTGCTTTTCTACTGGTACATATTCTCATCCTCTCTGGCTGAACTACAGAAATAGCTTCGTTAAGTCAGATTTCACCATCCCACTCTATGGCTAACTTCACTACCAGAGTGATCTTTCCAACGCTCAAATGTGATTATGTTACACTCATGCTCAGAATTCTTCAGTGGCCACCTTTCACTCCGCAATGAATCTAGTTAGACTACAATGTTATTTTACCTGGACTTAATTCTAGTAGTATATGAAAATTGTTGTATTTTCATTTCTGTCCTCCAAGTGCCTCACATAATGTGTTCATTAAATATTGTTGAATAAATGTTACATGACTGAACAAATTAAGATCATTATTGTACTCCACTTGTGCCAAAATTTGGGCAGGTGAGTTAGTTCCTAGAAGTTTCTAATAACACTCTTTAAAAACGGAGACAGATGCTTAAGGAAAGCATTTCACACACCTGTCTGTTTATAAATATTATCTGAGGTGCATTTTCAAAATAAAGATTTCCGGAGTCAAAATTTTCAAAGGAACAACTGAGAATATTTATTTTTTTAAATAAAATTGCTCCAATTGATTCTCATGTTCAGGCAGATTTGGAGAAGATCTCTTAGAGAAGAAGTTAATATTTAGATGGTGACTCAACGTGAGAAGCTGGACTATGTGACTCTAAATTCATTCCTTTACATGAAGTTTGGGGTACTGTGATTCTAGTGGAGCTCATAGTTTATATAGGTGATTGACTTGAGATTTATCCAAATGCAGATAGGAGAAGTTTGGGAACAAGTGACTGGGTCTAAGTGTCACCAGATCTAGAGAGTTATAACTAATTTTCAAAATCCTGCTTTAATCCCCAAGTTTGTTTATACAGTTGGCAAATATTTCTTGAACACTAATTTCGTGCAGTTATAGTTTTAGGTGTTGAGGATATAGCAATAATATAACACCCACAATCACTGCCATCTTTCAGCTGCTGTGCCACAACTGGCCATACTCGTCCCTTCGTCAAGAGTTATTATAATAGCCATTTGGTTCCTATGCAAATTGAAAATAATCATCCCCTAAAGCCATCATCTCCTTGTTAAAAATACGTGTCCAGCTTTTTTGGTCTAACTGAAAACTCCAAAAGGGTTCTCATGTCCTCTGAAGGTATAACAGTTGGGTTCAGTTTATCGGGAGCTCAATAGGACCCATTTATATCCACGGCTAAGGAGTTCACTCTAGGCCTAACCCTGAGTTCTGACCACTAAATGTCCTATAATTTTAAGTGGAAATACATTGTTTTTCTTTATTGTTTGACCTTGGCTTTTTCTTCTAACTCTTATAATCCTATAAATACTTCAAGCTGTGGAGATAGAATGGTAACACGGAAAGAATAGTTCACACCTCATGAGCTGTGAGATTAGGGGAGATATAAAATAGGGTATTATAGTGACTGGCACTTAACACCTATACATTAAATTTACCACATAATTTACCTGCATTTTATAGAGTGTTAAGAGACATAGGTTTGAGGTGGCTAAGCTAACTTGTTAACATATACTAATTATAACAGAAATGTTTCTGAACATTGTCAACTTTTTAGTAGTATATTTCTATAAAATGTGGTGAATTAATACAATGGCCCTGAGATAGGCAATGTTTTCTACTACTACTATCTTTTTTAAAATTCTGTATGGTATTCAAGGCTTAAAATTCTTGGTATTTTATTTTTCTATAGCACTATTCTCATTTCAAAAAAAACATTATGGTACATACATACAATCAAATTGCTATATTTTCACAAGGAAATTCTTTAAACACAAAGTTTGCTAAATTAAATCTAAGAACAATAAAATAACATATTAAAATAAGTTCAATTTAAAAATAGGACTGCACATACAAAAACTGAGAACAAAATAATAAGTATAATTTTGTGTGTGTTATTAAATAAAAATTTTATAGGTGTGGATGCTTTGCAAAATAAAGAAATTTCAACAAGAGCCAAGGTCATGATGATTTCTATGGACGTATTTTCAAAGACTAGAAAAAATATACTGGTGACTAATGGGAATTAAGAAACAGACTCTCATATAGACAATAGACCTATAGAAAGCAAACCAACAACCTTACTTTGGGTTCTAAAATTCTACCTGTAGTTACAAAAAAAAAAAAAAAACATAGAAAATAGTCTTCATTATCAGTAGCCTAAACATCCTTGGAGTGGTGCAATTGACCTATACAAGTAGAAAGCCAGGATATTAAAATAAATATTTTTTCTGTTTTATTTATCAGAGTGAAGGAGATTTTTTCATAAACCACGATGTAAATGTAAGAGAGCTACAGCTTTTGATAGTTTCCTTTACTGTTTACATTTTCCTGAGATCTTTTGAAAATGATTGCATCAAACACAAACATTTTAAAAACTGGTAGATCAAAAAGAAGTTATCTCTCTTCCTTCCAGGGGTTTTGTAAGCACAATGTTTACTGTTATTATTTGGATAATTCCCAACACTACCACCTATACCACCATCCACTAAGTATATTGTGCAGCAGGGTTTCTTAAATTTTTCCACATCATGGCATTCATTGAAAATAGTATTTGTATAGCATACTGGGGTAAAAAGAGAAGGCTTCTTCCAGCAGAGATTGAAAGCTAAGGAGGGTCTGGGCCCCAGGCTCAAAGCAGAAGTCCTGAGAGCTGTAGACATCACCGTTCTCACAAAACCCAGCTATTTGGACACAGCAGGGTGCATCTGCAAACTAGCAGGGAAAGCTCTTTGTTTGATCTGAAAGAAATACTAATATTATAAGATTATGTGTGTTTTTTACTTTTATTTAAAAAATTTTTTTTCAAATACAGTTGACATACAATATTAGGCTCATGTGTGCGACATATTGATTAGACATTTATGTAACTTATAAAGTGATCACCCAATAAATCTAGTACCCGTCTGACAGCATACATAGTTATTACAATGTTATTGTATAGTTATTACATAGTTATTGACTATATTTCTTATGCTATATATCAGGGTTCCCCAAGCCCTGGAGCGCAGACTGGTGCCAATCCATGGCCTGTTAGGAACCAGGCCACACAGCAGGAGGTGAGTAGTCAACAAGCAAGCGAAGCTTCCTCTATATTTGCAGTTGCTCCCCAGCGCTAGCATCACCTACACCTCAGATCATTAGGCATTAGATTCTCATAGGAGCACCAGTCTCTGGTGACAAAAATGTTGAGGACTGCTGTATATATGACATCCTTATGACTATTTTGTAACTACAATTCATGCTTTGAAACCCCTTTCTCTTTTTCACACATTTCTCCAACCCTCATCCCATCTGGCAATCATCAAAATGTTTTCTGTATATATGAGTTTGCTTCCGTTTTATTTATTTATTTTGTCTTTTAGACTTATTTCATCAGCATAATACCCTCTAAGTCCATCCATGTTGTTGCAGATGGCAAGATTTTATTCTTTTTTATGATCAATGTTCTTTTGTATATATGTACCACCTCTTCTTTATCCATTCGTCTATTGATGGACACTCAGGTTGCTTCCATATCTTGGTTATTGTAAACACTGCTGTGATGAACACATAGATTCACATGTCCCTTCAAAGTAGTGTTTTGGGTTTCTCTGTATGAATATCCAGAAGTGGGATTACCGGGCCCTTCTTTGTCTCTTTAAATAGCCTTTGTTTTAAAGTCTATTTTGTTTGGTATAAGTATTGCTACCCCCATTTTTTTGTTGTTGTTGTTTGTTTCCATTTTATGAAATATCGTTTTCCACCCCTTTACTTTCAGTCTATGTGTGTCTTTGGATCTAAAGTAACTCTCTTCTAGGCAACATGTGTAAAGGTCTTGTTTTCTTAACCATTTAGCCACTGGCTGTCTTTTGATTAGAGCATTTAATCCATTTATATTTAAAGTATTTGTTGATAGATGGTGGTGATAGTAATTGTTCATAGTCATTGCTTTTTCATTATTCATATTTTCGTACTTTTTTCTTCTTCTTATATAAGACCCTCTAACATTTTTTATAATATTGGTTTCACAGTAATTAACTTTAGTTATTTCTTTTCTGGGAAGCTTTTATCTGTCTTTCGATTCTAGATGATAGCTTGCTAGGTAATCTTGCTTTTCAACACTTTGAATATTTTGTGTCCATCTCTTCCAGCCCAAGAAATTTCTGTTGAGAATGAGCTAACAGTTTTATGGGAGCTCCCTTGTAGGTAACTAAAAGCTTTTCACTTGCTGCTTTTAAGATTCTCTCTTTGTCTTTAAACTTTGGCATTTTAATTATGATATGTCTTGCTGTGGGCCTCTTTAGGCTCCTCTTGTTTGGGATTCTCTGCGCTTCCTGGACTTATATGTCATTTCCTTTGTTAAGTTAGAGAAGTTTTCCATCATGATTTCTTAATATAGGTTTTCAGATCCTTGCTCTCTCTAGTCTCCTTCTCGTACCCCTATGATAAGAACATTGGGATGTTTGATGTTGTCCTAGAAGTATCTTAAACTATCCTCATTTTTGAAATTATTTTTTCTTTCTGTTCTTAGGTGTTCTTTGTTACTTTCTCTTTCAAATTGCTAATTCAGTCCTCTAGTTCATCTAATCTACTATTGATTCCCTCTAATGTATTCTTCATTTCAGTTATTGTTTTCTTTATTTCTGACAGTTTTCTTTTAATTAAACTTATCACAGTGACAATGGTTAATAAAATTATGTATGTTTCAAGTGTATAATTCTATAATACATCATCTGTATATTGCATTATGTGTTTACAACCCAAAGACAAATCTATCACCATATGTTTGACCACCTTTACCTTTTTCTCCCACCCTTCTTCTGGTCACAACTAAAATGTTGTCTGTATCTATAAATATTTATTTGTCTTGTTTGTTATTTTCAGTCATATCCCACAGGTAAGCGAAGTCATATGGTTCTCAACTTTTTCTGTCTGACTTATTTCACTTAGCATGATAATCTCAAGGTTCATCCATGTTGTCACAAATGGCAGTATTTCATCCTTTCTTATGGTTGAATAATATTCCATTGGGTATATCTACCATATCTTCTTTATCCAGTCATCTATTGAAGAATACTTCAATTGTTTCCATGTCTTGACCCCCATAAATAATGCTGTAATGAATATAGGAATACATATTTCTTTATGGATAAATATTTTCAATTTTTTGAAATATCCAGAAGAGGAACTGCTGGACCATATGGTAATTCTATTCTTAACTTTTTGAGGAACCTCCCTACTGTTTCCTATAGTGGTTGTACTAATTTACATTTCCACCAGCAGTGTATAATGATTCTTTTATCCCTCAACCTCTCCAATACTTATTATTACTTGATAATAGTCATTCTGACAGATGTTAGGTGGTATCGCATTGTGGTTTTGATTTGCATTTCTCTAACAGCTAATACAGTTCAGCATGGTTTCATGTATCTGTTGACCATTTTTATGCCTTCCTGGGAGAAGTATCTGTTCAGGTCCTGTGCCCATTTTTTAATTGGATTGTTTTTGTTGTTGTTGACTCATATGAGTTTTTTATATATTTGGGGTATTAGCCCCTTATCAGAGATGTTGTTTACAAATATCTTCTCCAATTGCATTGGTAGCCCCTTTGTTTTATTGAGAGTTTATTTTCCTGTACAGAAATTGTTTGGTTTAATCGAGTCCAACTCATTTATGTTTGCTGTTACTTTTCTTGATTTTGAGGTCAAACTCATTAAATGAAGGTCCATAAGTTTACTATCTATGTTTTCTTCTATGCATTTTATTGCTTCAGGTCTTATATTTAGATCTTTGATCCATTTTAATTTTTGTGTATGGTGACAAATAATTTCATTCTTTTGCATGTTGCTTTTCATTTTCCCAGTACCATTTGTTGAAGAAGCTTTCTTTTCTCCATTGTATGTGTTTTGTTCTTTTTTCAAATGCATGTGGAAAGAAAGTACCTCAACATAAAAAAGGCCATATATGACAAACACTAAGCTAATATCATTCTTAATAGTGAAAAACTGAATGTTTTTCCTCTAAGATCAGGAACAAGACAAGGATGCCCTCTTTTACCACTGTTACTCAACATCGTATTGGAAGTCCTAGCTAAAGCAATTAGGAAAGAAAAAGAAATAAAAGGCATCCAAAAGGGAATGAAAAAGTCAAACTGTTACTTTTTGCAGATGAAATGGTTCTTTATGCAGAAAATCCTAAAGACTCCACTAAAAACTATTAGAAACAATAAACTAATACAATAAAGTTGCTGCAAGCAAAATTAATTTACAAAAACTCATCACATTCCTATATATGAACAATAAAATTTCAGAAAAAGAAATGAAAACATATTCCTTTTGCAATTGCAAAAAAAAAACAGAATAAAATATTTAGGAATAAATGTAATGAAGGATGTGAAGGACATATACACTGAAAGCTATAAGAAATTATTAAAAGAAATTGAAGAAGACACAAAGAAATGGAAAGATATTCCATACGCATGGATTAGAACAATCAACGTAGTTAAAATGGCCATATTACCCAAAGCAATATACAAATTGAACACAATTCTCATCAAAATCCCAAAGATATGTTTTAAATAAATAGAATAAAAGAATCATCAGATTTGTATGAAACCACAAAAGACCCCAAATAGTCAAAGCAATCCTGAAGAAATAAAAATTAAGGCCAGAGCCATCCCACTCCCTTACTTCAAATTATATTACAAAGCGACAATAATCAAAACAGAATAACATTGGCGTGAAAATAGATACACGGACTAATAAACAGAATTGAGAACCTAGAAATAAAAATTATATACATATATAATTTTTGACAAAGAAGCAAAAAGCATGACTGCTTCTTTTTTCTTGTTTTCTATCTCTATGTTTATGTTTCCTATCTCTTTGTTGCAGTTCTCACTGAGATCATTGAACATCTTTATAAACAATGTTTTGAATTCTGCATTCAGTAGATGATTTGTCTCTATTTTGTTTTGTTCCTTTTCAGGAGCTTTGGCTTTTTATTTCATTTGGGACATGTTTCTTTCTCTTCTTATTTTGGTCACCTCCTTGTTTTGGTTTCTATGTATTGGATAGAGCTGTTATTTCTCCTGTTCTTATTAGAGTGGGCTTATATAGTGTGTCTTATGGAGCCCAATGGTTCAGTGTCCCTGGTCACTTGAGCCATGTGCTCCAGGTGTGTCCCTTTTGTGTGTTGTATGTACCTTCTTATTGTAGTTGAGCCTCAGTTGGTCTTTGCACGTCAATAGGAGGGATAGACTCCCAGGCTAATTGGTTGTGAGGACTGGCCATGACTATAGTGGAGGAGCTATTATGCAGGGGCTGACCTTACAGAGCAGAATTTGTTTTAGCAGAGGTCTGGTGGCTAACAAGTCTGCCCTTTGGGTGTATAGTTTGTAGAAGTGGTTTAGTGGTGCTCTGGTGTGGTCTGAAACTGGTCACCAGGTGTGTTGGTTCTGGGGTCTCTTTGGTGGAACTCTGTTGTAGACCAAGGTCAGCTACTGCCTATTCCCTGCCCAGGGCCACTTGCTATAAACTATAAATGATATGCAGATATTTGCCACTTGTGCTGGGCATAGAGATACCTAGAAGAGGCTTAGCTGAGAACTGAGGCCAGTTGCCATTATTGCCAGGCTTGGGGCAGCTTAGCAAGAGATATGGGCCATGCCAAAGGCAGATGTTGCTAGTTCGGGGTTTGAAAGATTTTAGGAAAGTCCACATCATGTGCCAGGACAGGCTGTTTGTACAGAAAAGGCACTGGAAGCACTTGGGTGGGTCCAAGTTGGGTGGTGAGGAGGTCTCAAGGAATTACTATGGTGGGACAAACAGTGTGAGTCAGTTTGATGGAGACTTAGATATGGTGTATGTGCAGGCTGGGTGGAGGGTGGGCTTAACAAGGAAACAATAACTTCTGCCAGCACTTCTGTCTAGGAGAAAGCTGCCCCTCTAGTCCTCACCTTGAAGCCAGACAATTCATTTCCTCCCTGTATGTCCCTGACACCCCTCGAGCTGCAGCCCCGGTGCTGGAGCTCAGAGTGAGTGAGTTTTTCAGTAAGTCCATGTATGGGTCCTTTAAGAGGAAAGCTTAGGACTCCAGTTGCCCTTCATCTCACTCAGAAACAATCACTGTTGGTTTAACAGCCCAAAGTTGTGGGGACTTTTCTTCCTGGTACTAGAGTCCTGGGTTGTGCAGCTTGGTATAGGCAGAAACCCCTTAGTCCTCAGGGGAGGACCGCTGCAGCCAAGATTCTCTCCAAATTTTTAACCACCACACATAGGTGTGAAACCAGCATTTTCCTTGTCTCTGCCCCTCCTACCATTCTTGATGTGGCCTCTTCTATATATCCTTAGTTGTAGGCTTCTGTTCAGCTAGATATCAGGAGATTTTCAATGATGATTGTTCTGTAGTTTAATTGTAATTTTAATGCGATCTGAGAGGAGTGGAGCACAGAGTTTACCTACCTACTGCCTTAATCAGAAGCTGCTTTGGGGTGGTTGGGGTTTTTTTTTTTAACCTAAATTTAGCAGGAGATATTTCTGTATTTTGTACCTCAGCTTTCTATTGAAATAGATTTCTTTCAAGGTGTCCGATGATTGATGATGAAGATGAGGGATAACTATTTGAGCTTAATATCTCAAGTAAATGTAATTATCAAATGTGAATCTGTTCACAGAGATTTGGGCTTTTCTTTTTTGCTGGGATTTTCAAAAATTCCAAGAAACATTTTTTTAAAAATGGGGATTCAAAGTAATTTTTGAGAGATTTTTTCCTAAGTAAAATAATTATTAATACTTTGAAAGAAAAGAGTAAATTGGCTTGCCTATATATCTTATTTTAATTGTCTTTTAGTTTTTAGTTTAAAGTTACCTTGTCATCTAACTCGGGAATGGATAATAATGACAGTATCTAAAACAGAATGAAGCATTTCACCTAGTTTAACTTTAGAAAGAAATGTTTTTAAAAGGACTAGAGAGGTGAGAGGGAGACTGAGAGACAGAGAAAGATGGACACATAGACACACAGATTTATCAGTTTCCCTTAAAGTGTTCAAAATTTAACAATTCTTTCTGTCTGGAAATTGTTATATGTAGCTTTAATCTCTTCTACTACAATGCAAGTTCATTTTCTTTTATTTATGTCTTTGAGTGCAGAAGGCCCCAGGAGTGTAAGAGAAGTTAAAGAATAACCAGCTCTACAACCACAATTGGGTAGTGTTGACACAACTATAAAATGAAAGCTATTCCACTTGTTCTATAGCCCTTAAACTTTGGAAATAGTGTCCAATAGTGGAAAATTTAAAAAAAAAAAAAAGTCTGCCTTGTTTTCCAGAGGAAAAAGATCATGAGTCTGTCTATCCATGATAGATTAGGTCAATTGTATTTCTTTTAAAAGCTTTTAAAAACAAAAGTGCCTAAAAGAAATTGTTTGTCATTATTATGACGTCAGTAACCTGTGACATTTAAGCCATCGATTCTTATGCTCATTTTGCTTTATGAATAATCCTTTGTATATTTCCTGACATATTATCCTGCACATACTTCCATAATAATCACTTCAATTTTGAAGATAGTCTTACTGCAACATGTACTCATGAGGGCTACTCTCATCTGTTGGAGATTGAGATCATGTATCAGGAATACCCTTTGAGCTGTTGTGACCTTAAAACCCATGTGAAATTGAATTACAATTACAGAAAAATACCCAGTCTGTACCTATTTGTCTCAGACTTCTTAATGGCAGCTCTTGTACTTGAAATAACTTAGAGAAGGCTGTTCGACATCAAATCTTTTCTAAGAAACTTATTGAAGTACATTTGAAGTTTCCAATACTCTTAGAATTTCTGGGAAGTTCTGGAGAAACTTTTGGTTTCAACATATGTGTCCCTTGGTTGTATATCAAATAGATAAACAGTTGGATTTTTCTTATCTTTAGAGGACACAATGAATCTATTTCCTCATCATTTTGAAATGTAGAGGACATTAAAATAGTTACTATCTCTAACATACTTATAACATTACATCAACAATCGTATATATATTAAATTTATAAAATATAAATTTATTAAATTTATCCAATATAGTCACTATTTATTAGAGTTTTATTGAAAACATTGAATTGGTACATAGTGACAATGTCTGGAAATTATTAAACACGAGAAACATACACTATCATTATTTTATAGCTATTTTACTTATGGTCTATTAGTGCTATTTTACTTATGGTCTAGAAATCATTCTTCCTCTCGGATTCTTTCAAATTGATAATTAAATAAATCCTGAATACTAGCAGACCTGGGGGGAAGGTCTTTCAGATCATGTGCAACCTCTGAAGGTCTGTTGAGAGAGTTTTCCAGATGCCCACACAAAAAATTCACTCATAAATAAATTTATATGATAAATTTATTTCCAGACTACTTTCAACTAATGTTTCTTATTAAGCAATTTCACAATTTTGAGTTGATATAAACTGTGCCATTCTGAGTTATGATTCTTCTTGTAACAGCCTCTTACCAACTAGCAATTAAACCTGTTTTCTAACTTAGTCAAACAGACTTTGCTATTTTTTTTGGGGGGGGGGGGGATTCTTGGTTTGAACTATCAGCTAATTATACTACTTTTTCTTGAACTGGTTAGGTCCAAGATTTTCTCTATAATTCAATAACTGGTTTGAATAAATTTATTTTGGCAACATATGGAATTAGTCTAAATGATCTTGTGTTAAGGTGAGTTCAGTTTAAATAACAAAATTTAATTTCAGAACTGTAACTCTGTTCACTCATTTAATTAACTGATACCAATAATCCAATATATGAACTAATAAACGAACTATTATCAAAAAGTAGAAAAGTCAAAATAATTTCCTGATATCCTAATCTGGTTATTAGTGGTGCTATTCTATGTTCTTATTATTTTCTATACATAAAGCTATAAAAGGCAATGTAAAGTTGAAAATGAAGCTTTTTTTTTTTTAAAGATAATCACATGAGGTTTCTTTCAAATCATTTAGCAGCTACTCAGAAAACTGCTATTTTAATTGAATATAATTTTTCAAAGATGACTATCACTATTACATCTAAAAATTATTGCTACAACATAAATGGATAGATTGTACATCTGTTGCCTACTGACGAACCTTCATCTATAAATTTATGAGTATATTTTAAGATGAAGTTCATATTTTAAAGATATGAAAGCAAATGGGGCTCTATCCTGTTCTATGTGTTTGGGAAATGCTTCTCTATCTCAAGAGAGATCATTTGTTTGGAGGTCAAGTCCAAAGCATGTGCTGTGTAAAATTCCCTGAGTTGCCTGGTCCTGAGCTTCACCTGAAAGTCTAGTTAAACATTTATTAGTGAGAAATTCTAGCCAGGCCAGGTCACCTGCAGGACCTCACCATCTGCTATGAGCCTATATCTTTAGCTGATGAGAGATACACATTTGAACATCACATGATGCCACTTCCTAGCTATCAAATTAGCAACACTTTACTGAAATTGGAATACATAAACAATATAAGTGCAACAGGATCAATACTTTGAAACAAGGGTATTGGAAATGAGCTGAAAATCCCTCTAAAAATCAATTTGGTAAAATGCATTGGGAACCTTAAAATACTTATATCATTTGAGGCAGTAAATTCTATTTCTGAGGACCTATCATAAAGAAAAATCAGAATACTGACTAAAAGTTGTATTGAAAAAAGGTATCTATGACAGTGACATTTGTAATATTAAAATCTAGGAATAACAAAAATTCAATAAAATAAACTGGGTAAATAAATTACAATGCACCCATATAAAAAAAATCACAAATAAGTAAAATTATGATTGTTCATAATATGGAAAATGTTTTTAAATAATGAAAAGTGACAGTTTAAAAAAATGACTATTAAAAAAGATTACACAAATTTATGAAGAACCATATCTACATATACATGCATATCTGTATTAGTACTTATTTCTGCATGTTTCTATCCAACTATACCTAAAATGTATAACAATCTTTAAGGAAATAATAAAATGATCTGTCTGTTCTTTTAAATTTCTTTATACTTTTACACACTTTTCAAAATTGCATAAAATTAGATGAAATTTTTATAATCACAAAAATCTTATTAAAAAAAAGACTCAGCTCCCAGTAGTGAAGAAAAATAGTACTCTTCTTTAGATGATGTGTCCCTGTATGACAAGCACAAAAATGCTATCAAATTGTCCCCATATACTGAAATGGTCTATCACTTACTCATGGGTGAAAATTTGAGATATAAGTCAATTTTTCACTATAATTATTATCAATAATTGAGGCACTTGGCTTAAAGTGTAGTAAAATTTGCAATACTTCCTTTTTGTCAAGCGTAAAACAAAAAGGGTAAGTTAAAACCCCAAAGAAGGTGTAGAAATAGTAACTAAGACATAATTATAAAAATTATGCTGAACAAGACCTTTATAATTCACCAGATATACTAGAAAATTAATTTATTACCCACAAAGATGATTTTAATGTATAATTTAAGTGCTTTTTTTTCTTTTTTTCTTTCTTTTTTTTTTTAACAAACAATGTGGACTTTGGAGAACTTAAATTTATAATGTTTGGAAACTAATACCAGTTTATTAGTTTCATTTAGAATATTTCAAAGCCAAATCTTAGTGTTGTTAGAGAACCTTTGTCTTAGCACTAACAATTGTTATTTTTGTTATGTTGCTACCAAGCTGATAGCTACAGAAATGGAGGAATGGTCTTAGGACAAAAATATCTTGGTACTAATGCTCAATTTCATCCCAATAACAGAGGTCTGTGGAAGAACGATGGTGTTATGAGATGATTTTTGTTCATGGTAAACACCACAGCTAACACTTTTAGTTCAGCACTTTTTTGTTGAATAAATATGGGTATGGAAAATGTTTAGGAATTAATCGTATGGAGTTAATATGTATGGAGTTTTCTCAGCATAAGGCACACCATAGCATAGTGTTTCATACATAATAGAAACACACTGAAAAGAATGCTGAATGAATGAATAAACAATATGCATTTAATGAACCCTGATCCTCTGCCTCACTACTCATTGTGTTTCTTCCCTAACTGATAAGTAAGTCAAAAATTCAAGTCTGTAGTGTGGCCTGGAAAATTTTATGTTAAAAACAACACAAAACAAACAAAAATGTACTTATCAGAGTACAACCCAATAATAATAAATTTATCTTGATTAACAAAATTATTAAATTTCCAGAGTAAAGTAAATTCAAATAGTAGGCAAAATGCTATAATTTTTAAATTCTTGTTTTAGAAAAATAGAAATTTTAATAACCCTATAGTATGTTTTCATGATTACAATAAAATTACTGATAGATCCCTACAGTTGTATTACTGAGAGCTCAAGCATGATGAATTTGCACAAAGAATACGAATTTCATTTTCACCATAGTGATGAGACTTTCATCACATGTGGCTATTACATTTTTAATGGATGCTTAGCAACTGAATCTATAACTTTTGTTTGGTAATGTCGATTTTAGACAAAGAATCACATTGAACAAGAGTAAGAAAAAATCTGTTTTTTATATTGATTGATGCTCACTAATTGTTTACCAAGATATTTAAACATTCCCTAAACCCATCATCTGAATAAATCATTTGCAAAGTTGTAGGGACATAAAGCATAACCGATGGGACTAGCATTTAACAAATGCCTTGTGATTTGCAGTTTATGTGCATTTTATATAAATAGTTATAGCAGAAATTGAATATGTATTATATATAATAGAAATATAAGATTATATAAGATATATATTATATACGTGGTATATATGTATATCTTTATATAAGATATATATATAATATATATATCTTTGGATGGAATTTTCATTGGTAAGGTAAGAAACTAGAACTTTGAAATCTTATATTAATTTGAAGATGACCTTTTATTTGTTTGTACATAGTTTTAAAGTATTGAACTATCCAATAATATTAAGTATGAGTTTTATTGAAAACTACAAATACAAAGCAATTGAAATGCTGATCATTAAAAAAAAGGATGGGGAAAAAGAAGGAAATGAGAAATTGTTTTATTTCTCAGTCAATATTCTGTTGCCGTTTAAAGAAAAATATGAGATTTCATCGTACACTACAAAGGATGATGACATCAAATTGTCCTCTTGGTATCAAGCTAGCTATATATACCACAGAAAGAAAGAAGTGCATTAAAAATATAATGTATCGAAACTGTAATTTTTCAATGCTATGTAAATACTATGGACATTTTAAATTCAAAGATAAGCAGAATCAGCAGATAGCGAGTTTTAAATTTGCTAAAAATCAATAGTAGAGCAGTAAAATGCAATTTTCTTAAACCAGGTTGTTACTTCAAGTGAGCTGAACCATTTTTGATTTAACTGAGAGATTTTTAAATAGGACTTTAAGAAAGTAGATTTAACATTGTGTCATTTTATTAGTGATTGAGCAATATAAATGTAAAATGCTTTGAAGTAACCTACATTATATTTTTATTAGCTTCAGAGCTTCTATATACATATTTTATGTCCTTTTCAGAAGCTTAAAGAGTATTATGTTCTAATTATTATTTGCAGATGGTATTTGTTTTGCTCATAGTGATCAGTCGGAAATCAGTACTCTCTGAGTTCTGTGGAAAAAAATCATTTCATGTTGAGGAGCAGGTACTCAGTATGCACTCTAGCTCTTGCTCTCTCAGAGGGAAAAGATTTAAATAATGTATGGCAGGTTCCTTTGTAATGAAGCACTCTTTTTTTATGTTTTGTTGTGATTTTGTCACTTTAGAGGAAATACCGGTAGTTTAAGGGTCACAAATCATACCAAGGATTTCATCAGTGCTATATAATTGATCTATATATCTTTTAATAATGGGTAGATGACTGTCATTCAAGGCTCTTAGGTGTTTAATTCAAATACTAAATTTAAGAACCATGAGCATACTGATAAGTTAAAAGATATAGAATGGTGTGCATAAAACAAGACCTCAGCGAACATCTTTTTTTTTTTCTCATTAAAGATTGATCTAAAGATTTTTTGAGGGAGACTTATTTGATAGTCGTAGTCACTTTTTTGGTTCCCAGAGTGGTAATAAAAAAATCGCTCAATAAAATACAATTTGCCTTTTCTCTTGTGTCCGGTAGTCCCTTACTCTTCAAATGCAGCTGTTTACTTAAAGCTTCTTTCAAAGTGATGACCATGGGAAAAAAAAAAAAAAAAAAAAAAGAGAGAGAGGACAGTATCTGAAGAGCAGAGAAGCTTTTTAAGCATTGGATTGAAGTCTTGCTTCTAAGCGTGGCTTCTAAAGTAGGCTCCCTTGAAATAATAAAAATAAAAATAAATCTCAGCGAATTTTATTTTAACCAAAGAGTAAGCTTCCTCCAGGCATCCTTCATTATTCTGTCATCTCTTTTCTTAAATGTTTCCTGTGTGTGAAATCTCCTGTATCCTCTAGCACACTTGACTTGTTCAGGTATTGATATTTATTTTGTGCATTTCTTTTTATTGCCTACACATTTTGCTATTATGCCATGTCAGGCCCTTTGTCAACCGACAATATGTGTAGACCTTTATTTGGGATACATGTCTAGGAGGCGTAATAAGTAGCAGCAGCACATAGGACACAAATCAGCAACCTCGTATGCCAGAGAAAATGATTTCTTTTACCAAAGTTCTGTAATATTCTCTTAACTTAAAAAACTAGCATGTTAATTTTACATTTTCCAAAGAGCATGCCATTATTATTGACATGCTGCTGGCTTTATGGTCTCAGGATGCATGAATTATTAGTGTTCCTTGACATTTTAAAATCCCTAATTCTATAGCCTATAGCTATACCTCCTGTTAGCTACTGAAGGCTTTAAGAGGCCATGCTAGTTCTTGATCAATGATTGCTCAGTAATTCAGAGGTGTCAGATTCTCTAGTGGGTTCAAAAAAAAGAGAGAGAGAATCTTGGTTGTTATTTTTGGATGTTATAAGACATTATATAAATAAAATTGTAAAGCACTGTTATGCATCCTATGGCTAGAGGACATCTATTCTGATTTCATGTGAAGAAACTACATTTGCTTTTTAATCATTATTTTTAAAATAATAAATCAATACTACTCAAATGTGATTATTAGATTTTAGTATCTTTCTCTCAAAGCATTCCAATGAAATATTACAACAGCACCATGTAACCGAATATGTCTGAATTTTATACAAAAAGTTCACCTGATTAAAAAGAATAAAAATACTTGAGTTACAGAAAGGTATAGCATATTTATGAGACTACTTTTCCAGGAACGACATAAAGATTCTTATTAGACTGAGTGTTTAAGTGGTTATTTGCTTTTCATGGAAAGATACAAGCATGGGAAGAAATAAAAAATAAAAACAACTAGCAACGACATCTACTTTTTTTTTTCAAAGCATTGTGAACCTTTTATTTATATTTGTATTCTCAGTATATTTCTCACTGTGAGATATTAACTGAATCTCAAACTTTGAGTCTTTAGGCAAATCAGTGTATTCTCAGATAATATGTCCATGTTTAAGATTTTTAACTATTAAAGAACCACAGTGGAAATATATTTTGTTTCATTCTTTTCTTTTAATATATACTTAGCCTGCTTTATCAGCAGAAAATACTTTCAGTTAGGACATCTGTAATGAAACTCAGCACAATTAATGACCTATTAGCCTCTTACACTAGATCTATACTACTAGTTATGTTGCTAAAATGTTGCTAAATTATGTTGCTAAATTAGAAACTTGCCTCATATAGTTTGACTCCTAACTCATCAAAGGATCTATTCTAAAATCCCAGTGATCAATTTCAATAATCAGTTTAGAATAGGAAACACATTTTCCAGTGTTACATTGTCAACTGGATGGCCCACTTTGAGTCTTTGACTCTGAAACATTTCAATTTCTGCGATAGCTGTCTATCTCTTGAAATACTCCTTTCCTTTGGTGTCCATTCTTCTCTTCTCATCCCATTACCTAACCAGTCTTTATCGACTTTCTTTCTGGGCCCCTTACCTTTTCCTCTTCCTTAGATTCTATTTTTTGATGCTGTTGTTATTTATTTACCAAAAGAACATTTATAAGGTGTTTACAATGTGTATTATAGTGTGAAAATTTCTGAGGGATTCAAAAGTGCATATGACAAAGGCACTGTTCCGAAGGCTTTGACTTTTATTGGTGAAGAGAGATGTAAGTCAATCATTCCAGCTGGATAATACCAGTGCTTCTCCTCCTCTCTCCACATTCTTCCTGAGTAAGCTCACTGATCCTCAGGACTTTATCCGCAGCACGTCCTGACCAACCCTGGCACTTCTTATCTACAGCTGGATTTCCAGCTCCTTACTAGACCTCTCTCTTTGGATATACTATAGGCACTTAAACTTCAATGTGTCACACATTAAATTTTCTCTGTACCAATGCTCGTTTCACCTCCCAAAAGATCATTGTTTATCTACTGGATTCTTAGTCTTGAATGTTGCCATTTGTAGTAACACTCGTCCAGTCTCATAAACTCTAAGTCATCCTTAACTAGTGCTTTTTATCTCCCTTTTTATAATGAATCTGTTTTTTTTTTTTTTAAAAAAGAAAGTCTGCTTATTTTCTTCAAGAGTGGCTTCTGAATATCAATCCTCATTGCCACTTTTTTTTTTTTTAATTTCAGTCCTACATTACCTCTTATCAGAATGAATGGCAATAGTTTAATATCCTATTCCCCTACCATATAAAGTAGCACAAATATATGGGGATTTGGAATCTTTCAAAACCATTGAAAGCACAGCTATACTACTGACTAACAGTTATGTGATCTTGGATAGCTAGCTACTCCAAGCTTCAGTTTTCTTATGTATAACATGAAATATCTGAACATTTCAAATATGTTGAGAAAATTAATGTGTGACACTCTTCCTGGCATATATTAAATACATACACATGATAGTTACCTTTCCACGTCAATTTATCCTAAACAAGGCTATAAAAATTACCTTCCTTTAAACATTTGATCATATTCTCCTATTAAAAATCTTCGGTCTTTACTCTGCTTATAAATCAAACTCACCTTGATATTTTAACTCCAATTTACTTCCCCAACCTCATTTCCTACCTCTCCACTCATGGCCCCTGTTGATTTAAGTTGTGCCAAACTTCTCGCCTTTCACTAAGCACTCTGATCCCCTTGAAGCCTCTATGTCAGTCATACTGTGCTTGCCCCATCTTTAGAAAGCTCTTCTCCTACCTCTTCTCTTAGTAAACCTCTTACTCATCTTCAAGACCTACATTGAATGGCACATCTTCTGGAAGTCTACAATGACTTGTCCAAGAATAAATATTCTGTCCTTTGTGCTTCTGCATTACTTTATGGACAAACATAATTTCTTGTAATTTTAACTAGAAGGACTTCAGTTTGCTAAATAAGGACAACAACAGTAATATTAACATGTAGGGAGAGCTCACTGTTTGTAAGCCACTGTGCTGTGCCCTTTTATGTTGCTCATTTCATTTGGACCTCGCTACAATTCAATGAGGTAGTTTATAACGTTTTACAATACTTTATTCCTTTTCTACAGATGGGCAAACTGAGGCTGAAAAAGTTTGCAATTAGTCCCAGATGAATCACTTATGTAGCTCTAACTTCAAAGTCCATGCTTTTAAATACTTACAATCATTTATTCTAAATAGCATATGTTGGTTCACATACTCCTTTGAGCATATGATAAAAGTAATAGAAAAAAGACATTTGCAGACTCTTTTGTATATCGGGCTCATGGATCCTCTAAAATCCTTTTTTGGACACTGAGGGATTTATTGATCTGAAGATAAGACACTCTTCCTTACAGATCAAATTTTATATTCCATGATCTAATGAACAACAGCCTCGACTGTTTTGTTGTTAAATAAAATCCACATTTCAAATGACAGCCTTCGCTTAGCTCCATGATGTGGCTTGTAAGTAACTTCAAACCCTCTAGATTCCTTGGAACAAAGTTTGAAAAACACTGGGGTAATAACATGTTCAACTCCTTAGAAAATGTTTATTTCTCTTCATATTAGAAAGCAAGCTTGTTATAGTCTGTACCTAAGTTATTATTGCACCCTGTCATTATTTTCTTTAAAGATTATTAATACAATCAATATCTTATTGAATATTTCAATGCGATTGGAATTTAAAAGAAACATAAACCGTCTCCACAACAAAGGGAGGGAGAGCAAGTTACCTTTTATCATGAAAACTGAGTAGTGTAGCTCACAAATAGCTCACATGAATGGAACTGTGTTGATCTGGATTATTGAGACCACCCCCAGATACATTTGGATCAATGCTTAAATATGTTAATTATAAATTAATCATTGGATAAAATTAACAAAGTCGTGATTATATATGGTTAGCTGAAATTGCAAATGGGCTGCCAGTGAACTGAATGGTCCATCAAGTGTTGTTTTGTCCTGCATATAATTTTTAAAAATTTAAGCCAGTATTTAAACACTGGGTATTTTTTCTTTTTTAACATGAATCTCTGTTTCCAGCTTCTTTTGAGATTTTGTTAGCTTTGACAACACTGGGCCCACACTCTCACGTGGCTAGAACTGAGTAGCATCTGTTCTCTCTCTGTCTGACTTGTACTTTTCAGTTCAACACAGCCCTCTGCAGACCCATTTCACACATTTAACGTACCTGCCTGTCTCCTATTGGCAGCTGTAATCCTAGAAGACTGGCCTGGAAATTTGAATGATTTTTAGGAAACTGTTATTTTTAAATAATGCATCATGTGTTGCAATACAAGATGAAATCACCTCTTCTAAAATGTAGGTTAGAGATACATACACTTCTAGGTAGTCACTGAGGCTGCTGTGACTCCCGAAAAATGTAAAAAGAAAAAGGCCATATTTAATTATATGGAGTCATACCAGTTTTACTAGGGAGAAACAAAAGACTTCAGTTCCAGCCCACTGGTCAGTTCTTTGTGTAGTAGTGAAGCACCATGGAATACAGGTATTTTACGATGAGAATGAAATCAAATTGGGAAGTGAATAAGGCGCCCACAATTAGATGCAATTTTTAATATTAATTATCTATAAGAAAGACAGAGGAAGGGGGATTAGGTTGGGGTGAAAATCAATTTTCCTTTTATTCTCTCTATGTTGGTATTATTTACATATTGCCTTATAATTAGAAAATAATATGAACAAGCAGAACATAAATGGGCAAACATATTACTTTATAACATTTTACAATAATTTGTTCTCTAGTCTTTTCTAACATGATGATAATAAGTTATTATTATTAAAATGGTCTAGGAGATTATAATATTTCTGGTTATTCTAAATCCTTACAATGAAGAAAATTTCCTCTTGAGAAAACAAAGCAAAAACAAAAACTATGTCACAGTTAATTGTTGTGTTGGCTAATAAATATAATACTAAATTTCTATTCCTAGTGATTTGATGAATCTTAAACCAGAGTATATATTAGAGAACTGATTTGACTTAGGAGGACTTTGAATCCCTTAAATTGTCATGAAAAAACCAGCTCAAATTTCTTTGATGTGTCACTCATCTTTCAGAAGCTCTGCTAATATTAGAGCACTTCATTTTTTTTTTTTTTGCCAAAGCACTTTCACATACTGCAAACTTACCTTTAGGTACTGCAATTAAGGCAATTTTAGGATATTTAGTCTAACAGAAGAATGAATAGGGGTAGCTCCAAAAGCAGGGCAAATGATCGGGGCTTTTCTTTCTGGGTCAGCAGTCTTGAGACTGAGATATTTAATTATTTTGATAAGTAGGTAACTGGAGAAACAATACCTGTGAGGACTGGAAAGGTGAGAGTTGTCGTTTCTGTTAGATCTTTATCATGTATGGATTTACCATTTGAAATTTGACTATTCACAAACCTACCCGAAAGTTTATGACATTTAAAAAATTGTGATCATATTTTGAAGCTCAAAATTTGAATTATTTTCTTTTCATTTTTGTAATTTGGAGAGAATCACTTTTCATTTTGGTAATTTGGAGAGAATCACTTAGAGTATGTGAGTCTAGTCACTCACTGGGCATCAATGCTGTCTGTTCTCCAACATCTCTGCATACAAAGCATCTCTTTTGGAGTGAATGAAACACACACACACACACACACACACACACACACACACGACTGTTTCTTTGTGGCAAAAAATAAAAAATGAGTCTTCAAAGGAGAGAAGCACTTAGTCAAAACCAAAAGTGATTAACTTCTGATGAAAGGATTTCTCAACTGAAATAAGCTGACATTGTACAACATTTCTGTATTTGTAAATTTGGAAACTTCATTTTCAAAATTTAAAATACCAGGAATCTACTCTCCTTTCAGTATATCCTTTAATACCAATGCACTTATCTTCAACAATGGACAGCTTGGGTCTGCCAAAAGGCCAATTTAATCTTCATTTAGTAAAACAAAAAAGTACTCACTGAGTGACTACTTATGCAGATTTTATGGGATTAACAGATTAAAACGAAGTATTGTTACAAATGAAGTTCCTCCTAGAGATACTTCTCACTCTAGATTTAAAGACTTCTATTTCTGGTTTTATGGTCGTCTGATTATTCACATTCTTTTTTTATTCTGCTGTATCCTTTCACATGCCCTTTCTTTACCTTAAATGATCTCTATGCCTAAATGCTATTTTTATTCCATATTCGGCTCACATGGTAATTTCTCCAGGAAACCTTGCCAAGGAGAGTTGAGCATCTTTCCTTGAGACCACCCAGGACTCTATACAGACTTCTCATGACATTTTCTAATGTATTGAGATTATCCATTCATTCACTTGTCTCTATACCGTGATCTCCATCACTAAAACTAGTAAGGTGTTAGGTCTTTTTCTCTCAGTACATAACAAAGTGCCTAGAAGAGCAAACATTCACTGAATTTCTGATAAAGAGAAGGAGATGGAGAAAAATGTCCATCTGGGAGAATAAGATGATAAAGTGGGGTAGACACTATCCCGGAAGGAAGAAAATGCTGAGAGGCAGCAGTAGTCAGTATATACAAAGCAACAATGTACAGTTAATTGAGAGCTGACAGTACACCTCCAAATGAGAAAAGAGCAACTAAACTGGAGAATAAATTTGCATTAAATCCAAGAAATACAGGGGTCATTCGTTCAATGACCACATGATTGGGTTTGATTCTGGGCCTACCAGGCAGCGTTTTGTCAGAATGAGCCAACCAGATGTGTTTCATATGCTGGAGAAATAAAACATTTAAGAGAACCCAATAATGTTTTAAACAAAAAATGCAAATAAAATATCTTTTTGAGAGATGCATAAATTACAAAATTCAACCACATAGGTAATTTTAGTTGTCTATCCAGTCAAAAAGAGAAATTTTAAATGTATGCCACTGAATAATCTTTGTAATGATCTTAATGCTCGTATATGCTTTCTTATTATAATATTAAATAGTTTAGATAACAGATGCAGACAAATTATTTCTTAGTTTAATAATTACCCTAATTATAAAACTCTGATGAAGAATTCAATCTGAAAGAGCTTTATTCTTTTCATTCTCCTGTAAAATTTTTTATTTATGCTATTTAATGTCATTTGCTGTCTTCTGACATAAAACAAATAGTCTTTAATGTATTGTTTTATTTACAAAGGTTTACTTAATTTTGTCTAAGCTTTTTTCAGAATTTTTACAAATAACATTCCCAGGAAATTGCTGATTTTTAAGATTAGACATCTTCCATAATGACACCTCCAAAAAATAGGCCTGGTTATTTGCTTTTGCCTGAATATGTGACTTAAAATAAAATTTTTCATTACAATCTATGGAAATAAAAATAGATTTTATAAAATTATTTTATGACCAAATACTGTTTTTTTTTTTTTTTTCGTGGAGTGCTATGACATCCTGAGCACCATACTAGGTGCGGTGACATCCAAAATTCACAAGAGAAAGCCCCTGTTTTTAAGGCACTAATAGTCAGGTAAAGAAGATAGATACAAGGATTTAAAAAGTCAATATTTGAAAAGTAATTAGCTAGAGGTTAGTGCAAACAGAGAGAAAAAGGCACTGGGCTAGTTTGAGGGGTTGGTAAACATGTGTTGGGAGTGGTGCAGAGCGTTAAAGATAAATAAGAGGTGAAGAAGTAGGGAAGGAAATTCCAGGCAAAGAAGACAGCAAGCACCAAGATACAGAATTGAAAAATTAAGTACCTGATGAATGAAATCCTTGAACACACCAAGCACATTCCCACCTCAGGGCCTTTGCACGTGTTATTATTCTGTTACGGATTGTCTTCCAGAAAGTCAAATAATTTATTCTCTCGTTTCAGTCAGTTCTATGGTCAAATGTCATATAGTAATTTGTAATTTCTATCCCTTTGCTTTATTTTTTCCAATGCTCATTATTTATTGTCCATACTAAAGCTTACATGAGAGCATGAACTTTGTATGTAGCTGGATTCAAAGTTCTTAGAACAGGGAATAGTTCTCAATAAGTACTTGCCAAAAAAATGAAAGAATGGACTTGTAAATGTTAACAGCAATTGGGCATGCTTGAGATTCAATTTTGTCTCTGACTATTCCAACATATAAATGACTTAGAACAAGAAAGATATTAAACTACCCTGAATTTGAGAATAGAAGCATGAAAATGGAGTTGAATAAAGCTCTCCATATTTTATTCCTGGTCCTAAAATGGCCCCACCACTTTCTTAATGCTTTTCTGAGTAAACCAGAAGCCTCACCTATTTGTAGAATAAAGAGTTAATATCACACGTTAAAAGTTAACTTTCAATACGAAACTGAGTGATATTATAGGATCTAGATCAAAATATTTTCAAAGGAGCTTATGTCATAAATTAGTCTTGCAATATAGTCATGACTATAATCTTCTTAGCAACAATATCTGAGCTCAAAGTTCTATTCTCATAAAACTTTACATTTTTGCCAGAATTTCTCAATTCTGTAATAAATGAAAATACAAACCTCATTGTCAAAAACCAATACATTCATATTTGTTTCTAATTTGGTGCAATTCTGCACAAAGTTTTCAGGAAATGTGCATTTTTTTCCAATATAATGATATGTATAATTTATATTTACACATGCCTAAATACTCTAAATATACTGAACTCAGATTTTAGGAAAATATTTGAATTATGTTAATAGGAAAAGTGGTTTAACTGTTAAAATAGGCTGCTAGTTATTATTACACACCACACATTTACATTTGTAGTTCATTACTATAAGTTAATAAAAAAAAAAAAGGAAGCTATCTTATTTGATTGCAGTGTAGGGGAAAAGATTTATTTTCCCAATCCTAACAATATAAGTCATATACTTTTAAAATATTGATAATATAATTTGATTTTATAGTTTACACATTTGTCAAACTTCAAACATATAGTCATATATACATGCACGTATATGGAATACATATACACATGTCAAGAACATATGTGTATATCTTAAGAATCTACATATATATTTTTTATGTGTCCTTATCTATTTTTGTTTTTGTTACCTGTGCTTTTGGTGTCATACACATTAAATTATTGCTAAGACCAATATCATAAAGCTTTTACTTTTTGTTTTCTTCTAGTATTTTTACAGTTACAGGTCTTACGTTTAAGTGTTAAATCCATTTTGAGTTGATTTGTGCATGGTGTAAGATAAGGAAGCGTCCAATTTCATGCTTATGCATATGGATAACCAGTTTTTCCAACATCATTATTGAAGAGACTATCCTTTTCTCATTATATATTCTTAGCACCCTTGTCAAAGATCAGTTGACTACTTGCTTGGATTTATTTCTAAGCTCTTTTTTCTGTTCCTTCGGTCTAGATGTTTGTTTTTATACCAATAGGTGTTGTTTTAATATGCCGGTACCATAGTAAAGCTTTGTAATGTATTTTGAAATCAGAAATTGTGATGCCTCCAACTTTTTTAATGTTTCTCAAGATTGTTTTTGCTATTTGGGGTCTGTTCCATAGGAATGTCAGAATTGTTTCTTCTATTTCTCTTAAAAATGTCATTGAAACTTGACAGAAATTGTATTGAATCTGTAGATTGCTTTGGGTAATTGGACATTTTACAATATTAAGTTTTCTAATTCACAAAATGAGATATTTTTATATTTGTGGTTCCGTTCCTTAATTTCATCAGTGTGTTGTAGTTTTTAGTGTACATGTTTATAATTAGTATTTATCCTTAGTTAAATTTACTCCTTATCTGCTTAGGTAAATTTATTCCTAAGCATGTTATTCTTTTTGATGTTATTATAAATGAGGTTGTTTTCCTAATATCATTTTCAGATAGTTTACTGTTCGTATGTTAGTGTGCAGAGAAGCAACTAATTTTTGTATATTGATTTTTGTATCCTGTAACTTTACTAAATTTGTTTATTAGTGTTAATAGTTGTGTTTATGTGTGTATGTGAGTGTGTGTGTGTGTGTGTGTGTGTGTGTGTAGTCTTTAGGGAACAGCAATCAACAGAAGGAGCAAGAAACCTATGGAATGGGAGAAAATATTTGCAAGCCAGAAATCTGATAAGGGGCAAATTTTCAAAATATATAAGGAATTCCTAAATTCCATAGCAAAAAAAAAAATCTAATAATCTGATTTTTAAAAAGTGTCAAGGACTTGAAAAACATTTTCCAAAGAAAACATATAAATGATAAATAGGTATATGAAAAGATGCTCAACATCAGTAATTATCTGGAAAATGCAACTCAAAACTATGCTGAGCTATCACTCCACACCTGATAGAAGGGCTGTTGTAAAAAAACAAAAGGTGAGTTGTGGAGAAATTGGAACTCTGAGACACTATTTGTGGGAATGCAAAATGGTACAACTGCTATGAAAAACAGTACAGAACTGTGTCCAAAAATTAAGAATAGAACTACTATATGACCCAGACATCCTACTTCTAGGTATTTATTCAAAAGACTTGAAATTAGGATCTTGAAGGTTTATCAAGACTCACATGTAAATTGCAGCACCATTCATAATAGCCAACACATGGAAACACCTAAATGTCCATCAATGAATAAACGAATAAAGAAAATGGTAAACATGTATAATGGAATATTATTCAGTTGTTAAAAAGAAGGAAACTCTGTAATATGCAACAACAGAGATGAACCTAGAGGACATTATGCTAAGTGAAATAAGCCAGTCACAGAAGGACAAATGCTGCATGATTCCACTTATATGAGTTATCTACAATAGACTCATAGAAGCAGAGAGTAGAATGGTAGTTGCCAGGGGACTAATCAATGGGTATAAAGTTTCAGATATACAAGATGAATAGGTTCCAGCAATTTTCTGTACAACATTGTGTCTATAATTAACACTATTATACTGTATACTTACAAATCTGTTAAGAACACAGATCTCATGCTCAGTGTTCTTACCACAATTTTTAAAAATAATACATGTACACATATATAATTCAAAAAATCTGTAGGTTGTTTAAAAATACTCAAAAGCTGTTTTCTATTTGTTTTAAAAATATAAGTTCCATTATTAGAAGTAATTGGTCATTTATTATAAATCAACAATATAGAAGAATGAGGGAAAGTTTGTTTAGAAACTAGACATATTTGTTGAACTAAAATTACTGAAACGGGGAATTATGTAATCACAAAAATTTGAGAACTTCTTCAAAATGTGAAGATATATTTCAGAATTTTTCAAAGTATAACTACACAAAGCCAGGCAGTGTTGACTGTGTGTATTCATATTCTTTATAAGTAATGTAAACAGCAAATATTTATCACTTGACAGAGAAGTTAAGCATCACAAAGACATTTATTTGTTAATCATTAAAGGAAATAGGTGTCAAGAATAACTTAGAGTATATTATCTACTTCACCAACAGGCTAATTTTATAAACCTTACAGCAGAGCAACAGAAGAAAAAATCTGCACAGGAAAGTAATCTTTTGGTTTTCATAGATTAGATAAATTGGATTGTTACTACAATACATATGGAACATGTAAGAATTATCTGACCTATGTGATCTTGGGGAATGTTTTTCCATGCATAATATGAGCTCTGAGAGAGAGAGAGTAAGAGAGTGAGAGAGAGAGAGAGAGAGAGAGACAGACAGACAGACAGACAGACAGACACAGGAAGAGAGGGAGGGGAAGAGGAGGAGGAAGGGAAAGATGAAGAGGGAGGAGGAGTCCTAAACACATGTATTACATAACTTTACATGCTGAGAAGGAATTGGCTATGAGGTTATGAGGTAGGAATCAGGTCTAACACTCGTGTTTTAATTGCCTTCATGAATGACAACAACAGATGCACAGTAACAAGTTGAGAAGCAGACTGTATCAGACCTCTGACATCTCCATAGAAAACATTTAGATATGACACAAAAGTGATTTTCTCTTTTTCAGTTTTTCAGCTTAAGATAGACTCTACAAGTGAAAAAAATTATATTCCTTCATGGTGATAACTTAGAGGTTGATTGTTCAGTTCATCATTATAATATCTCATTAGCATAAAAATATTAATTTTACTAAATCTAATTCATATCTGCCTTTTGCATTCATAGCAGAGATTTAGCTCTGCAGGTCATATTTGATTAAGTGATTTCACCTATTTAAACTTAGGGCAGCCAAGTCTTAATTTTTACATATTCATGATTGCCAATATTTTGATTAATTTTCATGACTTCAGCAGACTCTGATGCTTGAAGTAAGTTTTCTAGATCTTTCATATGAGTTATTCATATAAACATAGGCATTACAAATACTTCGTACGAAGAAAGACTACATGTGAAGGGTAAAATACTTTAGGAGTGTATCGATCATTTAATAAGTAAAAATAACTGAAGTTAATGTTCACTGAATTGGCAAAATGATTTACATATATCAAGAATTCTTGGCATACTAATTTTTACAAAATTCTGAGGGGAAAAAATCAGCTGTATCAAATTTCATCTGGAAGCAACTAAATCTTACATAGTTACCAAATAGAGATATGAATCCTTTTAAATCTTATGAGTTTTTTCATTTCTAAAAATAACAAGCACTAGAATGTTTTAGGTAGATTGTTCTAAAAGAAGCATAGCATGGTGATGAAGTTCAAAAAAGGCTCTTCAGTTGGATTGCTTTTTTTAAAGTCCTGCTCTGACATTTTCTCTTGGGCAAATTGCTTAACCTCTTTGTGCCTATTTTTTTATCCATAAAATAAAAAAATCATAATCCCTATTTCACAGGACAATTATGAGAAATAAAATAATCCACTTAAACTAAGCACTGTGCCTGGCACATAGAAAATGCTCCATATATTTTTTATATAATAATAATTTCATTAAAAGTGAGTTGGTTTTAGTTTAAAAATAGATTAGTAAAATTTAAGACTGTGGGGTTTGAAATTTTTACTTACAGTTCATTCGGGGGTTGTTAGTTTTAACAAATGTTGACAATATGCCTGTGGGAGAACGTATTTCTGACTTCTTTCTTCCTGCAAACTTAAGCATGTAACTTCAGTTGTTTGCCTAGCATTTGAATTACCATTTATACATGTTTCTAAAATAGTATTTCTAAAATTATCTCTATAAGCCTCCTATTTCTTGTAGCTTGTATTCTACATAATGTAAATGAGGTAAGTATAGCATTGCATGCTAAAATATTCTGCAATAGTCAGAATGGGTTTAAACACTTTCATTGGTTCAATTATCATTGGAGTTATTTCTATTTATGTATCATTTATAGTAAGCATTTCAAGCAGCTTTATAACAAAATTCTTAGTAGGAAAAAGTAACTAACATTGATAAGGAAAAAAAAATCAAAACATGTTCTTATATGTTCTCTTTATGCATACATTTATTTACTTTATCCCTCAGAGTTTTTTTCTTTTCTTTTTTTTTTTTTGGCTGAGCTTTCCAGTGTTTGTACTTGTGCACAATTAGTGAACACAATTAGTGAACTCGGTGCTGATATATGTTTCAGAGGTCAAAACCATGCAAGAATATAGTCCCTTGCTTATCTGCTATTGCTCAAGGTATTTTGTAATTAGTCACAAATAAATCATATGCTATATTTTACATAGACCAACAAACAAAAGCTTCACTATAGGCTTCTATTAGATTAGAATTTTTCTCCATGATAGCCATTAAGTGTGTGTAATCTAATACTCTAATCCAAATAAATCATAAATATTAGCTCAATTATCTTTCGTTTTGTTTTTATTCCATTGACATTTTAAAAAGCAACTATGACCTCAAGTAGCATAAAGTTGTAGGATTTTTATTAACTTTGATCTAAAGAAAATAAATTCAGTTGATATTAACTCAGTGTATTTCAAGATATTATGTATTTTATTCTATTATTTCATTAATATTGTTGAAATTCTAAGACATTGTCCTGATTATAATATCCCAAAGTAAATTATTTTAGATAACAGAGAATTTAGCAAAATTTAAGTTGCGATTTCCTTTAAGTTAGTATACTAGCTTTTAGTACCCTATTTATCCTCACTTTCTCTTAAGAAATAGGTATCCCTCAAATATCTGTGTCTGTGTCCATATGGTTTTAAACAAGTGGTGAAAGTATTCACTATTTGCTGTGTACCCACACTTGTACAGTTCAGCTGAAATACCATCTGGTGTGGTACTTTTTCCATTTTCCTCATTTTTATTGCTTTCTCAGTCTGGAAAATGGTAGCGTGATCATCCAAAGGGTCTCCAGATGGCTGCTAGATCATTCTATGTAGTATTCACCAACAATATTTGATGGGTTATTTAAAGTTCATCCAGGGTGTTCACAAGCTAATATTTGGTCATAAAATATCAGAAATTTTATTTGGAGAAATATAATCTTAGATTTTAGGAATAAAGTCTTTTATATTAGTTAAAGAAAGAAACAAGAAAACACATTTCTATTTTTCTGAGAAGCAGATGGATACTCTTATAGTGTTAGTTATCTAAAGTTGTTTCTATTTTTACCCTTCTATATTAGCTAAGATGACATTTTAGTGAAAGCAGCATCCTTACATATAGACCATCTTTGTTTCTTGAAGGACAACTATTGAAATAAGTAAGCATATGAAATTAAATTTCTGCAAAACAATGAGACAAACCAACCAAGCTATAAAGATCAGTCAATGGAAATTGAATCAGATGATGATGATACCTCAGCAAGGTGATATGAGGAAAGAGTACAAAGACGTGAAGAACTTGTGATGTATATCATTACATAAATATAAACATACTTAAAGAAGATCAAGGTTTATCAACCTCTGTTTGTCCCTCCTTACCAAAATTTTAATTTTGGAACACCAAAAATTTATAGTTTCTTAATTTATCATTCAGCATTTCTTCATGGTTTTGTAAATAGGGGTAAATTGTTGATTTTTTTTTCCTTTCTCTATAACCAACTCCTATTTTATGTTTAGCTGATTTTAATTTTATCTTGGTTCCATTTTCCATTTTTCTCTTATTCATTCAATTATCTTTTCCTTTCACAGTTATTGAGCTACCAGAGATTCAGAAGAGATAACAGAAAATGTGGAGGGGACCATTATGTATTCAGGGTACTCTTAAGGGGAAGGACAAAGGTTTTTGAGCCAATGCTGACAAGAAAATGTGATAGGCACCATAAGGTATTCATAAAGAAGTATAAAACCGTACAAAGACCCCTAACTCTGCCAGGTGGAGTCCAGATTAATATATCTTCATGTTTTCCTGAATCATTAACTGTGCAGAAATATCTGTTTTGTTTTATTTTTCACACAAGATTTGCCGAATTGTGTTCAATGACATAAATTGTTGTATAAGTGGAAGTACTTCTAGCTGGCTTAAAACCTTAATAAGCAACAAACTGAAACTGAAACATAATTTTCAATTTAGTTCATCTGTGTGATGCATTGTAAAATGTTTCTGTATAATTATTTCCTCTTTCTTAATATTATGTAAAAATAGAAAAGATGTTCATGAATCTTACCCGGTGTCCATTTATATTTTGGATAAAACTTTATTTTATAACCTTGATAATGGGATGAGAATTTAGCTTTGACTTTCAAATTTTAGCCTCTAGGTTAAATTATCTCATGTCTTATTTTATGAGCTTCTTGAGGAATTCTTGACATCTCCAAATTTTGCAAAATGCTTTCTCTAGAATTTACTTTCTTTAAAGTGAATTCAGATTCTGTTACTTTAATCTCAGAAGAGATGCACTAGCTCCCTATCAAGCTATAAATTGATTTCAAAATTAAAAGTGACATTTAACTTATATATTTGTTTTAGAATTATACTTAACTAAGAATTAGAAATGTTGGAGATAATCTGAAAACTGAGCGGTGCCTACTCCAAGTATGAGGATAAAGCTTCATAAAACATACTAGTTATAGGTTATTTTAAATCTAATGGCATTATCGTCTGGCAGAGAAATGTAGTTAGTGAACGAACCCAGTTTGTATTTAATCCTTTTCCCTTTGTACCAGTCAATTAAGAATATTTGTATTGAAAAAAAAAATCAGAACAGTCATAAAAAAGGCAAGTTCTTACATTATATACAAAAAAACGATTCAATTGATTTTTCCCTTTTTATTTCCTGGGTGTGGCATTATGTAGCTATGTTATGCCATTATTATCATAAATTTTTATTTAAAATTAATAAAATTGTATTTTCATAAAAACTTCTCTAATAGTTTTACAAAATATTTAAAATTTATTTTGGAGGGGCAAAGTGAATATTTCAAAACAAAATAAAATATCTTATAACTAGCATGCATGTATAATCTAATAACAGGATACTTTAGTAAATCAATTTTTGAGATAATCTGTGTATTTTTTCTGAAATGATGAGTTCACAAAAATATTTTTAGATGTTTTTGACAATTTTTAGTTTTTTCTATCTTCCCCTAAATATTATATATACTTTGGAAATTAAGTACTTTCATGATAAATAAGAAATAGGAAGTAAATACTACTCTAAGGACATAAAAGTATCAAAATAAATTTCATATTCTATAAAACATATTACTTTTTCTCATAGACTTATTATAAACAGAAAATCCGAGCGGAGATAATTGTTCTGAGATATCAGTTTCTTAAACACATACTACCCAGTAAAAAAAATAATATTTTCATATTAAATACTTCACCGATACCCATTCTTAAAGCTGTTTCTTAGGAGTAATGTATTTTTCCAAGTTGCTATAACTTTTCAAAAATGTCTCTCTCTTCAACAAATCTTTGTGCAGAGAGCTAGAATTTTTCTGAGAATCACGCTAACTAATGAAACTGTAGGACAACACAGAGAATGTATTCCTAAAATGTTTTGATATGTTTCAACGTCTCTGCATTTATTATTGCCTTGGCTTAGAATGCTCTCCATCATAGGTTGGTTTCATTTTTGTCTTTCGAGGTCCCAGGAATATCCTCATTCCTCCTAATCTAAATTGGCCTCTTCCACTTACTCTCTATCTCCTCACAGTATTAATTTCTTCTGTGGAAGTTTTCATAATTTGTAATTATTTTTTCTGTCTGTTGGTTTGTTTATTGATCTCTTTTATCATGGTGGAAGCTTCCTGTAGGTATCGACTTTGTAATTTTTAGCAATATAGGCCAGTGCCTTGCATAGTGTCTGGCACATAGTAGGAATTCAGTAAATGCATGTGAAATGCATAAACAGATGAAATTGAACTTAACTGTACTTTTTTTTTTTTTTTACTAAAATTCCTACTGGATCAAAATTGCCTTAAATGACATATTTGTGTGTGTGTGTGTGAAAAATCATATATTCCAAGAAGGTGTCTTAGATGCTTACAAATTGTGTGGAACAATTATTTATATCTAGCACAAAAACTGTGAAATCATGTCGATATTCATGCAATAGCAATATGAGAACCCAAGTAATACTGCTGAAAGAAATAATAGTTCTTTTCACTTCTCCATCATTTACATTTTTGTCAATTTTTGAAAAGGAGAAAATGGTGAGAAAAATCTGTAAAGAGTTTACACACAAAAGAATATTTCGAAGACGGAAAATATGTCAGCTTACTATACCATATTTTGTTCTTTCAAAATATTACGCAATTGACATAGGACATAATGGTGTTTGATGTTCTAAGAAAAATACAATATGTTTAGGAAACTGTATATGTGATATGGATGCATCACTATGAGAAGTACATAAGGAACTGCTTGCATTTCAAAAGCACAGATTTTCAAATGGTATGTATATGTGTCTGAAATTTCTAGTGTGCTAAAATTAATTTTTATCCTATTTTAAAGGGTCATTCACTTATCTTTCATAGACGATTTTCACAGCTTATCATGAATCCCTAGAGCTGCTATGATTAAGTCAATATAGTTACATAAATAGTATGTAAATGTATTTAAGTATTTAAATATAGTTTTCTTAATGTAGCCTAAGGTGTTTCATGTGAATATATCCAATATTTTGCTTTTTGAGGGAGATAAATGAATTTTTATGCTTCATCACACATACTGTAAATATCCTTTATGTTTGTACTATATGCCCACTTTGCTTCACATCATCCATTTAATTTTTTTATATATGTAGCCTAACAAATGCATGATGTAAAATATGAACTTTGTAAGCGTCTGATTCACAATAAGTCATTTTCATATCTTTCTTTGTGCTTCACTGATCTGGTCAGAATATGAACTTGCTTTTTATATCAACAAGGATTTTGTTCTGTGATTGAAGCCATGAAATCAGATGAGAACCTGGGAAATACCAGAGAAATATTGTTCAATGGTATTATTTCTATGAATAATTTTTTTCAATTTTCTTTCTCAAAAAAATAAATAAATAATAGACCTCTTTGAGATTACTTAAAATCACAGAAGGCTAAAGCTAGGTCTGCCACTTAAATCTGCAGATGAATGAAATGAGATGCAAATGCTGGCCTAAGGTCACATTTCAGCTCATGACAGAAGCAGGAATAGAACCCAATCATGCTAGTTCTGAAACTGATCATCTTTCAGGCATCACTTATCTCTGCTGGTTGTTTTAAGGACATGGAAATGGCCATGTAGTGGGGAGAACTGAACAAGAGCTTTAATAAAAAATAGCCTTAAGCTCTTGTACTTATTAGTTGTGTGACTTTGGGTATGTGACAATCCTATGAAACTCAGTTTTCTTATTTATAAAATGTCAATAGTAATACCTGAGATGCATAAGATCATTTTCAGAAGTATATGAAAGGAGATAATAGTGTATACAATGCCTGCCACATGTTAGGCATTCAAATAAAGTGTACCTATTAATATTATTATTTACAATTCACGTTATTTTTATAGTTAATAATTACTATAAGCATGATTAATGTTACAGCATTCTACAGTATGAGACAATCAGTGGGTGGGCAGAGCTCACCTGACATTGGAAGAATCCAGCATTGCTTTGGCAGACTGTGGCTGCACCCAGTTTAGAAGTTAATTAGTGCTACTCAACCAAGGTAATCTGGAAATTGGCTCTCAGACCACATTTGCAATTTTATGTAGAGAGAAATGATTCAATATTCAGTAATGGTTAGGTATTTTCAATGTTCAACGCTGAGATCTATGTGTGAATAGGATTGTTGTTGAAATAGAATGGAAGTGTTGTGTGCAAAATGACAGCCAGAGCAGCCCCTTAATCAGATTTACACAGAAAAGGAGGAGATTATGCCATCATGTGAATAACAATGAGAATATGCATTGAGTGTGAAAATCAATTATTTTTAATGTTAATGTGGTCACTGGCAGTAATAACTGGACATACAGTTGCCCTTCCAGGCTCTATGTTTCATAAAGGAAAAAGGAATATTTGTTGGTTATGTTATGTCTGAACAATATTTTTACTTCAAATAAAGGTGTTAAAATAGTTTCTAAGTTAAATGTTGCCTAAGATTATCTAGTGATTCAGTAAATAATGAGAAATTTAGGGGTAAACTGTTTGCAAGGCAGAAATATTTTTGTAATAATAATAATTTTGCAATGATAATAGTGATGATCATGACAAATACTCAATTGGTCAAACCACACGTGTGCTGAACTAATTGTGACTTTAAAGTCATTGCTACCAGCAACTTTTACTCCAGAAAATGCCATCATATTCAGAGTGAAAGCTTTAGTATCACTAAAGCTCAGTTTCTCAGGTTTAAAATAAAAGGGATTGTACCAAACGACCACCGAATTCTCTTCCAGCGCTAACCTTTGTAAACAATTCTATCACCAATTCAAAGGTGAAGTCTTTCTCCCTGAAGGTGGTCCCAGAATCCACCAGGACTGAGGGTGAAGGGAGACACACAGCCCTGTGAGGTTCCATTATAGATCACAACAACAGCCATTAGAGGATTTAGGAGTGAGTGCAAAATATGGCTTCCTTATTCACAACCTATTTATTTTGTTCCTGACCCTTCAGGACAGCATAAACCTAGTTTCGATTTCAATAGGAAATCCAAATGCAGGGCCAGAGGCAGAACTGCACTGTTTTCCAGAATTGAGAAATTAGTTACAGGGTGCTAAACTGTTTTCTTGGAGGCTGTGATATCAGTGAAATGACAAAATCAGCTTCCTTTTATTAATGCTTACATATCTTAACACTGATGGCTTACTGCATCACAAATTATCCTCCATACATGTATTGCCTGGAACATGGCTGAAGGTATTTGGTGATCTGTAAGCCTCAGAATTCCAATTTTGCAAACTTTTAAAAAGACATCATTCCAAATTTCCTTTGTTTAACCTATTTCAGAAATCGAAGTGGTTTTAAGTATAAATGACAGGATAATAGAACTCTAAGTCTTCTTTGCAGTGACTATTACATTTTCATTTTGCACAGTGAAGCTCAAAATGCCTCACTTTATGCTGATGGTGGGCACTTTTAGAGTTTTTCATCCACCTACAGTTAAAACATATGACAAAGTGGCCACTTCCAAAAAGAAATGAAGGGGATAAGTGACCAAGAAATTCACAGAAATCAAGTCCATATTAAAAGCTAAGTTGGTATACTTCCATCTACCTCTATTTGTAGATGAAATTTTAAATTTGCCATCCCAAGAAATTCACACGGACAGATTACTTTTTTGGTTAAAATTAGATACCTTGGGAGAAAATATAATAATCATAATAAAGACATAAAGGAAACACAATAATCCTCACAAATCAATGCAAACCAAATATACATATCTATGTATAACCTTTAATGATAATATAAATAGTTCCCCAAAAATACTACTAGAGGTAACTTAAATAGTAAAGATTGATGTATTTTTTCCAAAATAATTTTACAGCCATACCGGTCTGGTCACAGAAAGCAAATTATGTATATAACAAAATAAAAATAAAATAAAATAAATGCCTTTTCTGAATATAAACTTTATAGTTAAATTAATGTAATTTTGTATTAAAACAAATGTAAAAAACCAAATTCATGTAAATATATCCCTCTTATAAAAAAATGGAAAGATATCAAAATGAAGCTAATTATTTTAAAACAAATTTCTGTAAACAGATTTTTGCCATAAATATTCTTTCTGCTGATATACAACATGGAAGGTTAAAGAGGAAAATGCAGTAATTTCCATGTACTAAATACCATTTTCGGAAATCATTTCAGAATCTTTTAAATTAAAATGGATTTTTATCTTTTGATTTAAAATAAGTAGTAGCTTCCTAGACACAACAGGTCTCAATTTTTGTTTTTTCCCAAATAGGCAAATATAATTAGTAAAAATTATTTAAAATATTTTACATTTTAAAATGTATCTAAATAAATTTAATGAATGTATATGACGTGCTTGTGAAATATGTGGGATTCTTTTTTAAAGATTAAGAAACTAATATAAACTAGATAAAAAGTTAACAAATCAGAGTATAATTTCAAACTTCATTGTTTCAGAAAAATAGATCATAATTTTAAAAGGATATAAATGATAACTCTTTATAGGTTATAATTGTTTCTACATTAGGCTAAGACAAGGAGTCACGAAACTGGACATTTTCTATGTGGTTATGTTTCTCTAAGAGATGTTAAAGCAAATGTTTATTAAGTGATAGTTGTTTAGTCATGGCCTAGCTTTGATTCGTAACAATCACATTTAAGTTAGCTATTAAAAATATTTCTGATTGCATTTACAGATTTTTTTAAAGCATTGAAAATAGTATAAGGAGTAGAGAAGAATTAGAATTATTTGAATATCTTGCTTTATTGTCATCTCGAAGTACTTTGCAATTAGTTTTCCTACTTTATTAGCATTTTATGGAAATCTTTGCACTAAAATGTCAACCTCATAGTTTCATGAATCATGACAAAAACAACAGGGTGAGTCATTTATAATGTACAACAAGCCATTTTTGATCCAAGGAAACAGATCTTGTTTTGGATTCTATTTTCATGTAATTTGAGGTGAGTGCTAAAATTATGATCCTGCCTGATATTTACTAGTAAATTAGTCATGGCATTAACAAAGATATATATGTATATATATATATATATATATATCATAAACATGTTACACTTAATATTTCCTATTTTAGTATGCTATTTTTAATACCTGGACTTAATACCTGACCAAAGTATGTAACAGTTTCCTATTATAAATAAAAATCCTAGTAACAGGTCCTAACACAGCCATCATTCATTTTAAATGATAATTTATACTAAATGGGTTTTTTTATAAATGTGAAATTTAATTTCCTACGAACTTTAAAATTACATTATTTGAAAATTAGAGTTCAAAACTATAAATAATACATTTTTAGGTGAATGATTGTTTGAAATTTGCTTCTTAAATCTACTTTGATAGGCATACGGAAAATTTTTCTAAATAGCAAAAGGGAGCAGTCTGAAAATAAAATGGTCAAGAGATGTGACAAAA
Organism: Rousettus aegyptiacus; assembly: GCF_014176215.1. NCBI lineage: Eukaryota > Metazoa > Chordata > Mammalia > Chiroptera > Pteropodidae > Rousettus > Rousettus aegyptiacus. The sequence continues at coordinate 41,529,192 of NW_023416292.1, read as the reverse complement.
TCAATTTTGCAAAACAGTTCAAGCATTCTAGAGCAAAAGATGTCAAACCATGAATGTTTTATTGTTGATAATTAAAAAACTCGCATCTGATAAGTTTTCGGCTGTTTTATATTAAATATAAATCATGATGAAGAGAATACCATCAATGCAGGCCTACAATAAGCCAAATTAGTTGCTGCTAAAAAATAATTCTACACACAGTAGTCTTTCATTATCCTCAGGATGTGTTTCAATAGTCCCAGTGGATGTGAAACTTCAGGTAATACTGAATCCTATATATACTGTTTTTTCCTACATACATACCTATGATAAAGTTTTAATTTATAAATTAAGCACAGTAAGAGATTAACAAAAATAACTAATAATAAAATAGAATGGTTAGAATATACTATAGTAAAAGTTATGTGAATGTGGTCTCTCAAAACATCTTATGTACTATACTCACTTATTTACTTAAAGGAAGCACTTTATGGCTTCTCTTTGGCATATCAGATTTGCCATCATTACTACTCTTGTGCTTTGGGGCTATTATCAAGTGAACTAAGGGTTTCTTGAACACAAACACTGTGATACCTCGACAAGTTGATGTGATCACCAATATGACTAGGAAGTGACAGTGGGTGGGGCACGAATGCAGCGTGGAGATGCTGGACAAAGGGATGATCCATGGCTAGGATGGGACAGAGTGGAACATAAGAGATTTCATTAGACTACTCAGAATGGAGTGCAATTTACAACTTATAAATTGTTTATTTCTGAAATTTTCCATTTGATATTTTCAGGCTACGTTTGACCACGGGGAAACTGAAACGGAAGAAAGCGAAACCATGGATAAGGGAGGACTATTGTACTTGAGAAAAGATTTCAATGGGTTATATAATATTAGCCATCTTTTTCAAACTGACTTTTCCTTTATAAAATGTTTACAATAACATGTCACTTAAAAAGTGGGTGAAACATCAACAACAATATAATAATTGAACACCAATGAATCCACCATACAAATTAAAAACTAGAACCAATAATAACCTGAAACATTTTATAAAAATATGAATAAGTATTTTTGAAATATATGAATTTAACATATCTTTTCTGCTTAAATATGAGCTACTTGGTACTGATTTTATATCCTTTTTACAGTCAAAAGTCTTTTGTTTGAGGTTCGAAGTACCAACCTTTAAATTAGTGTCTATTTAATTTAATTACTAAATCCATCAAACTACAGGCCTATTAAAATGATTTCATTTTCCTTCTGGTTAATCTGAAGCGCTTAATCTTAAAATGTTAACTGTCAAAATAATGGACTTTTTTTTCCTTCATAAGAGTAACTTGGATTTCTTACATATCCCTTGTCAATCATTCTATCTAAACTGGGTGTGCATAAATTGTTCCACCACTGAGACTCTCTTAACTTAGTATTTAAGTCTGGAAAAGAATAAGATCATATTCTAATACTTAGCGTCAGAATGTGTTTTTAGAAAGGAAAAGTTCTATTATTCAGTCAAGTAATGGAACAACTGTAAAATTATTTGAGAAAACAGAATATTACAGAACATAATAATGCATTAAAATTATAAAGTAAAATACATAATTTATTATTTAATTTACATATATTCTCCATTAAGAAATTTTTTTGATACTCAAGCCAAAACCTTATCTCTTTATGTATTAGTGAATGTTGTATTTTACTAAAAATATTATCACTAATCCTTCCTATATATTCTGGTGTACTATAATGTATATGGTTAAATTTATAATTTGACCTAATATAGAAAGATGTTAATAGAAGGAAGGTGTTAGACTGAGAAAAATCCCAGTTATATTGTCAATCAGTTACTTTAACATTCAATAGAAGGTGATTTGAAATTATTTTCTGTGTTAAATACAAAAGCCAACTTTTACTGTTTTATGAAACAGTTTCTAATTGGCATAATGAAACTGATATAATCAAATTATGTAACCAATAACATTCATTTTCTTACCATTATATAATAATCTATGTCCTAAATAAATTTTTATCAAATAGTTCTAATAAACATTTAGGAAATTTATTTTATACTGCTGTATTACTGGATCATTTTGTAAATGCTCAAAGAATTTGGCCAGGGTAATTTCCTTACATGAGAATTTAAAAATTCTTTGTGTCATAGATGAATGAGAAATTTTTAATAACGATGCATGGAACAGTCAAACACGTGCACACACACATACACACACACACGCACAAGCAAACAAGATCTAAAGTTCTTTTTCAATGCTTTATAAAATGAAGTTGATTCTCCTTGCTTCTAAACTTGGACATAATTTAATACCAGAGTAAAATTTAGGCAGCTATTGAAATCACTGCAATAATAATAACTTAAATCAAAAGAGGATTTTAAGACTCAGAGTAATTTAATTTAATATATATTATCATAAATACAAAGCTATTAGCAATATGAGTACTCTTAAGAAATATTATACAATACTAATAAGAACACTTCATACAGTCTATATAAATAGAACTCCAAATAAAGTGGAATGTTTGGGAGCTTAAAATATTTCCTGAATATTATAGAATTTAAAATATCTTCTGTAATAGTTAAGAATAATTTATTACTATAAATCTACAATAGAACTTAAATTATTTGGGTCAGTGTTGTATAGAACGTGACTTTAATTGTGATTTTTTTTTTTTTAATCAGTAGAAAGCAGTGATTTTCAAACTCTAGCAGGTTTATTACAAGACAGATCAGGAGGCCCCAACCTGCAGTTTTGGATTCAGTGGGCCTGTGAGGCCATCCGAGAATCTGCATTTCTATCAAGTTCTCACCTGATGCAGAACTACTTAGCAAAGGAACATACTTTTAGAGAAACACTGACCTGAATTATAGTTCAGTCCTTTAAGCATCTTCGTTGATAAAGCCTATGAGAACACATTCTTAAAACCATTTATTGACTCCGGAACGTAATATTATTAATGGATTTGGGAACTACATGTAATCACTATCATTTTCCGGTTACTAAAATAGATATATTAACACTTTTTCTTAGAATAATATAATTATGTGTAATTACAATTGGTGTTATAATAACTTAGAAATTGTAATAGAGTAACTATTGCTTTGAGATGAAAAAATTGTGTACTTTATTCTTTTCCTATCAGATGCTTCCTTGGTCTATTCAGTTCTCAAAGACTGTCTACACTCTAAAGGGGAAAAAAAGGTAAATCCATTTCTAGATAGCACTTTTATTGTTATTATTATTATATCTGTGATGTGTGTGTTCTGATGAATAGACACAACAGTAATGGCTTGTAGCAACAATCGCTTTCACACAATTTGATATTTGATATATTAACCGCAACCCAGTAAGCTCCTTGAAAAGATGTTTCTTTACATTCTTTTGAATTCCCCACACAGCTCATAAGACCCTGGATTGTGAAATGTCTTATAGGGCATGAATGCTTTAAGGGCAATGTAACCTCAACATTTAAAATAATGCCAGGTACATAGTGGGTACTTAATAAATGTCGACAGACCTGAACATATGCCTTATGAATAGTATGTGCTGCAATAGATATTTACTGATTTATTCTGAAAGACAAACTAGCTCTTTCGAATATATAAGCTGCTTTATTCTCAGCATGTTCATCAGTTGCTGCAAAATGAAAAGTGGAATAGTCTAAATATCTTTGCATTAAGGCTTATAACTTGTTAAGTGTCAAATTGGCCCTGGGTTACTCATTTTACCCATATTTATGCTACTAGCATTGCAATAAAAGCATGTTTTTACAGTAAAAAGAAAAGTTTTCCTGTTTTTAATAATGTAGATATGGCTTTGTACACATAAAATATATACTTAAAATACACACAACATCACTGTTACTTGTAGCATAAGCTACAGGTTCAATGAGACTGGAATGGTGAAATCAGATCTTGTTCTGTTTATGGCTGTGAGAAGGAGCTTTATAAGCTAGAACTAGGACTTCTGAGGCTTAAATAGACTGTGTATTGCCCCTAAAGTGTTAATCTAATTTCTGTTTCTAAAGTATATTAACTCAGATATTATCTTTGTTTTTCCATCAGTTCTGAGAACTGTACTCAAAAATATACAGGGGAAATTAGCTGCATACCCTGAATGGCAAGTACATCATTAAAAAAAAAAAAAAAAAGGATGAGCATGAAATCCAATGATAATAAAGTTATGAAGGGGTCCTCTCCTTCTCTCACTGATTGATAACCTAAAAGCCTAGGAAAAACAATTATAGCATAGAGGACGTGTGCTGGGGAGAAACGACAGTAACACCAGATAAACCCAAACGTGTTGATAAAACGGAATTAATTTTTTCTTACATGATATGAATATGACTAAAGACAAAACACGTTAATAACAGAAGCCATTTAAAGGCTTTTCTGTAACAAAGGGAAGAAAGAGAAAAATAAGAAAGGAAAAGTCTTACAGCTGTGCATCTGTTTTTAATACTGGCACCCAATAGTCTCTGAGACACCGTACTGAGGCCTGCTGGCTGTGACCCCCCCATCTGACCATATAAAGAGGTGCATCCCCACACTAACATGCCGGCAGAGCTGCTTCTGACAAATGTCCTTTACTAACGTAAAAGAAAGTACTGAGCAGGACAGAACTGTAATGGTGACTAACACGAAAGACTACCTTTCTGTTTCCTTCTCCCTTTCCTCATAAACTGAATGAACTGTTGTTATAAGACAACATGCTGCTGAGTTAATGTAACTTAAAAATTTACAGCAGGTTGTATGCCTGGAGGCACATTATGGGGCCACCTGTAGGCATCTAATTCCACTGAAAATAATGAATAATTGTGGAGAATTCCTCAGAGTTTAGAGGAGAGTGGATAAGAATCGTGTTGCTGGTTCACTCCAACACGGATTCTGCTGTGGAGGAGGATTAGAGAACTGTACTCTCTCCAACAAATATGAGTAATCCTTCTCCCCACAAAAGAGTCCGCTAAATGCAACACCACACACTCGGGTGCCAGATCTGCACAGCCATTTCTTAGGCACTTCTGATAATCCACCTGCAGAAATTGCCACATGGCAATTGCTTAATATAGCATGTTGATCTATTTGAGAACTTTTACAGTGAGGAAAGCTGTTTTGTTTATTTCTCCTCCTCATATTTTGGCAAAGGTAGAAAGTGACAGTGAGAACATCCCTGATACAATCCCAAGTATTTGTTTGGGAGAAATTAATATGCGTATTTTAGCAATGCTCAGCAACCTTGACCTTTTCGACTGGAAGGAAAATTAATTTACTGTAGAGCTGCTTTAAAGAAAAAGCAAAAGTGTTTTTACCCGAAAGTAGGTGGATTTAGTACTTATCCTGAAACTATTCAGAGTATATATTATTTGTTGCACATACACATATGTGTGCATATATACTTATGAGCGTTTTTCAAGTAGGTTCCAAAAAATAACTTGAATTTTGTTCCGTTAAGTTATAATTTACTTATAAACTTTATTAATGTAGTCTTTTTCCTTAGAAACACTGCAAATACCATTTGGATTTTAAATTTATGACAACCTTTCTCCACAATGCTCACATGATTTGAAATTAAAAAAACTACATTTAAATTATCATTTAAGTACTGAATATTGGATTCTTGGTGGTACGAAGACTGACATTTCCGTTCTATTTGCACTACATGAAGGGTTAATAAGGTTTGCATAACCTTATTCTTTGACAGCTTTTCGGCAGAGTATTTCAGGACTGCTGCCAAATCAGATTTTAACCCTTTTAATCATGTTGTTAATATTCACATTTGTGCAGAGTACAGTACATACTGCATATAAGGCAATATAGCTCTGAACACAGTTTGACCTGATATCCAATCAAGGAAAGGTTCCTAGAGATGCTTGCCATTTTGGTTGCTATGGTGAGTTTCATATTTTGTGGAAACCACTGCTAGATGTCTTAAAATAGACCTTTGCCAAGAAAAACATTAGTCCAGTGGCATATGCTGGTGGAGCATTGCAAGGTTGCTCAAATTCCCTTCCTTTGTTTTTCCCTCTCCCCCCTGGGGCCACTGCTCCAAGCATCAGCCCACTGGTCTGGCAGGCTGAGAATCCAGAAACTTGCTGCTAATTACAATGTTGACAATTCCCAACCTGTTTACTGGCGCCAGCAATCAAACTGCATCCTCTGGAGTGAACCAAAAAGCACTTCCTGGCTTTAGCTTCCCGAGGTTCCAAGCTGGCCATATTAATTACTGTTAACTTAAAACTGTATGTTGTACAGAAAAAGCTTAATTAGCTAGTTTGAGGATTAAAATGTATCCTCTACAAATTTTAAAGCCTCCTGTTCTCGACCAAATTATGTGAATTCATAAAACATTTTTCCTTGGATAAAATGTTGATTATTTTAGATGTGGTTTCTCAGGGTCAAATCTGCCACTGTATTACCTTCAATTGAGCACCAAAATAGATCAGAATAACCTCTTTCTCACCCTCTTTCTCCCTCTTTTTTTCCTTCTCTTTTCCCCTCTTCCTTCCTGTCAGTCTCCCTCTCTTCTTCTCTTCCCTCCCTCATTTATCTATATTAATGTCTATCTACATTGTTTTTAAAATTTGAGAAAGATAAGGGGCATAATTATTTGCAGTTACAGTTTATAGTTAATGAAAAAGGAAAACTTTTAAATGGAGACCAAATAGTCAAAAGATATTTTCCTATCTTGATGATTTTTAAAATAATGATAGTTACCCATTTTTTCAAGTGAAGCTCTGCTGTGATAGGGGTTTGATCTGGGAGCAGTCAACATTAAAGCACTTATAAGAAGAAGCATGTTTCTCTGGGTGACCGCGCAGTGAGAAATCACTCTCCCAGCCTCCTAAATGGTTAGCATTACAGGTAACCCAGATGTGTCAGTGGCTGATCACCATGTAATTTTCATAAATAACATAACAGCAGTGGACAAGGGTTTAGTAAAAGTGATAATTCTATTTTGACTCTGTTGTAATCCAAGAGTTAATCTGGCTTTGTTTATTTAACAAGATAGCTTTGGATATTTAAAAACTGAAATGAAAGATTAAAAATTTTAACTTGTATATTAAAATGCTATTTTATTTCTGTTCTTTGATGTAATAACATCATCGAGTCAGTGTTAACTACTAACCTTAGTTTTAATTTTACATTGAATATACTACATGATATATTTTGTCATTCTAATCTTCTAGCCAATATTTTCATTTGGAAGCTTGTTATATTGAATTAATTTAATTAAGATTAGAATTTTCCTGTTACTTAAATATTTGCAACATGGGTAAAAGGTTAAGTTACTCCTTTAATTATGATTTATATTTGTTTCTACATTAATATTAATTTGGCCTAAAAGTTTTCCCTAGATTTTGAAAAAACTTAAGTATAAACACACTATAGACTTTTGGAATCTGTTGGCACATACACATCTGTATATATAATATTAAAGCTTGAAAAAGATTATATCACATGAATCACTGACTAGTAAGAATATAAGAATTATTATCAGATACTAGGAAGAGGAAAGTTATAAGAAAAACAATATTCAAGTTTTATTGTGATGTATTAGAAAGAAAACATCTCAAGAAGACTTAGAAAATGGATTCCAAATATTATCTGGGATCCATAGGCGAGTTACTAAGATACTCTGTGTTTTGAGGATTTCACGTATAAAACATGGAAGTAGGACCATCCACCAAATAACTGGAACTGAGGTAGAAAATTATAACAACTAAATGTCATACGAATTTACTATGGGCTTATCTAAGACTCATGAAATTTTATATTCTATGTGGATAATAGACTGGAAAATAATTCCATCAAAAGAAAACAAATGATCAAGTGGAAATGCTATGTCTTTGGATACAAAGGCCAAGCCAGTGAAGATCACGGACGTCAATCTTCTTTATCTTTACCATGGCTAATTAACAAACAGCCCTCCTCCCTAAAACCTAAATCGGTGGCAGTGAATAGGAAAAACTGAACTCTTAGACACAAGTGTCTATTATTTTATACCAAGAAATATTGCTAACACGGCCTTAAACAAATTCCCCTAGGTTACTTTATTTCTAAAACACAAATTCAAATATAACACATAGCTTTTCCAATAAAAAAAAGAATAAAAGGTTGTCTCTTTAAAGTCATGTCCCTCTTAAGCTTAATTTTACACAAGTCTGTCTCTTCGGACTGATGATCTTTCCTTTGACTTGCGAAACATCCAGATTTCATGCCTTTCTCAATTTTCTACCTATAAGCCAGGGACATTTTACTCAGACATAATTTTTATTTTAATTGATTCACACTTCAAAATAAAGCATGACCTCCTATCTAAACAAAAGAACTTCTGAATACTATGAAAGAATTCCTATTCCATAGATACATATAAAGTTAATATTGTCAACTTTCCATCACAACTGGAACAATGGCACTAAAGAACAAGATCTCTTCTAAAGTTTCCCCAAATTGATATTTTTTTAATGTGTATTGCTACTGGCTATTAAGCCTGCCAATAATATAGCCACCAATAATTTCATCACTGTGTCTTTTAACACAGCACCAAAAACTACAAAATTGTCTCTACAGTCTACATCCTTAATAGCTATTTGGTATCACGATCCCTTGTCTCTTGTCAAATTCAATCGTTATCTGCACAAATTGTCGGATCTAAATGTAAAACTGTCTCAAAAATTTAATGTCAACTTTTATTTTTAATATAACAGCCACAACTAACAAAAACCTTTTTGTTTGAGGTAAAGAATCCTCACATTTTGACTGTGTCCAAACATATAGTTATAAATCTCAGAGCTGTTTTGGACAACTACATCCAGCAGCAGAAAGAAATATGAGATATTTTGATAAAAATGTAAGTAGGTGGCTTCTAAACCTCATGCTCTTAACATCGGAAGTCTATTTGAAATCAACTGTTTTTGAAAGCTATATGGAATTGTACCTATCATCAAAGTTTAAAATGGACATAATGTGTCATAGCTATCATAATACTGTGGATAAAACGTTACGTAAACTATCTGAATAAAGCAGTATATGAAAAACTATATTATTTTAATTTTTATATAATGGGTGCATTCTTTTGTGGTTAAAAAGGTCAAACTTTTATTTACTAGCAATATCCTGGAGAGGAATACCTTTCAAATGAAACTATAATTTAATTTTGCTTACAATTTAAATTTGCTTTGCAAGTAAATAATGAAAAAAATTACTACACAGATCTCTATCTTTGAAAATATATCTATCACAGTATGTTGGATAAAATAAATTTCCATTGATTATTTGTTTAAAAATGTATGAATTCTTACAAGTATTTATACATTTAATATTAAATAAAATACACTAGGTTATATTTTCTACATAAAAAATTCACATGTAATTAAATGATTCTAGATTAAGCAGTTACTTGCAGTTCCAAAAAAAACAATACCCACTTAAAAGAAATGTTCTTATAGGTTTTTCAGTTATTTAGGAGTTATATCTGAGAATTAAAGAAAACCAATTTTCTATCTTAACAATGAATAAAAGTGCACTATTAGTAAACAGATTTGAGAATTAGAATTTACATTAACATTAAACTTAAATATATGCAGTTCAACAGCCAATTTATATAGTAGCTACTTTTAAAAGGACATTAACTATGGGGAAAAAAGGTAAAATTCTGTACTAACGTGTCCCGAAAGCATACAATTGCTTTCACTAAATTAGTAAATATTTTTGAGCACCTATCATGTGCTGCATACTGATGAGGTATTTTAAAAGGCTATGCCATTGCTACGCTATTTTAGAATTAAATATCCTAGATAGATATTAGTATTTTTTAAAAAAGAATTAAAAAAATAGTAATTTCCCCATTCCTCTAAAAGTTATAACTGAATTTAGTAGCATAAACGTTTACACAAAGAACAAACATTTTAAAAGGCCAGCGTTTATTCTTTATCCACTACAATCATGTATATTGAGTTTGAAAAGGGTTGTTTGTAATTTACTCTTATCAGGCTTAAACATTTCTGAGGTAAATCCATGACTACATATATATTATACATGTAGAGACATACACATACATACATTCTTAAAGTAACACACTATGTTGAATCTGTAAGTCATTCTTTTGGGATTTTTTTTCCCTACTAAAACTTCAAATAAAAATCAAAAGGCAAAGAAGCGACAAAAATGTTTCTATGTGTTTCATGTTTAAAAAATTTAAGTAAAAATCTTGAAGACCAATTCCTGTTTGATGTAAAGACAAAGTATGTTAGTGAATACCTTTGAAAGACTTTGAAGCTGCTTTCTTAGTTGTGGTATCAATTTGCACACTATCTATATATAAAATGAAGAGCAGAATTCAGGCCAAAAAGAAAGAAGGCTTTCTTTGAAATGGAGTCCATAATAGGTAGAAGGGCCTTGAGAAACTAAATCCCAACCTACTTGTTGGGATGAAACACTGAGGGCCAGGCAGGCTCTGTGGCTAATCTGTTGTCATCCTTCACAATAAAATCTGCACGCAAAATCAGATTTTCCAGCTTTTATTCCAAAGTTCTTTCTAACATTGGACACTCTCTTCCTTTAAGTATCATATACTTGAGGAAAAAATAAAATTCGGGATTTTTCCGCATAACTGCCTCAATTCTCTAATTTGCTTTGTCTTTGTAAACACTGTAAAAGTCTGTTTAAAATAATAGTTATGAAAACAAATGGTGCATGAAACTGGACCCATAAAGTAACCATTTTTAAGTTTAATTCCCCAGAAGTTATGCATAAAACACGTAAGGAAGACTTCTCTTATTTCTATTATAAAGGAAAAGATCTTTTTAACATGTATGTTTCTGATAAAATATTAGGCATGAAATAAATTCATTCATTCATTCATTCATTCATTCATTCTTCTTCTTCTTCTTCAAGTCCAAAAATGAATGAGCTATTTGGTAGAAATACAGAAACTATCTCAACCAAGTAACTTTAGCTTATCTTGGGACTTGTTTGAACTAGTGCTTGAAATTGGCCACATTTGCTCATGGAGATAAAAATAGACCTCAAACATTTAATTTTCTTTTGTATACTGGGTGTAAATTTAAAAATCAAAATTGTAAGAAATATTAATTTTCCAATTAAATTATACCATTGTTACAAAAATAATTTTTTAGAAAGTGTCTCTTAGCACACATTTTATTTGTTTAAAAAGAGACATTACTTTCCATATATGCTATTTTGCCAGTATTATAATATAATTTGTCAACTTTAAAAAAATGTATTATGATATAAACTATATTTAATCAGGAACATAGTATTAGTAAATAGATTACGTCAGTATAAATGTTTTTGAGTCTGAAATTTGAGATTCAGTATAGATTTGAAGCTAATAAACTAAATGTAGTATGCCTTATTTAAAATACTTTGAATGTTTTAAAGTTCTTAGTTTATTATTAGTTTTTTTTAAAGCTTTGGTTCTAGCGATAGGTGGCAAGTGTATAAATTTTCAAACATTGGATTATTCCTGAATCTCAAGGGGTATTCCACAAATATCAAATGAAAAGTGTTATCTTTATACTTGTATAGATACTTATCATTGATTTTCAGAATTAGATTGTCTTACTTAGCTCTCACTACTAACCATAATATAACAGAACTCAGAACTCAATAGATTTGGGTAGCCACATATTTGTAATCTGGACAATACAAATATTAGTGATACATTGGTTTTGTTGTTAAGCTCCACTCAACAGACTCAATTATTATCACCAGGTAATAAATAGAGAAAAAAAAACTAAAAATTTCAGAATATCTCTTTTTTAGCTTATAGCTTTTTGGATTAAAATGTTTTCTCCTTCGAAAAGCTTACACAAAATATTTTATAGATTGAAATTTAAGAATTTTAAGTCATGATTTAAAGTATAGTGCTACGGGGAAAGATCTCGAAACATCTAAAAAACAAATTGTACTACAAAACTCTGTTTAAAACCAATTCAGTATTTATGGTTATAGGTGTAAAACTACCAGTAACTAATTGTAATACCTAAAAACAGTAATAAAAAGTCCTTAAGTATTATCATTACTACACTTTCTCTTTTTATTGAAAATATTTATCACCAAGATAAAATTACTTTCAAATAGTAAGTCTAATATGTTGATTACACTGCTCTATAACATTGTAAGAATATCATCCTGTCATTTCTGTGATGCAATGATAGCTGACACTACCTTATTAAAAAACTGATGAAGAATCGTGTGGTATGATGCTATCTTCTATGTCCTTAGTCTTTTTTCCTCTGTCTTACATAAAAGCACGGAATATTTCCCAATATATTCATCATTTCTACCTAGACAAAAAAAAATGTCTATTTTTATATTTGAAAATGTACCACTACTGATATGGAATATAATAAGAAAAAATGATAATATGATTTATGAAATTTTCCATCCATCAAAATGCTACTTCATCATTGCTTCCCTTTGCCTGGACATTCACTGACAATTCTGTTCTGGTTCTAGATTGGCACTGCTGTGACACCAAGAACCACATCATTCTAGGGCTAGTAGTGGACTTGGGGTGAGATCTTGGGTCCAGGACATAATTATTTATTTAAAAATGTACCTCATCAGAATCATCTGTCCAATACATATTTTCTTATCTTCACATTAAATATTTTTATGATCCTCAATGGATCTTTAACTCCAAGGACCACCGTTCCCTACAGTTCTATTGAAGCAAAAATATCACAACACGACTCACAAAGAACAAAATCAGCAATTTTTTTGTAAGATCCAATTTTCGTCAAACTTCTTACCTGAGGCTCAGTGGTAAACCATTAACCGAGATGAATATTAGTGAATATTACAGTATAAATTTGACTCTTCATAGACATTATATAAATTTCAATGGGAAGTCTAAAACTTTCCATCTATAAGCCATAAAGTGTAGTCATAAAAATTTGAGTACTTAGGCAGACCTAACTAAGGCAAAATTAATTGACGAAGGCAATTTTCATAAGTTTCATCTCTTCCCCTCCATTGTGCCCTAAGTATTATTATCAAATGAATAATCTAAGCTATATTCATATGTTTTTCTCAAATAGAAATTGTATCACCTTTGTAAAGCAAACCAAATTGTAGAAAGGGGTGCATACCCTGCTAGTATTTGGACATGAGTTGAAAAACAATCCAACTAGTATGAGTACTTAAAATCACTTGGATCTTGCATGAGAAACATACACAATCAACTTCATATTTCTTTAATCTTGTCTATGGATACCAACAGGGTAACAGCAATAATTGGCAAGTGGTGATGTAATTTAAAATTCTTTTTTCTGAGGGGAAAAGACTGCCTTATAACAATAACAGTTACTACAGTAATCTCAATTTAATAAAATTTTGAGGGGTTTTTCCTCCTCCTTATCTAAAAAGGTCCAGTCTAGTAAAAATTGTCTTTTTTTTTCTTCTCAAATTTAAATAAGAACCAGCTCAGTCAGACTGACACCTAATGGAAACTTTTATAAGAAAATAATTCTGCCAAAAAAAAAAAAAGCAATGAGATAAGTATTTAAACCACTTGAACCAAGGAAATCAAATACTTTTTTTTGACCATGAGATGAGTAGAGGTTTACTCCAGATTTCGTCACTAGCATTTACAATTCTTGCACTCTAAAAATGATTATTCATTTAGGAAGCAAATGCTGTCATAAGCTAAAGTACCACTGGCAAAGAACTGAATGAAACAGCTTATTTTTCAAAAGTTCTTCCTCATTCTCTCAACAAATGCTGAAGTATTACATCTTTCATGTCTCAAAAACTCTATCACCCTCCAGCTCCCTTTTCAGCTTTCACATCTTATACATTTATTTAGTCAACCAGCTTGAGGCCAGCTATCAAATGATCACCTAGTTACTAGATCTCGTAGGTTCTCTCTACTATCTTAATTTCCCAATAAAACAATACCACCAGTAGACATACTGAATTTTGTTAAATGTATAATAAGAGCAATATTTAAAAGCCCTTAATCACCAATTGGTGGCTCTCTAGAGAAAGAGGGTAATTAATGGAACAATGAAGGAAAGAAGAGTAGTTACATATTCTCTTGCTAGTGACAGAATGTTGAGTGCAAAGATGTTTTCTTTTTCATTTGAACTCATCCTTAAAACGGACTCGCCCTAAGTGGGTCTCAGAGAGCCCCACTCATTTTTCTCTCAAACAACCTTCCTTGAGTGCAAAAGCCATGAGTGTAGATACCCTGAGCGTGATTGGGAGATGAGACGCGGTGTGGTGGAAATAGGACAGGGTGAAGAGTTGTGTGGTGTACTCCTCACTAGGAATCCAAGGTACTGGAAGAAAGGCGAGACTCTGGATAAAAAAGCTTGAGGGTGTTGCCTGTTTCCTTCGGAGGCACCTCGCTCTCAGCGTGTCCAGGGCGCAGAGCTGCTCTTGTAGACCAGAACCCAGTGGGGTACAAGCACGTCGCGCCGGGAAAGGCCCGTCCTCCAAAGGGAAAAGGTGTCTGAGGCATAGCTCAGCTCGGGGCTGGACTGGGAGCGCCGCGAGGGAGTGCGTTGCAGGCTTCTTTCACTCTCTCTTTTTCTCCCGCAGCTTCGATTTCTCAGAAATTCAGTCTTCACAGCCCGTGCACAACGGCCGCCACGGTGGGAGGAAACGTGGTCTTAGTGTCCCAGGAGTTTTGTGCAGAACCTAGTGAAACCTTCTGGGCGCTTGGTACTTTCTTGTCCCCAGCACTTTCTTCTCCCACCTTTGAGGCACCACCGGGAAGAGGGAAAGTAGGGTAATGGAACTGCGGGGTTGACCCGCTGCAAGAGCTGCGCGCGCCTTCCACGATGGATCTTTCCCAGCTCCATCCCGGGCATCTCAACTCCTGCCACGTCCGGTTGTCTCCAGCGATGCCCTAGTGTACTTGAGGGGCTTGTTGGGTGGGTGGTTGCTCTTCGTTAAGAGGGGACGCATCCGTATGGTTTTCTCGTCCATTAATATTTGAAAGAAACAAAAGCTGGAGGTAGAAGGAGGGAAAGGCTCACTCTTCCTCTCGTTCCTCCGCAGTAGACCTGAGAGGGGGAATGTGCCTTGGGTTTGTTGATGTTTGAGACTCGTCCCAAAGGCAGAGGCAGGGAAGACAGCGCTGAAGACGTGTCCCAAAGAAACTGGACTACTGAACAGACACTGCCTGCCCCAACCACTTTCAGGAAGGTTCCAGTTCTGGGCCACACCGCAACCAATCCGGTTCCCATCCTGTTTCTCCACCCCTTCACGGAGAATCCGAAAAGAAAATATAGGTTCTTGGGAGACCCGCCACACTTCCAGTCTGGGAGCTCCTCCGGGACCCAGGCCCCGGTCCCCCATCTCTTTCCCAGCCCCGGACGCCTCGTCTGGCTGCGGAGTGGCACCGCCGGGGGTGGGGCTCCAGCACGCCCCAGGGCCCGCGATTCTCAAGTCACGCGCTTCTGCAGCTTGCGATAGCACCTTCGCCCACTGACACGCCCTTTCTGCGGAGGTAGCCCCCTGCGACCCTCTACTGAGCTCCAGCTCCTCACTCGCGATGCTGCTAAACTGCTCAAGGCCTTTCTATCATTCCAAACTTTAGAGACTCGCCCCGTCCGCGTCTCTGTCCCCCAGCCGCACCCCACAGCGAAGAGGAGACAGTCAAGCGGCGGACGCCAAAATTCACCGCAGGCTGCGCGGAACTGATCCCATCCTTTCCCCGCCCCTCCCCTGCGAATCGACCCCCGCCCCCTGCGCGCACCCATTCTACAGCCCCGGTCACCAGAGGCGCGACGCACAGAGCCTTTCTAGTGAGATGCGACTTGTAACCACCTAACACGCGACCCAGAGCGAAAACACCGAGGAAAGGAAAAGATCAAAAAAGTGCTACCTTGGCAACCACAGGCGTTTAGAGGCCAGCTGGTGGGCTGGGAGGGGCGGCCGCTGCCCGCCTGCCGCTGGTACTCTCCTCGACTACGCGTATTCTTAAGCAATAACAACGTAATCCGTATTATCCACCCAAGAATACCCGTCACCGAAGAGAGTCAGAGGACCAAGCTGCTGCTGCCGCTGCTACCGCTGCTACTGCTGCCGCTGCCACCAGAACTCTTGCTGCTGAGCCCGCCCCTGACTGGGGCTGGGCTGAGCTTGACCGGGACCATAAATCCATTACTCGATTTCCCTAAAGAAGGATCCAAAGCTGTGCTCGGCTGCTTCCTGCCCAAATCCAAATGGCTGCTCTATTTCCAATTCTGAAAGACAAATCACAAAACCAAGCACTTAACACAGGAAGAGAAGAGTGCTGTCTTCCCAGTGAAGAAGGAGTCTGAAGCAAGGCTCTTTGGGCACAGGGTGGGCGTGACAAGTAATCTTTAATTTACCTGGTGCTCTCCCAAGTGCCTGCCTCTGTCCTTGCTCTGCTTGGTACCACCTCTGGTTTTGGCCAGCCCACTCTAGGTGCTTTGATTGAGTGTCATGGCAGCGAGAGAGCCCTGTAAGAGACATGCATAGTTAAGCACACAAATATTACAAATGTATTTGCCTAGACGGCTTTAAGTAGAAGTGAGGCTCAAATAAAGATAAGGTCATGCATGGGTGAAATTTTCAGCAGTGTGTTTTGGAAATGCATTTTCTCAAGCCCAAGATCGCAGAAAATAAACACTAGTTCAATTTACTACTTGAAATCAAATACTTATAGATCTACATAAATAGCCATCTCTCCTTTGAAGGCCTTAGAGCTATACAACATAATGATTTTTAAAGAGAAAAAAGCTTCAAAGCACAAAATAATTAAACTCATTTTCCATAGTATCTGAACTCACTGAGTTTGACAAGCTGGTAGAGTTTTTATGATTTAGGCATCGTTTTTGCAGTACCACAATGTGTAATTCTATAGCCCACCTTTTTAATACACAGTATAAATGCATTGCTGTGCAGTTGTTGTGAACACCTCTACAGAAAAACCTTTGAAGCTTTGTCTTTATAAAAATTATTGTAAGAAAAAAAAACTAATTTGCAAAGTGACTGTAATTTTTACTTTCAGAGAAAAAAATCTCTGTGATTCTTTGATGATCAATATGGCTCTTACTGAAACAGCTTTGTCTTAAGAAGCTACAGTGAATATTCTGATAATAGGGGTTTATTGTTCACTGAATAAAATGGTCAAGTGCAATGTCACTACCCAAGACATGTTGAAGTTCCATTAGAAAGTTCTCAATTTGCTTTTTCTTGTACTCTCAAATACATGAAAGTACATCCATGTGAGTGGAATAGGGAGGGGATATGGAAACATGGCATTATGATTCTTGAAATTATGTAAGTGCAAATAGCTCTTCATCAAGGAGTAATTATATAACAGAATCTCTCCCACTACCACAACTCATCTCTAACTGACCTGGCTGCAATTTAAGGCACTTAGGTTGTGCTCGTTCTTTTTATTATTTTTTTAATACATCACTTCCCCTGACACACCAACTCATCATTTTCCTGACATGTTACATACAAATAGAAAAATTGACATGAATTCTAGGTTTTATGAACAGTTGTTTGACATAAAGCTTGATGTCAAAAATAACTTTAAAAAAAGCAGCATTGCCCAATTAATAGCCTATTTTACAGTTTTTTTTCAGATAGCTCTTAAGTACACTTTTCACAAAAAGACCTATGATAATTAAACAAATTAATAAGTACTATTTTTTGCTATTACCTAACATAGCTATAAAGTGGAGCTTTTCTCTGCAACCACACACACACAAACACACACGGGAGAGAGAGAAAGAGAGAGAGAGAGAGAGAGAGAGAGAGAGAGAGAGAGAGCGCTGACAGGTTCTCTTCAGCTTGAACTCTTAGAAACAAAAGCCCTTAGGGAAAGTAATGCAATAGTCTGTGAGCAAAGTGTACATTTGCTCCTGAACTCTTCCATTTAAATCTCAACTACCATTAAAAGGAAAAAAAAGAAACATAATGTACAGATAGATTTGGATTTAATAAATGGAATGTCCTTTATGAATTAAAAAGGACTATCAAGGCATATATACACACCACACACAAACACACACATACATATATACTTGTACATACATACACAATACATGGCGTATCAGAATCACAGCATAAATACCCACACAGCTTTTCAGGGCTTTCTGAGTAATATCCCTTAGTTTTGCCTCCTCACAATTGAAATAAAACACACACACACTGACCCACAGACTCACACGCTTTAAGAAACTGGAAGAACGCAGTAGATATGCTTTCTTTTTATCCAAGTAGTCAGTGCCAGCCCTTTCCCTACCTACCCAAATGTTCCACCAGCTTCAGCACCTGGACCAGTGGACAGCTCATCCCGGGCCGGCTGCCGGCAGCACTCGCAGCCGAACTGACGCTCTGAGCTCTAACCAAAGCTCTCTCGTGCTTCAGCGGGGCAGCCTGACTTACGAGAACACCATTTCCTACGAGACCACTGCCGCTGGGTGCATATTCAATTCAAACCTCCTTAAGCTGTCGGATTTCCCCCACCCATCCACCCTTCCCCCTTTCTCCACCCTCCACACAAAAACAGAAAAGGGAAGAAGCCCAATACCATCAGGGCGTTTGTTGATCAACTTACACTTTGCTTTTGAATATTTAGATACTGCTAGCGGAGCAATATCAACGGAGGCTTAGGTCCGCATTAAGTACCTTTGTTCATCGACTCCTGCAAGCCATGTTTATTAGAATCTACATTTCTCTCGTGCCCCGACAACTAGAGGTGTGTTTTGCGGGCAGGGGGGCTTTCAGCATCTTTTTATCTCTCAAGGCCACCGCGACTGACTGACTGCCAGTCCCCACTACTTTCCCACCCTGTCCCCCACACTCCAAAACGCATCCCAGTCAAACGCTTGGTAATTTGCAACCAAATATACATAAAGAAAAGCGACAAAGCAATCGGTTTGAGGAAATAAGCCAATTAAGCTAAAGCAGAAATGCTTCTCTCTCCCCCAACCCCCTCCCCCTTGCCTCCCTCCCTCTTCCTCTCTCCTTCCCTCTCAAGTAGAAAGGGGGAAACACCAAGGAGAGGGAAAAATCGGGAGGAGGGTGGTTGTCGACTCTTACAATCAATGGAAAAACACTATACACATCTTTACTGAATAATAGTCTCTTTTTCAGACAAAAAGAAACACATTTATCGATGTAAACATAGTCTCCCTCTTCCACACATCCTACATCCTTTACGTTTGCTGAGATTTGTCTTTCAGTATAGCAAAGTAACTGTCACAAATCCATCTCGATTGAAGTGCTTACCCTCTAAATCCAGGTTTCAAGCGGAACTCCAACTGTGTGTAGAAGCCAGAGAGTCGTCAGATGAGCGGTGAGGTAGGCTCTGGGCAGTGGAGCTGCTTCCCTCTGAGTGCCGGGTTACAGTGTTAACAAGCCCTGGGAAGGGACCTCGGTGCCTCGCGCTGGCTGTGCCCCAGTGCCTTCGCGTGGTGGCGGCTTGTTCACGCTTCCGAGGAGTCCCAGGCGATAGCCTTCAGCTGATGCGAGCTTCCAGAAAGGAGTAGGGAACGGAAAAAAATCATCTAATGCAATCAAATCGATCTGATCTACACCATCTGTCGCCTGCCACTATACACAAACGTTAAAACAGGAAAACGGAAAACACTGACAGCCCGAGAGGGTTGGTCTGCAAAGAGTTCATTTTTAGCAGAGCATAATTGGATATGGTCGGCGTACAGTTACAAAAGCTGCTGTTAACCATCCAGTAGTGGATCCCAAACATGCTAATGGTGGATTAATTGAGGAAGATCTGACGTGCAAGCTTCATAGTCTCTTATTCATGACTTCCCAATGGGAAAGGACCAATGCCTTGTGGGACTATGGTAACATACAGTCAAAAAGCTGCTAAGAAAATGGCTGTGTGTTCACAGCACCTCTCTCTGATAACAAACATATGTCGACTAAAATGGTTTAGTAGAATGGGAGGGGGGTGTGTTTGAGAATAAAATTTTCTTTCCCAGTATAAGCAATCCCCACATTATTTCCTTAAAGAAAATCAAAAATAGATATATCTTTACTCATAGTGGGAAAAAGGAATGTTTTAAAAGGTTTTTATCGAGATTAAACTCCGTTATAGGATAAAAAAAAAAAAAAACAGAACACTTGTGCAGCAATTCTTAAAAAAAAGGCAACTATTATCATTTTTTTCCTTACTGTGATCAAAGTGTAGATTCATAACATTGCAGTATATAGAAACTCAGCCCAGTTAATCCCAGCAAGATTGACTGGAGATTGTTTAATGCCAGGTACCCTTTTGACTTCTCGAAATCAGGATGCCTCTTGGGCAAGACATTTTGCATTACTGAAAACTGACATAATGAATGTTAAATGTGATTGCAGCGAAGAGATGGGAAGAGTTTTCTTTTTTAATTCTACCATTATTCCCTCTAGCCAAAACACCTTTTGGTCTGTTTCCAGTCATTCCTGATAAGTTGATGTGGAAGGTATAGGGATTGAGGAGGGAGTGAAGATAAGGGGGGACAATGATGGGGGTAAGGAGTGTAGACTATCAATAGCCAATAAGTTCCATTCCATCTGTAATATAAAAAACTACGGCAATAAAATAGGTCACTTACTCTTTGTGAATCATATTTCAATATAAACTAGTTTTCAAATTAATGTTTTATGTCTGGAAAAAATACATATTGCAAACAATTGGGTGACTGTCCCCATCTATTTGTGATTTTAAGATTTAAAAAAAGGAATAGAGTTTATTATCTAGATATGACATCCTTTTATTATCTATATCTAATATTCCACATTTTCTCTGATTTATCATCTGTTTGAACATTGAAAACTGTTCACTTATATTTTGCTGGGTTTCTTTTTTGAGAACATAAATTACATATATTCATAGTAAACAGCATTTCGGATAATTTTTGAGGTAGCTGAATATGTCTCCTGAAACTTTGGTAATCTCTTTAAGAAAAAAATCTAACAGTTGTGAATTAGATTAGTCTAAAAATATACCTTGAAGACAAATCAAACAATTTACCTGATCTTTTGTTTCTATATACATTAATTAAACACTCTTTTCAACCCACACTACATTCCAGGGTCATAGTCAGAAATACAAGTCTAATAGCTCAGCAACCATTGTTGTCATTTGTGTCAAGCTATTGCCCCCTGCAGGTTAGGCTGAAAGTGCAGGCACAATTTGGCCAAATCCTCAGGAAATTTATGGTAGTCACGTTATTATTCACTCTCTCCCAATATGTAAGTAGAATTGACTTTATAACTTTGTTTACATTATAGTTTAAATTGTTTAGTTAGAGATAGCTAGTAAATTTTTAAAAGTGAGATTTAACAAGAGGTGATTTCAGTTTTCCATCTGAGAATTTTGCTGGGTGGAGCAGACCATCCACTTTTTTGCCACACAGGTAGAACATTGATTCATTTAATAGTTTTTTCATCTCCCCTTACCCTTTTCCACAAGATACAACAGAACTTAAACGAATGCAACAGGACTTGGATTATGATTTCTTGATAATAAAGAAAAAATCCTGGGCAATTTACTACTTGATGTCAGTGTGCTTTTGGTAGACACAATGAAGTGCTTCAAATCAAACCCTTTCAGATTCTTCCTACTGCTGATATGATGGGGACAATTACACTGTTTCTCTTGATTATGAAATGAAACATAATTTCAACCTCCATGCTCCTGCCATCCCATCTTCCTTCCCTACAATCAACTTTTTCAAATAAGGCACCTTGCCAAGATGAAATAAATTTATTGTTGACAGATTATAAATTAAATTGCATCAACTTTTCTATAGTATTAGAAAGTAGAGCAGTTTTATGGGACTGATTTCAGAAGGTTTATAAGCAAATTCTTTTATATTTTGGATGTCATGATATAGCTACTCACACTGACTTGTAGAGAACCCTACAGTACTATTTCTCTATTATTAAAATACATGTCTTATTGAGCAATGGGATATCATTATGCAAAATAACATTTCTAATGCCAAATTAGTAATCAATAAGAATTTTATACAGTCAAATGTTACAAGTACTATTTCCACTGGTGTTGAACTAGTTAGAAATATGAAATGCATTGTGCTATCTTAGAGTTATCTGAAATGCTCACAAAAGATTTAAATAAAGGATAGTGGAAAAACTCAGGGCTTTCTCAGAGACCTTTTTACTCTAACTACTGATTTTTCCAGATCCTCCAGAATAGAAACATCAGATAAGAACAGGAGATGACTATGCCATATTTTAAACAAATCTAAAAAGAAAATCAACCAACCCACTAAGCAAGCAAAAAAACAAACAAAAAAACCCCAAAAACCTCCCAAAAAACAAAACAAAAAAACATGAATGCCCATCCTTGTTTTGTTACATGTTTAAAACTTATTAATTTTCAAAAGGCACTACATCTATAAATTAAGATCTGTGCCTCTACGGTTCATTAATACTCTTGCTCCAAGCAAAGACAGGCTTTGGACTAGATTGTTGGACTAGTAATTGCCTCAGGTGTAGCCAGAATAGCCATTGGTTGCATGCAGCTGACATTTCTAGTTGCCTTTGGGTGAACATTTTTCAAGAAAAGAAAATTTACCTCTCTTTCAAAATTATGTATCCTATATGTGATTTGATTACACATGATTTTATATATAGAAGCACATTGCTATTGAACCAGAACATTTCAACTATTTTCATTCCAATACGTATGGTCAGAGTTGCTTTTAAATAGCGTCTAGAAAACAGGGATGGTGTTATTTGACCTATGGATCTGAATCAGGGAGAACGTTTTCTAGTTCCCCTCATAGAGGACGGAGAAGATTGCCCAGAAGTAGCCATAAAAACACAATTCTCTTCCTCTTATTATCATCACTACTGTTCTAATTGTTTCGAACAAGGTTCTAGAAACCTTTTAGTGTCTTGTTACTGCCAGTATCCCAGAGTTGTTAAGACATTCCTATCCTCAGAAGCACAAGACCAAGCAATCTTATTCATATGCATCCTATGACGCAACTCAGTTTTGACTTGGCGGGTCTCCTGTGTTCGTGTGTGTGCGTGTGCGTGTGTAGGTTCATCCCCAAAGAGGTTATTTCGAGGTTTTCAAATGCTAATGGAGTGGGAGTGGTGATGGAGTGCGCCGCGTGGGTGTGGGGGGATCTGGGGAGACGGTGGTGAGGGGCAGTAACCTTACACAAATTAAAGGACACCACTACTTTAACTGCAGATCAAAACCATTAGTTGGGAGAGGCCCCTTGAACAGACACACTGCCGTCCTCCTCCAGGCCGAAGCCGGCCGCAGACGGGGCCCAGCGCTCGCGCGGTTTAGAGCGAGGGTCCCGAGCCCGCGCGAGGCCCGTTCTCGCGGGCGGCCCTCGGCTGAACTCTCGTTTGGAGAAGCGAGTCACGCGAGTCGCGAGCCCCGGGCGCCATGGCGGAGGAAGGTCGCCCGCAAGGCCCGCGGCGCCTGGCCCGGCTCGCGGTGCTCAGACGCCCCGGGGCAGGGCCAGGGCACCGCTTTGGCCACATCGATACTCGTTTCCACGGCTGCACAGCCCGCCAGCGCTGGCTTGGACCCGGGCCTCCTCAGGGGGAGTAAGGAGCAAAGGCTCAACCTCCACCTGGACCTCAGGGCGAGGCAGGGGAGCAAAAGCCCAGGTGCGGTCACACACGACAACGACCCACAAACCGCTGCCTCCCTGGGCTACGTCGGCCTGCACTTGGCAGCCTTAGAAGCGCTCTGTCGGGCTCTCCAGAGTCCTGGCCGGAGGCCGCGGCTCGGCCTCCGACTCTCCCACGAGTAAGGCTGCCCCGGGGCCAACGTTGACCTGAGGCGGAGGCCGGAGCCCGGCGGCGCCGCGGGACTCGGGAGCCGGAGCAAGGCGGAGGCTTGGACTTTGTTCCTGAAAAAGCTCGACTCCTCCAGAGTGCGTCAAGTCTAAAGCAGCTCCAGCCAGGCTCCGCGAACTTTCGGGGAACCGGTTATGTGGCTCACCCCCGTTAGCCTTCCTCCCGTCTGCAGATCCCCCGCCCTCCCCAGTCCCGGGCCGCGCCGGCTCAGCCTGCGGAACAGGGAGCAGCCCAGCGTTAAGCAGAGCGAACGCGCCCCCTACTGGCCGGACGCAGTAGGCGCGAAGACCCGCTCGGTTCCCTCCGCCTCGCGCGCGCAGCCCCGCCCTGACCCACCCCGACCCTCCCGCGCCCCCGGTGCTAGGGGCTTGTGGAAAGAAAGAAAGAAAGAAAAAAGAAAACAAAACAAACACAGCGCCAAAATCCACTCTCACCTCATCTTCGTCCCAAAGGTAAGTGTGAGTGCAGCCTCTCTCTCATGCCTTTTTCTGACCCTGGTCCTCTGGGAGGGGAGACAAAAGCCCCCCCCCCTCCCCACCCGCCCCAACACAAGAAATCATGACTGCTTTTGAAAGCACGTTTTGGAAGCATCAAAATCACGCGCGAGCGCGCGCGCGCGCGCACACACAGACACACACACACACACACACACACGCACGCACCACACTCAGCCAAACCCACACTTACCAGACCGGAAGAGAGCTACTGATGTGCATGTTTCTGGAAGCATTTCATTAGCTGTTGGAGGAAATGTTTACTAACGTTTCAGGTGGTAGGCAACAACAGTAATTCTGTGGATTGGAAAGGGGAAGGAAGAAGAAAGATGCCCTTAGTTTGATATTCCTCCCATACCTAGACATGAGTCTACCTTTCAGTCTCAAGTCCTAGCATGGGCAGAGTCCTCATCCTACTGAGAGATTCGACCATTTCTTGGGGGTGTCCTGTTCCCATTCTCCACCTGAGAAGTGAAAAAGGGATTTTTTTTTTCCCTAGATAAATCATGACTTAATTCTGTATGGCATTTTGAAATTAGTGTAACCGTGAAATAGGCTATATGCTTTGAGAGAGGTTTTTTTTGTGCTTAGGTAAAAGTTATTAGAAATCACAATGTTTCTTTTTCTTCAGGTAACTTTGAGTTAGAGATGAACATAATATTGTTGTGACTTTCAGTCATGTCTGTTGCCCCTGGATATTTACTGTCTTTGAAGAAGAAGCATAGTTTTAAAAACTTAAATAAATTTAAGCAAATAATAGGTACAGGTCTATTAAAGGATAAGTACTGTATGCCTCTACTCCCTTCACATACTCTTTTGGAGACAGCAGCTAAAGGACTGCCCCTGAGACTAGTTTATAGTAGGCAAGATCTAGGAGAGTGTCTTTTTAAATGGTGTCTGATTACTTATTTGTTATTTTCAGATAGATGACAGAATATTTAACCTTATAAGGAACAGAGTGAGGCTGATATGAAGTGCAACCTGACATCTCTCTTTTATATCCACCAATCCAGGAAATCTGAGCAGGTCATAGAGAGTTTGAACTCCTCAAGAAGATAACAATATCAACTATAATAATAAAAGCTAACACGTATCGAGTGTTTATTCACTGCCAAGTGCTATGCTGCAGTCTTTGCCTTCATTATCTCATTTAATTCTCATTGCAGTCCTATGAATAAGGTACTATCATAGTTTCTCATTTTACAGCCTAGGAAAGTAAGGCTTAGAAAGATTTCTTTATGTGACCAAGGTGACAACAGGTGGTAATCAGAAGAGCAAGGACCTGAAAACAGGCGATAGAAAAATATCTTAATAAATTGTTCTTACTGTATTAAATTAATGCTGGAACTAAACTGATATTTTAGGTTCGAGTTTTAGCTTTTCACAGAAAAAAAAGGAAGGATAACTTTTCTTGAAAGAAACATTTGATAAAATGGAAGTATTTGTTCTAAAAAATGCTTATTGTCAATTCCCTATCCCCATTTCACAGATGTGAAAATTGAGAGAATGAATCATCTTTGCTACAACTGTAAAGTGCATAATGAGGCCTTAATATCAGATTTTCTGATTTTAGCTCCTTCCTCTATGTATTCTATTTAACCATACTGCCCAAAGACAGAAAGATCCTTGGTTTTTCTATAATGCTAAACAGTGCATCAGTAATAAGTCAGTGAATAAGTTTTCTTTCACCTTAATTGTGAATACCTTTTATACTGAAAGAATGAAAATGTAGAAATAGTGCTATCCTCAGTGGTGAATTAAATGACATAAAAAATGGCAAAAGACTAAAATAACTACTTCAGCTTTGCTTGAAAAGCAGCTAAAGCAGTTAAAAATATATATGAAAGACCCATCTCAGTATGATTTTGGTCTTCTCCACCCCTCAAGACGCATTGTACCCTATGTCAGAAAAGTCATTCCACATTACATTTCTGCTAGCTTTTGTTCATAAAAAAGTTAAACACTCAACAAGGTTTTGGTGCTTTTCATCTCCATTCACATATTTCTTCTTTGCTCTGTGAATGGTTCCTGTAAAAATGTTGAAACGAATCTCTGGAGTGACCACTTTAATGCCAAACAACACAAAACAAAACAAAACAAAACAAAACAAAACATTTTAATTGGCAAGAGGTTTTTGACTGGCATACACATTTTAACACACACAATGCACTGAAGTATATTGTGTAGAACTGATTTACTCTGTGTTGTAAACTTAGCTTAGGTACAGAGTGTGCTTCATAAATGATCTTAGGGTTTCTTCATTTCAAAGTATCAGAAAAAGACAGATGAACTGCCTTAAGTCACTGATTGGATTGCAGCCCATATGTCTCAGCTTTCTCAGTCATTTGTGTGCAACTTATTTGGCCACATGGCCTCCTGTCATGTTGAGATCTGTAATTTTTCCAATGGTTTAACTTAGTTGAATATGATCATTAATGTCATGTTTGGAATCATCTCCTTTCCACCTCTCATTAAAGCCCTAGTATTCATATCAGTTTGGAACTGTTGTGATATATAATGAAGCTTGCTTGTTTGTGTGAATTTGTCCCATAAACACTCTCACAGAGTTTTAGACTTTAGGTTTTTTGAAATTATCTAGTCTAATCGTTTTATTTTACTGATGGATAAATTGATGTCCTAAAAGGTAACAAAAATTTTAAGGTCACCCATCTGGGAAGGAGGAGAAGGAGAACTGGAGCCCGAATTTTCTGTATTCAAGCTCTGAGGCCGTTGCATTTCCACAGCATCACATTCCTTTTTACTGACTTGTTGGAGACTCAGTCACTCATTCAACAACTAGTTATTGTCATAAATTTGGTGATTGTCCTAGACATTAGAAATTCAACAAAAGGAAATTAAACAATCCAGAAAAAAGGCCTTAATTTGTTGAAACATATTCTAGCATTGGACAAAATTAAATGCCAGTCTTATCAATCGTTATAAAGGCATTTTATAAAACCCTTTTTCTTTACAAATATCTTTAATATGTTAAGCTGTGCAAGGAAGACAAAACATGCTAATGTTCTTCCACATTTCCTGGTAAAGAAATTTGGGGAACCTTTAGTGCCAAGTGATAAAATTAGTGATGGGAAATGAGTAAATGGACACAGTAAATCTTAACCAGGTATTTAGGGTCCTCTCAGGTGCTCTATTAGTGGGTCAAGAATTATTCTTTCCCAGAGTCTTTCTGTAATTTGGGATTAAATGCCTGTGCAGGAGCTGGGGTAAAGAACTAATGAAGAGATCAGAGGAAATCACTCAACGAGGTATTTTTTTAAATGACAGATTTTCAGGTGTATATTAGATTGCCCTAGTGAATGAACCAAAGGGCTGGAGGAGCACCAGCTTGAGAGTTTAAGGCAGAAGCCTTAGGGTCTATTATAATTAGTTTTTGTGATTAACTAGACTTCCAATAGAGCAATAATAGAATATAATAGTTATACTATAATTAATAATATAGTCTAATAGTATAACATTAGTTAGCAATATAATGTAATAATTTATTTATTTCACATTTCCATCTTTATGTTAGTCATGTGACAGGCAGGACTGGTTGCAATAAACTATTGAGTGACCTATAGTGGGGGCCATCCAAATCCAGTTCACTATATTGTAAACTATTAAGGAACTTTTACAGAGTTTCTTTTTCATGTTGCTTGAATGTCATGTGTTGGCAAGGAAATGGTTCAGTTGGATCCTCAGGAGAGTCACGGATTTATTCCCTCCTTCCAAGTGTAACCAAAATCAAACTACATCTACATAGTTTTGAATTACAGAAAAAATGGTTGCATTATTATTTCTACTACTTGTGTTACTGACATTAGAAGTTATAAGTAAAGAAGTCTGAATTTCTTTCAACATATTCTACCTGCAGGTCAGCTGAAGAAGCAATAACACATTCCCCCTCTATGATCACTGAAAAGAGTAGCAAATCTTAAGTAAAGGAAAATATGAGACCTGAGATTTTTTTGATCTATCTTAAGACCCAAGTGAGCTTTTGGAAAAATTATGTTGGAGCTCCTAGTGGTGTGACTAAGGTTATCTTTCTGTGGACACTACTTTTGGAACTAGCCCTCTGTAGAAAGAAGGAAGAGAAAGAAGGAGAACGTGAGGAAAGACTGAAGACAAGGAAGAATATTTCATTGGAGGCAGAGGTTGAGTAACAAGTGAAATTTTTAGCTTTCAGGTTTATTTTTTCTGGACTAGGTACATGATAATATTGCTTTTGTATCTTTAAATTCATACGTAGCTAGGTATTAAACTCTAGGAATAATCTGTTTATAGAAAATAAAGCCATTTCTATTTGAAAACAAATGAAAAAAATAATTATTTTTCCCCAAATGTGTAGCCTTTTAATTGATCGAATGCATCCAAGAAATTCTGCCGACAATTTGAGCACTCTGTAGGTGTTGTTGCTGCTCTAAATTTGTCTGCAAGAGGAATTGTAAATGGTATTTACCTTTTAATTAAACAAAGCATCTTGCAAATTAAACACATGTTCTTGCACATCAAAATTTAGTTAACATCCTTTTCATTGTTCATCCTGCTGACACTCTGACAGCATCATGAGTCCACACACAATATAGAATCACACTGCTCCCCCCACCCCCGCCTTGCACTTTGCATTCCTCAGAGTAGATGATATCACATGCTAGAGTACACTGACTTCTAATAACTGAGCAGCTTTTCCCATTTAATATACTTAATATTGTGTAAAATATGGGACTATATTGGTGTGTCCAGAACCTGGAAAGCTTTGGACACTGATCTGACATATGTCTTATAATCTTACACTGGAAATTTGACAGTGAATGACAGAATACCTTAGAGGAATATAAGAGGCTGATAAAGGCAGAAGCACTGCACATGAATGCGGAGTCTGGTTTCTAATAGCTACATACTTTTTTTTACATGCATACCAGTAATTTGACATTTATAATTCACCGTGGAGCTGAATTTCTGTCATTTTTTTACTGTCAGGTCCTCCACATTTTGAAATAAATGTCCTTTCTAATTATTATATGAATTTGAACTCCAACATTCAATTCTTCCCCCTGTCCCTTGTAATGGAGTACTACATTTAGCTGAAGTCTGATTTGCAAAACCATTTAGGAAATGTGATCATTTCACATGTAATCCCACAAACTATACATGGGGACCCCTTTCCTGATTGTACTCTGCCTTACTTGTGCAAGTACAATTTAAAACTCATCCATCAGTACTATTTCCAAGAAAATAAGGTTATTAATGGCAGAATGAAACTAAGATAATTAGATATAGTCTTAATGGAACAAAAGTCAGAGAGAGGTTTTTCAATAAAGCAAAATTGTAGTTAACAACTGTCACTCGATTGTACTCGTATTCATTAATCTCTTATTTCTGTTTATTTATGGTTTATATAATTGAAAGAAAGTCATTTGCTTAGAATATTGCAAAAAGAGAAATGCTTTCTTCTTTGAAAAGAGGTAGCTCAGAATAAAGTTAAATAAAATCCAGAGTGAGAGGTAGTCTTCCCTTAACATTGTGGTACCCTGGCATTTTTTTTTAATTGAGGGATTATTTTTACTGTCTGTATTTAGTTTTAAGGTTCAGGTAAATGTCTGTATTTAGTTTTAAGGTTCAGGTAAAGTGCTACTCATATAAAAATTGCTTTGAGGTACAGAAATGTGGACATGAGGGGAGAAGGGAACAGGCAGACCCTTAAGTGTCATCATAGAAAGCTTCAGTTCAAAGGAATAAACAACTACCTTGCTTTGTCTTAACCATGCTCTAAAAAATAGGTCAATAATAAAAGCACAAATGTGCGAATACAGAATTTTATATTTTAAGTAGGTTTTTCTGAAAATATTAGTGGTCTGATGCTTGTTCGTTGATTGAAATATGCCTTCACACACAAATAAAATGTACTTTCTTGATTTTAAGGAAACAAATAGAATGCGAATGCTGAATTCACTCAGGTAAGACTTAAAATAACCAAACTTATTTTGCTAGATTCAGATAAGACCAAAGACTAAGGACTTTGGTGATACAATTTTAAAATATTATTTGTTTTTATACTAGCACAAATAAAATTTTAAAATGTTATTTGCTTTTATACTAGCACAACTTCTGTCCCCTTGTTTAAACATTTCACAAGTTAACTAGATACCATTTTCCAACTATAAAGAAAATCTATGGCAGCCAATAAGTTTCAGAAATATTGATCGGAACTTTTACTGATGTGTAAAATGTGCCTGAACTGTAGACGTAGATTTTCCATCGGAAAAAAAATTTTTTTTAAAGTTACATATTGATCTTTGAGCCATTTGGTTTTCAGTAGACTTATGCAAGATAAAGCATTTTTTAACTCTTCATAGAACCATCCAATGTGTAATAATTTTTACATATGACCTTTGAGATTCAATAATGTGCTCCTATTTTATGTATCAGTTTCCAAAAGGATAATGAGAATTTTTTTTTAAAAAAAATAAAGACTATCTTCATGAATGCTGACAAAATGGCTAATGTTTCTTTAGTCCTTGTTAAGTGCCAAGGTATTGTGCTGAATATGTGACACACTCATTGCATCTTAGCCCATATAGAGGTACTCTGAGGGTACTGAGACTGATGGAGACTGTACGCCTTGTTCAAGGTCATCCATCTAGTAAAAAGTAGAACCTGGTTTCAAACCAAGTTCTGACTTTATGAGGCAAGACGCTATGTACATTGCTGTGTGGTTATTCACAAGTCTCATTTACCGAACATCTACCATGTAACAGACATAGTACTTTGTAATTTACAGGCTGTCAAATCTAAATACGACTTATCACCAAATCTAAGTCTTATATCTATGACAAGAATTTTGACTAAAAAGGTCCTTCTGATTTAGGGTAAGCGCGGAAGTAGAAGGGCATATAAGTAAGGTCAACATAAAGCAAAACTGCAAAGCGACCCAAGCATATCTTCAGTGTCTTTTTATTTCCACTTTCATATCTTCCCTAAGTCTACTTCCCATTCCAGTAAAAAAAAACTTCCAGAAGGTACTCCCACAAAAATTTCAATTTGACTAGGAGCATTTAGAAAACAATAGAAGTTGAGCTTTAAAGCAACAGATTCATTTGTGCATTCATTTACTCATTGATTCATTGATTTTAAAGTATGAAAGGAATATGAGAATCAGAGAATGTCCTGGAAATCATATAGTTCAAAGGTAGGAAAATGGAAGCGCTTCGAATATGGCCTACAATGTGGTTTTCCTCAGTATATGTTACTTTGAAAAATGGAATTTAAATGTCTTTAGAGGGGGCATAGATTGTCCTGCACAACATAATTTCCTTGCCAACATAACCATATTCTCATCTTTGTTCCACACATTTCCTACTTGGTTCCTTAAATCATTTTAAGTTTATGGCTGCAGATAGTCCAAACATAGAAATTTTTTGAAAGGGCTGAGTCCAAATAAGTTAGATTTCCCCCCAAGGTCAATGCCATCATTTTTTTCCCTACACCTAGGACAATGCTTGACACATAGGAAGCTCATTAAATATTTATTGAATGAATAAGTGAATGAATGAATTAATGGGACAGAATCAAGACTATAACCTAAGTGTCTGTGGTTCTGATCTAATGTTTGTTGCCTTACCACTTCATCCTCAGGAGAAATGGTGAAACATTTCTACTTCTGTGTGCAGAAAATTGGGCTCTACCTTTTAGTACATGATTTTTCTTTTTCTACCTAAATCAAATGAGGCCTAAACTAAAAGCAATTCAGCCAAAGGAGATTCATTCAAAGGTCAGTTTCAAATTGAAATCATGTAAACACAGCAACTAAATGTACAGTACTTTCTAGAAGACCCAGAAAATCATATTTATTTCCAATAAAGTCATGATTATTGATGTAGTATACCATCTTCATCCCTGTAAGGGAAAGGGACAGAGAAGCATGAGAAAAATATCTTTGCCAGGCTTATTAAGAATGTTTTAGGAGCCTAGAGAAACCTTTGCACTGAGCCGATATTATATCCAAACATTCAGAAGAAAAAATAAATAAGCCATTTATCTCTATGATTACTCTATTCTATACCAACATATGCATATTTAGAAAATAATTGATTACTTAATTCAGCATTTGTTTATATATTTAGTGTGATATAGCTTTGGGCCAATTCTTCTGTCATTATTACTCTGTGTCAGCCATATGACTGCCTGGAGAACCTTGGGGTGTCCAGTAGGGATGACTGTATAAAGTAAGAGAAGAGTTATGACTTTTGATCAGAAATGAAAGAGTTCTTAAGGCACTAACCATGTTGCCATAGGTATGTTAGGTACATTGGTTCAGCATATCAAATGTACAAAGTCAAGGCAGGGTACTTATGATGTTGATCTGAGACCAGGTCCTCATCTGCCCTGAAACCATCTGCATGGCCATCGCTTAACTATTACTTGGTACTTCAAAGCCTCAACATTCTTTATTTTCTAAGGACAAATTTCAAAATCCTGACCATGTCAGTTAAGACTCACCATGCTGGATGCTCTGTAAATATTTTTTCAATGAACTCCTGGATATTTGCTGACATACATTGTGTCCTATGTTCACCCAAGAATTCTCAGAAGTCTTTTCTTCTTTTTTTTTCTGACCGTAAGACTTTTTTTTCATAATACTCTGGGAAAGTCCTTCTCTCAATTCAAGCATGTCTCTAGCCTTACTTCATCAATGAAACTAGCTCTGTCACTGTTCTTGAGCATCCTCTGAAAAGTTTGATGCTATCACTCTCTCTTCTTTATTATATCGCAGTGCACTTTCTCTGCCACTGTTACAGCATATACCACACGTTACCTATTTTATGACTATTGTGTACAGGTTTGTATTACCTGTGTCATAGACGTTAGGTATCTGCCTGTGTCACCTATATTATAGCCAGTAGGTACATACTTCTCCCCTAAAATATGTAAGCTATGCGAACAAGGGATTATATATATTTTAATCATTGCTTTCCATGGCAGACTTTAAACGTTGGGTTAATCAGTCAGCTAACCATATTGAACTATTTGCATAGCAAAAAAAAAAAAAAACAGAGGAAGTCCTATTTTTTGAGATATATCCATAGTGCTACCATTTTTTGGTTTCTCTGAGTATGACTTAAGTAAGTTTTCTCTTTTGTTTTTTTCTAACCTTTTGGTCCTTTTTCTTATTTTAAACAATTTCAAAAGAAACAATGAAATTTACACAGCAAATATAATTTTATATTTCAAGATGGTTATATTTACTCTGTTCATGTTGATATCATTAAAACATTTTAGAAATATCTCCTCTGGAATTGTTTTAAAAGTCAGTCTCATTACTTCTTGCCAGCCTTTAGTTTTTGGGTTCATTTGGTTTATTAAAAAAATAATCTGTGTTCAAAATTTGAAGATTTTCAACAATTGAAAAAGAAAAACCGTAAATTCCAAATAAGGGTTATTGGTTTTTTTAAAAAAAGATGTGCTGAACCTTACAAAGAATATTATATAACCATTAATGACGTTATGTAGGAAATTTGAAAATTACATAAAAATTGTTCATTATCTTTTCTGATTTTTCTTACTAGTGATGATTTTTATTTTTATTTTTTTATTAACAACAATTAAGTCTACAGAGAATTCAAAAGAACAATTTAGGGGACACCAACCTTATTTTGTTTTCATTGAGAATTTTGTAATTTAGTCTTTATGTCTAAGACGATTAATAAGTAACATTTCTTTTTGAGTTTATAAATTCTCACCTCTTTATAACTTTTTTTCCATTTCTGTTTTGAAGTTTATAAATTATGATTTAAATTATTTAAAAATCTTTATATTCTCGTTTAAGATATTTCATTCACTTTTCTTCTCTAGTTTCATTGAGGAACATATAAGCTGAAATATTTTGATTCACTTTTTTATTTTCCTGGTTCAGTAGTTTTATATAAATGTTGTTTGATATGGTTCAATTTATTGAAATAATTTTTTAATCCTTTGATTAATCGATAAATTCAGTTTTAGAGATTGATAGAACCCTATAGTACCTAGCACATATGAAGCATTCAATATAAATTATTGAATGATTTTTTTAATGTTGCTAGCAATGATACCATCTTAAATACATTCTGTCTGAGATTATTGTCATTTCTACCCATGCAATGGAGGAAGAACCTGTAGGGGTGTTTTTGGAGCTTTATGGACCAGGCTTGAAAGTATTATGACTATTTCTCTTGGAGAAAAAAGTCATGAGCCACACCTAAAGGCAAGAGAGAAGGGAGGATAAGGAAGAGAGTGTAGCTTAGTGTAACTTAGCCTAGCTTCGATTTTGTTACTGAGGTAGAAGTTTTAGAGAACAGCCTTCACCACAGCAGGAGAAGGAATTAAAGCCTATTGTTCTACCTGTCTTTTGGATTATTCATTGGTTAGTATTATTTTTGAAACTGATAATTGTTTTCAAAGTATTCTGTTATTTTCTTATTTAATGTCAACAACATATTTTCTCTAGAAAAAAATAAATAGACGTTAAAAGAAGACATGCATGTGAAATATTATCATTAGAGTGATTGATTATACAGCATAACTAAACAACCCATTTCAGCTATCATGATACATGGTTTCTAGCCAATGCATGACTGTTGAAGCAACTGAAATAAGATTAGTTCTGTAAGCATCTAGATCTTCTCCATTCTCTTTAATATATAAAACTAGGGTAGAAATTTTCTTTCTAAATTTCCTCTAAGGAGTCTACTAAAAACAGCCTGCTGGGTTATGACGCTCCCATTTCACTGACCTTACAATCTGATCTAGACTGTGCCACCAACTGCTGGGAGCGCATCCTTCCACATGATCGCTTTTACAGTTCTTCATAAGCTATTGGCAATGTTGCTTTCTTCTTGTTTTCACAGCCTGCATCTTCTGTCATTAGGAAGATCATAAGTCCTGTTTAGCACATCACTAACTACATTACTGCTCAGCAAATTACTCCTATTTCTATTCCTCTGAAATATACACAGAATATAAGACAAGGTCAGCTTGACAAATGTTAACTTTGACGAGAGAGAATTTATGTCTTCTGCATTGGCCGAGATAAGTTAGGCTTAATCACACTTAGCATCATCATTAATTTTCTCTCAATTTCTAAATGATAGTGTATCAGTTAAAATGTGTACCTACTCAAGAGTAAGTGATTCAGCTCTGTGGTTATTATACAGCAGAACAGATAGACTCTTCAAATTATTTATTTTTATGACTAAAGAGCAAGACAGAAAAATGTGTATGGAATCCACAAAAGTAGGTAAATATTAGACTTAGCTAATTATCATCAGATTTAGATAACTGGGTATAATTGTTTAATTTAACAACTACGTTGGTTGACCAAATCTAATGGATTAATTTGTGGCCAGTCTGCTATAGATTATAGTCTTTTGGAACATTAGGGCAGTATTTATGCTTAAACCATTTTTAGTGATTTATATAATGAAAATTAGATTTTTTTCTAAAGAAGATAAGCAGATCTTCATTATTCCCAGCATCAGTAGCTTCAGAAAGACCCTAATTTTAAAACAGTTTGAAAAAAAAATGAATAAAATGATAATCTTTATTGTGTGCTTACAGTGTACCAAGTATCAAGCTAAATCTTTTACTCATTCAACAAATATTTTCCGAGTGTCTTACAGGTACTGAGGACACAGTAGTAAAGAAAGAGACATAAGTCTCTAGAATTTACATCCTAGTGGGAAGAGACAAAGTATGATAAAAAAGTGAAGTAATGGCATGTCCTAGTATTATAAACACTATGAAAAAACAACAAAACAAAACAGGAGAATAAGAGGGAACAGAAGTGCTGGAATGGGCCTGAATTTTTTTTTAATTGAATGGGCAGTGTAGAATTGAACATATTAGTAAATGAGGACAGTCACAGATTTACAAATGCCTTCCATCTTTCCTGGGTTCTTTCTCTTGCCAGCCTGTGTTTCATATCACTGGCCTGTCTTTACAATTTCCTTTCACTGTCTACCTTCTAGATGACCCTGATCCCATTCTTCTGTGTCAGAATGAGCAAGACTTTTCCATCTGGACTACAGCTATTTTAGCGAATAGCTAAAAAAGCCAAACTTATCTGAACCTTGTAGTTTCTCTTTAGCTTTCTCTTTACTTGCCCAAGTTTATACAATTTTAAATGGAAGGATGGAGATTAATAAACTTTTTATTGAAAAATATTATTTCACAGATTGTGATGACTACTTTATTTAATACTTATACATGTAAAAATGTAAGGAAATGATATTATTCTTCCCATATATATTTGAGGGAAATAAGTCTTAGTGAGAGGTTGATTTGAGGCTCTAACGCAGGCCAGAATTTTTTTTTTTTTAAAGAAAATTGTTGTTTTTATATGATCCCTTCACCTAATCTCATCAACACAATTCTCCAGACACCCATTTTACCTCTGCCACTCTTTGAGAAAATACAAAATCAGATATTTGTAGGGTTTGTATTATTTGAAACTGTTCATTTCAGGATTAGATTTGATTTTTGTAACAAAATACACTTGACTGGAGAGTTGTAGTTTTAAAAGAATAGGAGAGTATGTTCATCATACTGGCATTTTCAGATTTTACCTTCTCAACAGTTCTTTAATGTTGGTATTATTATTATCTCTGTTTTACAAGGAAGTAAAGTAAGGTTTGGAAAGGTTACATAAAATGTCTAAGATGTCTTGTCTAGAAGTAATGGCACTTAATTAGAGGTTGATATGAAAGAAGTAGTAGCTCAATTAATTTCTTTTAACAAAAGCATTAACCAAAACAACTCCCCAAATTGACTATGTAAAAACATGTTACTACATATATTTTGATAAAGTATAATATTTAAGATTAAAGAAGAAAATTTATATAAAAATCAAATTGGGAAATCCCTGTATAACTTTCGTTTTTAAAAAAAATTTGGAAAACTAATATGCTTTTACCATTTTGAGTGAAATGGAATTTAAAAAGGTAACAAGTGTATAATTACATGTGTTAATATACACCTAAACATCTTCCATGTTTTTTGCTTTTGTACTTAAATATTATTTTTGGCAAATATACACATACAGACACAACATACAATAAAAAAGAAACAGCTTTTAATTTTAAATAAACTCAAAATATGAAATGTGTTCTTATTATAATGAAAAACAAAATGATGTTTTAAAAACTCTTCTTTTTAATATTTTAAAAATGTAGACTCTGAGCATGAATGTTGCTTTAAGAAAGGTAGTCATATTACAAAAATAGAACTTGTGCCTGTGATGTTGCAGTTGCCATGGTTACTACAAATTTGTTACTTAATAGCAGAGCAAATAGATTCATAAACATGCTAATTATATCTGATACATTTTTTCAGACTGTTTTATATGAATATGCATATAGTTTACATAAAAATGAATGTCCCCATCCAATAATTTTGCAAGTTCGGGAAGGTTTTGCTGTGTTCTCTCTGATATCGTATATGACAGTCTTAACAGGAAAAAAGAGAAAAGACAATTTTCAGGAAAATGACTTTATGATTCACAGGGTAGGCAACTGTTGTTTTTAATATAAATAATAGAACAATTTCCAAATGCCAAATACTTTACTACCTAGTCAGTACTTAGAAAGATTGGAGTTTTGGATTTATAATAAAGCTCTTATTATTCTGTCATTTCATTTAAAGGAGTATTTTTTAAAAAGCAGGTATGGTAAAGGAATGAATATATATAGTCCTGAGTTTTTGACATGAATCATGGTATAAAATTTATGTACGAAGATGAACATAGATTTTATAACTACAGTGTATTCCTTTCTATAGCTTAAGTATTTGATAACATTAAATGCACACTATGAACATTGCAAAAACTCAAGGGCCCTGATCTATCTTTCTCTAAAAAGCAAAGCTACCAACATAATGAGAATGGAGGAAAAGTCCTCTGCAATTACAAAACTATGAGAAGGGGGAAAAGTTGGCCCAGATTACTCATTGAGCAAGAGCACATGATATAACTCAAAATAGACACAGGAAAGAGGCTGTGACCCTTCCTGAGAAAGAGGATTTGCTTGGGAGATTTGTGATTTCTGTCAGGACCTTGTATAGCTCTGTGATGAAAGAGAGGGAATATACGTGTCTCCAGAGAATGGCACCAGGAGGGGATCTTTGCCCTAGTCTTGTGATCCAAGATTTTGCCTCTTTAACCACTATTATGTCTCTGTTTAAAATAATGCCCCAGTTTCCCTTTTATTGATACTGACTTTTGTCTCCGTTGATGAAGTTCTAGGTAAAAATGCAAACTAGGTGCTCAGAAACCAAGTGCTATTTAGCCATATGTATGATATTAACAATCAACTACTTATTTGTTTATGCTACAATTTTCACTTTCACAACCAAAGCACATAGAATTTCGTTGCTGTATTTTAGATGTTTGAGCATGTCGGGCATATTGACTGAAAAATCTGCTCTGCAGCTCACTGTCACCTAGTGATTGATATTATCTGTAACAAGATAAAATGTTATGGCATCATAATTCTGTTTGATGCAAGGTAATCTTTGATCTTTTACTATCAACAGAAGATTATAACGTATACTTAGTATGATAAATAATATCCTTTCACTGATGTCAGAGAAAGAACAAGTTTAATTGATAATGGTTTCAATAGCTAGCGTTTTATTTGCAATTTTTAAAAGAATAAACATAAAGACAGCTCTGAAAATATACTGTTAAATTATTATAATTTCTATTTGTTAATAATTAATTATTAATTATTCTTTCTTTTGCATTGAACTAAAGAATAAATGCATAGCCTTGAGGTAAATTTTCATTGGAGGGCATCATGATACTGAGGCACTAATTAGAGGCAATAATTTGCCAAAAGATTATGGAAATAAAAAAATCAGGAATTGAATTTTGGCATGTGAAATATTCCAAATAGTATAAAAAACTATCTTCTCTTTTTTTAAAAAAAACATGAAGAGTATATACTCTTTCCATAGCATATAACAAGTGCTTGATGTCAGCTCTCAAAATAATAATAATAATTATTATTATTATTTTATTTTTTTAGGTGAGGCAACCCTTGGTTGACCTTTCAGATTGCAAGGACCTTGTTGGCTTATAATCCCTTATTTATTTATTTATTTATTTATTTTTATGCTTGTAGCACCTAGTCTTTTTAGGTGGTCTCCCATCCAAGTACTAATCAGGTCTGACCTGGCTTAGCTTCTGAGATCAGATGGAATTGGGCTTGTTCAGGGTAGCATGGCCATAGACTCAAAAGAATTATTTTTATCATTATTAATTGCAGTTCTTAGCATATGCTGTGATCTTATGAATTACTTCAAGTGTCCTCTGTCTGCCTAGAAAAATTCTTCTCATATTTCAAGGTGCAGCTCAATGTCACTTCCTTCGAGAGGTTGTTCCTGTGTGTCTAACTATGCTTTTTGGATAAGATAGTTCTTTCTCTCTACTCTCTTAGAATTTTGACCCATGTTCTCATTATTATTATTTTTCAGTTCCTTGAAATGACTTGCTGTTTGTATGACATTGTATTTGAATGTGGTCCTTTGACCAGGCGCCAGATCTTGACCATCTCTGCCCTTCATGTTCACTAGGCGCTCAGTAAATGTTTGTTGGTTAAGTTGCAGAGCACATGAATGAAAAGGCTACATGGTACAAAAAGTAAAAAGACAGAAAAATGAAGATGGGAAAAAATCAATTGTGACTAAAGAAACTAAAGAAAAAGAAAACATGAAGCCTACTTCTAGTGTTAATCATTTCCATCCAGAATCTTACAGCATTATGGACAATTTGCAGACTTTCAGACATATTGCATTAGTTTGAGAATTGTGTGGGCCCCTCACTTTTCTGGATATTGGTAGTAGAGAAGTTGTAAAAACATTTCCATTGCCTTCTCTGCTTCAATTCTCACAATATCCTTGTGAAATAGCCAAGTTCAGGTATAATTATTACTTTTTTATAGAGCAGGAAACTGCAGCTCAGAGAGTTTAATGGTTTTCTTAGGGTCACACAGCTAAGATACAGATTACAGACTCAATTATAAACATCTGACTTCAGATAAAGGGCACTTTCACTGATGTCATAAGCCTCTCCTGAGACTGATTACAAATGTTTAATCTTCTATTTAAGAAACATTTACATTCAAAACCTTTGATTAATGTTTAGCTAGCTATAAAATAAATAGATTCAATGATGTCTGTAGTTGAATTTTGTGTAATCTACAGTGTATCATTTTTAGTTTTTGCCATCTGAGATTATATGAGAACATTAGAAAATGAGAACTCTGAAAGCTTGGTGCAGCATTTTCAGTCAAATATTTCTGTATTTCTGCAGAATCCTCTCATTAGGGTTTATTGCCATGGCTAAGGATTTTTAGAAATAATTTTTCTCTGAAGTAGGGAACAGTAAAAAGTTCTGTAAGTTCGTCTTTAGTGTTAGGTTTGTATATACAGGCCAATATTATTCACCTTATCATATTGTATTTATTCAGCTTGTGAAAGGAAACTATCTCCAAAAATATCAACTTCCCTTAGACTTTTTGCAGATCATTGTTCTCAGAGAGATAACAGATGTCATCTTCCTTTAGCAGGTGAGAATCTGGGCTTTCTAGACAGTTATGAGCAGTATTTGGAAACCAAAGCTTCAGTTAATTTAGATATACAATTGCTGTCAGCTATAATAACTAAGAAGCACAAACTTTATAGCCTAGGTGACTTAAAAGATTGTCCAGTGAAATCTCTGTTTGCACAAGAAGAAATTGTAATCTGGAGAGGTTAAGGTGTTCCTCCAATTTCACATGGCTAATCTATGGTGCAACCAGGACTTGAATCCAGATTACCTTCTTTCTTTTCAATGCTCTTTTCTCTACACTGTGCTAACTTCTTGGTAGATATATCAGTTATCTATTGCTGTGTAACAAATTACCCCATATGATGGTGGTTTGGGGAAGTTGTGACCACTGCTGTGCTGCTATGCTAGTGATTCTGTCACAATGATAAATTTGCATACTACTAAGAAACAGCCTTTTCATGAATATGTATAAAGGCTGCTTTTCCAACTATCTGTCTGATCACTAAGTCACCAAGTGATATAGGTATAGGACAATGTTTTAAGTAAAATGTATGGTTGTTTAGTTTTAATTCTATTTCACCAAAGAAATGATTCAACATCATTTAGCTAGAACTGCATATGAAATATGTTTATTCAAACATAAAATACCCCAAATCCTACCAGTTTGAAGTTTATTAGGAAAAAAAAAAAACAAATTTAGAGACAAAGAC
This sequence comes from Rousettus aegyptiacus, assembly GCF_014176215.1. NCBI lineage: Eukaryota > Metazoa > Chordata > Mammalia > Chiroptera > Pteropodidae > Rousettus > Rousettus aegyptiacus. Next base: position 41,487,587 of record NW_023416292.1, on the reverse strand, counting down.
TGTGGATTTTTCCACATCAGCTACAGCATTTTACCTCCTCTGGTAAAGCAAACATTTAGGGCTAGAGGAGTAAACAGTATCTTCTTTTGCATGATTTCATTACTTTCATAAATGAAAGTGAATATGTAGACTGGAATTTAATGAAGCCAGATATTTATGCAATAGTTTTGGAATATTTATGCAATAGTTTTTGAGAAATATCTTCAAAAGAAGTAGGATATGAAAAAAAAAAAAACCTCATGAAGTTATGACAATAAGTAATTGTTAAAAACTAGAACATGGCTAACCCTGTGAGAATGAGGATAAATGATCTTTAGAGGATTTGAGGAGGGTATTTTACAGCTGAAATGCCAATGTTTTTTTACTAGCTTACCTTGGTTCAGTCTGAGAAATGAATTTCAAAACATGTTGCTGTATAAGTATAGTTGTGGAGCAAGTTATGGATGATGAATCAGAAGAAAAGAAGCTAACTCGTATTGGTATAGCCTGGCTTTTGTTCGGCCCCAAAGTTGCAAATTCTAATAATGTATATCAAGCTTTTATTACCAATTTTGAAGAACTTTGTTGAGAATTAATAAAATATGCCACTTTGTTTTTGAAAAACAAAAATAAAAATTTTAGTGGCTTAAAATAATCATTTTATTTGCTCTTGTTTCTCTAGATCAGAAATTTTAGCTGAAGTCAGCAGGGTGGCTTTTCTGTGAGTTTCACTTGAGGTTACTCATGTGAATGCAGTAATGTGGAGGCTTAGTGGATCAGATGATCAAAGATGGCCTCACTCACATCTGGCTGTTGACAATGCTCTCCCTCTCTTTGTAGCCTCTAATTGCTAAGAAGCCTGACTGAGGCTTCTTTACATGGTATTATTTAGTTTCCAAGGGAGTGACACTGGAAGCTGCAAATCCTTTAAAGGCCTGGACATGGAACTTTTATAACATAATATCCACCACATTTTATTGGTCAAGGTGAGTCTCAAGGCCAACCCAAATATAAGGAGAGGAGAAATTGACTCTACCTCTTGATGGAAGGCACAGAAAAGTCACATCACAAAGAGACATCTGCACAGAAATAAGAGGCTTTTATGCCTCCCTCCCAAAACTTTTTTTTTTTTTTTGCAGCGTATTTTTAGTGGACATGCCAAATGGTCTTACCATTCTCTTGTATCTGTATTGTACACAAAGTAATACTTTAAGGTGCAGAGAATCTAATTTCTATTTTACTGCAGGTAACCCCTGTGGTTATAGATCATAGAGACAAGCCTTTTCTGGCTCAAACTGTTGGTGATACTGATATTTTAAAGTTATTTTTTTCAATGGGATAGGTTGACAATTTTATAAATATATATATTTCTTATTTTGCTTAAGAAGAGGTTGAGGGTAAAACTGGTTCTCTAGTAAGTGTCTATATTTTGGTTTCTGTTAATTGATAATCTGTAATTGATAAATGTGCCAACTAGAACTGCCTCGGACTTTTCAGCTCTTTTGTTCTCAATATGTAACATTGCTTACAAAGAGCATTACTGGCCCTTTTCCAGATAATCAATCATAAACTAAAGAGAAAAAAAACTTTTTAATGGAATATTGAGAAATGAAGAAATGCTTAAATAAGTGGGGTGGGAGAAGGATGGAAAGAGTAATGTTAGTGACTGTAGAGCTGTTGTGTTACAGCTCGAACTTTCTAAGCATTCCCTTGTTATCTAACCTTACACAGTTAGGGATGCCAGAGCAAAAAGCAATGTAGGTGTTTAGGGACAAACATTCAAACCTAATGTGTTTAAGTACTTAATAGACCAAAAAGTTATTTAATTCTTAAAATAATTCTCTTAAATAAAGCTATTATGCCCATTTCGCAAATTAGAAAAAAAGGATTAAGAAGGTTAGCATTTTATCCAAATTCATACAGACAGAACATAACAGATATAGAATAAAAATATAGAAAAACTTGATTCCAGATTTTTATTATTTTTCTTTTATGTTAGATAGTCTTTCGATGTGGGGATATCAACATTATTATTCCTAATTTTTCAGCAGTGTCACAAGTAAAGGGTGATAAATAGGCACGATAAGCTGCAATTATTCAATAAACACAAAGAAGACAAGCCACATTGTAACTGGTAATTGTTTCACTAGATACATTTATCAATAAGTTCATGAAAATATCTTGCCCCTCCTTTCAGGGAAAATGAAATTTGGCCAATTCATTTCGCTGTTTTAGAGTAACTTCTAGGTGGAATGTGGGTTGATAATGAACATTAATGGATTGTAATTTTGTTATAGTAAATCTTTAACTTGGTTTTAAAAATATTAATTTAGAAGGCTAGGTTCCATGGTGAAGGAACAAACTAACTCAGTAAGAATCAAATCCAATTTGTATATTTTTTCATATTACATCTCTGAAATCAGAATTTGTCTTAGAGAACATTTTGTCATATTTTAACTTTTTGTGGTCTTTGATTCAAAATAATAAAAATGGCAACAAACTCAAGCAGGTGGCATCACTATTTTCTCTCTTTTATATTGGAATTAACTGAAACACAAAAATTTATGTAGCTTTTCTAGTGCCACACAAGTGGAAAGTAGTAGACCGAGGATTTGAACAGCAAGAAAGTCTGAGATAGTAAAATATGCCTGACTTTAGAGTATAAAATGTAACGAGTGTAGAAATTTGGAGAATGAACTCATTATGATTGACATATCATTGAAGAAATTTTTCCATACCCTATTTTTTATTTCAACCTTTGTATTTCCAGCTAATTCACTGAGACATTGTTGGCCTTCTCCTTTCTTCTTCTTCACCATTCTTTACTCTGATTTTCACTGTCCATGCCTCCACTCTTCAGCTTTCCCAACTACAAAGCTTCAGCTGGCCTCTTAATCATATCCTATACTCCCTTCTCCTTTATAGTTTCCTTTCCTCTGACTAGCAAGCCCAACAATAGATGAACCCAACTTTGCAATTTCTCAAACAGAGATAAACACACACAACTGGGCAGATCCTCTCCTTTTTGTATGCAAAAGGTAACATTTTAAATATATGTATATGTACAATATATTTGGGCATATATATGTATGTGGTTATATCTAAATAGAATATTTTTGGAGAGAAAGAAGGTTCTCTTGGGAGATTCATGTGCATATACGCGCGCGTACATGTGTGTGTACATGTGTGCTGTACATGGAGTTTTTCACTTAAAATATGTTTCGGGGTTCTTTCCATGGCTGTATACAGAGACTGTCATCATTTTGTTTGCTCACTTTTTTTAGTAGTTGCATAGCAGGCTGTTGTATGTACTGTGTACCATAGTTTATATTTAACAGTTCTCTTGGTCTGTATCCAAGTTTTTGCTATTATAAGCAATACTGCAGTGATATCCTTAGATATTTGCCATTTTGCTTATGTGAAAGGTTGTAAGTCAGTTCCAGAAGTTGGTTAAAAAAAAAAAAAACAGTAAAGCATCAGTATTTTTGCTGGATATTTCCAAATTACATTCCCGAAGGTGTATACCACTTTATATTCCCACCAGAAGTTAATGAGAATGCCTATTTTCCCATAGCTTTGACAACAGAGTATATTGTCACATTTTAGCATTTTTATCAGTATGGTAAGAAATTATCATGTTTAAGAATGTATGTATTCCCATGACTAAGATCTGTCTATTCACATCCTTTGCCTAATTTTTTTATTGCCTTACTGATCCTTTTCTTCTATATATTGTGAAGCTATGTATTTATTAGGGGGACCCATCCTTTGCTTCTCACATCTTTGTCCCCACTTTGCCTTTTGTTTTACATTTATTTTTACTGCTTTTAAAAAAATGTAGTATAACCTATTGAATTTTTCTTTGTTTCTAGATTTTTGAGTCAGAATTAGAGAGAACTTATTCCTCCAAGCTTAGAAAGAAAGTTGTTCATATTTTCTTCTAATACTTTTATGATTCTACCTATATATTTATACCTTTGATCTATTTAGAGTTTATCTAGTTAGGGTCAAAATTTGTCTTTTGATGCTTATCCATTTATTGTAGTAGCATTTATTTAAAATTTAATCCTATCTCATTGATTTGAGCTGCAACCTTACAATAAATTGACTTTTCTATTTGGATCAACTTTTGTACTTTTTCTTTGTTATTTCATTCATCTGTCTCTTTATTCATGTGCCAATATTTCACTGTTTTAGTTTTGTTAGAGCTGTCTATTGGATACTTGAAATGTGGTTAATGTGAAATAAGATGTGCTATAATAGAAAAATACACACTGGATTTTAAAGAGTTTAAATGAAAAATTAAAATATTCCCTTAATTTTTATATTGAGTACATGTTGAAATGACAATACTTTGCATCTATTGATGTGAATAAAATATATTTTAAAATTAATTTTAGCTGCTTCTTTTTACTTTTTAAGTTATGGATACCAAATGTGTTTATGTGTGGCTTTCAGTGTATTTCTGTTAACACTGCTTTTAAGTATGTTTCAGCATGTTATATTCAATGTTGTAAAAGACAGTTAAATGGAGTCTTAGAGAGCACTGAAGCTTTAATTTTGTGTAAGAAATATGCTTTGCTCCTTGAGAATTAGAAATTTCCTGTCATGCTCTCACTGTCCTTCAAATCTTTAGCATGTTGCTTCTTCTTTGTAGAATGCTGTTACATATTATAGGCAGACCTCAAAGATATTGTGGATTTGCTCCAAACTACCCCAATAAAGTAAGTATCACAATAAAGTGAGTCATAATCTTTTTCCTGGTGGAGGGTCTTGTCTTCAATTTGTAAAAAACACATCTGTGAAGTACAATAAAGTACACAAAAAATGAAGTATGACTGTGCTATTATATATGTTATATAATCATATGCTACATGTTATATGTGTATATATGTATATATATGTTTAAACATCTAACCATCTCCTACTCAGTTATGACTCAGATATACACTCCTCTCCTCTGCTGGTTCCACTGTCCTAGCTATACCTCAATGATTGTTTTTTCTTTTCTCCAACTCAGTTCTAAGCTGCTTGTGAGAGTCAGGCAAGAACATTGCCTGAATCATACTTGAGAACCCAGTGCCTAGAACAACACATGCATAAATTAAACACTCTCTGATGTTTGCAGAATGAATTAGCAATGAGGAGCTTTGAGACTGAATGGGTTCTCCACAAGAAGAAACGGTAAGGGGAAAAGAATGACTTTTAGGAAGCATTTGCAGGTACATAAAGCTAGTGAAAGAGGGGCAATGAAAAGTAACCTTAAATGAGAGCTCCATAAGGCAGGAAGACAGCTTGGCTCATTCTTGTTCTAAATTAAAGTGAAGTGCAATTAAAGAGGTGAGGAATGAGCAAACTGTTTAGTTTGAATGGAAACTCAGCGATAAGAAGCCTTGAGAATTCTCCAAAGAAGAAGGTAAAGAAGGGAAGTGTGATAGGCTACTATACTCCTTTAATGAATATGAAAATATGACTACCTTATCCAGTGTTAAATATATTAATGAAAATATGCAATGCTGCTTAATATCACTTGCTTTCTTCATCCAGAATAAAATGCAAGTGAATATGTGAAAATTTGTGAGAGGGAATATATTAATAGATTAAAATAGAAAGAGCAAGTGAAATGATTTTTGCTTTCTAAATGAGGAAAATTCATGCATATTTGGAGACACAAGAGGAGCCCATGGAGAAGAAAAAATTGAAGATTTAAGAAAAAAAGGGATGAACGTTCTCTCCAGATCCCTCAGCAGGTGAAAAAAAGATTGTGAGCCCAGGTAGAGGAGAGGGCCTTTGAGATGGGGAAAAACATCATTTTCTCTAGGACCTTATTTACACTAGATGTTTCATGGAGCAGTGGTGCTCAGGTAGTCTTTATGTAGTTATTACTTAAACCCTTTCTCCATTTTGTCACCGCTACTCTTTTTCATTATTATTTGAGACACAGAATACGAAGATAGTCAGGTTTGGTGGTATTTGACCATGATCAATTTTTGTCTAGGGTTTTTATGTTTGTTGCATGTGTGTGTCTTCAAAAACTAAGTTCTGGGAATATAGCACTATACTCAATTTTATCCGATTAGTTTTGGAACATGAAAGCATACTGATTTTAAACATGTTTAAATATTTGACTTTTTAAATTCTCTACCAATGATTAATAACTCAAAAAAACATTTACCAATTGAATTAAAACTCTGTAGTTTATCCCTCTATTTCATAGAATATAGAATGAGATAGCATATTTGCCTGAAAAATATGTTTATGTCACATAATATCAGTTTTGTTTTCACCATCTACACTTTTCTATATTTTGAACAAAGATATATGTACAAAATCTTAGATTTACAAGAGATATCATTAATTTCCACATAACTAGGTGTTTTTTTTGTTAATTTAGAAAACTTTAGAATATTTAAAAAACAAAAACTGATGCTCTATTTTATGTTCTTGGAAATATTACACTTCTGGAGGATTCTATTAAAGGATGAAGAAAATGATTCCAAATTAAAGATAGTTTAAATGATAACATGAAAGCAAAAAAACTAGTTTGATATGAAAGGAAATTATTATATAATATTGTACTTATTCTTTGAAGATTTTTATAGCGTGTGACTTATAATTTATGTTAGGGTTATTTTCAGTTTACCTCAAACCAACATCTACTGTACATTTTCTGTAACAATATGTGCAATGAAATGGCATGGTTATATTTACATTATGATTTCCATATGTATTTTTTCTTTAAAAATTAAAGGCTATCATAAGATTATTTTTATTCAAAAGAATGTTATCCCAATCTAAACATATTTATACCAGACTTAAAAATATTTGCTATTTTCTTAATATATATCTAGAAGTTATATGAACAAATTTATAATCACTGAAATCAAATAAAAAGGAGATAGTCACTCATAATTCCTCTAGCCAAAAATGTAACTATTTGAATTTCTTAATCACTTGTAATCATAATATAGATGCAAATTTTAACAATATATCGGTATACTTTCTCTTGTTGCTACATAGTCTTTATGGTGATCATTTTAATGGATCCATAATACTTAAGTTAATATTTTATATATTTAAATACTCCATAACTGTAGGAACATTAGGTTGTCCTCACAATAAATATTGTTGAAACACACTTTGTAACCAACATTTTTTCTTTCTTTTAGCTTTGGATTCACCAGGCCTAGGTTTAAATTTAGTCATTCCCTCTTACTAATAGTGAATTTTTTGGGAAATTATTTAACTTTACTAAGTTTTAGTGTCCTCATTTGTAGAATAGGGTCACTAATCATTACTCTGTGTGAGAACTGAATTCCTAAAATTTACATTTGTATCACATATATTTAGTGTGCTCATATTCCATGGCAGGTACTGTTCCAGATTCTATATAAACCACATTGGAGGAAACAAAATCTGCTATCTTGCTTACATGGGGGAAACATACAATAATGTGTGTGTGGGGTGGAGGGGGGGAGAAAAAATGAAGTAATGTAAAAGAGAGTGCACCCTAGGGTGGGAGTAACTATTTTTATAGAGTGGTGTTTCAAAGTCTCAGAGAAGATAATATTTGGGAAGAGAACAGCAGAAATTAATGAAGCAAGGCATCTGACCATCTGGTTGGGTGTAGTGGGGGTGGACTGAAGGATAATATTGAAGGCAGAGAAAACAGCAAGAAAAGAATTCTAGGTTGCATTTGTGGAGGAGAGAAAAGGGTAATGAGGTAGACGCAAAGTAACTGAGAAAGGAATAGGGGATACGGTCAGAGCTAAATGAGGATGAAGTGTTGACCATGATTTAGAGCCTTATAGGCCATTGGAAGGATTTGGCTTCTTCTCTGAGTGAAATGGTAGTTGTCGAAGGGATTTGAGCAGAGGGGAGACATAACTTGACTTAAGTTTTAAAAGATTCATTTTGGCTGCCATCCTGAGAATATATTCCAAGTTGGCAGGGTTGGAAACAGGGAGACCATTCAGAAGACTGCTACTGTAGAAACCAGGCCAGAAATGGTAGTAGTTTAAAGTAAGGTGATATGAAGAAGTGAAGAAAAGTGGTTCAAACTTATTTGAAAAATAGGGCCGACAGGATTTGATAGTTTGTAGGATATCAGAGAGGGAGGAGTTGAAGATGATCTTGATAGTTTTTTCCCTATGCAATTGAAAAAAAATGGCATTATCACTTCATGATATATGTAAAGTTTGGGTGTAGAAGGAAAATCAGAACTTGATTTTGGACATGTTGTATTTGAAATATGTATTAGATACTATTCTGAGGTATTCAATAGACTGATGAATACCTGAATCTAGAATTCAAGAGGAAAGTCCTAGCTAGAGAATTAAACTCAAAAGTTGCCAATGTATAGATGGTTTTCCAATCCATAGCTTGAATGCTCAGTTAGAGATTGATTAGTTTTAGAAGGAAATAATTCTGAAGGGTGAGCATGCCAGTATTTAGAGATTGGGCCATAGAAAGAAATCAGCAAATGAGAGAGTCATTAATGAATGACTGAGAAGAACCAAGAGAGAATTGTCTTCTGGAAGTCTAGTGAAGAAAGTGTTTCAGTAAGGATGGAATGACTTATATTAAGAGTAATGCAAAATAGAAAAAAAAGCTGTTTCTCATCTATTGTATTGGATAGCAACTTGGTAATATCTATAAAAATTACAAATGTGTTATCTTTTAACCCAGGGCTCGCCTTTCCAGGAACTTATACTATACTTATAAAATGCAGTAATATGGAATTATGTGTGAATAGTTAACAGAATTATGTATGAATAATTATCTAAAATAAAGAGAAGAAATAGGAATATAATCTGCAGTTATGTATGCACAAAGAAACATTAGAAATATACATAAGAAAATAGTGAAAGTGTTTCTTATATAGTAGATAGCTATAGAGTGAAGAAATGGACAGGAATAGTGGTGGGAGTGTTTTAAATATTTACTTGAAAAATCATTTTGATATTTGAATCACATTTTTAAAAAGGGAGGAGGAAGGAGAGAGATCAGCTGTTGCAAATGCTGCTAATAGAATGCTAAGATGAGCTCTGAAATTGACCATCAGGTTTGGTAAAGGATACATTTCAATGAAGACAGTGCATTTTAGAAGTTGTGTTGAAAAGAGGAGAGATATAGAATTGTAGCTAGAAGGGATGTAAGAAAAGCATGTTACTAGGTTTGCAGAGTGATGAGAATAATAGATTAGAAAGGAAAATGTTGATGAGAGAGAGGGAGAGAGAGAGAGATAGAAATATTGAGAATGAATTGCTGGTGTGGGTAAAAGACCTAGCAGTGATGGAATTCCCTTTGAATTTCTATTGTCATGCTTAAGACTTATGTTAATGTATACTCAAAGGAAATGTTTAACACCTTCCTTCATTCCCTTACATCTCTGCCCCTTTAAACTTTTTCTCTATTTTGTGACTGAAAAACAACAAATAGATTAGATCAGAATTTTTAGAGATCTAAACTGGTTGCTTTATGTGAATAACTAATTTTATCCTCAAAACCATCCTGTGAACTACTACTGCTACTGCTCCTCCTCCTCCTCCATCTCCTCTTCTTCTTCTTCTTGTTATTATTCCCATTTTACAGATAAGGAGACTGATATTCAGGTTAACTTGTCAATGCTTTTACAATGGATAATAGTACATTCGAGATTCAAATGTCAGCTCTTTCTGAATTTAGAATATTTTTTTGTCTTTGTGTTGTAATCCTTCCACGGGTATTCTGAAAAGTCTTCAAACAAGCAGCATGTTATTTCAAGCAATTCTAAATTTTCTTCTGTTTGTTCACTTAACAAATATTTATTGAACACCTATCTTGCCTAAGATATGAAAATGAAGGGATGAATGAGATGGATATGAATTCTGGCTTCATGATGCCTATAGTCTTTAGAAGGAGAGAGATTCAGCAAATTACTACTACAACAAGAGGTGTTACAATAAACAAAGTGCTGTCTACAACTAGAAACAAAGTTCTGTTATGAGGGAATAAGCTGTAATGAAAAATGCTTTGGGCCATAAATAGGATAAACTGTTCTATTTTTATTCACAAAGATTATTTATTCTAAATATAAATAATAAATTATTATTGAAAGCAATTTGTCAAAGATCACAGAATAAAGTATCCTCCAAGTATCTCATATATTCAGGCTTAAAAAAATCAATATTTCATGATACTAAGTATATAATAAAAATGTAGTTTACCATTTTATTCATTTAACTCTTAACATTCTTAAATTCTATCATAGTTTTAGAAAACTTGAAAATAAAATCCAAACTTTTTCAAGTTTTCTTTTATGGTTTCTTAAAAGTTTTATAAAAGAATTGTAAATATTATCTTTAATTTTAAAACCATGTTCTTTAGTCCTCTAAAAGAAACGGTGTGGGAATAAATAGTAAATGTGTAAATATAGTAAATCCACATGTGTAAAATAGTAAATCCAAAATACAATATAATTTCGACCTTATTGATAAGAATCAACATAAACAACAGAGCAGACAAAGTAAAATTCACAATACCAATATGCAGGAGATACGAAGGGAGACACAGGACTAAATGAGACAGTAAAAAAGACAAGTACATGGCATAACAACCTCAGATTTTTGAAACAAACTGTCATCACTTGTAGAAAATTGTCAGCATTTTTGTATTTCTGATTCTGTATTTGTTTCAGAGTCATGAGAACTGTAAAGAATAACACAAGGTTTACCTTTTAAGAATTTATTCTGAAGATATGAGGTACAATAACCTAATTTTTTCTTTTACATTTTAGTCAGAAACTAGAAGAATGTTCTCTGAGTTAGATTTGATGTGGATGCTACTGTGCAGTTTTACTAAAATGCCCTGATACTGTGATATCATGTGTTCATCTGTTAGTTCAGGAAGAGCAAGGGAAACATCTGGGTGTTGTCCCCATGTGGAAAGCAGACATAACTTCATTCACTTTCTGCCTCTTACAATCTGGAATCTACTTGCTTAAAAATTCTCCAGTGGTTCACTTTCATTCACAGGGTAGAGGATCCACCCAAGAAGATGTACAACACGGGTCATCTCACCTGATCCTTACCATCTCCCAGACTTCTCTCCTGTCCTTGTTATTTTCTAAATTTTCCATTCCCAGAAAATCCATCATGTTTGTCACTATTCCCTATTAATGCAATGCCTAAAATGCCATCCTTCTCGCTCTTTGCCTGACAAACCCTTACTTACTTGTCAAGACTCAGGTCAAATTGTCACCTCTTCTGGGATTGTTTCCCTGACCTCCCCAAGTAGAGTTAATCACCTCTGCTGCTTTGCTCCTGATGTGTATTTCTTTGGTTTCTGTTAGTGATTTACTTGTTTAAATACCTAACACCATTCCTAGACTGATAGTCTTAAGAAGGCAGATTCCAGTCATCTTCATATCACTCTCCGGAGCCTAGTCTATACTTGTTTTTAAAAAGATATAATTAATAAGTCCTTTGAGGTGCAGTGTGGTGGAGGTGAAGATCAGAGAATAAAAAGTAGATTCCTATGGCGGCTAGCTTTGGACCTGTCTCATGAGGATTTGTGGCTACTAGTGTAGTGGGTAGAAGAGACAGATCATTGAAAATAAGCTGGGAGACAAAAGGGTAAACAGAATTGGACAAATTTCGAAAGAACCGTATGTTATATATTTTCAGTATTTATTTCTCAAGGACATTGCTTCAAGAGTGTTTTATTGGAGTGTAGTTTTAATAAAGCCTAGAGCCATTTGCTTGTCCTCAAGATATTCCTTGTGACTCCAAGCCTGTATCTAAATTAAAGCTAATGACCAGAGATTTTTTTCTCTGTCTAGCAGGAAAGAACCATTAGCAAATTTATGAATTAGAGTCTGTTTATGTTATTGAGAAGAATCACCTTAAGCAATTCCCTCTGTTTTAAAAAGTAAGCATAACTGATATATTCAATGACAAGACTCATGGGATGTAATCAAAAACAACTTTATTTTGTCTCCCACTATTCTAATAATATTATTCAGTGGAGAGAAGTTCTTCTTCTGACCCTGGATAAAACTCTTGCAGTCCAAAGATTTTCTACTCACTCTTTAGTAAGTAGTAAAAAGCCCTGAAGCCACCTCAAGTCACAAACACAGTCTCCATTGAATTATTAGAAATGCTCAGGGCCCCTGTAATAAGCAAAGCTTCCAACGTCATTCACAGAGGAACTGCTTCTATCCTCACCAACGACTGGTTGCAGACCAGCACTTTGACATCCTTTTTTACCTTCTCCTCCCTCACCAGTTGTTATATTTGATGCTGTCGGAGTCTGGAAGGGAGGTAGGAAAAGGGCCAGGATGGGTTTATTTGGCTGATACTGCTGTATGGTGACTTTGGGGTTTAAATTTGGTTCTTCCTTTAATGGGCTGTTAGGTCGTTCAGAGAACCCCATTGAGAGCCTGCTATTACACTTCCTAAGGTGTGGGTGATTTGAGACTTAGATGAAGCATTCTCTTCTGCCTGGCTGTTCCCTTATCAGCCCTTCATGGGTCTTCCCCATTTGGAGTTAGGTGTGTGTCAGAAAACTGTCCTCTGTGCCTCCCAAACTCCAGGTGACCCATAGTGGAGCACACATTTTAGCCCCTCTCTTAAGCTCCAGCTGAGGGGAATGTATCTTCTCCCCTCCCCACTCACAGCACAGTGATAGCTGTTTCCAAAGAATGGCCCTCCACATAAATCCTCTTTCAGTCTTCAAAAACTTGGCCTTTTTACATTCTTGGTGGGTGTGAGGGTTTTCAAAAGTCCTGTAACCACTTTTCAGCCACTCCTTTTAAATTCTGCATGTGGCCTGGAAGCTCCTTTGGAATACATTCTTTATGGTGTCTTAGTGTGTAACATGGAGCTTCCAAGTTAAAGTCCTGTTACTCAAGTAAATATTAGCAAAACAGTAATAGGTAGAAAATTGAATGTATTATCCTTCACCAATAGGCATTACTGACTCTTACATATGAATTTAGGATTAATGATCTACAGAGAGGCCCCTAAGTAAAAAAATGAATGAATTGTTCATTATGCCCTTGATGTAGATCTTGTCTTGATGTACTCATAGGCCTAGAGATTAAGGAGGTGAGCAAGTGAATCCGATTAATCGTTCTTCACCAATTCTCTAGCTAGTAAATGGATTGGATCCCAAAATATAGCATATATGTTTATTTGGACTGGGAAGATATTTTCTCATAGAAAGAGCATGGTAAGCTCACAATAATTGTCTGATGAATGAATTAAACAATGGTCATGTATGTAGGCTAGCCCTAGAGGAACTCAGTTATGTCCTTTAACGTACTAGCCTGTAATCCGAATGCTAAGAACAGAGGAACATATGGTATTGGTAGGAGGAGAGAAGTTTTCTCTTTCTTTCTTAGACCGAGTTGTACAAAGTGCTTAAATAATCAGTTTGTCTTTGGTATCCTTTCATCTCCTTTTTTTGTACCTTCTCTTGCCTCTTTAGGCTTAAACACCTATTAACCCTGTATCCTACTTTCTCTGAATCCTGAGCCAAGCCTTTCTTTCAGAGTTTTTTACATTCCTAATTCACTTCCCCTTTTTATAACCATTGTTCACATCAGTACTACCCATTGATCTAAGTTAGAGATAGCAGAGAGTGTTTTGATTGAACTAATTCACACCAATGTTTAAATGGCTGGAAACTAGTTTATTCCTGCCAGAGATTCAATATTTGCATGTTTAAAGAAGAGGTTTATTATTTTAAATTAATCTATGAAGGAATAAGTGTACCTTGCATAGGGCCTGGCATATTATAAACTTTCATTATTATTTGATGAATAAATGAATGAATGTTGGGCTTTATGGCAGTATAAAAAACTGAATATTTTGTACAATTTGTGGAAGATATTTTGAGTCAGAGGTGGCATCTTTTTAGACATTCAACTCTACTTTCAGGGTCAGCTCCTTGGACTGTTTTGCTTTTCAAAGGTTTAACCCCATAGAGTGTTTAAAAACTAAACATTTTCATAACTCACACATAGAAGTAGAAAAAAAGGCATTGGGGAGTTAGGATTGGGTCAGGAAATGTAATGGCTAAGATACTTGTTAGTCCAGAATTGTAAATTGAAGAGCTCTGAACTGAAATACAATACAGGCAGAGGGTAAAAAATTGAGTTTTACTGCAGGCTTATTTAGCTTTTTGATCTAAATTATCTAGATCCCTCTATCAAGTCCACGTAACATGAACTCCTTGGTTTCTTTTATAACTGTTTGCTTCTCTAAATAAACCAAATTGTACCAAGGGCTAGGCCCAGTGAGGAAAAGGAAAAAAAAAAAGGACTTTGGGTCTGTCAGCAGTCACAGTTACTATTTGGAGGGAAGGCTAAAGAACTTGCTTGAGCTACACTCTAGGTTGTGGGTCAGGGCTGGTGCCTTTTAATTGCTTTTTTCAGCCCAGGCACTAGGTAATTTGGTCTGAAAAACTATGACCAAAGCAGTATTGAATAATTCATACTAATAAGGTGGCTTTAATTATAATATATTCAAAACTAGGTAAAACACTATCATAAGGAGGAAGTTAGTATAACTAAAGCAGATCCTTTTCCAAGTAAATACTCATGTAAAACATCAGGAGGAAAATGCCAAACTCAGCATTATGTTTTACACTAGTCGAATAAGGCTGTGGGGTTAAAATAAAGGAGGTGGGGGTACAAATATACAACTAGTCAGAGGCTAATTGGACTTCCCAAAAGATAGAGTTAGGAACCTGCTGGTTGTTTAGGAGCAATGAATTCTGAGCCCTTACAATTGCACATTGAAGAAGATTCTCCACACACTTAAGGAGGTCATGGTGCCTTTTAATGCAACTGCAGGAGTACTGCTAAAAACACTGCACAGATCATAATCTTCAAGCCTCGGATAGGAGCCAGAGTCAGTTTTGCAATGCTGCTTGCAGAAAGAAAGATCTCATTTGTGAAAATAACCACTCTGTTTTCATATTACCAGACATCCGCTCTTGGCTAAGAACAACATGAAAGGGAATTTGTTTTCTGATAGGGTTCTGTCCTTCTGCAAAGGAAGATCTTTTGAAATAATTGACCATCTCAACAGAATGGCCGACATGTATATCTGAAAATTAATGTAATTGGAGCCTTCTCTTTGGGTTAAAATTGCCACTTATCTCTTGTGGATGCCTAATGGCACACTTGTCCTTTTACATCAGGTTCAACAACCACAAACAGGGTACAAGGTATTTGGGGATAGAAAAATTCAACATGATAGAAGAAAGTAGGAAAATTGAAATTCAGTGGGCATCTACGGTTTTCATTTATCAGGTGTGTCACTGTTTATATCTTCGCAACAATTTTTTAAAGTTGAGGAGACAGCACAGAGAGGTTAAATAACACGCCCAATATTCCTCAGCCTGTTAAGTGGAAATCCAGGATTTAAACCTAGAACTATCAAACTCCAAAACCCAGGATCTTCCCTCTGGATTACACTAGCTCCTTTAAGGGACTTCCAGACTACAAGAAAGGCAAAACTTATTAACAAAAGGTACCTTTGAAATACTGAGCAGCTATATGAGGGATGGAGGAAATGGGGGAAGGGAACAGGGATGAAGTATTCTAGACATTTTATCAAATGGTTCCTCCCTTGAGCACATCTGCTAAGTACACTCTGTTTCAGTGTTTTCTCCTCAGTGGCACTGAAATTTCTTTCAGGACGGGACTTTTAGCTTAATTTTATTTTTCCATATATGTGCCTAGCAAAGTATTGGTAACAAAGGGAAGGGTTGTGTGACACATGCTGTCCTATTCTGAATGGAACAAAGAGGTCCAAATAGAACTCTGCTTTGTCATGAAGGTAAGCTAATTACCATATATTTCACAGGTATTGCATTTTGGTTGTTTTAAAATTGTTTTAAAAAAAGACAACATATTATGTTGTCTTTTGACTATGCATTGTGGATATTCTGAAAAACCAGATATTTGTCTGAGAAGCTCCTTCTTATACTTAAGTAGCCAAGGACCAGAATACTATTTTCTTTGGAATATTATAAGGTTTGGTCAATGCAGTTGCCTAATAAATTGCAGGTAATACTAATCAGTCCCCTGTGGGTCCATTGTGATTTCACAGCAGACTCCACACCTCAACAACCTGAGTGAGGTTGACATTCTGGCCTTGAAAAGGTAAATGCAATTAAGGCTAGTCTATGAAAAAAAATCTAAGTATTCATTTGAGAATGCTAATTAGATTTGGAGACTGACCCCAAAGTGTTCTCACTATTGTGTTTTTATTTTTTTTTCAATCTATAGAATTTTATTAAAAGTGAGAAATATTGAAATTCTCAAATAAACATGAGGAGGATATTAAGTGTCCTGTCTACTGATATTGACTGTGGAATTTAATGCAGAAAAAAAAGAGCCAGTGAAAAATTAGTGTATGTTCGGTTTTCTTCCTTTTTGACAAACATTAAACATTTTGCTTATTATAAATGGCTTAGAACCAAGTCAAAATTTAAACGGAACTACAAAACCTATTTGTATAAACTTTAATTGGATGGGCTAGAGAAAGAGCACTGGACTGCAGGTCAGGAAATGGCCCCAGTTCTGAAACGGTCACACTGTCAGATCTAGAGCAAGTTTTTGGCCTTTTGTTTGTTTCAGTAACCTCATCCGGAAAATGGGGGAAATAATGCCTACATAGGGATGCAGTGAATCAAAGATAATACATGGGT
Organism: Rousettus aegyptiacus; assembly: GCF_014176215.1. Taxonomy (NCBI): domain Eukaryota; kingdom Metazoa; phylum Chordata; class Mammalia; order Chiroptera; family Pteropodidae; genus Rousettus; species Rousettus aegyptiacus. The sequence goes on along the minus strand of NW_023416292.1, from coordinate 41,470,904 downwards.
GCTAGCAGTGAGAAGCATATCTTAACACTGTAAAATATTATTATTATTCAGAGATAAAGCTATTAAAATGAAGCTCTAAGGTGATGTATCTAAGAGCTAAGCAATAAAATACTTTGATCAAATCAAAGCAGTGTCTTTTATTGACTATAGCAAATTATACAAGCATAAATTGACTATACCATCTACTGTTCCCTACCATTTCCCAAGGAACATTCCCTTTCATAACCCCAACAAAAATTAACCTTTAGAAAACTGTTATTGTGACTTTTAACCCTCAGACACTTACTTTGCCGTTTCACTACTTTCTTTATTGTCCCTGGTGGTAAATCCACTGGAGATGGAAGCACTGGTAACATGCAGGTTGGGCCTTTGGATTTCCAGCAGCAATAACTGCCTAACTGCTTGAATGTCAGTGGTTGGTATTCAAAAGGACTCCAGTAACTGAGATTTACAAGTTGCCCTCTTTGATATTCCATTAAGAATACTGTAAAGGGAAAGTGTGCTTGGAAAAATTGTTAGAGAATACTGTGAGTTAGATTTCCCAAGCCCCACCACATGCAGCTCTAGGCACAACAAGACAGCCAGGTGCAAGAAAATGAGCAGGAGCTCCGATATTGAAGACCAGTGTTCAAATCTTAGATCTTCCACTTATTTGTTAAAATGACTTTAATGTTAAGCAGTTTACTGATTAGAGCCTTAATTATCTCATTTTTATAAAAAGAATGATGATGCATTCATTTATTTAACTGCTGTTTATTGAGCACTTGCTATGTGACAGTTATGTACTGGGTTTTCAGGGGCTGGTGATGACTTAAGGCATGCTTGTGTTGAATTTACATATAGTGGAGAAGACAGTGAATGAAGAGACACACAGATAATAAGCCCATTCTCACGAAATCTAGTGAGGAATCTAGGTGAAAGGTCTATGGACTGTGAGAAGTATTGTGTAATTATGATTTTAAAATAATAAAATGGGTATAAGCAGAAAAGAACAAATATGTTTGGAGGACTAGACCTAGAAACATTGATACCAGTGCTATTAATAATAATAATAGCTATCATTTAATTATTATTACATACTACATACCATGAAATTGATTTACATATATTACATTCATTTTTTTAATTAAGTTTATCGGGGTAACATTGGTTAATACAATTATATAATCTTCAGGTGTACATTATAATTTGACATCTATATATTGCGTGTTTATCACCCAAAGTCCAGTTTCCTCAGCTACTATATATTTAATCCCATTTACCCACTTCACCCTTCCCCACCCCCCTTTATTTGACCCCCTTTACCCAGTCAACCTCCCCCCTCCTCCCCCACCCCCTACTTTCTGGTAACCACTAGTCTGTAGCCCATGTCTATGAATCTCTGTCCTGTTTCTTTGTTGCTTTTAGGTTTATATCTCCCATGTAAGTGATATCGTGATTTTCAACTTTTTTTGTCTGGCTTATTTTGCTTAGCATAATTATCTTGAGGTCCATCCATGTTGTTGAAATGGCAGTATTTCATCTTTTCTGATGGCTGAGTAATATTCCATTGTATATATGTACCACTTCGGTTGCTTCCAAGTCCTGGCCACTGTGAATAATGCTGCTATGAACATGGGTGTGCAAATATCTTTTCGGATATGGGTTTGCAAGTCTTTGTGGAGTAAATACCCAGTAGAGGGATTGCTGGATCATATGGTAGAATAATTCTTAGTATTTTGAGGAACCTCCATACTGTTTTCCATAGTGGCTGTACCAATTTGCAGTTCCACCAGCAGTTTATTTCTTCACATCCTCTCCAACATTTATTATTACTTGTCATGTTGATTATAGCTATTCTAACAGGTTTGAGATGGTATCTCATTGTGGTTTTGACTTGCATTTCCCTAATAACTAGCTACGTTGAGCATCTTTTCATATATTCATTGGCCATTTGTATGTCCTTTATGGAGAACTGTCTGCTCAGGTCCTCTGCCCTTTTTTGATTGAATCATTTTTTTTTTGTCATTATTGAGTTGTATTAGTTCTTTATATATTTTGGGTATTAGGCCCTTATCGGAGGTGTTGCTTGCGAATATATTTTCCCATTCAGATGGTTGTCTCTTTATCTTGATGACGGTTTCTTTTACTGCGCAGACGCGTTTTAGTTTCATGTAGTCTCATTCATTTATTTTAGATTTTACTTCTCTTGCCTTTGAGGTCAAATTCATAAAATCCTCTTTAAGTCCAAGGCCCTTGAGCTTAGTTCTTATGTTTTCTTCCATGCATTTTATCGATTCTGGTCTTATATTCAAGTTCTTAATCCATTTTTAGTTAATTTTGGTGTGTGGTAATAGACAACAATCTAGTTTCGTTCTTTTGCAGGTGGCTTTCAGTTTTCCCAGCACCATTAATTGAAGAGGCTTTCCTTTCTCCACTGTATGTTTTTGTTTTTTTTTCTCGAAAATTATTTGCGTGTATAAGTATGGATTTCCTTCTGGGCTCTCAATTCTTTTCCACTGGTCCGTGTGTCTGTTTTTCAGCCAGTACCATGCTGTTTTGATTATTGTCACTTTGTGATATAATTTGAAGTCGGGCAGAGTGAGGACTCCAACTTCGTTCTTTTTTCTCAGAACAGCTTTGGCAACTCGAGGTCTTTTGTATTTTCATACAAATCTGATGATTTTTTTTTGTTTTGTTTTTCTATTTCTTTAAAAAATGCTGACGGGATTTTGATGGGGATTGCATTAAATCTGTATAATTAATGCTTTAGGTAATATGGTCATTTTAACTATGTTGATTCTTCCAAGAACACGGAATATCTTTCCATTTCTTTTAATAGGGTCTTGCATATTTTATTATATAGGTCCTTCACATGTTTGGTTAAATTTATTCCTAGGTATTTTATGGTTTTTCTAGCAATCATGAAAGGAATTATTATTTCCACTTCTTTTTCTGACACTTCATTATTAGAGTATAGGAACGCTATGAATTTTTGAATGTTGATTTTGTATCCAGAAACTTTACTGTATTTGTTTATTGTTCCTAGTAAGTGTTTTGTTCCTAGTAAGGGTTTTCTACATAGAGAATCATGGTATCTGCAAATAGTGACAGTTTGACTTCTTTGTTCCTATTTGGATGCCTTTTGTATCTTTCTCTTGCCCGATTGCACTTGCTAGGACCTCCAATGTTATATTGAATAACATTGGCAATAGTGGACAGCCTTGCCTTGTTCCTGATCTTAGAGGGAAGGTTTTTAGTTTTTCACCATTAAGTATAATGTTGACTGAGGGTTTGTCATAGAGGACCTTTATTATGTTAAGGTACTTTTCTTCTATACTGATTTTGTTAAGTGCTTTGATCATAAATGGGTGCTGTTATCTTGTTGAAGGTTTTTTCTGCATCTATTGATATGATCTTATGCTTCTTGTTTTTTAATTTGTTTTTGTGGTGTATCACATTAATCAATTTGCGTATGTTGAACTATCCTTGTGCCCCTGGGATGAAGCCCACTTGATCGTGGTGTATAATCTTTTTAATATGTTGCTGTATTCGGTTTGCTAGTATCTTATTTAGGATTTTTGCATCTGTGTTCATGAGAAATATTGGTCTGTAGTTTTCTTTTTTAGTGTTATCCTTACCAGGTTTTGGTATCAGAGTAATATTGGCCTCATAAAATGAATTGAGAAGTATTGCCTCCTCTTCAATTTTTTGGAAGAGTTTGAGGAGAATTGGTATTAAATCTTCTTTGAATGTTTAGTAGAATTCACTGGTGAAACCATCTGGTCCTGGACTTTTACTTTTTGGTAGGTTTTTGATGATTGTTTTAATTTCCATACTGCTGATAAGTCTATTTCAATTTTCCAGATCTTCTTGATTCATTCTTGGAACATTGTATTTTTCTAAATACTGGTCCATTTCTTCTAGGTTGTTATATGTGGTGTTATATGCTTTTTTATAGTATTCTTGTATAATCGTTTGTATTTCTGTGATATCAGTTGTAATTTCCCTTTTCATCCCTGATTGTCTTTATTTGTATCCTTTCCTTTTTTTCTTTAGCGAGTCTAGCCAGGGGTTTGTCAATTTTATTAACCTTCTCAAAGAACCAGCTCTTTGTTGCATTTATTTTTTCTATTGTTTTTTTCGTTTGTTTATTTTCAATATCATTTATTTCTGCTCAAATTTTGATGATTTCTTTCCATCTGCTGACTTTAGGCTTCATTTGTTCTTCCTTTTCTAGTTTTTTAAGATGAAGTGTTAGGTTGTTTATTTGGGCTCGTTCTTGTTTTTGGAGGTAGGCCTGTAATGATAAGAACTTTCTTCCTCTTATGACCACTTTCGCCGTGTCCCAAAAGTTTTGTTATGTTGTACTATCATCATCATTTGTTTCTATGTATCTCTTCATCTCTCTTTTTATTTCTTCTCTGACCCAGTTATTCTTCAGTAACATGTTGTTTAATCTCCATGTATTTGTGGTTTTTCCTGATTTATTTCTGCAGTCGATCTCTAGTTTCAGAGCATTGTGATCAGAGAATATAGTTGGTATGATTTCAACCCTCCTATATTTGTTGAGGCTATCTCTGTGTCCCAGTATGTGGTCGATTCTTGAGAACGTTCCATGTGCACTAGAGAAGAATGTATAAGCAGCTGTTTTGGGATGGAAGGTTCTGTAAATGTCAATTAATCATGTCCAGTTGGACTAATGTGTTACTTCCTTATTGATTTTCTATTTGGATGATCTGTCAGTATCCAACAGTGGAGTATTTAGGTCCCCTACTACGATAGTGTTTTGGTCTGTCTCTCCCTTTAGTTCTGTTAGTAATTGCTTTACATATTTCAGGACTCCCTGATTGGGAACATAAATATTAGTAAGTGTTATATCTTCCTGGTGCATGATTCCCTTTATCATTATGAAGTGTTCCTCAGTATTTTTCTTTACCTTTTTTATTCTGAAGCCTATTTCATCCCTTATTAGTACTACTACTTCTGCTTTTCTCTGAATGCCATTTGTTTAAAGTATCAATTTCCACTCTTTCACTTTGAGTCTATATTTGTCTTTGAAGCTGAGATGTGTCTCCTGGAGGCAGCATGTGGTTGGGTTTTGTTTTTTGATCCAGTCTGCAACTCTGTGCCTTTTTATTGGTGAGTTCAGTCCATTTACATTTAGGATGATTATTGAAAGATGAGGTTTTCTTATAGCCATTTTATCTTTTGCTTTCTGGTAGCTCGGTGTTTCCATTGCTTCCTTGTCCTTATGTTTCTGTGTCTTTATTTTGGTTGGCTTTTATGGGTTTTGCCTCTGGTTCTTCTTGTTTTATGTTATATACTTCAGTTCTGAATCTTTGGTGTGTGGTTATCATTTTGAATGTGCAAACGATAGTTATATATATACAGTCGTCCATTTTCTTCTGCACGTGCCTTATCTCTTTTCCCCTTTGGGTATTTAGGTCTTTGAATCCTCCCCTTTTCAGTCATTGTTATCTCAGTTTGTCCCTGTGTATGCTGACCATTCATTATTATCTTGTTATAACAATTCACTTGTTATTTAAGCTCATAATACCCCATTCTTAGTAAGGGTTGAACTCCTCTGCTTTATTTGCCTGATAGTCACTTTACTCCTAATTATGTATTTTATTGTTGTTGTTATTTTGTTTTAGGTGAGCTGATCACTTTCAGTATTTCCTGTAGTGGAGAATTCCCTCAATTTTTGTATGTCTGGGAAGGTCTTAATTTCTCCTTCATATCTGAAGGGGAGCTTAGCTGGATATATTATTCTGGGCTGCTAGTTCTTTTTACTTAATTGTTTAAATATTTGATTCCATTCCTTTCTGGTTTATAAGGTTTGTGCTGAGAAGTCCGATGATAATCTTATGGGTTTTCTTTTATAAATTATAGTTTTCTTCTCCCTGGCTGCCTTGAGAATTCTCTCTCTGTTGTTGATTTTTGATAACTTTAATACAATGTGTCTTGGTGAAGGCCTTTTGGGGTTGAGATAATTGGGTGTTCTGTTGACTTCTTGAATTTCAAGTTCCAGTTCATTCCTTAGATTTGGGATATTCTCCTTCACTGTTTGTCTGAAAATGCTTTCTATTCCCTGCTCCTTTTCCTTGCCTTCAATAATGCCCATTTTTTCTTATGTTTCCTCTCCTGATAGTATCTTTTTTTTTTTTTTTTGGAATTTCTCTTTCATTATTTTTCATTCTTCAGTTTCTTTCTTTTTCCTTCTGATTTATTTCTAAATTTTTGTCTTTGATATCACTGACCCTTTCCTCCATTTGCTCGACTTTGTTTCCCAAGCTTGGTATTTCATTTTTCAACTCTTGCAGTGTGTTTTTTATCTCCAGAAGATCTATTCTTTTCTTTTCGAGGGTTTCAGTCTCCTTGCTCTACTCATCTGGTTGTTTTTTTTAATTCCTGAAATTTTTGATATGACTCATGTTGGAACTCACTGAGTTTTCAGAAGTACCATCTTGAAGTCCTTGTCATTTACATTATATATTTCCATGTCTGTAATCTTATTTTCTGGAGATTTTTCTCTTTTTTTCAGAGATGTCTTGTCACCTTAGTTGTTCATGGTATTTAATGGACTGTTTTTCTGCCTGGGCATTAATGAAAGTGAATTCTGCTGTTTTTCCAGAAAGGAAGTTTATAGCCTGTTGCAAAGAAGATATTTTTCTTTTGGTTTCCAGTAGGTAGCTTCTAAGCCTCTTGGATCTTATATAAAGCCTTAAAAATGCCTTTTAAAATAATCTTCTTGTAGATATTTGATGACACTCGCTACCCTCAGTTTCAGACCCTGTCAGTGTCAGTGACTGTCTCAGCAGCTTTTGCTCAGATTCTTCTGGGGCTCCTGGGTGAGTGGACTTAGAGGTATGGGGGAAGGGCCCCTCTGCATTGGGAGTTAGGGCCTGTGGCTAAGCCTTAGTTTTGCAACTATGGGCGGTTAAAATCAACTGGTGTTTTTCTGTGGCCCCGTTCCGCTTCTCTACTTTCTGCCCCGATGACTGGGCACTGCCACGTGGAGCTCACATCACTTTCAGGTAGGGCTGTTCAGGGAGGTGGCTACAGCTTCTCTCTTCCCCCTCCTCCGGCAGGGAGCTCCAGCCAGGAGAGGCAGCTTCTTTATTTCTCCCAGTCCACCACCTGACACCTGGGGCTCTGACCTGTGTTAGCTCTTATGCACAGATCCCACACTCAGATGTGCTGGTGTGCAGTTTGGGTGTTTTTTGCTGAGTTTAAGGTGTTTAGTTTATTGTTGTTTCAAGAGGAGAAATCTGGGAATGTTTCTCACTCTGCCATGTTTCTACAAAGTCTACATATATTACATTCATTTTATCCACTTTACACACCAATGAGGTGATTAATATTACTTTTTTTTTTTAAAGAAGAGAAAATGGAATTTCCAAGAGGTTAACTGACTTTATCAAGTCTCAGAGCTAATGAGTGATGGAATTAGAAATCTGATCCCAGGTTTTTTTTACTGCTAAACATTTATGCTATTAACCACCATGACAAAAACAAAAATCTAAATTTTATGGAAATGTTACCTAAATACCCATACCTCTCCCCACCCACCTTTACTACATATATAAAGAAGCTTCTACAATTTAGGAATTGTGGCCCATGGAAATTTTCATATTGTAATATAAATCTCTGATTCTCTTTTGGGGTTTCCAACTTCCACAGCACAAAGTTCTTAACTAATATATATTTTTTTTGACAAATAAAATAAACCATGTGTGGTGTTCTACCTAGAAATCTTTAAATTATCTCTTTAGACTTTCAGCCACAATTTACAAGTGACAGGCAACATATTTCATTATCTTTATGTTTGAAATAACTTTCAAAGAGAGTAGAGAGGGGCGTTTGACATTATTATAATCAATTCTGTCAGAAATATTATTGGATTTGCTTGATTTTGTGAACACAATCATTTTTCATTGTTATTCTGAATTTTCTCAGATGTTTTACAAGAGGCTAACATAAATAGTAAAATCTGTTTCCGTAAGACATCTGTTTAAAAAATAATGAGGAGGTGCTCTTCTGAGGAGAGGCACTGTGTAAGCTGTGATGGCCTCTTTTCATAGCAAAAAGGCAAATTTCCAAGTGTCCTCTGACTAACACAAACTCCACTTTCCTCAACCAGAAGAACAGCATGACTTCCTATATCCCTCACAGCAGCTGGACTTGGTTGGGTTCAGGAGGAAAGCATAGCCTAGTGAGGCACTAAAAAGATTTAACCTACATAGCCTGTGAAGAAGCCAAAGCCCTGACAAGTTTATGAATCAGTCTATAATGGCACTGATTCAAACAGACTTACCCAAATTAGGTGCTTTATTGGGTTGAAAATTTTTGTGTGAAGGCTCACTTTTCTGCCTGCTTACCATTATGGATTGGGTCTTTGTCATTGAATGTTAAGGTTGAAGAAGGCATAGGGTGGCATCCACTTGGCTTGCAGCCCTGGATGTCCTATGTTCAACAATATTTTGGAATAGTATGAGGAAAATGCTGCATGTGTCTTCTTTTATTTAGATGAGGAGAAACTGCTCTTATACATTTTAAGTGAAACACGTAAAATTTAAAAATCATTGTGTGCCTTTAGTTGACTCTTAAACTGTTCATAAGTCTTGTCTTATTTATTACTTTCCTAAATAAAAGATTCACTAGTCTTATATATAGACTCTAAGAGAGTATCTGACAGAGGCCTTTGACATAAATCAGACAAGGCATTATTATCTATTTTATATAGGAGGGATCTAGATATCTGAGAACCCAAAGATATTATCTGACAGTTCTTGGCTATTAAGTGGCAAAGAGTGCTTAGAATCTAGATGCTTTTCCTGTAATACTAAAATCTTGCATTTGGAAATATTTTTGTCTTATAACTATAGTAGAGATGGGAACTTTGATTTTGCTTGTTCTAACTACTCTATTCCCATGAGCTAATTTCTAAGTCTTTTGGTTTATAGTACTATGTTGATATGTAGGTATGTCTGATGTGATTGTGCATTTGTATGAAAATGGGATATAGTATCATAAGTCTTTAGGGGAGATCTTAAATTAATTTTTCCCCATAAATGTGAAAAATATTTTATTTCTATCCCTAAACTAATTTAATTAATAAATAATATTTTGACATTGTCAAGCATATTTTTGAGGGTTTGAGAGAAGGCAGCCAAAAAATAGGGCAATGTCTTATTTTTTATTCCAAGGGCCTAGTGAAGCAGAAATAAAAGATTACTAAACGTTTTAAAGTTTGAATTATAGAATTCTTCTGAAGAAAAGCAGTTTGATTCATTTCAAATATATCTTGCTACCATCATTTAGCTAACATAAGCTGAAATTACCTGAGAAAATGTCTGAAAAGATCTATTTTGATGAATAGCTAAGCATACTTTAGAGTTAGCATGTCAGGCATCAGGATGTAAATGAGTACTTCCAAACCACTTGAAAAACATTAATTCTATAACTTGTTCTCTAAGACTAGGCACAACGTCATTAAGTACAGAATGTCATAGAGCTCCATGTTAGGAATGTTGTGATAGTGAAGCAGTCATATCCTTCCCTCAAGGGGTTGGTGGACTGACTGGGGAAGGTAAGATTTAAGATACTTGCCTAGAGCACATGCTGTTAACAAGGAATCCTTGCCAGTGCTAAATAAGGCTTTGGTCAATAAAGTTTAAAACAAAAGTAATCTAAGAATGCAGGAAAAGAATAATGCAAAAGTGGGGTAGGGAAACTTCCTAGAGGAGGTGGAATATAGCTAGGCCTTTAAAGATTTGGATTAGCAAAGACAGTGGAAGTTAGACCTATATTGCACAAAGAGGTAGAAGAAAGGGACCAAATGTGCACAAGCATGAAGGTTTCCAGGGGATAACAAGGACCAATAAGTAGGATCAGTATAATTGAAAAATGATTTGACTATCAAAGATAATTCAGGCTTGGTTTTGCTGCCTGATCTTTCACAAATTTGCATCCAGATTGATGAAGTCATAAATGTATGTGGTCTCTAGCCTGTTATAAATTTCCATCTCTGCATTTATCAGACATCTTTCTCTTAGGAGCTCCCTTAGAAATTAAGGGAAATAGTACATTGTACAGAGGAAAGAGAATCTGGTCCCTTGTGCATCCCTGCTGCGGTGCAGCATGGTCTGATGACCAAGGGTACAGGATCCTATTTCTAGGATTAGTCAAAAGGATTGAGCACATGTCTGTAGACTTTTGCCTCAATATTATATTTTAGATGGTTCAGTCAGAGCTGTTACATTTGGCAGCATTCCTTGTTAGCATTTGATAAACAATTATTGCCAAATGTTAGCAAGGAAACCTGCCAAATGTTACAGCTCAGATTTAACTGCTGAAAAAAAAATGCAGTTCGAAAAAGCCTTTTGCTACAGAGCTGTTGCCTGGTGTGCCAGTTTTGAAGCTGCAGGGGACCCCAGTTGGGACAAATTGTGAGTCTAAAGGTATAGGGCTTTTTGCCAGTAGTTCTGGGTTCCCTTCTGAAGTTATGAATTAGTTGACACCTGTTGGTTTTCAAAGCAATAAGTTTGGGGCAAATTACTTCTGGTGAGCATTTTGCTCCAGGGTTTGTAGTCACTCTTATATTTGACATATCCTTTTTCATAGCACTTTATGCCAATAGGTAATTATAAAGTGTTAGATCATCTGGTCATATAGTCTCTTCTTGCTTATCTGTAGGTGGATTGTCTAGTTTCTTTCAAGGTTCAGTGTTCTTTAATAGTAACTTTGAGATTATTCCTAATTTTCATTTCCTTCACAAGACATTTCCCTGTCTTTTCATTCTTATGTTCCACTCTTTGTTTACTAAGAAGAAAAAAAAAATACCGCTTTTCTTGGATAGTTCTATGATCATGGCAAATCAAGAGAATATTGTCAACATTGTGCACCTGGATTTCAGTTAGTGGGTACTGTGTTAGAGGTGTTCTAGGTATGTCGTTAGGGATAAGCGATAATGAATGGCTGAGTGATAACAAGGAGGCATCTTTGCAGCCCATTAGACAGTTCTTTCAGTGGGAGTTATTATTAACTTTAAACAAGGGAGCTTTGCTCTTGTCCTTGACCTGAACAATTTTGCCAGAGAATTGTCTTCAGATGGGAAAACTTATTTAATCTATGGTTGGTTTCAAGATTGGAGGATAACTATAACGTTGGGTCATATTCAAGGTGCATAAAGATAAAAAGGTTAACATTGGGAGTAAAAGAATGACAAATTTTCTTAATAATAATTAATAGAAAAATTTGCCTTTAGGTTCAAAAATTTGTGGCACACTATGTCACATTTGTATTTTCTTTCCAGGATCTAATCCCGTTTTCAATATTGAAGTCATTTTCCTCCAGCCATAAGCTCAAAATACCCAATGCTTACCTTCCTGGCATATCGTTCCCAAATGGCTTTAAAGTTGGCATATGACCTTGTGTTGACCAATCAGATATGCTAGTGCAGGACTTTGACTCTGAAGTTGGTAACTCAGGAAGGAAAGATAGTGAAGAATTCATCCTGTAGGAGATCACAGTATCTGGAACAAAGAACCTCAATGTTTTCAGTAGGTCCACTTCTGGTGACAGTGAAAGGAGATATACTTTTTGTAATGTGTAATAATATTAATCACCATACTGAGTCAATCTCCTAATTATTTATTGAATCTTTTCAACCTCTCCATCATAACTACCATTTTTTAGTTTATATCTTTATATTCTCCTCCCTGAACTAGTGCAAAGGCCTCTTAACTGTCACCTTATATCCTCAGATCTATTCTCTACATAACTATAACCTATTGAGTCATCTAGATAAAACAAAAAAAAAGTTACCAGACTTTTTCAATTCAGATGCATAATTACATGGGAGGGGATTAAGAGCATAATACAAAGTAAAAGCCTTGGTTAAATGCAGAAAGGTAAAGATGAAAATGCATGCAAATAATTTTGAAAGTTGAAGAAAGAATACAAGGACTACTAAAGGCTCTCACATTTACCTGTGAAGTACAAGGCAAGATCATCTGCTAAGATGTTGAATTGGGTCTTGAAGAGATAGGTTTAGAATATTCACTGAGGAAATATTGGCTGGCCAAAGAAAATTAAATAATTACCAGACGGGGGCTCAGTGAAGATTAACAACTACAAAAAGTATTGTAGCATCAACTGATATAGTTGTGAAAAGAACATTCTTTTTTTGACAATCAGGAGACAGGAGCATAGAAAGTAAGATTTAAGATTAATTTAGGTTTGGAAATTTTATCAGAAGGGTTTGGCTGAAGGATAGTTTCCCCAAAAAGTTGAAAATGAGGTAAGAATTCCAGTTCTGAAAGTGAGGAATAGGTTGTGTAAGAAAGAAAGCAAGTCAGAATATGCTGGACAAAAATTGAAAGAGGTAAAGGAACTTATTTTGAAATGGAAGAACCAATTCTGGTTAGACACTAATATATGGATTCTTACTCTTTCAAAATTGGAGTAAGACAAAATTGGAAGATGACAAAATTGAAAGGAGTTGATTATTAAAATGTAGTAGAATTTCTTCTAAAATTCTGAGCAGAAGTCTGTATTAGTCCTTGAAAGGCCTAAAACCTTGTCTACTTAAAAGAGAGAAGAGTTAGGTAGATTTCACTGGCTCCTGTTATTGACTCAATACCATAAGACAGCCATACCCACAGTAGTTTGCCAATGAGAAATGTACTGCCTGAAAAACACAAATCAGCTGGCAGTGAAACTAATGCAAAAAAAAAAATATTTAAAACATTATAATTATGTTTTAAAGTTCATATAGCTTAAATTCTTACCTAATTGATTCAATTTATAATTTTCCTGACCAGCTCGAATATTGCAAGCTCTCACTTCCCTTATAAAACAATCCATTCTGTTGTGGAGTTGATCCATTTAGTAGTAATTTATTCCCTGAATTGTGTAAACATATAAGCAAAAGTTTGTATACTTGTATTTTCAAAAGACAACTTTTTAATAGTGGAGACATTTTGTGACCCCTATACTTTTTTCTAGGATAAAAACAAGCCAATTTTCTTCATTTGACCCCTGTAAAATGTGGTTTCTAGGTCTTTTAATATCCAGATTGTGAAGGCTTAGAGATTGAGTTATAGACTGGCCTTTCTTGATCAAACCCCACTCTTCATCTTCATTTTCATCTTAGGGATCCCATGTGTCACCTCAGTCTCCTCTGAATGCTGTGCATCCTGACTGGAATGACCATGCTGTCATTCTGCATTTCATGAAATCTTATTCATCACTCAAGATCCAGCTCAAATGTTTACCGTCCTTGTTCCTCAAGGCAGCTTGGCTACACCTCCTTTGTGCTATAAGCACTTCTTTTACACTTATAGCATTTACAGTTATCTTTTCCACTACAGTAAATTTATAAAGGTTAGTGATCTTATTCACCTTTGTATTGCTACTATTAATATGATTCTTCATGTAGAATCCAGTAAATATTTTTAAGTACATGTTTATTTTTTCTTTTCCTTTTTTTTTTTTTTTTTTTTTAAGTGCAATGCCCTAAATTGAACACAATATTCCAGCTGCAAAGTATGGTGGAAATATCACATTACTTAATCTGAGCAGTGTATGTCTGCTGTGGTGCTTCTTTATTTGTCCTCTTGTTTACTTATATTGTGCTCAGACACAACTGCATTCCCTGTTCTTCTTCACTAGACTTTGCTATTAAGCCAGATTTCCTCTATTCACAGTTCCTAGCAACAGAAACTGACTGGCTAATTTAGTCAGAAAATAAAAGTAGTTGTTGAAAGGTGTTATGTAGCTCACAGATGCAACTGGAAATCTGGAATTCAGAAAACAGGCAAGAGCAGGGAGAGGCCAGGCAGCTAGAAGCACAGCCAAAACCATGGGGAACATCGACATTTAAATGGCAGATGGAAGAAAAGAGCCCAGGAAAGAAAACTGAGAAGGTGCCATCAGAGGGGTGTAAGGAGAACCACACGTTTTAAAGCCACAGATACTAAGAGATTAGAGAAGAGAATTCCATAAAGAGGAGGCTGAATAGCTGAGATTAATAAGACAGTGATTGTCAAATGCCCATTGATTTGGCAAGTAGACAGTCATTGGTGAGCTTGGTAAGAGCATTTTCAGTAAAGTGATGAAGATAGAAGGTAACTTCGAGTGAGGAGTCAAGAGAGTTGGCAGGGTAGGCTGAAAATTTGAGTATTTTGGGTGTGAGTAAAGAAAGGAGTATGTGACATGGGGAGACTTTTGTTATATGAGAATCTTGAAGAATATTTTTATAAGCTGTGAGAAAAGGCTAGAAAAGAGATTGGCGTGAAGAAGAAAGAAGGGATAATTGGTTTAAATGTGTTTCTGAGGAGGCAGGAGGCGCTGGGAGAAGTCAGAACTGTAGTTATGAAAGTGGGAGGAGCACCTCATCATCTGAAGTGTAAGGAAGGCAGATAAAGGTGTGCTGCCCTAACAATGAGTTTACTTGTGTAGGAATGAAAAGTTGCTGGGAGTCACCTTTGACAGTGTCAGTTTTCTAAGTGACATAGAAGGCAAAGTGATCTACTGAAAATGGAATAGGACTCCATAGGAGTTTCTTTTTTACAAGATTTTTTTTTGTAATTGTTATTGTTGGCTCTTCTTTTGTTATCCATTCCTTAATCTGTAGTATTTGCCAAAGTTTATACTCTCCCTATGTAACCTAATCTGGTGCTACTTGCAGTTGCTTTCATGATAGCACATATCATATCTTAATGTGATTGTTTATAGAGGCCTCCACCTCCACCAATATGTAGTAGACTTAAAGAGAATACCCATGTCTTATTTCCATTCTTGATCTAAAGATGGTCTTTAATCAGTGTTTGCTGAATGAACAAAGAGTATTTAAAATTTAATTTCTTCACTCTGGTTTACATTAAGGAGTTTTATAATTGACATATTAGAGCACAAGACAAAATAGAGGGGGGGAAATCAAGTGCACTGTATAACATCTCACTAATATTTTTGCATGAACTCAAAATTATATCCCTTTAGTTCTCAGCAGGCCTCTGTGCTGTGTACGCTAATGTGTTCATCTAGTAACATAGGTAATTGAAAGTTGGGTGAACTTTATTATGAAAAAGACTCACAACCTAATTTTTCTTCCTGTGGTCGGCAACTGGGCCTGTGCCTCTGCCTAGAGAAGTGAGGCAAGAGGCCCAGCACCCCCAAAGCTTGGTAGAGGAGGGCCGGTTTCTCTAAATGGCCACTGTATTCCTGTGACTCATTGAAGCAGCAGAGGGTTGGACATTGCCCTTGCTTTTGCTTAAGCAGGGCCTGTGACCCTTATTTCTACTCTCATATTAGACGAATGTATGGTTGGCACACAGGCTGTGTGGGCTGTCAACTGTGACTCAGCAGTTCTGGGATAGAACTGGACATTATTTATGGGCCACAGACTTGGAGAGGAGAGATGCTGGCTTGGTTGTGTTGGCTGTGTCAGTCAGTTAGCACACCTTATGTTGATAGAAAGTGGCATTAGGACAGACTTTTTTCTATATCATTAGAGTACTTATTTTAGGTCTCCACAAAAAGGAACTTCACATCTGTGAGTGGCAGCCAACTTGACCCCCTTTATTGACTCTGATGTATGGGTTTTATGTTTCATTTTCTTGCTTTGTCTTCTACCTTAATTCAGAAGGCCATAGGACTACATCTCTGAAGGCAGTGTCACTATTCAGTGGGTATGCTCCTGGAGAGCTGCCCCTACAGTTGGCGCCTGTTTTGATTTCTTGGTGCCTGCTATCTATTAAAAATACCAGTCTTGGACTAAAAGAATCTGTAGGAAAGGGATGCTTCTCACATTCTTCTTAAATATTAGTAATAATTTTTACTTAAGGAGTAACTATTATGTGCCAGGCACTGTCTAGGCATTTATATACATTTGATTTTTTGTAATAACCAAGAAATAGATATATACTATATTTAGCCAATACATACTGATCCTCAGAATGTTCCAGTGAAGTGCATAAACAATATTAGGAAGTAACAGTGATTTGAATCTTGTTTGTCTGATTTTAAATCCTCTGCTTTTCCTCTTACTGAGTGCCATGAATAGCTTCGGAGAGGAAAAGTGGCACTGATAGACACTAGGGACTTTGAAGGTTACGTAGATGCATGAAAAGGGGCTGTTTTCTCTGTAACTTGTCACCTACCTTCACATTAATGAATATTCAGCATAGAATGGAGACACATCAAGAATCATAGGCTCATATGTATATTAATTTCTCAGGGCCTCCTTGAGCAAGTTGTGGAGGAGGCTCTCTCCTTTTATTTCTCACTTATTCAATTTTGGAGACCCCTGAAATTATGATCAAAGATATTTCTAAAGTCTCTATGCCTTTGGAATTGTTCTACCAAAAGTTTGAAGTCATACAGCATGAATATAGAAAAGGAATAAAAGAGGCAGTAAAAAATACTGAAGTGGAAAAGGAGCAAAAGGCGTTTCACCTCAGCCATTTTTTTTTTTTTTTTAGGGAATTGTCCATTAGCTGCCAAGTATCTTCTGAATGTAACAGCTGTGTTCTTCTTGAATATATGCAGAGAAATTTAGGAAGCCTGTTATGTTTATGCTGAATGACTTGCTTATAAAAGTGCTGATGCAGTGAAAGGTCTGGGATTTTATTTAAGTCAACACATTTACTAGAACCCCAGGCTGATGAGGATCAGGAGCTCTGGATTTTATTCTAAAACCACATGCATTGTGGCTATTGTTGCTGTGACTCCTATTAATTAGGGAGTCATACATGTGACTAAGGCAGTAAGCCATGGAGGCTTTATTAGGAGCCAGATTGCCCGTGTTCAATTTCTATATGTATCTTTCACTAGTTACGGGATCTTGGGCAAGTTCTTGGAATTCACTGTAGCTTGGTTTTGTCTTCTGCAAAATATTATAAAATACTAATTTAAGTGAGAAGATATATACAGTGTTATGTATCACAGTGTTTGGCATGTTAAGTAGCCTTATGTAAAGGTTATTATTTTTATTACACAAAAGGGAATGGTACTCTAGAAATGTGCCTTGCTTAATCAAAAATAAAACTCAGGTACTCCTTTCCATCTTGAACAGAAAAGTTCTAGAAGGAGAATCTCCCGATAGGAAGGAGATGTGTGGTCCATGGATCTAACATTTTACTTTGAGTTTCACCTTCCCCTAGAAGTTTCTCCCTGAATGAATATCATCATACCACTGGCCTACAGGACACTGCTTCCTTGGTAATATTATTTTAAAACCAGTGAGTTGGGGTGGATGAGGGTGCTGTTTACCTTATTGCCCAAGCCAAGATGAGGCTGCCACTACAATTAGATGTTACTAGAGGCTACTGGCAAAAAGAGGTAAATGAACATATAGTACCTATTTCTGTGCTGCCAATATAGTAGCCACTAGCTGCATATGGCTACTGAGTATTTGAAATGTGGCTAGTATGAATTAAAATGTGATGTAAGTGAAAGACACATGGAATTTCAAAGACAGTAAAAAAGAATGTCAAGTATCTCAGCAATAATGCTTATATTGATTTCATGTGGAAATGATACTATTTTGGATTTATTGGGCAAATGGCATTAATAGTGGTGCCTACTCATAGAGTTGTAGGATTAAATCAGATGAGATATAAAGAGCACTCAGCCCAGTGTGGGACATAGTATGTATTCAATAAATGTTAGCTTTTATTTCCATGATCTTCCAAGCATGAACGCAGGCAGTAATCACACTACAAGAACACTTTGCTGTTATTTCTCAATCCTTGCTAATGTGTCATATGATTTATTTTTCATCTCCCTAAAGCTGTCTCAGATTTTTGTGGGAAAAGTATTAAAGTGTCTGAAATCCCTAAAAGATAGTGAAGGCACATTGTGCCAGACTCTCTGCCTGTGCATCAAGCAGCTATGCTGAGACCCTGCATACTGCTGAGTGTTCTCTCCAAGCAGGATAGAAAATTTTAAGTTCCAGCAGCTAGTTAGATTGCTAACTTGGGGACAGAATTTCTCTTCTCTCATTTGGGCAGAGTATATTTTTTTTCTTTTTAGCATTTCTGATTCTTTGATGGACAGAAATAGGAAGGGATTTGGAGTTCCAAAGGGATGTGTGGTAATTCTCTTTACAAGGCTATGATTTATTATTTCATTGCACAATTTTGCTTTAATTATGTTCATTTAGTATACCTAGCTAATATAAATACACATTGCGGTATATAATATATCCCCAATGTATATAAAATCGGAGCTATTATTCCATTCTGGGTTCTGGTGTTAACAAATAAGCTATTCAAGCTTTACTTGGGTAGTTTACAGCATTGCTGCAGTACCTTGATGGAATTACAGCATTATCCATATACAGCTGGGGGCATATGATTCCTTTTATGTAATATAATACCCTATAATATAAGGAGTATCATTAATAAAGTGACAAAATAAAACTTGAATTACCACTTCAGGATGTGTTTTATTGAACCAGTAATACATTTTTCAGTCCTTTGTAGTTTGTTTCCTTTGAATTCGTGGTTTACTGCATTCAAACTACGATATTAACACACCAACTAAGCATACCCTATTGTGTCATAAAACCATGGTATGAGGTGTCAAAGGGGGAAAAAACAAACATTATTCTAAAACAAACTGGGAATGTTACTGTGATGCTTTAAAAGACAATATGGCTCTCATGAATAAGAAAATTTATCTTCTAACCAAAGCAACATTTCTATTTTTATTTTTGGGAAGGCAAGTGTTCTTTACTCAGAAAACATTTTTATATAAATTCTGTATTTCAAAAATGGAGCTAAATTACAAACTTATAAATTAGTATTAGCCAAGTTTAGGTAATAAAGGACTGCACAGATTGTTTTGAGAATACTGAACAAGGTTGTAGGCATTTAAAAAAAATCTTTGATTCTCTTTTTTTTGGTTCTACTTTATATCGCTAGTTGATTAGTCCAGGATAATTCTTGTAAAGGCATCATCTGGGTTTTTCTCTGGATAGCTCAGTCATCTCAAAAGCATAAAGTACTTAGACATTCGATTATAGTGTCAAGGATATCAGTTGTAAAAATAGGTTTTTCTGTAGGTATGGTTAAGCTAAGCTCAGATTTCCACAAAGCACAGTGACGTGTTCAGAAGATGCTGAGAATCTTAAAAATTGGTTTCTAATTCTAGATAGCAGGAAGCCTGTATGTTCATATGAGGTAGCTGTTGAAAAGATTTAAGATTCCTTGAGATCTAGCAGCAGGGAGGATTACATAAGAGTGTAAGAATTGTTAGAGTGAAGAAGAGGTTCCCTACAGAAGGACCAGAAATGAGGCATAAACCTAAAAGTTATATAAAGCCTATAATCCCAATGTCCAAAATTGTGTTTTCCTGACCTTTCTGGCTGATAACATCAAATGCAAAAATGTATTCTCAGTCTTTCCTATTACCTCTGGCATTTTTCCAAGCCCAATACCAAATAGTTTGCAAGAGTTATGTGAGTAAGCATGGCTCAGAGCAAAAATATGAATGAGCTCACTGAAGGATGTGAAGAGAGAAATGAATTATCACAATTTATCTGAGAAACTAAGGTTAACATTAAGTCAAGAATTAGTGACAGTTTTTACTTTCCAAAATTTCTCACATTAATTTTGCACAATTAGATTTTTACCTATAATGTTGTTAGACTTAACTATGATTTTCAAGAAACATGCCAAATGCGATATTGGAAACAAGCTATAGACCAAGATTCATTTCATCTTTGGGATTTTTTTGCACATTCATTTAGAAAAAGGTCTAGTATGAATTTGGTAGTGTCACTATCAATCATGGAACTTTGCATTCAAGATGTGGAAATATTCAGGTGCTTAAATCCACATAATATTATTCCAATACCTTCAGGCTGAAGTAATCAGTAAATTTATAAAGAAAACAAAGGTCAATATTGGTAATTAGAAGTTCATTTGTAAAATGACTGACTTCTGTCTCCTTCACCAAGCTAACAGTATTCTCTCACCTAAATTCCTTTGTGGTCACATATCTTTAAATTGACTGACTGGGATTGTTATGAAGCTCTGCAATATGCATTTTCCCCGAATTACATCAATTGGCCTAAATGAGAAATCAAACCTACATATTTTTTTATCACTAACATTATATGCCAACTATCCCAAAATAAATTATATATTTGTTGCTATGTAATTCGCATGCTAGCAGGTGTGTGGGGGATCCCCAGCACTAAATTACATAATATTTTTTTTGTTACACTACTTCACACTATGGATATTTACCAGGTATTTCTCTCTTTTAATATATGCATATAATCAAAGTTACAAAACTGTAGTTGACCACAATCCCATCAGTTTCAGAATATATAACAGGCCGCATGTAAGTGAGTATACATAATACGAGTTTCTCTTACATTGAGTTCATGTGCTGACTCATATTTTATCAGTTGATAACCTTGGCCAATGCATTAAACTTCATTTTTGCTCAGTTTTCTCATCTGCAAAATGGTTTCAAAGCTGTTCTGCTAGCATACTGGATGGCTATTATCATCAAATAGAAAAATTAGGAATATATATACAAGGCACAGAGAATCAGACATAAGCTATTACTTTCATTATCCCAACAAAGCAGAGAAGGAAGAAGATAATGTATCCTGTTTAGGAAACAGGAACTTTTCTCCTTCTGTAATCTATCGCTCATCACTGGCTTGAAAGAAGTTCGTAAGTTATAGAGTAGTTCATCAGTTATCATGAACAAAACATGAAAGTGCAAAGGTGACACAGTTTATCTGTCTTGTGGGGCGAGCTGAATGAAAAGACCTACATCCACTTAAATCAAGCTATTTCTGACTACTCCCTAGGACTAGGTTGAGATCAAACTTCTAGAAATATAAGAAAATAGTCCTATGTTTCTAAAAAATAATGTCCCCTTTGGCTAGAGAAAAACATTAATTAAAGTATTTTGTTATTTGTTTGTTTAGGAGACAAATTCCACAGTAAATTATAACCAAAGCTGGTTCTGAAAACTGGCTTATCCTCTTGAAGGTTGGAGACATCAGTCTGGAGTGTATTCCGCAGATTTACTTCAATTCTGGCTAGTTCCAATTTAGGATAGATAGAGTAAGGCTGAAGAGGCTAGAACTAGACTGGGGCAGAGGAATTAAGATAGGTTCTCTCATTTAACACTGCACTCCAAAGCCTGCAGAAAATCCTCAAGTTCATCTTTTTTTTTTTTTAACTGCAGTAAATGGGTTACCAGTGACACCTCTCTAGCTTCTTGCAAGTTCCATATTATTTTTATTTTTTATATTGGTAAGATAAATTTTAGTTATTAATTTATCCAGAAAAATTAGAGCTGGAATTTATATTTTCCATAGTATAATTTCTTTACAGAATTATACTGTGCTTGAAACATTTGCATATCTTTTCTCTTTCCCAAAGTGGGGATGTAGAAAAGGTTACACACTCCTCTAATACCATACTTATAACAATAAAGTCTTTGAAATCTAAAGAAAGGTCCAGTGCCAATTATGATAACTGTAAAGGCTGTACAGTGTTTACAACTGTACACTTCCAGTAATTTGGTTCATAGACAACCTCTTTGAGATGTGCTGATGGTGATTCCCCAACTGATGATTCTTTCTACACTTTCCACAAACACAAATATTAATTTAGCTGAGCACAATTTAGCGCATATTATGTAGTTGTAGTATCACTAAAGTGATTTGGGGATTTTTTTGCTCCAGGAATCACAATTGGGAAGATATATTAACCAAATCCAAAGAATAACGCTAATAATGCTGAGCATCCAAAAGATAGTCCCCCTCGGGCTGGACCATCCATAGATGACTCAAGGGTGTGCCATTAATCCTGTGCTAAGGAATCTTGCAGAGTTCAAATCTCTCGGTAATCTATAATGCAATATTTTTACCTTAGTTGTGTTCTGTTACCTTTATGAGCTTCACCTTTCAAATTTTTAAATGAGAAGTTTGGATTTGATGATATTAGTGGTACCTTCAAATTCCAAGGTTCCATACTTTGTAGTCTAGGCAGATGAGTGACCATAAATACCATTCAATATTCCAACCATGACACCACTTTTTGTACTATATTGGAGTTCCCATGAGTATTATGTATCTAGAGGTATAAGTCAGAAGTGATTTTTTGCTCTCCCTTGTGGTGAACCATACAAGAAAGCAGCACTTCATTTATTCACAAGACATGTAAAACTGTGTGTGTGTGTGTGTGTGTGTGTGTGTGTGTGTGTGTGTGTAAGAGAGAGAGACAGAAACAGATTTTCAGTGATATGGGGAAGAATTAATTGGTTTAGGGGAAAATAAGCAAGGAATGACTCAAGAAGGAAATATGAGGTAAATATGAGGAACCATTTCTATGGCGTTTCATAATATACCAAATTCAGGCCC
This sequence comes from Rousettus aegyptiacus, assembly GCF_014176215.1. Taxonomy (NCBI): domain Eukaryota; kingdom Metazoa; phylum Chordata; class Mammalia; order Chiroptera; family Pteropodidae; genus Rousettus; species Rousettus aegyptiacus. The sequence continues at coordinate 41,448,520 of NW_023416292.1, read as the reverse complement.
ATTCCTCCCCAAGTCCGTAGACTCTATGCTAGATCTCTGTAAACAGCTATAAGAGTTTCACTTTGTCTGTAGAATGAGTAATTCCCAATAATATTTTGGAGCTGCAATGATAGAATATTCATTGCATTTTTTTTTTGTCTTTATGCTTGTGCTTAAAGCATTGCTGCTACATTGATACTGGTGATTGCAGGCATTCGTAATCCTTCAAAAATTCTAGAATTTTTATACCACTTAAAGAAACTGTATTTTTGTTAGAAAATATAATGTTGTTAAGAAATTAAGTCAGTTTTTGCTTTGTAAATCTGTTATGATCCTATATGTGTATGGGTAACATAAGGACAGATCCAGAAAATTAAAGAATGAAAGATATTATGATATTCTGTGATGGAAAGTAAGATTTCATGAACAAATTAATAACATTTAAATAGCACTGTAAATTCATAGCTGCAGAATCAGCCATGATTGGCCAGAATCTGCAGGATTAGCTTCATACTGGGCACATGCAGATAGTTGATCTCTTCATTCTATGGATACACTGAACATGTAGAAGTAGGATGAGATTACGATGGGCATTCTTGCAGCTTTGCCAACTCTGTTAAGATCATGTATGTCTGTTAGTAACATTTGCATAATGAATTAAATAACTCCAGATAAGAGAGAAATTAGATGTTTTTGTTTCTCTTGTTTCCAATACTGTCCATCATCTCTTCAGTCCACGTGCCACTGTAACTCTACATGTCTCTGTCCTCCATTCCTGTGAGAACCCATCTCCTTTGGAATCCATGTCTCTGATAGAAATCCATGTCTGAGATAGAAATTCCATGTCTGAGATAGAAATCCATGTCTGAGATAGAAATTCTTGGTCAAATGTGATCAAATTGAAATTTTATTTTCAAGAGAGTATTTTACTAGTACAAATAACATGTTGGGGTAGATATTTTCTTCTCTCATGGGCCACATAATTCACTGTTGAGAGCACTGTAAAACAAACAACAAAACAAAAATAAGCCCAGAAAAGCAATAGCACTTAGTACATGGAGGCTATGGGGGCATTTCCAGCCTCAGCCCTGCACAGTGAATAATTTGAAATTTCAAATCTAGTTTTAAATATGCACATGTAAAATATACAAATGATGTGCTAATTTATTTCCTGAATGGAAAACTAAATGTTACTGATTTTTTTAATGTTGCTATTCTTACGTAGAATTCCCAGTCCCAAGTAAGTTCTACATTTTTGCCAAGACACTGAGAGCTAATTCTGGTTCCATCCTTGGGATCTGTGGAATCCTCCTAGAACTTTAATAATTATTTTCCAATAAAAAGTCAAGATATATACATCTTTTGTTAAATCCATTCTGTTATAATTGTAACAGGATTCATTACATACACAGGTAGAAGTATATTACCATTTAGATTTTGTTTTGTAATGATAATAAAACCATAGGCAAAAATGTAAATTAAGCCATGTTTATCTTTCCCTTCTTGAAAGTTGTTATCTTACCTTATCTTATGGTCTTATTCACAGCTTGTATGAATTTTAAAAGAGTTTTCTCTCTCTGAAGGACTTTTATTTTAGTAAAATATTCTTGAAAATGAGAAGCCTTCAAAACCAAAATAATTAATTTAAATTGATGGATTTCAGATATTATGACAGATTGATGGCAAAGGCATAGAGTAAGTTGACAAATAATCATGTAGAAAGCTATAAGAATGAAATCTGCAAATTAAAGAGAAACTAAAAAAGAGAGTAGAAATCATGTTATGATTGTTGGTAAAGAGGGAATGGATGATACCAGGCCAAAGAAGAGGAAAAAAGGGTGGCTTTAAGAATGGAAAAAATTTCAGTCGATGTGATCAGTGTTTGATATTAACTGCCTAAAGATTCTTGAATTTGGTGAGATTCTTGAATTTGATATGTGAAAAATAGAAGGCCAGTTTATATCCTGCAGTTATGTTTTTAAATTATATTTATATGCATCATATGTATATATTCATATGCATACCATATACATTTATACACACACACACATACATACACACACACTAAATGGTCAAACTCTGAAACTTTTGAGTATCAACCATCAGGATTGATGATATTACACAAATAATATTAGAGAGTCCCTACTTTTTTTCCAATGTAAAAATCATTATTTAGTTTATACTTCAATCAGGAATGGATAAGATCAGAGAATCAGATCATATATGCCAGAGGCAGGTAGTGCTCAGTTTGGAGAGCTTCAGAGCCAGAAAAACACAATGAGAAGTCTTTCAAAGGTTAGTACATAGAAAATAATTATAGAATACAGTGGGGAAGCCAATGGTTGAAGAAGCCAATGACTGAAGAAAGAGGAATGTTTATCCTGGTAAAGGTAAGCATATATAAGGGCAGTCTTCAAATATTTAAAGAGTCATGAAGTAGAAAGTAAATTATGTTAATTTTGTTTTATTTTTGACAGAGTTATGTAATATAGTGAAGAAGTAGGATGGAGGTTCCAGGACTTGCATTCCAAACACATAAAACTTGGTCATTACTAAGTAGAGTAGAACTAGAATCAATGAGTAGAAGCAATAGGTAAGAGATTTCTGCTCAAACTTCCCTAAAGTGGCTGGTACCCAAGGATTGCATATGCTACCTGGGAGTTCCTCAACTCTAGGTTGAATAATCATAGTTTGAAAATATTGTAAAGTGCTGAAAACCTTTAATCTTGATTAGACCGTGGTTACCTAACTCTTTGATATCTTATTTTCCTCATCTGCAAAATGGGATAGCAATAGCATTAATCAAGGTCAATTTTAGTGAGAGATTGGAGCTGGGATTTGAAACAAGGCCATCCCTTACCTGAGCAGAGCTCTTAGCTATTATGTAATACTACTTCTGTAAATTTATTAGATGTCGTAGAACAATCCCAAGCTTGTATGAAGTGTTCATAGTTTTAGCTATTGTTATTATTATTTACTTAAACAATATTTAGAATGTAGTGAGTTCAGTAAGGCTTACCGGCTAAGAATGAAGGTGCTAGATGCAAACTTTTGAATCTTTGCTCTGTCATTTACTAACTGTATGGCTCAATATCTTCATCTCTAAAGAGTGATAATACCTCTAAAATTGTTCATAAGTATTCAGTAAAATAACAATATAAACTCCTTAGAACAATATCTGGTGCATGAAAAGTACTCAAACACTTCACCATGATTACTAGCTGTGTACAAAAGAACATGATAAGTGGACACAGGATAAAAACAAAGTATCAAATATGAATACAACACAGAAAAGTACTCAGAGGTACTTGCAATTTTATGAAGAAGATAAACAGGTACACAGAATGTAGAGGATTAATCTATGTAGTAGTTCTGTGTTCGAAGGTGATTCTCGGAGTAGATGAAGAGTATGTGCTAACTATGAGAACACCCATGTTAAGGTTCCCAATTAAAACGTTGGTGTTAAGATGAGGAGAAGGGAGCATGAGAAGAGAGCAGGACAGGTAAAAAGAGTGTCTCTGAAATTTGCTCCAACAACATGATTAATAGTCAACCCTTCTGGATATAAGATTATTTTTTGAGGAAACTCCAGATTATTTTCCGCAGTGGTTGTACCAATTTGCAATCTCACTAACAGTTGTAAGAAGGTTCCCTTTTCTCACATCCTCTCCAACACTTTTTTTTTTTTTTTATTGATGATAGCCATTCCAACAGATGTGAAGCGATATCTCATTGTGGTTTTAATTTGCACTTCTCTTATGATTACTGATCTTGAGCATCTTTTCATATGTCTATTGGCCATCTGTATTTCCTTTTTGGGGAAATATCTATTCAGGTTTTATGCCCATTTTTTTAATTGAATTGTTTGGTTTGTGTTGTTGAGTTTATGCATTCTTTCTATATTTTGGATATTAACCCTTTATCAGATGTATCATTGGCAAATATCTTCTTCCTTTTAGTAGGTTGTCTTTTTGTTTTGTTGATGGTTTCCTTTGCTGTGCAAAAACTTTTCAGTTTGATGTAGCCCCATTTGTTTATTTTTTCTTTCTTTTCCCTTGCCCAAGGAGATACATCTAAAAACAACATCAGAGAGTTTACTACCTGTGTTTTCTTCTAGAAGTTTTTTGGTTTTGGATCTTACATTTAAGTCTTTAATCCATTTTGAGTCTGTTCTTGTATATGGTGTAAGAGGGTGGTCAGGTTTCATTTTATGGCATGTATCTGTCCAGTTGTCCCAACACCATGTTTTGAAGAAGACTGTATTTACCCCATTGTATATTCTTGCCTCCTTTGTCGTAGATTAAGTGACCATATAGGCATAGACTTATTTTTAGGCTCCCTATTCTGTTCCATTGGTCAATGTATCTATTTTTATGCCAGGACTGTGCTATTTTGATTACTATAGCTTTGTAGTATGGTTTGCTATCAGGTTATTTGATACCTAATGTGAAGAACTTTGTTCTCCAGATTGCTGTGGCTATTTGGGATCTTTTAGGGTTCCATATAAATTTTAGGATTATTTGTTCTGGTTCTCTGAAAAATGCCATTGCTATTTTGATAGAGATTGCATTGAACTGTAGAGTGCTTTGGGTAGTATGGCCATTTTAACAATGTTGAGTCTTCCTACCCATGAGCATGGTATATACTTCTATTTATTTGTATGTTTTTTAATTTATTTTTTTCAATAGCTTATAATTTTCTGAGAACAGGTCTTTTACCTCCTTGGTTAATTTGATTCCTAAGTATTTTATTGTTTTTGATACGATTGTAAATGGGATTGTTTTCTTAATTTCTCATTCTTATAGTTCATTATTTGTGTACAGAAATGCAACTGACTTATGAATATTAATTTTGAATCCTGCTATTTTACTAAATTCATTGATCAGTTCTGACAGTTTTTTTAATGAAATCTTGAGGGTTCTCTCTACATAATATCATGTCATCTGCAAATAATAACAGTTTTACTTCTCTCTTTCCAATTTGGCTGCCTTTTATTTCTCTTTCTTGTCTGATTGCTGTAGCTAGGACTTCCAATACTATGTTGAACAGAAGTGGCGAAAATGGGCATTCTTTTCTTGTTCCTGATCTTAAGAAACACACTTTGAGTCTTTTCACATGCAGTATAATGTTAGCTCTAGGTTTGTCATAGATGGCCTTTATTATGTTGAGGTATATTCCCTCTATTCCCACTTTGCAGAGAGTTTTTATTATAAACGGATGCTGGATTTTTTTTAATGCTTTTTCTGCATCTATTGATATGATCATATGATTTTTATCTTTCAGTTTGTTAATGTGGTGTATTATGTTAATGGATTTGCAGAGATTGAATCAACCTTGCATCCCAGGAATAAATCCAACTTGATCACAGTGTATGATATTTTTTGTGAATTGCTAAATTCAGTTTGCTAATATTTTGTTGAGTATTTTTGCATCAATGTTCATCAGGGATATTGGCTATAGTTTTGATTTTTTGTGTCTGTCTGGTTTTAGAATCAAGGTAATGGTAGCATCATAAAAAGAAATAGGGAGCCTTCCATTTTTAAATATCTTTTGGAATAGTTTGAGAAAAATAGGTGTTAACTTTTCTTTAAATATTTGGTGAAGCCATCTGGTCCAAGACTTTTGTTTCTTGGGAGTATTTTATTACTGTTTTGATTTCATTGCTGGTAATCGGTTGGTTCAGATTTTCTGTTTTTTTCTTGACTCAGTCTTAGGGAACTGTACGTTTCTAGGAATGTATCCATTTCTTCCAGATTCTCCAACTTCTCATAGTATTTTTTTTGATCCTTTGTATTTATGTGGTGTCCATAGTTACTTTTCCTCTTTCATATTTGATTTTATTTATTTTGGTCCTCTCTCTTTTTTTCTTGATGAGTCTGGTGAAAGATTTATCAATTTGGTTTATCTTTTCAAAGAACTAGCTCTTGGTTTCATTAATCTTTTCTGTTATTTTTCTAGACTCTATTTTATTTGTTTCTGCTCTGATCTTCCTTGTCTTCTTCCTTCTGCTCACTTTGGTCTTTGTTTGCTATTGTTTTTCTAGTTCTTTGATGTATAAGGGTAGATTGCTTATTTGAGCATTTTCTTGTTTCTTGAAGTACGCCTGTATTGCTGTGAATTTCCTTCTTAAGACTGCTTTTGCTGTGTCCCATAGATATTGAGTCATTGTGTTTTTATTTTCACTTGTCTCTAAATACCTTTTGATTTTTTCCCTTGATTTCATCATTAACCCAATCATTGTTTAGTAGCATGTTACTTAGCCTCCATTTCTAGTTTTCTTTTTCCTTGTAGTTGATTTCTAGTTTCCTACCATTGTAATCAGAGAAGATACTTGATATGATCTTAGTCTTAAATTTATTGAGACTTGTCTTGTGGACTAACATGTTGTCTATCCTGAAAAATGTCCTATACGCACTTGAGAAGAATGTATATTTTGCTACTTTGGAGTGAAATGCTTTGAAAATATCTATTAAATCTATCTAGTCTAGGGTGTCATTTAAACACCCCCCCCACCCACCTTATCTTTTGATTGGAGCATTTAATCCACTTACATTTAAAGTGATTGTTGATACATATGTAATTATTGCCATTCTGTTATTCATGTTTTTGGTTTTTTTTTTTTCTTCTTAAGGAAGTTACTCTAACATTTCTTGTAGTACTAGTCTGGAGGTGGTGAACTTATTTAGCTTTTTCTTGTCTGGAACGCTCTTTATCTGTTATTAGATTATAATGACATAGAGTAATCTTGATTATAGGTCCTCGTTTTTCATCACTTTGACTATTTCCAGCCAGTCACTTCTGGCCTGCAAAGCTTTTGTTGAGAAATCAGCTGACAGTCTTATGGGAGTTTCCTTGTAGGTAACTAATTGCTTTTCTCTTGCTGCTTTTAAGATGCTCCTTTTGTCTTTAACCTTTGGCATCTTAATTATTGTGTGTCTTGAGGTGGGCCTCTTTGGTATCATCTTGTTGAGACTCTCTGAACTTCCTGAGCTTGTATATCTATTTTTTTTCCAAGTTAGTGATGTTTTTGTCATTATTTCTTCAAATAGGTTTTCAATTCCTTGTACTCTCTCTTCTCCTTTTCATACCATGATGAGGTGAATATTGATACACACTTGATATTGTCTTAGAGGACCTTACACTATTCTCACCTTTTTGGATTCTTTTTTTATTGTTGCTGTTTTGATTGGGTGTTTTCTGCTAACTAACCTTCAAAATTGCTGATTCAGTCCTCTTCTTCATCTAATCTGCTGTTGATTCCTCCTAAGGTAGTCTTCATTTCAATTATTGTATCCTTTATTTCTGACTTTTTTAAAAATGTTTTCTAGCTCCATTTTTATGTTTTCTATCTCTTTGTTAAAGTTCTCACTGATTTCTTTCCCCAGGTTCATTGAATATCTGCATCTGGTAGTTTGCTTGTCTCCATTTTGTTGAGTCCTTTTTCTGGAGCTTTGTTCTTTTCTTTCATTTGGGATATGTTTCTTTGTCTCCTCATTTTGGTTGCCTCCCTTTTATTTATTTATATAAATAAATAAATAAATAAATATAAATATAAATATAAATATATATATATAATCTGCTGTGTTTCCCAGTCTTCATAAAGTGGCCTTATATAATAAGTGTCCTGTGGGGCCTAGTGGTGCAGTCTTCCTTGGTCACCTGAGCTGGGTGTTCCAGGCTTGTCCCTTATATGGGATGTGTGTGCCCTTCCACTATAGCTAAGCCTTGGTTGCTGTTTGCATATCAGTGAGAAAAACTGACCTTCAGCCTGATTGGTTATGAAGACTGGTTACTGATGGGCAGACCCTGTGCAGCAGGAAATGCTTTGCAGGGCTCTGGTATCTTCCCAGTCTGCCTTTTGGGATGTCATTCTTAGATGAAGCCTCAGGTGGTGCTCTGGACCAGTTCGAAAATTGCCCTGGGTTTTCCTAGAAGGGTCTTGCTGCAGGCCAAGGGTCAGCAGCAGCCTGTGCCCTCCCCAGGACAACCTGCAGATGTCCTTCACCTGTGCTGAACTTGAAGGGGCCCTGAGAGACCAAACTTTGAACAGAAGTTGGCTGCTACTAGTGCCGGATTTGGGGCTGCTCAGCAGGAGGTGTGGGGCATGCTGAGGCTCACCAAAGGAACAATGAATTCTGCCAGGACTTCTGTCTGGGAGAACGTTGTCCCTCCAGCCCTCACCCTGAAGCCAGAGTATTCAGTTTTTCCATGTATGTTCCTGGCGCCTTTCAAGCTACTGCCCCAACACTAGAGCTCAGAGTGAGTCTCTCATTGAGTAAGTTCATGCATGGGTTTCTTTCAGCTCCAGCCACCCTCCATCTCACTCAGCCATGATCTCTGCTGATTTTCACAGCCAAATGTTGTGAGTATTTCTTTGGTCTACACTGAAGGCCTGGACTTGGGAGCTTGGTGTGGGACTGGGACACTTGCAGCCAAGATATCCCTCCCTATTCTCAACAACCATACGTGGGTATGGAAGCAGCTTGTTCTGCGTGTTTGTCCCTCCTACCAGTCTCAAGGTAGCCTCTTCTCTGTGTCTCCACTTATAGGACTTCTGTATAGCCAGACTTTAGGCAACTCCCAATGCTGGCTATTCTGTAGTTTAGTTGTAATTTCGATGTGGTTGTGAGAGGAGGCAAGCACAACGTTTACTTATTCTGCTGTCTTGACCAAAAGCCTCAAGGTGTTTTATTTTTGTCTTTGCTATAGGTTATCATTTGTGAACACACACACTCCATTCTTCAAAAAAACAAAAACAAAAGAAGCCAATTCAATAATATCAATAGTCTCTTACCACATATTTTTATAATGAAAGACTCAAGTAAGACGTTTCACATGATGCTAACCTGAAAGAATGAGAGGTGATCAATCTGTTAAACAATTACTATCCAAAATTCAGCAAAAGGTTATAATTTCACCAGTGGAAAATGTTAGATATAGATGGTAGATTTGCCATAAAAATGCTCCTTGGCATGTGAAAAAATCAAGTAAAATCCTTGAAAGATGAATTGCTTTCTCGATTTACATAACTTGGATTCAATACATTTACACAATATTTGCATTGGAAACATATCTAAAGCCAACCAGTAGAAAGAATACATGATTTTAGCAACATGCTTATACATTAATAACATTAGTTGGCAATCTGAAGTTTCAAGACCCAGGGTGAATTACTTATTAAAAACCCATATACAGCTATCTGTCTTTATCTTTCTTTCTGTATGAGCCATAATGGCTCTGATTGTTTTCAAAATTATATTTGGACAGGATATGACTGTTACATGAGACCTCTCAAACCAATATCATTTCCCTCACTCGTAAAATACATTATACTGCTGTGTGCATTGAGCCAAATCATTAATGAAGGAAGCATAACCTAACCTTTATGCCTCTGATTTGACCAGCAGTTACACTGTAGCAAGCTAACATCTTGGAAATTGTTTAAAAAGTGAAGCTAACACGATTATGAATATTTATGGTAGATTCATTTATTTCTTGAAAATTCATCCTGCCATCTGAACCATTTCATTATTCTTAACTATTTTCTAAGAGGCTTAACTTTGAGATAGATAGAAAAACAGTATCTGAATCTTACATTATTTGTGAAATCAAATAACTGTATTCCTGGAGTACATTCCTTCTCTATTTATTTAAACATGCAGTAGCTACTTAAAATCTGTGAAATGTGCAAATTACAAAGTACATTAACACAGTCCTCACCCTTTTCAGCTCTTAAAAAAATTTTGGAAGGCAACCACTGACTTGATATTACTGTCTTAAAGGACTGCTAAATTTCAATTTAGAAGCTGGAACCAACACTTACTAGCAAACTGCTTTATCTATAAGTATTATTCGCACTTTCTGGACAGGGTAAATCTAGACATCTTACTTTATCAATGACTAAAATTTTTGCATAGGACACATAATGAAGGAATTCATATTTGTGAATAATAGGAATAATGACCCTGTGTTATAAATACTTATATAATGTGAATTCTGCCTCACAGATGCAAATGAATGTACATAACCTGTTTTTTAGGTAGTGCCTCTGGTATGGAAGAAGGAAATATGAATGAACTTAATTTAGAAATTGCAAACAGGTGTGATGGGGCTTGGCCTAGGGCCTCTGGTAGTGATGTAGGAAGACACCCTATAGGCTACCAGCAGCTCTGAGATGTGGCCTTCAAATGTATTTATTTGGGCTTACATAGTCCTTTAGTCTTTTTTTAAGCACCTAAAAGTGTCAGAGTGGACAAGATTTCATCCTAGGTTCATTAGAGTGCCTTCCTCTTATTATTGTTTTGTTGCCATTTGACTTGACTATCTTTGTTCTATATAGTAGCCAGAGAACAGAGGAATCTACTTGGAAAGAAACTAATCTCAAGACACCAAGATTTGTGATTGTTGATCCTCCGTTTAGAAAACAAGGGCATCAATGCCACAGATGCTTTGATGGTGAGAAAATTACCCTGCTTCATTAAGGCATATTTCATAGCAATGTCTACATCCCTATTCTTAAAAATTCACTATTTCAGATATCTAATGTAATCCTGAATGATCTAAGCCTTGGTGTTTGTCATTTTGCCAGTTATCACTGTATCCTAGGTATGTCATCCTTTGTAATTGAGATTGCTTTAAAGTACACAAATGTGTACTTAGTAAAACAATAGTCATTTGCAGGGTCCTTGCCAGTGTTTCCAAATTAGATCCTGATTTTCAGGGCCCACTCAGAAAACACTCAGGCATACAAAATTATGGAATTTAGACTCTATCGAAGGTGATTCACTCATAAAAAACAACACATGAGTGCAGGCCTCTCTTCTGCTGGATAAATTCCTGCAATTCTAAAGCCAGGATTCATTAGAAGTAAGGAAACAGGCCTGCTCTAAACAGTGATTTAGTCTTAAGAGATGTCTGTGTAATGGTTTCAGCTGTGACCCTTATCTTTGGAGCAGGCATAAGCATCACTATCCCTTAACTATTTTTGGAAAGATGCTGCTTCTTCCTGACTGGGAAGTAAAAAAAAGGAAGAACTGATTTCCCTTTTGTCATCTTCTTCAGTGTTCCTTTTTTTTTTTCTAAAGAATATTCTCCATTCATTTAAACAGGATGTCTTGACAACATAAACAAGATTGTGTCTAAATGATCCTCTGGGCTGGTACCACTCCTAGGTGTATTTTTATGCATAGGTCAATAAGAATGTTTAAAGAGTTGTTTTTGTGCACAAGCTTTGCAAGGTCAGAGTCTGGAAAGATATACAAGGCAGAGTGGTTTTCTTCCCCTTGTGAACCCAAGATCTGGAGCTGAACCCTTAGCTGTCAGCCAAATATGGGGCATCTGTTAGCACCATCGGAAGGAAAAATGAGGATAACTCAGTGTGTTTAGTACCATTAGAATATCGCAGTTTTTTTTTTTAAAGCATTGGGAAGCGTTTGATAAAAATATTGTAGGAAACCAGTTTTTCAAAGGTAATACCAGAGACTCCATCATTGTTAAGGTGGCTCCTTAGGGAAAAAGTGCCATAGATAAGGAGCATCCAGAAGATTTATTTTGTTAGCATTGATGAACTATCCCCAGACCCATAAAAATAACTGTGATGGTGACAAAATTGGGGGTTATAAACCTACCCATCTGGCACTGTTAATGTAATCTCCTATGGATCCACTGTAGGTGGGTGAGGTCCCAGAACATTTGAGTTATGCTTGTGGCTAATAATAATGCAAAAGTTCCATTAGTCACTTTGTTTGGCTGTGACATGAAATCACATGACATTGCATAAGGATAAAGTAAACTGCAAAAAGTGCATTCAAGTGATTCTGAGTCTGCCTTAAATTGAGAAAACGTTGAGTGGAAAGCTGAAAACCTGCCAGTGCCCATCTATGGTTTATAGTAGATAAGCCATTAGTCTTGGCTAGGTATATCACTTCCTACATTATCGTGCATACAAAATGTGAACTCTCAATATCTATGAGGTGTTCATTATCCAGAAGACATATGCCTTTAAGAAAGAGTCTGAATAAGGTCACTGTCTCAGAAACAGATATGGTTTTGGGAGGTCGCTGCTCATTTGAGGAAAAAAAATGGGTTGGAGGCATAGAACCTTATTGGATTAGTTAATCAAAAGCTAATTAGTGCCCTCTCCCTTATAAACTGGCAAATAACCTACAACAAACCCACTAAATTTTTTTTTGCAAATGATTGCAATTCTAAAAGCTTAGCATGGAGAATTTCAATAGCTAAGATTGTTTCAGTGGAAATTTAATTGGGTCATATCACATAAAGATATTCACTGACATGGAAACTGACATGGAAAACCAGATTCTATACAAAATTGGAAAATGGGATAACTATATTGATTATTTCTGAGAAAATAGAGAGAGAAAAGCTGTAAATCAAATCAAGGAAAGCCTGTCTTACCTCAAGATTAAACTAGAAACTGAAAACTCTGAAATAAATTAAACCTAATATTTGTGAGCCCTTAGGAAAAGAGACCCAGCTTGAGGTTTTAAAGAACAACTCAGGTAGACCGCTTCCTTTTTTTTCTTTTTTGGTAAAGCATAATTAAAATAATAAATTTAGAGATCAACTTTGTTATCTTCAAACATCTGATACATTTTCTTATGATACCATTGCAGATTAGATGATGACAATAGACGTGTACAGCTTTATGGATTTGCAGTTGGTTTAATGGTGTCCCCAAAGACTGTGAATCAAACAAGGTTAATGTAGAAGGAGATCATAGTAATGTGTCATCAAGCTCTCTCCCCAAGGTACCGAGAGAGGGTACTGTCTAAGGAATATACCAGTTACCATGGTGATAAGAGAATTAACTGATCACACTTCATCAGGGCTCATTGACCAGTACAGCTCACTGATTGTCTGGCCCACAGGGGCATGAGGAAGCAACTCTGTCTATTAATCTGCAAGCAACAGAAACAGTATTGTCTGAAGAAAATGATTCAATTGGTAGCCAACATATCCAATAAAGATACTCTTAAAAATAAACACATACACAGTAAAACAAAAACAAAACAAATGAGTAGAGAGAAATGATATATCAATTTCAGATAACCAGAAAGACTTTTGAGATTTTAAAATAAAGACACCCATAAACTTAGCTATTTTGGAAAGAGGGACTCCTAATTGTTAAGTCTCAGATCAAAAAATTCCATTTAGTAATTGGAAATAGCTTGAGAGAGCCTATCCGGACAAATATTTTCACTAGGAATCTTTCAGGAAATTAGAAATGCCATAACTGAAAATAGCTGATGAGGGAAAGATAAAGATGACTCTATAATTGTGTCTGTTTGGGAACTAATTAAGGGGATGGAATTTTGGACAGAGAACCTTAAAAGGTGTACACTAGAGAGAAGATGTGAGCTCAGTAAGAACTTAAAAATTAGAAGTGCTTGGACAGAATTTTTTTTCAAGTTCTCAGGGAGACAAGGCTATTTTAGTTACCGATAGTCAAAAGAGGATACACTCAAATGATGGAAGTTTTGAGAGAATGGGAACTTTATCCAATTACGTTCAGTTTTAAGTTATCAGGTTGTAAAAACTAGTGAAGTTTTATTTGTGATTGCATAAAGCAGGGTTTGCTTTGATAATTTTTCTAAGTACGTTTAAGGCTTCTGATCTGTCTAGGGAACAGCTGCTGTAGAAGCACAGACAAGTCATCAGTGGCCAGCTTCTACAAATGGCTAAGGGTTACTGAGGATATTGCTCAGGTCTAAGACGTGGAGCACCCCAGAGAAGCAGGTCAAGACCAAGGGCTTAACCTTAGGAAAGGTAAACAGCTAGAGAAAAATCAGATTTCTCTTATTAGGGCAGGAACTGATGGACTGTCTTGTTCTCCAGTGAATTCCTATCACCTAGCACAATATCTGGATAAATGCCAATGTTCAATAAATTCAGGAAATGTCAAATTTCAATGAAGAAGGGAGGGAGGTGGGGCAGGGTGGGGAGAGAGAGCGAGGAGGGAGAGAGGTATTTTGGTTTGATGGACGGAAATATAGAGGAGGGTAACTAGCAGCATTTTGTACCAGTGTGCCACCACTGAGCTATACTTCTTGTTTTACATATATTATCTTTTTTTAAAAAAAATTTCTTGGCAAAATTTAGTCTGTGATTAGTCCCATTTTACAGGGGATACTAAGGTTCACAGAAATTACAACTTATTTGAAGGTCACATTGCTAGTAAGTAGTGGTGTTATGATTTTAAACCATAATTTTTGGGTTGCAAAGGTACATACTCTTGCCATCACATCAAGTTGTTAGAAGAACTCTGTAATTTCAAGATAGATTAGATTTCCTCACAAAGCAGTTAGCACTCTCTCTTTAGAAATTATAGTATCTTTAGTGTTGGAAGGGACTTTGGAGATGGATTTCTCTAATTCCTCCATGCTATGGGTGAGGAATTGAAGCCAAAAGAAGCAGGGAGGCGCGCCCAAATGCACAGAGAAAATGAGGCAACATAAAGCTGTATCTCCTCTTGCACAAACTCCACACACTTTTGATTATTTACCAAATATCTATATTTCACACCAAAAATAATTTCTATACATGAAGTCAAGGGCCTTGACTGTCTTACTTATTTCATATCTCAGGCCTAGCACCCATAACAGGACTTCAATAAGTATTGAATGAATCAGTGAATCAATGAAACCAGAACTTGAACCCAGGTTTTCTAAGCCGAAGTGTTTAAACAGTGCGTTTTTGATACTTAAGCAGTGGTGTTCAGTGTTAGAAGTGAGTTTTACCAAGTGGTCACTATGATCCTTTCCAGTAGTAGCATCTTTGAAACTAAAGTATGCCAGGAGTTCTGATCTCTCTGCCTTCTTCTTCCTATCTAGACTTCTGTTTTAGCATTTGCCACATTGCACTGAAAAAAATAAAACTTTTTATCCCTATATTTACCACAAGTTTAAAATTATGTGAGAATTTGGGCTGGCTACATTCTTGTAATAGTTTCTAGCACTTAATATGAGGAATTGTACCTCACAAGTACTCAATAAATCTTCATTGACCTGAATTGCAGTAAATTCAACTAGGATACTTAGAACATATTTAGATATCTGTCTTATTGCTTCCCATGTTAGGTACTACTGGATGAAGATTTCTTTGTGGTGGAAGGGTTTTTATTGAATGCTTTCCAACTAGTTTTTTTTTTTTTTAAATGGAGTTAGAAAGTGAGATCAGGTAATAAAAAGAAATCCGTGATCCTTTTGGCCTGCCTCACACAAGGCTCTTCGTAAACTCAGGCCTTCCTTTGAATTCAGTGCGAATTCTATGCTTATAGAAAGATCTAATGCTCAGGATTAGCTTCATTAAGCAGTTGGATTTTAACAAAGGCGACAGGAAATCAGGAAGGACTCTTTTAGGCATGGGCACAGAAAGACATAGTGCGCATAGATGGATTCTCCTTTAAATAAAAACTGAGTCAGATTTTAGAATGAAATTCTGTAGTGCTGTCAAACTGCTTGAAGCTGGAGTTGGCAGTTGTCCTTTCAAACTGTTATTTCAGAGCACGTGTCCCAGAAGGGACAGCTAAGAATGTTTGTCATATTTGAACTCTTTCCAGAGCCATTCAGCAGGATACTGGCAGTCCACTTTCCATGTTAATTATTTCTGCCCTGATTGCCTGGCAACACATAACATGAGAAGTATTATACTTTGCTATTTGTGAATGCTTCCAGCTGAATGCAGGAAGAATATGGAGTACAAAGTCAGCTGGAGATGCAACTTAATAAGTTAGGTGTTTTTTGATTGAAAACTTGTTATAGATGAAGCAGTTTATAATCCTATGATTGTGTGTGTTAGTCACAATTTCAGAGAGAGTGAGGGTGTCACAGTGTGTTAATCAATAGAACACTGATCCATCTTAATGACCACCAGACTAGAATACATGAACATGAATAAAATCTCCTTCATAGAAAGAAAGAATAGACTTGCTATAAGCGTACATTATCTTTCAGTAATTTCTTTGTGTTTATTTTTCTTGTTGTTATCATTTTTTACATTGTTGGAATCTAGAATTGAGTTCAGGTATAGGAAACTGAGGATCGAGTGGGACAGGAAAAGATGTCATGGCTGTAACAATGGCAACAATAGTGAAGATTGCTGTAAACTAGAAAGTAATGAGGGTTTTGATCAGTGAGTCAGGCACAGGAGGAACTTCTTATCACACCACTATGAGAAAGCTCTGCTTGTGGCTGGGGTTCTGTAAAAACCTGCTATGTACAACTAAAAAAAAAAAAAGCATATCCACTCACAACATTGGAAAACAATAACCAATTTCTGAATTATCTCCACAACATTTACAATTTTTTAAAAATCGATTCTCTGAAACTTTTCTTCTTGCTATGTTTATTAAAGCCGCCCAAGTAACAGCTTCAAAAATGGCAGTGTTACATTCTGTGCTGGCAGGTAATGTGAGATTGAGATCTGATGGAAATGAATCATATCCAAAAAATGAATTGTATGGTGCAATTATTAATATGTTTAGAGATATTTTTATTAAAGAAATACTGAGTTGTAAGTGCTTAGTTACCATACTTTAAAAGATTTTTATATGAAGATTAGGATAAATCTTGAAAATCGTTTTTTTCCATAATTATTATGACTTCAGTCATTTATTCAGATTATTACATTGTTACTTTCTTAATTAAACTAGGTTTAAAAAACCAGCATATTTTTAGAGCAAATACACTCAGTTCCACACGTAAAAATCCCTGCAAAAATTAAACCGAATAGGAGTATGGACAGAAAAGATGAAGGCAGGATGTATTCCCATCTGACCTCCTACTATTTCTATTAAGTCTACTTTTTAGGAGAATTAGCTTAGGGACAATAAAGAGGAATAAGAATACTGTCTTCAAGTGATTATTATAAAGATTAAAGTAAGTGAGAAAGCCCAACTTTTCTTATGTGAACTTGGGTTAAAAAATAGGATTATTTTGATAATAAGTATATTTTGCTGCTGCTTTCTTTTAGTGCCCTAACTTCTAACACCTACGACTTCCCCTTTACTATACCTTCCAGGGAAGGCCTGCTCTTTAGGGAATCCTCATGTGTGCCTATATGCTTGCACAGTCATTTCCATCATTTATGAGTATATCTCTATCATTTATCACTGTAAACAGGATCTTTTCATTTGTTATTCATTTCCTGTTCTGCCATCTCCTCTTTTTTTTTTTTTTTTTTTTTTTTTTTGCACCCTACCAATGGTGGGCTGATGTTATTGCTGGTGCACAACAATGCCACAGCTATTCTAGAGTCCTTAAAATGCCAGAGCTTAGAGATATTTGGTGGCAACTAGAGGCAAATGCTGATCTCACTTTTTTGTGTAATCTCAGGCAACAGAACAGTGAGATCTGCTTCTACTCTGATGTCTTATAGAGCCCTTAGAAGGGAAAAAAATAAAAGCTCCTTTAAATATTTAAACTTAATCTCTTCTTGAGAATTCAGACACAGGTTCATGGAGGCTAACCTTTGAGGCAAAGCTATGTGAACAAATACTAACACATATCATATCGAAATCAATTTTCCCACCACCCTTAGACCAGGCTTGTCTGTCCAATTCTTTTCTTTAATGTGGGAGAAATTCTCCCTAATAAGACTTCTCTATCTCTCCTGCAAATAAATGTCTGGGAGGATAGCCTCATTCCATGTAATAGGACAATTTAAAAATGTCTTAATCCCAAAATAGCAACAACATAGAAAAGAGGTGACAGTTGTGGTATAGAAGTGAAATTCATTCTGACACTGGTGTTTGTATGGCTGTTTTTTTTTTATTTTTTAAAAAAATTTAAAAGGAGAATATTTCATAATGTGAGAAATTTAAATTCCGTGTCCATTGATACAGATTTTTTTGGAATACAGCCACACCCATTTGTTTATAAAGAATCTGGCTTCTTTCACAGGACAGTGGCAGAGTTGAGTAGTTGGGCTACCATATGGCTTGCCAACCTCAAATACTTGCCCTCCAGTCTTTTAGGGAAAAGCTTTCCTACTTCTAGTGGAAAGATGGAAGCACTGCTTTAGGTGAAGGTCTGTATTATAGAGCTTGGCTCTTAGGATACAGATACAGGTGTCTCTTCCTAACACATTGTAGTGCAGTGACTCTTAGTCTCTTTCACTCTCCTCCCTCCCTACTCATTCAACTCTCCTCTTCCCCTGTCTCCTTCTTCTTTCTTTTCTTCCCCACCTCCCTCCCTCCTTCACTTGCAATAGTTCACACTATTCCTTATGAATGTTTAACTCATTCCTTAATCTTTTTGATGTATGACAAGTGATTTTAAAATATTTTATGTCAGATCAGTATTTTTTAAAGATTCCATTATAAAGTGCATTTTGATACACTTTAATAATAGTCAAAACATAAAGACATTCTGATTTTTTTCTCAATTAAATGTCAAACATTGCTGTTTTATTTACTTTAGATAAATTGTGCTAGGAAAAGCATGGTTTATGGGCAAATACATTTTAAAATATTGGTTGAAGATCAAAAGTATATTAAAATGTATATGGCAATTTAACTGTGTATTTATACTATTAAACATAGGCAGGGATTGCTTTTATGAGTCGATGTTTGGTAGTCTTGCACTTTATGTTTAAAAATGTGTTTCTACAATTTCATTATTTTTATGTAATATTTTATAGAAATTTAAATGTTTTATATAAATTTAAATATTTTCAATAATATTTATGTAGTTTACTTTTTGTTATTTAATGTTCGTTTTCTGAATAATGAAATAAAGGTTTCAGGGTTCTATTTGCAGACACTTTAACAAAAATAGCACATTAGGTATGTGTATAGTCTTTTTCTTATAAAGTAAAAGGCAAAATGAAAGATCACAATTTTTACCTTTCGATTTTGTTTGTAAAGTGATAGACATAACTTGATATTATAAAATAATTTTATTTAGATGAATAAGCTTTATCCATGAACATCTTGAAGGCAAGAATGTATTATTTTGATTTTCACCTTTCAGGGACTAGCAAAATGAGTACTTTTTGTATGAAATAATTAAGGAATGGATAAATGAAATACTTATTTCTAACTTTACATGCCACCAGTATAATCACCCAGCACAAATATCTTAACCATCTCGTCCATGAGGTGTCTTACCTTTCTCCATTCCCACTCAACACATAGCTTCCAGGCCCTTTCAGTGCTGTAGCTTTTCCTGGAGGAAGATATTGCTTCCTCTGTGTTAAAATCACATCCTCTGACAGTGAATGCTGCCACCATCCTGAAATAAAGGAGATATGCTCTATCCATTTGTTTGAAAGTACAGCATGAGATTGGTTACAAGGCAGAATAAGCTTGTGCTGTTTGTTTTCCATAGCAATAGTCTTCAAAAATTTTGATCATGTACCTCATTTATACATTTTTAAATTAAATTTATTGAAGTGACATTGGTTAATAAAATTATTATGGGTTTCAAGTGTGCAATTCAATATGTCATGTATATTGCATTGTATGCTCACCATCCAGAGTCACATCTCTCATCACCATATATTTGATACCCTTTACCCTTTTCTACTTTTCCAAGCTATCCCCCTTTTCCCCTAGTTGCCACTAAACTGTTGTCTGTGTCAATGAGTTTTTGTTTGTTTGTTGCTTTCAGTTTTATATCCCACATATAAGAGAAATATGGTTTTCGACTTTTTCTGTCTCACTTATTTCACTTTGCATGATAATTTCAGGATCCATCCATGTTGTCACAAATGGCAATATTTCATCTTTTATTATAGCTGAGTAATATTCTGCTATATATATGCACTACAATCATCTATTGAAGGGCTCTTTGGTTGTTTCCATGCCTTGGCCACCATGAATAATGCTGCAACGAACATCGGGTGCATATATCTTTACAGAGAAATGTTTTCAAAATTTTTGGGATAGATACCCAGAAGAGGGACTGCTGGGTCATATGATAATTCTATTCTTAATTTTTTGAGGAATCTCCATATTGTTTTCCACAGTCACTGTACCAATTTATGTTCCCACCAGCAGTGTATGAGGGTTCAGTTTTCCCCACAACCTTGCCAACACTTTGTTATTATTACTTGTCTTGTTGATTATTGCCATTCTAACCAGTGTGGAGTGGTATCTCATTGTTTCGATTTGCATTTCTCTAACAGCTTGTGAAATTGAGCATTTCATACTTCTGTTAGCCTTTTGTATGTGTTCTTGGGAGAAGCGTCTGTTAGGTTGTCTGACCACTTTTTAATTGGATTGTTTTTTTGTTCTTGAGTTGTATGAGTTCTTTATATATTATGGATATTAGCCTCTTATCAGAGGCATTGTTTACAAATATCTTCTCCCATTCAGTTGTTTTCTTGATGGTTTCTTTTACTGTCCAAGATAGTTTGGTATAGTCCCATTCATTTATTTTTGCTTTAACTTACCTTGCATTTGAGGTTATGTTCATAAAATTCTCTCTAAAACCAAGGGAGAAATGAAAGCCTTTTCAATAAATGGTACTGGGAAAATTGGAAAGCCACATGCAAAAGAATGAAACCAGATGGCTGTCACCATACACCAAAATTAACTCAAAATGGATCAAAGACTTAAATATAAGACCCAAACACAATAAACAATAAATTTCATGGAAGAAAAACATAGGTACTAAACTCATACTTTTTTAAAGGACACTTTTAGATAGATAGATAGATAGATAGATAGATAGATAGATAGATAGATAAGGATAGTTTGATATAAATAAATAAATTTAGATAAGTATATGGATAAATAATCTTTAATTTTGGTAATTCTTTTAAAAACACTAACTGAGGATAACTAGTGTACATAAATACAGTAGAAAAGATTTTTACATATATTTTCCATATTCAAGCAATTGTGAACATCTGTCATAGAAGACAATGTAAACCATAAATCACTTTAAAATGTAGTAAATCACAGGATGCTGAAAGTTAACAAATGTTGGGCTCCTTGGCATATTGTATATGATATGAAGCTGATGACATTTGGCCCAACTGTGGGTATCAGTATCAAGATGTGTATTAAAAATTATTTAAAATAATATTTCTCGTATTTTACATAAAAATTATAAATAAAAATTCTAATATAGTGTATTACTTTATATATCAATAGATTGTTTTCTATATCCCCTGGGTAAGAGAAGTTCATTTTTGGAATTATTATTTTGTTGTTCCTCTAGAGGTATGGATTTTTCAGTTTGTTGCGTTTCTTCCTTCTTCTGATATAATAGTTCCCGAAGACACATGTTAATAAACACTAGTGTGTTCCCTTTAAATTTCTATATGGTCTGTCATCTATCACTAATCCTGAATATTTTAACCTTCATTCCAAAATAATGTCCTTCTTTAAGTAGACCAGGGCCCGGACGGCTAAACAATCACAGTCATTCCTCAACAACTCAACAGCATAGATGTGCATTTCAGTGGCTGTATTCTCTCTCCATTTCTCTTTGGAGGTAGCAGACTCTCCTCCAAAAAACACATTTTACCCTACTTCATCCACCTACTCAAGCATTCTCCTTAGTTTTGAAGGTAGGAGCTTATTCTAAGACTCTGGATAAACTAGTAATGTTTCTGGAGTGTCGTCCTTGGAGGGCTGAAACCAATTAGGAGGTAGGAGATAGGAGATAGAGAGTGGGTAAGGTTTGTCTCACATGCTATCTTTCAGCTATTTTGTGAATGTTTAGTGATAGATGAGCAATATGGAAAGGATTAGGAAATGGTGTGTCAAATTTTTGAAGGGGTGCTTTGGTATTAAATTCTATATTTAAACCCCTATATCAAGGTGAAAATAGAAACTAACAAGAGTCTTACTAATCTACCAAAAAATATTTTAGAATCATTAGAATACTGATTTAGATTCAGATGATTTAGAATCCACCATTAGAATCATTCTCTTGGCATAAGATATTTATTACACAGAGTTAGGACAGAAAGATTAACTGTAGAAGAAAAGCTGTTCATTCATTCATTTATTCAAAAATATTTCTTTGGTACCTTGGCCCTAGATATAAACAGAGGGCAATCACAAAGAAACAAATCCCAGAACTTCTCAATTCACAAACTAAATATTGAGCGATGACTGTGTATTTAGAATTGTATTTACATGTTGTGTGAAAACAAAAGACATAAAAGGAGGTCATATTTAGGAGGACCTATTTAGTCGACTAGGTCCTGACAGAGAACACTCATTTCCTTACAGAAATCTTTCTGTCCTTTTTATATTTTGAGATATCCATATGAAAATTTGAAATAATAGCTTCATTACAGGTGTTAAGGTTTAGTTCCTTTATGCTGATAAGATATCTAAGTCAGAGGCCTCTTTGGGTAAGGGGATCATTCAACTGTCATAAGTAGAGAATATAATTGCATTCATGTTCATACACTGAATAAATTCTGCCTGGTAAACATTGACTGAGTCTCATTAAGACAAAGTAATAAGATTTTGTACTAACAAATACTGTTTTCTCAAGTATGCATTTGCTTCTATAAGATCACAATCCTGCTTCTGAGAAGAGTTGCCAGTGACATGTTTAAAAGACCCATTTTAACAGGAAAAGTTACAAAGCCAAGTAAGTTTAATTGCATGTCACCTCTCGGTTTTGACAAAATATAATGGCACAAGTTGCTAGTAAACTTAATTATGTAGATTTATTTTAGCTTAACAAAATACATGCTATATAAAGTAAGTAGTTAGCTATGAGCCAAGTTTTAACTTGGTATTTTTTTTACAGTGAAAATGCTCATGAAAGAATGATTTAAATTAATGAACTTTACAAGTGTAATTGTTGTTAAAAGCAGTTTTAAACTGGAAAAATACCTCTTCTGTAGTTGAAGGAAAAATATAAGGACCTCTTTTCAATGTATATGAAGAAGTTTTCTAAAGACATTAAAACTTTTTGCATGGCTTTGCATCTCAGAATTTCCTTAATTATCCTGTGACTACTACAACATAACTTTTTCCAAGCCACTTCTTAGAATGATATATCATATAGGGATAGAGATTGTTAGTTAAATGGAAATTCATGAGCTTTTGTTGACATTTCATTCTACTCCAGCCTCTCCACATTCATATTTCTCTTGTCTTCGATTCCATTACTCGTCTTTCATATACCTAAAAGACAACAACAACAACAATAAAAAAACCCAAACAAACAGACAAAAACACTTGGAGGCACATTGACTCTTCCTTTTCTTTTAGCACCTTCCAGCCAGACCCTACATATTCGATCTTATTTTCTCATATTAGTGCTTCTTGTTCATTCTCATTTCTGTCACCCTAGTCCAGCTCTCTATATTCAGACAAAGGCACTTACCTGGTCTTCATTGAATTTAACCAACTCATTACATATGATTAGTATTATTAAGATGGAGATTTTATCACTGCCCTACTTAATATTTCTTTATAGCTTAGGAAAAAGTTCACAGACTTAGCATGAACTTCAATTTCTTCATATTAAACCTTTTACCTATTAACTCACTTTCATTTTAATTCTAGCCCAGCTCGTCACCATCTCCTGACCATGGCACCTTCAGCTTTGACTTCCACTTTTTGTT